>NC_092043.1:44249904-45736438 GCF_003086295.3 Arachis hypogaea
TTTCACTGCGAGGATGGGATGTAGCCATCAACCATGGGTGATGCCTCCAGACGATTAGCCGTGCGAGTGACAGCCGCATAGGATCATTTTCCCGAGAGGATTGAAAGTAGCCACCGCTGATGGTGAACCCCTATACAAAGCTTGCCATGGAAAGGAGTAAGAAGGATTGAGTAGAAGCAGTAGGAGAGCAGGCGTCCTTGAGCCATGCAGCATCTCCATTCGCTTAGCTGAAATTCCCACCAATAAATCTGCATAAGTTTTCTATCCTTTTATTTATTTTATTTATCCAATTTAATTCCATTTGACTCTATGATTCCAATCACTAACTGAGATCTACAAGGTGACTATAGCTTGCTTCATACCAACAATCTCTGTGGGATCGACCCTTACTCGCGTAAGGTTTATTACTTGGACGACCCAGTACACTTGCTGGTTAGTTGAACGGAGTTGTGATAACAACTGGTGCCACAATAATGATTTCATACAACTTAAAGAACAGTGATCACAATTTCGTCCACCAAGTTTTTGGCACCGTTGCCGGGGATTGTTCGAGTATGGACAACTGACGGTTCATCTTGTTGCTCAGATTAGGTAATTTTCTTTTCAAAAATCTTTTTCAAAATTTTTCTTTTCTTTTTCGTTTTTCCAAAAATGTTTTTCGAAAAAAATCAATAAAAATACAAAAATACAAAAAAAAATTAGAAAATCATAATCAAAAATATTTTGTGTTTCTTGTTTGAGTCTTGTGTTAATTTTAAGTTTGGTGTCAATTGCATGCTTTTAAAATTTTTTCTTGCATTTTTTCGAAAATCCCATGCATTCATAGTGTTCTTCATGATCTTCAAGTTGTTCTTGACAAGTCTTCTTGTTTGATCTTGATGATTTCTTGTTTTGTGTCTTTTGTTGTTTTTCATGTGCATTTTTGCATTCATATTTTTCATGCATTAAAGATTTCTAAGTTTGGTGTCTTGCATGTTTTCTTTGCATCAAAAATTTTTCAAAATTATGTTGTTGATGTTCATCATGATCTTCAAAGTGTTCTTGGTGTTCATCTTGACATTCATACCATTCTTGCATGCATTCATTGTTTTGATCTAAAAATTTCATGCATTGAGTATTTTTTTTGTTTTTCTCTCTCATAATTAAATATTCAAAAAAAAATATCTTTTCCTTATTTTCCTCCAAATTTTCGAAATTTTGGGTTGACTTGGTCAAAAAATTTTTAAAATTAGTTGTTTCTTACAAGTCAAGTCAAAATTTCAATTTTAAAAATCTTATCTTTTCAAAATCTTTTTCAAAAATCATATCTTTTTCATTTTTTATAATTTTCGAAAATTTCAAAAATCTTTTTCAAAATATTTTCAAAATATTTTTCTTATCTTTTATATTTAATTTTCGAAAATTAACTAACAAGTAATGTGATTGGTTCAAAAATTTGAAGTTTGTTACTTTCTTGTTAAGAAAGGTTCACTCTTTAAGTTCTAGAATCTTATCTTGTAGTTTCTTGTTAGTTAAGTAATTTTAAAAATTAAATCTTTTTCAAAATATCTTTTCTTAAAAATCTTTTTATCTTTTATCTTATCTTTTCAAAAACTTTATCTTTTCAAAATTTGATTTCAAAATATCTTATCTAACTTCTTATCTTCTTATCTTTTTCAAATTTTGATTTCAAATTTTTTCAATCAACTAACTAACTTTTTGCTTGTTTCTTATCTTTTTCAAAACCATCTAACTACTTTTCTCTCTCTAATTTTCGAAAATTCTCCCTCTTTTTTTCAAAAATTCTTTTTTGTTTAAATTTTAATTTTAATTATATTCATCTTTGATTTTCGAAAATTACTAACCTCTTTTTCAAAAATTATTTTCGAAAATTGCTCTTCTCTTTTCTTCTTCTATTTAATTATTTAATTACTAACACTTCTCTTCACCTCTCCTCATCCAAAAATCCGAATCCATCCTTCTTCTTTCTTCTACCCCTTTCTTTTTCTACTAACATAAAGGAATCTCTATACTGTAACATAGAGGATTCCTCTTTCTTTTCTTGTTTTCTTCTCTTTCATATGAGCAGGAACAGGGAAAAGGCACTCTTGTTGAAGTTGATCCAGAACCTGAAAGGACTCTGAAGAGAAAATTAAGAAGCTAAATACAACAATCCAGAAACAACCTTTCAGAAATTTTCGAACAAGAGAAGGAGATGGCAGCCGAAAATAATAAAATAATGATGCAAGGAGAATGCTGGTGACTTCACAAAGCCAACGTCCAAGTTTGATGGAAGAAGCATCTCCATTCCTGCCATGGAGCCAATAACTTTGAGCTTAAGCCTCAACTAGTTGCATTAATGCAACAAAACTGCAAGTTTTATGGACTTCCATCTGAAGATCCTTATCAGTTTTTAACTGAGTTCTTGCAGATCTGTGAGACTGTAAAGACAAATGGAGTTAATCCTGAAGTCTACAGACTCATGCTTTTCCCTTTTGCTGTAAGAGACAGAGCTAGAATATGGTTGGATTCACAACCTAAGGATAGCCTGGACTCCTGGGATAAGCTGGTCACTGCTTTCTTAGATAAGTTCTTCCCTCCTCAAAAGCTGAGCAAGCTGAGAGTGGATGTTCAAACCTTCAAACAAAAAGATGGTGAATCCCTCTATGAAGCTTGGGAAAGATACAAGCAGTTGACCAAAAGATGTCCATCTGACATGTTTTTAGAATGGACCCTATTAGATATATTCTATTATGGTCTCTCTGAATTTTCGAAAATGTCACTGGATCATTTTGCAGGTGGATCTATTCACCTGAAGAAAACGCCTGAAGAGGCTCAAGAACTCATTGACATGGTTGCAAACAACCAGTTCATGTACACCTCTGAGAGGAATTCCGTGAATAGTGGGATACCTCAGAAGAAAGGAGTTCTTGAAATTGATGCTCTGAATGCCATATTGGCTCAGAACAAAATGTTGACTCAACAGGTCAACATGATCTCTCAAAATCTGAATGGATTGCAACAGGCATCCAACAGTACTAGAGAGGCAGCTTCTGAAGAAGCTTATGATCCTGAGAACCCTGCCATGGTAGAGGTTAATTATATGGGTGAACCTTATGGAAACACCTATAATCCATCATGGAGAAATCATCCAAATTTCTCCTGGAAGGATCAACAAAAGCCTCAACAAGGCTTTAACAATGGTGGACGCAACAGGCTGAGTAATAGTAAGCCATATCCATCATCTTCTCAGCAGCAGACAGAGAATTCTGAACAAAACACTTCTAATTTAGCCAATATAGTCTCTGATCTGTCAAAGGCCACTTTCAGTTTCATGAATGAAACAAGATCCTCCATCAGAAACTTGGAGGCACAAGTGGGCCAGCTGAGTAAGAAAGTCATTGAAACTCCTCCCAGTACTCTCCCAAGCAATACAGAAGAAAATCCAAAAGGAGAGTGCAAGGCCATTGATTTAATCAAAGTGACCGAATGCATAGGGGAGGAGGAGGACGAAAATCCTAGTGAGGAAGACTTCCTGGGATGTCCTTCAAGCAAGAAGGAGTTTCCTATTAAGGATCCTGAGGAATCTGAGGCTCATACAGAGACCATAGAGATTCCATTAAATCTCCTTCTGCCATTCATGAGCTCTGAAGACTATTCATCATCTGAAGAGGATGAAGATGTCACTGGAGAGCAAGTTGCTCAATATTTAGGAGCTATCATGAAGCTGAATGCCAAGCTGTTTGGTAATGAGACTTGGGAAAGTGAACCTCCCTTGCTCATTAGTGAACTAGATACTTGGATTCAGAAAACTCTACCTCAAAAGAAACAAGATCCTGGCAAGTTCTTAATACCTTGTACCATAGGCACCATGAGCTTTGAAAAAGCTCTATGTGATCTGGGATCAGGGATAAATCTGATGCCACTCTCTGTAATGGAGAAGCTGGGGATCATTGAGGTACAACCTACCTTGTTCTCATTACAATTGGCAGACAAGTCAGTAAGACAAACTTATGGAATAGTAGAGGACGTGCTAGTAAAGGTTGAAGGCCTTTACATCCCTGCTGATTTCATAATCCTAGACACTAGGAAGGAAGATGATGAATGCATCATCCTAGGAAGACCTTTCCTAGCCACAGCAGGAGCTGTGATAGATGTCAACAGAGGAGAATTAGTCCTTCAATTGAATGGGGACTACCTTGCGTTTAAGGCACATGGCCATCCCTCTGTGACAAAAGAGAGTAAGCAGGAAGAGCTTCTCTCAGTTCAGAGTCAAGAAGAGCCCACACAGTCAAACTCTAAGTTTGGTGTTGTGAGGCCACAACCAAACTCTAAGTTTGGTGTTCAAACCCCATATCCAAACTCTAAGTTTGGTGTTGGGACTACACACAAAAATTGACCTGATCATCTTGTGGCTCCATGAGAGTCACTGTCAAGCTATTGACATTAAAGAAGCGCTTGTTGGGAGGCAACCCAATTTTATATATCTAATTTTATTTTATTTTGTTTCTTTGTTATTTTTGTGTTTAATTAGGTACATGATCATGAGGAGTCACGAAAAAATAAAAAAAAAATTAAAAACAGAGTCAAAAACAGAAGAAAAAAATTGTTCACCCTGGAGGCAGCGCAGACTGGCGTTCAACGCCAGTAAGATGCATCTGGCTGGCGTTCAACGCCAGAACAGAGCACCATTCTGGCGCTGAACGCCAGAAACAAGCAACAACCTGGTGTTAAACGCCAGGAAGGTGCACAGAGAGGACAAGCTGGCGCTGAACGCCAGAAACAAGCATGAAACTGGCGTTCAACGCCAGGAACATGCATTACATGGGCGTTGAACGCCCAGAACATGCATCAATGGGCGTTTGAACGCCAGAATGATGCATGAAGGCATTTTACATGCCTATATGGTGAAGCAATGGTATTTCTTTTCACCCCAGGATCTGTGGACCCCACAGGATCCTCCTCAGGATCTGTGGACCCCACAGGATCCCCACCTACCATATTCCCACTTTACCTCCTAATCCTATTTTTGTGATTTGAATATCCCATGTCACAATTCCCAATATTCTTCATCAATCACCTCAATTCCTCTTCCCAATTACCCCATTCACCATTCATATCAACCTCCTCTTCCCCATAAACCCCACCTACCCTCATAAAATTCAAATTCATTTTCCCACCCATTCCCACCCAAATTGGCCGAACCTATACCCTCCCCTCTCCCTATAAATACCCTTCCACTCTTCTTCATTTTCACACATCACAAACCCACATTCTCCCACATAGCCGAACCACCTCTTCTCCCTCTGTTCCATATTCTCTTCTTTTTCTTCTTCTACTTTTCTTTTCTTTCTTGCTCGAGGGCGAGCAAAATTTTAAGTTTGGTGTGGTAAAAGCCTAAGCTTTTTGTTTTTCCATCACCATCAATGGCACCTAAGGCCGGAGTATCCTCAAGAAAAGGAAAGGGGAAGGCAAAAGCTGCCACCTCTGAGTCATGGGAGAAGGAGAGATTCATCTCCAAGAGCCATCAAGACCACTTCTATGATGTTGTGGCAAAGAAGAAGGTGATCCCCGAGGTCCCTTTCAAGCTCAAAAAGAATGAGTATCCGGAAATCCGACATGAAATCCAAAGAAGAGGTTGGGAAGTCTTAGCCAACCCCATGCAACAAGTCGGCATATTGATGGTTCAAGAGTTCTATGCCAATGCATGGATCACTAGGAACCATGATCAAAGTATGAACCTGAATCCAAAGAACTATATCACAATGGTTCGGGGGAAATACTTAGATTTTAGTCCGGAAAATGTGAGGTTGGCATTTCACTTGCCTATGATGCAAGGTGATGAACGCCCCTACACAAGAAGGGTCAACTTTAATCAAAGGTTGGACCAAGTCCTTATGGACATATGTGTGGAAGGAGCTCAGTGGAGAATAGACTCCAAAGGCAAGCCAGTCCAACTAAGAAGACTGGACCTCAAGCCTGTGGCTAGAGGATGGTTGGAGTTCATCTAAAGATCCATCATTCCTACTAGCAACCGATCTGAAGTTACTGTGGATCGGGCCATCATGATCCATAGCATCATGATTGGAAAAGAAGTAGAGGTTCATGAGGTCATCTCCAATGAACTCTACAAAATAGCCGACAAGTCCTCACCCATGGCACGGCTAGCATTCCCTCACCTTATTTGCCATCTATGTTACTCAGCTGGAGTTATCATAGATGGAGATGTCTCCATTGAAGAAGACAAGCCCATCACCAAGAAAAGGATGGAGCAAACAAGGGAAGTTCCTCACGGCCCTCAAGAAGAACATGAGGAAGTTCATCATCAACAAATGCCTCAAGGAATGCACTTTCCTCCCAACAACTATTGGGAGCAACTCAATACCTCTTTAGAAGATTTGAGCCATAATATTGAACAATTAAGGGTGGAACATCATGAGCACTCCATCATTCTCCAAGAAATAAGAGAAGATCAAAGAGCAATGAGGGAGGAGCAACAAAGGCAAGGAAGGGACATAGAAGAGCTTAAGGACATTGTTGGTCCTTCAAGAAGAAGACGCCACTAAAAGGTGGATTCATTCCTTGTTCTTTATTTCTTTCTGTTTTCGGTTTTTAATTATTGTGTTTATCTATGTTTTGTGTCTCTACTTCATGATCATTAGTATGTAACCATGCCTTAAAAGCTATGAATAAAATCCATTAGTCTTTCACCTCTCTTAAATGAAAAATGTTTTAATTCAAAAGAACAAGAAGTACATGAATTTCGAATTTATCCTTGAATTTAATTTAATTATATTGATGTGGTGGCAATACTTTTTGTTTTCTGAATGAATGCTTGAACAGTGCATATTTTTGATCTTGTTGTTTATGAGTGTTAAAATTGTTGGCTCTTGAAAGAATGATGAACAAAGAGAAATGTTATTGATGATCTGAAAAATCATGAAATTGATTCTTGAAGCAAGAAAAAGCAGTGAAAAAGGAAGCTTGCGAAAAAAAAAAGTGGCGAAAAAAATAGAAAGAAAAAAGAAGGAGCAGTAGAAAAAGCCAATAGCCCTTAAAACCAAAAGGCAAGGGTGGCAAGGATCCAAGGCTTTGAGCATCAATGGATAGGAGGGCCTAAGGAAATTAAATCCAGGCCTAAGCGGCTAAATCAAGCTGTCCCTAACCATGTGCTTGTGTCATGAAGGTCCAAGTGAAAAGCTTGAGACTGAGTGGTTAAAGTCGTGATCCAAAGCAAAAGAGTGTGCTTAAGAGCTCTGGACACCACTAACTGGGGACTCTAGCAAAGCTGAGTCACAATCTAAAAAGGTTCACCCAGTCATGTGTCTGTGGCATTTGGGTATCCGGTGGTAATACTGGAAAACAAAGTGCTTAGGGCCACGGCCAAGACTCATAAGTAGCTGTGTTCAAGAATCAACATGCTTAACTAGGAAAGTCAATAACACTATCCGAAATTCTGAGTTCCCAGAGACGCCAATCACTCTGAACTTCAAAGGAAAAAGTGAGATGCCAAAACTATTCAGAAGCAAAAAGCTACAAGTCCCGCTCATCTAATTAAATTAATATTCATTGATATTCTGGAATTTATAGTATATTCTCTTCTTTTATCCTATTTGATTTTCAGTTGCTTGGGGACAAGCAACAATTTAAGTTTGGTGTTGTGATGAGCGGATAATTCATACGCTTTTTGGCATTGTTTTTATATAGTTTTTAGTAAGTTTGAGCTACTTTTAGGGATGTTTTCATTAGTTTTTATGTTAAATTCACATTTCTGGACTTTACTATGAGTTTGTGTGTTTTTCTGTGATTTCAGGTAAATTCTGGCTGAAATTGAGGGATTTGAGCAAAACTCTGAAGAAGGCTGACAAAAGGACTGCTGATGCTGTTGGAATCTGACCTCCCTGCACTCGAAATGGATTTTCTGGAGCTACAGAACTCCAATTGGCGCGCTCTCAACGGCGTTGGAAAGTAGACATCCAGGGCTTTCCAGAAATATATAATAGTCCATGCTTTATTCGAAGATTGACGACGTAACTTGGCATTGAACGCCAAGTTCATGCTGCTGTCTGGAGTTAAATGCCAGAAAAACGTCATGATCCGGAGTTGAACGCCCAAAACACGTCATAACTCGGAGTTCAACTCCAAGAAAAGCCTCAGCTCGTGGATTGATCAAGCTCAGCCCAAGCATACACCAAGTGGGCCCCGGAAGTGGATTTATGCATCAAATACTTACTCATGTAAACCCTAGTAGCTAGTCTAGTATATATAGGACATTTATCTATTGTATTAGACATCTTTGGTCTCAGTTTTGTTTTATTCTTCATCTTAGGAGATCATTGATCACGTTAGGGGGGCTGGCCATTCGGCCATGCCTGAACCTCTTTTACTTATGTATTTTCAACGGTGGAGTTTCTGCACACCATAGATTAAGGGTGTGGAGCTCTGCTGTACCTCAAGTATTAATGCAATTCTATTTTCTTTTATTCAAATCTCTTTTATTCTTATTCCAAGATATTCATTCGTACCCAAGAACATGATGAATGTGATGATAAGTAACCCTCATTATCATTCTCACTTATGAACGTGCGTGATTGACAACCACTTCCGTTCTACATGCAACAGAGCTTGAATGCGTATCTCTTAGATTCCCCAACAGAATCTTCGTGGTATAAGTTAGATAGATGGCGGCATTTATGAGGATCCGGAAAGTCTCACCTTGTCTGTGGTATTCCGAGTAGGATCCTGGGAATCCGGAAAGTCTAACCTTGTCTGTGGTATTCCGAGTAGGATTCCGGTAATGAATGACTGTGACGTGCTTCAAACTTGCAAGTGCTGGGCGTTAGTGACAGACGCAAAAGAATCAAGGGATTCTATTCCAGTAGGAGCGGGAACCAACCAGTGATTAGCCGTACTGTGACAGAGTGCGTGAGCATTAGTTTTCACTGCGAGGATGGGATGTAGCCATCAACCATGGGTGATGCCTCCAGACGATTAGCCGTGCGAGTGACAGCCGCATAGGATCATTTTCCCAAGAGGATTGAAAGTAGCCACCGCTGATGGTGAACCCCTATACAAAGCTTGCCATGGAAAGGAGTAAGAAGGATTGAGTAGAAGCAGTAGGAGAGCAGGCGTCCTTGAGCCATGCAGCATCTCCATTCACTTATCTGAAATTCCCACCAATAAATCTGCATAAGTTTTCTATCCCTTTTATTTATTTTATTTATCCAATTTAATTCCATTTGACTCTATGATTCCAATCACTAACTGAGATCTACAAGGTGACTATAGCTTGCTTCATACCAACAATCTCTGTGGGATCGACCCTTACTCGCGTAAGGTTTATTACTTGGACGACCCAGTACACTTGCTGGTTAGTTGAACGGAGTTGTGATAACAACTGGTGCCACAATAATGATTTCATACAACTTAAAGAACAGTGATAACAATTTCGTGATGAGATCTTGGCTTCTTCATACCAAAAATGGTTGAGAAAGATTCGGCCAGCAAAGTAGAGATCCTTGGAGGGATGACTTGTCTCTGATTCTGCTCAACCACCACAGAAGGTAGCTAGGGTGGCTACGTGATGGAAGAAGCAGAGATTTGAGCAGATGAAGACATCATCATCATGAAGCATCAAGGGCCAGAATTCCATCTTGGAGAGCAAGCCAAGGATGGAGTGCTCGGATTGATGAAGAGTGATGACCAAGAAAGAACTAGAGATATTTGCATGTTGGGTTTTTCATGGGTTATCTCTTCTCTCTCTTTGGCCGAACTGGTTATGTGTGAAGGAAAAGAAGTTAAGCTTGATTTTTTTGTTTCAACTGTGAAGGCTTCTCCTCTCTATAAAAGGGGTGAACAGTCACGGTTTGATTCAAGAAGAAAGGGTGAGAGTGCGAGGCACAGAATTCTCAGAGCTACTTGAGCTAACATATGTTCTTCTCCTTCAATGTATTCTGTTTTGTATTTTTCTATTTAATTTTGTCATGTCTTGAGTCTCATGGAAAAAGGCAAACAAGTAAGGTTTGTATGAAAAAGCCATAGAGCGAAAAAAGGCAGAGAGTGCAAAATTAAAAGAAAAGGTCATAGATATCCTTAGAGTTTCTTTGTACATCTCTGTTGTGTTTCATGATTCTGTGGAATCTCCTTGTAAGTTGGGTTAGCACTTTATAGTTTGTAATTAGGATGATTATAGTGAAATTCCATCATTGTTGTGATAGAGACTGGATATAGGCTACACTGCACTTAGCAGCTGAACCAGGATATATCTGGGTGTAACTTTCTTTCTCTTCTACTCTATTTCTGTTTCTACTGCACAGGAGATAAAACCAAAAATATCTCGTGCCAAGTGATGAGACAAAAATAAAAGTCTCGTAGTTAGAGACGAGACAAAAATAAAAAAGTTTTCTCAAAGACTAAAAAGTATAATTGATAAAAAGGGGCTAACATTCAACCCCCTTCTTTTAGCCGCTGAAAACCATCAGTGCTAATCAAAATTAGTAAAAAATACTAGCCTAAGATTCTACGTAAACCAAAAGAATAAGAAAAATATTCTTAAGAGCATTTTAGTTTCTAAACTAATTTCGAATATATTTATTTTTAAAATAATATAGAAGCTGAAAACGTATGTACTGGTTGGAGAAAACTACAATAGCTAAATGCTCCGCCTTATTTTTTGAAAATCAGCCAAATACTTTTTACAAGTTAATATATATAGATGTTTCTTCTACTAAGTATTAAAATGTTTTTTTTCATACTAAATAGATGTTCTTTTATATATTTTTCTTATTTTTTTATATTACAAATGTGAATGTCTCTATTTATTTAAGAATTTCATAATTTTTTTAAAATTTTATAGATATTTAATTATTTTTGTCAAAATATAACTGAATATTTTTTTGTTAAGTATTAGATTTTTTTTATATTAAATGAATATTTTTTTATATTTCTATAATTGTTCAAAGACTTCTTTTAACTAAAATTAAGTGCATAATTTGCAGTTTCTTTAATCATCAAAACAACATCTAATATCTTAAAACGCAGAAAACAACATTGACATAAAATAATAAACTCTTTTATTAATAACATAATTGATACAACGGTACAGCAAATTATGGTACATATATAAACAAAATAAAAATAAAAAGAAACCACCAAATTCGCACAATAATGATTATTGATTCAACAAGGATTGAACAAAAAAAAAAGAGTAAACAATTATTATTCTTCCATGAGTTTATTGAGAGCGTGGTGATGGAGTAATATACACATGCATGGATTTAATTAAGTAATTGATTGGAATTAAGGGCACTTGCACTTGCCACCGTGGGTGGTCAAGCTAGCATAGCAAGAACACACTTTTTGGTTGTCAGTGGTGTCCAACGGCACATAGTTGCAGCGCTGACAGCAAATTCCATAAGTTCTGTGGCAGAAGTTTGGACGAGATGATAACCGGCACCTTGCAGTACATGCTCCGTTATGGAAGAGTGGGTTGCAGTGGGAAGGCGGAGAGGACATGACGGTGAGAGAGAGGGGTCTGTGTGTGTAATTGTTGGAGGTGAGTAGGTTAATGTGAGAGAGAAGAGAAAATTTTTTAGAGGCTTGCTACACATACAAGTCTTTTTGACTTACAAGTTTTACAAGTTGCTACACATTAGAGTTAATGCGTTATTTAGTTTCCAAAGCGCTACACTCACTGTGAATTGTGAATGACTCCTCTTCTTCTTCCTCTTCCTCTTCCTCTTCTTCACTCACCGTGAATTATGAACAACTCATCTTCCTCTTCCTCTTCCTCTTCCTCCTCCTCCTCTTCTTCTTCTTCTTCTTCTTCACTCACCGTGGATTATGAACAACTCATCTTCCTCTTCCTCTTCCTCTTCTTCTCATTCTTCTTCTTCCTCCTCCTCCATGTATTTCTTCGTTATTCTCTTTGCCTTTTCATTAGTTGTTTTATTTGCGTTTATTACTGGTATTTTTGCTTCGTTTTTTTTTTCGATTTTCATGGTTTCTGAAATCAAGCTTTGAAATCGTTTTGAAGATAATGGAACTTCAGAAATACACCCAAATGATTACAGAAAATACACCCAAACGATTATAGAAAATACACCCAAACGATATTTCTTCGTTATTCTCTTTGCCTTTTCATTAGTTGTTTTACTTGCATTTATTACTGGTATTCTTGCTTCTTTTTTTTTATTTTCATGGTTTCTGAAATCAAACTTTGAAATCGTTTTGAAAATAATAGAACTTCAGAAATACACCCAAACGATTATAGAAAATGCACCCAAACGATATTTCTTCGTTATTCTCTTTGCCTTTTCATTAGTTGTTTTACTCGTTTATTACTGGTATTCTTACTTCTTTTTTTTCGATTTTCATGGTTTCTGAAATTAAGCTTTGAAATCGTTTTGAAAATAATGAAACTTCATAAATACACCCAAACGATTACAGAAATACACCCAAACGATTACAGAAATACATCCAAACGATTACAGAAATACACCCAAAGGACACTTTATGCATAATTCAGAACTCTTTCTCTTTCTCCTCCTCATATTCTGTTGCTTCTTCTTCTTCAAAAATGATTTCAGAGCTTGATATCAAAAAATAATGGAAATCAAGAATAACAAAAAAAGAAAACAAAGAGAAAAGCACGTAAATAAAGAAAGAGAAAGAGAAGACAAAAAACAAAAGAAAAGAAGAAGAAGAAGAGGAGGAAGAGGAAGAAGAATGTGCAGCAAGAAGAAGAAGACGGTGCAGTGAAATTGTGCAGTAACGGTTGAAGAAGGAGAAAGAGAAAGTAAGAAACTAAAGAAAAGAAGAAGAAGAAGAGGAAGAAGAACGTGCAGTAACGTTCAAGCGCGTTAATATAATAACTTGTAAAGACTTGTATAAAAAAATGCTTGTATATGGAGAATTCCTCAATTTTTTATAGGTTTTAATTAGGTTTACTTAATCAATTTTAAATTTTTTAAATTTTAAATTTAAAAAATTTAAAATTAATTAATTATTAATATAAATTAATGTAATTTTTAACTTTTAGCTGATAACCTTTTAGTTTCATATACTTTTCCATTATACAATAATACCTGTTGTAAAATTCATTGCAATGAGATAGTAAAACTTAACAAAAGTAATAAATTACAAAAATACTATGGATACAAAAAGATTAACTATTAAATCAGTCATTAAATTAATCATTATTTATTATATACAAATAATTTATTATATATCTAACTTATGTTTAATATATATTTTATATCAATAATTAATGATTGATTTTTAGTGTACATATAACATACTTAAATAAATTATTCTAAAACAACTCTCTGTTAGGATTAAGTTGTAGCTCCTAGTACAATTAAGAGGACATAGACTAATTGGAGAATATTCCTAGTTCTAGTATTATATTTCAAATATTATTATTATTAAAAGAAGATTATAATCTTGTATAAAACCTATTTTACCATAAATTTTTTATTGCATAATATATACAACAAAGAGAGACTTATATGGCCAGAAACGGTGTGACACGAGCAACTACAATGTTGATACTTGGAATGTTTATATGTTTTGCCATTGCTGAATTTCATAACACTATTCTTGAAGAGCCTTTGTCTCCGTTAAATTATTATATTGCAACAGCTGATGAAGAGTTAGCAAAGTGTATTGCTGAATGCAATCGACGTTTTTTGCCTGGTACAATGAACATCGACAATTGCATTAGGAAATGCCATGCTAAACATAAGTTCGGAAAATAAAGTTTTACAATGGTTAGTATCTAATTTACAATCATGTTCTCTTTTTTAATTTTTTGTTTTCATAAGTTCGTGTTTAAATTTATATTATCTTATATATGAATATATGATGCTATGAATTCTTCATCACTTTTTATCAAGTTTAAGAGATCAATGAATCTTTAAGAAATTTCAGAAACTAGTAATATTTACTAGGGGTGTACATGGTCCGGTCCGGCTCGAAGATCCGATCCGGCCTCGAATATTTTAGGGGTTAATTTAGTGTAATTTCATCAGGTTTAGATCCGGGTAAGGGTCTCAAAAATAGACTCAGTCATTATTTCGGGTCGGGTCCGAATCATAATTCGGGTCACCCGAACTCGACCCGGTGGCCCGGTTATCATACATAATTAATATTTTGTGTTATTAGTGATGGATGATGACTATTCTTATGTGGAATTCAAATATTGTAAACCTTAATATTTTGTGTTATTAGTCATTATAAAATTATAAGTTAATGTTTTATATTTAAAATGCATAAGACTTTAGACTAATGCATAATATTGTGTTATTTGTATTGATTTAAATATTTGGTGTTGTTAGACAATATTAGTATTGATTATGGTTATCTTTAATTTTAGAGAAGGGTTGGTTCTTGTTATATTTTTTTAAGTGAATTTTACTGTGCGAATTGTGAAATAATGGTTGGAGATTAGGTGATTTTTATATGTTAAAGACCCAGTTTTCATCCGATTTTTATCCAGCCGGAAGGTGTGTAGGTTTTATCGGATCTAAGATCGAGTTAGAGTCTAAAATTAAGCCTGGTCTATATTTTGGACCGAATTTAGGTTAAGCCAAATTCGGTGTGACCCGGCCATGTACACCCCTAATATTTACAAGTAGGCCTTAATTATAGTTTATGAAAAATACTTCAAAACTTGATTTTTAACTTCGATTGCATTAGGAGGTAATTCACACAACTTATTTCAAATTTCAAATGTTTAGTTTAGTTGGATTTGGATTTTTTTTAAAATTGTATTAGATCTTCTACCTTAATTCAGATGTGCTTAATTTCATTCTTTGGGTGTGAAGAATTTTGTATGTGCTTAGTTGATTCTTTTTTATTTTTGTTTTGATTCTATTATGATTTTGTTTTGAATATATGTTGAAAATTTTCAGGGATACCATTTTGAATTTCAAATGGAAAAGAGGGAAGATGTGAAACTGAAAGACATTAATTTTGGATGTGTTTCTATAATAATGAAGTGGTCCCATTAAATATTGCCTGAGCATTAATTGATCAGCGTTGGTTACTTAATTGCACTATTTCTAAAAAGGGTTAAGTAACGTGTGTTTTTATGTGTCGTAAAAGTATATGATAAGATTAGTAAAAAATTTTACTTGTTTTACTTGTTTTTATTTAATGGATGTAAAATAAATATATTAAAAACTTATATTTTTTATATTTTTAATAAAAAAATTATTTATAAACTTAAAACATGTACCCTAAATGTACATATTAGCTAAACCCTTTTAAAAATATTGTGCTTCAATTATGTTTGAGTTTTCAAAACTTTATAAACTTCTCTTTAATAGTTTGATATAGGGTTAAGTATTTTTTTCGTCCCTAAAGTTTTAGGTCAAAATCAAAATTATCTTCGACCTTTTTTTTATTAAAATCATCCTCAACGTTACAAAATGTTAAAAAATCGTCCTTTTGTTCATGAACAATATTTTATGGACAATTTTACCCTTAAACAAAAATTTTAAAAAAATCTCCCTTTAATATAAAACAGCAAACTAGGATTGTACCCTTCATCTTCCTTCTTCTATCTTAAAAACTCCAAGACCTCATTCAAGCCACACTGCAAAAGGCCCCTTATCCAAACCCATAAGCATAATCCCAACCTAGCAGCCTGAATCTCCAAACTCCCTAACCAACCTAACAGTATGAAGCTCTTTGCCACCATCCACCAAGCCAAACAAGAACCCTTCAGTTTCATCTAACCTCCCCTGCTTGCACAAACTCTTCATAACAAGTGCATTGGTATACCGATTCAACAGCAACAAACAAATTCAGTAAATTCAGTAGCAACAACAACCACAAAATAAATCAACAGCAACATCCACAAAATAAATCACTAGAAATTTTAGATTTAGCAACAATTCAACAATCATCAATGGTAACTTTAGATTCAAAACAGCAACCACAGAAATTAAAAAGAATTAAAAACAAATGATATTTATGTTCTTAAAAAAAGGAAGAACGAAAATAGGAGGAATGATTGGGGGTTCGGAGCATCCAATGAACTGAAACAGGTTGGGGGAATCGGGAGGAATTGGGATTCGGAGAGGTTGAGGATTATGTGGTTAGAGGAAGAGGATAGAGGGAGTAGAGGGTTGGTGATGCCGTTTTCCACCATTAAGAGAGTACGAAAACACCCAGAAAATTATAAATCGCCAAGTCCTCTCCTTACTGCAGGTCCTTCACCACTCGCTTCAGCTCCACCAACGCCTCTTTCTTCTTCACCTCTGTCTCATTCTGCAGATTCGCGAGCTTCTCTATTTTCTGCTCTGGCCGGTTCTCCCTGTCAAAGTTGCGGCGGAGCTGGAACCTACGTCGTCGTCGTGGCATGGAAGGTAACCAGAGCGTGGGGAAGAGCTTGCGGCTTCTGAAGGAAGTGAGGGAGTATGACGTGGAAAGGGGGACGAATCTGGTGACTGGTGGAACCCTTCTTTTGAAGCGTTTTTTTTTTTATTTTTATGTAAGGATAAAATCGTCTAAAATATGTTGTTTCTGGACAAAAGGACGATTTTTTAACATTTTGTAACGTTGAGGATGATTTTAATAAGAAAAAAAGGTCGGGGACGATTTTGATTTTGGCCCAAGACCTTAGGGACAAAAAAAGTACTTAACCCTTTGATATACTAAGTTCGTAACTTTGTAAGTTGAGCTTGTGCTTAAATTTTTACGTTCATATATTAAACGAAGCGAGTTTGAATTCGAATAAGTTTAAATCATTAGTTCGTAAACTAGTTTGATTATGCATATATTTGAGTAAAGTGATAACTAGATTTTTGAAAATTTAAACTTTAGACTAATTAGTTCTTTAAAAAAAAGTATTAACTAAGTCCTCTATAAAAACAAACGGTGGAATATATGTCCTTCCATAAATGGATAGTACAAAATGAAATGGAATTGTCCATATATTTTGTTATCTACAATGTGTGTTCCATTGCTACCATATGAACATGAAAACGATGTAGTTTTGGACAGTGAAACGTTTATTATTTTTTGAATTTTTAGATAACTTTTATTATCAAGTGCTCTCTATTTATCACAAATCTTACTAAAATAGGTAAAGTTTCGCTTCAAAAATTGTTATGTGTATGACGATCTTTCATAAATAAACATGTCACAGTAGGTAACGATACATATAAATATTACCGTTAAATTTTACATGATAAACTAATAGAAAGATATCACTCGTCAACCGTTTACTAATAGAAAGACATTATCCAGCATCTGCTGGAGCCGCCTACCCATCCTATAGTTGAATATCTTCTGGATGGCCATCCAGGTCGTGCTCAACATCCCAAATAAAATGTAGCTGCAACAAAGAAGCTTTAAATCCAGTTAAACAAGATAGATAGATGATATAAACTAGTAAAAAAGAATTAAAACAGAAACAATGAAAATAATTACCGCCCATTTCTCAAACTAGCACTGCCTGGTCTCAACAGAAATCTTCGTGTAGTTCGGGTAGGGCATGTCGTACATCAGTTTGATGACATTAGTCATCTCCTGAGTACATACATTCGGGTTCAGCAAAAACCTAACAACAACAATCCACAAACAAGAATCAACCTAAATCCACTAAACATGCTTCAATTTTTTAGGAATGTCAGCAACAACAGAAATCATAATCAACAAAACTAGAAAATAATAAACAGTAGCATTCCAAATCAACATAAATCCACTAAACATGAATTAGTTTTTTAGGAAATCTCAGCAATAATAGAAATCATAATCAATAAAACTAGAAAACAATAACCAGAAGCATTCCAAATCAACCTAAATCCATTAAATAGGAATTATTTTTTCAGAAAATCTCAGCAACAACAAGAATCATAATCAACAAAACTAGAAAACAATAAACAGCAACATTCCAAATCAACCTAAATCCACTAAATAGGAATCAATTTTTAGGAAATCTCAGCAACAACAGGAATCATAATCAACAAAACTAGAAAACAATGACCAGAAGCATTCCAAATCAACTTAAATCCACTAAACAGTAACCAATTTTTCCAAAAATCTCAGCAACAACAGGAATAATAATCAATAAAACTAGAAAATAATAAACAAAAAATACATGAGCATTGAACGTTATAATTACCTCGTGCCGCCATCAAGCCAAATATGCAACTCTATGATAGTAGGTGGTGGATGGGCATCAGCTACAGCATCACTGTCATACTGGACTCCGGCACCACAGCATCCGTCGTTGGACTCGGCGTCGCCGTGGATGTGGACTACTAAGCGGTGGAAGGCGGCATCGTTGCCATGGGCCGCAGTACGTAATTGGGGTTAGGAACCATGATGAACGACTGATCTGCTAAACCCATAACTTGTGGTGTGACCGGGGTGGTCGGAGTAGAGGGAGATGATCCAGAAGTCCCGGAGGTACCGGAGAAAACCCTTCCTCTACCCTGACCACGGCTTCAACCACGACCAATAACCTGATCCGCAACACCTCTTCCTGTCATCGTGTCTGCATATATCAAAACCATCCGTAACATAGTGAATCAACATATTTTAGACAATGTCAAACAACTCCAGCAACAATATTCAGCAATTCAGTTCAATAATTGAAACACTTTTCAAAGTTGAAATTAAAGTTCAAATTCAAATTCAAAATAAGAAAATCCAATTCAACAATCAACAAAATCTCAGCATATTCATAAACTCAAATTCAGCCATCTTCAAACACGTATAAAAATGGACAGCTCAATATAACTTAACAATCATTTTTGGATCTATTAAAATGGACAGATCAGCACAATTTTTTCAATTTACAACAAAATATTTTAGCCTATATAGAGATTTCAATTAAAAAAACAAATAGAGACAGAATATAGAGATTTCAATTAACTCAATATATAGATTTTAATTGTAAAAACAAATAGAGTTACAATATAGAGATTTCAATTAACAATATAGAGATTTCAATGTTATCTATTGTTGCAGAGGCAGAATCGAATCGAAGAGAAAAAGTTGGGCAACGGCGGTGGTGGTGGTGATGGTGACGAGCAGACACCAGAGACCGGAGGCTAGGGAGCGGCTGTGGTGGCTCTGTGGTGCTCGGTGGTGATTTGGAGAACGGAGAAGAAGGAGAAGAAGAAGAACGAAGGGGTCTTGTGGGTGGGTGGGCTGACAGCGACGGAGAGGGGGTTGTGGTGGTGGCGGTGTCGGTGTCGGCGGCGGCAGATGGTGGTTTTGGGGAGAGGGAAGGAGGGAGATGGTGGTTTAGTGAGAGAGGGAGTGAATCTGGAATGAGGGAGAAAAGGGTTTGCATGTTGAATTCATGTCCAGTTACCGTTGGATTTTTTCAACGGTAAACTTTTGCAGGTCACCAAAATGCATCATTTCACTAATTGGTTTTACTGTCGGATTTAACTAGATGCGTCATTTTACTTTTGTTTCCCTCCAAATATTACAGGAAGAATTACCGTCGGAACCCAAAATCTGCCAGTAAATAATAAACCTTATGAATTCGACGAGATTACCGCCGGTAAATTCGACGGTAATTTCGTCGCTAACGTCCGATGCTAAATCTAACGGTACTCACTGTTTTTCTTGTAGTGTGGCCTGTAGATCCATGCAAGAGAGAGGAAGATGCCGAACTTGGCATGGTGCTCTTCATGAGAGAGAAGACAATGGAAATGTTAATGTGGAATTAAGAAAGTTACTTTCCTAATTCAATTACATCTGAACCTTGGTCTTTGTTGAATCTTTTCCAGTTATTTCCATGTGTTTTCCCTAGTAGACCATTTATTTCATCAATAAAATATTACCTTTGATAAGGAAAAAAATTCACTGACATTTCTAATGGTAGAAGGCTGTATTTGGAGAAGTGTATAAAATATAACAAATTCATCTTTTTGGTAACAAGTTTTTAATTGTTCACAACTAGAAAATTGCTTAATACAGACAGATTTATAGACAGATTTGGTCTATATTACAGATAGATTTTTGGTTACCGACAAAGTTACCAACGGATTTTGTCCCTCTATAAAAGCTCTTTGAAAATTATTTAAAGAACGGATTTTCAAACGAAGCACAAAAGCAGCGTATGATAAACCTAAAACTGGCACAGAAAAATTAAGCCCTAAGGTTTATCACAAAGAATAGAATCACAAAATTAGGATATATATACCTGAAATTTGAGATGGTTACGAGAAGAACTGAAAGAGCGAGTTGAGATTAGATGGAAGAGGCACCAAAGGGAGCAGATGCGATGAGAGCGGCGGCAGAGAGAGCTCTGTGACGATGGGAGTATACGCGACAAGAGCGGCGACAGCGGCAGCGGCAGAAGAAGCAGAAGTAGCAGCCACGGAGAGAAGAAGTAACTCGTACGATGGAGAGAGGAAGAAGCTCGTGTTTCATTTGTGAATGGAGCTCGAAACAGAGTTTGGATGGGGCCTGCCACGGGGAGAGAGAGGGGGTAGGTTTGGTTTAATTCAATATTTCCGACGGAATATTTTAAATTACAGACAGATTTTATGTCTGTAATAATTTAATAAAACGCAGCATATTTTTTATCTAATTATCCGTCTGTAATCATTTCCCACGAAAAAAAATTAATTTTTTCGATAGAATTATCGATGGATTCTCTTTTCCGTCTGTAATTTATGTTAATTCATTTTTTTGGTTTCCGACAAAAAATTCCTCGCAAATTCTGTCTATATTTCCGTGGGATAA
This sequence comes from Arachis hypogaea, assembly GCF_003086295.3. Classification (NCBI taxonomy): domain Eukaryota; kingdom Viridiplantae; phylum Streptophyta; class Magnoliopsida; order Fabales; family Fabaceae; genus Arachis; species Arachis hypogaea. Next base: position 44,270,602 of record NC_092043.1, read on the forward strand.
AATCTGTCGAAAATATCCATCTATAATAACTAATTTTATAGTAGCATTGCCTCTTTGTAAAGAAAATTAGGCAACAATATTATATTACCATATCAATTAAAAACTTCCCACTATAATTTTTTGTTTTGCATATTGTCACGCTTTAAAATAGTGACTATAGCTAAAAAAGTAGTAATCATTTATCAATAATCACTGTTTGTGACTTTATTTGTAACCATAGTCTCTTCTAATGTCATTATAACTAAATAGTTACCATAACTTTATGTTACTATTTATGAACCACTGGTACGGTTTGTAACTATGTTATTCTCTTCTAATGTAGCCACATGATGACTCAAAGATCATTCCAAAAATATGTGTAAAACAGTAACTTGTGTCATTGTTATTTCTCATGTAATTTTTTTTAACAAATAATTAGAACATTTTTTTTTTCTTCCTCACTTCCCATACCATTTACCCATAGCTTTTCTCAAAAATATAGTAATATTATATTTCAATGGTTTTACATGTACATAGCTTTTCTCTTCTTTGTAAGCTACATTTTATATTCAGTTTGCATTATTGTTATAAATAAGCTACTTTTTGAATTCAGTGAACTCAAGAGGCAAACAATACAATAAATTATTCTAAAAGAATAGTTTTCTACAATGAGAATTCTTTGTTTTATTTAATTTGTTTATGTTGAGAATCAATCTATAGCTCTTAGTACATAAATGGGACACAAACTAAGCTACAAATATTCTAGTTAACTTGATGAGAATCCTATAGAATATAATAATAAGATTAGGAATGATTTAACTCTATATATAAAGTCGAATTAATCATAACTTTGTGATTGCAAGCCAAAAGAGAAAAAATACACTAAGAGACTGTTGGGTTGTTGTAGAGAGCTCTCGAATATCGAAAAAATTTTGAGAAAAAATAAGATGAGAAGACATTATCTAACTCAAAAAACTTAAGATAGTAAGTAAATGAGTTTTTTATTTTATAAATTATTTACTCTTTTTTGTTTTTTTTTATGTGAGGCTAATTTTATACACTTTTTACACTTACAACATTAACAGAAACACCTATGGCGAAGATCAATGTGACAAATGCACTAGCAATAATACTTATAACCGGAGTGATTATTTATTTTGTCATTATTACTGAATTTCAAGACGCTTCTCTTGAAAGGCCCTTGAGTCTATCACATTATTATTTTTCATCTGATGAGATACAACTTCAAGCGTGTATTAACAGATGTCGAAGAATCTTTCCTAACCATAGAGGGAAGGAAATTGAATGCATGAACAAGTGTCGTCAAATGTTTGGCTAGTACTTTAGTTTGCTCAATGGAGTTCTATGGAATGTATCTGAAAATTAAATAGTGTTCTAGTGTACCATGTATTCCTTGTATTGAGCCTCTTCGATCGATGATGTAGCTGAACTATCTATTTTGCATGTTTTTGAAGAGATAAAAAATGTAAAATAGATAGCAATATATTATAATCACATGGATGGAAAACTATATTGTCATATATATTATTCAAAGATTTAAATTCCTTCACTAAATAATTATGTGTCATATAATTTTGATCATTAAATCATTCTAACATCTTTATTTTTTCTCCCTACTACTACCATGCATGGAACTGCGCATCCACATTGCATTATTACTTAGGCATATCCTTATATCATATATAACTTATAGAAAAAAGTTCAAGATCAATATAATTTATTATTTTTTGTCAATATTTTTAGTTATTAATCTATTTTTTTATTTAATAGCTCAATAATATATTTTTAGTCTATATTTTTATTATTAGCTAACTATTGACAAAATAAAATTTATTAAATTTTTAACATTTCTGCAACTTATATATTGAATGATAAACAAAATATCTTTTAATGCGCAACACTTGTATTATGACCAAGCTAAGGATGGGGATCATAGATTAGCACCTTAGTAGGTAGCCTTCAAGTTGATTCTTAATTAATAAGACTTGTTTTCAGTAATTTGTAGCAGTTATGTATGTACTCTACTTCAGTAATTTATAGAGCAACAATATTTTGTTTGTTGTTTTTCTAAATGATATAGGATTTTTCAAAGAAACAACAATTTTTATTAGAGGTGTAAATTATTGAACTGGACCAAAAATTATCATAAAATTGAACTAAAATTTACAATAATTGATCTAAAAATTGAAAAACCTGATTTTCACTGCAAGAAATTACTGGAATAGCAACCATTTGGGTGGTCACAAAAACTATGGTCGCTAATAAGAAAATAGCGACCAACTTCGATCGCTAAACGTTAGCGACCAATTTTAGCGACTGATTTGTTAACAAGGCCACCAAACCTTCATCACAGAGTATCAGTTGCTAAATTGGTCGCTAAATTATGATCAAATTTTCTGTCGTTAAATTGGTCTCGGAGTAATCGGTCGCTAAATAGCGACCAACTTTTCAGTCGCTAAATCGGTAACTAATTTGCGACCAGTGTTTCGGTCTCCAATTCACGACCATTGTTTCGGTCGCTAATTTGTGACCAACATTTCAGTTTCTAATTCGGTCGCTAAGTGTGGACCTGTATTTTAGCAACCAATCATTTTAGTCGCTAAATCAGTCGCTAATTAGCAACCAAGCATTTTAGTCTATCATAATTTTTAATTATCATTTTTACTAAATTTTTACATTTATGCCATCAAATATTGAAAAACCATCAACAAAAAACCTGCACTTTAACACATAAAAGTAAATAACACTTAAACAATAACCAAAATATCAAAACACACTTAAACAATAACCAAAATAACTTATCAATTCAATATCATAGACAACAGTAATAAGTATGCAACACTATCATATTACTAATTACATCATTTAAAGTCTATTAACTAACTAGCATCACAATTACAAATCACTCTTCAGACGTACGTTCACCATCTTCATCCTCTCCTATATTTGTTTCTCCACATTCTAGTTGAGGAATCGGAATTTTAAAATTAAGCTTTTTCATAATTTCTTGAAGCATACGGTTAGTGAGTTCAAGTCCTCTTTCTATCTTTTCCAACCTAGGTTTAAGTCAACGTTCTCTTCATGCATTAATTTAGCGACTGAATTAGCAACCAAACAATTGTTCACCCTATTTCACTATCAGTTGCAAAATTGGTCGCTAAAATAAAAAATAGCGACCGCTTTTGTGACCAACAATTCTAAAGACATTATTTTTATTTTGGTTGCTAAATCAGTCGCTAAATAAAAAAATAACGACTGATTTTAGTGATCGATTTTATTTTGGTTGTATTTAAAACTTATTGGTTGCTATTAGCGACTGAATTTATTGGTCGCTAAAATCGGTCGTTCAATGTAATTTAGCGACCAATATTGATTTGGTTCTGAAAATTCTGTATCGGTCGCTATTAGCAACCAATTTTTATTATCGCTAAAATCGGTCGCTATTCCAGTACTTTCTTGTAGTGTTTTTTTTTTTGGGATAAAACCGATCGATTCAGTCTGGCTTTTGATTGGCTTAATAAAAATCAAACCAAGCCAAACCGAACCAAAGATTAACATGCAGTGCCAATGTTTTTACTATTTTACCCTATATCCTAACATCAAAATCCCTAACCCTAAGTGAGAGACTCACTCACGCAAGACGCAGCGCCTCCCTCCCTCGTTTTTCTTTTTTCTGAATCTCAGAATCTCCCTCCCTCCCTCTATTCTCCTCCATAGAGCCTCCCTCTCTCCATCCGTAGAGTCGTAGACTGTAGTGCTCTTTCCTCCATCCTTCTCATGCAATCCGCGGTGGTGGCATGTTTCACATCGTGCCGTCGCGAGTCCCAACTATGGCAATCTTTTCCGTCACCAACCACTTCTCTGTCGCCAAGAAACCTGCACCGTCACCAAGCAACCCTCTCTGTCACTGAGAACCCTTTGCCATCTCCAATCAACCGAGAACCCCGCGTTGTCATCAAGTCCTCTTCTACAACTCAACAAACCTTCTAGAAGCCAGTATATTCACCAATTTTTAGAATAAAATTTGTTGTTGTTACTGGTCTAATTTGTTGAGTTAAATCTGTTGTTGTTGCTGTTGATTTATTGGTCCTAATTTTTAATTAGATAATAATTTGTTGCTGGTCCTAATTTTTGGTGGCTGGTACTGTAAAAATTTGTTACTATAATTTGTTATTACTTTAAGAATATATCTGTTGTAATTTTTGTTATTTGATAACAAATTTTTTAGATAATAATTTAATGTATGTTGTTGTTTGTTTGTCATGTTTATATGTATGCAGCCAGCAAGTAATGAATAGCCAAAGACAGTAGAGTGCTTAATAACTATAGGAGTTCTTTAACTCCAAAGCCAGTAGAGGCATTAATTTGCACACAAAATTGACTTCGTTCTTCTTCAATAATAACTAATTTTGAGGAGCTTATTGAACAGTTTGAGAAACTTGAATTAGGTATGCAAAAAAAAATTTGAAGTTCCTTTCATAAATTATGTGCATTGCTTTATAGTTAATTTATATTAATTTTTGGTTTGTTTTATAGAAATTGCACCAACCGAAGAAAATGATAATGAATCTGTTGTGAATTATTCAGATTAATCATGGTGGCTGATTTTGTTGTTATTTAGCTCTAAAGTGTATTTGTTGGTTTATAGTTTGGTTTTAAGATGGTGTTTATTAGACATTTTCTTGTGTTTGTTTTATATTTAGTTATGTGTTTTTTTTTGTGTTTAGTTATTGAGATAGATTGAAATTGTATTGAATTTAAATATGATGTACTCTTGTTATTTTATGTTTATTAACTATTTTGAACCTCATTTTACCGTGATTAATGACCTGTTTAATTAGAATTTAAAAATTGAAAAAATTAACCGAATCAAATCACTTTTGATTCAATTCGGTTCGATTTAATTGATGTAAAAATAATAAATCAATTGATTAATGCTAAAAAAACTTATTAGATCGGTTCGATTGATTTTTAGTCTAAAACCGAGCTGATAACCCCTAATTTCCATTATGCTTTTATCAATTATCTCTAAAAAATTTAACATCTATGTAACCCATGATCTCAATAATATTAGTATAATACCCTTTTAGATATCTCAAAATTCTCTCAACAACAGTAATTTTTTTTGTTTATGTTAGTATCTTGTAGCGTTTTGTATAACGAAAGGACACAAACTATGTGAGAGAAACATTCTATATAATTCTATAATCTTATTCCTATACATAGTAATGCAAAGGAATATTTTAAAACCTGTATAAATTCTAGTGTGTAACAAAAAGGTGATTTAAGAGAGAAAAGAAGATAGAATTATGGGCAAGACTAGTGTGATGCATGCAATCATATTATTGATGATTGGAGTGCTTATTTGTAATGGCACCGCTAAATTTCATGAAAATATTCCTATGGAGTATTGGGCAAGTCCATCTTATTATATTGCAGAAAAAAGAGGAAGAACTCCACTAGGAAAGTGTACCAAGTATTGTCGAGATGAGTATGCAGAAGATCTAAGGAAGACCAAAGAGTGCATTAAGAAATGTGTTGTCCTTGAATGTGAGGAACGCCATGGAAATGAACCAAGAAAGAAGAAAGAATGCATTGATAAACTTTATGCTAGGTTCACCCAAATAATAAAAAAATAAGCGTATACAAGTTGTTGTGAATTTTTTTCAAATTCTTAATTTTATAACTCCTCGCATTTGTATTATTTTATATGAATATTTCATGTGATAATTTTCTCCTTCTTTTATGTTGAGGGAGTACTGAATCATCTATAAAGTATCTAAGATATTCACCTACAACATAAGACACATTAATCGTCAGAAATTTAAGCAAAATATTTTGAAAATGAAAATAAAATTTAGAGAATAATGTATTATGGTTGTTCCACTTTAATTTTTGTATGCATTTTTTAAATACTTATCCAAATATTTTGACACAATTTTGGATAAAATACAGTTTATCAAATACAAAAAAATTATTCGGCATTAATAAAAATATTTTTTTATTTTTCTCACATTTTAAAATATCTTGAAAGCATTTATGTGAATTAATTCTTGACCAGTACAAAGCATATCATATCACCAAATGCTAAAATTAATCTTTTTATGTAAGTTTTGTCCAACCAATTAAAATAAAACTTTCATATGGGTTGTTACTGGTATTGATATTAATTAATATACATAATGTTTGTAAAGTTTTTTAATTTGAGCAGTTTGTTCCAAGAAATCTCTACCTCTGAAGAATAATATAAAATATTCACTTATGCTAACACTTAATATATATATATATATATATATATATATATATATATATATATATATATATGGTACCTATACTATATGTTGGTGACTTCCAATAGAAACCATTTGAATTTAACAGATTAATTATCATTTGATTTTTGTACATTATTTCTTTTTTTTTTTTTGTGGTATTGTGTATATTATTTCTTCTAATTAATAAAGTAATACTAATATCCCTTCAAGGTCAATTAAACCCATTGAAGTCTTGGCCCAAGGTGACGAATATTCCATTGACATGGAAAATTGGTCAGAATTTTAACTCATGTTCATGATACAGCTTATTATAATACATATGCGAAGATAGAGTATATTTTGTCAGCAGTTCAATAATTTAAAGATATTTTTTATGATTTATTCGAACTAAATATTTTAAAAAGTATATCTTAGTTTTGAATTTTTCTTTTATTGCACCAGATGTTATCTGATTTATTCCTAAGACAATATTTTTGTTTATTACAAATTCATTCATCAAATTGAAATTTAAATCATTCATCCACGAATGAAAATATTTAAGCACTTCAAAAAATAATAGAAAGTGACTCACATACATTGCTCATTTAACAATCAAAACATGTTAATAAAAATTTTGTGAAAAATAATATTTTTGACATATAGATATATAATTGTGATGAAAAATGTTTAATCTTTCCTTCTTTTTATAATTATTGACCATCAAAAATAGTTTACTAGAAAAGTTTGAGAATATTTTTTTTTATAATACTACTTATTTTAATAGTTATTGACTATAAAAAATACTCGATAGAAATATTTTATAATTATTGATAGTGAAATATACTATTTCTTAGACATTTTTTGACAACTTTTGACTATAAAAAAAACTCGATCATAATTCTTATTGACATTCATTTATTATAAAAATTAGAATTTTACCGATTATTGATTTTTTAAATAAAAATAATTATAATATTTGACAAAATAAAATCTTTATAACTATAATATAAATAGGCTTTCACTTTATCATATATAATTATCAATAAAATCAAATAAGATCTTTGTAATTTTAATTATTAATCACAATTCAAAACTAATACATCATAACATTTGAACAATCATCATGCTCCATATATGTCGATTTTAGTTATATATAATTAAAATATGTTGGATGTTCAATTTATTAGGCATGCGGATAATTATTTTTATCTTTAAGTGGATGGTTTTTTTTTCACTATAAATGAGCAACGCCGGTGGCGATGTGTGACAAAGCAAGCAATGACGGTAAAGTAAGATGATTATTGATAATTGTGGGAGTAACAGCCGATTGAAAAAGAAGAGGGTATTAGAGTAAAATATTTTAATAAATTAGAATTTGAGATGATTATTTTCTTGGAATAACTGAGTGAATTTTTTTATTTAAGTATTTATAGAGTATTTTTTATTTTTTATATGTATTTAGATTGAATTTATAGCCTATCGTTCACATTGTTTAGATTTTTTATTATCTTTCTAGCAAAATTCGATGAAAAAATATACAGAGAAAAACTATGTTATATCACAGAAAATAGAAATCAAAATGAACTATTTTTGTTTTTTTTTTTAAGAGATTGTATTATCGTCATTCAAAAAAATATCAAGAACTGGATTGGCAGTTCACTCCTCTTTCTTACCTTGTTTTCTTTATTTGTTAAATAATACCTCTTCAATAATTATTGAAGCCTCAAATGTCAGAATTTAGAAACACCTCCTAACAAGTGAGAAATGTTTCCAACCATCTATCCAACTGTAGTTTATTATTTATTTTTGGTGTAAATTAAAAACTAAATGCTATAATAACAAAATTGTTTATACCTTCTCTGCTCTTATCTTGTTTCTTGTTTTTCTTCCATGGTACTAACTGCTGTTACTACCTTTCGAATTTCAGCATTCTTTTCAATAATAATGTTGAAACAACACAAGAAGAGGCAAAGATTCCTTAAAAATATATAAAACCACAATGCTCAAATTCTTACAAGTTTATCTTGAATTTCTTCATTATAATTTGTTTTATTTTCTTTCAGTACAATGAAATCTGTTTAACAACATTCCATATTTGATTATATCTGTTTTTTATTTAAAACAATTGTAAAATAAATATATGCATTAAAACGGAATATTTAATTCTATATGTGCTACATAAGGTACAGCCTCTTGAGTCTAGTGTGCCAAACAAAGTGAAGCATGCATTAACAAGAGTCAACAGGAAATAAATATTAAACAAAGGAAGCCTAATATTTATTTGTATCTATTGTTTTATTAAATTTGACACTATTATATTAGGATAATATTAAAATTATATTTAATTATCATGTATGTTAATCTTTATAATTTCACTAATTTTTTGCTTACATCTTTAAAGTTTAAAAGTTTGTAACTGAGTTTTTATATTAGATAAAAATTGGTAAGTAAATTCTTACTAGTTATTATTTTTTTAGAAAAAAAGATAATCCTAAAATATTTGATTTTATAATATTTCATAATTCTTGCAACATCAAATACGAAAATAAATATTTCAAAAAAATTATACTTTTTAACAAAAAAAAATTAAAAAAACTTAATTCAAGTTTTTATTTAATACAGGAATTCAATTAAAAAAAAATTAATTATAAAAATTTAATTAAAAATTTGATCAAACTATAAGAATTAACAGAATAAATATTAAATCTAAAAATTATTTTATCAAATTTGAGCCCCAAAAAATATAAAATTTTTGTGTTAAAATGATATTTGATTAATGAACCTGTTTTAATTTAATATTACATTTCAAACTTATCTTTGACTTTGCACATTGCAATTCCTACCGTATTAGTTGAAAAAAGTTTCTTTGCTATGATATTTTAAATGATTTTTAATTAATAACATATATAAAAACTTAATAAAAAGAGAGATATTTAATTATATTATCAACAAAAATTATTTAATATTTTTAAAATGTAAAATAAAAACACAGAACTTTTAAATAATATTTTACTATTTTAGATTACTATAATTTTTAAACTTTTAGTTAAAAAAATTTGAATACTAATCATATATATTTTATTTAGAATACCAAAATATAATTATAAAACATTTTGTATATCTCTATGAGCAATGTTAGGGGCCAGCAATTTTTGTGATTGTTAGCCATCAACTAACCATCAATGATGATTTGATGGTGTGAGATTGGTGTGAGATTTCATCCAATGGCTCACCTTCTTCTGCTGGTTACATGCTGGCCAAAATTTAATAAAACTGCTGCCCTCTAGACTTTTCCTATCTCTATACTCATGTTGTCAAAATTTTTTGAATTAGATGTACCCACTACTATGTGTATAATGACTCATACATTTTGAGAATATTTTTCTTGTTTATATCTTTTAAAAATACATCTTTAATAATTAATAGTATGCTCTTAATATAATTAAAACTCTTGCGTATGAGCTTACATCAAATTATGTATATGTTTCTTCCACGGCAATAATGCACCAAGTACATAATATTTTTATTATAATTTTTTGAATACGTGGATCTCCTAAGTCCTAGCTCGCAAATTTCATGAAATAAATAACGGGAAATGATCACCTTTAATCCTATGACCCTGTCGTCAGTTTGAATGGAAAGCTCTAAAATAAAGTTTTTAATATCGGTACCACTAGGTAATTGATTAAGATACTAATAAACTTAGCAAACTCTTTAAATTTTAAAAAAAGTGCATCGCACTTGAAAGAAAAATATTCTAAAATCTAAAAAAAAAGACATCCAGTAATTTACGTAAAAAAAAGTCATTAATTTTCTCAAAAAAAAAAACATTTAAAACTCGATAAAAGAAACATTTGTCAAAAAAAAAATGTATCCAAAAGAAAACATTTCAAAACTTAAGAAAAAAAAACATCTAGTAACTTATATAAAAAAATTATAAAAAAACATCTAAAATTCTGTAAAAGAAAAAACATTCATTTACTCGAAAAAAACATTCGAAAAAAATTTAAAAAAATAAAAACAGAAATGCACCGCAAAAAAGCATTGCGTTCGTGAAGAGGAGGGCGCCGTGCTGGTCGACAACAGTATTAATTGCGAGGGAGAGACAAAAAAAAAAAAAAGAGAGAGAAAATCCATGAACGACGCTGCATGGATGTGGTTACTGTTTTAGTGGGTTTGACTCGGAGAGGAGGAGGACGACTAGATGTAGGGTGATCCGCGACAATAAGTTAGTCGACGGCACTGCGAGAATAATTTAATGTGCAATAAAAGACTATACAATTTATCTAAAACTTATAGCAAAATAATTTAATTTTTGTGTTAGACAATTAATTTTGTATTATCACATAAATAAAATAATTAATTTTTGAATACACTTTAAAAACTTATATAAACATGTGAATTTAATTAAATAATTTAATTTTAATATACTCTCAACATAAAATAATTTTATATGTATATTTAATTACGTAACACTATATTAATAAATATAGCTATTTTTAATATTGACCAAGTAAATGATCATAACTAAATAAATCTTTTATTGTCATTGTATCAAAAATAAAATCTTTGTTTAAAGTTATTCTTGTGTAGCCCTATAAACTTGGATAAGCAAAAGGCCGAGAATTTTTCCTTATAAATATGTCCTTCCAAGTTCGAACATCGAAAAGCATAAATGAATGAGATGGAGAAGCCAACCCGGGTAGTTGTTATTCCAAGTCCAGGTTTCAGCCATGTTGCTTCAATCCTTGAGTTTGCAAAAAGAATTGTGAAGCTCCCAAATGGCATCCATGTCACACTTCTTATTCCCACAATTGCCAATAACGGCTCTCCTTCAGAAGCCTCCAAAGCCATCCTTCAATCACTCCCTTCAACCATAAACTACACATTCCTTCCCCCAATCCACGACCAAGAGCTACCACAAGAGGCTCCAATAGCACTCACCGCTCAAATCGCCGTCTCTCGTTCTGTGCCATCCATTCGCCATGCTTTGATGTCGTTGACTTCCACCTCTAGGCTTGTTGCAATTGTTGCTGACCTTTTTGGAATCGATGCACTTATTCTTGCAAAGGAAATGAACTTGTTGTCTTTTGTTTACTGTCCCTCAACAGCTATGACACTCTCCTTTTGCTTCTTTCTACCAAAACTGGATGACACTGTAATAGGTGAATATGTCTTTATTTTGTGTGGTTGTTTATGTTTCAGGTAAGTCTTATTTTGGTCCTTAACCGTTTGGGACAAATTCTTTTAAATGTTTTATTTCTGTCTTAAATAATTTTAAATAGATTTAATATGATCCTATCTTAAAGTTGATCCTAAGTTAACAAAATGAATAACGTGGACACTAATAACGTTACTTATGAAGTCATATATTTTTGGCTAATTTTTTTATTATGGAAATAAAAGTGGTGATATACTTTAACATTATAATTTGTGGTATTTTTCAAAACTGTGGAAATACACAAATTCTTGGGTCCGATTTCTGTACTTAAAATTTTTTAATTTTTTTTAACACAAATCCCTGGGACTGATTTGTGTACCTCTCAGAAATTGGACGGTCCAATTTCTTTACCTCTAGAAATCGGACGGTCCGATTTGTGTACCTCTAAAACATCGGACAGTTCGATTTCTGCTTCTCTAGTTAAACGATCCCACATTTAAGTATAACACCCAATAATCTACATTTAAGAAAAATACCACTACCACTCCAATATTAAAAATAAAAAATTCTATATTCTTTCATGTGTTAAAAAAATATAATAAAAACTTTCTTATAACACTGCTTTCCTCCATTTTTTAACAAAATTCGAAATCCTAACAAATAATCATCACTTCTTCAAAATCAAAAGAAAATTTTTTATATTAGTGATCAATTGAAATAGGAGGTTTAAAAATTGTTAGGACTGAAATAAAACGTTTGAAACATTAAAAATTAAATTAGAATTCGACCCAAATGTTGTAAACCAAAATAATACTTTACCCTACCTTATAATAAGTTCCATTTTATTGTGTTGATCTCTTCTTTCAAAACAAAAATGTAACAGGGGAGTTCAAAGAGATATCAGAGCCGGTTCGAATACCCGGTTGCGTGCCTGTCCCCGGTAGAGATCTTCCAAACCCGGTGCAAGATCGAAACAGCGAACTATATAGAAATTTTCTTCAACGATGCAAACAACTACGTTTCGCTGATGGGATCTTAGTGAATAGTTTTAGAGAAATTGAACCAGGGCCTATAAGAGAATTGACAGAGGAAGGAAGAGGCTATCCAATGGTTTATCCGGTTGGACCCATTATACAAAACGGTTCAGGTAATGAAACAAAGTTTGATCAATGTTTAACATGGCTGGACAATCATGTACCAAATTCTGTTATTTATGTGTGCTTTGGAAGTGGTGGGACATTATCACAAGACCAATTGAATGAGCTTGCCATGGGTTTGGAGCTTAGTGGCAAAAAATTCTTGTGGGTTATAAGAGCACCAAGTGAATCAGCAAATGCTTCTTACCTTAGTGGTAATAACAATAATGGTGGAGACCCTTTACGGTTCTTACCATCTGGGTTCTTGGATAGGACCAAGAAACAAGGTTTGGTGGTTCCTTTATGGGCACCTCAAGCTCAAATTCTTAATCACCATGCAATTGGTGGGTTTTTAACACATTGTGGATGGAACTCGGTACTTGAGGGTGTCATGAATGGGGTTCCATTAATAGCTTGGCCTCTATTTGCGGAACAAAAAATGAGTGCAATTTTTCTTTCTGAGGATCTCAAAGTGGCACTAAGGGTAAAGGCTAATGAAAATGGTTTAGTGGAAAGAGAGGAAGTTGCTTGCGTTATAAGAAGGCTGATGGAGGATGAAGAATATAGGGAAATTAGGAGAAGGATGCAAAGTTTAAAGAACGTTGCAACTGAAAGCTTGCAAGAGGAAGGATCTCAGAATAAAATTCTAGCCCAATTTGCTGTCCATTTGATGAAGAATTAGGGAAATAGAAGAGTCTAATATATTTTGTTAAATATACACTGTACAAGTTTATATGTATTTTTCCGGTTGTTTTCTTAACTTGATTCATGTTAAAAAAAAAAGCTTAATCGATTATTTAGAATATTTAGAGGTTTCTGTAACTCTTAGAAATAAGGTAACTTGGTGAAACTTCTCTAGATCAATTCATAGACTTGTTCTTCAAAGTTTATGAATCATAATAACTTTAGTTTTCTTTTTCTTGCATTTAGAAATCCTTAAGAACATTAGGACATAATATAACCATAAAAGTAACACTTCACTTAATCAAGCTTGAGACTGAAAGAAATAATATCTTATAAATATTTGAAATTTTCCCTCTATGTTAAGACCTAGAGGTAAGCAAGTATTAGTTGAATATAAACTCTTATCTCCTTATTGCTGCTTGTTTTATTCTTTAAGGATCTGAAAACTGTTTTCAAAAATAAAGATGAAGCCTACATACTCTCTTAGCTTAGACCCCAGAAACAATTTTGAAATTAAATCTAGACACTAACTTCTTTCGTTGCTCACAAGTCTTAAGACTTATTTTGGTTGCAGAAGGAAAGAAAAAAAAAAGTATCTACGCATGATTCGAACAACTCATATTCCATCAGGTCATCACCAACATCATAACTCATTCAATTTCATCAATTTTGGCAAGTTGAGGTCCTTTGATTTTTTGGCAAAAAAACTAAACAATTTTTAATTTAAATCCCTACCTCACTTCCGAGCTTTGATTGCAGTTCTAGGAGTCCAAAATCACCAACCTATCCTTAAAGCTTCAAGATCATGGTGAATGCCAATTTTCCAAAATTGAGACGACGCAGGAGAATCTTCTCTCATGACCGTTGATGAATTATCCTTGCTCCACTCTGATTTTGCCAAATGTGTTGCATGATTGTCCTTTTGTCATTTCAATCATTTGTACAAGAATGTGTGAATCACAATTTTGCACATTCTTGATGACAAAACCAATAACAATCTAAGGTTTGATCTCAGCCATCTTCTATAAGCTTGAATTACACGGCAAATTATACATGACAAGGAGTTGAACCGACTTTTGCCTCATAACATTCTTTGTTTGATGACAGTTTCAAAGGAAGCATAGATAAGCCACTCATTCCAAGCAACTTAGTTGAGTCTTCATGCAAGTATGCAGCAAATCAATGGTACAAAGAAAACCAAATTCTGTATCTTCAGACAAGCCCATATGAGATCCAAGATGTCTATACCACAGCACATTTTAAAATAGAAAGCTTGCAAAATGCTCCAGACAGCACACTTTTTCAGTTCACAAAACCAACGTAAGATGCCAATAATCGTCTTTTTATTTTCTGTAGAGAAGTCCTCATTAAAGCTATGTATATGTTAAACACCCAGACAGAATAGAATGGAATAATGGAACATGCATAAAGATAATCTTAACACATACTAGGACAAGGAGCAGTGAGCACTATGCACCCTTTCATGAAACTAAGTCTTAATGTGTCAATTGCATTCTCTTAATCTAGAAATAGATTCAACTTAGACAATTTTCCATTTTTTAATGTGTTCACTTTCAAGTTGTTAGATTTAGAGGAATCAAACATGCAGAAAAAAATAATGATTCATTAGCTCATACTCCAGAGTTAAAAAAAAAAAAAACTGCCAACATACTGTAATTGTGATTATGAAGAGAAGATAACAAGTTGAAAGCATCTGTAATAAATGGGCAACAACAGAAACAAATATATTGCTCAAGAGAATAATAACAGTTCATTACCTTAGAAGCAGTAATTGCACAAACGTTTCCTTGAATGATTACTTCTAAATTATGGGTTCATAGAGAGGTGCAGATAATTTAAGAGAAAAAGAAAGTAGTAGTTTGTCAATAACTCTGAAACACAATTATAATACAGATATATAATTTAAAGGGCTATGCTATATACCAATTACCAATGCTGGATGGAGAGTAAGATGGCACTGTATCACAGTGCTGGATGTACACACAATATTTTCCAGTTTTCATTCATTTGCCAATTTGTTTAACAATTAGATTTACACATCCTTAGTGTCTTCTGATATTGGAAATCTGTTCCTTCTCCTATCCCTAGTAGCCATCTTTTGTCCATATCTCTCAAATATGTCTGCCAAGTCAACCAAACCGACCTCTCTCAACTTCGTCCCCATCTCCTCAAACATAACCACACCTTCCTCATTTGAAAAGTGGTGCAAGAATTTATTGTAATCAAACCTTGGCACCTCAAGCCCTCTGTTCATCACCCTCTCCACATACTTTCCAGCTTCTTTCGATTTTCCCACCTTCACCAAACCACCAACAAAGATAGTGTCAAAATTGATAAGTGGATCAGACCCCTTCCTACCTCTCCTCCCCAAATGCCCTTGCAACAACATTATATAGGTATGCATTG
Organism: Arachis hypogaea; assembly: GCF_003086295.3. Taxonomy (NCBI): domain Eukaryota; kingdom Viridiplantae; phylum Streptophyta; class Magnoliopsida; order Fabales; family Fabaceae; genus Arachis; species Arachis hypogaea. The sequence goes on from NC_092043.1 coordinate 44,286,261, forward strand.
TTGGTTCACAACCTCTCCTAATCATTTCCCTAAACACTTCAGTCGCCTCTCTGGCCCGCCTCAACCTCACAAGCCCTTTGATCAATCCATGATATACACTTATATCCGGTGAATCAATCTCCTTCGCAACCTGATAAGCCTCCCTAACCCTATGTCTTGAGACAAGTCCGTAAACCACAGATCCCAGAGTCAAGTTATCAACTTGAATCCCTCGACTACGCATTTCATCAAACACCTCTTGTGCATCACACATCATCCCTTTCCTACACAACCATTTGATCACCAACTTATAACTCGAATCCCGGAGCTCGTCCATCCTCTTAAACCTTATTGTCCGGAAGAGCTTCAACGCCTCGCCACACATATCCTTCTTGAAAAAAATCTCCATCATTTTCTCATAAGCTTCCAACTGAGGCCTAACCCCATCATCCATCATCAAATTCCAAACCTTTGAAGCCTCAATCAATTCACCCTTATCACAATAACCCTGAATCAAGATCCTATAAGTAACTGCATCAGGGGTAACCAAATCCCTCAACTTCAAGACAACATGCTTAGCCTCATCAACAAGCTTGCAACCACACATTGCTCCAACAACCTTGTTTAGTGTCTCCAGATTGTAGCCAAACCCATTTTCATTCATCAAGTGGAATACCTCAACACATTTCTTCAATTCCCTAGCACCACCCAAAGTCTTGAGGGCTATAATGAAGGTCTTATCGTTAACAAAACACCGTCGTGCCATATCAGAAAGAAGGCTCCAAAAGAGGTCAATGTTACGAGACTTTCCAATTACGTCGAGCATCTTGTTGAAGGACACAATGGTGTGAGGGAAAGTGGGGTTTTGTTGCTGTGTGTATTGGAAGAAGCGGTAAACAGGTCTCCATGAATAGGGGAAGGTGTTGCAAACTTGAAGGAAGAACTCGTGGGTGAGTTGGAACTCAGTGGAGGCGAGTTTCGAGTTGAGGCGTGACTCGGGCATGTTTTGTTGCTGATACAAGATAGTGCAGACTCGGCGGAGCTGGTCCTGGTTCACCGGAGTAATGGGGTTGTTGCCTGTTGTGGCGATTGTTGTAAGGAGGCGGTGGTTGTTGATGAGGGTGGTAGTTCGTCGGAGAAGCATCTGTAACATTGAATGCAAGTATGAACACTGGGTTATCACCTATCTATTTCTCATCTATTTTCACCATAAAATACTCTTTGTAATTCTTACACTAAACTTAACTTTTAAAATGCAGAAAGCATTCGAGAGTGGTTGCACATTCTCATTTATGATACGTATTCAGCTATCGCAATTATCAGGAAGAAAAGAAATGAGGTGATTAAGGTTCATGGTATCACAATTATATCATGCGAGCAGTTATTTACAACTAACACAATCATTTTGAGAATCATAGGTTACGGTGAAAAAGCCAAATTGAATTAGACTAACTGCTTAAGGCAACACATTTTATAAACAGGGCAAATACATCCAGCACATAAAGTAAATCGACTTCAAAAGAAAGATAGGTAGGTACCATACCCCTGCATCAAGAACTACAAAATGTAACAACTTGTATAAGAATATATCCCTATCCTCCCCCTCCATGGGTTGGCTTTATCATGATTTGATAACCTGTTTTGCCAGCTTCAGACTTCATGTTATAGAATGATAAAAGAAAAACAACAAATAACGGCTTTCAAGGAAGCTGAAATCTCTAGAGAAAGAAACCTGTCTGGCAATCTTCTAATTAACAGCTTGAGACACAAGCCTCTACCTATAAATACTCTTATCAACTTCCCCACAAATGTGCTTCCTTCAATCTCATTCATTATTCTTTTCCCAGGAAAAAGAAAAAATCAACAACCTCTCATCACTAAAGAAAAAAATACTTCTGATTATTAAATAGGTATGTTATCATGGTTAAGGCAAAACAGAAGATCCAAAGAGAAATAAACAAAAATGATAAATACAGAAGAAAAGTCATTTAACAAAAAAATGAAACAGAAAAGTTTGCATATAAAATTCAGCTTGGGTTGGCCAAATGAAAATTGATCAAGCAAAACAAGAATTGCTATCCAAGGAAGCAGACCACACATGATCCGTACTGTGGACATTTTATTCAATTCACAGTTCACACCATAGAATTTTCCAAAAAGACAAAATAGGGATAGACTTGATGAATTTACAATGCATTTTATACATATGTCACTTTCTCATTCCAATTGGAATCTAATCTTTCCCTCCAAACTTAAGAAATTCTCTTCTCCTTACAAATTTTACAACCAAAATATGCCTCATGTCACTCTCTCATTGTATTCCCTCCAAAATTAAAGAATTCTTTCCTCCTCCTTACTAATTTTAAAACCAAAATGTATCACATATCACTCCCTCATTGCAATTGAAATTAAATCTTTCCCTCCAAAATTAAAGAGTTTTCTCCTCCTCCCTCTTTCTTTCTCTATTTATCTCATTCCTTCAACCACTTTATCAATTTTATATATCATTATCAATATCAATGACTAATTACTAATTTGACAATCAAAATGTGCAACATGACATTCTTTAATTGAATTAAAATTAAAATTGAAATATTAAAATTGAAATTGAAATATACTTATATTATGTATCATATATTACTATCTAATTTAATAATCAAATGTGTCACATGATACTCTCTTATTAAAATTGAGAGAAAATATTTTTCTTAAATTAATAAACTTCCTTTTTAAATTCGCCCATCTACCTCTCTCTATTTTTCTATTTCTCTCTATTATTTTTACTCTATATATAATTTATATTTTATATTAGTAATTTGACAAATCAAAATATGTCATCCGATATTTTTTTACAATTAAAATAAATTTTTTTCTTCCAAAATTTACAAACTCTTACTTTCACTCTCATTCTTCATCTTTATCTTTATCCCTCTTTTCTCTCATTCTCTATTTTTTTTATCTTTCTGTTCTATAGAAAATAAAATTAACAAAATAATATAATTCAAATAAAAAATATTATTATTATATACATAGTTTTTTAGTTTTTGTTTAGTTTTAAATTTTTACTGTTTCTCTTTCTAATCTATATTTTCATTTCTCTTCTTTCAATTATTTATTACATATAATTTGGAAAAAATACTAATGTTATAATTAAAAGTTAGAATCAAGATTCAATTGTTTTAAGAAAATTAATTTTAAGTTAATTTTATAACTATTAGTATAATTTTTTTATGCTAATATCTAATTATATTATTATATACATAGAGAGAAAAAAATTTATTTTTAAATAGCAAGTATAAAAATTAATTATTTTTATTTGTGCAACAGACTTAACACTTAATTAAATGTAAAAGTATACACGTTAAATTGTTTTAAATTTTAGATAACGAATGTTAAAATTAATTACCAATAAAAAATTAGACCTTTTCATATAAAAATAATAACTTAAAATCTTATTATTTAATTTTTTATCTACAGATATCTTGGTCTTCTTAGCTAGAGACTTTTGTCAACCTACGACATTTTTTGTAAAAGTAGTTTGATGTTATAAATCTTTTGTGTCATGTATAATCTATATTGTCAGAATAGAATAAAATAGACCGTAGTTTTAAAAAATTTATATTCCCGTAATAACTTACTAGTTTCAAATAAAGTCTCGGATTTTATAGAAATTTTGACGACACTTCTCCTAAAACTTGGACTTTGCCAGTCTCAAACAAACCAAACCAAATGCTTGTCAATCATTCAAATCACTTCTAATAACGATTATCACAACAACAGCACTCAACTCAAGGAAATCAACAAAATCTAGAATTCAATCAACCAATCTCATAAATCCCAATTTAAACCAACTTCAACAGCATCAATCAATAATTTAGAATTCTCGGTCATCTCAAGCAGTTTCAAACCAAACCATTCCTCAAACCCTTTTTTAATCATTTCCAAAATATCAAATCATTCTCAATAAACAAACCATTTCCAAATATCAAGTCCTTTCTAAATTTGTTTTTAAATCAAATTCCGATATAAATCGGGTTCAATATCAAATCAAATTTTAATATTAAATCCTTTCTAAAATCAAATAATTTCCAAAATTAAACTAAATACCAATATTAAATCTCTTCCGGTAATTTAAGAAAAACCACTTCAACAACATCATCCAACTAATCAAAATATTCAACTTTCTCAATCGATCAATCAATCAATCAAACAATCTCATTCATCCAAAACAACTCCAATTCAATTCATAAGACTCACAAAATCACAAAATTATACTTTACGCATTAATATCAATTTATAACAACTCTGAAAAGTAAAACAAGTTTAAGAAAGGCGCCCATACTTCGATGTTGTAATCGCAGAGTTTAACGTAACAATTCCATTTAGTCTAAACTCACAGCAGCAGTGACAATTCCAACGCAATCCCGCGGCAACAACATTCAGTAGTTCCAAACAAGGGCGGCAGCGCCGCACAATGACAATAATGACTCTGGTAAATTAAACGGATCAAAACTGGCTGCGTAAATAAAATGGCACCGAGAAGAATCAAGGCGGTCTTACCCATGAACTTACCAAGAACATCTCCCACTACAATCAATCAGCAGCAAGGACACAACCTGGTTCATCACCAACAACGGCAGTAACTGCGAGCTCTAGAACACCGATAGTAACAGCAGCAGCAGCAGAGGTCTCCATTGCCACCTTCTTCCTTTCCTTGCTCGGACTCCTCCCTGCGGCGAACCCAACAGCAGCAACAACGTGCCCTAACGACAGCAGTGGCAGCTTCGATTGACGGCAGTGGTGGCGTCTTGCGTGACGACGACAAGGCTCGACGGTGGCGGCGACGGTGCGAGAAGACAGCCCGTCCAACTCGCGCGAGCTCCCTAGCGACGGCCCTGGCAGCGATGAGGACAAACGGCGGCGATGCGGTTGGCGGGTTCGGCGGTGACAAGCTGGGTCCCTCGTTCTCCTCTTCTTCTCCCTCGTTCCTCTCCTTTCTTCCCCTGTCTTCGACTCTTCGTTCCTCTTTTCCCTCCCCCCCCCCCCCCCGCTTTCCTTTCTCCCTTTCTTTTTTTTTTTTTCTTAACGTAGGTTTTGGGGATTTAGGGCACAAATTTAAGAATTGTGATATTAGGGTTAAAATTAGGAATCTTTAGGACTAGAGTAAATTACATACGAATAATATAATAATTTACGATTTAAATATAACATTATAAAAATTAATTTTAAAATGCATATAATTTTTTTATTTATTAATGATTTTAATCATTATTTTTAATTTAAATTATAAAATAAATATATTAATTATATTTTATAAAATACCGTTTAATCTAAAAATATCAATTATTTGGATTATTGATATAACTTTTCATTAAGTTTCTATTATCAAAATTTTAATTTTAATTTGTATAAAATAATTAATTATAATAAAAAATTATATTTTATTGTAAAAATAAATTGAAAAGATAAAATAGATATAAAATAAAGAAACGTAAATAAATAACTCTAATGGTAATATTTACCATAATTATTATCTCACTGTAATAGAAAAATAAAAGAAAGAGAATTTGTACAAGAGAGAATAATATTTTGTTTTATTGCTTGTGTGTGTAATTAATAGAAGCTTAACCTCCTATTTATACATGTATAAGGTTTTTCTTTTCAAATCCTATTAAATGTATTTTTCTTGAAAATACTCAACTGTCCATCATAAATAGGCATCCACCTAATTGATCTTATTACAACATATTTAAGCATAAATTAATTTAACTCCAAATATTAATAAAACTAATTTAATTACTCTTAATAAATTAGTCTATAAAAATAAAGAGTTCAAAATAAAATAAGTCACAACCTGTTTATAATAGGAGTTACTTAAATTAAACTATACAATTCTTTTTTATTTTTGGATTATTAAAATTATACAAAATATTCAATTATAATAAAATTACAATTAAGAATTTTAATTGATTTAGAACGCAATTATCTCTAATAGAATAATTTCTAAAGTTATAAAGTTTAAACTTAATAAGATAAAATCACAACTTATTCCTCTTTAAATTTTAAAAAATGCGAGATATTACAGTTCACTCCCTAGATTTCAACTGCAAAGTGCTTACCCAACTTGCAAGAAAATTTCTTTAAGATCATAAAAATAAAACAGAAAAATATACAAAGAATTCTGAAATAAATATTGGCTTTTCTCCAAGTCTAATTCTATCTTTTTCTACTCAAATACTTTTTTCATACATTCTTCACTGTATTGTCTTTCTCCATTAAAACAAAGAAAGATTAAACTAAGAAAATGGAATATTCAATGAGAACCATAAAGAAGAAAAAGATAATAGTTCTGTAAGCTACGAAAATCCAAACTTTATACTCTCACTTCTTGCCTTAATCCTTGGCCATTTATCCCTTTAGTAGAAGAGTAAAGCTTCCAAAACTCAAAGCTTGGCTTGCACATATTTAACTTCTTCTTTCCCAATATCAGCAGTGGCAACGACATCACAGAAGAGAAATAGAGTAGAAGTAATACCTTATATCTTCTCTTTTATCTTTTTTCATCTTACTTCTTAAATATGATCCTTTCATTTGTGTTTTGACCCAAAGTAATTTTTTTTACCATTAATTTCTTGCAAAAGCGCCATAACCTCTAAATCCTTGAGCTTTTTGATTCGATGTATGTAGAGAGGAGATTTTAACTTTAATGTTGCATAAAAATAAAAAAATTTATCTAATGAGCCTTCAAATGTGATTTTTACTTTTAACCCTAGTTTCTTTGACTTTTTTTTATTGAAATTAGTAACTCACTTTTTATACTTTGATTTAGCTGATGAAAATAGAGTTCCATTATTTTTTTTCTTAGTCATACATACTCATACACTCACCTACACACATTAAAAGTTCCATTACTATCCAGTCATAGCTGGGATTCGAATATGGGATGTGGCTTCTGTGAGGCCAACATATTGGCCATTGGTGCAATGCCTCGGCCACGGAGTTCTATTGTTTTTTTTTTTTTTTTGGTCATGGAGAAGGCCTGAAACAGGCCCTACCCAAAAAAAACTCCAATAAAATTCAAAACAGTAGAGCGTATTCTCTCTCCCTCCCAATACTTGGATTTATCCAAAAAACTAGAATCCTATACATGCTGCAACTGCCTATCACAATCTTTCTTATCTTAATGGCCATAATGTTGGCACCTGATGCCCTGTCGACGGAATAGGCTCCCACCACAAGTACTAAAATTAGAACTAATTTAACTGTATCGAAACCTTCGTCGCTGACACTGTCAATCGGAACTTCAGTGAAGATTGTTTTATCTACTCCTAGTCCTTGGATGTTGGTACTACGAAACCCAGTTTGGGAAGAGATCAACTACACTGGGCTGAGAGAATTTTCTTGGGTCTGAGAAAGGGAAGTTCACTTTTTCCTATCGGCGAGACATGGCTTGACTTGGTACTATCCATAGCTCCAGATGAAAGTCTATGATATCCTCCTTTACTTGTAATTTGAAGCCACCGTTGGAGACTCCTAAGGTTGCTGCGGTCCCGCGCCATTGACCCTGTAATAGGAGGAAAGCTTCGCACGCGCTTCTCCCTCTTCCTTATCGGATTCGGTTCCTCTGGGTGTACTGCTTTGTGTCATGGAGCTACTTGCTAAAGTTGGAACAGGGATAGTTTGCTCGGGGATGTTCATGTCTGCCACCTTAATTTCTGATGTAAGTTGTTCATGGGGATGATTGTGGTCGTTCCTGCTTCTCTGCTGCTCTAGCCTTGAATTATATCTCACCAGTTCTGCAGAGGGATAAAAATCCAATCTGTTTGTCTGAGGAGTCTCATCCCGTAGTATCTCCTGTAGCTCACTTGGAAGTAATCTACTCCAATTTCTCCTCAATTTTCCGTCCGACTCCAATTTCGCTGCAGTGTGCGCCAGGTTGTTTGTCTCCCTGGGGACGAAGTTCTATTGTTTAGTTAGCAACCAAATGAGTGAATGGACTTGAATTAGTAGTTGGGTTATTTGCTTATTTTTGGATCACTCATTCTTTGGATTAAACATGATGATATGAATGCTTTTTGGATCACTCATTCTTTGGATTAAACATGATGATATGAATGCTTATTAGATTTAAACCAATGTTGAGCTTTGTTAGCTTATGATTGGGCTTGAAACTAATTGTTGAGCCAGTTTGTTTTATATTAATTTTCTGCATAATTAAACAAATTAATCACACACACTTAAATTTTTAACTCAATAATAATATTTAGTCATTATCAATTAATTTATTGTTTAGTTTTAAATTCAACAGTTCTTACACCAATAAAAGAGGTGGAGAAAAATGTGTATATATTGTTTTGTCTTTGTGTCTCTTTTGAAAGAAAAAAAAAATAAAAGAAAAAGATAGATTTAGGAAGAAGAGAGAAGGAAAAAAAAATTGTACCACTAATCATTTTATTAAGTCTATTTGTCAACTTAGTATTTTTTGTCCACCTAAATGAAATTACTTAATAGAGAGTTATTTTTATCAAATGTTACTATTTTAAATTATTTATTTATCGTTCACATTTTTTAAAGTTATTATTGTCTAACAATAAGTTTTTTTAAATACTATTTTATCTCTATTTGATAAATTGATAAGTATGAACATTGATAAAAAAAAATTTACACGAATAATTTATGAATTTAATTTTCAAATAGCATTATATATGTAACTAATCATGTAATATTATATTTATAAAAATAATTAATTTTTATTTATTGTATCAATAATTATCTGAAAAATAAATAGAGAAAATGACAAATAAATTTTTAATATTTTATTTCTCAGATATCTAAATCTTGAATGATTTAAAAGTACATTTAAAATCTTGAACGTATTATAATCTCTTATTTTATTTGAGTATGTAAATCTAACAAAAGAATTAAATATAATTCTTGTTGTACTGATTTGATTAATACAAAATTATGGATATATACGTGAAAAATTTTAGAATAAGACAAATTAGCCTCCAAAATTAATGTGTTTAAATTTTAAAAAAATAAAAATTTTAAATATATTTTTAAATTTTTAAAAATTTAAATATTCACAAATAAAAAAATCAGATAAATTTATCATTTTCTCAAACGATTATATCTATATAACTATAACTATAACTATATAAAACATTTTACACTAAAAAAATTAAACTCACACTTTATTACAATTAAGCTCATCAACTTTTGACTCACCAATTTATTAGGTTTAATTTTCATGTAATAACACTATAACAGGATAAAATATTTTATTTGTAATCACAATTATTTTCTTTGATGACCATTGATGCGGGAATAAAAAGTTAAAAACACGTCATCATCCTTTTCAGGTCGACACCGTGTCATCTGCCACACGGATTCACCCGAATCTCTCTCTCTCTCTCTCTCAATTTCTTTTAGTCGAAAACTTCGTTGTGAATTGTTCTATTGGGGTGGTTATAAAAGAAAATCTGAGAATAAGGATTTTTCTATTTAATCTTCAATTTGCTTGATCTTTAAGGAGCTCTGAATCGCAATGGTGAAGGAAACCACCTACTACGACACATTAGGTGTCAACGTTGATGCATCTGCCGCAGATATCAAGAAGGCCTATTATATCAAGGTAATTCATTACTTAATTAATTAATCTGACATTATTAACTTTCATTTTTGTGATCTTGTTATTAAATTACCTGATCTGTTTTTAAATCTGTCATCACTTTTTTTAATGGAACAGTTACTATCTTACCCGTTATGAACCTGCTTTGATTATTCGTTTCATTTGAAGCGTTTTATGTTGGGAATTTTGTTTTTTGGAAAACCGAATTTGCAGTGTTGCCTTATTCATGGATCTAATATGTACCTCGCTTTATGTAGAGATGTTTTTCTTTTTTGAACTTTTTAAGCTGAAATTTATGTGAAATTTTAAGGGCGAAAAATGTAAGAAAGTGTGGGTTTCTTCTGTGTGTTGAGAATACCTTTTTACTTTTTTTCTTTTTCAGAGTTGAGAATACCTTGAGATATTATATCTTGTGTGTTGTTTTAATCTCTCTTACCCCTCTTTCTCTTCTTTTTTGCAGGCAAGAATTGTTCACCCTGATAAAAATCCTGGAGATCCTACGGCTGCAGAAAAGTTTCAGGTAAGTTACTAAGAACCAGAGTTTTTGGCTTCATGGTACTGACTACTGAAGAAGTTTACTGAGCTTTCATTAATAATTTTTATAATTTTTCTCTTTCTTAATTCCTACTAATAGAAGATTTATTCCTATCTGGAAGAGATACAAATAGTTAACTCTATTCAAATGGTTACTCCTTAAAAGTTCTCCAGCATGTTTCAATATCTTCATCAGTTTTTCCCTATGCCTTGTCGTGGTTGTTGCTAACTTAGGAGTATTATACGTTGAAATATTTATAATTTGGATCTCTCTAATCCTTTAGCTTGCTTTGGTATTCCTTAGTATACTTTTCTCAGTCTAGTATCTATATGCAGGTACTTGGTGAAGCTTACCAGGTTTTAAGTGACCCTAACAAGCGTGAAGCATATGATAAATATGGAAAGGAAGGAGTACAAGAGTAAGTTCCTTCTACCTTTAATGGTTGAAAATAAATTGAGTAACTAATAGTGGATTGCAAGTAATTAAGCTTCTTCAAATAATCAAATGACTATGTTATTTTATTGCAGTTGGGAGCTAAGTCATATAGATTCCGTTCAGTATGCTAGTGTTTAACTATTTTTTTTATCATCTTTCATTTAATTTCCTCTTCTTGGTTACTATATTCAATTTTTAGACAGATAGAAATGTAACCGGAGATATATTTGTTCACTGAGTATACTCTTTTCGTATGTTTGTATGTTGATATTAGTTTGATTTGAGCCCAGAAATTGGGTTTATTGTAATTCCTGTGGAGAAAGATAAAGAGAGTCAACAACGAAGCTGTTTTCCCATAAATGGGGTCAAATTACATGGATATTTGGATCAAATGGCACTACTATGTCTTATATCGATAAGCAAGTTATTTTATTATAAATCATTTTTAATGGTTTCATCAATGCTGTTTCTTGGTTTTCCTTACTTAGATTATTGGGATACCTTCTATTTAATCAAATCTCTGTATTGGCATCTAAAGGTATTTATTGGTTTTAATTTAGCCAGCATCTCCTTTAGGGATGATGGGCTTAACATCCTAGCTTGCTTATAGTTCCTGTATAATGGTTGCTCCACCTCCTGATGTTAGATGCAGTTCTAAGCAACTATATATAAGGAAATAAAAGTGCTTCCTTGCTAACAACTATAGCTTTTGGTGTTGTGTCAAGTGGCTGATCCAACAATCAGTATTACTCCGACTTGCACATGGAAAGAGAAAGGGGTAGAAATTTTTTGTTTTAATTTAAGAAGAGTTACTCTTAGGATTCATTGGGCATAACATCCTAGTCCACAATGTTTGTAATTAGCTCCTTATGCTAGATATGGTTTTCAGAAACTATAAGGGACTAAAGTTGCACTCTCTTGGTTTAAATATACCTCTTTTTCCTGTCTTTCTCTATGATGGTCAAAAGGCACTTAAACGATGTGAGATGCTGCAAGCTTGTTCTTCAAGAGGCTTGTTTTCTCCCTGCATAAAATCTCACACTATCCTTTTGTGGCATTCTTCTTTCCCCTCCCCTCTACTACTCAGACCTTAAAATGAACTGCTATAGATCTCCCCTTGTTACCTGGCACATGGGCAGGAGGTTACATTCTCATTCTTCTTGCCTTTATTCTATATCTTCCCTCTACACTTTCCTTAGGTCTAGCATTTTTTGTTTTCCTTTTTCCATTTTATTTTGTTTTATTATTATTGTTATTTGGGAGGGGGTTGTTTATGTAATGTGGGCAATGTTTTATTACCGCAAGTGGTTGAACCTTAGTTTACGTTTCCTTTTGAGATTAGTTAGAACTTACAGACCAGACCTAACCAATTATCACTATGAAAACATATTTAGATAGCGTTGCAGAACCTTTGCTTAAACAATAACGATAACTTGATCTATTCAGATTTGTGAATGTTGTCTCCTATATTGGGTTATCAAAATTGTATTGATGAACTAATGCCCAAGGGACCTTTCTAGATGCTTCTGAGTTCTGACAATATTTTGATTTTTTTCCTTTTCAAGGATCTTAACAGGCTTTCTGTTTGTTAATTAAGGAAACCTGTATGAACACTGATTTTTCTTTTCCGTTTTCCAGCGATTCAATGATAGACCCTACAGCTGTATTTGGAATGGTTTTCGGAAATGACCTATTTGAAGATTACATTGGAGTACTAAGCTTCATTTCTATGGCAACTATAGAAATTGAAGACAACATACAGGATCCTGAAGCTCAGAAGCAGAGGTTTCTTGAGAAGTTGAAAGTAATTATCTCTTACCAGTTTTCCACACCTACTCTTCCTTTTCCCTTCCCCATATTCCAGTAGCTGAATCTGTTTCATACTGTATTATCACCAGGAACGGCAGAAGGAAAGGGAGCTAAAGCTCATTTCAAGTCTCAAAAATCACCTGCAACCATTTGTTGAGGGTCGAGTAGATGAATTCATTAGTTGGGCAAATAAAGAAGCTATCCGTCTTTCAACAGCTGGTAAATACCGTATTTTGAATACTAATATTGTATTGTTTAACAATGGTTGACAGTCTATACTTTTCAATAACTTACATTTGTCATTACGAACAATATTAAATTGTTTTCAGTGGCTACATGTAAAATGAGTTAGTTATGTATTTAAAGCTTTTTGAGCACTGTAGTCATGACCAAGAAACTACTGGTTATCCAGTAAACTACTGGGAGCTCATGTAGCCCATACCGGATTAATAGTATTTTGGGCCGGAACAATGAACCTATTTGAAGTGGCTCATTTTGTACCCGAGAAGCCCATGTATGAGCAAGGCTTAATTTTTCCTTGAATCATTACATTACTACTTGATTTAAAGGGTTCTCGACAATTCCATTTTTTCTTTATTCTTTCTATATTCATATCAAATATATTTATATATAGTTAATTCAAATTTTGTTATGTGGTTTATTTCTCTTTTTTTGGGGGGTTGTATTATTTTTCATTAAAAAAATTTAGAAAAAATTTGATAGAATGGCTTCAACCTTGTCTACCGAGAATGAGAAAATAAAATCTGGATAAATACCAATACCTATTACGGAGGTTTCAATGTGAAAGGGCTTAGGAGAACCTTTCTTGTTGATGTATACCATAAGGGTTTCCTATTTAGTTTCACATGATCTGGAGGTGCGAATATTATCTTCATCTTTCAATATAAATGGAATTACTGAAATAATTTAAAGCTTGTTGATCAAGTTTAAGGTTTAGAAATTTGAATGGTTTGATATGTTATTTGAATGACATTATTTCCCACTAAAGGAAGATGTCTAAATTATGTCTTCGCTACATTTGAAATATATATAATATGGTTAGTTTGGTATCGTCTTGGCACTCTATAACTGATGCCGTAGTAAGATTATGAAGATTCTTGTTATGTTTGAATTTTATTAACCTGTGCTGAGGTTCTACTAGTGGTTGTGCCTTATTAATACCTGACTAGCAATTATCTCATTCTATGCAATGAGGGTCCCTTGGGTCTCAATATAGCAATCATTCTTGGCCCCATTCTGTCCAACCAAGAATACAGCATAGATCTCATACCCTTCTAGTGGACAACATAACCATACAGGTCATTAGGTTGCATTTAATGGGAATTTAAATGATACAGAAACCCTTTTCAGCTATCTGGTATCTGAGACTAGGATGTGAATTCGGACTTTCGAATCTTTTTTCTATTTTTTCATGTAAATCTTATTTTCAATTATTGATTTCATCTCTGAACATGGAAAGGTTCCCCTTGGACAAGATCATTTGAAAATCCATATGACCATATCTCCTTCTGAGGTAAAAAGGCAAAAAGCTTTTGTTTGGACAGCACTTCTTTATTAAGCAAACACTAACTGTATGCTATTGAAGCGTAAGCCTTTCCATTGTTGTCTCCTAATATGTGTATTACTATTGTGTGTGGTTTAAGCTCCAAACTGGGGGCTGCTTTTTTTAAAAAAATAAAAATAAAAAAGACACTGTTGACAGGACTTTCCAGCATACATGATTCAATTTCAATCACTCATACAACTCATATCAAAGTTGAAGTTGAATACTGTTTCAACAAAGTACATTCTTATTGCATATATAGGATATATTTGAGGGCATTGATTTTGTGTAAATCACCTCTGTTGGATGGATCTTCCTTTCCTTAGGAACCAGCTTAACCTAATTATTATGACTGCGTATTTGACGGTGGAATTCAATTTGAACAGGATTTTCAGCCTTGCACATTGACCATGAGCACAGTTTATGAGATAAGAATGACTTTGAGGCTAAGCATTGATAACATAAGTTGGCTTTCCTCCAAAATTAGCAAATGTCAACCCTCCTTTGGTTAACATTAGGGAGAATGGTGTTAATGTTAACATGGTACAATTAGAAGAATGTTGTAGTAACTACAAACTCATGTATGATGGAATCTCCTGGCTTAGTTTCTTTTGATTTAAATTTTGTTTACACAGCTGATATCGGACTTGGCTCTCGATCTAGGAGTAAGCCAAGCCTGAGTTAAGAAAATGGGCTCAATTGTTGAGACAACCTTGGTAACTTTAAGTCGAATTTCTTCCTGACTTAGCTAAGTGCCAGCCTTCCTCTTGTAACTCAGGGAAAATGGTGATAAAGTTATCAGAAAGATGGAATAGAAATTATAAAATCCATGAATGTTACCATTTCTCTTTTAATTTCACTCCTGGTTCTTTGCCTCTCTACTTCTGCTGCTGCTTTTTTTTTTTTTTTTTTTTTTTCCTGGATACAGGTTCCTATATTCTTTTCTTTGACTAACACATACCTGATATCATTTTCAGCTTTTGGAGAGGCCATGCTGCATACAATTGGTTATATCTACACACGAAAAGCTGCAAAGGAACTTGGAAAGGATAGACGATATATGAATGTTCCCTTCTTGGCAGAGTGGGTGCGAGACAAAGGACACCGAATAAAGTCCCAAGTGATGGCAGCCTCTGGTAGCAGACTATTTTCCATAAAAATGTTGATAGTCTTTTTAGTTGAAAGTTTACGGTTATGGGTGTTGCTCAAATTTGAAAGGTTTTAATGGAACTTAATTGCTTCTGTAGGAGCTGTGGCACTAATTCAAATAGAAGAAGAGCTGAAGAAGCTAAACCAATCTGAAAATAGGGAAGAAAGCATGATAAAAGTGTTGGAAGAAAAGAAGGAGGCCATGATAAATTCTGTATGGCAGATCAACGTGATCGATATTGAAACAACTCTGTCACGCGTTTGCCAAGTTGTAAGTTGCATTACCCAAAAAAGAAAAAGTAAAAATACTGCAGTGCTTGGTTGCTGTTAGATCAACAAGCTACTCAGAAAAAATCTCGTTTTCCTGATGTGCTATCAATATCTTTTCTCTTCTCAATGTTTTTAATACTCAAACCTTAATACTCTTTTAGACCATAACTAAAAGCATCTAAGAACGGTGATAAGCTGAAATGCATGTAATAACAACAGTGATAAGAATAAATTTATATCATGAAATCTCACTTGATTGCAAGGATTTAAGAAAATCATCTTGTTATGTATCTCAGGTTCTTAGAGATCCAAGTGTCTCAAAAGATGTTCTGAAATCTCGGGCAAAAGCATTAAAGAAGTTAGGAACCATCTTTCAAGTAAGTCTTTTTTTTTTTTTTTTCATGTCTATGCAAATATGATTTTCACTTATGCATGGATCAAAGACTTCGTTAAGCCCTAGTTACATTTTGTTTTTATCTGATTAAGAATGCTCCATCATGCTTCTCAGGGTGCTAAATCTGCTTACACTAGGGAAAACAGCCTGCGACGTGAATGTCAGAAACCATTATCAACATCATCTTCTCCATCACGATAATTTTGTTAAATTTATTTGATGTGGTTCTGAATGAATTAACTGATGCCTACGCTATCTCTGAGTTTGGATTGGATTTCAATATTGTATATTTCAGTGCACAATAGGGGGGCAAAAAAGGTACAACAAAGAAGCAAAAGAACTGTTGTTCCAATGCTATTTAACTGCTATCATTGCTGTGTAGTTTGAGTTATTACAGGTTAGCCTAGCCTGCCATTTTTATTTTGCAAACAAATCGATGTACATTTCCAACTTCTTGTTTGCAAAGCTAGTGTTCGTTACGTATTTATATATTCAATATTCATTCAAAATTCCCATTTAGTGTTTATTGAAGTTCTCTATTATTCATGCTGCACTTCAAACTCTTGGGATAGGTGGAACTCCTTTAATTAAGTACCGGTCTAAAATAAGTGGTTTTAGTATTTCACTCCGAGAAAATATTCAATTTGTTCGTGATGTTACACTCGAACCTCAATTGTCTTTGAAGTTTTAATTGTCTCTATTTAGTTCTTAAAATTTTCAATTGACTCTATCACGGAAACTACTGTAGGAACTAACGTGATTAAAATTTGAAAAGTTTAGAGACTAAATTGAGGCAATTGAAACTTCAAGAACTAAATTGAAGTTCGAGTGTTTTCCAATTCAACAAGTTAAGAATTAATCTGTCGCGGCTTCACCAAACTAATAAATTAACCGCTAGACCAATCCAACTTGGTTACTTAAAACTTTTCTTGCAAAGTAGCTTCATGAAGTTTTTAAACACGCTAGGTTAGTCCTATAAAACAAAAAATATAAATAAAAGTAGATAGAAAGGAAGTCTAAGTTTGGGCCACTAATTTGCAATGTAGATTAGATTGTTTAACTCAAAATTAAGCTTGCCTCGTCATGCTTTTTACCCCCTGCTAACACCCGATTAATAGTTGTGTAATATATAAATATCAAAATTTTCTTATAAAAAAATTTGTTGTGTAATATACATAGAATTTTCTTATTAAAATTTGTTGTGTAATATATAAATATCAAATCAAAATTTGTTCTAAAGCAGATGGCGTGGTTGAAGCACTTAAAAGAAGGTGTTTTTATTATAAATCATGCTTTTGGAATTAAAAATGGGTGCTTTATAATGCTTTCACAGTTTCACTACGTGTCTGCGTGATACAAATAAATAAATAATGTTGCCACTTGCCACTCTTGTGTTGACAAAGCATCCCATATTAATTAATTAGATCTCTATTATTAAATAAATAATGATATATATTATGTGAGTGTGGCGTGTGCATCAGTGCATGCGACTACAGGTCTACATAGACAAGCATAAATATTAGAGGAATGTAGAAAGGACAAAGGAGAAAGGGAATTTGAACGAAATCATCCCTAATACCAAACAAAAAACTCTATGGAAACTATTTCGTCCGTCAAATACTCAAATCAATCATCAGGTATTGTGTTATAAAAAATAATTAACTATTAAAATAATAAAATCTTATACAATAGAATAATTAAATTTTTTCAGTTAAATCATTAATGAGAAATACTAAAAGATTATTAAAATCTATTATTTTTGGACATCAGTTAGTTATTAATATTTAAAAATATATAATAAAATATATAGTTAATTACCAGACTAAAAAAATTGAATTGATGACTAAGTGATGGATAAAAATATTAAATTCTGATGGTAGTTTAATATTTTTCATAATTAATGTAACCATATTATATGTATAATCAAACTTATTCATATACAATAATCAAATTCTTTTCACGTATTGAAACTATTTTCAGTGGCACAGTTAAATAATCAAATTAAACTTAATTTTCATATACATGATTTATGAATAACAGTGAAGGTTTATGGACAAATTCGATAGCCATGCAGTAGTAACTAGTAATGCTTCAGTAATTATATTTAAAAATAGACATTATTATTAATTTCACACTACTTTGAGTGTTTCTTAAAAATTATCATAAGCTCATCTTATTATTTTAAATATTTAAGGGTGTGAGAATTTTCAATTTTCTTTCTCTTTCAACTATAAACAAGTTAAGCGTCAATTCATTGTAATTTTTCTATTACAATTATATATTGACTATTAAAAACAAAAAACATTATTTGTTTTTTTTAAATAAATAAAAAATTTTATTATTTTTTCAAACACGATTTTTAGACTTTAATTCGCCGGCGCGAACTCTATAATTTTTACAGAGTTCGCCTTACTCTCCCCGAACTCCCCTTAAAGTTTTCAAAATGCACATTTTTTAATTCATATCATCGTCTCTAAAAGAGCATATAGATTTACAAACAGTATATAGAAACACACAAAAATACACAAACAACAAGCATGGCTTCTTCAAAATTTTTTTAATTATAAATTAAGAAAAAACAAGCCATATTTAACAATGGCATTATTATTGTCTCCAAAAATACACGAGTACATCGGAATAAGCCATATTTAACCAGGATTTTTAATTAAAAATAAAAAATTATTTCCCAAAAATAAAATACGACTTATTTTTTGGATAGTCTATATGACTTATTTCCCAAAAAAAGTAAAATACACAAGAGTACACAGGAATAAGTCGGATCTTTTTTGAAAAATATTTTCTTTTAATTTTTAATTAAAAAATTCTTATTAAATATGATTTATTCCGGTATACCCATATTTTTTGGAGAGATAATAATAGTTGTCATGGTTAAATATGACTTATTTTTTTAAATTTATAATTAAAAAAATCCTTGAAGAAGTCATGTTTGTTGTCCGTGTATTTTTGTATATTCCTCTATATACTGCTGGTAGATCTATATACTCTTAGAGACGATAATATAAATTAAAAAAATGTGCGTTTTGAAAACTTTAAAGGAAATTCGGGGGAGGGTAAGGGAACTTGCTATTTTGTATAGAGTTCGTCGGGTCTGGTAAACTTGTCCAAATGCCAAAAAAAATCGTATTTAAGAAATTAAAATCTAAAAATCATATTTAGAAAAATAATAAAATTTTTTATTTTATTTTAAAAGAAAAACTAATATTATTTATATACCAAATACTCTTGACACTAGTATAAAAATACAGTTGTTATTCATTAATTATGTATTTATATTATTTTATAATTAAAAAAAACGTGTGATTAGTTGTTAAGATAATACTAATATTAAAATAGTATTTATTATTGTTAAAAATATATATTTTTAAACACGTTTTTTAACAATTATTGACTTAACTGATGAGTTTAGAAAATTCTAAATTAATATTTGTGATGACTAAACATTATTAATATAATTAATTGCAAAATAAAATTTTAGATTAAATGTTGATTAAAATAATTTTGCAATGCAGGTTTATATTGGGCCAAAAATTAAATGATATAATGCAAGCTCAAATGTGAATTTACTCAACATTGATATAAAAATTAAAATGATTCTATAGCTGAATATTTGTTTTGATATTTGGGTCAATTTTTGTAATACAGGTCCAACTTAAATACTTGTTATTAGACCATTGTAGATTGGTCCGAAATCAAGAGGAAATTGGGCCAGATTGAATTTTGTTGTTACAAGCCCAAAATTAAAATTGCATGAAGGCAAGCATAATTGGTCCGAAATCAAGTTTAAAAGAAAGCAAGGTTTGCCTCCAACGGAACCCATTTCTAGCATGTAGTGGAAATCAAATATCATTAAAGTAAAGTTAATACATGCATGGAACTATGAGAGAGAAAGTGTCATTAATTTGATTGAAGACATCAATGCTGCACGCTAATCTGCAAGGAAAGTAAAAACAATCCCATTTCAATTAATTTGATTCATTTAATTGCTTTTCTTCAAGCTCTATCTTCTCTCATCTTCTTTCTACCTTCGGTCATATCACAGGAAACTATGAAAACTAAGTTGAGCTACCAAAAGAAAGAAGGAGCTACATGCATCAAGACCATCGAACTGATGGCAAGAAAACATAAAAAATATAGTAGCTGAGATTCTTATCACTTATGGTAAGATATGGTGATGAGATCTTGGCTTCTCCATTCCAAAAATGGTTGAAAGAGATTCGGCCAGCAAGGAGAAGATATTTGGGATGGCTTGTCTCTACTTTTGGGTTTACTCATCACAGAAGGTAGTTAGGGTGGCTACGTGAGGGAGGAAGCAAAAGTGGAGCAGATGAAGCTATCATTATCATGAAGTATCAAGGGTCAGAAATTCATCTTAGAGAGCAAGCCAAGGATGGAGCGCTCGGATGGATGAAAATTGATGACCAAGGAAGGACTAGAGGTAATTGCATGTTGAATTTTGCATGAGTTATCTCTTCTCTCTTTCTCTGGCCGAACCGATTTTGTTATTGAAGAAGAAGAAGTTAGCTTGGTTTGTTTGGTTTCAACCTTGAAGGCTTCCCCTTCTCTATATAAGGGTGAACAGTCAGGGTTTGAAGCAATGAGAAAGTGTGAGAGTGCAAGGCACAAAGTTCTCAGAGCTACTTGAGTTAACAGATTTTCTTCTCCTTCAATGTATTCTTTTTTGTAATTTTTCTGTTTAATTTTGTCATGTCTTGAGTCTCATGGAAAAAAGTAAATAGTGAGATTTGTAAGAAAAAGCCATAGAACGGAAAAAGGCAGAGAGTGCAAAATTAAAAAAAAAAGTCATAGATGTCCTTAGAGTTCCTTTGTACATCTGTGTTGTGTTTCATGATTTTGTGGGAATCCCCTTATAAGTTGGGTTAGCATTTTACAGTCTGTAATCAAGAAGATTATAGTGAAATTCCATCATTGTTGTGATGGAGACTGGATGTAGGCTGCACTGCACTTAGCAGCTGAACCAGGATATATCTGGGTGTTATTTTTCTTCTCTTCTACTCCATTTTATGTTTCTGCTGCCCAGGAGATAAAACTGCAAAATATCTTGTGTCAAGTTACGAGACAAAAAGAAAAGTCTCGTGACTAGGGACGAGACAAAAATCACAAGAAATTGTTTAAAAGACAAGTAAGTATTACTAAGCAAAAAAGGACTAAGATTCAATCTCCTTCTCTTAGCCACTGAGTGTGTGTTTGGATTACAGTTTGCAAACGGAAGTTTGCATAAAATTGATTTTGCAAACTTGATTTTGGTCAAAAGTAGGTTTGTGTTAAAGTGATTTATGTTTGGTAATTTTTGTATCAAAATGGATTATAGTAAAATAAATGTTGTTTGGCTTGTACCATTTAAAATCACTTTTAGATAAAAAATTACTAAAATGGACATCAACTTAGATTTTTTTTATATTATCCTATTGTTTTAATTTAGATATTTAAATAGATTTTATTAGTTAAATTTATAATAAAATTAATATTTACTTACTAAAATAAAAATAACATATAAAAATAGACAAAATATTTTTTTAAATAAAAATAAAAATTATATATTTTAGATATATATATATATATATATATATAAGAATATTTAATCAAATATGTTACATTTTTTAAGTATTAAATGTTACTTTAGTATTTTTTTACATCGTACTTTTATTCTAGTACTCTCAATAATCTTATTCTTAATATTAATTTGAAATCCAACGTTTATGATTTTATTATTATATATGATTAATTTTTTATTTAATTTATCTTTTTTTAATGGAATCATAATCTATATTATAAAAAATTACACTAAAATATAGTATAGGAGAATTACAATTATAAAAGATAGTACTGAAAATAATAAAAAAAAATTAAGCGATTGAAATAAATCTAAAAGTTCTTAATGATCTTTTTATATAATATATTTTTAGTATTTTTAGTACTCTTTTTTTAGTATGTTATAATTTTTTATTATTATTATTATTTACAGTTAATTTTTTTATTTAATTTACTTTACCTAATAGAATTAATAAATCATATTATAAAAAGATAATAACAAACATAATACATAAAAATCACGATTATAAAAGTGTATAATGTCAAACAAATAGTTAAAAAAATAAAAATAATAAATAATAGAAAATTAGAGCTCATATAAATAGAAATAACAAGAATTTTATAAATAATACAATAACATATACAAAGGATAAAGTTGGTAAAAAGTAAATAAAAGGTTAGTATCTATGGCTAAAAGCCCGTTAAGAAAACGCAGAAGCTAAAAATAGTTGCTTCTTGTAAACGCTGGTTTTGGCAGCAGAATCACTTCTGCGTTCATGAGAAAAAAATTTGCCAAACCAAAAGTTGAAACTTTCAAGAAATTTAAACGTGCTTCTTCCCTTCCAACAAGTTTCCCAAACACACCCTGAAACTATCACTAACTGTTATTAACCGTTGTTAAGACAAGAATACCTTTAACACTTTCTTTTTCTTTTCATAATTACTAACAATTTTTAAACGTTAAAAATATTAAACATACTTTTTAACATACAATTAATAATCATAAAAAATACTAATAAAATAATAATTTTAAATGATCATCAAAATGTTCATTTTTTCTTTCCCTCGTTCTGTGCTTTACACTCTACATTAATCTTAGAGGTGGTTAAACAGAGTCACCGACCCTTGATATTGTAATAATTTTGTGTGTATGATCGTGGTGATTACAAACCGCTATAATATTTCATATTAATTTAATGAAAAATTTTGCAGCAGTTTAAAATAGTCCCAAAAGATATATTTTTTTCAAAATTGTCTTCAGTAGTGGTTTAAAACCGTTGCTGCTACTTACCATGTGCATTTTGCAACGGTTATTCCAATATTTGTTACTCAAAATCGGAACTGGCGGTTGACCTGGCCAAGCTTCGTGAACCGTTGCGACCCGACCGGAGAACACTATCTGCATTTGTTGTGGTGGCCTACTGGCCTATATATTCCAAACACAATTTAGTCTTAATTTTTCTTTTCTTTTTTTTTCTTTTTTTTTTTTTTTACCAAGCAGTCCTAACGAGTTGACCAATAATGATAATCCTACTATAAGAGAGGAGAAGAAGATAATGCTTGACTTAAGTGAGCTAATAATGAGATAAACCCGCTTTAATTTAATTAAAATTAAATATGAGAGTGCTTAATTACCTTTATTCTCCACCGATGTCCTTTCATTGTTGAATGGTGCGTTTATCCTTGTCGTTATGGATAATTGGAAGCACTTGCAATTAACAAATACTATTTTTATGCCAACCTAATGTCACTTAGTATGCACAACCTTTTAGATTGATGATATCCCTTTTAATTTAATTTACTACCTAGCTAGGTAGCTATGCTTTCTAACTTTCCATTCAAGCGTCTATAGATTTGATCTTATAAAGCTTAACCTACTTGGAGTCATGGAGATGAGATCAAATTTCATCATCATAATGCCATAAAACATTATGGTAAAGATTATGATCAATGTCGTCTGCATCATAAGCCAATTGGGTAACAATAATTATTCTTGTTGATTCATACTAAGAAAGTTGGCGTTTCAATTAGCCTTTTTGCTCCTCAATAATAGTACCCAAAAGTATATTGTCACATACAATTAAAGGTTTCATAAGCTTCAAATATTGATTTGTTGTAAAGATTAGGGGCATCCTAATAATTTCCCACTATGGTCAGATTTCAACTATTATCCTAATTAATTATTATTTATATCATTCCACTAACATCTTAGACTTAGTGCTCCAACAAAAGCAAAGTGGTCTCCATTCAACTTTTCCAAATAACACCTTAATTTAATTGTAATAACTGAATAAAATTATTTATGAGTATTTTTTCTAATCAATAAATTTTAAGCTTTATTAAAATTTATTTATTAATTTTCTTATATAATTTTTGTTGTAATCAATTCTTTTGAAATAAATGAAGTATTATTTATTATTATTAGTTTATAATATTTGTCATTTTATTCATTTTCACACTAATTAGTTTTTTTTAAACCCAAAATCAAGATTGATTATAGAGTTATTTCTCAAAATAATACTATTTAATATCTAAATTATAATAGAAATAATGCTTCATTATTAACTAAATTATTATAATAGAAATATTCTATTATACAATAAGGTTGTTATCTACTCATACATTAAAAGATTCAATATAGATTTAGAAATAAACTACTATCATAAATTAAATTACAAACTCTATCAAGTTAATTTTCATGTACCCGCTTTTTCTACCTAAAATCTATTTAAGTAAAATTCCAAAGCTATTATTATCTAGGGTATATCTAATAATAATAATAATAATAATACAAAAAAATGTTAAAAAATTAGTAGAATTTATTATTTTATAATTGATAATTAGTTAATAATATTTAAAAATGTGAATTAAAAATATATTATTAAATTATTAGACTAAAAGATTAGATTAATAGTTAAAAGTGATGGAAAAAAATAATGCTGGCTTTTGAATTTTTCTAATAAAGAAATAAAACATTTTTATAACCTAACTCAAAAACATTTATGGTTAAATATCACAAAACATGTTTTGTTTAGAAAAAAAAAAGGGTCAACTTCAGTTTATTATTGTTCCCTCTAATATATAGATATATAGGAATTAAGAAACATGAGTTTTTCTCTCAACTCTCTCACAACTCATCATTATCATGGGTCTCATGAAGAAGTTCAGCATCCTCTTCTGCCTCTTCCTTCTCATTTCTGTATCACTTTTTTCAACTTCTTTTGCAGGTTAGTTTCTCTTTTTAATTTTATGTATGTATCTTCTCTCTTCTATCACAACTCATTGTCATATAATTGTTGTTTCAAAAAATTTAAGTTGATAAAAAATTATATAAATAATTATATCTCTAACTCTCCTAATCGTACTTTGTCATAGAGAAGCTACCTAGCGTGGCTAAATAATCTAAAGGAACGAACCTAAGTGCAAATTAATGCAGATTTATGTGTTTAAAATTTAAGATTAAATAAATATTTCTTATTATAGTACATTTTTAAGTTTCACAATATCGATAACAAACTACTACCTAGTGGAAAGCATGTGATAACTAGCACCAAAGCTTTTACTTACCTTTGTTTTATATACGGTGAAAATTCAGGTACAGTAGACTTCACATAAAGTTGATAGCCGAGAGTCGTTAGAAAAAAATTCCGTCAAATCAAACCATCTAACTGTTTTCAATTATCAATTTTACGTAAAGTCGACTGCACTTGAGTTTTCACCTTTATATATAACCAAGTAATTTACCTTGTCTTTGTGCTTAACGCATTTACAGGAAGAAGATCAGAGTTCATGAGTAACGTGGCTGCAGATGTTAGTGCAATTCAAGAGGTACACATACATGCATGATATTAATTAGTTAAGATCATCAAGGTATTAATATTTTAAATATTTTAGTATTTTATTATGAAAAAAAAAGCTAAGGTTACATGTTACAACTTCTTTCTTATTAGTTACCTGCTTTGAAAAGCATATATACTTACAAAAATGTTAGGCGCGCGTATTATATACAGTACTGTATATTTATGTATAACTACATATATTGTGTTTAGTTTATTTTTAATATACATATTTGATTTATTTATATTTACATATATATACATGCACTAGAGTACTCATAAGGAACGTTTCTTGTGTTACTAATAATTATTATGCAGTAGAATAATGTTAAGGAAAAGTCTATGGAGCAAGTAACTCTTTTAAATTTTGGCCAGCATGTAGCCAGCTAAAAAAAGTAAGTCATTAAATAAAATTTCACACTAATCTCACACCATTAAAATGATCATTCATGGCTATTTGATGGCTACAAATCATAAAAATTGCTGGCCCTCTAGCACTCTTCTAATGTTAAATAACTAAAACATTATAAATAATAAATAAAAATATATTATCATTAATATTTGTATTGATAAGAGAGCGTAATATAATTAATTTTTTTATAATTATCTTCTCTCATTTAATTATATCAAAAGTCAATTTTAAATTTAATGTGAATCAAATCTCAAAAAATTCTCCTTTTTGTTAGATTTATAATTCTATAATCTTTTTGCCAAATAAAAATTTTAAATTTTGATATTTTTAATCCTAAAAAAAAAATTCAAATCGTTTCAATATATTTTACAAAAAATAAAAACATCTTAAATTTGATTAATGTTTATTTATTGAAAAAATATTTTTTTAATTTATTAATTTTTGACCTGCAAAATAAAATAATAAATAATATATTAATACTAATTCATTGATTATAGATATTATGTGTTTAAAATTATAGATGTTATACATATAAAATTATAGATGTTAAATTAACAAATTTTAACAATTTTTACTATACAACTTATATTTTATATATAGACTATTAAAAAATAAAAAATAAAAAATGAAAAATAAACAAAATTAAAAAATAAAATTTTAAAAGTAATTATTAAGTCATCATATTAAAATTAATAAATAAGTATACATATAATATTAAATAAAAAATATTAAAATAATTAAAATATGATCCATTATATATTAGTGCATATATGAGATAATTTGAAGAATACAACAAGACACATAGTTTAAAATTTTGTTATATTAATTATAAAAAATTATTAATTATAGACATCACATATATGAAATTATGAATGTTATGAGTACAAAATTATAAATATTAATATAAAATTATAGATATTATGTGTGTAAATTTATAAATGTTATGAATAAATTTATTAATTGAATAAATTAATTTAAATATTTAATATTTTTTTAAATTTAATTATGATAAAATTTAAAAACATTGTTTTAACTTGATAGTTACTTATATAATAACTAAAAAATGATATGTATATAAATATCATAACTAATAAATATTAATTTAATTTTTAAATGTTATTTACTTGTAATTATAGATATTATATATATAAATTTATGGATAGTATAATCACAAACCTATAAATAATATCTCATATCTCATTAGAGCTAGTATAATGTTTTATACTATAAAAAATTATTTGCCCTGTGAACAGCCTCATTCAGTGAGTATATTTGTTGTTTCACTTCTTTAACTTTTTTTTATATAAATACTATATTAGCATCGAATTCAAATATTATTCTATAAAAAAAATTACAATTATTTATGAATTATTTGGCCTAATCCACCCGAAATAAGACTCAAAAGCTTCAAGAGTATAGCAAGCACGTATTAGTTCAATTTATAAAATACCTTTAATTGTAAATAATATTTCTCAGTCTCTCCAACTAATTGATGCATCAAGCTTCTAAATTACTTCATCCGTGTCTTGTTATGTCAGTAATAAAAATTTAAAGTTTTTTTCTTGTGAATAAGGTGGAGTGAGCTGAATCAATAAAAGGGTGAGTGGTTATAAAATAAAATAAATTAAAATTAATATCAATAAAATCTACGATAAATTGTGTGATAAGTGTGTGATAAAAATTCAATATGTATAATAATAATATAAATAAACTCAATTTTAAAAAATTATAACTGATTATGGTTGAAATATATCAATTATCAAATGTTTTTTATATTTCAAATATTTTATTATTTCATTATGAAAAAACTTAAGGTAAGTTACAGGTTACAACTTCTTATTATTAGTTACCTGCTTTGAAAAGCATATATATTTACAAAAATATTAGACAGGATGTGCATAAAAAAATTAGTTACTAAATTAGTTATTATATATTTGTATATAAATATATATTATTTAATTTATTTTTAATATATATTTTATATAAATAATTAATTTTGTAACTAATTTTTTTATATACTCATC
This sequence comes from Arachis hypogaea, assembly GCF_003086295.3. NCBI lineage: Eukaryota > Viridiplantae > Streptophyta > Magnoliopsida > Fabales > Fabaceae > Arachis > Arachis hypogaea. The sequence continues at coordinate 44,313,870 of NC_092043.1, forward strand.
AGGAATATTTCTTCTGTTACTAATTATTATGCAGTAAGCTCTCGTCGATATTTTGATTAATCTCTCTCTTTTTCTCTTTCTTGCTTCTGAAGCTTTGTACCTAACAATAATGGTGCAGAAATCATGAACTACCTCAACATCTCTTCTGTTTTGTACTGTCCAGTTTAAATACAAAGTCCTTTCCGCTGATTTATATATTCTCTTTTTTTTTTTTTTTCTATCTTCTTATTTATTAGGATCCTTCACGTTCTGCTTTGGATAGAAAACCCAATTTTCTTTTTCTTTTGTTGGAAAACACTTGAACGATAATGGATTTAAGGGCGCCGCCGTTAAGTTTACTAATACTAAAAGAATAAAAAGCCTTGTTAAATAATTAAAATTTTGAGTTAATTTAAATTTTCAATAGACTTATTACCTTAAAAGCTTTAAATTTTTTTTTTATCCTTAACAAATTTGTAGAGTTTGATCATTTTATTATTTGTGCTAAATATAGTATATAGTATTAACTACTATATCAATGTAACATTATTTTTTATGTTTATGCATGATGTTTGTTTTGTATTTCTTTATGCTTTTAGTTTTGATAGGGTCGTGTTGTATTTTCTGTGACTTTTGTGGTTTTGTATTTGAGCCTTCATTCTAATTTAATTTTTTTCTTTTTTCTTTTTTTTTTTTTTTTGAATCTTAGCTTTATAAGGATTTGAACTGTCGATTTTTTTTTTTTTTAGATTACACCCCTTAGTAAATAAATGAGAGAGAATAAATGGATCAAGTAGTTAAAAGGGAGTATAATAATCGATATAAAAAAGAAATTTGTAAATCACATAATTCCAATACATTTCGCTAATTATTTTTTTAATCCAAGTAAACATTTTCTTAAATTATTCTATTCCCTCATCATTAGAGAACTCATTAAGAATAGAGAAAATATTTATTGAAAAATAAAAACTATGGGCAATTGCTTTGGTAGCATTTTGAAATTAGAGATTAAATTATCCGATCCTCTCTTGTACTTTATTGCTTATAGGTATGGTTTGTACACTTTTAACTTTTAACATATAAAATGAATAAAACAATTTTAAATTATGCATTAAATATAATATAAGATTATGAAAGTAAATAAAAATAATACAATAAGTTAATTAATAATCCAAAATTTAATAATTTAAATATTATATTCTATGTTAAAATAAAATATATAAAGTTATTTATTTCATGTACTAAATAAAATATATATACAATTATAAGATTATTATGCGACAATATATAAGAAATGATAATTTACAATCAAATTTCGGAAGGATACGGAATAATTGCCAAATTAATGTGTATACGTACGCTTAGGTAGCATTTGTTTTGAGGTATTGAAACAGAGATTGAGAGACTAAGACTCAGTATTATATTTGTTGGTTTAGAAACTGATACTAAAATTTCTGTCTATGTCTCTAAAATTTTAGTATTTCAATACCTCCAAAAAATAGTGACACAAGGGACTAAAATTTTTAGATATGGAGACTGAAATTTTAATAACATTTTATATCTAAAATATCATCATTTTAATTAATTAATTCTAATTTTATCCTTTGTACAAATTAAATTAGAGTTTCATTCTTGTTTTAATTTCTGTCTTCCACTTTGCACCAAACAAAATACTGAGATTTATTTCAATTTCTGTCTATTAGTTTCTGTCTCTCAGTCTCAGTTTTTTCGTCTCTGTCTCCCCACCAAACGCTTTATTGTCATTAAAAACTTAAAATGACTTTTTTCCTAAAAAGTTTCCCTATTTGTATCCTAAAAAGGTTATACGGACTAACGTTATATCTTAGTCTTACATTAATTTCAGACCAAATTAATGTAAACTTCAAATAAGTTTTAAGGAGTTTAATACTAATCAATTAATTAATAATTATAAAAGAAAAGAGAAGAAGAAAAGTTCAAGACTAAACTTATTATGGCAACTTCAAAAGTAATTTTCTCAATTTTTGAAGCATCTCATTATTATTATTTAGGAAAAGTATAAGGAGCTAATGGTCTAAACGTACAATGTGTACAATGGAGGTTTAGGAAGTATTAGAGATATGACCATTAGTGTTACATTGTCTTGTCAGGTTACGCTTTTGGGATGAGTGGGTTTATGACATGGTATTAGAGTTCTAGATCCGAAAGGTCAAATGTTCGATTCTTGGTGAACTCCAAAATTAACTTAAGTTTTTAGGATGAGTGATTTTATGACATGAGATGTTTATTATCCCTGGTATTCGGATGGTTATTCTCGATAGTGTGGGTGATGTTTATTTTATTGATGGACCAAAGGTTTAGCCCATTGTACACATTGTACACTTAGGCCATTAGCTCCCTAGCACTACCCATTTATTTATTGTTTTGGAGTAGTTTATTTTCACTGAGTTGCAAATATTTACTTAAATTGGCAGGGAACATCACAGAAACCAGTGAAAGAAGAAGAAGAAAGCATGATCCATGAGAGGCTTCTTAGGGCTAACACAAGAGATTATGGAAGATATGATCCCTCACCAACATTTTCTAAGCCCCCTTTTAAGCTCATACCCAATTAATTAATTAAATTAAATTAATGTTTGAAGCCATATGATATATAGTGAGTTGTGTATCATAAAATAAGCCACCACTGTTTGTCTTGTAATATATATTTTACATGATATATATTGTATAATATTAATATAATATAGATACAGAGTTAACTATATCAAAGACTTAGCTTGATGAACCATAATAATTTTGTAACATATAATAGATATATATAGACATTACTACATGATGAAGAAGATTGCTGTAAGAATATCACTAATACTAGATCTAGTGACCGTTGTATGTGAGAGCTTGATTTTAAAAATTGTTATGACATTGTTAATTATTTAAAATTTGATGTTGAGATTTGTTATGTATATTTATTTATTTTTTAATTTATAAAATCATAAATTTAATCTAATCCAAATCACACCGTAAATAAAATTAGTATTCGTATTAGATGAATTTTTTATTCAAAATTGATCCAAACTACATCTTAAATATTGCTAATTGTATGTTTTTTTTTTAGGGTTTGAATTATATACTTAGTATATACTACCTAAATCTCATTTTTTACTCCCCTAGTAAAAGACTAAAAGTTATTCATCATTCTCTCTATGATTGCATAAGCTCATTCTAAAGCAGCCCATTATGTAAGTTAGTATGGATTGAGCAACAAATTTGATTAGTACTTCATTTCTTGCTTTCGATAAAGAATTAGGATCCCCAAGCCTTTTGAATGATTTTTCAGTGCCTTTATATTTAACTAATTTTTTTAGTGATTTTCAGTTATTATGAACGATTTATGGCGTCAGCTGGCGTGGAGTCCTCAAGATATTTTTGTAATTGTTAATATAAGGAATAAGTATTGTTTTGGTCTAAGGGTCAGAATCAAAACCGTCTCCGATATAATTCTTTATTTAACGTTTTTTTCATATTAAAATCGTCCTTTTAACTTTTTTTTTAGATAAAAATACCCTCCACTTCTATCAGCACCTTTTCTTCTACCACTACTCCCACCAGCACTTCCTCCACCACCAACTCCACCACCAGCATCAGCACATCCACCACCAAGAATAACAATATCAATGAAATCAACCCAAATTCAATAAATCAACACAAATTCAATAACCAAATTAACACACAACAACAATAAAATTAGAAAATAATAAATTAAAAGGCTATTACTTCTGCTGGTAATGATGGAGGCGGGGTTCCTCTGGTAGTAAGGATAGCATTGTTGCCAAATTCAAGTTCACAACTTGAGCATGTTCTTGGAGAATCATTGCAAAAGCAGCAAGGTTGACTCTAATAGCTGAAGAAGTTGGCTTTGTTGATGTGATCCCAGCTGTGAAGGAGTTCTTGCATGAAATGATTCAGCAATGGTTGGATGGAACTTCTGATGAAAAAGGTTTGCAATATGGTGTAAAATGGGGAAGGATTCATATTGAAGCATACAGTGCTGGGTACTTCCTTTATGGAATTGCAGTGCTTGCAAAGATTGATCCAGCTTGGGGAATGAAATATAAGAAGAAGCAGATTCAGAAGAAGCAGAACCATGGTCGAATTGGCGGCGACGGCAGCGGCGTGGTCTCCCGAAGACGACGCGACGGTGGCGGCGGCGAGCCCTAGCGTCGTCCCCCTCCCCCCTTCCCCTTCACCCTCCCCCTCCCCTCCCCTCCCCTCCCCCTTCGTATATACCCTTTCCCCTTCCCCCCCGACCCCCGACACGTTTTCTTCCGCCCCTCCCCCATGCGGTTTTTTTTTAATTTTATAACATTTTTATTAAAATACAGGTAGTTTAAGAATAATATAAAACATTTTATTAAAAAGAACGATTTTAATACGAAAAAATGTTAAAAATGATTTTAAATCAAAAATTACATTGGGGACAGTTTTGATTTTGGCCCTCAACATTAGGACCAAAACAATACTTACCCCTTAATATAAATTATCAAAATAGAAAATTTTAATATTAGTCAAGTGAAATTTAAAATTATTAATTATAAAAAAGAAAAGTATAAGTAGATAATGAAAATATTAAATAATGTGAATAATAGATATATCGGATGTTCAATTTACTAGGTGTGCAGATAATTATTCTAATATTAAAATTTAAGTAGATCATTTTTTGTCAAGAAATATAATAAATGGTCTAATTTTTTTCTTTTATTTACACTCATAAACATGTCATTATTTATTAATAGAACTGAAACGTGCTTCAATTTTTCATTTTGTTTGGTTGAAAATATCATTTTGTAAAGTCCATAACCACCATAGGCACCAAAACTTGTGGCTACCATAGACTACACCACAATATATATATATATATATATATATATATATATATATATATATATATATATATATATATATATATAATTCTTTTTGGTATTTAAGTTTAATTAAATTGGCCTAAATTCAACAAAAAACTAACTTCACAATAAAGAACGAGTAAAACACGCACTTGTGCAACTGTTCACTATGGCGAACATTAATATAAAAAATACTTCGTCTTTCTTGATCAAAACTAAAACGAACAAATTTCAAATAACGCTCAAAATCTCTCAATCTTTTTAAAATCTTTGCGAAATCTCAAGAAAATTTCGAAACATAGTTTCGAAATTTTCATCAAAAAATACAAAAAGAGAAGACGAAACATTATTCAAGGTACTCAGATTAAACCAAATTGTCTTTCCAAATGCACCAAAACTAGAAACAAAATAGATTAATCGAAATAACAATCCAGAGCTCCTACATTACATTCAAATTCAAACCTTCAACCATGAACAACAATTTTTACAAACAAAAACAAAATTATTCAACTACAGAAATATCAACTACTAACGGACTACATTAACTAGGTTCGAACCAAACCTCATCCACTTGATTCGATTCAAAACAATAATTCAATTTGTCTGGTTTAACTAACAGCGTGAACTTGCATCATTCATTGTCTTGGAAAACGAAATACCTATTTAAATTTGACTTCATTGCTTGATTTCAACAAAATTTGATCCAAATTTTCAAATCAGATCAAAGAGCATTGATTGTGAATGAACAGTATGCAAAGAACGAACATAATGCAAAGAACGAAGATAACGAATAGAGCGTAGAGAACAAAGTGAACATATAGAACGAAGTGAACAAAATCCACAGAGAAAATTTGAAAAAAAATTCATAGAGAAAAGACAGTTATATATAATCGCGAGTTTAGTCAAAAGTTAGTTAGAGAAAGTAGCACGTAGAGGTGAATTAGATTATACCAACTTGATTGGACTTGGTTAGATAGTTAACTTGGTTGAATCTATGGCCTTCTTTAGAAACTTGATTAATAAAGCCTTAAACCAAAAATTTTAACTTAACTTCTATTTGGTCTGCGTATTTGGTTATGCAGGAGACAATTTTATTTTGTATCATAAATTGTGAAAAACAGAATCAAAGCAGCGAAGAAGAAGATGACACAGCCATGTATCCTGGTTCAGTTGCCTAGTGCAATGCAACCTACATCCACTCTCCACCATAATGTTGGTAAAATTTTCATTATCTTTCCAAATATTACATACACCAATTCTAGGACTCAATATAATCATATCTGGGACACACAAGTTTCAACATAAACTTGACTTGGCTATGTAACTACCTAGACTCAACACACTAAGTGCTTACCTAACTTAGCAAGGGATACTTCTCAGATACATGACACAAAATAGAAATACAACTAAAAAAAAATCTAAAATTACTCTTGACTTTTCTCTCCAAGTATTTCTCTCAGTCTTTTCTCTCAATGCCTATCTTTCTTGCCTTTTACCTTTGAATGAATACAAAGAAAGATATAACATTAAAATAGAAATACAAACAGTAAATCATGAAGGAGATGATGGTTCATAACCTTGACTCTATGTGCTGAACCCAACTTCTGAACTCAAAATATTGTCCTTCATCTTGGCAGAGTGCTCCTTTTAATGTAGGTACAATGCTTCAAAGACTTCAAACCCTATTTGTGAGGTTTCTCTCTTCTCTCATTCAGATTCTCTCTCCTTAGTTCAAAATAAAAACCAATTTCCTTTTTATACATTGCTTGAGCCACGGCTAGGGTTTACTTTAAAAGATCAACCTCTTGATTCTTAGGCTAGCTGAAATCTTTCCTTCTCTTTTTTCAATCAACTCTAAAAATTAGGGATTTGTAATTAGGGCAAAGTCCCATAGTCGACACAGTAGCAACATGATTTATCTTTTTCAAAAAGCTTAGCAAAATTCAAACCCTTAAATTTGTACTTTGCCTTCAAAATATACTTTCAACCATTGATTCACTGTCATAAAAATTTTACTACCACTTTTTCATTTTGCTCGAAATGGTGGTACAAAGAATAAGAGAAAATATGAAGTAATTAATTTGTATTTTTAAAAAAATTAATTACCTTTAATTTTTTTGAACTCTGTTAGCTTGATTTGAGATTAACTTACTTGATTAGCTTTCCTTTTTTTCTGCTTTAATATTTGAACAGAAAAGTGAAGCTCTCTTTCTCTTCTGATTTTTATCCGAAGTGAACCTGTTTGAAGTTTAGAATTACTTTCCTTTTGCTTGGAAGATAATGGGTCGAGTTAGTGATTCAGTTTCTATTTAGCTGCTTTGGATCATTGGGTTTCATAAGTTTGGGCCGAGATAACAATAATTTTAGGTCTACACATTTAAACAACATCATCAAACCCACTTGTGTTATCAGTCTAAATTCAATATGATTGTCATTATCCATGTTATATATTTTCTGAACTCAACATAAAATATTATAGTTAAAATAATTATACAATTTTAGATGTAATAAATATATAATTATAGTTGTTATATATATAATTATAGATGTTTTATTATATAAGATAACTATCATCCATTTTTAATGTTTACCCAATGAATAATGATATAATTTATTACAATTGAATTTTTTTTATATTCTACGTAGCATACTCTCTTACTCTTCCACTCCTCTCCCTGTTAGGTTTTGCGCTCCCTCACGTTACACAACAGCTAAATAAATAAATATAGACCAGAAATTATGTGGTTCGTGTATGAAACGGAATAATGTCACAATGATGCTTTAATTTAACATAATGTTAGATTTACTTGTAACCACCAAGTAACAGATAAAAGGCTTTTAATTATTGTTGTTAAAGAATTACTGGGATGATACTCAAACTAACAGAAACTAGTAGAACAGAATGTTTGTTTAAGGTGATCAATTCAAGGATACAGAACAAAATAAAAGGCATCTTTTGACTTGTTCAAAATCAATTATATTCAACTAAGCTTGTTATAAATTCTCTTTGCTAATGCTAAATAAAGGAAAAAGATAGCAGATAAAGATAAATAAACGAAGAGAAAAGCATGTCACACACCAGAATTCCCTAATAAAGCACAACAATTATTTGCCTAATTATAGAAACTGCAAAGTTTTGTGTCAACTTTGTTATCTTCTCTTCCTTTATTTTCTTCACCCTCTTCCAAAAAGAATGAACGAACTTATTAGATTTTAGGAAAACCACCTTGTAGGGAATAGGGATCAAACCACCCTTTCTCTTTTTTTTTTCTTACCTTTCTCTAATTCTAAATTTCCAGGGGAGTGTTATAGGAAGGTAGGAAAAGAAACAACAAGAAAAAAAAAAAAAAAAACAAAAACAAAAAAAATTAAAAAGCATCATTAGTGCCAAGATAAACTTCTATCATCCTTAGCTTGTGCATGCCATTTGATGGCTATCCCTCTGGTGGTTACCGTTCTCTTGGCCTTAGCCTCCACCATAACGCCGCGGACGACCTCGGCAGCCTTCGTCCCCCGAGACAACTACCTGATCGATTGTGGCTCGGAAACCGGAACCACCCTCCCAGACGGAAGAACATTCAAAGCAGACCCACAAGCCAACACTTACTTGCAAGCCAATGATCAAAACAAGGTGTCAATAGAAAATGGCAATAATAACCCTGATCTCCCAAATCAATTGTACTCAAGTGCAAGAATCTTCATGCAAGAAGCCAAGTACTCCTTCCATTTAATCCAACCGGGTTACCATTGGGTTCGCCTTTATTTCTACCCGATCAAGAACAATATCTTTGATCTCCAAAAAGCCACTTTCTCCGTTAACGCCTATAAATACGTTCTTCTCCATAGCTTCAATGTTAACAACAATGACAAGCCAATTCTCAAGGAGTACCTCATTAATGCAAATGAACCCATCTTCACGCTCTCTTTTACTCCGTTGAAGAACTCAGCTGCATTTATCAATGCCATAGAAATCGTATCCGTCCCGGACAACCTTCTATTCGACTCCGGCTCGAACCTTTTCCCGGTCGGCGATTACTCCGGCCTGACTAACCACGCTTTCCAGCCGGTTTACAGGATCAACAACGGCGGACCTCTTGTCACCGCTACAAACGACACTTTAGGACGGAATTGGGAGAACGACGAGCCTTATATAACGGTGAAGAACGCAGCCATGAGTGTCGTTGTACCTACAAACATTATCAAATACCCTACGAATAATCCAAATATCTCTCCACTTATTGCTCCGCCGACGGTTTACGCCTCGGCGACGGAGATGACTAACGACTCTGCAGTGGATCAGCCGAATTTCAATATAACTTGGAAGTTTGATGTGGATACTTCTTTTAGCTACCTTGTAAGGTTGCATTTCTGCGACATTGTAAGCAAAGGTTTGAACGAGCTTTACTTCAACGTCTACATCAACGAGAAAACCGCGATTCCGACGCTTGATTTGTCCAGCATTACGCAAGCCTTGGCGACTCCTTATTACAGAGATTTTGTTGTGAATGCGACGTTGATGTCTCAGGAAGGACTAAAGATTCAGGTGGGAGCATCGCTGGCGCGAGGAGGAAGCGGGAACGCGATCGTGAATGGGATAGAGATCTTGAAGATAAGTAACTCTTTGGACAGTTTGGATGGCCAATTCGGCCTTGATGGGAGCAATGGCGGTGGTAGCTCTTACCGCGGCGCGGTGGCCGGGGTTGGATTCGCGATGATGTTTGGAGCGTTTGTTGGACTTGGCGCCATGGTGATCAAGTGGCACAAGAGGCCTCAAGATTGGCAGAAACGGAACAGTTTTTCGTCGTGGTTGCTTCCGGTGCACGCCGGAGATAGTACCTTTATGAGCAAGAATGCGTCAGGGAAGAGCAATTTCTCTGCCACTATGGGTTTAGGCCGGTTCTTCTCTTTGGCGGAGCTGCAAGAGGCAACTAATAACTTCGATAAAGCAAACATTATCGGTGTTGGTGGATTCGGCAATGTGTATTCCGGCGTCATTGATGATGCGACTCAAGTTGCGGTGAAGAGAGGAAATCCGCAATCGGAACAGGGGATTAACGAATTCCAGACGGAGATTCAAATGTTGTCTAAGCTTAGGCACAGGCATTTGGTTTCTCTTATTGGATACTGCGACGAAAACGATGAAATGATTTTGGTTTATGAGTACATGCCTAATGGACACTTTAGGGACCATCTTTATGGCAAGAACATGGTCGGACCACCGCTTTCTTGGAAGCAAAGATTGGAAATCTGTATCGGAGCTGCTCGCGGTCTTCATTATCTTCACACCGGCACGGCACAAGGTATCATCCATCGCGACGTTAAGACAACTAACATATTGCTTGACGAGAATTTCACGGCCAAGGTTTCTGATTTTGGTTTATCAAAGGATGCACCTATGGGGCAGGGTCATGTCAGTACGGCGGTTAAGGGTAGTTTTGGGTATTTGGATCCTGAATACTTCAGGAGACAACAATTGACAGAAAAATCTGATGTCTATTCATTTGGAGTGGTGCTTCTTGAGGCCTTATGTGCAAGGCCTGCTATTAATCCTCAGTTACCCCGCGAACAAGTAAACTTGGCTGATTGGGCTATGCAATGGAAGAGAAAGGGATTGCTTGATAAGATCATTGATCCTAATCTTGTCGGCACCATTAACCCCGAATCGTTGAAGAAGTACGCCGAGGCGGCCGAGAAGTGCTTGGCTGATCATGGTGTTGATAGGCCTTCAATGGGAGATGTGCTTTGGAATTTAGAGTATGCTTTGCAGCTTCAAGAGGCCTTCACACAAGAAGGAAAGGCAGAGGATGAGACTCCGGCTGTCCCAGCCTCAGCCTCATCCCCAGCCTCGGCTGTTCTGCCTCCGGCCGCTCCTGCGTCTTCCAATGCCTTAGATGAGGCTGTCCCTGTTCCAGAAGGAAATAACCCCCCGCCCGAAACCCGGGCGATTGATGACCATTCTGGAACTTTGCAGTTTGCTAGGTTTAGCCTTAATGGCAGGTGAAACCCAGACTCATTTTTATGAATGGAATGATCTTCATCTAGGATCAAGCCAAAAGGTGTTATAAGAAAATTAAGGTGGGTTTGTGGCCAAAAGAAAATTACATACCTGCATAAATTGTGATGCTTTGTACTATATTCATGTAAAAATTCAATGGAAAGAAAATATATACAAGAATGGCATTGTATTTTTCATCATGTTTCGTAAGTGGCAAACATTATATGGCAGTTGTAGTTTGGTTAAAAGTACTAGCGTGTAAATATTGCAGTTAGTACCAATAATCATATGGTCTTATATAACTGAATTGCAGTATTTTGCTATTTAAGTGTTAGAGAGTGATTGTTGAGTCATGTTCAAAGAAAATTGGACACTTGCAGCTAGTGAATTGACGCAACTGTGTACACAACCTGTAGCTATCAATGTTATCATATAATAAAATGAGACATGTCTAAGTTCATGATATAAATAACTAAATATAATATTTTTTTATTTCGCACGATATTTTTAACCCAGTAAACTAATTCATGGCGAATTAGAGTTTTTTAAAAATTTATCATTGGTCAATAAATTACTACGAATATAAGGATGCAGTCGAATCCTCGACACTTGTTTAACTAGTAGAGCGGGTTAATTATTTGATCAATTCAAATTGGTTAATCTATTTATTTATAATAGGAAAAGTCTACGAGACAGCAACTTTATTAAATTTTAACCAGCATGTAACCAATAAAAAAAATGAATAATCTCACACCATTAAATAAAATCCCATACCATTAAAAATATCATTAATGATTACTTGATGGCTATAAATCACAAAAGTTGTTGGCCCGCTAACACACCTCTTTATAATATATAAAGCTGATACTAACCTTCTCAGTTGTCAACGAATTTAAACCATCTTTTCTTTGCTAATAATGTTATCTCAACAATTTTAATAATTTGACAAAAAATAATAATAAATCAATCATCTTTTAATAAAATATTTTTAAAAAATTAAAAATAAAAACTCTTATCTATTATTATTACTAATTAAGTCTACTAAAAATACATTATAAATTCTATTGAGATCATAATTTTCTAAAATTTGATAGACTTAATCATCAAAATAATATAACTTAATTCAACTATTTGATTGACAAAAGCATAAAGAGTTATTAAAGTGTGTACCTAAAACTAAACAATGTAAACAGAATATTTAGCGTTGAAGTTTCATTCAAACATTAGTCTTTCTTCATAACTAGATTTAGACTCGCATAATTTGCAAAAAAACCTAATGCTATGAAATTTTTGTACAAAATTTTTTAACTAAAATGATAATAGAAAAATTTTAGGTTTTATAGTTAGTTATATATAAAACAATATACATATAACTCTTAAAACAAAGAATTGTACCATAATAAAATTTATAGTATAATATAATGATAATAATATAATAAAAACTAATTCAGTCAATATATACCTTTATATTTTTAAATATTTGCTTAAATAAAATTTTTGACACTTAAAACAAAGAATTGTATGAAAATAAATTTTAAACTATAATAAAATTTAAATTTGTCAATCTATAGTGTATATATATTGAAGTATTTTTTTTAAGTAGAATTTCTTAATAAAAGGCATAACAAAAAGAGTCAATTTTTCCTTATTCGAGATAAATCCAAGTATTTTTGTAACATTTTTTTTTAAGATTGTTGAACATCAATTGACTTCACAATTTATAATTTCATCCTTAAAATTCAAATATATATATAAACTATATATCAATAGAATAATATTTTAATAAATTAAATTAATAACAAATAAATAATAGAACAATTTTTTTCTACAAAATAATCTAATAACGATATTAAATTCATTATTAATTAGAAGATAATGCTAGTAAAAGCTATTCGATAAAGTGAGATAATAGGAAAAACATTTAAAAATCTATAAAAATTTACAATTTGGCCAAAAAATTGAAGTGGCAATATTGAGATGTTAATTTGGATATCAATTTCAAATAATCATATCCATCTTTAATGGACCTAGCGCAAGCTGTCCAGATCTAAGGATATCAGTCCAAAAGCTACACGGGTTAACCTACCCAACCTACTAGAGGCATAGGTATCATAATCTCTGTCTGATCCGAACTTTACATAAAAAAGAACTCAAGTGCAGCCGAGGCCTTGGTTCAACGGCAGCATCATCTGCCTCGCTGGGAGCTGACCAAAAAAAAAAAAAAAAGAACTCAAGTGCATTAGCGTGTATCTCTACAAATTAATCCACTATTTTAAATAAGGAATCTCAACAATTTCTAAATAAAAGGAACAGTAACTACCTATCATTATGTATTTTCCTTCTGTATAAATACCTCATAAAACATAGATACCTGTTTAAATCGTTGCTAACTTAAGGATAGCCCTTCAGAGCTAACGTGAAATTATGTTAGATACCTTTACCATCATCTCGAACCTCACAGCCCAATTGCTTACAGTCCGCTTCAGGTACACACTCTCCTGAGTTGTTTTGAAGAGGACTCTGATCACTTGAAGTGACAGGTACATACAAAAGGAACTTGACTTTCTTTAAAGACTCTTGAGAATTAAAAGGCTACAACTTTATTAATTTAATCGTTAAGAGAATATTGTATCTAAATTCATTTAGCAAAATTCATTTAATTGAGACACAATTGCTATATTAATTTATGCAATGAGTATAAAATATTTTATACATTTTGCAATCATATTCATTCACATGATCGATATAAATTGTTAATTTTGTTGATATATTATTATGCAATTGAATATAGGTGTAAAATTACTTTACACTGAGTGAATCAAAATTAAATTCATGTTATATTCCCCAAAAGTGAACAAAGGATGTACAGATAACTGAATAGGGATTGCAGTTTGCAAAACTCTGTTCACTAATCTCAAATGTAAGCAAGTCAATCTGTAAGGTCAGTGATCCTCTGGTGTCAGACGTCAGCAAGAATAATACATAGTTGCTGCTAGAATTTGTCAAAAATACAGAGGTAAAAAAAAAAAGCATAAGATATTGTATCTATCCAAATCAGAAGCCTAAGAGCAGCAGAAAAACCCTAAAAACACCTATGGCCAAAAGAATTGCCAAACCTCCCTATCAAAATACAAAATTAGCATGTAAGATTTCTTCTCCATAAATTAAATCACATGGACTACGACAACTTTCTCTTTTTGAATCCTTCCATGTTACCCTCGAGCATGACAAGATCATCTTCGTCATCAATTACTTGCAGTTCATCCTGGTGGTTCCTTGTCTCATTACCCGGAGCATTTGGAACGTCGGTGAGTTTTCTCTTCTTGGTAGGACTAACTATGCTTATCTCATCTGATTCTGCAGCTGGTACAGATGCGCCTGAGGTGCTTGCGCCGTTGTTAGCAGCAGGCTTGTCTTTGTTTTCCGGAGCTGACACATGTTGAGTCCATCCTGAGAGAACCATCGAATCAGGTTCTTTCTCTTCATCAAATTCCTCTCTAAACATGAAAAGGCCAACACAAAAAAGTTAATAATTTTAGAACCAAAAGCAAAAGAAAAATGACAAAAGGGCAATTAAGCTGTGTCCAACAAAGTAATAGTGTCGGCTCATGTATCCAACGAGAAATACTGTGTTTGGTAATTGAAGACGAGAAAGAAGGACGAATGGAGAAAAGGACTATAAGCATTAGATATACAATAATTCCAACTCAACACAGATACAGGGTTTAGCAAAAACCTGTGCTTGATGTTAACATTGCAAACAAATTCCTGTTGCATATCCTCTACTGTAAGCATCGTTCCGCCAGTTACTGGAGACGGAAGCTCAGCTAAAACCTGAGAAGAGAAGAAAACAAGCTAAATAAGATATCTCTCATGTTGATTTCAAACCAAAGACAAGAAGGGTGCATACCTTTTCAAGGTTGGCAGAGTAGATTGCAACCATGTCGTCCTCAACATCACCAGCTTCATAAAGAAGATTTGAGGAGTTCATAATAAGAGGAAGGTTCATCCCAAGCTTTGCCTTGACTATCTTTTCAACAAAGTCCTTCAACTTTGCGCGCTTTGTGTTTATTTCAAGCGATAAAGGTGTCTGTTTGCCACATACATGGTTGTGCGTAAGTATCTCTGTAAGAATGACTGACACTAGTCAAGAGGTGAGACATGAGAAGATTAGTCATACCTCAGAACAAACATAACAAGACTTGTTTGGTTCAAACGGCTCCACAGGCATCAACAGCATTTTCCTTGATGGATGTTCCAGACAATATGTCATTCTACAAGATGTCCAAAATAAGATTAACAAAAACATCAAAAAATTTATCGAATGCAATGCTAACTAGTAAGTTTCAATGAAGGTACAATAATGATGAACTCATTATTGAAAGTAAATAAGAACACATAATATAAGATACCCTCCTAACAGAAACTACAGATAAAATGTAAAAAGCATGAGATACAAAGAACTCAGGTAAAAATGAAAGAGCACTGCAGTTCCACTGTACATGTGTCAAAAGGGACTGCCATAAAGAGGGCTGTGTAAACAATTTGTCCGAAAGCTTGTGCAGAGCAAGCTTTTCCTATGCATTCTGCTCCAGCAAAAGAGGCATCATATAAAGCATTAAAGCATTACTATGCCACTCTAAGGATTAAGTACATCTCAGTAAAAATCTTATTCAGTCTAACAATGGAAACTGCACATTTTACTCCATTAAAACAAAATATAACTCGGTCTAAAAGCCAGCATGACTTTTTTTTTATTATTTCTAAAAAGGCAACACAATTTTTTTATAATGTATAAATTTTGTTTTCATTTCACCAAAAGCTGTAAATAGGTTCTAGGTAGCATTTTCCTAATCATTGATTAAAACTGCTTAACCTTAATGTACAGCAAAAATAAGATCTTCATTCTTTTCATACAGCAAATACCAAAGGAAGGTACAACCAACCCAAAATAATATGATGAAGGAACAGGAATCGCATTATACCTGTAACTTTTAATGTCGTTCTGCAGCACTTTGATTGTCTCAATGACAATCAACCCAGCAATAACAGCATTTGTTGTCGCAACAGCATGCACAATATTACCAGCAATACCTTTGGCTTCGAAAAGGCTGTACGGAGGAATGCCAAATGAAGCAGCCCGTATGTTTGCAGCTGCAGTAACAAACTCTACAGCTAACTGATCATCTTTATCAAAAGTCAGATTGCCAACATCCTGATTTAAAATAAATAATAAGAATGAATAAACATTACCAGCCCAGGCTAAAACATTCATATGGAGATGCATAGAGGATTATATCTTAACTAAATTAAGAAAAGCATCAAATCAAACCTTCCCCCTATGTGTGAAAAATAGTCTCAGCGCTTCGAGAAATATCCTAGAATTTTCCTTAAGACTCCATATATCCTGAGGGTTCTTCATGCCCAAAGATGCCATGGCAGAAACTGAAAATTCATCATCAAATGCACATTTTTTGTCTACATTCCCATTTGGTTGGGCCAGTTCATCAGACAAGATATCTTTGCTGTATATAGGTTTTGGTCTATTACGATTTTTCCATGTCTCTTCATTCGACAAAGCTAACTCAATGTTATACCCAAATACATGATCAAATATTTTCCTTCCATATTGTTCAATATCTTCATCATTTCTCCGTACAAAGACATCTTCTACATTTTCTGAGGAGCTGGCAGCATCACTTGAACGTACATTTAAATCATTGTCCTGATTCTTGTCACCAAATAACTTTGCAAAAAGTAGGTCCTTTGCCCACACAATACAGTGAACAAACTGCCAGGAAGAATATTAAAAAAATAAAATAGATGAAAACATAACCAAAGGTATAAGACTTGCATCAGTATCATCTCATAACTCTTAAGATATAACCAGTAACAGGCTCCAGATATCATGGCAAACAGTACCTACTTAATAATAATCTCAAGATTATTAAAATTATGGTAAACTTCCCATAGATGACCTTAGGACCTCTAGCTTCATTTTTCAAAATCTTATGTTTCCTGGATACAAACTGTTACTAACCTAGGCAAAAGAAAATGATAACAAAAGAAGTACATAAAATCAACATATATAAAGCAACAATATTATCAATATCAAACCACAACACATAAAGAACCTTAATTCACATGTTTGAAGGCCTGTTCTACAATACGACTCACCATGAAAAGCATCCTAAAACCTAATCCTTTAAATGTTAATTCCTCCAAAGTGGACAAATGCAATTAAACAAACCCATACCTTTGATGGGGTACTTGTGATTGTGCAAACAGGATATGTCTTGGGAGCTGGTTTAGGCTGACACTCATAACATTCTGTTTTTCCCTTGACATGTACAGTGACCTGTTTTAAAATCAAAACTATATCACAAATATAATGGAAAATCTGCAACTTAGTATATTATAAAAGATTAATCAAGAAGATTTATATTTAAGTTGTCATCATGTGAAATCAGTAAATATCCTGATATAAGTAACAAACAAATTTCACAGTTCACATGCATTTATACAAGTAGATCAGAAGAAAGCAGAGCACCTAATGAAATAAGACTCTGCTGCTGTTGTTGTTTCAGAAGATAGCAGATGTTATTGAAAGGATAAAACAAAACAAAAAGAACAGCCAACCAATACAAGATCTCAAACCTCAAATGTCATAACAAAACAAATTAAAACCAAATAGCATAACAACTATGAATTAACATAATATAAATTACAGTTTATTTTCAGATGACTATAAAAGTATCAGGATGAAGAAGGGGTATTTGCTGACATATAAACGATGATCACAAGAATCAAGCATTTGGAAGATAAACAAGTTGGAAGTTTAAAATGCCACAGAAAATATATTTTGCTTCTCCAAAAAAAAATGGCATTAGAGACAAACAAATCAGTTATCAGTAGTAGAAAATAACTGAATTTTACAGCTAGAATAATAATTATAACCAGGTCAATAATAAATTAACGAAGACACTCCTAAGCATAAAAAAAACTAGCCATCAAATTGGAAAAATTGCCATGCATAATATAATTTTATACAGCTGAAACACAACCTCTTATTACCTGTCCAAGGAACCCAGTAGTTCCACTTTCAACGAGAGGAACATCAGCAGCCAAGCACAAGCGATTCACATGTCGGCGTGCATCAAGATTGTCGAGTCCATTTAGAACAACATTAAATTGCTTAAAGAAATCAACATTGAATTCAGGATCTTTGACATTTGCATGGTACGGTTTAATGTTTATGTGGGGCCTAAATTTTAACACAGCATCCCTAGCAACCTGGTCGAGAACTTAATCAGATGAATAAATGACAGAAACCAATACCAGTAAACATTAATAGCCATAATGCATTGTCTCACTTTTGCCTTGGATTGCCCAACGTGGGATTGTCGAAATAAAAATTGTCTGTTAAGGTTACTGACTTCTATGGTGTCCATATCTATCTGCACATTTGGAAGTGAAATGTATTTAGGTATGTCTGTAGCTTAAATCTGTACATCTTCCAGTCCCCAACACAAACAACCAAACTGATCACTGCCAACATGATACTAAAATGAATGCCAAAACTAACTTTGGCTACTCTTAGTGAGACATCAATCCACACAGATAAGAGCCTAAACTATAATAGAAATATAAATATAAATATAAACATGACATGCCATACTAAGCAACTCCCTCATTACGAGAATTCAACAAATCTGTTATTTCCATCTTCCTCATTACAAACTATCAGTAATAAAAATTTGCACCACTAGTACTATCAGCATCTATGCCACCAAAAAATAATATTGAAATATGAATTTCAAAGATCTTATTCTTATACATGAATCAACTAAAACCCAGCAAGATACACCCCCACTCCATCAATCAGCACCCTGCTATAATTGTCACAGCACTTGATTACTACAAGAACAACAGAAAATTGACAGAGTAAGCACCAAAAAGCTTCCCTCCAGCACAAGCCAACTATCTACCTTATTTCAACCTTCCACCACAGTTAATACTAAAGAAGGAAAATCGCTCACATCTAAGAAAATCATAGCAAGCAACACTTAAATCTTACCCAGTGACTCAAACCTCCAAGATCAAAAAAGGAAAGAAGAATCAAAGATGCTACAACTCCATAAAAATTTATTTTAAATAATAAAAAATATATTTCAGTAACAAATCAAATACCCTAATTAGAAGCTCAAAAAGTTCAAACCTTTAACAATTAAAAACCACCAACCACTCCACTTCTCATTCTCAAAAACACTTCCCTAATAACAACAGAAAAACCAAGGCCCGAGATTTTTCAAACACCCACCTCATCGAACACATAAAAATCAAAACTTTACCAACAACTATAAAAAAAAGGGAAAGCGAAACCCCAACTGCACAAAAACCCTAGTTAGATAAAGTATAAAAAGCTTAATTCCCGAAATTCATAAAACTAAAAACCCTTTCTGAAAAATTTTAAGAATCTTTTGAGACCCCTAAAAGAAGGAACTCACTATGTGAATGTCACGAAAACCAGAGAGAGCAAGGGTCTTCAGAAGCTCACAGCCAATTCCACCGGCACCAACCATGAGCACTTTTGCTCCCTGAAAACACATAAAAACGACACAGGGTTGTCCTTAAAACGACACTAGCGAGAAATTAAGAAAGAGAAGAAGAGAAGAGAAGAGAGGAAGTTACCTTAATAGCCTCAGAAGCCATTGGAAGAGAAGAAGAAGAATAAGAAGCAGCAAGAGGAAGTCGAATAGTGTGCGTGTTTTGTTGAGGGTACACGCAGAATCGTTGAAACTTGAAAATCAAAAGAGAAAAAGAAAGGGAAAATACAAGAGAGCGCAGTGTTTATTTAACTTAAAATTAATTAATATAAACAAATAAGGTGGGTATGGAGAATCGAACCGGGGACGTTGAGCAGCACAATCTAAAGAGCAAAGAGTCTGAAAAATCGAAAAATTACTCTTAACAAAAAAAATTAAATAAAACATTTAAAAAATAAAACTTATTTTAAATTGTTTAAATTATACTAAAAACAAGAAAAAATATACCGTTATAAATATTTTTTTGCGGTGATCAAACTAAATTATTATTTATATTGATTTGATTTTGGTGATATTCAACTCGGTGATCCTAATTGATGATAAACGTGGGGTGGTAGACCAAAATTTCTCGCAAAAAACAAAAAACTGACGTTAGCATCATGCAAGCAGCGATAAATTGTGACAGAGACACGCGTCGTAAGGGTTAGAGAAGAGCACTTAGCGTTAGCATCATGCAGACTTCGTTAGGCGTCAGTGGTATCACGCAAATTTCGCCACGTGTCATTAGGCTAGCTGGGATTTGCTTCTCCTACAACCAAACTTTCTGTGAACTACAAGAAGTGTTTCAAATGTGGACTACGCACACTGGTTATAGCTATTCTCCACCGCCAAACCGTGTATATATTTATCCTTCTCACAATTATGATTTGTTAATTAAAGGAGAGAAAATAAATTTAATAATAGTTTACGGTGAAAATTGTCCACATATGTTGATATTGCGTTATCAAAAGTATGGAATGTATACATGTCATTTGTTTATATGTGAGTATCAGAGCCGTATGGGAATTGTGTCTATATAATCAATAGCGGACCACGACTGAAGGGTAGTTGTCAACAATCGGAGAAGATAAATGTATTTAAAGTTGGTCATTAAGATTTGTTAATTATAGGATAGAAATAAATTTAATAATAGTTTGCATTGAAAACCACCAAATCTGTTTATGTTGCGTGGTCGATAGTGTGGAATGTATGTGTCCTTTGTTTGCGTGTGGGTATCAGAGTCGCATAAGAGTTGTGTCAGTTTGATCAGTAGTAGGGTCATGAATGAAGAATAGTTGTCAATAATCGAAGAAGATAAATGGATTTAAAGTTGGTCATTATGATTTGTTAATTAAAGGGGTGGAAATAAATTTAATAATAATTTGCGTTAAAAATCACTAAATCTATTCATGTTGTGTTGTCGGTAGTATGGAATGTATATATGTATCCTTTGTTTGTGTGTGGGTATCAGAGCCATACGGGAGCTATGTTAGTATGATCAGTAGTAAAGTCATGAATGAAGAGTAGCTGTTAGTAACCGAAGAAGATAAATAGATTTTAAGTTGGTCATTATGATTTATTAATTAGAGGGGTGAAAATAAATTTAATAATAGTTTACAATGAAAATCACCTGCACCAGTTGATGTTGCGTTGTCAGGAGAATGAAACATATGTATCTTTTGTTTACATGTGAGTATCAGAACTGTATAAGAGCCGTATCAGTATGATCAGTAGTGGACCGTGTATGAAGAGTAGTTGTTGACAAAAGAAAAAATTGGGAAAATTACCTGTAACAAAAGAAAATTAAATAAAATATTTAAAAATTAAAACTCATTTTAAATGGTTTAAATTATACTAAACAAGATAAATAATTTTAAATGACTTTTTTTGCAATGATGAAACCAAAAATAATTTTTTATATTGGGCCGATTTTGGTGATATTCAACTTGGTGGCCTTAACTGGTGATGAGCGCGGGGTGGTGGACCAAGGTTTCTCGCAAAAAACGAAAACTGGTGTTGGCATCATGCAGGCACCGAGAAGTTGCGACAGTGACAAACTTCGTAAGGGTCAGGGAAGAGCACTTGGTGCTAGCATCACTCAGGCTTCAGCACGCGCTACTGGCATCATGCAGGTTTTGTCACGCGTCACTTGGCCAGCTGGGACTCTGAGCTACGAGAAGTGCTTCATGAAAACACGTGTGGGCCATGTACACTGGTTGTAGTTGTTTTCCATCTTGGTAAACTGTGTATATATCCCTCATTCTCGCAATTATGATTTGTTAATTAGAGAGAAAACAATAAATTTAATAATAGTTTACGGTAAAAAGCATCCACACCTATTGATATTGCATTTTCAGAAGTATGAAACATATGCATGTCATTTATTTACATGTGAGTGTCAGAGCCGCATGTGAGCTGTATCTATATAATCTGTAATGGTGCCACAAATGAAGAATAGTTATCAGTAATCGAAGAAGATAAATGTATTTAAAGTTGGCCATTATGATTTATTAATTATAGGTTGGAAATAAATTTAATAATAATTTGCCTTGAAAACCACCATACTTGTTCTTGTTGCATGGTCACTCGTCAGTAGTATGGATATATGTGTCATTTGTTTGCGTGTGGGTATCAGAGCTGTATGAAAGCTGCATTAGTGTGATCAGAAGTAGGGTCATAAATGAAGAGTAGTTATCAATAACTGAAAAAGATAAATGCATTTAAAGTTGGTCATTATGATTTGGTAATTAGAGGGGTGGAAATAAATTTAATAATAGTTTGCGTTAAAAACCACCAAATTTGTTTATGTTGCGTGGTCAGTAGTATGGAATGTATGTGTGTCCTTTGTTTGCGTATGGGTATTAGAGACACACGGGAGTTGTGTTAGTGTGATTAATAGTAGGGTCATGAATGAAGAATAGTTGTCAATAACTGGAGACGATAAATGACTTTGCAGTCAAAACCACCAGCACCAGTTGATGTTGCGTTGTCGGGAGAATAGTATATGTAAGTGTCCTTTGTTTACATATGAGTATTATAGTTGCATAGGAGCCGTATCAGTATAATCGGTAGTGGACCTTGAATAAAGAGTAGTTGTTAACAACCAAAGAAGATAAATGGATTTAAAGTTGATCACTATGGTTTGTTAATTAGATGGCGGAAATAAATTTAATAATAGTTTGTGATGAAAACCACCCACACCTGTTGATCTTGCGTTGTCGAGAGAACAGAATGTATGCATGTCCTTCATTTACGTGTGAATATCAGAGCCGTATAGAAGCATTATAATTAGTAGCGAGGCCACGAATGAAGAATAGTAGTTGTCAGTAATCAAAGAAGATCAATAAATTTAATGTTGGTCATTATGATTTGTTAATTTAGAGGGACAGAAATAAATTTAATAATAGTTCTCTTGATCTTGCATTGCCGAGAGTATAGAATGTATGCGTGTCATGTATTTACGGGTGAATATAGGAGCCACATGAGAGCTATGTCAGTATGATTAGTAGTGCTACTTGGTTGTCATATGTGTTACCTTGGTTTCGTCATCCCTGAAGTTTTCCTCCCTCCTATGCTTACTGGTGTTGTAACTGAAAAAGCGAGAGAGAAAAAAATGAAAAGGCGAAGAAGATGAATGAAGAAATATGTTGATAGAAATGAATCTTTGTGGGTATATGTTGATATTAATTAAAAAAATTAACTTTCAGAAAAAATACAACATAATCCAACATAATATAATGTAAAAGATAAATATCATGATTTATTCAATAAAAAACTCAATATAAAGTTGCAATACAACATAAAAATTCTGATATATCATTTCAAGGTCAATTTTTTTTCAAACATATAAGATTATTCATATATTGTTATCCCACTTTTATAATAAAATTATCTAGATCTCACATTAACAAAACTAATAATAACTAAAATTCTAATTTTAATTTTTTATATAAATAAAATAAAGGATTATTTTGTATCTTATGTCATAGAAATTTAGCAAGTGTCTAAGGAATGGAAGCAAATCTCCATTCATGTGAAAACTTAACAAGTCTTCATTTTCATTCTAGTAACAAATAATTTTTCAAATGTTCATTCTAGTAGTTTTTTGCCATCTTTACTTGTGCGCGCATTGAGTTCATTTTCCTTATTATTTTTCTTTCTTTTTTTATTTTTGTCTTTTTCATCATTTTGTTTGTTCATTTTCCTCCTTTCTTTTTTATTCTTTTCATATTTCAATTTTTTATTTTGTATTTGGGCAAGTCTGTTTTTCTGTTTGTGTAAAAAATTTGGTTATTTTCATAAGTCATAAAAAATAACAAAAAAAAGTGATGAATGATGGAAAAAGAAATAATGTGTGAGTAGTTGTACGGTGTCCATCTCCATACATTCCAAAAAAATTTCAATTGTAACTAATTTTCAATCTCATCAATCATAATGTACACCCAAATTGAGAATAAATCACAAAACAATTGTTTTATTTCTAGGAACAACATAACTTACTTTGAATTTGCAAAATCGCGACCATCTTTAATTCATATTATAATAGCTCAGGATAAGAATCGCCACTCTCCTTTATGTGTTGTTTACATCCTCTTTCCATCCTCAATATTGTTCTTAATCTCATTAGGGATCATCGGTTTGTGCCTTTTTGTGCATAACCAAAAGTTACAATATATCCTTGGTTGACAAATTGAACAAGGACCAAGTGACAAAATTATACACATAAGTTTTGTTATGCCGATTTTAAAACTACCGCATCTCATCTGATTTTGCTTTTATTTTAACTAGTTTAAGACATACAGATCATCAAGAACTTGAGAAAAAAAAGCATATAATCATAACAAAACCAAAAAAGGCATGTACAATCTGAAAATAAAAACAAATAATCAACAGATACTAGAAAAACTCATATTAACAATCTCAGATATTAAAACAAGAGTACGGGACTCGCAGCTCAAAGTGGGGTTCAAAATCACATGTAATTATAGCTAAAGAGTAAAAACTATTTCATTAGGTAATTTACCATTTTTCTGATCCAAGACCGTCATAAACTTACTCACAAACCAGGGAGAACAAAAAGGATTCTCCCTATTTAAAACCTATCTGCATGTAAGAATCTACCTATCATATACAAATAAGATAAATGTTAGAGAAGAAATCTCAGTGTCCTATATGATAACCGACGTAAACAAGAATGTGCACTATCAGAGAAGCAGAGAAAGAAGATTTTTTTATATAAAAATCTGCCTTAAAACCTACCTGATACACATAAAAAACATGAAGTTAGAGAAAAATAAACAAAAGACGTTGAGCAACAAAATTTAAAGAGTAAAGAGTCTTTATGAAAAAATTGAAAAAATCACCCATAACAAAAGAAAATTAAATGAAACATTTAAAAGATAAAACTCATTTTAAATTATTCAAATTATACTAAAAACGAAAAAATAAATAGTTTTAAATGACTTTTTTGCGGTGATCAAACCAGAAATTATTTTTTATATTGGCTCGATTTCGGTGATATTCAACTTGGTTGCATTAACCGGTGATGAACACATGGTGGTGGACCAAGATTTCTCGCAACAAACAAATAATTGACGTTAGCATTATGCAGGCAGCAGAAGCTGCAGTAGCAATACATGTCGTAAGGGCCGGGGAAGAGCACCTGGTGCTAGCAACACGCAAGCTTTGACATGCATCGCTGGCATCACGCAGGCTTCGACACGCATCACTGGGCCAATTGTGACCCTTCTTCTCCTACAATCAAGCTTCCCGTGAGCTGCGAGAAGTATTTCATGAAATCACGTATGGGCAATGCACACTGGTTGTAGCTGTTTTTCATCCTGCAAAACCATGGATATATCCCTCCTTCTCACAATTATGATTTTTTTTAATTGGTAAAAACTATCCACATCTGTTGATATTGTGTTGTCAGAAGTATGGAACGTATGCATGTCATTTGTTTACATGTGAGTGTTCGAGCTGCATGGGAGTTGTATTTGTATGATCAGTAGTGGAGCCACGAATAAAGAGTAGTTGTCATCAATTGAAGAAGTTACATGTAATTAAAATTGGTCATTATGATTTGTTAATTATTGGGTGGAAATAAATTTAATAATAATTTGCGTTGAAAACCACCAAACCTACTCTTGTTGCATGATCAGTAGTATGGAATGTATGTGTATCATTTGTTTGCGTGTGGGTATCAGAGTCGTATGAGAGTTGCGTCAGTGTGATCAGCAGTAAGGTCATGAATGAAGAGTAGTTGTCGGTAACCGAAAAAAGATAAATGAATTTAAAGTTGGTAATATGATTTGTTAAATAGAGGGGTGAAAATAAATTTAATAAGTTTGTTGGGAGAATGAAATGTATAAGTGTCCTTTGTTTACTTGTGAGTATCAGAGCTGCATAGGAGCCGTATCAGTATGATCAATAGTGGGCCGTGAATGAATAGTAGTTGTTAACAATCAAAGAAGATAAATGGATTTAAAGTTGGTCATTATGGTTTGTTATTTAGAAGGTGGAAATAAATTTAATAATAGTTTGCGATGAAAACCACCCATATACATGTTGATCTTACGTTGTCAGGAGAATATGTGTGTGTCGTTTGTTTACGTGGGAATATCAGAACCACATAGGAGTTGTATCAGTATAATCAGTAGTTGGACCACGAATAAAGAGTAGTAGTTGTTAGTAATTAACAGTTGTGGAGTTTTCGCTAGACAATGGGAGCTATAGTGATATGGTCCTCCAATTATTTTATAGAAAAATTAGTAATAGTCATGCATTAGGAGAAACTTAGTTTAAGTGGCATAATTCTTTGGGTAATGTTACGGTGCAGAAACAAATTTTTTCCTCACCTGCTGAAATGTGGTGAAAGTAGAAGAAGAAAACACATGTTTACATTGGTCCCTATTTAGCCCAACAAGTGCTGTAGTATTGCAGAATTGACATGAAATGTGGGTCAAGTTAAATTAGCATTAGTTTTGCATATAATATAATGATTAGTTATTTGGGTTTTTTTTGTCGAAAATAGATCTATTTTTGGGAAGAAATGAGCTGGATTTAAGCTATGGAAGGTAATTTTTTTATTTTTAAACATGACAATACATTTAATTTTACAATTAACCCATGTTTTAAATGTTTGTGGATATAATATGTTTTGGAAATATAATATTTGCAGTGTTAAATTATTGTGTGTTTCTTTTACAGTTAAATTATTTAATTAAAAAATTTTTATTAATAAAATTATTTATTTAAACATAACTTTTCTACGATACAAATAATTTCAAATTTTAAAATTAGTTCTCCTACATTTTTTATTTCAAATTTTGTAATTTCACAATATAATAATAATTTCAAATTTTAAATTTGAGACTTATTTGTTAATTTAAAAAATTACAAACTAACATCAACTTTGATAAATCCTATTCTATGTTGTAAAATTTTTCACTTGAAAAATCTTTTTTCAAATATTTTTATTTTTAAATTTGTAAAATAACGTAAAAATAATAAGATGATAAAGTTATATTTTTCATTACTTTTATGTTTTTAATAAAATTTTTAAAATAAATCAAACTAAATTACAAACCCTAATCCTTAAACCTTACGCCTTAAATCCTAAATTCTCAAAAGCATACCCTAAATTTTAACTTCAAATCTAAAATACATCAATTTTAAACCATAAACCCTAAATTACAAACCCTAAACACTCAATCTATAATAATAATATATTATTTGGTGCTCTTGAGAGAGCTTGAGATGGAGAACTTGGCCTTAAGTTGATGCTTGTGGCAAGGGGTCAAAGTAGTGTTAATAATAATAATAATAATAATAATAATAATAATAATAATAATAATAAAGATCAAGATAAAGACGAGTGCGCCGACTTGAGATTTTGGCATTATAACCTTACATAGATCAATTTAAGGATTTATATATTTTTCTTATTTTCAAATAAGATTTGGAATAATAGGATTAAATTAAGAAGTTTAAAACTTGTTATTATTTAAATTTAACATATCCGTTTCCACTACAATCAGTATTGGGTTATTATTATTATTATTATTATTATTATTATTATTATTATTATAAATTGAGTGTTTAGGGTTTGTAATTTAGGGTTTATGGTTTAGGATTAATGTATTTTAGATTTGGAGTTAGAGTTTAGGGTATATTTTTGAGAATTTAGGATTTAAGGCGTAAGATTTAGGAATTAGGGTTTGTAATTTAGTTTGATTTTATGAAAATATTTTTAATTTTATTTTAAAAATTTTATTAAAAACATAAAAATAATAAAAAATATAACTTTGTCATTTTATTATTTTTACGTTATTTTACAAATTTAAAAATAAAAATATTTGAACATTTTTTTCACGTAAAAGATTTTACAACATAGGTTACGATCAAAGTTGATGTTAGTTTGTAATTTTTTAAATTAACAAATAAACCTCAAATTTAAATTTTGAAATTATTAATATATTGTAAAATTACAAAATTTGAAATAAAAAATGTAGCAGAACTAATTTTAAAATTTAAAATAAAAAATTTAAAATCTGAAATTTTTTAAATTTGAAATTATTTGTAAAGTAGAAAAGTTAAGTTTAAATAAATAATTTTATTAATAATAATTTTTTAATTAAATAATTTAACTGTAAAAGAAACATACAATAATTTAACACTACAAATATCATATTCCCAAAACACACCATACCCACAAACAAAATATGGGTTAACTGAAAAATTAAATGTATTGTCACGTTTAAAAAAAATTTACCTTTCATAGCTTAAACCCAGCCCATTTCTTCCCAAAAATTGATCTGCTTTAGATAAAAGAAAACCCAAATAATTAATCATCATATTATAAGCAAAACTAAAGCTAATTAATTAAGCATAACTTGGCCCATATTTCATGTCAATTCTGTAATATTACATATTTCATATCAATTCTTCAATACTACAGCATTTGTCGGGACAAATAGAAACCAATACAAACACGTATTTTCTTCTTCTTCTTCCACCACATTTCAGCATGTGAAGAAAAAAATTTGCTTCCGCACCGTAGCATTACCCTAATTCTTTTCCCTTTTTATTAGAGTTATTGTGTTTAATACTCATTTCTTGCATTTACTCTCTTATTTTTAGTTTCAAATTCAAACATATTGTCCTTTGAATTTGAATCGAAATGTGCTAACAAAAAAAGAAAAAAACACTAATAACTTCTAACATTATATAACCAAATAAAAATAGAACCAAATCTTCTAAATAGATTCAATAACTATAAAAAAACATTTTTGACTTCCTCCAACCAAAAAATAAAAAATGCTAAAATTAGGTATTGTATTTATTTAATTTAATATTATTTTATATTTTACTGTTTATTTAATTTAATTTTTTATATTATATAAAAATATTAGAATATTCAATAAATATTGATAACATTACATTTTTATAGATTGATAGAAGAATTTGTAAGTTGTAACTTAAAATTTTTAATTTTTTAAACTAAGTTCCAAATCCAAAGATTTATATTTTTTCACATCATCTTTGTAAAATTATTGAAAACTTCAATTATTGAAGAACGAAATTGTATTTACATTGCAAAAGAAATTGCTAAAAATTTAATTTTCATTCAATTATTGAAAATTTCAAACCACTCAATATTTAAAAAGTACCATTATAAATTATTTTATATTTTTTATTTGTAAAATTATTTATTTATTATCATATTAATAATAAACTTAAAGAATAATTATATTTATAAATTTTATTTTAATATAAATACTATGGTATAATTTTTATGTTAAATTTTGGCTACCTCAACATTTTTTTTTCATGCTCAGCTACTGAAAACAACATAATCCAACATAATATAATGTAAAAGATAAATATTCACAATTTATTTATTAAAAAAATCAACATAAAGTTAAAATACAACATACATATTCATGTATGTCATTTGAAGGTCAAATTTTTTCAAACATATAAGATTAGTCATGTATTATTTATCACACTTTTATAATAATATTATCTAGATTTCACATTAATAAAACCAATAATAACTAAAATTCCAATTTTATTTTTTTATATAAATAAAATAAAAGATTATTTTATATTTTATGTCATAAGAATTTAGCAAATTTCCAAAGAATGGAAGCAAATCTCCATTCATATGAAAATTTAATGGGTCTTTATTTTATTTTAGTAAAAAATAATTTCTTAAATGCTCATTCTAGTCGTTTTTTGCCATCCTTATTTATGTACACGCTGAGTTCATTTTTCTCACTTTTTTCTTTCTTTTTACTTTTGTTTCTCTTTTTCATCATTTTTTGTTCCTTTTCCTCCTTCGTTCTTTTTTATTCTTTTCATGTTTCAATTTTTTTATATTTGTGCAAATCTATTTATTTATTTGTGTAAAAATTTTGGTTATTTTTATAAGTCATAAAAAGAAATAACAGAAAAAGAAAATAACCAAAAAAAATTTTCAATTGCAATTTGTTTTCAATATGATGAATCATAATATACACCCAAATTGAGAATAAATCACGATACAACTATTTTATTTTTGAAAACAATATAACTTACTTTGAGTTTGCAAAACCGTGAGAATGTTTAATTCATATTATCCGCTATTTATATTATTTTTCCATCCTCAATATCATCCTTAATCTCATTAGGGGTCATCGGTTTGTACTTTTTTGTGCATAACCAGAACTCACAGTACATCTTTGGTTGACAAATTAAATAAAGACTAAGTGACAAAGTTATAATATGTAAGCCTTGTTATGCTGAATTTAAAACTACAGCATCTCACTTGATTTTTTTTTAACTGGTTTAAAACACACGGATCATCAAGAACTTGAGAAAAGGCATATAATCATAATAAAACAAAAAAAAAAGACATGTACAGTCTCGAAACAAAAACAAATAATCAACATATGCTAGAAAAACTCATATTAACAAGCTCAGATATTAAATCAAGAGTATGGAACTCCCAGCTTAAAG
Source organism: Arachis hypogaea (assembly GCF_003086295.3). Taxonomy (NCBI): domain Eukaryota; kingdom Viridiplantae; phylum Streptophyta; class Magnoliopsida; order Fabales; family Fabaceae; genus Arachis; species Arachis hypogaea. The sequence goes on from NC_092043.1 coordinate 44,344,310, forward strand.
TGGAGTTTAAAATCACATGTAATTGTAGTTAATGAGTAAAAAAATGTTCATTCAGTAGTTTCACAATTTTTCTGATATAAGACTGTCATAAATCTACTCACAGAACGAGAGAGAACAAAAATGATTCTCCTATTCAAAACCTATTTGCATGCAAGAATCTATATGTCATAGACAAAAAAAGGCAAATGTTAGAGAAAAAGAAACTGACTTAAAACACACCTGATACACATAAACAACATGAAGTTAGAGAAAAAGAAACTGGAGATGTTAAGCGACAGAATCTAAAGAGTAAAAAGTCTTCAAGAAAAAATCGGAGAAATCACATATAACAAAAGAAAATTGAATAAACTATTTAAAAAATAAAACTCATTCTAAATTGTTTAAATTATACTACAAAAAGATAAACAGTTATGAATGAATTTTTTTGCGGTGGTCAAATGAGAAATTATTTTCTATATTGGCTCGATTTTGGTGATATTCAACTCGGTGGCCCTAATTGATGATGAACACGGGGTGGTAGACCAAGGTTTCTCACAAGAAACGAAAAACTGACGTTAGCATCATGCAGGAAGCGAGAAGTTGCGGTGGCAACACGCGTCGTAAGGGCCAAGGAAGAGCACCTAGCATTAGCATCACGCAGGCTTCACGACGCGTCACTAGGTCAACTAGGACCCTGTTTCTCCTACAACCAAATTTCCCATCAACTACGAAAAGTGTTTCATGGAAATATGTGTGGGCCATGCACACTGGTTATAGTTGTTTCCTGCAATGGCACACTGTGTATTTATCCCTCTTTCTCGCAATTATGATTTGTTAATTAGAGGAAAAAATAAATTTAATAATAGTTTACGGTGAAAAACATCCACACCTATTTATATTGAATTTTCACAAGTATGGAACATATGCATGTCATTTGTTTACATGTGAATGTTAAAGCCGCATGGAAACTGTATCTGTATAATCAGCAGTGGGGCTACAAATGAAGAATAGTTGTCAACAACCAAAGAAGATAAATATATTTAAAGTTGGTCATTATGATTTGTTAATTATAGGGTGGAAACATATTTAATAATAATTTTCATTGAAAATCACCAAACTTATTCATGTTGCATGATTGGTAGTACATAATGTATGTGTGTCCTTTGTTTACGTGTGGGTATCAGAGCCGTATGAGAATTGCGTCAGTGTGATCAATAGTAGGGTCATGAATGAAGAGTAGTTATGAGTAACCGAAAAAAAAAATGAATTTAAGGTTGGTGATTATGATTTGTTATTTAGAGAGGTGGAAACAAATTTAATAATAGTTTGCGTTGAAACCATCCAACTTGTTCACGTTGCATGGTTGGTAGTATGGAATATATATGTGTTTTTTGTTTGTGTGTGGGTATCAGAACCACACGGGAGCTGTGTTAGTGTGATAAGTAGTAAAGTCATGAATAAAGGGTAGTTGTCAATAATAAAAGAAGATAAAGGATTTAAAGTTGGTTATTATGATTTGTTAATGAGAGGGGTAGAAATAAATTTAATAATAGTATGCAGTGAAAATCACCTACACCAGTTGATGTTGTGTTGTCGGGAGATTGGAATGTATAAGTGTCATTTGTTTAAGTGTGAGTATCAGAGCTGCATAAGAGCCATATCAGTATGATCAATAGTGGGTCGTGAATGAAGAGTAGTTGTTAACAACCAATGAACATAAATGGATTTAAAGTTGATCATTATCGTTTGTTAATTATAGTGGTGAAAATAAATTTAATAGTAGTTTGCAATGAAAACCACCCACACCCGTTGATCTTGCATTGTCGAAAGAATAGAATGTATGTGTGTCTTTTGTTTACGTGAGAGTATCAAAGTCGCATAAGGACTGTATCAATATAATCAGTAGCGAGATCACGAATGAAAAGTAGTAATTGTCAATATTCGAAGATACATGAATTTCATGTTGGTCATCATGATTTGTTAATTAGAGAAGTGTAAATAAATTTAATGATAGTATGCGGGAAAAAACACCAACACCTGTTGATCTTGCATTGTCGAGAGTATAGGATGTATGTGTGTCCGTTATTTACGGGTAAGTATCAAAGTCATATAGATAGAAGCTGTGTCAGTATGATAAGCAGTGGGATCATGAATGAAGATTAGATGCAAAACCGTGACCAATTTTAATTCATATTATAATAGTTCAGGAAAGTAATCACCACGCCATCCTTTATCCTCTACCTAAAACGGATTCATTATCCCCACTGCCAAACAACTACTCTAAAACAGCGGGTTTCGACTCTGATTAAGCTGTAGTCACATGGAGCTAAAAGTCACGAAAATTCATGTACACGCGTCCACTACTAGGTTTTGTCACAACAGTTCAGTATGTGTTGAAGATATTCACTTTAAGCACCATAGATTACCTTTTTATAAAAGTGTCATATTCATATTATACATAAGAATGGCAAAGAAGTTTTGTAAAAATTGCATACTCATGCTTCACTCTATTCTCATTAAGAAAAAATGTCTCTTATCCTTTTCTTTATTTTCGTCACAAATTTCAATTTGCTGGTTTTCATAGAAGTGAATCCTTGTGGGTATATGTGGATACTAATTTTAAAAAATTAAATTTCAGAAAAATAAAAATAATAGAGCATAATCCAATATAATATAACGTAAAAGATAAATATCATAATTTATTTATTAAAAAACTTAACATAAAATTAAAATACAACATAAAAATTCATGTATATCATTTTAAGGCCAAATTTTTTCAAACATATAAGATTACAATTCAACTAGATATTTTTTAAAGTGTTTTTTTATTCAATCTTTTATTACATTAATTTAAAAAAATAAAACAAACACATTCAAATAGATTTAATACTTTTTAAAATTTAAATACACATCCAAAAATTAATTTAAACAAACCTAAAATTCAAAATTTCAATTTTAAAATCTCCGTATCAGTTTTAAACCTTTTAATTACTAACACATCTCAAATAAAACCCTAAAAAATCAGATTTCAACAAGCTAAACTGTAACATCCAGAACTATTGCACCTCACACTTCTCATTCGTCGTCGCGCTCCTCCCTGCTGCCGCTTCCTCCTCATCGCCGCATTTTCCTCCACGCGACCTCCCTCTTCGTCGCCACTTCGCCATCCGCGCCGCCTTCATCCTCGACGTGCTTCCTCTTCCGCACCGCACCCATCCTTGTCGTGGTGCTCCTCCTCAGTGCCGCTTCGTCCACCACGCTGCCTTTCTCCTCATCGCCACTTCGTCATCCGCGCCGCCTTCCTTCTCTTAGTATTTTGCATAAGATTTTTTTCTTTGTGAAAACTAATGAAATTCAATTGTTTGAAGAGATCCCCAAATACCTTTTTTGTTCTGTATTAAAAGACTCACTATATATATAATATCCAAATCTCACTCACCTTTTAAGTACATATGTGAATTTGAATGGAATGTGAGTATTCTTAGAATGTTTAGATCTCTCTTTTTTTTTGGAAAGATTATGAACAGGATTCAAAGGCATGAACTTGAACAAGCTGAGGGCATAGAGATTGAAACTTTGATGAAGGTTGGTGCAAGTAACAAAGGGGATTTAGTTTGTAATGTTAATGTATTTTCAATGTATAAATACCTAATTTTAACAGGCCTGCTACACATACAAACCTTTTTTTCTTACAAGTTATACAAGTTGGCCCAAGTTCAAGAAAAAAAATATGCGCACCACTCCTTTAGAATCGAGCGTCCAACGCACGCGCCTTAATCACCCGTTGCGTTTTTCCACAACACGTTCATTATGCCACACTCTTCCTCTTCTTCCTCAATGCAAACCATCAAGATTCAAGCGACATTCGAAACAAATTACGATTCTGAAGAAACGTTTCAACTCCTCGCGAAGAGTAGAAGAAATCAAGAAGAAAATATACAAATCTCCACAAAAAATCACCAGAAAAATCGAAGAAATATTATTCAAGGTACTATTTTACTGTTCTTCTAGGTTTTTTTTTTCTAGGTTGTTTCTGCCATGTGCCTCATCCTTAACTAGCAAAACATTAAAATATTTCAAGAAGAAATATACTGCCTTCCCCTGATATTGTGGTAAGGTGTACTTCAACGAATTTTGGGTGTATTTCTGTAACCGTTTTGGGTGTATTTTTGAAGTTCTATTATCTTCAAAACGATTTCAAAGCTTGACTTCAGAAACCATGAAAATCGAAAAAAAAAAACGAAGCAAGAATATAGAAAGAGAAACGCAAAAGGAAACGAAATCTTTTGAAAAATGGAAGTTATATATTCGCGTTAATTGATTTGGATTGATTTAAAAGTCTGTTAAAGAGGCACCTAACATAAGTAGTGCGTTTAGAGGTTTCGTTATCTTTAGATTTGTAAAGCTTGTAAGCACAAAACACTTGTATGTAGAGATTAATCCTAATTTTAAATGTGTTTATGTTGATCATTTAATTTTAGATGTGTTTATGATTTTGTTATTTATTTAATTTTGGATATATTTATATTGTTCATTTAATTTTTGATGTGTTTATGGTTTTCTTACTTAAAATTTATGGATGTGTTAGTGCTGATTATTTTTTTCACACCACTATTTGATTTGGAGTTTATAATGTTAATATAAATTAGATGTGTAAATATCTAATTTTAGATGTGTTTATATTGTTCATTTAATTTTAGATGTGTTAATAAATAAGATATTAAAATACCAAAAATAAAAAAATAAATAAATTGAAATGAATAAATGCTCATGTTCAACTAAACAACCAAAAATGTCAACTAATAATAAAATGAGATATGATATTTCATTCTTGAATCATAAATTTTATTTGGTTGATTTTTGTATGTGTTCAAAAAATATTTTGTGTGCGGCTATATTATTTTAGATGTTTTATATTTTTACGTAATTAATTAGTTTGTAAAATTAGTTAAAATACCAAACAATCAAAAAATGAAAAAAATTATAATGAATAAATGTTAGCGTTCTAATAAGTAATAAAAAATTCAACTAATAATAAAATAAAAAATGTTAGACGTATTTTTATTGAGTAATATATGGAAAACAATTCAACTTTATTTTTAAATTGTATTTATATGATTTTAGATGCGTGAAAAAAATATTTTCATGTATATTTAAATAATTTTAGACGGGTTATATTCTCTTTCACCTTAATTGTGCATAAAATCAGGTTGTTATTTCTATGGATTCATTGAATTTAATCTATTAATATAATAATAATAATAATAATAATAATAATAATAATAATAATAATAATAATAATAATAATAATAATAATAATAATAATAATAATAAAGAAAAAAAATCAAAGTGAATGAATATTTGAGACTTGAGGAGAATAAGAACCTTGAAAATAGGAATGTGTTTTAATTTAAAAATAATTATATAATATTATTTAAATTAAAAAATTAACTAAAGACTAAATTTTAAAGGACATAATATTTTTCATAAAATTATTCATGTATTATTTATCACACTTTTATAATAATAATATTATCTAGATCTCACAATAACAAAACCAATAATAACTATAATTCTAATTTTAAATTTTTATATAAATAAAATAAAAAATTATTTTGTATTTTATGTCATAAAAATTATTTTGTATTTTATGTCATAAAAATTTAACAAGTGGCCAAAGAATAAAAGCAAATCTCCATTCATGTAGAAACTTAACAAATCTTCATTTTCATTATAGTATCAAATAATTCCCCAAACGCTCATTTCTAATAGCTTTTTGCCCTCCTTACTTATGCATGCACTAAGTTCATTTTTCTCATTATTTTTCTTTTTTTTTTTTAACTTTTTTGTCCCTTTTCCTCTTTCGTTTTTTTTTTGTTCTTATTTCTCATTTTTTTTCATGTTTCAATTTTTCTTATTTTATATTTGTGCAAATTAGTTTATCTTATTTGTGTAAAAATTTTGGTTATTTTAGTAAGTCATGAAAAAGAAATAACAAAAAAATAAAATAAGTAATGAACGATGGAAAAAGAAAAAATGTGAGTAGATGTAGAGTGTCCATCTCCATACATTTCAAAAAGAAATTTGCAATTGCAACTTGTTTTCATTCCCATCAATCATCATGTGCACCTAAATTAAAAATAAATTACGAGGCACTGTTTTATTTTTTAAAACAATATAAATTACTTTAAATTTGCAAAACCGTAACCGACTTTAATTCATATTATGATAGTTTAAGATAAGAATCGTCATTCTGATTACATCCTCTTTCCATCCTCAATCTTGTCCTTAATCTCATTAGGGATCATCGATTTGTACTTTTTGGTGTATAACCAGAACTTACAATACATGCTTGGTTGACAAATTGAACAAGGACAAAGTGACAAAATAATATAACACGCAAGTCTTGTTATGCTAATTTTAAAACTACAGCATCTCAACTGATTTTTCTTTTATTTTAACTGGTTTAAGACACACAGATCATCAAGAACTTGAGAAAAAGCATATATTCATAACAAAACCAAAATAGACATGTACAATCTCGAAACAAAAACAAATAATCAACAGATGCTAAAAAGACTCATATTAACAAGCTCAGATATTAAATCAAGAGCACGGAACTCCCAGCTCAAAGTGGGGTTCAAAATCACATATAATTGTAGCTAAAGAGTAAAAACTATTTCATTCAGTGATTTTACCATTTTTTCTGATCAAGACCGTCATAAACCTACTCCCAGAACCAGAGAGAACAAGAAGGATTCTCCCTATTCAAAACCTATCTGCATGCAAGAATCTACCTGCCATACACAAACAAGACAAATATTAGAGAAAAAAACCACTGTGTCCTATATGATGAGCTGATGCAAACAAGAATGTGTACCAACAGTGGAGCAGAGAAAGAAGACTTCTTACACATAAACCTGCCTTAAAACCTACCTGATACACATAAACAACATGAAGTTAGAGAAAAAGAAACTGCATAAATATATGATGCAATAATGAAGCAAGATTGAGTACTAACCTTCTATATAGAGCTTTAACATCTTCAGCTAATGAATTACTTTCGAGGAAGAAATCACCACATTCTTTCACAGGGACGCTCTCCACTTCGAAAGCGCTATCACCACAATACTCATTCCATTCAAACCACATCTTTGAAATCAACTCCTTCTTGAAACAAGTAGCGTGATCTTCCTCTTCTGGAGAATCTGCTGCCAACAACCGATATACAAAGACTTTCTTTGTCTGACCTGGTCGGAATGCACGGCCAATAGCTTGGCGAGTAACTGATGGATTGAGATGAACATCCATAATGATTACGCGGGATGCCCCAACCAGTGATATGCCCTCCCCACATGCCTTGATTGAGCCAAAGAAGACTTTGGCATCAGACGAGCTGTTGAACTTTTCCATTGACCACTCCCGTTGTTCAGGGCTTGATTCTCCTGAGATGACAAAAATTTCTTTGCCAAGGCTCCATCCATTCCATTTTACTGCTAACCTTTCCAAATATTTCAGAGGTAGGAGATATTGACTGAAAACCAGAAGCTTCTCCCCAGCAGACTCGCACATGTTGAGCATGTTGCGAAAGAATTTTGACTTCACCCCATCTTTCACATCTAGTTTATCAATCAACTCATCAATGATGTTATCGGATATGGAGTTCTCACCACATTTTTCAGCAACAGGTTTCAACTTAGGATGAAGATAGGTAGCACTGCCAACAGAAGATATTTTGAACTTCCTGGAAAGCCTCTTCAATTTCTCAACTTCATGCTTCTGTCTAGAGGTAAGGTTGAGCACCACTGTGAAATCAACCATACCAGGAAGCTCGTCCAGAAAATCTCCTTTATAGTAGTGAAGCACCTTGCTTGTCATCTCACGTAAATCTTGAATGACAGCCACCTTTCTTCTGAAATCAGTATCCTTCTGCAAAGTATGTTCGACTAAATCACAGAAGTTTCGAACACCAGGTACATGCACTCTGCTATAAATGCGCTTGACAATAGGCTTAGAAGTTTCCATCTTCAAAAATTTTGGCGGCCGCACCAGATCTAAGATGTTAAACACCTCCTGCACATGATTCTGATATAAAGTTCCTGACAGTACAACTTTTCGAGGTGTTCGAACTTTGGAAAGGGACTGCATGATATCAGTATTCTCATTCCTTGGAGTGTGCCCTTCATCTAAAATGAGAATAGAAGGAACCTTAAGCAATATCTCCTGGCAGTCTACTGATGCTCTGCTGGTGGAATCATCGCATACAACTGTGGAGAACTGTTTGTATCCTAAGAAAAGGATACTCTTCTGGTCCTTCCATTTTTTCAAAACTTCCAGTTGCTGAGATCTATTGTCAGCCTTCACACTGTAAAAATCCAGAAGTGGTATATCCTCAACTTGCCATCTCTGGAATTCTTTTTTCCAAATTGATAGTATTCCCTTGGGAAGCACCACTAGCGGTCTACCATTGGGATATTTGCCCAGAAAACTTTGCATGAAACTAATTATCATGAAAGTCTTCCCTGATCCAGGAGCATGAGCCAAGATGCAACCCCCAGGATTATCACCCGCGAGGTTCCTCACGAGAAAATTGAATCCCTCGACTTGATGTGGCTTCATTTGCTTCATATGTCTCGGGTGTGCAGAAATATCAGTCACTACAAGATCATCTTCAGCTACGTGGATCCCAAGCATCGCAGCTTTCTCTTTGGAACTCCATGAATCAGATGCATAAGTCCTTGTACTCCTTTTAACCTGCAATCAAATCAAAACAAACATAAAATAATCAAATTAACTCTTCTTGCCCCCAAGTATAACTCATCATATATCATTAGTATTATGAATGAGGTCATGTTTTACAAATCAATTGAGCAAGCCACATGATACAAGTTGACTATCTCCTATTAAATGATGTTGGTTTGGTAAAGGGTGCCTAACAAAACTAAGGTGAATCTAATAGCTAGCAACAGAGTAAAGAAATAGGGAAGAGAAAGAGCACACGACAACCACTGCACTATGGTTTGATTTACTGAGCTAAATATCAAGGCAATAGTTAGCCAGAGAAAACAAAACAGTATGAAATAACACTGCTCTGAGCAAATGTAGTGTGTTCAGTCCTTCTCAGTTTACCAAATCCTGATTCTTGCCTAGAACAAAATTCAACCACAAAAAGTCACCAAATTACCCTCTGCTGCTATATTATCTTAGCAGTTGAGATACATGGATACTCCTAATATTGGTTCCCTATCAGAATCAAACATAAAAAGTCACCAAATTCAACCACAAAAGCATATTTTGTCTAGAATCCCTATAACAAAATGAGTTCCTAGGTGTCTCACTTTTCATGTTGCCATGCACTGCTAAAGTATTCAATCTATACATCTAAGTTCAAGTCCCATGCCTAAATTCTCAATTTCATAAATTTACCGAGTGTCTATGACCATATGTATAAAAATAATTAAACAAATCAGGTAGAGAAATAGACAAACCTTGTACTGAAACTCAAATATGGTCTCAATGCTTCTTTCGATAACCCCACATACACGACAAACATAACCAAGATCATCTTTTAAAACAAAAGAATGATCACAGTCTTCCTCCTTTTCCTCTTCTTCATCGAGCACATTCATAGAAGCATCCTAATAGAAATACAATTAACAAATTAGTGAAATAGCAAGATAGAGACCTGCTATATTACAAGAAAAAATTAGTATTGAAGAAACTCCAAAAGGCATCCATAATTAGTATAATTTAGAACCAAAAAATAAATCTGATGTACATGATAGAGTAGCATCATTCTCTAATAAATAGCAAGCGGGACCACAAATTAACCAGGGAAGAAACACATAAACTGTGTAATTATAAAACAGATCAAAGATCCTACTTTAAATTGAAAATTACATTCAAATGATAAAAAGTGCAAGTGGAAATACACAACTTAAAACTTGCATACATCATTGTAACACATAAGCTTAAAACATAATTAAAACAAATGAAGGAGATCCTAATTACTAGAATGATGAATACATAGCAAATCAAGGCCATGATAATCAAATTTATCATCTACCACAGTCTCCATCTACATCATTGATGTCACCATATCCTTTGACTTCATCGACGTTAAGGTGATGAAAGAACACAGAACAGACCACAAGTTTGAAGCAGCTGACGTTGAACGTGGTTGCACAAGGACTAGGGGAAGATGAGGGAAAGAGGCCATGTGACCCCTTTCTCTTATGAAAAACATAGAGAAATGAGGTTGCTTCTTTGTTTCCAATGATTTTATGATCTTCCTTGGCAATCCCAGAATAATAACAATCTTGCAATATCAATAGCTGATCATGCAGTCTTGCAAGATTGCATCTTAACAACTGTGCATGAAACAATCTTGGTTTCGTAACATAAACAACCTTTTACCATATAGACAAAATTTTCTGGAGTAAAAATAAAAGCATACTCTAAATATACATGCCATAGCAGACTTGCATATGTGTATGATGAATAAAGCATGTATAACACCGAGCATGAAGTGCCAGAGTATTAATGTTATGTTCCATTAATTATAAGGTTTCAATACACAGAAATCACATTCACTATCCATTTCTTGTCTCTACAATAAAACCAAATAATTTCTAAGTTAGCTAATAACAACATTCAGAAAATTTCTTAGATTATGTGCATTAACAAGTCATGATGCTAAGTGCTAAGAAACAACTGCCTTACTCAGAAAGAATTAGACCATAATTTTTTAATATCAATTTATTCCCCATATCTCCAGCTTAAGACAGCTAGTAGGGAAGCACCACAAGCGAGAAAACATGGAAACTGTACCCATAAACTAACTGGACAAATACAGTTTCAATTTCTAAAAAACCAAAGATAATAAGAAAGAAAATCAATAAATCACACCTTCGAACATTCTATAGCCATTGACATTTCCCTCCAAATATCACCTAAGCCATCATCTTTCTCTTCAACCTCATCTTCTTCCTCCTGTATACCAACATAGATACCTTTGTCTCTGGGACTCGTATCTTGACCATCCAGACTTTTCTCAATTTTTGGAACTTTACTTTTCTCATCGAATTCAATGGGAGCATGACCCTGTTATGAAGCATTATTGACACATAAAATGGCAATGGATGTCACTGAAATAACTTGCATATTAGAAAAGCAGCATCTGCTAAATAACAGAAGCTACAAAGTAAATCTGCATACACAGAATCTTATAAAGGAAGCTATCATAGTCCCAACCCATTAACCCAAATGAATGAGTTTGAACTATTCTGAAATATAAATGGAAATCTCATAACAAACTATTCATATTTCAACATTAAAGTTGTGCTTAGTAGGAGTAAGGGGAACACAGGTACAAATAGGATGGTACAAGCTACTACTGATTTAAATTTACAAATGTAGATATCTCATTGTTTTTGTATTTCATTTTTCAACTTTATCAGTTGCACAACTAATGAAAACCCACTTCAATCAACTCAGCACTGAAGTAAACAGGGTACAAACACATTTCTACTAAAAGCTCCAGCATGCCAATACTTATTATCTCAATTCTCAACGTAGCAATATACAAAGAATTACAAAAGCAAAGGAAACACTTACATTCATCTGCAGCGCAGGAGATGGTCTTACTGGTGCAGGTAACACTACTTGATGAAATCGAGGATCAGAATTTTTATCATTATCATCCTCATCATCTGAATCAATAATTACGATAGATGTTGGGGCTGCAGGAACATTCTTCTTAATTTGCCCACCCTCCAACTTTATCAGACCCTGATGTGCACTAGTAACTGGTTCAAATTCCAATTTGACAGTTTCTTCAGTATGGTTAGTTGCCACTTTCAATAATTGATTGATCAGGGAAGGGTATTTTGCAAAGTATGGTCCCAACATTTGCATTTTCTGCACTCTGAGGGCCTCTATGTCCTTCGTGACACTTCCAAATTCCCCACTGTCAAGCCGGTTCAGAACAGCAGATATTGCAAATGGGTCACTGTAATCCACAACATTTGAGTATGGGGAGCCATCAGATGACAATTTCAGTCTTTTGTGTCCCTCAGAAGAATATTCTGGTTTCCAAAAATGAATATATCAAGTCAAAACTCATGCACTAGTAACACCCATTAATGCATTATTCTTTTTCTCAAATAAATAAATAAATAAAAATTGACCAGCTTGCAATATACATATAAACACAGAAAATTATGAAATCACTAATGGGAGAGATTAGAAAAACTATACTAAGGGTAAACTACATAAATATTTTTTTCTTCCAAGCAATATATACTGAATATGATGCAATGCCAACTGACAAAATGGGCATATACATCAGGGTATCGCTTGTTTCTAGAGGCTGAGACTGAGACTGGGAAACTGTGACTCAGTATTGTGTTTGGTGGCAAGAAACTGGAACTAAAATTTCAGTCACAAGACACAAAATTTCAGTCCCTTCAGTACCTCAAGAAAGTGGAGACACAGGAGACAGAAACTTTTGAGGATGAATACTGAAACTTTAATAACATTTCTTTTCAAAAATACTCTCATTTAACTTTTCAAATTCCAAATCTATCCTTTAATCTCCATATTTATCTTAAACTAAACATAATATTAAAACATAATTCAATTCAGTACATTTTTCACCAAACACAATACAAAAACTTAGTTTAGTCTCTGTCTCTCAATCCAGTCTCCCTTCCAAATGCAACCCACATGAGATAAAAGACTTAAACTCCAATGATCATTGTTGATTAAACACCATTCGGCACCTAACCAAACCGAAAAATTTATAAGTGTTAATGTTAGAAAACTCACCAGTTTACATTTTTCAAACAACAAAGAAAATGTGGACTAGCTTGTCCACTTAAAGCCCAATCGAAAGCACAAGCATCCACCCATCATCATACCAGAGAAATCTCAACCAACCACAGTGAAGAAACCAAAACTACTATTGACCCTCACTTCTAGTTTCTACACACTTAGCCCTCAATTCACTCTCAGAATCAGAAGTACTTATCTTTGAAGGTTTCCACTTTTCACCACTACCGAGGCAACTATTAAGCATAAACTGACTTATAGAACCTTATATACCAACAGCAAATTCACAATTCACAATATATATCCATAAAAATTGGAAAAATCCAAAATAAATTGACAGAAAACAAAAAAAAAAGTTGAGTAAAGTATCGTTTTTGTCCCCAACGTTTGGGGTAAATCCTATTTGTGTCCCTAACCTTTAAATCATCCTATTTGTATCCCTAACGTTTGTAAAAGTGATTCAATATTATCCTGCCGTCAATTACATATCTTGAACGCTTTAGTTTGAGTTTTAAAAATATCTTCTTGAAGTTAGAATACAAATGTCTGGATAGAATCGATGATCCACTCCAAAAAATAGCTCATCAAAAGTTGAAATTAATTCCTACAATATTTACATAATTCACTTTTCTAGGGGCATAATTGAATCTAAACACAAATAGTGGGTATAATATTAAAATCGAACCCATCCAAGTGAGACCTAATTGAAAATGAATACATCCAAATGAAAATAATTGAAAAATATAATCTAATTTGTTAATATAATTGATAGTAAGATAACATTGAATCACTTTTATAAACGATGAGGATACAAATAGGGCGATTTAAACGTTAGGGACACAAATAGGACTTCCCCAGTTGTAGACAAGAACCATACTTTACTCAAAAAAGTTCTATACTCACGAATTCAACAGAGGAATTTAATATTCCACAAAAAACGGTTAACTAAAGAAGAACATCAAAAACAAAATGCAACTGAAAACACAACAAAACATACATTTGACTCTACCTGGCAATCAACATTCAAGGCAGATTACACGAAAAAAGAAAAACGGTTGACAAGGAAATGAAGAATACCAGTTGGAGCCGGACGTTTAGCTGGGAGTGTATCCACCGTTGAACCCATTGATCAAAATCAAAAACCCTGAATGATCAAACATAGGGGGAAATGATCAAAATTAAGAAACTATTTGAGCTTTTCTTCAACTAAAAAAATAGGAAAAATTTTCTGATCATTGGAAAGAAGAGTATGCAGGTGACATACACCTGAATCACTGTGAGAGAGGAAGAAAGAGCATCGGGAAATTACGACGAAATGTGGGTGTGAGAAAGAGAGAGAGTACAATTGTGTGAGTGTTGAGTTGAAACTTGAAGGCCTTTTTGGCCGGGCACTCGCCACTCGGTGGGTAGTGGAGGGGACTAAATATTACGAGAAAATTCGGCTCCTCTCCCCATGTCAGATACTAAATTGACACTTCTCTCCTTTTTATTTTATAGATGTACATTCTTTCTTTTTTTAACATTTAAAAATTTTTTCCTTTAATTTATTTTAAATTTCCTATGTTAATTAATATTAATTTTATCTATTTCTTTAAAAAAATAAATTATTTTTTAAAATATAATTATTAACAAAAATTTTATTTTTTATCATAAAATTTTGCTTACTAAAATATTCTTTAATAAATTATTTTTTATTAATTAAATTGTATTTTTATCAAAATACTTTTAAAAAAATTAATAATTAAATAATATTTTTCTAAGATCATTCAATAATTTTTTAATTATTAAATTATAATTTTACTAAAATTTTTGTTAACAATTATTTTTATATTTTATTATTAATTTTTTATATCAATATTTATTATTTTAACATTAAATAAAAAAATCTTACTGTTGTTAATGTATATAATAATTATTATATATTGATATAATATCTTATTAAAATTTTTTATTTAATATTAAAATAATATATATAGATATCAAAAAATTAATAATAAAATATAAAAAAAATTGTTAACGAAAATTTTGGTAAAATTATAATTTAATAATTAAAAAATTATTAAAAAGTATTTTAAAAATATATATAATTATTAATTTTTTAAAAATATAATTTAATCAATAAAAAAATAATTAATTAAAGATTATTTTAGTAAGTAAAATTTAATAATAAAAAATAAAATTTTGTTAACGAATATTTTTTTTTAAAAAAATTATTTTTTCTTAAAAAAATAGATAAAGTTAACATTAGTTAATACAAAAAGTTTAAAATGAATTAAAGAGGAGAATGTACATTTATAAAATACAGGAAAAATGAGTGTCATTTTAGCATCTCGCAGGAGAAGGAAGTAGAATTTTCTCAAATATTATTTATTTATTTTTATCAAAATTTATGAAAAAATATATATTAAAAATAATAATTATATTAATTTATAAATTTATAAAAAAAATATAGAATTATAAATAAATATAAATAATCATATCAAATATTTTTGAAATTTACAAAACTTATTGTGTAATTATAAATTTATTTTTAACAATTTTAGCTTGAAAATTAGATTGAATGGATAACATATATTTTTAATAGATCAAATGCTATTTTTATATTTTCTTGTTTTGTACATTTATTAATAATGTGTAATATGTGAAATGAGATTTCACCTAATTTGCAAGAATGAAATTTTACCTAACATATAAAGAATATTAAAAAGAGAGGATTTTTTAAATAAATAAAAAAAACATTTTTTTGAAACAATTTTTTTTTAATTTTAATTTCTAGCGTTTTTTAGAACGAGTTGTTCGCACTCCAAATTCTCCCTTCTTAAACTATTATCATCATTTCTAAGGTTGCTTTTGTTTATAAAGACAGAACACTAACATATAGAATACAAAAATATAAAATCATGTTTGAGATATGGACAGAAACATTATATCAAAAGATACTGAATTAGTATATTTTGTGTCTATTCCGACAGGAAAGACAACAAAAGACACGGCTTATTTTTATTTTATATTTCTTAATTTTTTATAATTATATTTTTTATTATTATATTTTTTCTCAATTTTTTTGAATGAAAAAAATGAGAATAAATTAGATTTTTATAATTTATTCTAGTTTATCACCAAATAAAATACAAAAATATAAAATTTTGTATTTCTATCTTTTGTGTCTTGTTATTAGTGTCTTAATTTATCTTGTTCTCAAAAACAAATACAGCCCAAGAGTACAGAGGAGTACACAAAAAATACACAGACAATCATGGCTTCTTCAATATTACGGGTGACAATAGCAACCACTATCATAGTTTCAAAAAATATAGGTACATGGGTATATACTATATTTATTGTTTAACAAGAATTTTTTTTATTATAAATTAAAAAAATTATTATTTCTCCTAAAAAATACGATTTATTTCTGTGTATTCTTGTATACATGTATATATTCTGAAAATAATGATAATAGTTGTCATTATTCATTGTTGTGAAGTTTAAAAATTTGAGTCAGCCAATTATTTATTTTTGAGAATTTAAAGTGAAGTTAGCTAGAAGATGCAATAAATTTGCCAAAAATTTTAAAAAATATATCCTTATATTTAAAGTTAAAAAATTATTATTAGAAATAATACTTTTTAATTTATTTTTAAAAAATCACAAAATTTAACAATGGATTATTTAACATAATTTCTATTTTCACATAATCTATTTATATGTTTATCCAATCAACGTTTCAATGATAAAAAGGTTTATGTCCTAAATTCATATATGCTGTCCATATTCATTGATTACGTAACAATCTGAATATTCGTAATTAGCCTCATTGGCAGAAAACAGAGAATGAAACTTTTAGTTCTCTGTCACACAATTTGAGAATAAATGTCTTATCTGCAGCACATATTTGCCATATAAGCGGAGATCTTCCAATATGCTTGTAGAGATAGCATGACACGATGATTTTTGCAGTCAACATCACAGAATTTTATAAAATAAGATATCATTGAAATTAGAGAATGTTTTCTGTGAAAAAAATATTTTTATTTTTTAAAACGTTGAACAATCATGAAACAAAATGTCAAATAAAGGGTTGGGATAATATTTATACAGTAATTGTTAAAAATATTAGTTTTGACTCAAAGTTTAATATATTTGTACACTGATTTAAGTTGGTTTGATTAGACCAAATATTTAATGATCAATTTTTTTTAGACGAATTAATTTTTTTTTAACTTTGCGACACAAGCTGCACCCATATCCCACCCAAAAAAATACTGTAATACAAATTAATATTCCAATAAATAGCCTGAATAATTATTCATAGTCTAGCGAAAAACTACTCCGTATTTTAATTATCAAATACTACTTTATATTTTAATGAAATCCATATCCTCCTATACAACTTCATGAAAAAACTTGAAAGCTGACGAAAAAGAATTTATAATAAATTCCAAGTAATTTCAAGAATTATAATAATTTGAAACTTGGTGTATGTAAAATATTTGTAAGTCTTTTTTAATTTATTATAATTTAAATTTACACCAAATTTAAGAGAGATGACTTTACAGAAAATTAATAATAGAGATCACTATTAAAGTAAACAAATATTAATTAGTGTAATTAAACAAGAAGGTTGAAGATGGAATTGAGAATGAGGAGAAAAGTTGGAACGAGATTGTAATAGAAGCCATTAATATTGTTAGTAAATAAAGCACCTGCATAAGTGATTTAGTGTTTGTTTAATATTTGTTTGGATTGAGGTTTGTCAAAGAGTTTGAGTGATAGTTTTTTTTTGTAGAATTGATTTTAAGTAGTAGTGAGTTTATGTCAATATAATTTATGTTTAGTAATTTTATATTAAAATTGATTTTGATAAAATGAATATTGTCTAGTTAATATTAGTTAAAATCACTCTTAGATAGATAATTAGTTAATTATTAAAAGAGTATAATATTAAATTATGATATTATTTTTTTAAATATATTTAATCCTTTTTTATACTTCTTTTAGTATTTTTTATATAGTATTTTTTATAGTATTTTATTTTAGTATGTTATAATTTTTTATTATTGTAATTTTTTAAGTATTTTTTATAATAAAAATTAATATTTATTTATTAAATTAAAAATAACATATAAAATAATATATTTTAATACTTTTTATAAATATTCTCAGTAATCTTAATTTTATTATTGTTGTAAGTTCTAACTTTTTATTAATTATATTTTTATTATTATTTATAATTGATTTTTTATTTAATTTATCATTTTTAATAGGAACAATAATACATATTATAAAAAATTAGAATAATGAACAATGCGCAAGAATTACAATGATAAATTTTACAATATCAAACAAAAAAATTGTATAATTATTTTAATATTCTCAATATTCTTTTATTTGTATTATTTTAGACGATAACATTTTATTACTTATGACTTTATTGTTATGTGTGATCAGTTTTTTATTTACTTCATCATTTTTAATAAAATCAATAATTCATATTATAACAAACTTATAATAAAAATTTAATTAAAAAATAAAAAATTAAAATAGAAAATAAATTATTAAAAATGATAAAAAAATTATAGAAAATTATTAAAACCAATAATGACCAGCAACAAATCTAAACGCACGTGAAATGAACGCAGATGAACGCAAAAGCTATCATTTCTTACTTCAAATGAACGCGCTTTTAGGATACAAAATCACGTGAAAAGTTGTCAAACATTAAAAAACAGTGTTCAATGAACTTAAACACACTTCTATCCTTTTCCACGTGTTTGCCAAGCACATCCTTAATAGTAATAGTGTATCAAAAACCATAGTATCTTGTTTGAGCAGAATGAATACATCAATTAACGGAATTTTTAAAAAGTTATATACCAACATAATCCACAAAATACTAGTCTGATTAATAAGAAAAGGAACTTCTAGCTTCGTCGCGATATTGGACCTGTAGATTGTGACTCGCTCAATTGAGATGACATCAAACACCTCAACACCTTCGGGCTTGAATTTGCACAGGCTAGCAAAGTCTGCCCAGCCTTCGAAAATAACACCGAAGTTACCGTCTCGTCTGTCACTAAATCTGATGTAGATGACTTCCACCTCAATGTGGTCGTGTACAAAGATGAGTGTGTGCCTCTAACCAATGAAGTTACAAATTAAATTAAACAACAGCTAGTGACTATACTAACTAGTAAAATGAAATATGTATAGAAATGAGGATCCTCTAGCATATCATTCATAGATTTCTATTTCCAAAAATAACGAGTGAACTAGAACTGAATCATAAACCCTCAATCATAACAAAGGAGATGTATCTCATTATTAACCCATTGACCACCCATTAGAGTTATACAGATATTAATATCTTATGAAGTAGTTATGATATAAGACAATAATCACATTAACATTTGATACGTAATATGTACCTCAGCCACCTATAAAACTCGGAACAAAAACAATAAAGTCGGACCCACGTATTTGAAAATAAGAAATGTGGTCAGCAAAATCTTATCACCCAAAACGAAATACGATAACCAACCTAGGATCTCGGACTTATCCGCAACAAATGAGCAAAACATCACCTATAAAGCCGAGTACATATCCTCGGCTAAAGATCAGGTTCTATTCTCAGATTTATATTCGCTTGACATATTCACTAAGACTCATTATTGACTTGAGTATCGGAATATTTTTTGCAGATATTTCCGCCGCGGTGTCCAGTCCTGGCCGACGTATAGCTCTCCCTCCTTAACGACACCCCGCTTGGAATTGTTATAGCTCGACTACCCTCGTACGGACGAACCAACATTAATTAATAATTACTATTTTACCAAAAATCATCTAGTTGCATAATCAAAATAAATCAAGAACCTTGAATTTCACCATAAGTGACTTGTGAAAACCAAAAATCAATATTTTCTTAAAAGTGTCCGAATTCTACCGCTAAACTCCTAATCACACACAACTGGAGAATACACCGTTTTGCTTTAAAAACACAAGAAAGCCAGGGATCTATCTATTACATTATCCAAGTATCAAATAAAATAGCACACATTAGACAAGAATGGTTCAAGAACACTGGAAACATTGACAAATTCAGGGTTCAACCCAATTTCCTCCTTTGCCTCTCTCTTTGCAATGTCCCCATCATCCTTATTTTCTTCCTCTACTATACCATATTATCACCATAACAAAAATTCAAAATTAATCTATTTGAGACAATTTCCCAAATAATTGACATGCAAACAAACAACACTCCCAAAAAATACAGGACCTATTGGAGTGAAAGGAGAACTTAAAAGAGCGCTTAGTGAATATAACCCTAAGATCATCGACATCCCCTTTAAAGAGGCAGATCAAAACATCAACTCTCTTTAGTCTAAACTTTTCAAGGTTCTGAGCCACTACTGTGGCCAAATCAGGAAATCCCACTTGGAAAACAACCTTACCGCTCCCACACTCTTCTTTATTGCTCTGTTCCTCAACATCCTCCGCAAAAGATGGTGGCTTGTAGAATTGGAGCTGTTGCGTCAAAGCTTGAAGCAATGGGCCACATCAACATAAACCGCACAATAAAAAATCATAAATAACTCAATGTCATCGACATTATCAAATCGTAAATAACTCAACGTCATGGACACAACGTACTTGCATTCTTGGTTGCCCCATGTAGTCAATTGCCTTCCTTATGGGGAACCTTAAGTCGGCCAGATCCCGATCTATACTTTCGCGCCGTTCAATCACTCGATCTCTTCTACCGTGAAGCGCTGTCTCCTTCTATGGGTTCCAAACGAAGCTTGCCAATGATCCCAACCCAACTTGACCATACCTATTAATGGATTTTGGTGCTTTCTTGTAATAAGAAATTCTAAACTTTTTCCAAATTCCTACCAACCGTTACTCTGTTTTATTTGTGAATCAACCCATGTATTTTTTATTATTTGAGTTTACAACCTGGTACTTCAAGATCCAGATTATTCCTTCTCCACTGAAGAAAGTTCCTTGAAATCATTCAATCTTTTCACTTCTATAATTATGTTCCATTTAGGGATGAGAATAGATATCATCAGTAGATTTTCTTCTCGAGCTCTATTTAGGAAAATGTTTTTTGTCCTTGTCTCATTTTTTTATGGATTTTTATATATTTTTTATTGGAGAGGTGGATATCTGTAGATATTCATATTTTTTTTATTTTTCGTGGTATTCTCCAATTCAATAGACCAATGACTAATTCGTCGCAGATCGAAACTCCATTTAAGGATTTGTCATTATTCAATGAGTTGTTGCATGCACAAGACGAATTTTGAACTCTGATACTTGCTTAAACATACCAAAGAGCTATAAATGGATATCAATCTTTAAAACATTTTAAAAAATTAACACAATTATAATATAATTCAATACAGTTAAGCTAAATTTATCATATTAAAACACAATGTATACACAAATGAAGATATTTTAGAAATTTCACCCTTCGCAAAAATTTGATGGGTCCCCATCAAACAAGTACATCTACCCTTGTCCCCTTTTATTTGCGGAGGTAGGTCCCGTTTCATCTCGTAAAAATATTTTTTTGGTCTTGTTAAATCTTTTATCGTAGGTAATATCTACGGTTACCTAATTTTACAGATGTATTTGTCATTCCTAATTCCATCTTTTTTCTATTTTGTTGCTTTATTTTTTTAAAAATGTTATATATACACACACATACAGGGAATGTATTATATAAAAATGACATTCTTATATGACAGTGTGAGAATCAAGGTTCTAAAAACGGGACCGAACTAGTTGGTTCAATCAGATTAACCAGAAACCAGTCATCTAATCGATCTGGTTGACCCCAAAATCGGCTTGCAAAAAATTGATGAAAAATTGGTCAAATTGTTAGTTGACCGGTGAACTGACCGAACCGGTTAGGTTTTTAAAAGGATATGTTTTTTGCTATTGGCTCGAATGGTGTCGTTTTGGCGCAAAAAAAAAAAAAACCTTAATGAACCCACTCAACTCAATACCTGGTGACCCCAACCCCTTATGCTCTTGCGAAAACCTCACCCCATTACACTCACCAACCACCACACAACCACACATGAACCCTAATTTTCGCCTCCAAGTTCCAATCTTCATTGAAGTCCATCGAAGGCCACCGTCCTTACTAGTCAACCACAATCGACGCCGGCTCAGAGCTGCTATCATCGGGCAAAAGGATCTCCAACGGGCAGAAGGAAATCACCGTCGCGAATCGAAGCTGCTATCAGCGGCGTCGTCGGTTGGTCGTCTGAACTCCGAATCTTCCTGGTCAACATCGTTTGTTCGTATGGTCGTCGAAAGCTTCTCTGTCAACATCGATGGCATCTGTTCTGCCGTTGTGACCTAGATGCCTTCTCTGCATATGTTCTGCCTCTATGTCGTAGTGAGTTTCAATTACTTTTTTATTTTATTAACTAACTATATGAATTGATGCAGAGTTTTTTATTTGGTTAATTATAAGAATTGATGCAGAATTCTTTTACTAATTTAAATTCAGTTAATTTTTTTATTTGGTTAATTATATGAATTGATGCAGAGTTCTTTATTTAGTTAATTCAGTTCTTCTATTGCTTATGTAATTCAATCTTGGATTCTAAATTTTGCTGTAATTGTTGTAAACTTGTATTGGTTGCTGTATGCCTATATGTAATTCAATTTTGGATTCTGAATTTTGCTATAGTTGTTTAATTCACTAATTTGTAATGGCTTGTCATTCTAATCGCCGGCTTCTGTCAACGTCATTGTCGGATATCTTGAGTTCTTGGGTTTTTGTTTTTTTCAATTACTTTTTTATTCAATAAAAAATTTAGTCTAAATTTAAAAGTAATAATTATATTAATTTATAAGGTTATAAAAAATGTAAAACTATAAATAAAAGTAAAATAAATATAAATAATTATATCAAATATTTTAGAACACTTTATAATCTATGAAATTTATTGTGTAATTATAAATTTGTTGTTAATAATTTTAGCTTGAAAATTAGATTGAACGGATAAGTAAATAACATTTGTAATCTCATAAATGCTATTTGTATTTTTTTTGCTGTACATTTTTAATACTAATATGCAAAATGGGATTTCACGTAATATGCAAGAATGGAATTTTACCTAAGATATAAAGAACATTGAAAATAAAAGTTAACAATGAATTATTGAACATCTTTTTGCTTTCACAAAATTTAATTTTTTTTTTGTTTCTCATCGTATTCGTTACTTTGACAAGTTAAAGATTAATTTGTTATAATATTAAACTATATTTAAAAATTTATCGTTGACGAATTGCGAATTTACGACCCACACTCATTCGTTACATAAGACAATTTCCAGTAGAGAACTCATTCTAGTCCCTATTTATGGCGCACCTGTCACAAAAAATAACTCCATACCAGCTTTTGCATCATTACCAGTAAATAGAAATTTAAAGAATCTCTCTTTTCTCCATTAGAAGGAACTAACTTTAGTTCCTATTGTGGTCCCACTTAATTAATTAATTAAAGTAATTAAAATTAATATAATTATTATTTTTTATAATAATATTATTTAAATTTATAAATTTAAAATAATTTAATATTATAAAATATTAAAATAAATAACTTAAATTTGATTAGTATTTTAAATTTTATAAATAAAAATAAATAATCTAACTAAAAATTATTTTATAATACGTAAAAATTAAATTTATTTTCTATGTAAAATAAATTTAATTAATTATGAT
Source organism: Arachis hypogaea (assembly GCF_003086295.3). Lineage (NCBI taxonomy): Eukaryota > Viridiplantae > Streptophyta > Magnoliopsida > Fabales > Fabaceae > Arachis > Arachis hypogaea. The sequence goes on from NC_092043.1 coordinate 44,367,863, forward strand.
TTAATATAACAATATAAATAATATTTGATATTGATTTAACATAATTATTTATATTAATTATAATTTAATACAACTAATTATTAAATAATTAATTAAATAGATATATAAGTATTTAATATAATAAATTATTATAATTATTAATAAATTAATTATAATTTAATTATTTAATATATATTTAATATATTTTTTATATTTTTTATTAATTTACCACATGATATGATTTTATTGGTTGTTGTAAGTTCCTGTTTAGAGGGACTCTCAACTTTGATCCACGTGAAGAGCCTTCCTTTTCTTTTCACTCCAATGATAATTGAGTCCCTATATGTCAGAAGAAGAACTCTATTTCTTAGCATTGGAGTTGTTCTAACAATCTAATTATACGTAATTAATCTCGATGGCAGAAAATGAAAATTAGATATTTGACATTTATTGTCAGTATGAAGTGAACATAAATATCATACCTGTGGCACATGTTTACCATACACGCATTCATCTTTCAGCATGCCACGTAGGGATATCATGACATGATGTGTGAACATAAAAACCATACATATGGCACACCGCACATGGTTACCATACACCGATACACGCATTCATCTTTCAGCATGCCACGTAGAGATATCATGACATGATGTGTGAACATAAATACCATACATATGGCACACCGCACATGTTTATCATACACGCATTCATCTTTCAGCATGCCACGTAGGGATATCATGACATGATGTGTGAACATAAAAACCGTACATATGGCACACCGCGGGATAGCATGACATGAAGTTTTTGCTGTCAGTATTACAGAATTCTCCAAAATGATATATCATTCAAATCATTCCATTTTTTTGGGGTTAACCACCAAAATAATTTTTGAATTATTTAAATACTGATAAAAATATATTTAAATTTTATTATTAATAAAAATATTTTTAAATAATTTTAAAATATAATAATAATATTTAATAATAAATATATATTTTTAAAAAATATTTTAAAAATTAAATTTCGATGTGATTGTTTAAAAATATTATTAATTATTAAGAAAAAAATTACAAAAAAATATATTCAGTAAAAAATTATTAAATTTTAAAAATAATAATATTTTATTTTTTTAATTATATTTTCAAAAAATTATATCAAAATTTAATCTCTAATGTATTTTTAATACATATTTAATATTAGATAATTTTACAAAAAAATTAACATTAAATATGTATTTTTCAAAAAATATATTAGAGATTAAATTTTGATATAATTTTTTACAAACATGATTAGAAAAATGAGATATTATTATTCTTAAAATTTGGTGATTTTTTAAGTATATATTATTTTATAATTTTTTTAAAGTATTACTAGTTAACAAAAAAATTATAAAAAAATATATACTTAATAAAAAATTACCAATTTTTATGTATAATAATATCTTATTTTTATAATCATGCTAAAAATTATATCAAAATTCGATTTTTAAGGCATTTTTTGAAAATATATATTTATTATTGAATATTATCAATAATAAAATTTAAGTGTATTTTTGTCAGCGTTTAAATAATTCGAAAATATTTTTTGTAGTTCACTCATTTTTCTACTTTTATAATTATATTCCATCTGGAGATGACAGTGAATGTCATAGGCAGAGACGAATTTAGAGAAACCAACATAATTATATTTAATATCTACAAATTTTAACAATATATTTTCTAGTTCAATAATTAAAGTGAGATATTTTATACTCCAAAACAAGAATTCAAATTTCATTTCATACATTTTAAATTTATTTTCTTTTGTTCATTCAATTTTTTTGGTAATTCTTTTATCTATTATTATATAAAAATACTTTAATTTTTATAATAATTCTTAATTAAATGTAATAAGAAAATATATACATAAAAATAAATTAAATTAAATTTTATTTTTTATGATATTAAAATAAAAATATATTAAATGAATTATTTATTAATATGAATATATCTTATATATTATATTATTAATTTATTTTAAATACATGTATTAAAAGTATTAGAGAAATAAATTTATATTATTTATATTATATTTTTTATAATACAGATAAAAAACAGAATTTTATGAAAAAAATTTTGGTATAAATGATTTTTTTAAAATTAATTTTAGCTTAAAATAATATTAAAAAATACAATTTTTTTATTAAAACTTTCGGTTTTAATATAGTACTTTCAATTTTTTATTTCTAACCCCTTTTTTATAAGACTTTTGGATTCGTCATTGGTTATAAAGAATGTTTTCGTTCCAATCTCTATTTAAAAAAAAAATGTTTCTTGTCTTTGTCTTATTTTTTATATGAGTTTTTATTAAATTCTCTCTATATTAAAATGCCTATAGATATTTATATTTTTTATTTTTGATGATATTTTTCAATTTAACAAACTAATGATTAATTTGTTGTAAATCGAAACTCCATTTAAAAATTTATTATTATTCAATAGATTGTCGCATGCACAAGACTAAATTTAAACTCTGATATTTACTCTAGCGGACTAATAATCAATTTTTAAAAAAACATTTAAGAAAATTAACACAGTTATAATATAATTCAATACTATTAAGCAAAAATTATCATATTAAAACACAATCCAAACACAAATGAAGATATTTTAAAAATTTCACACTTTTTGAGAATTTGATGAATCTCCATCTGACTTTTATTCCCTTTTTGTTTACAGAGGCGGGTTTCGTTCCGTCCCGTGAAAATATTACGTATCTCATTAAACCCCTTGTCTTAGATAATGCTTGCGGTTATTCAATTTTGTGGGTATTTTTGATATTTCCAATTCAATCTTTATTTTTTGTTGTTTTATTTTTTTATGTTATATATATAAAAATCAGTCACTAATTTTGTCTATATTTATAAATATATAATATTACTCCTTCATTTTTAAAAATATCAGTTACTTTCTACTTTTTTCATTTGTTACAAGTTATTTATCATTTTTTAATTTAAAAAAATACTCTGTTAAAAATTTCTTATTATACCGTTTTACATATTTATAATATCTATAATTTATTAAACCAATTTTAGTCTATATTTTATCTTTATTTTTATTTTAACCTGTCAATATTATTTTAATGAGTCAATCTTCTACAATGAAGATGATTTTTTCAATGCCTCTAATGTATATAAGAGTAGTCATCAAAAAGAGGCAGAATATTGAGAAGATCAAGTAGTGAAAAGAAAATGGATGTTAGTGGAGTATTTGGTAACGTAAAAGTGAGAAGGATATAGAGTAGTTATTAATGGAGAGAGAAAAATATTTATAGTGAATAGTGATACAAAGTTAATTTTGTATTTCTATTCTTATTATTTGAATTTTTAATAAAAATTAATTAGTGTACTAGAATTAAACAAAAGTTTAATTTTCTATAATTTTATAAAATTTGTGTTGAGTTCCTATACTTTTTCTCTTTTTAATTGAGTCTTTGTATTAATTTTTTTAATTAGGTCCTTACACTTTTTTTTTCTTTTTATTTGAGTCTCTGTACTAATTTTTTTTAGTTAGGTTCCTATACAATTAAGTTAATTACTGCCAAAGACCTAGTTAAAAAAAAATAATACAGAGACCCAATTAAAAAGAAAAAAATATAGAGACCTAATTAAAAATTTTGCAAAACTATAAAGATCAATAGAGTAATTAAATCTTAAAAAAATAATAAAATAAAAATAGAAAAAATAATTCATTTTAATATATATCTTATATTTCAATATATATTTTATAAGATGGTTATTTTTTTATATACGTATCATGATTATATTTTTCTACCACATATTACATTTAATTTTTTATTTTCTATGTTATTTATCTAATCTACCTATATTGGTAGAATTTTTTATTTTTAATATTGGAGGGTAATGGTATTTTTTTAAAATGTGAATTGTTAGGGTGTTATTCTCAAATGTAAAACCGTTTAGTTAGAGAAATAAAAATTGGACCGTTTGATTTATTAGAAATACAGAAATTAGACCGTTTTATAGGTATAGAAATTGGACCGTCCGATTTATGTTAAAAAAATTAAAAAATTTGAGATACAAAAATCAGACCCTTCAATTTGTGTACTATTTACAATTTTAAAAAATATGAAAAATTACAATATTAAAGTATATTACTACTTTTACTTCTATAACCAAAAAAATTAGCCACATTGCATATTGTGAAATTGTCACACGTGTGTTAATAGAGTCTTTTTTCAATTATTGATACTTCTGTCTATCTTAAAATTAAGCATTTTTTTAGAGAATTTGATGGTATAATGTAAAATCTTTCTCTCCCAATTATGGTTGTTATAAGTCATTTTTCACGTTATCATACTTTAAGTTTAAACAAAATTTTCTACATAAACACATCTTTTATTTTTAACAATCATATTATGCAATATAATAGATGCTCTCATTATGTTTACGTTCTTCCTCTCCTAAAAGTGCGTTAGACCACTATGATTGTGAAGTATGCTTACAATACTCTGAGTACTCGCTTCACATATTTGCATTGCCCTTCTAGATATTGTGCAAATAACTTGTGTTTCTCTCCTTGTGATTTTGATATTGAATTGACTAATGTCCATTCAAAATAAATAACTTCCACTAAATAGTATCACACCTTCAACACTTTTTTTCAAACATTCAATTGTGGTGGTTTCGCCTATGCTTACATAAGCATCAACAACATCAGCTACTATTCCATATGCTAACATTTGCATCGCAGTATTTCATTTTTGCAACAATGATAAGCTTTTTTTTTCGAGTACCATCGACCTCTGTTGGAAATATAGATAGACAAATGAAAGGGCATCAACAATCCGAAAAAATACATATTTTTTCGTTCAAAACTTTGTTGAAAAATCTCAACATAATACATCGGTTCTTCTACAAAGCAATCTTTAAAAAGATGATTATGTCTTAGTTTGTGATCCCTATTGATCCATCTACAATGAGTGAAAAAAGAGCACTTAACATTTTGGTTTGGTGTGATATAAAGATTTTCGGATTTTGAATCATTATACAAACATTCTTAGATCCAATTATCCATGATTATATTATCTCATCAAATTTTTCTTTCATACAAAGTTTTATTATGTGATATATGCTTGAAAGGATAATTTGGATATCTAAAAAAAAGAGTATAAAATAGATATTTTACACTTCTGGAAAGTCCCATCACTAGAGCATGTGTAAAGAAGTTTAATAAGAGTTTTGGAAACTTTGCAATACTCATACATGAAAAAATTGAAGAATGTAGTTTAAGATAACTCTTAGTGTTAGTTCTTTCAATTTTAAAGAACACCTTTGAATGTCTAGTGAAAAAAACCCTTCCAATGACCTAAGTTGTTAAGAACAGATTTTTTTAGAGGTTTAACAAAAGATATTTCTCTTTCTTTGAATGTGCTTAGATTACACGGATCTCAACAAATCCTACCCCAAAGATCTATACCTACTTCCGAGTATCGACGCTTTAGTGGATTCGACATCTAGATATCAATATCTGACCTTCATGAACGCTTACTCGAGATATAATCAAATTCTAGTGTAAGGCCCTGGTGAGGAGAATACATCGTTTATTACTCCCAAGGCAAACTATGGCTATGGGACTATGCCTTTTGGGGTGAAAAACACAGGAGCCACCTTTCAGTACTTAATGAATAAGGTTTTTCAACCTTTCTTAAAAAATTTTATGAAAGTATATGTAGATGACATGCTAGAAAAGATAATGAAAGCTTCCTTTTTAACGTCCAACCTTAAGGAAGTATTCCCCACCATAAGGAAGCACAAGATGAGATTAAATCCCACCAAGGAACACAAAAAATGTAGAAGTAGAAAAAATAAAAGAGAAAATGCCAACTTTACAATATGAAGACAAAAAAGGGTGAAGAAAACAGGCAAAAAAATGCATAGTGAAAAAAAGACAAAAGTAGAATAAGAAGAAAATGGGTGAAATTGGGAGAGAATTCGAGCAAAAAAAAAAAGATGAAATAAAAAAGAAATACTATTTATAGGCTACTAAGAGTAGGGATATTAAGGTCAATTCAATATTATTTTAAATATTTTTAAACTGGCACAATAATGGATAAAAACTAAAAAGACACGGGAGATATTAAAGTGACACACGTCTCTTCAAAATCATATCGAGTATTAGCCTGACCTCAACTCTGACAATGCGACTTTATCAAATGATCTACTATTTGACGGGAATGGATCATCTCAATTGTTAAAAAAATTGAGGGTGTAAAGTTTTCTCTTGGTCCCACTTATAAAAATTAATGGTGAGATATCACACTTTACTCCCTCAATTGTTAAAAAAATTGAGAGGATCCATTTTCCTATTTGACCGACTTGTTACCCGAACTCCGACTAGAGATCAAAACTCAGGTAGGGATACTATTTATACCTAGATCTACGCATTATAATCCAACCCACTTTATTTTTGACATATAAGCTACATACAAAATTGGATCTGCCAAGATCGGCCCAATTACTCCAAGACCATTACAGAAGGACTAGTTTACCAAGGTTGGACTAGGTTAGATGCAGGTCTTGAAACCTAAACCCAATCCAATTTGGAAAAAGTTAAATGCTCTCTCTACTATTTCAGTAACCATCTAGAATATGAGGGTTATTTTTCACACTATAAGGGAGTAACCACCTATGATTTTCATGATTTATCTCCAAAAAATGACTAAGTCCTACACTTCTACTCTATAAATATCTCATCACACAGGTACTTTTTGTAATCCAATCTCATTTAAACCTGCTAAATCTCTTGCTAACTTAAACATTAGAATTCTTTGCAAGTAATTTTCATTGTCCAGGTGAGGATATCGGACCAACTACCATATTGGCATCTAGGTCAGAACCCACTCCAAAGAGTGTTTAGACCTCACGTATAGGGGGTGAAAATGGGTCGAGTTGAGTCAAACTTTGGCTTTGACAAGCCTGTCCAATGTTATAAATAGATGGCCCAAGTCTCTTATAGACATTTTTTCAGGTTTGAGCCTAGTCTGTTTAAAATCCGACAAGCCAACGAACCTATTTTAAAAGCCTATTTCATGAATTAAAGCTCAGAACAATACAATTGAAAAAAAAATTGACATTAAATGCATTCTAAAATTTATAATTCATAAATTATAAAGGATAGTTTATTTATATATTAATCATTAGTTACGTATAATAACTATATTTATAACGCACAAACTTTTCTTTTAACAAAAAATTTACAATCTTAATTAGTCTTGATTATTGATTATTTTTTTGTTTTATTTTGTATTTAATATAAGTGAAATTAAGAATAATTTATTTTTTTTAAAAAATATTTTGACGAGCCAATCTAACAAATTTCGTAGGCTTCTTTTAAAGCTTGTAACTTGATATTTTTAACTAATAGACTTTTTAAAAAATCCAAACCTAACCTATTTAATAAAACAAGCCGAGCTATGAGTTACGTCGAGTAGCTCGACCAATTTCATCCCTACTCAGAACAATATTTTTCTTATAGTATATATATACTTTTTTAACTTCTCATCTTATCAATCACTTTTAATTGTATATAGATTTCTTTTTCCACCGATCTAACTTTCATGCATGTGCATTTGTAATTTTTTTTAAAACATGTATTTTTCAAGTCTTATATTTATATTATTTTGTTATTCTAGTTTCAGTTATATCATTAACAATTCTTAAAATTTTACAAAAAAATATATTTAATTACACAGTGCCAATTTAAAGAGTTATTATACGTAAAATATTTATAAAGCAATGAAGAAAAATGCAGTATAAAATAATAGTACTAATAAAAAAATACAACTCAGTAAAAATATAATATATTTTTTTGGTCTGAATTCTTTTATTTATTTATGTGTCTTTTTTTGGTTTGGATTCTTTTTTCATAATATTTTTTAATTCGATAGATTAGCGATTAATTTAACTCTATTTAAAAATTTACTGCTAATTCATAGGTTGTAAGACAGAATTTAAATTTTAACACTTGTTTAAATTGACTAATAAATTAACTATTAGACCAACTGAATTTGGTTTTTTGTCTGCATTTTTTATTTTTATATGTTTTGAACGGGTGTCTGTAATTTTTTTATATTTGAAATCATATAATTTCTTTCGGGCTAGGCCCAACAAAAGTGCAGAAAAAAGAAAGTAAAAGATAATATTTTGCTATGTTCACCAAAAAAAGATAACATTTTGCCCGAAGAGAGAGAGAGAGAAAACCAAAAACCATTAAAAAAAAAAAATTCTAGAGGAACCCCTGAGACCGCGTCCAAAAAAAAAACCCCTAAAACCATGTTTGGATGAATAACCCCTAAAACGTTTCTAACTGTCAAACTTTCTTCGCTTTCTCTCTTCTCTGATTCCGCCTCGCTCACTCTGGCAGGTGCTCTTACATTAGCATCAAACGCCTTTGCGCTTTTCCTCTCACCTTTCACTCTTTGGTAACTGCCTCCATACTCAAGAGTCTCTCTCTCTCTCTCTCTCTCTCTCTCTCTCTCTCTCTCTCTCTCTCTCTCTCTCTGCTACGTACCTTGCCGTTTAAGGCTGTGTTTGGTTTTGATTATTCAAAGAGTGCTTTTATAATTTGATGGTGTTTCATTTAGTTGGAAAAAGGAGATGAAAAATCAATTTAATTAAAAAGCTGCTTCTGTTTAGCTTTTTTTCAAAAATGTTGAAAATATATTTTGAATTTTTGTTTATTTTATAAAAATTTATACAAATATGTGAAAACTCATTTTTCCAGTGGAAAAAAGCTGAACCAAATGCACCCTAAGTGAGGGTAGTTTTTTTTTTTTTTGAATTTCTAAGTCGCCAAGCTGTTTATTGATGAATCCCCAATGCATCGGTTACTGCTTTCAGATAGAAGAGTTTTGTGTTGAGATTGTATTTTCTTCGTTCAAGGTTTGCTGAGATGGGGAAGAAAAGTAAACTGAAGGAACATAGTGGCAAAGAACATTGTTCCTCGACTCTTTTTGTATCCAACCTGCCATACTCTTTTTCCAACTCCCAGGTATTTAGTCTTGTTCATATGTATTCCACTTGTGGAATACAAATATCTTTGTGACTTTGCTAAATTTTTCTTAAATATCAGCTTGAGGAGACATTCAGTGAGATTGGACCTGTCAGGCGTTGCTTCATGGTCACTCAGAAGGGTAAGGAGCAGCGCATCTACCTTCTATTGTTTACCTGTGTATAACATTAGGATTTAGAACTGGCTGTTTCTATACTTTTGTGGGGAAGTTTACTTAATTTTGTGTTTATAAAATTGGGTGGATAAAATATGTCAGTTTCTGCTTAATACCTGTTTCAATGGATGGAATTAGCAAGCAAGAATAAGAAATTCTGCTGCATGTGACCCAAGCTGAGTTGTACACTTGTTCTAGAAACACTGACTTGTGATGCTATTTTTGATCAATTATCCACAGGGTCAACCCAACATCGTGGCTTTGGTTATGTTCAATTGTAAGTGTTTTAGCCTTTTAACTATTTAATGCTTGTCTTAATTGTCACCGTCATCTGCTCGTTAAGTGTGAAATCTGATAAGAAGAGCCTTAGCTCAAATAGACAGATACAACTAAAAGTTTTTGCATTTGGAAAATAAGGATTCCATAATATCTCATTGCAGTATTTTTTGAGACACAGATATATACAAACACGCTGTATGTGTTTGTATGGTGCCTGTGCTGTATAACCATGGTGTTATACTGTTATTAAATTTTAATTGGTAAATTAATCAATAACTATAACTTATCAGTTGACACTGTTTTTATGTACATAGGCAGACTCCTCCTTTTTCCGGTGTGTCATACATATTAGAAATTGAATTTGTTTCTTAGTTTTCTCTAGTCTAGTACCAAAGGTTTCTCTAGTTTAGTCCTAAATGTTGCCATCTGCAGTGCTGTCGAGGAAGATGCTAGCCGTGCTATTGAACTGAAGAATGGTTCATCTGTTGGCGGCCGGAAAATTGCAGTGAAGCATGCAATGCCACGTCCTTCCCGTGAAGAACGACAATCGAAACCAATTCAAGGTTGATTCACACTTTAATTCTGATTCACTGTTCTGTGATAGTTTTGAATGATATGCATTTTGAAATATGAGCACACAATGTAATCATATTTTTATTTCTCTGGCTTATTTTCTCTCTCTATTGTGTCACCCAATAGTTGGTCAGACAGAAGATGACCCAAAGTCGAAAAATGATGATAAAGACAGCAAAGATTCTGGAGAAGAAAAAGCTGTTTCAATTTCAAAGGCAGAAGGTGGAGAATATGTTTATGGTTTTACTACACATGGAATTGTTTTTCTTAGTTGCTTGCAATTTTATTTACTTGTTTATGTAGTATTATTTTTATTGTCTTTTAGAGGTACAAGTTTCAAATAAACAAAGAAGCTCAAAGAGGCCCATGGAAATGAGAAAAGCAACTCTTTGTAGTGATATAGCAGATGATGGAGGTGGCTCAGAAAAGCAGAGGTACTTACTCTTCTACTTTTATGTATTGTGCATAAGCTAATTATGCACTCCAGTTTGGAGGTGAATGATAATCCCTACAAACTGAATGTTACATGGTTGAGAATTGCGATTTAGTTGGTATGAGATAATCTGATCCGGACTTATGGTTGTTTTTTTTTTTATTTGTGGATGTATATTCCTAAAATGCTGGTCCTTGTATTGTGTTTGGCAGGGTCGCCAGAACTGTTATATTTGGTAGTCTCATAAATTTTGATATGGCTGAAGATGTTCACCGTCAAGCCAAAGAGATTGGCACTGTGTGTTCTATTAAGTACCCCCTTCCAAGGAAAGATATTGAACTGCAAGGTAACTGCACATTTGAGCTTTTTAGCCCATAGGATGTATAGTGCAGATGAGTTTTCTCCGCACTTGGTTTATTTAAACTGTCGTAAACCACAGTTATATTAGAAAATGTAACATTGATACTTTACGGGGCTGTGTTCATGTTATTTTTGAGTCAGGACTTTCCATTTTTTTTCTATTTTATGTAAATTCATCACATTATTAAGGTGTGAAACAGATTAATGTGCAAGATTTGCTCCTGTCTATACCATTCTAAGTTCTAAGGGAGTTTAAATCTTATTATTCTACTATTAAGCTCCTTTGCACTAGGCAAACATTTAATTTGAGTACTGTTAGAAATCAGGTAGGATCATACCATATCAAAGAGTATCAAATATGACTTCTTAGGATTAGCATTAAAATTTATTCGTTATACCATTAGTAGTGGTAGGGTTTTACTATTGTTATAAATAGATGCTAGTATTCCCCTCATTTAAGAGCTAAGACACATCACATAAATGTTATATATCCTTCCTCTCATCTGTCGAGTCACTATCTTACTCTATTATTTACCTGGTTAATCATGGATTTTAACAAGTACTGACAAGGACATCGAAGCTTGTTTGTCCATTCCCAAAGAGTTGGTTTTTCAGCTAGGATCTAAATATGTTTTATCAATTATTTGAAGTTATTGTTTGTTGCTTGGGATGTTAGTGGTCATTACACAATTTTTCCAGGTCTCCTGCAAGATGGCTGTGCTTTGGATGCTTCAGCTGTACTCTTTACAAGTGTAAAGTCAGCTCGAGCTGCTGTTATGGCATTACATAAAAAGGAGATCAAAGGGGGAACTGTTTGGGCACGGCAACTGGGTGGAGAGGTAAAGTGCATGTGTCATATAACCCACAAAGTATAATATCATTTTATTACAGATAAGTATCTGTTTTATATGTGTCAAAATGATTATTATCCGCTAGACAGGCTTTATTGTTTTGCTTTCATAAAATGTAGCCTTTTCCAATGTCATAAAAATTAGATTCCATGGTATCATATTGAATGTGTTATTCATCTTCTGACTTCTGAAGATGAAAATACTATTCTCCTCAAATTTCTGTTATGAAATAAACCATCAACTATAAGTTTCTTTGTGCTCTGTTCACAACATATTAATTATGTTCATATTATAATTACATACTGGGACTTTGTGATATGTGATGCCTCAAAGCCTTGATAGATTTTAGTTCTTTTAGTTTGGTTTTTGTTCTTTATCCAGTTTATATTTGTACTTTTGTAGAACAATTACTCTGATGTATTTCATTCTCTCATTTTATCCAATACCATGTGTCTACTATGCGACAATCTGTTGAAATTAGAGTTGGTTTTGTCTACCATGCCCAACATTTGGGCTGAAAGACTATATACATGAAGAAAGCTTTCTGCTGGGCTTAGTGACTAGTTGTATTGGTTTTCTAGAATATATAATGTGGTTCTTGTCAGAATCATCGAATAATCTGTTAAGTGACAGAAGATCGATGCTTTGTTTCATGCTCTCTTGTATTGATCTTCAGTTGACCATGTAGATGTAGTTAACTTCTCTGTAGGATTCCCTATAACTACTGGTTTCTTAATTGTATGTGGGCCAGGGTTCCAAGACTCAGAAATGGAAGCTTATCGTCAGAAACCTTCCTTTCAAGGTTTGGTGCTTATGATTAGAAGACATGAAAATCATTATTATCTGGCAATATTGACTTTTGACTAGTTGATTAAACATGATGCAGGCTGGTGAAAAGGAAATAAGGGATGTGTTTTCCTCTGCAGGGTATGTGTGGGACGTATTTATTCCACACAAGTCAGATACAGGGTATATTCTTACTTGCCAGACTTAAACTGTTTTTAATATTGCATAAATATATAATGTCTTTTCAAGCTGGTTTTCTTTCCCTTTCCTATTTTAGGCTATCCAAGGGTTTTGGATTTGTGAAATTCACCTGCAAGCAAGATGCGGAAAATGTATGATCTGTTGCTAAAGTTTTACATTGAGTACCGTTTGTGTTCTAAAATAACCTGAAGCTTTTGCTTTTGATTCAGGCCATTCAAAAGTTTAATGGATCGAAATTCGCAAAACGGCTCATAGCTGTTGATTGGGCTGTTCCAAAAAAGATATTTAGTAGTGATTCAAATGCCACTGAAAAAGGTAAGCTTTATAATTGGTTGAAGTGATACTCCCACCAGCAATTATTATGTGTATGTGTATTTGAAGTGAGTAGGTCAAATAAAATAATGCTGTGGAAAGGTGTGTTCTTTACCCCAACTTGCTTATTTCCTGGAGGTAGATTACAATTGGATATTATTGTGAAGGAAAGTAATATCGTTTATAAGATCAGAAATTATATTTGCGGCTAATTGTCTCCTGTTTTTACTTCCTAAGATTAGTATGTGACGTAAATTTGTGATTCACTTTGAAAAACATTCTTCATATAGTTGAATACAAATGAGATAATTCATGGCTTGGGTAAGAAACTTCTTTTTATACCTATTTAGAACAAGAGACAAAAGATGGAGATAGTAGTGCCACTGAAGACGATGTTGAGCACATTGGTGATGATAACTCTAGTGATGACGATGATAGTGATGAAGAGAACCCTAGTCCCATGGAGAAGGAAGGTGTTCCTCCTGAAGTTGATTTTGATATGGAAGTAGACATTACTAGAAAGGTTCTTAACAACTTGATTGCATCCTCCACAAAAAGAGCATCAGCGCAGAATGATTCTATGTTGCTCAAAGAAAATGAAGAGCCAGAGTCAGAGTCAGACGAAGATGTAGATAATAAAGGAAATAATGAGTCAGAAAAAGTTTCAGGTGTTTCTAATCCTGAAATTTCCAACATAAGCAATTTATCAAATCCTAAGCAAACAGAAGATGTTGATTTGCAGCGAACAGTTTTCATAAATAATCTTCCTTTTGATTGTGATAATGAGGAAGTGAAGGAACGGTTCTCTGGATTTGGGGAAGTAGAATACTTTGTTCCAGTTTTACACCAAGTCACCAAGTATGCTCTGGTTCTTTATTTATTTATTTTTTTGCATCTCTATATCACTCCAAACATTATTTATCATCCCGTTTTTGCTGTGCAGACGTCCAAGAGGAACTGGTTTTCTAAAGTTTAAAACCACAGAAGCAGCTAATGATGCAATTAAAGCATCAAATGCTGCTTCAGGTATTCTGCTGAAAGGTAGACCATTGAAAGTTTTGAAGGCTCTGGATAAGAAATCAGCCCATAGCAAGGAACTCGAGAAGGCAAAGAATGAGGTTAATGATCATCGCAATCTTTACCTGGCAAAGGTTTGTGTTCTCCTGTGTACCAGCACTATAGCAACTGATGTGCAATTGTACTAACATTTTTTGCTGCTACAATCTACATTATATGATAGGAAGGACTCATTCTGGAGGGAACTCCAGCAGCTGAAGGGGTTTCGGCCAGTGATATGTTAAAACGCCAACAGTGAGTAGTTTTTGGTTTCAAGTGCAAGTGCCATTGTAATTTTAACTAACATCTATGATTTGGTTCTAATTTTTGTGTGCTGTGATTGAGCTTGTCTTTTATCCCACATTTGCAATAAGGTTATGGCTATTGCATGTGGTACTTATGTCCTATTTAATATGTTCATGTTTATGTTACTTTGTTCAAGAGTGGTTTTCTTTCATGTTCACTTGATAATGGAACAATCCCTGGTTGGTCCTTGCAGCGTTTGCTCTCATCTGAACTTTTATAAACTGTTTCCCTTGTCATATTTGCTCATCTATTTGACATCAAAACAAGTGGGCAAGAGAAATCCAGTCTCTTGAAAATTAAATAACAACATATCTTATATACTATCTTGATTTCCGTATTTTGGGTCCTTTCATCTTCCATATTTGCCAGTGGTAAATATTCTCTAAGTATAATTTCTCTTGGTTTTTGTGATCTAACATTATTTGTTGAAATTTTTTAGGTTAGAAAAGAAAAAGAAGACAAAGCTTCAGTCACCAAATTTTCATGTTTCAAGAACAAGACTTATCATCTACAATGTACCGAAGTCAATGTCTGAAAAAGAACTAAAGAAAGTTTGCATTGATGCAGTCATCTCTAGAGCTACCAAGCAAAAACCTGTGATTCGGCAGGTTGGTTAAATATGTTTTGATTTGGAGTCATCAAATAGGTTCTACACAATTTTATGAATTCAATTTTTACGAACACTTACTGTGCAGATAAAGTTCTTGAAAGATGCTAAGAAAGGAGGAAAGGTTGTCCATGAACATTTTTCACGTGGAGTTGCGTTTGTTGAATTTTCAGAGCATCAACATGCCCTTGTGGCTCTGAGAGTTCTAAACAATAATCCTGGTAACATCCTTCATTTCATTGTTAGATATGGGGAACATTACTCTCGCTTCTCTTTAAACTGATGTTTCATTGATTACAGAAACTTTTGGTCCTGAACACCGGCCAATTGTGGAGTTCGCTCTTGATAATGTTCAAACACTGAAACTCCGGAAGACAAGGCTACAATTCCAAAAGCAAGCCTCTCGTGATGACATCGAAGCTAGTGAAAATGGCGTATCCAGCAAAAACGAAGTTGACACACATGTGAAGGACAGGAAACGGAAAACTCGGGAGAGTGGCAAACCAATGAATGATTTGGATAGAAATGGTGAATCAGGTGTTACAGTGGCAAATGGAAACACCCCAGAAGGACACAAATTCAAGAAACAGAAAGGCAAAAAAAGTAGAAAGGCTGAAGAATTACCAGAGAAAGAGAATTTGGATGCCTTGGCCATGAAACCAAAGAAAAACCAAGATGGCCGGAGCCGTGGTCGTGCACAACTTGAAGGTCAAAACCCTTCCATTGACACCAAGAAAGCAACATCAGGAAACAAGGTAGATGTTGGATCAAGAAAAAGGAAGATGCAAAACGAACAAGGAGACCAAAAGGTTTCTAAGAAACGTCCAAAAAAGAATAAACAATCAGTTGGAAAAGACGCGGTAGACAAGCTTGACATGCTTATAGAACAATATAGATCGAAGTTCTCACACAAACGTTCCGAAGGGAATGACGGTGACAAAAAACCATCCAAACAGCTTAGAAAGTGGTTTGATGTATAAATATCACCATGCTAAGAAATTTTACTTGCAAAAAGTATTTTTGTTTTCCCTTTTTTCCTAATTTTTTTTTTCACTACCTGGTAGAGATGTGATGATGTAACTTTATACGTCCCCTTGCGATTGTTTTATTATCATCTGATATAAATTTTGCTGCGTACTGTTTATTGCCATCATAGTTTGTATTTGGGGTTAAGCAAAGATTTTAAGAGTGAACAAAATGTTTAGGATGGTGATAAGGGATTTGATGTGTAGTACGGATGGTTGCTAGTGTGTTGATATATTAGGGAGTAGGCATGCAATTATACCTCTATTCAGCAATCGCAGTGCGAACGTGACGCTGAACTGGATTTGGATATTTAGGCTGTATTTAGAAGAGAGACTAAAAGACAGAAATTAGAAGATAGAAATGGAGAGATTAATATTAAATTAAGTTTTTGTATTATATTTAGTGTAAAGTGTATAAGATTGAGTTATATCGTAGTATTTTGTTTGATTTAAAATAAATATAAAGATAAAATAAGAATATTTACTAAAATATTTTTAATTTAAAAAAAAAACAGTTAAAATTTTTATTTTTATCTCTAGAAATTTTAATTCTTTTTTGGAGATACGAAAAGAACTAAAATGTATGTTTTGAGAGATTATCAAATATAATATTAAGTTGATGTAATCTCCTAATTTAAGTTCTAATTTCTAGAAACAAACACTATCTTAAAAAACACACAGAATTTAGTTTTTACTTGCAACGTATTTTATATGCAGATTTGCTACACATATAAGCATTATTGTCATCTAAGTTCAACTAAGTAGACTCAGCACCAACAAAAACCACTCTCATTTAAAGAGCGTCATTATACGCACACACGCCATTCTTCCAACCAAGTCATTTACGTTCACGTGGAG
Source organism: Arachis hypogaea (assembly GCF_003086295.3). NCBI lineage: Eukaryota > Viridiplantae > Streptophyta > Magnoliopsida > Fabales > Fabaceae > Arachis > Arachis hypogaea. Next base: position 44,384,717 of record NC_092043.1, read on the forward strand.
TTTTACGTTGTCATCGTGGTCGTCTTCTTCTTCTTCATGTTCTTCCTCCTCTTTCTCCTCCTCCTCCTTTTTCGCGTTCTTTCTTCTTCGCGAGTTTTCTCTCCATCGTCATTCTTTTGTTGTTGTTGCTGTTGCTACATTTTTTTCTTCTCCTCCTCCTTTCCTTGGTGATTTTGCAGCATTATAAAGAATTATAACAAAATGAAATAAGAAGATAAAAAGGAAAAAGAAGAAGCAATAGAAGATAAGGAGGAAAAATTTTGAATTATACATAACAACGAGACCGAATGCACCTTAATTTATTCAGAAGTGAATCAAAATTACATAAAAAAAGAATCGAAAATTAAATTCTGAATGAACTGAAATTACTTAATGATGACGATACACAAACAAACTCGTTTCAAAACAAGCGCAGATCAAGTCAATTTTGAACAAAAACACATCCAAATCAATTTTGGATTAGACAATATTATCAATATGACAAAAATTTGATAATAACGACAATGATGATACGTATTATAAGAAGACGACAATGACAATAACGATGACGATGATGGAGGAGAAGGATGAAAAAAAAAGAGAAAAAATTCTAAAAAGAAAAGAAAAAAGAAGAGGAGGAGGAGGTGATGGTGGTGGTATTGGTGACGATGGTAACAAATTTAAAAAATAATGAAAAAGAAGGAAAAAAAAACATAATATTAAAGGTGAAGAAGAATATACCTGTATAAATTTAAAAAAAAAGCATGTAAAAGAAGCGCATAAATACAAAAAGACTTTATTAAATTTAATTGATTCAATCACTTGAAAGTGGAACTTTAATGTATTTAGATTAGGGGGCTTATGAATTAATGGGGGAGGGACTTCTCAATTTTAAAATCTACTTGATCATTTCTTCTCTTTAAGCAGCGAAATTTCGTTGTTTAGTAATCAAATATCAAAGGAAATTCTTTTACGAAAGAGAAACTGGTATAACAAAACCCTATAAATCTAAGCCTAGCTTAAGATTATAACTAATAAAACTATGTAGTTTTAAGTTTAACATATTACATCGAAACATATAATCATAAGGATCATTATATGTTTTAGTTATGAAGTAATGGCTAAAATCATGTAAAACAATAATGCATCCAGGTGATATTATTAATAAAGTCTAATCAAATTGTTATAATTTTTTTTTAGTAGTGTTAGAGAGTTAATGACCTAAGTGTACAATGTGTACAATAGGCTAAATCTTTGATCCATGAATAAAATGAACATCACCGATACTATTCAGAATAACCATCCGGATACCAAGATAAATAAATATCTCATATTATAAAACCACTCATCCCAAAAACTTAAGTTAATTTTGGGGTTCACCAAGGATCAAACCCCTAACCTTTCGGATTTAGAACTCTAATATTATATCATGAAATCACTCATCCCAAAAGCATAACTTGATAGGACAATGTAACACTAATGATTATATCTCTAATACTTCCTAAACCTCCATTGTACGCATTGTACACTTAAGCCATTGGCTCCTTATACTTTCCTTTTTTTTATATCTACACGCTACGTAATTGATTTTTAAACATAAACAACTTCCCACTTTTAACATAAACGACAAATTTTTCTCTTTTCTTTTTCTTCTTTTAAATTTGCGCACACTTCTCCAATATTGTGTCTTCTTCTTCTTTTCTTTTTTCGTTATATTTTTCTTTCGTTATCGGCATCACCCATAACACCAATATTTTGCAAACATTTTTATTGGTTTTGATTTTTTCTGATGCTATCATTAAATAATTTCAGTTTATTTTTTAGTTTATTTCAATTCATTTGTGTGTTAATTAAGATTCACTTGATACTACTGATAAGTATTGATCAAATTTTTTATTCTCTAAGTAATTTCGGTTCATTTCTTAGTTTAATTGAGGTTCATTTAGATTCAGAAATGATCTCGATGTGTTTTTATTAATGATCGAGTCTTTTTGACTGTTTGTTCAAATCTGAACTAATTTCAGTTTATTTGTGTACTAATTGAGGTTCACTTGATGATACTGATAAGTATTGACCAAATTTTTTAATAAAGAAGAATGAAATTATTTATTATTACTTTATTCAATTGCATTAGATTTCACTCCATTCCATTCAATTAATTCAATTTTGAACAAGCAGTACAAAAGACTCAAGTATCAACAAAAACACATCGAATTTATTTCTAAATCCAAATGAATCTCAAATAAACTAATAAATGAACCGAAATTATTTAAGAAATAAAAAATTTGGTCAATACTTGTTAGCAGCATCAGGTAAACCTCAATTAACATATAAATGAACCGAAATTAGTTCAATTTTGAACAAGCAGTCAAAAAGACTCAATTATCAACAAAAATACATACAATTTATTTCTAGACCTAAATAAACTTTAATTAAACTAAGAAATGAACCGAAATTACTAAGGAATAAAAAATTTGGTCAATATTTATCAGCAGTATCAAGTGAACCTCAATTAATTCACAAATGAACCGAAATTATTTTAATTTTGAACAAGTCATCAAAAAGACTCCATCATCAACAAAAACACGTCGAATTTATTTTTGGATCGAAATGAACCTCAATTAAAAGGAGGAAAAGAAAAAACGCAGCAGTAAAAAAATGACGATCGACAAAAAATACGCGAAGAAGAAAAAGGAACGCGAAAAAGAAGAAAGAAGAACGCAAAGAAGAAGAAAGAACGCGAAAACGAAGACGAAGAAGGATATATGTTACGTTATTAAAACGTGTGTGTACACGTTAGTGTAATGAAAGTAGTTTTTGTTAAGGTTAAATCAATTTAGTTAGATTTAATTACCAAAAATACTTAAATGTGTAGCTGAACTGATTACCTACATCTGTAAATAAAATATTTAAATTATTTATTTAAAAAAACCCCGAAACAAACGCATTCAATAGATATTGTTAAGCTTTTTATTTTATCAATTTGAATATATTAATTTATGGCCACCACTTATTGAGTTCTTAATATTTTGATTATTTCCTTTTCTTTTCAGGAATGAAGCACGTGTACATTGAGAGAGAGAGAAAGAGAGAGAAAATGAAAGATAAAAAAATTAACTGCATTTACTTTAAAAAAAGAATTAGAGATTTTTAATTAATGAGATTTAAATTAAATCTATTTAATAAAGTGTTTACCTAAAAAATAAAAAGTAACTCTATTATGAAATTAATTAAATAATATTATTAGATTAAAAGACTAAATAAAGGACGAAATTAAAAAAATGAGTAACATTTTCCCTCCAGATAAAAGTTTTAAATTTTAATCCAGCTTAAAAACAAAAAACATTTAACAAAAATTCATTCCATTTTATCTATAGATGTACACTAAAATTAGCTACTAATATAAAATACATGTTGAAATATAAATACACGTTTAAAATAAATTAAATCACATATATTTATATACAAATACATTGTTAGCTGATTTTAGTGATTGATTTTGATATACAAATAGTATTTTTGTTAATAATAAGATGATATCAAGAGAAGCTACTCAGAATTTACAAAAACGAATTGATATCATTACAAATTACTTAACCACCACTTTCGTATATAGTATTAATCACATTAATTCATCATAACTCACATTTGCATCTTTATCTCTAGCTCCAAATATCTTATTCTTTAAATTGTCTAAATTACATGGGGCACAACGTCGATGCAATGTTTACAATACAAAATCCCAAATCTTGTTTCACTAATACATTATCTTCCTAAAAAAAAGAAGGAATACACTTTCGGGATATGCTTTTTCTTGATAAGCTACGCACTATCAGTTGGTTAATTTCATCGATACAAAAATTTAAAAAATAATAATAATGAGTAAATAACACGAGATACCAAGGATTAAAAAAAAAAAAGAAGACGCAAAGCAAGGTATAGAAAACTAACTTCACAAGCCTTCAACTATATTCTTTAAACTTCTATTGCTATGTATTGTTTTCATGCGTTTTTGCTCTCTTCCAAACAATTACTATGCCATAAAAATCAGATGTAGCCAAAAAGTTTTCTCCATGGTTCCAAGCAATTCCGAGGACAGGAAACCGATGACCCTATATAATATAAATTCCAAGTTATATTGAGCTTCTTGATTTTTCATCACGTTGAAGAGTCCACTAAAATAGAAAACTAACCTGCAGCTTGTTTACACAAGTATGCTTTGGCCGAGTTAAATCATAGAAGTAGACATTTGAGTCTTCACTTCCAGCAACTTCACATGACAACAGGATAATATTAAAAAGATAGTAACTTAAATATTGCTATGTAATACAAGACACTCGGGAAAACTATGGCCTTTTGGTTTTTGTTTTCATTTTAGTATCTTTCGTTTTCAAAATTTTGTTAAAAGAAAATATCAAAAGTGAAAAAGAAAAACCAACTAGGCCCTAACGTGTTTGCAGAAAATTGGTCTCTAAGGCCTATCAAGTCTCAATAGAGCATTATATATTGTATAGCAGTGTCAACAAAGCTTAATTATTGAGATATGGGTGCAAGTGCCAACAAAGCCAGATTTTGGGTCAAATTTACAAGAGCAACATAATTTAAATTTAAACTATGCAAAGAGGTAGTGGAGAAAAAGAGAAAGCAGTGACAATGATATACCTATGAACTCCCCTTTTTCTAAGGAAAGAAGGGGGCAGAAAGAAGCTTGAATTTTGTGTGTACGTGGGGCTAACTTGAGTGAGCATCGTATAGTTAAATAACCTTGTGTCTCCAAAGCCACACTACAACATAACAACTTCAGTGATCCAAAGAAAAATAAATAAATAAAGAATAAGAGTTTCACTAAAAAACAAAAAAATGCACTGAGGAGTAACGGCAGTTCTTTATAAACCTGAAGAAAGACAGGTTTCCGTCCTGAGTACAGGTCAACAATACGGGTCCTCCAGCCAGTAAAGAAAAACTCCGATACTGCACTGTTGTTACAGGAGATTTGTGTCTGCTGCTACTTCGGTAACGATGAGCGCGGGATAACACACCTGTGTGGGAGTTCATATTTACTGAGTATATACATCCCTGCATACACAATCCAGTAAGTAAAGAAAATCAGATAAAACTGAAGAAGGATATACATATGCATGTATATTAGAGGCACACCTGTGCATCCCCACAAAATATGAGGTTTCCTGTATGATTAATGTCCATAGCGGTAACTTCACTGTCAAATACTGATGAATTAATTATCCTTCCAGTGCTAAAATTGAACACCTAGTACAAAATATAAAGTTAAAGAAAAGTGAATTGAAACAATGTTACGATGACAGTTAACATGTGGTAAGTGAAAATATATAGTAGCACAGAATTTTAGAGGAGAAATTATTCAAGGTAATAGAGTATCCACAAGTCACGAGTAGCTAATGGCAAGAATATTGACCGTATCATGAATTTACATGTTCATGAGAATAAATGACTCTCCTTGCTTCTTTTCCAATTCCACAAAAAAGAAAAAAAAGAAAAGATTATTTCTTCTCACTTACATGGGGAAGTGACAAAGGGAATAATTCTACTTATCTGGGACTTATATGGCAGGGTATTGACATTGTTGATAGAACAAAGCATAGTTGTATTTGGGAGTTTTGGAGTGATTGGGATCTGCTGAGAGTCATTTACACTATGAATGGGTTCTCCCTCATAATATGAGGATTATAGCGAAAACATTTACATAGGCTATACTGAAATTTAACAATATGACAATTTGTAAGCCACATTACCCTTCCAATTGCTTTACTCAAATTATCCAAACACAAATCGGGTAACTCATTTCTGTTCCCTTTCTATCTTATGCCATTACTCCCCATTCCACCCCAGTCTCTCCAAATCTTTCCACGAATAACCTTGGATCCAAACTATAAATTCTTCACTATACTATGTGAAGAAAGAACATGATGCAATTCATGACATTTCAGAAAAGGATCTGCCATATATGATGCTTCCTTTTTGTTTTGAAAGAGTAAAAAGAGAAACAGGCAGCATATTTACATTGATTTCCCTGTGTGAATTGCCAACTGATAGGAAATTGTTATTTACCTGCACCATATAGAGAGAAACAGACTTCAATCACAAACAAAGATATATGGAAAGAATAAATTTATTACCCATATAAAAATCAAAATTATGCAAGCATATTAAATACAGAAAGTTGCAGAGAACATATCGTTGGAAAGATTAACCAATTGAAATATTTTGAAATTCACTAGGAGCGACCATGGTTTGAGTTACTGTAAGAAACAATCTGATTTAATATGATTTAGATTTTTAACCAGACTAGTTGAAAAACATTTGAACAGGTTCAGAATCAGATTAAAACTCATGGAATTGGTTGTGAACCGGTTTAGACTTTATCAAACCAGGTTGAGAAGCTTTGGTGATGGTCAAAGACAGTGTAGACACTATTGATCATAGGGAAATATCATTGTGGTCGATGGATGTGATGGAGGACAAAGTTTAAGAAAAAATAAATAAATCCTACTCACGCCACCAACCCCACTCACGCCACCAACCCCCAACAGCAACTACTTTTCGACAAAACAAGAAAAAGAAACTTACAAATAACCCAACATATATTAGGAGGTAGTCCCAATTCTTTACCAAACTCAATGAAACAAACTGGCTATTGCCTTATCATTCTCTTCAAAATAAAAATTTTAAGAAAGTCAATCTATGCAACTACCAGGAAAAGGGAAAATCAAAAGAAAAAGAAAAAAAGAAACACACAGACATAAGTAAATCAAAGCTTAAGGGCTTGACTTCCTCAAACTGTGAGGGATTCAAAACCACCCATGAAATATCTAGTCTTTAGTCTACAAGTCAATTTTATCACCTCTTTCATTAGTATAGGGTACGAGGAGAAGAAAGACAGAAGAGACTGAGGATCTAATACAAGTTGTATTATTTTAGGATTCAACATCCATGCTAGTAACTTGGGGGGTTATAAAATTTTAGTTGTATAAAATTTTAGGTCTCGACCGGTTCGACGGTTTTCTACCGATTTTCTTTTGAGCGGTTATGGGGGGAGGACCGGACCGCTTGCATCGCCGGTTCCCGGTTGAACCAGTTCGACCGGCCGGTCCGGTCCGGTTTTCAGAACCTTGAATACAACACATACAAAGTCATAGATACTTGGCATAGAATTTTAGGATTTCTTTGGTGTTAGATAATATTTCGTTTACAATGAAAAGTACATTGATTTTCATTCAATGTTCAATGGAACAGCTAAACAAACTGAAACTTAAAAAGATAAAAAAAAAATCGATCTAAAAGTAAGATAGAAATAAAATAGAATAATATCTGTGGACCCTTGGGGTGGGTGTGATCATAAATTTGGTTTTGGAGAGGAGGAAAAGGCTTTGGAAGGTTACATCTCGTTCATGGGTTTTGTTTTTGGAGGTCGAGGGTTTTGGAGGTATTAAATTTAATTTACCTTTTTATCCTTAATATATTATTATTTTAGAATTTATTACCATTTACTTTTATTATTTCTAATATTTAATAACGGATAAAATTGTAAACATATATAATAAGCCCTCCAAATCCCTATTCATTACATATTTTATATTTGTGAAACAAAAAAGGGCTTAAAAATATTAATCACTTCCCCCTTTCCTTTCTCTTGCAACTCGCAAACACACCCTTAGTTTTTTACCTAATTATAAAATCCAAGAAAAACTTAAGGAATATCGAAGATTTTAAAATCTAGGATAAGTATTTTGCTATCCAGCTATCAATATCAAAGATAACAATGCTATCAAGCTATCAACTCGGAAACAAGGTTAAGATACACTCATATATATGCAATATCTTGTACTCACAGGGTGAAAACGGATGCACAATTGCGAAGAAACTCCATATATCACCCGTATGCAAATGCCTTTTCCTATCTCCCATACTCTCACAGTTTTATCCAATGAAGATGATGCAACATACTGGTTGTTTGATGTAAAATCAAAATCTGTAAATAAACCATCAAAAAGAGAAAGCATTGATTGTAAAGGAACAAACTAAGGTAAACATAACAGTGAAAAATAACAATTATTTGGCATTGACCTTCTAATAATCACGCTACATGTACATCAAAAATCAATCACAAAATCAGCCACCCATATAAATACATGTTGAAATACAAACTATACATTGAAAATGAGTTAAACAACACATGTATTTATACACAACTATATGGTGACTAATTTGGTGGCTGATTTTTGGTGTGCACATAGTATTTTTTTATCCTTAATATAGATAAATTGCAGCAAACTCTATTATAAAAGCAAAGTAACCATTAAGGTATGAACTTGGCCTAAAATTGTAGGATAGCCTATCATAGTCTATAGGTGAACTAGTTGATGATTAATGACAGGTTTATATTTGTCAAAATTCTTTCTTTGTAAAATCATAGTTGATAGAAAATAAATTTAGTTACAGATCTTAAAGAGGATGAAAACTTCTCTATAATATAGAAAACAGAGGGAGAGAAAAAAGGCAAGGCAATCAATAATAGCATATTAGATCTTGTCGTCTAAGTAATAAAACTTTGGCTGAATCACATGTTGAAAATCGGTTAACCAGTAGCAAAGCTATTTTTCCTGAAATGTCACAACTTTCCTCTACAATACGAAATATGCAAAACACAATTTTTTCAAGCATAATCCACATTAAAAATAATACATTGATGATATTGCCTTAGTGAACTTATAATAATACATGTGATACAAGATGAAATAAAAGACTAAAAAAAAATACCAGTCTATCCAACCTGTAACATCTTTAGAGTGCCCATTTAACTGTTTGATGACCGTAGGTGTCTCAGAAACACTGCAAACAGTCAAGGTTCCATCTGATGCTCCATAAGCTAGTAGATCAGAACTCATGTGTCCAAACTTTATCACAGTAACTACACATGAAGGATTTAGGCATTATTCCTCCCAAACCAAGTGGACTAGATATAAATCAGTGGCATAATGGAAAGAAAACCAAGAGCTCCAGATATTACCAGCGGCTTTGCACTGATCAAAGATGCAATGCATGCCAATAAAAGAATAGCCAGGCTCAACCCCCCGATGCCGTGGACGATCAGAATCACTTGCACTTGAACCAAAACTTGCTCTATTATTGGATGCTGGATTTGGAGTTTGCACATCCTAGAATTAAACGAACACATGATTTTGTCATGACATGTCAAAACGTTAAAGATCAAGAAAATTAAACCACCATTTGAAGTTTTATAGAAAAATTTAACGAACCTCCTCCAATTTAAAAAACTGAACACTGCATGTTTCAAGCAAAAACACGTTTCTTTTATATTCATTAACTGTAACTATCTAATATACATGTCGCTATCCTATTGCATTACCATAGTTTCCTTTAATAATTTGAAACCTGAAACACAAGGTCCGGTAAGGTTTTCCAAAATCTAGAAAAGACGGTTGGGAGATACTTCAACTTTTGCCCATTGTAATTTCGGCTAGAGAAGCATTGAACTTGCTAATGTTACATACAAAATCTATTCATGTGCTTTCACTTAATTATTAGAATTTGTGGAAAAGATGGTTCACAATATGATATCACTCCCGCCAATTCAGTGGGGCACAATTGGATCTCTGTAACCTCATTCTTCTGATGAAAAGTTATATTCCCATGCAAGATAGGATAGATCAAAATATTATCTATCCTTCAAATCCAGAGGACTCTTGCATGAGAGGAGGGTCAGTTTGGATTGGCATTTGAAAAAAGTACTTATTTTTTTCATCTTTTTAAAAAAGATCTTTTTTAACAGACAAAATTATTTTACATTTGGATAGGCTTTTTAAAAAGAGTTTTCAAGTATGAAAAACGTCTTTTGCTTCTGCTTTTTTTAAAAGCAAAGTATTCTTAGCTTTTAGAAAAAGCAAATAATTTGCTTTTTTAAATAAAAGTACTTTTTTTAAAAGACGTATCCAAATAGGTTTTAAATTGAATAAAAGTACTTTATTTTTTAAGAAAAGTTTTTTTTCACTCAAAAAAGCCAATCCAAACTAGCACATATTAGATATAAAATCATTTGTGTGATTTTAATATTTACTTTTCATCCTTTCGCTAGCATGTTTGGTTGAACTTTTTGAAAGTTTGAAGCTATATACTTTAGCCTTTTAAGAATTAAAACGGAAAGGATTCTTCCAAACAAAAAAGCTGCTTAAAGATACAGCAAACTAAATATTAGATTCTTTTTTTTCCCTTTAAAAAAAGATATTTAAAAAGAATATATAAAAGGAAAAGAATATAAGACCTTTGAGAAGCTCCAATTATTGTGAAGTCTAGGATAGTTAGATAAACAAGCATGCATCCTGAGAAGTTTCAGTAAACAGAGCCTTACGGTCCAGACCAAGAACTTATCTAGTAATTTTTCCTAATATACCTAATTCAATTGCTTAAGGATTTCTTTTGACATTCCCTTTCTAAAAGAACAAATAACAAAATAAGCCTAGGTATCCTACATCCTCAGGGGTGCTTCGCAACTACAATCTTTCCTCAATGACAGCACACTCAATGCAAGTTTATCACAACATCTATAGGGAACTAAACATACCCGACTAGAAGTCCAGCTGTCTGCCTCAGACCAGCGGGAGAAGGGATTTGGAGATGGCATCCATCGACCACTGATGCATCAACCAGTAAATTATCCTGATGTCAGAATTGTACCGAAACAAATTTAAGCTAGCACAATATATGAGAAAGCTGCATTGGCAAAATATTTGGTCATATTTGACTAAAAGTAAAGAATTAACCACAAAGAAGTACATATGAATATCAAAACAGAAGGATGGCAATTGAATTGGGAAAGAGAAAGGTCTTATAACAACATTTTATTATAAGATGTGATATCATTTTTAACCTAGAAAATAATAGAAAAGGATTGGTGAAGAAAAATACACCAGATTAAAAGAGCTCCCGGTTCTTTCAGCCAAAAAGTCTGAGATATTTTAATACATATGAATAATGTCTGAGATATTAATGTATCTAACTATATATCCGGATCATTTGAACTGAAACTCCATTTACAACCATGCCTATCTTTAGGTCTTCAAATTTTGTCACCCTTTTGATGAGTTGAAAATCATGGAGTTCAACATCAAACATCTATGCTCATAACTTCAAGTAAAAAATTCCAAAACCTGTTTCCTGGAGTACTCTGCAGACTTGGGACACGTGAACTTTCCCAGTTCTTGGGCCTAGATATATAATTCCTGTATGCCACATAAGTTTTTCCATTGCATCTCCAATCCTTTAACACAAATATTCCAACGTCAAAAATGTGCTGAACTTCATCCAAAACAACACAATTGAGAAGAGCATAAAAGACAGCCTACAAACAAAACTGAGTAGAAAATTCGTGGAAAAGCAACCAAATTGTAATCGATTAGGTGGCATTCATCCTATTGTGAATCATATGTAAATCATTTTTTATTCCTCTCTTTTTTTTCTTTTTTTTTTTCCACCAATAGGTTGTTTTCTTTTTCCTCTATCTTTAGTCATCGAAAAGGTAGTTTCCACACATGACCAGATTCTATCATACTTTTCACGGTACTTCTACCTTGCTTTACAATTTTCTCTCAAATCTATTGCTTACTGTCATACAAGGAACAAACAGAAAACTTTTACGAAGATAACATAGCTAAGAGCACTGTAACAACACGCGAATCAATGACCGAACTGCAAAATCATTCCAAAACTCCAAAAGTAACAGCACCAACTCCAAGAGGAAAAATCATATATATATGATTTTAAACCAAAATTCAAATCTAGCACGATTGATCTGAGCAAACATGAAGTTCCAAAGAAACCAAATGGAAAAACAGAATAGAATGAGATTAACAAAGAAATCGCATAGAGAATTTAGAAGCAGCGAACACTGTAACGATGTGAATTTTCAGATGTGTGCGATAAATTTGAAACTATGAATCGATGAAGCGCAAATTTTCAAAATGGAACGTACTCTGCGGCTGAGAAGTCCGGCCTTGGCCTTCCGGTGAAGGAGGAGGCGGCGGATGCCGATGTATTCGGGATCGCCTTCGGCGGTTGCGGGTTGCAACAAGCAGCAGAACAAGTCTGGATCTGAGCTGCTCTTCTTCTTGTTGCCGCCGTCGGCGTTGTTGGTTTCGATTTTGTTGTTGCTGTTGCTGTTTTGGTGTTCGTTCTGTTTGAGCTCTGGTTCGCGGTCGTTCATGGCGGCGCTGCTCTGCTCCGCCATCGTTCCTATGAATCCTTCATCGGAGAGCGGTGGCCGAGCTCGATTCTCCGGCGTGGTTGACCGTTTTGGAATGAGAGAGAGAAAGAGAAGAAGATAAATAAATGGAAACCGTACTAGCCGGTGATCGTGGGAGAAAGCGAGGAATAATAATAATAATAATAATAATAATAATAATAATAATAATAATAATAAATAAAGATGTCAAAAATATTTTTTTTATAAATATTTTTTTTAAATTAAAATTTAATACATATAATTAATTAATTTGGTGTTAATTTTATTAAAATTAGATCGGATAAATTAATTTATTCAAAATTTTAATAAATTAAATTTTGAATTGGTAGTGGCGTTGAGTTTCTCGACCCTTTGCCTTAGGATTAGTTAGTTCTATTTCTCGATAGGGGCAAAGAAAGGGGTATAACTCAGCGGTAGAGTGTCTATAAATTAATATTTTTTATAAAAAATAATTATAATATTTTTATTATAAAAATAATTAAAATATCTCTATTATATATATATATATATATATTAATTTTAAAAATATATATATATTAATTTTAAAAATTATAAATTTTAACTCTATGATAACAAAGAAGAAAAATGTTAGAATTTAGAATTCTCAAAATTAATATATATAATAAGAGTATTTTAATTATTTTCTATAATAGAAGTATTATAGTCATTTTTTATAAAAAAGTAATATTAATTTAGACCGATTTAAAATTTGATTTATCATTTTTCGATCAAATTAATTTGTTTGACCTAATTTTGATAAAAATAATACGATTTAATCGATTATGTATTAAACTTTAATTATTAAAAAATATTAAAAAATATTTTAAATGTTTTTATCAAAATGACTCTCAAAAAATAATAATAATAATAATAATAATAATAATAATAATAATAATAATAAGTCTATTATACACGCAAATCTTTTTAGTTTATAAATTTATATAAATTAATTTAAAATCTAATAAAAATAATCTTTACATCAAAATGTGTGTATACACGTAATCACTTAACCATTTCAATAGTGGATAGACACTTATGTAATTGTTACGCGATAAAATGTAATTTTTTTTTTGAAAGATAGATCATTTATATTTATCTAACAGTTATGCTATACATACAAGTTTTTTAACTTACAAATCTTACAAGTTGAGCCAAATCCAACAAAAACTACGCTCATCTACAAAATCGTGTTAACACGCGTATCACGTTTCCAAAGCGCTCCTTCACTATTATGAACGACTCTTCTTCTTCCTCGATGAAAATCATAACTGTCATTTTTTTCCGCGTTTTTTCTCCTCTTCCTCTTTTTCCTTCTTCTTTTCCCTTTTTTTGTGTTTTTTCTCCTTTTTTTCCGCGTGTTTCATCTTCATCGTCATGTGTCTCCTCTTTTTCTTTTGATTTTGTAACAATATATATTTTTTCTTTTTTGTTTGATTTTTTCATCTCAAAAAAATTATGAGAATATGAAATAAGAAGATGAAGAAGAAGAAACAGCAGAAGAGGAGGGGGAGAAAGATGAAGAGTTCTGAATTATGCAGAACTTATCAGAATAAAAATATACTCAAATATCTTCGTTTTACACCCAAATTTGCTGCAAATATAGAAATGAGTTATGCTACGTGTACACTAAAATCAGCCACCAAAGTATACTGGAATACAAATATATATTAAAAATAAATTAAGCACACATGTATTTATACATAAATACATTGGTGGCTAATTTTAGTGATTGATTTTAGTGGCTGATTTTAGTGTACAAATAATATTTTTTTACAGAAAAATATTTTCACTAATACTGTATTTTTTTTCTTCTTCTTCTTTTCCTTATTTCTTTCTTTCTTTTAGTTAAATGAATGTAAGTTCATCATCTTCCAAGTAATTTTGTACCATTATGTGTTTTTTCTTCTTCTTTATTTGATTTTTTTATTCTTGTTAAGAGAGTAAAACAAAAAGAAACTTGAGAAGGTAAAAAAAGAAAAAGATGAATAAGAAAAAAAAGTAGAAGACTATGGTGATAATGATGAAAAAAAGAAGCAGCAGAAGATGAGGAGGATGAAGAAGAAGAGTTCTGAATTATGCAGAACTTATCAGAATTAAAATACACCCAAATATATTCATTTTACACCTAAATATCTTCGTATTACAACCAAATATTTTCGTTTTACATCCAAATTTGCTGTAAATACAAAAATGAGTTATGCTACATCTACACTAAAACCAGCCACCAAAGTCAGTTACCAGTATAAAATACATACTGGAATACAAATATACATTGAAAATAAATTAAAACACACATGTATTTATACACAAATACATTGGTGACTGATTTTAGTGTACAAATAACATTTTTGTAAGAAAAATATTTTTTCTAATACTGCATTTTTTTCTTCTTTTTCTTTTCCTTATTTCTTTCTTTCTTTTAGTTAAATAAATGTAAGTTCATCCTCTTCCAAGTAATTTTACAACATTATATGTTTCTTCTAATTCTTTGTTTAATTTTTTTGTTTTTATTCTTGTTAAGAGAGTAAAATAAGAAAAAACTTGAGAAGGTAAAGCAAAAAAGAAAAGATGAATAAAAAAAAAGAAGAAAAAAATAGTGATGAGGATGAAAAAAAGAAGCAAAGATGAGAAAGAGGAACATGAAGAGTTTTAAGTTATAAATAACTTATCAGAATAAAAATACACCCAAAATTCTTATAAATACACCCAAATATCTTTGTCTTACACCCAAATATCCTCGTGTTACACCCAAATTTGCTGCAAAGACAGATAAATATTTCCTCTAATGCTATATTTTTTTCTTCTGAATTGAATCACACCTCAACCACTTGATTGGACTCAAAACAATAAAGATTTTTTCGATTTTCCTTCTTCAAATCCAGCTGAGGGATTTCTTCTCAGTCGGAGATATTTTCAATTTCCATTTTTCCTCTATGCTACATGTAATCAATTGATTCTTAATTTCATTTTTCTTTTTATTTGTGCTCCGAACTCTTGTAGAAAAACCTGCAGCCTTCGCATAATCCTTGTAGAATTTTGCAGCATCTTCAAGGGTGTTAAAAGTCATCCCAACCTTGGATACAAACTACTCATCAACACTATAGATTTGCTGCAAAATACACCATATTAAAATAAGCATAAACTATATAATGCAAATACAACAATAAAACTATTATAAAAAAATAATAAAAATCAGATTCATGAAATATCAATAAATAGAAACTAAAACAATTCAACCAAAATAATAAGACAATTCACCCTTAATGAGATGAAAAGTCTTAAATTGTAAATACACCCAAACTTTCCTGAAATACACCAAAATATTCTTGATTTACATCCTTGATATAAAATGCAAAAACTTCATCAGAGCTAGTATATTAGATTCAATTTAAATAAGGAACAATGAACAGCAAATTTTACAGACAAGGTATCAAGGTTAGCCCATTATTCAGCTACACAATCATAAACTACTAACTGGATTCAAATTCAGATTCAATTATTAATTGGAATTAAACCACATCTCAGGAACTTCATTGAATTCAAATTCAAAATCCACTTCGCTGTGGTTCAGATGATAATATGAAGTTGAATCATCCATTATCTTCAAAACGATTTTTAGAACTTGATTTCAGAAATAATGAAAAACGAAGAAACAAAGAAAAAGAATAGAGAGAACAACTTACGTAAACAGTGAAGGAAAAGGGAGAGAGAAATGCACGAAAGAGATCGAAGAGAGAACGTAAGAAAACGCAGAAGGAATCCAAAAAAGAAAATGAAATTTTTTTGAAAAAGGAAGTTATGGATTCGCGCGTTGATTGATTGGAAAATCTGTTAAGGAGGTGCGTGAAACATACGTGCCATAAGAGGCCCGTTTTAGGGATTAGAAATTTTCAAGACTTGCATAACTTGTATAGTAAAAAAGTTTGTATGTAGAGATTAATTCTTATTTTTACATGATATAAGAAAAACGATAGGGTTAAATACTAAATATACTATATCTACTCTTTTATTATATTAATTAACAAGGCAAAAAAAAAAAGAACTTTGTAGACTTCATACAAATATCTTTTTCATCGATGTAAGGCCTATTAAAGACTTTTTGGCCCAACAAGAAAAAGAACAAATAAAAATCACACGTCCAATTTACCAAAAAAAATCAGACGTCCAATGGGAACTCAAACTCACAATTGCCTTATTAGAAGTCAGACACCTTATACATTAGGCTATGAGCGCTTTTTGATGCTTGCTTTCATGAAATACTAGAGCAGAAATCCAACAAAGGGTGTGTTTGGAAATTCCTTGGAAGAGAAAAAGATACGTTTAGAAAGCTTCAATGTTTGGTTTGAGAAACTTTTTTTTTTATTTACTACCAAAACCAACGTTTACAAGAAGCAACTATTTTTAACTTCTGCATTTTCCTAGCGGGCTTTTAGTCATAAATACTAACTATTCATTTATCTTTTACCAATTTTATCTTTCATGTATATTATTATATTATTTATAAAATTCTTGTTATTTCTATTTATATGAGCTCTATTTTTCTATTTTTTATTTTTTTCAACTGTTTGCTTGATATTATACATTTTTATAATTGTGATTTTTGTATATTATGTTTGTTATTATCTTTTTATAATGTGATTTATTGATTCTATTAGGTAAAGTAAATTAAACAAAAATTTAACTGTAAATAATAATAATAGTAAAAAATTATAGCATACTAAAAAAATACTAAAAATACTAAAAGTATACTATATAAAAAGATCATCAAAAATTTTCAGATTTGTTTCAATTACTATAAAGTAAATATTTAATTTTTTATTATTCTTAGTACTCTCTTTTATAATTGTAATTCTCATATACTATATTTTAGTATAATATTTTATAATATAGATTATGCTTCCATTAAAAATTAAATTAAATAAAAAATTAATCATAGATAATAATAAAATCATAAATGTTGGATTTCGAATTAATATTAAGAATAAGATTATTGAAATTACTAGAATAAGAGTACGATATAAAAAAATACTAAAGTACATTCTAAGTTAATATTTAAAAATATATTTTATCTATTTTTTATATGTTATTTTTATTTTAGTAAGTAAATATTAATTTTATTATTAAATTAACTAATAAGATCTATTTAAATATCTAAATTAAAATGATAGAATTATATAAAAAAATTATTTAATTGAAGTCTATTTTAGTAATTTTTTATCTAAAAGTGATTTTGAATAGTATAAGCCAAACAACATTTATTTTACTATAATCAATTTTGACACAAAAATTACCAAACATAAATCACTTTAACACAAACTTATTTTTTATCAAAATCAAGTTTGCAAAATCAATTTTATGCAAACTCTCATTTACAAACTGTAATCCAAACACACACAAAATAATCACATACAATTATTCTATGTGCAAAGCTAATTAATGAATATAAATAATGTAGCTTTAAACAAAAAAATTGCATTCCATCAGATAAAACAATTTGGAACTTTAAATGAAGCTGGAAGATAAACAGATCAAAGATTCCAATGTGGTATTCATTTTCTATGTTAAAAAATTCATGCTCCATTACTTAAAAATTCTCATCTGATCTTATTGGATGCAAAATTGAAGATGAGAGGGAATTAGATTAAAACTTTTTGCCGAAGAGCAATTAGAATCCTGGCAATAATAGTGTGGTTCTGGGTTTTGCATCAACGGCTCCACACCAGATAAAGACGCCAATAACAACAACATTACAAATAACATCAGATCAAATAATAAGGAACATACACAACTCTTCATCGTAAACCATCATCAATCTGTCATTGGAAAAAGAAAAAAGGAAAAAGAAGAAATCACCCGAGGTGGGAGCGTGCCTCTTGAGAGTGATTTGGTGCTGCTGCCAGCTATGAAGACAAAGTTTAAATAAAAAAAAAATAATATTAAAAAATAAAAAAAACTATGTGCAGGAATATTAAAATCTTATACCTTTATTTTCTCAGAGGGCTTGTTGGGCTTGTTGGATAGTTTGTTGCAAAATGTCCAGAAAATTCCCATAGTTGTAGCAGCTTCCGCCGCCACAAACGCTGCCGTACCTACCTTGGCATCTGCCTCCTCCCTGGTTGCTTTCCTTGATCCAGCCCACCATGGCTGTACATGTACGACCGTCATCACATCCTCCACCTTATCCACCATCACCATGTCAACTATTACCACGAACTCCACTGTGACCACTGAGCCCACCGTTGCCTTAGCCTCCTCGACTACCATAGTTGCCGCCACAACCTCTTCGACTGCCGTAACCCTACTACCATTGCTGTTGTCCCTTTCACCGTGACAGGAAATAAATAGATCTAACCGCTCTGTTCTTGTCGCCACAGCTGCTATGCTCTCCTCTTGCCTCGTCACGCTGCATGTGCTTTCTGTGGCAACCGCTCAGTTCTTTCCATCGATCTACTCTCTTTCACCGCTTCCTCCTCCATATCCACCACCACCACATCGGTGACTACCATGATCTTGGCACGACATCACCAAATGACAGAAAAGTTATCCGGTGATAAAGAGATCTGAAAAAGAAGAAAAACAGAAGAGGAGGAACTGAAGAAGAAGAGAATGAGAAAAAAATAACGTAAATCCCTTTTCAATTTTGATTTTGAATTCAAAATTTGAAATTTCACGCTCACTCTTAGTGGAACTCACTCTTAGTGGAACTCAACTGTGAAAGGAGCCAATAAGTATACGAATGAATTGAAACATGGCATGTAATGGATGACATAAGCCAATTAGCCAATGAAAATGTACGTATGAATCATTGTATGGCATGTGGTGAATGATATACATATCATGAACAGTACTTTCATAGCTAAAAGGATTGACAAGGTGAAATTCCACTAATTTAAAACCCTCTATTAGAAGAATAGTATTAGATTAGATAGTATTAGATAGTATTAGATTTATGAGAGTAATTGACATAAAATGTTTTCACATAAATATAACACGTGTGATTTTTTTTTTCAAAGTTAAAAAAGACTTTTATTGCATCATAAAAGTGGTACAAATGTCCAAATGCAGGACATGAGATAGAAAAGTGGGGGTTTCCCAAATAAAAAAACTCACTAAAGGCAAAGTGAACAAAACTGAACTAAACTTAGAAAGGAGAATTGGGAAAAAAAACAAAAACCTAAGACGGTGAGTTTAGGCTAGAGAGGTGAACTGTTGCGCCAGGGTTACCGACATTTGAAGCGTCTCTTCTGGCGTTTGGTTTGTGTGCTCAAAGACCCAAAGGTTTCTTGCCTTCCATATGTTCCAACAGATACTTGCCACAAAACCCATCAACCTCTCTCCATCATGTTTCCGCTCAAGCTTTGTCTTCAATTCTTGCCACCATTCAAAGAACTGGTCACCGGTAGGATGTGGAAGGTGCAGGTAAATCTGGCTTCTACTCCAAATGTCTTGGGCTTTGTTGCATGTAATTAGGCAGTGGGTGATTGACTCTGATTGTGTGTGACAATAAGGGCAAAGAGAACTTGTACTTGGAAATCTGCGATGGATGAATTCTAGCACTGGAATTCGACCATGGAGGCATTTCCAGAGGAACATCTTCACACTGGAAGTGACTTTCAGCTTCCCCAAGTGCTGCGAAATATGCTTTTGCTTCATGTGGTCAGGGCAGTGCTCTAGTGGAGGGTGAAAAAATAGGTAAGCAATGTTATAACCTGAGGCTGTGTCATACTTTTTAGATTTGTTGAGGCTTCATTGAAGCACATCTTCTCCATCTACAAGTTGAATTGAGTAGATTCTGCTTTGAATTTCAGGGGAAAAACTGTTGGCAATCAGGTTGTGGTTCCAATTTCTATCAGGCAACATAAGATCTTTTACCCAGAAGACCGGATTCTTCGGGGTAATAGGTTGTGACAAAGGGATACGGAACGGATACGGTGGAGGTAACCAAGGGTCGCTAAATACTCGGATGGAACTACCAGATCCAACCCTCCAATTCAAGCCTTTTTCAACAACTGTTCGGCCCTCTAAGATGCTGCGCCAGCCCCAAGAAGGTAAGCCTCCTAACTCTGCACTCATCGCATTGCTGTACTTAAAGTATTTACCTTTCAGTGTTCTTGCTAGGATAGAATTAGGCTGAGTAGCAATCCTCCAGTACTGTTTTCCTAATAAAGCGAGGTTCTGAGCCCTCAAATCTTTCAGGCCTAGTCCCCCCTCCTTCTTAGGTCTGGACATTGTATCCCAGCCAATCCAAACCATTCTCCGTTCTGTTCTTTTTTGACCCCACCAGTACTGAGTAAGAATTCTGTGAATTTTATTAATGAGTGTGTCTGGCAGTCTGAAACAGGAGAGTGTATAGATTGGAACAGCTTCCCCAACAGCCTTGAGTAAAACATTTCTTCCTGCGTTTGACACCATATTCTTCTGCCATCCTTGAACCTTTTTCTGAACCTTTTCCTTAATCAAACCGAATGTAGCTTTTTTAGATTTGTTAACTAAAGAAGGGAGGCCCAAATATTTGTCCTGTGCACTGATATGTTCAATATGTAGCTTGGCTGCCACCTGGAGCCAGATATGATTTGGGGTATTGTTGCTAAAGAATATCGAGGATTTGTTGAGATTCACTTGTTGTCCACTAACCCTCTCGTATTCACCCAGGGTATTTAGAATTTGTTCACAACCATATTCTGTTGCCTTAGAGAATAGAATAGAATCATCAGCAAAAAGGAGATGGCTAATAGTGGGACTTCTTCTGCACACCTGAATTCCTTGAATTCTACCGCTTAATTCCGCTTTGTGTAGTAAGAAGGAAAGACCTTCTGCACAGAAAAGAAAAAGATAGGGGGATAGAGGGTCACCTTGGCGGATGCCTCTAGTTGGTTTGAAATAACCAAAAGGTTGTCCTTCCACAACAACAGAATAAGAAACGGTAGTTACTAATTCATGAATCCAGTTTATCCACCTTTCACCAAATCCGAACTTAGCTAAAATGAACCATAGAAAATGCCACTCTACTCTATCATAGGTTTTACTCATATCTAACTTGACTGCCATTTCATGCTGCAGA
Organism: Arachis hypogaea; assembly: GCF_003086295.3. Taxonomy (NCBI): domain Eukaryota; kingdom Viridiplantae; phylum Streptophyta; class Magnoliopsida; order Fabales; family Fabaceae; genus Arachis; species Arachis hypogaea. The sequence continues at coordinate 44,406,052 of NC_092043.1, forward strand.
CCTGACTTTTTATTCTTTAGATAGTGCATACATTCATGAGCAATCAAGATATTGTCTGAAATTAAGCTGCCCTTGATAAAGGCACTTTGGGTAGGACTAATTAGTTTATTCATGCAATCCTATAGTCTATGGACGAAAACTTTAGAAATAATTTTGTAAATGACTGTAGACAAACTGATGGGTCTAACCTGTGTCATTGTAGTAGCATCCGGCACTTTTGGGATGAGACAGATATGTGTATGGTTGAAGCTTTTTAAAATTTTTCCCCCTTGAAAGAAACTGCGAACTGTTCGAAAAACATCTGCACCCACTATATTCCAAAAGAATTGAAAGAACTTTGCAGTCATACCGTCTTCTCCCGGGGCACTTTGCGGGTGAATACTAAAAGTGGCTCGCTTAACTTACTCAATAGTGACTGGTCTTTGTAACCTACGGTTCATGGAAGCTGTAACCTTAGGCTCAAAGTCCGAGAACAGGGGATCCGGGTCAGTCTGGGCAGTTGAGGAGAAAATGTCCCGAAAGTAGTCTTCCGCCACTACTGCAATTGATGAGTTGAAATATGTCTGATTATTTAGTGATTTTTATCTATAATTTTATGTGAATATTCACTAATATTAGTCCGAGAACACGTGTGATATTTACACTTATTATGTTAAGTGATTTAATAAAATATGTCTGATTATTTAGTGATTTTTATCTATAATTTTATGTGAATATTCACTAATATTTAGCAATTTTATTCAATAATATAATTCGAATAGTAAAAATTTAGTTGCGCCCTAAACATATAAGTACTAGCTAAAGATCTTTTAAATTATGAGAGTTAATAAAGTAATAAAATAAGAGATTAATCACTCTTAAATTAAAATAATAAAATGTATATATGATAAAAATTACAAATTTAGTGATTATTAATCACTTATCTTATCATTTTATTTTATTTTTTCTACAAATTCAAGTATAATAACCTCTCATTTTACTAATTTTATCATTTGTTTTTTGCTTTCTTTACTTTGGTCAAAGAGTCTTGATATTTTTATTGGACTCTTAAGAGGAGGGTTTTACATGGCCCAGAGAATTTATTTTTTTGGTACAACCACATTCGTTCTTTTATACAATTATTCAATCAATTAATGTGTAAAAAAATAAGACAAGTTATCGAAATAAATTATTTGAAAAACAATATTACTATAATACAACATATGAATAATGAAAACGCAACTTTTATAATTCTATAGAAACGCGGGAGAGATATAACGGATTAGGGATTGCACGTAAACCGTAAACCGTTAGACAGCAGTTTATATTGAAAAGCGTGCAACCGCTATATCCTACAGCGATTTCTGAAGAAGCTGAACAAAGAAGAAACCGCAACACTCTTACAGCAATTTCTTCGCATGTATCATTTCAATTCAATCTATATCTTATTTGATCATCATGTTATCCTATATACTATATAACATATATTGTTATCATTATTCTATAATATCATCACTATTATATAATAAATTTATATTGTTTATTTTATTCCTTTTTTATACATTATTCACGTCCCAATTCAATATATTCTTAGTTTTGTGTTTCTTTCTTCTTTTTGATAATCATTTTATTATATATCATAAAAAGTATTTCAAGTATTATAGTAATTTTAATTATTAATCTCAACTATAATATATATAATATATAATTAAAATCAATAATTAAAATTATTAAAACGTTTAAAACATCAGAGTACTCAAAATATTTTTTATATAGTAATATAATATATCAATATATATACAAATCATTTTGTATGGTTTTAGACTTAGTTTCTCTTCAATGCATGATTTATTTTATCCGAAAGAATTTATAAAATTTAAGGAATATTTTTTTTAAGAGTATATAAAGAATAGCTTTTTGTTCGAATATTTTTTTAATTACCTTACCTTATTTGTTACATCACACCCCTAGAATGACAATGTCCGAGAATCGACAACAACTGCTTCATATAACACTTAATCTGCAGACCAAAAATAACCTCCTCTCTCAAATTCAAATTTTGATGTGATCTCCGTTAACTATCATTCATTCATCTAGATTTAGAAATAACACAAACAATAAATCTCATAACATATATAATTAAATAAGCCAGAGAAACAAATCACCAAAAAACAAATGAAAAAGAGCATAATTTGTTGAATAAACTAAATGAATTCTAAGATAATTAGACAACATCAACATCTCCTTCCCCACAAGACCCTACCATATCTTAGCATTCACCCTTTAAGTGTCAACAGGCCCCTACTGTAACCTTGGCTTTGAAATAATGATTCAATAACTAATAGCAATTTAACCAAAAGAAATTCTAAAACCAAGGAAAAAAAAGCTCAAAGTTTTTACAAAGAAAAAGACTATCAAAGGCTTAAAAAGAGCAAAAGTGTCAACTGCGTTGGAAATTTGGAATTGTATATTTTTCTCTATCAATAAAGGCTATATAAATTATAATCAACATGGTACCAATAATTTATGAAATTTAAAAATTATACAGAAACGATCATATATCATTTTATAAATGCCACAATAAAATTATGAAAAGATCAAGACATCAACAAAGGTAAAATCTATCTCAAATTCCAAACACCTTATGTGAAAATTCTTAACTTAAAAAAAAAGTAAAAATATAAAATTCAGAAAAGTAAATTATTAAAATATCAAAAAGAAAGAAGAGTGAAAGAAAGAGCAAGAGAAATAAGCCACGAGTTAAATAGATACATCACTTATTCCTCTTGACTCATATGCTCTTATTGATTCATCTATTCTCTTTGACTAAAACTTGATATTTTCTCAATTTTGTGAATGAAAAAGATTATAACCTAAAAAAGTACAAAATGATATATGAACATTGAAATCCTACTAACATGTCTAACTTTATTTAATAGCGGAATAAACACATCAGTATTCAAAATCTGATCGCCAATGAAAATCAAGTAATCATAGCAGAGGGAACAACAATAAAACAAAGCATACATGAACAGGTTGAAGTTAGTCATTCTTGTTCGAATGCTGTTGTTGGGTTGCTTGGATTCGTCCCACCAGCTAGCTTGGGCTCTTTCCTTGGAGAGATGCAATCTGTAACGTAATTTTGTTCTCAAGTCTTAAGAATAACAAGTCTTTTAAAAAATAAAGAAAATTTATTCACCAAATCCCTAACAATGTTTTTGATGGATATAATTTAATGGTAACTCTTACAGAATAACAAGAAGCATGCTGACAAAAGCAACATTATACCTTTGGAATATGGATGTTTGCGAGGCATTCCCTTTCTGAGGGAGAAAAGAAAGGAGGTGTAGAGCACTTGAACGCGGTCATCTAAGAAATAAGGCCTCGTATCGAAGACTCGATTCACGAGTACACGCACAGATAAGAACCTTTGCTCCTCTTGTACCAACCCTAATTCAACTACTAAAATGCAAAAGGATGGAATGCCTTCTGCGAGACCAGAGATGGTAACACATACTTTGCTGTTGCCAAGGTCAACCAAGTTGAGCTCAGAGGAAAAATCATCAAAGAAGGATGGTTGGATCGCCTCACACAACTCATCAAGGCCTTGATGGCGAAGAATGCAATAATCTTTATTATCCACCAGCAAAGCCTGTATGTCATATTTCACACCACGTACGGGAAGAGCCTTCAGTTTCCATGTCAGCACCACACTGCCATCGCCTACATCCCCAAGGGACCGCACACGCACGAAAAGATCATAACCAGGAACAAAAAATGTGCGCTCCAGTTTAATCCATGCTTTAAGTTGGGGATCGTAGAGATATGCAATTCCTGGTGCGGACAGGGGATGCAAAAAGAATTTATCATTTAGCACAAAACCAACAGGCAAACTATAATCATCAGAGTTGACTTCGGTTGGAGGAGCGGGAGCGGAATGCCAGCTCGGGTGACGGGGATTGGGACATAAAACCCATAACCCCGTCTTTCTTCCTAACTGTGGTACCGCACCATGCTCCAACAAGTAAACGTCATCTTTAATGTTTGCAAGGAAAATGAAGTCTTCGGTCGGTAGCGGAGGGATTGCGCCCGTCTCTACTGCCTCAGATGTGCCCAACGTGTTGCCGCCGACATAGGAGATTTGGTAGATCTTGGTGCCAGATTCGGTTTGCTTACCGACTAAGAAAAATTTCGAGTCGAAGATAAAGTAATCCAACATGCTGGACTCTGGAAGATTCAAACAGAAATCAAACGGAGCCTGCTCAAGATGGGATTTCCAATCCCTATCCTCATTCTTCCCCAATTTTTCTAACTTCTCAACGCGGATGCCAAAGATGTAGTCGTTTGTCACCATCCACAGGCATTCTCCTGTTTCCGCCGACTCCATCATCAACAATATGAACACAGAGAAGAAAGGATTTATTTGTTTGTTATGTAGAAGGCTGGGAGATAGAAGGCAGACGTAGGCTAGGGTTTCGGTTATTGAAGATCGTATGCAAACCCCGCTTTTTCTCACCCAGCCAATCCTTTGGTCCGCGAAAAACAAAAATTCAAGATAAATCTTGTTCGAAATAAATTAAAAAAATATATTTATTTTTCAAAACAAATAATTTTATCCATAAGTTTTAGAACACATTTTTTTGGACTTTGAAACAAGGCCGTCCACTGTAATAATGAACTTTAATATTTTTATAAAATTCGCTCACTTAAATGGCAAATTTTATGTTAATAAGCGGTAAATTTTTTTCCACATATAATATATATTCACATTGGGCCTGCTACACATACAAGCAATAAGGTCTTACAAGTGTTACAAGCCCCCAACCCACAAATATTCCATACGCACACTAATTATATTGAATGGAGCGTAACATTCACGAATTCCCACTCAAACGGTTACACTTCTCTTCGCGTAAACCGCCCCTTAACGGCAGACTCTTCCACTTCTTCCACTTCTCAAATCCATTCAGAGAAAACACAACCCTTTCATTTTCGAGCAACATTCGAAACTTAAGATATACAATTCGTCGCTAAGATTCGAAAATTCCATCAACACAACATAGAACTCTCGATCAAGAATCTCAAGAGAAAACAAAGCTATAATACTCAAGGTACGTTACATTACCATTCCTGTATATTTTCCAGATTTCGAACTAAGTTTTACTGTTCTTCTACGTTGTTTTACGTTTTACTGTTCTTCTTACTCTACGTCTCATTTTACAGTTTATGATGTTCTACTTGTTCTAGGTTTTACTGTTATTCTTTGTTCTATGTTACACTGTTCTTCTTAGTTCTTCTAGGTGTTACTGTTCTTGTTGTTCTACTTCTTCTGGTAACTAATTTTTGGGGGTATATTCCGTAGTTTGGTGGGTGTATATGGAGTAATTTGTTGGGTGTATATGGCATAAAATGTTGGGTGTATATTCCTGAACTGATATACTGTAATAGTCAGCAGTTGCTTATATTTGCTTGTCCATTGGTGTATATTGCTTGACCTTGTAATGTTGCTTAACATTGTATATTGATGCATGTTTGAGTGATATATGACTGATATATATGGGTGTATCTGAATCATATCTATGGGTGTATCTTACTGATATCTATGGTGTATATGACTCATATATATGGGTGTATCTTACTGATATCTTTGGATGTATTTTTCATTTCAGAAAAAAATGGCAACGAGAAACCAACTTGAAAGAAATGTAAGAACAAATATAGCAGGAGGAGGTGGACCACTATAGAGTAGAATATGCCTCGGGGATACTATTTAGTGAATTGAATAAAGAGAGATCAAGCAATTAGAGCGAGTAATGCAATAAGACTGTCGAAGTCATCGTCAGTATTATTGAGTCCATTTTGTCAGATAAATTCTACTGATATAGAAACTGGGTAATCCAACTGCTAGCTAGTTTGTAAATTGAACAAAAATTTAACTATAAATAATAATAATAATAATAATAATAATAATAATAATAATAATAATAAAAATAATAATAATAATAATAATAATAATAATAATAGTAAAAAATTATATCATACTAAAAAAAATACTAAAAGTATACTATATAGAAAGATCATCAAGAATTTTCAGATTTGTTTTGATTACTATAAAGTAAATATTTAATTTTTTATTATTTTTAGTACTCTCTTTTATAATTGTAATTCTCATATACTATGTTTTAGTATAATTTTTTATAATATAGATTATACTTCCATTAAAAAATAAATTAAATAAAAAATTAATCATAGATAATAATAAAATCATAAATGTTGGATTTCAAATTAATATTAAGAATAAGATTATTGAAAGTACTAGAATAAGAGTACGATATAAACAAAATACTAAAGTACATTCTTAGTTAATATTTAAAAATATATTTTATCTATTTTTTATATGTTATTTTTATTTTAGTAAGTAAATATTAATTTTATTATTAAATTAACTAATAAAATCTATTTAAATATCTAAATTAAAATGATAGGATTATATAAAAAAATTATTTAAATTGAGATCTATTTTAGAAATTTTTTATCTAAAAGTAATTTTGAATAGTATAAACCAAACAACATTTATTTTACTATAATCAATTTTGATACAAAAATTACCAAACAACATTTATTTTATCAAAATCAAGTTTGTAAAATCAATTTTGGAAAAGTCTAGGAGGCCAGCAATTTTATTGCATTTTGGCCAGCATGTAACCAGCAGAGAAAGTTTAACCATTGGATGAAATTTCACACCAATCTCACACCATCAAATCATCATTGATGGCTAGTTGATGGCTACTAATCGCAAATGTTGCTGGCCCCTAGCATTGCTCATCAATTTTATGCAAACTCTCGTTTACAAACTGTAATTCAAACACACACAAAATAATCACATACAATTATTCTTTGTGCAAAGCTAATTAATGAATATAAATAATGTAGCTTTAAACAAAAAAATTGCATTCCATCGGATAAAAAATTTTGGAACTTTAAATGAAGCTGGAAGATAAACAGATCAAAGATTCCAATGTGGTATTCATTTTCTATGTTGAAAAATTCATGCTTCATTACTTAAAAATTCTCATATGATTTTATTGGATGCAAAATTGAAGATGAGAGGGAATTAGATTAAAACCTTTTGCCAAAGAGCAATTAGAATCCTGACAATAATAGTGTGGTTTTGGAATTAGAATCGTAGCAATAATAGTGTGGTTCTGGGTTTTCTGCATCAACCGCTCCACACCAGATCAAGACGCCAATAACAACAACATTACAAATATATACATCAGATCAAATAGTAAGGAACATAAACAACTCTTCATCGTAAACCATCATCAATCTGTCATCGGAAAAAAAAAAAGAAAAAGAAGAAATCACCCGAGGTAGGAGCGTGCCTCTTGAGAGTGATTTGGTGCTGCTGCCTGCTATGAAGACACAATTTAAATAAAAAAAAAGATAATATTAAAAAATAAAAAAAAAGCTATGTGCAGAAATATTAAAATCTTATACCTTTGTTTTCTCAGAGGGCTTGTTGGACTTGTTGGACAGTTTGTTGCAAAATGTCCAGAAAATTCCCATAGTTGTAGCAGCTTTCGTCGCCACAAACGCCGCCGTACCTACCTTGGCATCTGCCTCCTCCCTGGTTGCAATCCTTGATTCAGCCCACCATGGCTGTACATGCACGTCATCACATCCTCCACCTTATCCACCAACTACCATGTCAACTATTACCACGAACTCCACTATGACCACTGAGCCCACCGTTGCCTTAGACTCCTCGACTACCATAGTTGCCGCTGCAACCTCTTCGACTGCCGTAACCCTACCACCATTGCTGTTGTCCCTTTCACCGTGACAGGAAATAAATAGATCTAACCGCTCTGTTCTTGTCGTCGCAGCTGCTATGCTCTCCTCTTACCTAGTCTCGCTGCATGTGCTTTCTGTGGCAACCGCTCAGTTCTTTCTATCGATCTACTCTCTTTCACCACTTCCTCCTCTGTATCCACCACCACCACATCGGTGACTACCATGATCTTGGTACGACATTACCAAATGACAGAAAAGTCATCCGGTGATAAAGAGATCTGAAGAAAAAGAAAAACAGAAGAGGAGGAACTGAAGAAGAAGAGAATGAAAAAAAATAACGTAAATCCCTTTTCAATTTTGATTTTGAATTCAAAATTTGAAATTTCACGCTCACTCTTAGTGGAGTGGAACTCAACTGTGAAAGGAGCCGATAAGTGTAAGAATGAATTGAAACATGCATGTAATGAATGACATAAGCCAATTAGCCAATAAAAATATATGTATGAATCATTGTATGACATGTGGTGAATGATATACATACTGTTCCGTCCTAGATGAACCGAGGTATGCGTGGTCTAGAGTGACTGCAAGGTTCCTGGTCCGAGCTATAAGTCGCCAGGGAACAGCGTTGTGGATGACCTCGGTACCTTGAAACACGGCGGCGGGAGCACCTGCAAAAAGGACTCCGACGCTCAAGTAAGTGTGTGAATTAAGAGATGAGGAGTGATTAAAACTGGAGTGAAGTTTTTGTGACCTGTCCTTGTGGGTTGCGTTGGTTGGTTCTTATAAGTGCGTTCTGTGTAGAGATGCGGTCTGTTCCGATGTATCTGGTAAAGGCCGTTGTTAGTATCTTTGACCAGAGGTGTGATCTTGCTTAAGGAGTGGATTCTGTTGTTATGCATAAGAGGCCGAAGATAATGGGCGTGGCCGAAGATTATCGCTAATCAAGCTGATGACTTAGCAGGGGAGTGTTAATTCGGTTATTCCGGGCTGATCTCTTGGGGCGAGCATATGTTGCCTAGCTGGTGCTAACTCTAAGGCCGAGATATCGGGGAACACGTCATAGCCCCCAAGCTCGGATGGTGTTGTGTTAGGAACATTAGCTGAGCTTTTGAAAATATGAATTTGAAAATTTGAATTTTTTGTATGTTGTACTTTGTAAGATTTGAAAATGCATAGTGGGCTTGGATGGTATTTTGGTAACCGGTCCTGTTTAGTAAGCTGTGTCAATTTTTATTGCACATTAACTCCTGTTTCGGTTTCCCACGTTTCTTGCGGTTATGTTTTTAATGTTGCCCACTAAACTAGTGGGCTTTGCAATAACCACATCTTTTGGAACTTACGCTTTTGCTGCCCTATCTTCGAAAGGTCAGTTTTCTTTCTTTGCTTTTTACTGTTACTGCGTTTTTGTGGATTCATGGCGGGGGGAAAATTGAAAGAGAAGCTTCAAGCTGTTGAGGTTAGGGAGGGTGATCCTTACCATTGGGTTAATGAAGATGTTAGGACTCGTTCATCTTCTTTCGTTAGTGTCGACTCCCTTTCTGACCTGAAACGATTGAACTTTGCAAAGAGTGGTTCTGGAGTTACTGTTGAGCTTCTTCCATGTTCTAGTGACGATAGGGTTTATGAGAGGAGGGGGGATTGGTTGTATTTTTACATGTACACCCCTTGTTTGGTTGAGCTTGGGTTGAGATTTCCATTTTCGTTTTTCGAGTGTGTCGTTCTTACCCAACTGAACTGTGCTCCGTCTCAGCTACACCCTAACTCGTGGGCATTCCTTCGTGCTTTCGAAGTTTTAATGGATTATCTTTCCTTCCCCTGTTCTCTGAATTTGTTTTTCTCACTTTTTCAAGCGAAAGCTACTCGAAAGGGGTTGTGGGTCTGCCTTAGTAGCTTTCCTGGTCGTTCTGTCTTCCTCCTCTACAAATCTTCTTTTAAGAATTTCAAGTCTCTATTCGTCAAAGTCCGGTCTGTTGAGTCAGAGTACCCATTTTATCTAGATGATGAGCTTTGTGAAAGATTCCCCCTTTTTTGGTGTGCCGAGCCAAATCAGATTCTTGAGGCGTGTGAGAGGAATGAGGAGGAGGATTTTGTTTTGGATTTATTAGTTGAGAGCGTCGCTGTTGGGGAGTGTTTGTCTATTTCTGATCTGTTGCGTTTATATGATTCCGGTGATATCGAGGGTTTGAGGGCTTACATAGGTAACGTTTTTATCTGTTCTTTGTCGATGTTGCTACTTGTTTTACCCTTCTGACGTTTGCTGACTTCTTCGTAGGTGGGCGAGTACCTCTCTTAGATCCTTCGAAGTTGCAATCTTTTTTGAACAAGAAAAAGGAGAAAGGCGTTGGGCCTGCTGAGCCTAAGGGAGGGGGTGACCAGGCTCTTTCCTCCGTTAGTCGGCCGGCCTCATCATTTAAAAGGAAAAGGGATGATGTTTTCTTGGAAGTCATTTCTGAGGCTGATCAAGAAGTTCATGGTGGTGATTCTGCTTTTGATCGGCAGAAAAAGCTTCACGGCTTTATTGCGGGGTCGAATTCTCATTCCTTGTGGAGTGAGAACTATAACTTTGCTGAGCTATCTGACCGAGCTTCTCAGTATCCTGGAGACATGCTTATGACTCGTCGGATTGGTATGGAGGGACTTTGCAAGTTTATTCAGGTTTGTGTTGTGCTTATTTGGGATCTTCTTTGCTTTCTCTTTTTAAAAAATGCTTACTTAGTTGTGATGCTTACAGATTGTTGGTTCTCGCTTGATGTGTGTTGGTCGTGCCGGCGAGTTGATTGGTGCCGAACAGCAAAAAGATGTGGATAAGGCCGAGACTATGGAGAAGTCGTACAGGTCAAAAATAGAAGCTTTAGAGAAGTCACTGAAGGAGAAAAATGATGCCCTTGCTAAAGTGAAAGAGTTGGAAGAGGAGGTGACTCGGCTGAGGGATCAGATTCGGCAATTGCAAGATGAAGTGAAAGACAATGACGTTGCAAAAGGGAGACTCACAGCTCGTGTTCTCGAGTTGGAGGAGAATGGTATGGAGATGTTCTCCTATGGCTTTGAACGGGCTGTGAGTCAGATCTCTTTGCTGGCTCCTGAATTTGATATCGATTTATTAGATATGACGAAGGTGGTTATAAATGGGAAATTGGTTGTGGATGGGTCGGCGGAGGAGCATGGTGAGACTGTTCCTCCCCCTCCGTAGTTATATTTGTAAGCGAATGAACGTGTTTTGTAAATGGAATGTTTAGTTAGTTTGAACTGTACTTGTTGGTTCCGACCGTGTTTTAGGTCGGCTTTTGTTTTGGAACTTGCATGGTTATTTTAACGGATATATTTTATAATTCATAGTTGTGTATTGTAGAATCGAGAATATTTGGATATACTTTGAACACCGTTGGAATATATTGTGCGTCAGGCCTCGTTAAAACCCTCCTTAGGCAAAAACCCCTTCTTGGGAAAAAAGCTCTAAGGGGGAAAAAGAGTACCTTCATCCGCTATTTGTACAGATCAAGATTGGTACATTTTCAAGGAGGAGATGTTCCAGGTCCCGGCAATTGGGTTGCCTTGTAGTGTTTGCAATTGATAAGCCCCCATGCCGAGTACCTTTATTACTCGGAACGGACCTTCCCAGTTGGCGGCGAGCTTCCCATGCGTTGGGGGCCGTCTGGCCTCTTCCGTTTTTCTGAGCACCAAGTCTCCTATTGTGAATGTTCTAGGCGATACTCCTTTGTTATGTTTCTTTTCTGCTATTTGCTTCGCTGCTCTTTGCCTTATGGCTGCTAGCTCCCGGGATTCCTCGGCTAGGTCAAGCTCGACGTTGCGTGCCTGCAGGTTGTGTTGCTCGTCGTATAGGTCGGCTCTTGAGGTGGGGATGCCGATCTCAATGGGAATCAATGCCTCGGACCCATAGACGAGCTTGAAAGGTGTTTCTCCCGTTGTGGTTTGAATTGTTGTGTTGTAGCCCCATAACACTTCCGGGATCAGTTCCGCCCATTCTCCCTTAGCATCGTTTAGCTTTTTCTTTAATGCCTGCAATATAACCCTGTTAGCGGCCTCGGCCTGCCCATTAGTCTGTGGGTGTTCGACCGAGCTAAAGTGATGTTTTATATTAAAATTTTTTAAAAATGAGCGGAGCTTATTGTCTGTGAATTGTCTACCATTGTCAGATATGATTTCCCTAGGAATTCCAAATCGGCAAATAATGCTTTTCCATATGAATGATCGTACCTTTTCGGCGGTTATCCTGGCTAATGGTTGTGCCTCTATCCATTTTGAGAAATAGTCTACTGCTACTAAAAGAAATTTTACCTGTCCTGGTGCTGTTGGAAATGGGCCGAGTATGTCGAGCCCCCATCTATGGAATGGCCAGCTTACCTCCATGGTGTGTAATAGCTCGGCTGGCCTGGTAGATATAGCTGCATGTTTCTGACAGTTCTCACACGTTTTGACCTTTGTGATACAGTCCCTCTTTAGGGTCGGCCAGTAATACCCTGTTCGGATGATCTTAGCTGCCAGTGCTCGTCCTCCGATGTGGTTTCCGCAGACTCCCTCGTGGACCTCGTCCATTACTTCTTTTGCTTCATCGTCGTTTAGACATCTCAGCAGCGGTTGTGAGAATCCTCGTCTATAGAGTTTTCCTCCTATGTTCGTGTAAAGACTGGCCTTTCGCCTGAAGTGTTGTGGCTTGAGCTCATGTCTTGGTATGGCACCTGTACTAATATATTCAAGAAAAGGGGTTCTCCAATCATGGAGGTGGTTAACATTTATCACATGTAATAGCTCGGTGCTTGGTTTTTCGAGTGAGAGCTGTGTTAATGCAGATGTTTGTGTGTTTGCTCTAGTGGCTGCGAGTTTGGATAGTATATCTGCTCTTACATTTTGTTCTCTTTTAACATGCAGTATGTTAAATGAATTAAATTTTGAAATGAGATCCTTTGCTAAGAGCCAGTATTGCTCGAGCAGCGGATCTTTTACCTGGAATTCTCCTCGGATTTGTTGGACTACGAGGAGGGAGTCGCAATATGTGGTCAGGCTCTGTACTTGGGAGTTGAGGGCGAGCTTGAGTCCTGCGATGAGGGCTTCATATTCGGCCTGATTGTTGCTCGCTGGGAAGTGGAATTGGAGTGCTTGCTCGGCTATCACCTCATCTCCCTCTTTGAGGATTATTCCTGCCCCACTCCCTTCTCGGCTTGACGCTCCGTCAACATGTAGTTCCCAAGACTTGTCTCGTTTTTCGGTTGTCATTCCCGAGATAAAATCGGCCAACACTTGTGATTTTAGTGCCGACCTGGGTTGGAACTGGACGTCGAATTCTGAAAGTTCGATGGACCATCTGGTGAGGCGTCCGGCCAGTTCTGGCTTTGTCAATATCTGCCTTAATGGTTGGTTTGTCCTTACTATGATTGTATGGCTCTGGAAATAGTGTCTTAATCTTCTTGCCGTGGTTATCAATGCCAGGGCGAGTTGTTCTATCTTCGGGTATCGTTGCTCCGTTGGTTGCATGACTCTACTCACGAAGTATACTGGTCGTTGTATCTTTCCTGCTTCGATCACAAGAGCCGAACTTATAGAAAAACTTGAAACAGATAAATATAAATATAAAGGTTTACCGATCTCTGGCTTTTGTAGCACTGGAGGTGATGATAGGATTGTCTTAAGCTCGGAAAAAGCTTTCTCGCCTTCTTCTGTCCAATGGAATTTTTTGTTCTTCGATATTGTTTGAAAAAGGTGATATGCTTTGTTTGATGCTGCGGGTATGAACCGAGATAATGCTGCTATTCTTCCTGCTAATTGCTGCGCTTGTTTTATTGTTGTAGGGCTTGACATATTGAGTACCGCCGAGCACTTCTCGGGATTTGCCTCGATACCTCGCGAGGTAAGCATGAATCCGAGGAATTTTCCTCCTCTTACTCCAAAAGCGCACTTTTCCGGGTTCAGTCTCATATTATATGCCCGGATTTGTCTGAATATCTCGTTGAGGTCTTCACAGTGTGACATTCCCTCTGTGGTTTTGGCGACCATGTCGTCCACATAGATTTCCATGTTGTGCCCTATTTGATGGTGGAAGACCTTGTCCATTAAGCGCTGATAGGTTGCACCTGCATTCTTCAAGCCAAAAGGCATTACTCGATAACAAAAGTTTCCATGTTCTGTGATGAATGTTGTTTTGCTTTGGTCTCCAGGATGCATGAGTATTTGATTATACCCAGAGTAGGCATCCATAAAGCTCAGGCTTTTGAAGCCTGAGGCGTTGTCTACGAGCTTGTCAATGCTAGGTAGGGGGTAGGCGTCTTTAGGACATGCTTTGTTTAAATCTGTAAAGTCGACGCACATGCGCCATTTACCTGAGCTTTTTCTTACCATTACCACGTTTGAGAGCCACGTGGTGAAGCGGATTTCTCTGATGAAATTGGCCTGAAGGAGCTTATCTGTTTCTTCCAGGGCTGCCTTGGATTTCTCTGCTCCTAGCTTTCTTTTCTTCTGGGCTATAGGTCGGCTCGTTGGGTTAGTGGCGAGTTTATGGCAAATGACATCGGGACTTATTCCTGGCATGTCTGCTGGGGTCCAGGCGAATAGGTCAGAGTTGTTTCGTAGCAGTTTTATGAGGTCTGACCTTTCTTGTTCCTGTAGCGCTTGACCAATGTATGTTACCTGTTCTGACTTTGATGTCAGTTGGATTTTCTGAAGCTCATCCGTCGGTTGAGGTCTTTCTTGTGTGTGTTCTCGGGGGTCGAGTTCGGCGTGGGACAGGGCCTCCTTCCGAGTTTGTACTGTTTTGACTTCGTGCTGCTTTTGTTTCGTGTCCGACCTTTTTAGGCTGGAGTTGTAACATTGCCGAGCTTGTTGGCGATCTGAATGAATCGTTGCTATTCTGCCGTCCTGTGCCTGAAACTTAACACACAGATGAAAGGTTGATATTACCGCTCTGAACATGTTCAGAGCTGGTCTCCCGAGAATAATATTGTAAGGGCTGCTGCAGTCCATTATCAGATACTGTATATCGAATGTTCTAGATAGTGGGTGCTGACCCATCGTCGTTTTTAACCATATGTATCCTTTAATTGGTACCCTTTCTCCGGAGAATCCCACGAGTTCCCCGGATGAAGGTTATATTAGTTTTTCAGACAAGCTCATTTTTAAAAAGGTAGAATAGAAGAGGACGTCTGCGCTACTCCCCGGGTCTAGAAGGACTTTTCTTACCAATAGATCTCCTGTTTGGATGGAAATTACCACGGGGTCGTCTGCATTTGGTGCGGCCGAGTTCACGTCTGATTGATTGAAGGTGATTTCGAGGTTGTCGACTTCTGTATGGCTCTGTGGGGTTGTTTGTTCGATTGCCAGCATGGTGCGGTAGCTTCTTTTCCGTGCCGACGCTGTTTCTCCGCCACATGCGAATCCTCCTGAGATGCAGTTGATGATTCCTTTTGGGGGGTTGTTATTTGGCCATTTGTCGCTTTCCTTGTTTCTCGGAGGTTGTTGCTCGTCCGAGTTCGTTTTCGCTCCCTTATGTCTTGTACCCTCAATGTATTTGTCCAGGAGTCCTTGTCGGGCTAGTCTTTCCAGCAAGTCCTTGGCTATAATGCACTCATCGGTGGTATGGCCGTATTTCTGGTGGAAGGCGCAATGTTTGGTTCTGTCCACGAACCGTTGGTCTTGGTAACTTCCGGCTCTGACAGGGGGTTTGATGATTTTGGCGTTGAGTATCTCCTTTATGATCCTTTCTCTTTTAGTGTTGAATCTGGTGTAGTTGTCAAACTTCGGTGTAAGTTTAAACGTTTTTCTGACGCCTCTATCGTCCCCCGATCTAATTGGTCGGCTTTCTTCTTTTCGGGGCTGCCTTCTGTCTTTGTTCTCGGCCTCTCGGAGTTCTTCAATTTCCATCTGCCCCGCGGCTCTTTCTCGGAATTCCTCCAAGGTTTTCGGCTTCGTAACAGCGATTGTTTCTCTGAACTTCCCTGGTTTGAGGCCGGCCTTTATGGCGTGGAGATGGACAGCAGGATCCAGGTCAGGTATTTCCATCGTCGCGTCCGCGAATCTGGTTAGGTAGTCCTTCAGGCTTTCTTGTGGGCCTTGGCGGATGGTGCCGAGGTAATCTGATCCGTGCACGTAGATGCGGGCGGCAGCAAAATAATCTATGAAGGATCTCGCCAATTCTTCAAAAGAGGAGATCGATCCTTCAGGCAGCTTTGAGAACCAGAGGAGTGCCGCGCCGTCAAGGTACGTTGGAAAAGCCCTGAAAAGAATAGGTTCGTTTTTAGGTCCGTTAAAGAACATCATAGACTGGAATTTCTTAATGTGAGCCCGGGGGTCACCAATCCCCTTATATGGCTCGAGCGAGGAAGGTAGTGTAAAATGTTTTGGCATTTGGTAGTTGGTAATCTCCTCGGAAAATGGGTTGTCCAAGGTTAGTCTTTCTTTCGGGGGGTTGGTGATCAATAGGTCAGTCCCGGCCACGGGCGAGCTTTTGGGGTTGCTTTCGTCCCGTTTGTTGGCTTGATTTTGTTGCGTCAGTTCGGCTAGCCTTTTGACCTCTGCTTGGAGCTCAGCCATTTGGGTCATAAGCTCGGCTTGTGTGAGTTGACGGGCCCCGTTGTCTGCCATGGTCGGGTGATCTGAAAAAAGGAGATCAAAGAAGTAATAATAAAAAGAAAAAAGTGGGGTTAATTATTCGGCCCCACGGTGGGTGCCAAATGTTCCGTCCTAGATGAACCGAGGTATGCGTGGTCTAGAGTGACTGCAAGGTTCCTGGTCCGAGCTATAAGTCGCTAGGGAACAGCGTTGTGGATGACCTCGGTACCTTGAAACACGGCGGCGGGAGCACCTGCAAAAAGGACTCCGACGCTCAAGTAAGTGTGTGAATTAAGAGATGAGGAGTGATTAAAACTGGAGTGAAGTTTTTGTGACCTGTCCTTGTGGGTTGCGTTGGTTGGTTCTTATAAGTGCGTTCTGTGTAGAGATGCGGTCTGTTTCGATGTATCTGGTAAAGGCCGTTGTTAGTATCTTTGACCAGAGGTGTGATCTTGCTTAAGGAGTGGATTCTGTTGTTATGCATAAGAGGCCGAAGATAATGGGCGTGGCCGAAGATATCGCTAATCAAGCTGATGACTTAGCAGGGGAGTGTTAATTCGGTTATTCCGGGCTGATCTCTTGGGGCGAGCATATGTTGCCTAGCTGGTGCTAACTCTAAGGCCGAGATATCGGGGAACACGTCACATACCATGAACAGTATTTTCATAGCTAAAAGGATCGACACGGTGAAATTTCACTAATTTAAAACTCTCTATTAGAAGAATAGTATTAGATTAGATAGTATTAGATTTATGAGAGTAATTGACATAAAATGTTTTCACATAAATATAACACGTGTAATATTTACACTTATTATGTTAAGTGATTTAATAAAATATGTCTGATTATTTAGTGATTTTTATCTATAATTTTATGTGAATATTCACTAATATTTAGCAATTTTATTCAATAATATCATTCGAATAGTAAAAATTTAGTTGCACCCTAAACATATAAGTATACTAGCTAAAGATCTTTTAAATTATGAGAGTTAATAAAGTAATAAAATAAGAGATTAATCACTCTTAAATTAAAATAATAAAATGTATATATGATAAAAATTACAAATTTAGTGATTATTAATCACTTATCTTATCATTTTATTTTTTTTTTCTACATATTCAAGTATAATAACCTCTCATTTTACTAATTTTATCACTTTTTTTTGGCTTTCTTTATTTTGGTCAAAGAATCTTGATATTTTTATTGGACTCTTAAGGGAAGGGTTTTACATGGCCCAGAGAATTTATTTTTGGGTACAATCTCGTTCGTTCTTTTATATAATTATTCAACCAATTAATGTAAAAAAATAAGACAAGTTACCGAAATAAATTATTTAAAAAACAATATTACTATAATACAACATATGAATAATGAAAACACAACTTTTATAATTCTATAGAAACGCGGAAGTGATATGACGGATTAAGGATTGCACGTAAACCGTAAACCGTTAAGAGAGTACAGCAGTTTATATTGAAAAGCATGCAACCGCTATATCCTACAGCGATTAAAGAAGAAACCGCGACACTCTTACAACAATTTCTTCGCATGTATCATTTCAATTCAATCTGTATCTTTTTATTTAATCATCATGTTATCCTATATACTATATAAAATATATTGTTATCATTATTCTATAATATCATCACTATTATATAATAAATTTATATTGTTTATTTTATTCCTTTTTTATACATTATTCACGTCCCAATTCAATATATTCTTAGTTTTGTGTTTCTTTCTTCTTTTTGATAATCATTTTATTATATATCATAAAAAGTATTTCAAGTATTATAGTAATTTTAATTATTAATCTCAACTATAATATATATAATATATAATTAAAATCAATAATTAAAATTATTAAAACGTTTAAAACATCAGAGTACTCAAAATATTTTTTATATAGTAATATAATATATCAATATATATACAAATCATTTTGTATGGTTTTAGACTTAGTTTCTCTTCAATGCATGATTTATTTTATCCGAAAGAATTTATAAAATTTAAGGAATATTTTTTTTAAGAGTATATAAAGAATAGCTTTTTGTTCGAATATTTTTTTAATTACCTTACCTTATTTGTTACATCACACCCCTAGAATGACAATGTCCGAGAATCGACAACAACTGCTTCATATAACACTTAATCTGCAGACCAAAAATAACCTCCTCTCTCAAATTCAAATTTTGATGTGATCTCCGTTAACTATCATTCATTCATCTAGATTTAGAAATAACACAAACAATAAATCTCATAACATATATAATTAAATAAGCCAGAGAAACAAATCACCAAAAAACAAATGAAAAAGAGCATAATTTGTTGAATAAACTAAATGAATTCTAAGATAATTAGACAACATCAACATCTCCTTCCCCACAAGACCCTACCATATCTTAGCATTCACCCTTTAAGTGTCAACAGGCCCCTACTGTAACCTTGGCTTTGAAATAATGATTCAATAACTAATAGCAATTTAACCAAAAGAAATTCTAAAACCAAGGAAAAAAAAGCTCAAAGTTTTTACAAAGAAAAAGACTATCAAAGGCTTAAAAAGAGCAAAAGTGTCAACTGCGTTGGAAATTTGGAATTGTATATTTTTCTCTATCAATAAAGGCTATATAAATTATAATCAACATGGTACCAATAATTTATGAAATTTAAAAATTATACAGAAACGATCATATATCATTTTATAAATGCCACAATAAAATTAAGAAAAGATCAAGACATCAACAAAGGTAAAATCTATCTCAAATTCCAAACACCTTATGTGAAAATTCTTAACTTAAAAAAAAGTAAAAATATAAAATTCAGAAAAGTAAATTATTAAAATATCAAAAAGAAAGAAGAGTGAAAGAAAGAGCAAGAGAAATAAGCCACGAGTTAAATAGATACATCACTTATTCCTCTTGACTCATATGCTTTTATTGATTCATCTATTCTCTTTGACTAAAACTTGATATTTTCTCAATTTTGTGAATGAAAAAGATTATAACCTAAAAAAGTTCAAAATGATATATGAACATTGAAATCCTACTAACATGTCTAACTTTATTTAATAGCCGAATAAACACATCAGTATTCAAAATCTGATCGCCAATGAAAAACAAGTAATCATAGCAGAGGGAACAACAATAAAACAAAGCATACATGAACAGGTTGAAGTTAGTCATTCTTGTTCGAATGCTGTTGTTGGGTTGCTTGGATTCGTCCCACCAGCTAGCTTGGGCTCTTTCCTTGAAGAGATGCAATCTGTAACGTAATTTTGTTCTCAAGTCTTAAGAATAACAAGTCTTTTAAAAAATAAAGAAAATTTATTCACCAAATCCCTAACAATGTTTTTGATGGATATAATTTAATGGTAACTCTTTCAGAATAACAAGAAGCATGCTGACAAAAGCAACATTATACCTTGGGAATATGGATGTTTGCGAGGCATTCCCTTTCTGAGGGAGAAAAGAAAGGAGGTGTCGAGCACTTGAACAACGCGGCCATCTAAGAAATAAGGCCTCGTATCGAAGACTCGATTCACGAGTACACGCACAGATAAGAACCTTTGCTGCTGCTCCTCTTGTACCAACCCTAATTCAACTACTAAAATGCAAACGGATGGAATGCCTTCTGCGAGACCAGAGATGGTAACACATACTTTGTTGTTGCCAAGGTCAACCAAGTTGAGATCGGAGGAAAAATCAT
Source organism: Arachis hypogaea (assembly GCF_003086295.3). Lineage (NCBI taxonomy): Eukaryota > Viridiplantae > Streptophyta > Magnoliopsida > Fabales > Fabaceae > Arachis > Arachis hypogaea. Next base: position 44,426,095 of record NC_092043.1, read on the forward strand.
CAAAGAAGGATGGTTGGATCGCCTCACACAACTCATCAATGTCTTGATGGCGAAGAATGCAATAATCGTTATTATCCACCAGCAAAGCCTGTATGTCATATTTCACACCACGTATAAGACCCTTCACTTTCCATGTCAGCACCACACTGCCATCGCCTACATCCCCAAGGGACGGCACACGCAGGAAAAGAGCATAACCAGGATCAAAAGATGTGCGCTCCAGTTTAATCCATGCTTTAGGTTGGGGATCGTAGAGATATGCAATTCCTGGTGCGGACAGGCGATGCAAAAAGAATTTATCATTTAGCACAAAACAAAGAGGAAAATTACAATAATCAGAGTTGACTTCGGTTGGAGGATCGGGCGCGGAATGCCAGTTCGGGGGACGGGGATTGGGACATAAAACCCATAACCTCGTCTTTCTTCCTAACAGTGGTACCGCACCAAGCTCCAACAAGTAAACCTCATCTTTAATGTTTGCAAGGAAAAGGAAGTCTTCGGTCGGTAGCGGAGGGATTGCGCCCGTCTCTACTGCCTCAGATATGCCCAACGTGTTGCCACCGACATAGGAGATTTGGTAGATCTTGGTGCCAGACTCGGTTTGCTTACCGACTAAGAAAAGTTTCGAGTCGAAGATAAAGTGATCCGGCATGCTGGACTCTGGAAGATTCAAACAGAAATCAAACGGAGCCTGCTCAAGATGGGATTTCCAATCCCTATCCTCATTCTTCCCCAATTTTTCTAACTTCTCAACGCGGATGCCAAAGATGTAGTCGTTTGTCACCATCCACAGGCATTCTCCTGTTTCCGCCGACTCCATCATCAACAATATGAACACAGAGAAGAAAGGATTTATTTGTTTGTTATGTAGAAGGCCGGGAGATAGAAGGCAGACGTAGGCTAGGGTTTCGGTTATTGAAGATCGTATGCAAACCCCGCTTTTTCTCACCCAGCCAATCCTTTGGTCCGCGAAAAACAAAAATTCAAGATAAATCTTGTTCGAAATAAATTAAAAAATATATTTATTTTTCAAAACAAATAATTTTATCCATAAGTTTTAGAACACATTTTTTTGGACTTTGAAACAAGGCCGTCCACTGTAATAACGAACTTTAATAATTTTATAAAGGGTCCATCTAGTGTACGGATGGATATATACAGATTTTTGTCTTTTTGTGGTTGAAAAAGCGTGTCATTAAAAGTGTTGTTTAAAGAAAAAGTGTTACCCTTAATCGTTAACTTGACTCTGATACCAATTTTTTAAATGTAATTTCTTTTTCAAAATTATTAACTTTGCATATTTTGCTTCGAATAAATTTATGATTTGTATAGATTTGGTTGGTGGTACTTTATAATCAAAAGTATTGAGCATTTCTACTATTACTAATTCTGATTTCATTTTTATAGTTTTTCAATCTTGTTTTAGTTTATAATATTCTTTTTTGCTTTGATTATTGTATATAAAATCTTTTATCTGTTTGTCTTTTTCTTTAATATAATTTTTCAAATCCTCCAAAACTTCTTTTATTTCTACACTTTCTGTTGTTTCTAAATATCTTTTTAATTTTTCAACTTCATTCTCCATTTTTTCTTTCAACAGTTTTAATTCTTTTAAGTCATAATATGGTGTTCCAGGCATTTATAAATTTTTTAAGTTTAGCTCCAACTTGTTTATATTTGTTCTTATTTCTATCCTTTTTATTATAAGGTCATTAATTTTGAACTGAAGATTATTTAATTCCCTTTTATACTCCTTTATTTTACTTTTTAATTTTTTCGCCCTTTTTCTTTTTATTTTGTTTTCTGGTTTTTCAATCTTTATATACTTCATTATTTATCTTAGAATTTCTGCAAATTCTATCACTATTTTCTAGAGATTCTATTAATTTTTCTAACTCTTCAACTTCTCCTTTCAATTTGTCATAGATTATTTTTAGAGCTTCAAATGCTCTGTGATTTATTTCATAAAACTGTAAATAATTCAACCGATTTTCTCTTTCAAAGAGCTCTTGTTTCTTATCTTGATAGGTTACATATATTTTCTCTTTATTTATTGTCATAACTTAGTGTTTAGGGTTTCATTTAATTTTTCAACCTTTTTTGTTAATTCTTTTATTTCAGAATTTTCTTCTTTAATCTTTAACTTAGATAAACTTAAAGGGCTATTAATTTTGGATTCTCTTATTTGAAAATTCGATGAAACTAATTTTCCTGATGGTTCTTTTAGTAAAAGAACTGGGTTTTCAATAGCTTTATATTTTGGTATTTCTGTTTTTACAATTTTCTGAAATAATTCATCGACATAAATTCTCTCTCTGTTTTTAAATATTATACTATGATGGCTATTTGTTAAAGCATAATTTATTGCATATGTAATTGAAAATGGTTCGTCGTCTTGTTCCATTAGATTCTTTCGGTGAAATTTATAAGCCAAACTTATAGATCTTCCAAGATTTTCAGTTGATAAAGGTATAGCATATCCAAGATGGGTATTGAATTTAACATTTACGTTTGCCAAGTTTCCATGAACAATTCCAATTATTTGATCTATTGGGTCATCAGTAATTCTTTTGTCACAGATTGCTAAGCTTATCGGTGAATTAATTCCTTTCATGTATGTGGATTTGATTAAGACTTGTATAGTACTAATATGAATCCATCCAATTTTAGATCTTTTTTGTTGATCCTTAATTTTCTCAATACTCAATTCTTCATCATTTATCAAAGCTATTTCAAGTTCTCCATTAGCAAATTTTATCTTTATAGGGGATTCAAGTTGAATTTTTCCATAATATATTATATTTTTTTTATTAAAAACTTCTTTTAAAAGATTTTGTTTATTAAAATTTTCATTTGATTTGAGATTTAATTCTGTTTTTAGAACAGCCTGTTTTTCATTATCTAATAAAGCAGATAATCTATAATAATCAGATTCTTCCGTTAATTCTAAACTTTCTAAATAATTCATAATTATGAGATTAAGATAAAGGCGTACCTTTCTGGAGAAAAACTTCCTTTATTTAGAATATTTTACATAAGATGTTTTTATCTCCAGAGGGGAAACTGTAGATACTAACCCCAGAGGGGAGTTTAGAATTGGTTTTTCCTAAGGGAATTCTTCTTCAAACTATAGAATCGCCTCGGCCGCTTCCTCCTTGCTCTCCTAGCATATGAGTACTCTTAGCCTTCTGCTTTCTATTGTTTGATGATTTCTACAATTGCCTAAGCAACCTATTTATAATGGTTGGGTCTGATGGACAATTCCCATCCTTACCCTTCTTATGACGTCATTGCTTACGTCATTGTTTATTATATTGCACCAGCTACATTGTTGGTGCTCTATGACCTAAGCGCTTACGTCACTATGCAATAATGTTGAGAGATGCTTCAGATGTGCTGTCCTCTTCCTTCATTATGTGGCCTTCAGATGTGTTGTCTCCTTCCTTTATCATGTGGGTTGATTCCGTTTCATTATTGCTTTCTTCAGATAACTCTGAGACACATAGCTGGCACTTGTGGTCTTCTCTGTCTTTTATCAAATAGCAGATATTCCTTTTTATCCCTTCGGGGAGCTTTTCTAAGAGTCCAGATAAGTTGTAGAATGCTGATTCATTCAAATTCCACTAAGAGTCTCATCTCTCTTTCTTCAATTTCATTCCTTTTACTGGACACAAGCAAAGTATTTCTGCTTTTATAATTGATTCTTGTGTGAGATTCCCTTGTTATCTTTTGAGTTCTTTCGAAGACCCTTGCTAGTGTGCTGGCTAGTCTTCCTTCATGACTGTAGATTGTTAAATCTTGAACTTGATCAATTGGTTGAAAATTTCCTGGGAAGACGGACATGAAGATTACTTGATGTGCTGGAACTAAACATTCTTCTTCTTCATTAAAAATAGGTTGACTATTCGTAAATTTTAGGGATATATCCCTTGGGTTTACGTTGTCAATCATATTTTTAAATCTCTTTACTGCATCAACGAATCCTGCAGGAAACTCACTAATAATTTTCAAATCATTAAAAATTAAAATTGTATCAATTAATCCATACTGGAAAAACTGATAGGTGTCAGATGGGGAAGCTTCTGGAAATATAACCAGCTTTGTTAACTGTTCTTTGGCAATAGGATAATATCCCAAGATTGCCCTTTTTTCTTCAGTCCAATTTAGGACTATGTTAAGGGTTTCTCTGAGATTTGATCTACAGACCCTTTTCTTTTCCTTGATTTCAGCCCTTGTAGGAATGTTTCTTATTATTCCTGTTCTCTGGGTTTGAATTGGAGCTTTATCTGCTCTTTTTAGGGTTTGCTCTGGATGAAGAGTTTCATATTCCCTGAAAGATTCCTTTGCTTCTTCCAGTGTTAAAAACCCTCCTTTATGAATTATCCTTGATTGATGTGTAAATGGTGCTGCTCTTTCCCAGGCATCATATACTCCTTTCATGGGGCCATAATATTTTTTATCTTGGGTGGATTTTTTGATAATTTCAGCAATTGTTTTATTTTCTGGAATTTTTTCTTCACCTGATTTGTCCACCACGCTTAGCTGGCTGAACTCTGATGGTTTTGGTTGTTGTGTTGATTTCATTGCTTCGATGGCCTTCTTGAGGAATTGGATCTGTGTCCTTATTTGCTGACAATGCTTGCATTTTTCGAGTTCTTGTTCGTTTTTCTGAATTTCTTGATCTAATGCGTTGTAGACGAACTCCATTCTCTTGTTAATGTATCTGCAATAACATTTTTGTCACCCTTAATATATTCAATTTTTATTGGATATTATAACAAGAATAATTGCCATCTTACCAATCGTCCATGATTATAATCAACTTTTAAATTATATCGTACGAAACCTGTTAGATAACTTGAATCTGTCCTTAATGTAAATTCTCTGGGTAGTAAATCAATTTTCCATTTCTTAAGAGATTTAATTGCTGCTAGAGTTTCCTTTTCATGAGTGGTATATCTCTGTTCTGTTGGAGTAAAAGTCCCTGAAATATACCTGCAAAGTAATTCCTTTGGGGAATATTTAGAATCTAGTGATTCTTTTTCTTGTTCCAAACTTTTTATAGCTTTCTTAGCTTTTAGACATCCTGACCAGGTTATGTCTGAAGCATCTGTTTCTACTATTAAGTAGTCATTTTCTTCTGGAATATAAAGTTCTGGAAGTTTTTCACATAATTCTTTAATCCTTTGAATTTGCATACTATCTTTTTCATCCCATTTCCATTCTTTTTTAGTACTTATTTTTGGAAATAGGCTTTTAGTGTATTCTGTTATATTCTTTAAAAATCCTTGATCAGAAATATAATTTATACATCCTAAAAATCTTTGTAATTGTTTTCTATCTTCTATTTTATTGGGAAATAAATTTACCTTTTCTAGGACATTTGGCTGAAGTTTTAGCTTTCCTTGAGTGGATAGAATTAATCCAAGAAACTCTATTTCTTGTTTTGCTATTCTTGCTTTCTTTTTGCTAAGAACTAGTCCTTTTTCTTTACATCTTTCTAAAACTATTAATAATTTTTGAAGATGATCTTCTTTATCCTGTTTTGTAAAAATTAGTATATCATCAATGTACACTAAAACAAATTTATTTAATTCTTTTAGATTTTCTTCCATAAATCTTTGATAAATACCGGGAGCTTGTTTTAATCCGAATGGTAATACATTCCATTCATAGAGTAACACACTTGTTGATTCTTTTGTTGGGCAAGTAAAAGCAGTTAATTTCTTTGTTTCTTCATCTAAACGAAGTTGCCAATATCCTGATTTTGCATCAAGAGATGAAAACCAAGTCGCTCCTTTTATTTTTTCTAAAATAGAATCTTTTCTTGGAAGTTTATGAGCATCACCAATAGTTGTTTCATTCATCTTCTTATAGTTAATAACCATTCTTCGTTTTCCCCTTTTAATTTCATTATTGTTTTCAACATAAAAGGCTGGAGCCGCATGAGGACTTTTACTTAATTTTATAATTCCTTTTTCCAAAAGATCTCTACATTCTAAAGAGAACTCTTCTCTATCTCTTGCGGAATAAGGAATTTTATTTGGAACATTTATCTCTTTTGTAGGATCTTTTAATTTAATGCTTACTAATTCGTTATTTGTATTTTTAATATCTAAAGGATTTTCAGCACAAATTTCATCCAAAAGTTCCTCTATCTTTATTTCAAGATTATTTTTTGGAATGTTTATTTGAAAGTATAAATTTAAATAACATGTTTCTAATATAGAAAATATTTTAAATTTTAAGATCTTATCTATAGTAGTAGTTGGTATTTTTATACGTTTTGATTTTTGATTTATTGAAGAATCATGTGGAGCTTTTAAAACTATGTATGTTAATTGTTGAATGAATGGATGATATAGTTTTAAAAAGTTATTTCCTATGATAAAATCCATTCCAAAATCTAACATATATATAGATGGAACAATGAACCTATAATTTTGAATAAAAATTTCAGTCATCTCTGTTTTTTGGTCAATTTTATGTATTGATGTGTCAGCTATTCTAACTCTTAATGGTTTCTTTAATTTTTTCCAATCAAGTTTTATATTTGAACTAGCAAAGCATTGTGTTGCTCCAGAATCTATAAAAGCATTTATAAATTTTTCTGCTATTTTTATAGTAATAAATGTGGCATTATTACTCAGTCTCTGAGTCTGTTTCTGAGACATATTCAAAAATATAGTCTAAGTTATCATCAGATTCCTCTAAAGGTTCCATAAAACAAGACTTAGCAATTTCTATTTGTTTGGTAAGATCTTTTTTATCTTTCTTTTTCGGACATTCATTTGCATAGTGTCCTTCTTCTTGGCAATACCAACACTTACAGTTTTCTTTTTTATTTGGGCAATAGTCACTTTTTTGCCTTTTGTTTTTATTGTTATTTCTTGTTCTAAAATACCTCTTTTTTCTCCAGTTTGGATAGTATTTTCTTTTTCTAAATTGATATTTTCTCTTTCTCAGAAAATTTTTATTAAGCCCATATTTTTGGGGTATCTCTTCATTATCGTGACAGCAGATTCTAATTATATTTGCAAATCTTTTTTGAGTTGCTTCTTGCATACAACGTTCTTTTATTTCCTCTCTTATTGCAGCGGTTGCTCCACCAAAATTATTTTTAATTGTCCCTCTATTTATTTCTCTTATAAATCTTCCCATTATAAATTCATTAGCAGGATATGGAAGTTTTGTTATATACATACTAAGATAATGATTTTTATCTTCTTCTTTTAATTTGTAATAATGTATTCTATATTCACATATATAAGATTCCACATTACATAGATCATATATTTGGATATTAGCTAAATGGTTTTTTGCTTCTTGATATTCTTTATTATAGACTTCTTGTTTATGATCTATAATATTTTTTCCAAAAAATTCTTTATATAGAATCATCATTATATATAATATCTTGTCATAAGCTGTTATTTTTGTTGCTAAATCTTCTATTATTTGGTTTTCTATTGATGTCATATAATCTCTTATAGTCCCTTTAGTATGAAATCCTATGTAATTCCAAATATCTCTTCCAGACAATTCACTAAGCTTTGGATTAGTAAAAGCTTCTAATAAAAAGGAATTCAACCAATTTTCGAAAATTTCTTTTTCATTCTTTTTACAGTCTAAATCGAGCATTCTTTCTCCTTCCATTTCCTGGATTTTAGGAACGTACTTTGATGGTATTTTTGTATATTTTGAATCTTTATTTATAAACCCTTTTTTAAAAGCATAATTATCAAAACATGTTTCCCATTTATATTGAGATTGGTTATCTTTAGATGTTCCAGCTTCATTTTTTACTTGTATTGGAATTGCTGGTTCTTCGTCACTTGAATAATCTAGGATGTGTTATTCATTTTCTATATTTTCAGAATTTACTAATTCTTCTTCTATTTGAAATCCTTGTTCCATAATATTATTTTCTTGAGCCATTTTTAATTGTTTAAAAAGCATTGTAACTTCTTCTAATTTTTCTTCAATATTCAAAATTTTAGTAGTGGTTTTACTTTTAGATCTGTTATGTTGATTATATTTTGAATTTTTTCTTCTTTAGGATTCTCTTTTTCTTTATTTCTTTGAAATTTTATGAATACTAATATTTCTTCAAGCATATCTACTATAGAATTTAATTGTGGGTTAAAAGTATGATAAAGATGTGGGGAATCATTTCCATGGTAACATTTCTTAGAAATTCCGTGTGAAAAATAAGTTCTTTCAGGTTTTTGAAGTCCTTCAATAAAACTTATAGTAAAATAAAGATTTTGAGAAAAATCATTTTGTATTGATTTTAAGAATTCGGTATCATTACAGTTAACATTAGTTAAAATCATGAATTTTTGATCTATTAATTTTGATAACTTATAGTAAAATAAAGATTTTGAGAAAAATCATTTTGTATTGATTTTAAGAATTCGGTGTCATTACGGTTAACATTAGTTAAAATCATTAATTTTTGATCTATTAATTTTGATAACTTGATTATTTCTTCTCTTAAATCTTCTAATTTACTTTTTTCTATTAGGTGACGCTTTTCTTTGTGAAGAGTTACGGTTTAAAGTGTGGCTTTAGAAAGTGTGGTGTAGACAAATCTTTAAATCTGTACAGATTTAGATCTGTACCATATAATTTTCTTTTTATAAAATTCGCTCACTTAAATGGCAAATTTTATGTTAATCAGCGGTAAATTTTTTTTCACATATAATATATATCCACATATATTGATTGTTCTTCATTCACATTTATATTCATCTTTTTTCTTCTACATTTTTTGTTATTATATTTTTTATAATATCTAAAATACCATTATTATTAATTCATTATAATGGTAAAATTACTTTTGATGAAGATGAATCCGTTATATTTATTTTTGTACAACCAACATTTGTATACTTGCCGATTGAAGTGTGAGAGTACAAAACATAAAGAGAGTGAAAAAAATCTATTCTACATATTCAATGGAAGTGAACGGCACTTTAATTTATAAAAGGTATTTATTTTTTTATTTTCTTATTTTTTCTCGATATTTTGTTTATATTATTTTTATATGTAAACATGACTTTTAACAATCTTTCATTTGACCAAGATATCGAATACGTGAGGAAGACATACAATTAATTAGGAGTTGGCATAATCATTTTCCAAACATCCATTTATTGGAGTTATTTTTGCTTCTCTTTGATGTGTATAATGACATCGTCAAAAGTTGGTGTTGAGAATGTATCATCGGCAGTAATAAAAACAAACATCAAAAGGTTGATTTGAACATGCCACTGAAAGAGAGTCAAGACGAGAGAAATCCTGACGATTATAATGATGTGTGTTGGAAGTAGATCATGAAAGTCATGATGATTCTGTGGTTGGAGACCCAAAACAAGATCATTACTAAGTTCATATTGTGTCTGATGATGAAGATGTAGATGCCAAACCAATAGACATACCGGAGAAAAAAGATGAAGAGTTAAACAACTTCACAGTATCACAAGTTGCGCTAACCCAGTCTACTATTTTCAGACCATACGATCATCTTGCTTACTATTCAACGTTGAACCTTGACGCAATGAATGTAGATTGATCTTTTGGTTAAGGAGAGTCCGAGGATGATCCAACGCATGATCTTGAGATTGGACAACAATTCGACAACAAAGAAGCCGTGATGGCGGTAAAGATGTATAGCATCAGGCGAGCTATGTAGTATATGATAGTAAAAAATGACCAGTTGAAGTATGATGTACATTACACTTAGAGAAATGGAACATACGCATTGCATATTGTCAAAAACAAGAGAAATGGGAGGTTAGGAGGAGATACGATAGTCCCCATTCTTGCATGCAAATAACATTAGGCCAGAACCATAGAAAGTCGGATTCGAAGGTGATAACTGAACACGTATTCTACTATTCTCTACAGTGAAGACAGATCCTACGATCAGCATAAGAGTTCTCCAAAGAGCAGTTGAGAATCACTTTAGTTACAAGACATCTTATAAAAAAAAATTTCACTTGTAGAGCAGAGAGTGAAGGATTACCATGTTGTTCATAACACGCAGCGGAAGTAATAAAATAATCCTAAAAATCTATTTTGTACTTAAACTTTATTCCAATAATAAACAATATATAGATCATATCTAAATACCTGTGTGTACGCTAGTAAGAATCACTTTCCCCTTCGATGGTACGAAGGCGCTATGCGTATCCACACCGAGACCAACTTTTGCTGTCAACTCCTTGATTAATGGACATCTGATATAAATTGAGAAACCTCTTGCAACTCTTTGCATGTTATAAAATTCTTCTCCAAGAATTAGGCTCACATATATTTATGTGTGTAGAGGTAAAGGAATAAAAACCATTGTTATTCTCTCACCTTTCCTCTACTCTTGGCATACATATAAATAGTATGAGATTTGTTACGAATTTTAAATTTAATTCTCAATTCAAATTTAAATCATATCTTGAAATTCTAAATCTGAATCATTCAAATTTATGAATCATATCATAACTCAATTTGAAACAGAATTAGTTAGAATCTCATCCAAATTTAGAAATAGAATAACTAATTATTCTCAAATCTCATTCAATATTCTCAATTATCATATTATTATTATATTCTTGGTGCTAGCAAAAAATATAATAATATTTCAATTTGAATTAATATAATTATTTATTTGATCAAATCAAAATAATAATTAAATAATTCTATAGCAAAGATTAGAACATTCGTTAGTGTGTGACCCCATAGGTTCAATATTAAGCGGGTAGTAATTAGTCATACTAAATTTACTAATTAAGGTTGGCGTCTAGCAACTTCCTCAACGACCCGATAGTATGAAGTAATATATTTTTGGAAAATGCTCTTTGTACACTAAAATTAACCACTAGAATCAGCCACCAATGTATTTGTGTATAAATACATATGTGGTTTCATTTATTTTTAATGTGTATTTGTATTTCAACATGTATTTTATACTAGTGGCTGATTTTGGTGTACACGTAACATAACCCTATATTTTTACTAAGAACCTTAGAAAAACAAAGTATAATTCCTTCCATCTTTCCAACTCTTGGTTAACCCTTAGAGTATGGCTTAATTGTCAAACTCTAACTTGTTACAATTATTATAATAAACTGTGAAAGACTTAAAAAACTCATTTCTTCATTCATTCAATCCCCTTGACCAAGGTTTTAATCATTTCAGTCATTATAATCATAGAGCTCAAACTCTTTATCGAGAGTTGACGGATTTTTTATTGACTAATCATTAATTCTACAAGTATTTAAATCATACCCAATATCCATTTAACTAGCACCTTAGGGTATTAAGTATCCGGAATCAAAGTATAATAAATACATTATTAATTACTATGATAGTCGCAGGTCAAAGAAAACTCTATTACTATATTCATCTTGAGAATATCCTATTGACAAATATGTGGTAATTATAACCATTAGAAATTCACAGAGTGAGTCAGTTTAATGGTCATATCTCTATATGCATCATCTATATATATAATTTAATAAATGAGATCTATTAATTTTCATCCAATGAAGACCATTATATATATTGATATTTTTGGATTATTAATGTCCTTTTTAATAATTCTATGACCAAGAACAATTTAGATTAAATTATAAAAGATTTATCTCTCAATATTATGATTACTATCATAATGATAAATCTCTAAATTTAATCAAAGACCTTCTTATATTAACATTTTAATATAATAACAATAACAAATTATTTGACACATGATTGATTGGATTGTGGTCATATTCCTTATTCCCAACAATCTCCCACTTGCACGAGAGACAATCATGATAGATTGGATCTTAGGCATACTATTATCTCAGTAATCTCTCACTTGCACTAGAGCCAATCAATCATGTGTATAATTTTTAATGCACATTTGTGTTTTTTAAAACTCTTTTGACCTTAAACACCTTAACTTTTGAGCACATGTGCTTGACCTTTTGCAAGATACGCCTAGTGCCTAATAAATATCACGTTTTCTCAAAATATGAAATCTCCCACTACAATAGTGTATAATTTTATTTTAAGAACAATCCTTATTAAACATGATTATAAAAAAAATCTAAGTAACTATTAGATCTATTTTTATAAAATTGTATCATTATACAAATAGGCTACTTTTTCAAAAAATTAATTTTATGATCAAACCTTTTATACTTTCCAGAGAAAGTATATCATCTGTTGAGTGGTAAACAATTTTAATAAAAGTAATAATACTCCCACTTTTTCTTTGTAAATACAAAATTTCTCTTGACATTGTATAAATCAAACTTTTTTATTGTCTTGACTTTATCAAGTTCTATTTGTTCACCTTATCATGCTGGACTCTGGAAGATTCAAACAGAAATCAAACGGAGCCTGCTCAAGATGGGATTTCCAATCCCTATCCTCATTCTTCCCTAATTTTTCTAACTTCTCAACGCAGATGCTAAAGATGTAGTCGTTTGTCACCATCCACAGGCATGCTCCTGTTTTCGCCGACTCCATCATCAATCGAAAATTTTTGCCAAACTTTAAGAACAAAAAATATACTTTACCCTTAAAAATAAGACTGAAGACACTATCATCGACAGGCGATCAAGATTTTGAATACAAGATTAACCGGCAAATATCGAGTAAATCCGCAAAATGCTCAAATTGAGCCCGTGCACCAATGTTACTCCTCACTTTTGAAATGCTCTAATTGCACCCTCCAAATTGAGCTCCATGCGAAATCCTGGTCATTCCACCCAATTCCGACATGACTCAGCAGGCGGAGCGCTGAGCTGGCGGTTCAGGGTCCACGTAGGCATCACAATGACAGATCATACTTGGTCTTGAAGACGGTGTTTGCATCACAATGCATGAAGTTGGGATACTTTCTCACTTTATTCACAAGCTTACTAGCAACCCAGTTACGATTGGCTACTCTGTTCTTATCCTCCCTTGCACAGGTATGATCATCTCTGAAAGTCTTCACTTGCCAGCAAGTGTCGTCTCGGTCCTTGGAAGCAAAGATAACCGAACTGCAATCCTTCACCTTGCAAACTGCCCTAAGCCTCTTCATATCGTTCTTATTGAATCGAATACGCCTTCCCTCCTGGATGGTGTACTCCTTAACAGCCTCTTTAAAATCTCACTTCGTATTAAACTTCATTCCAACCTCTAAGTGAAGCTCCCCAAACCTAGCCACCTCCCTAAAAACTGGAAACACCTCATCAGATTCAGTCTCATCTTCTAATTCGTCTTCAGAATTCGGTGGGGTTTGCATCTCCAATGAATGCCAAGAGTTGGCACCATCAGAATCAGTCCCAAGATCGTATGCATTATAATCATCATTCTTACCAGTTCCTACGAATCCAAGATCCACTTCAACATCAGAATCATCCTCCACAAAAGCATCGTCATCAACACAAATCTTCTCTTTCATCTTATTCTTCCTCTTACCCTTATCCTGTGAATCACTCTTATTACTTGTTTTCTTCTTACCCTTTACCTTACGTGAAGGAACAGGGTCCGCAGCACATGAATCAGATGAGCTGTCTTCCCTTACTGGTTTATAGGGCTCATCTTCTGAACTATCATCAGAATTAGAGGAGTCCTCATTAGAGGACATCAACATCACTGGCATCTTGCTACCCTGCCTCCTTTTCTAAGCATTTTTGCCTCCTATCCCAGTTGCAAACCTCAGGCAATACCTCCTATGAACTTTTGTCTGATTTGGTTTCAGGGTGTTCTTGTCCTTCTTTTTAAGTTTTGTTCAATCGGCACCTTAACAGATGCTTTAACCCCTTCCTCCGTAGGTCGTCTCACATTATCAGTAGGATTCTTTTCATCATTTAGCCTAGCACCATCGTGTGGGGCAGCTGCAACATTTTCTTTTGCTTGCGTCCCAAGGTCTCTTACTTGATCATTAACGTATACCATAACCTCCTTCCCTTGTATAAGTTCAGGTGACGAAACCTCATGTTCAATGTAGATATCAACAAGACCCTCATTCTTTGCACCCATCTCACATATCTCTCTTAGGTCTGCATCACTATTCAACTTCCTCAATCCCTCCCCTATGTTCTTTCCAGGTACAAGCCACCAGACTTCCTTCATTATGTCATAACCTAGCTCCTTATAATAGTTTCTCAGGTAAAATACATTCAGCCTATCCACCTCAACATCACCAAGGCAGTTTCTGTTGTCCGGATAGTAACCAATCTTTTCATCCACACCATTTTCGAAAGTTCCTTTATGATGAAACATAATGTATAGTACTTCATCCATCTGCAAGAGAAGTAAACAAATAAATTAAACACATGCAACAATAACTTTTGACCATAACTAGACAACCGTATCATTAGAGAAAAGAGCCCTTGTTGGATACATAAAAAAAATAGAGCAACTCAAATCCCATGCTAACATCGTAACCACAAAAAATCTAACAACATAGAAATCTCAACAAAACACCAAACGAAGATAAAATCTCCTTCAATCAACACATCACGTGAAGAGCCATCAATGAAAACCCAAAAAAAATTTAAACTTCAACTACACACTGTATTTCTAACTTTGTTGTAGCTGACGATGATGATACCCTCTGCTTCAACAACTTCGTACGATTGACGTCCTTCGTTCTCCTGCCAACGAACTCATACAAGCACTAACCAGAACGTGCCCTAGTGTGATAGCATTCTCTGGACGAAAGGGAGAAGAAACGTTTGAAGAGAAGTAGGAGAAAGACTAACGAATGATCAACCCTCTCCCCAAGCAACCTTTCAATTCCCCTTCATCACAAAATGACATTGTTCTGATTCATCAATCCCCTCTAAGCAAAACGACGTCGTTCAGGTGGCCTACGTGGATCATAAACTGCCAGCTCAGCGCTCCGGTTGCTGAGTCATGTCGGAATTGGGTGGGAGGACCAGGATTTCGCACGGAGCTCAATTTGGAGGGTGCAATTAGAGCATTTCGAAAGTGAGGGGTAACATTGGTGCACGGACCCAATCTGAGGGACCATTTTGAGAATTTACTCGGCAAATATCATTATCAAAAACGGTTCAGTTGTTCTTCAAAATCAATCTACAAAATACAAGATTAACCGGCAAAACGGTTGAACCCGACCGTTTTTTGAAAGGTTTGGCTCGCTCTTCTACTATTCAAACGGCGCCGTTTTATGTAAACAAAAAAGCCCCCGAGCAGATCAAAGGCAACCCTAAACCCTATCAGAGCAATCACCACCAGAAGCCCTAGCCGCCACCGTCTCCATCACTGATCTCCTCTAATTGGCCAGAGGGTGTCGTCGCCGCCGGGATTGTGATAGAAAGCGTGCCGTCGTCGCCAAAAGTGGTCTCTATCGATCAGCCCTCTTCTCTCCGTCGCGCTCGGAGTTCTTCTCCTCGCCGTCGCGTCTCTCTTCAAGCTCTCTGTTTCTCTCCGAGCTCACTCTGTCTCTGTCTTATCAGTCTCATTGAGAGCTGCACGAGAATTAGATTTGGATTTGGTATTAAATTTGGATATATTCGTAATCTTAATAAGGGTCACTTCTTAGGATTATGAGAAATCCAATAGATTTCGTTTGTGTGTTCTTGTGTTAGGATTAGTCTCCAAATATGCCCTATGGAAGCTATGAAATATGAAATAGAAATTGCTTCCAATTTTCATGCTTTTTGTCCTGATATAATATAATTGCTTTGTGCTACCGCTGCTGCTACTTCCATCATTCAAATCAAGAGCATGTGCTTTGTTTTGATGTCAAGAATAGTAAATGGCATGTTCTTACTTCTTGGTTGGCATGTAGTTTTTACTCCTCCAAATATGTAAATATGATTCTGTTTTGCGGGGTGAATTTTATTTATTTATTTTTATTAATGCTTCTGAGGTGATCAGGGCTGATTTGATTCTACTAATTTTGAACACTAGGTTTGAATTAGGATTTTTGTTTAGCAGATGTTAATTAGCCTTGGAAGTTGAGGCATCCTTTGATTTTAGTGCTACATCTTCAATTCAACTCAATGCGCCAAATTGTTTATGTTGGAATTTTTATGATTCTAAGTTGTTTATGCTATGATTCTAATTCTGAATTGTTTATGCTGATTTTTCTGATTTGTTGATTCTGGTTGTTGATTTTTCTGATTTGAGTTGTTGATGGTGGTGTGGTGCAGTACTTCACTGCATTGTTTATGTTGGAATTTTTCTCTGAATTGTTGTTTATGCTGATTTTTTTTATTCTGAGTTGTTTATGCTGATTTTTCTGATTCCGATTTGTCATTTATGCGCATTTTGATTTTTATTAGTTATAAATTTTAATGTTTGAAGATGTTTGTGAACTTTTAATGATAAATTATGGATAATTTATTAGGTAAAATTGTAAAATTTTGAATTTTATCAACTTAAAAATCATTAAATTTAAATATTTAAAATTATATATTAATTTTTTAATAATTATATTTTATATTTTATTTTAAGCACGTTCCGGGGCTGGTCGTCGATGCCGTCTTCTTGCTTCGAGCCTCGCCGTCAGCAGCTAGTCCTGATTTAGTGAGTTCTAACAAATTCCTCTTTTCTTTCTTGCTTAATTTTGTTGTTGTAATTCATCTTTGCACCTTGATTTTATTGCTGAAAGTTGAATATTTTGCTGAAAATATCACTGGGCTAATTTTTTTTGGCTGAAAATCATCACTGAGTGGAATTGTTTACTGATTATCATCACCGAATCTTGAATCTGTTGCTGTCCTGTTAAAAAAATCACCTAGCTAAATTTTTTGTTGCTGTAATTCGTTAATGCACCTTGACTTTGTTGCTAAAAGTTGAATTTGTTGCTGAAAATATCACTGAACTAATTTTTTTTGGCGGAAAATCATCATTGAGTTGAATTACTGATTATCATCACTGAAGGTTGTCTGTTGTTGTTTTGCTGAAATAATCACTTAGCTGAATTTTCTGTTGCTGTAAATCTGTAAATCATCTTTTGACCTTAATCTCTTGTTACTGAAAATTATCATATTTGAATTTGTTGTTGGAAATGAGGTTCATGTTCTCTGCAAGTCAGAATAAAATTGTTCAGTTAAATTGTTGTTCCCATTCTCTATTTTTTTTGCTAGAATTTTAAAAATGTCTTGATCACAACTCGGTTCCTATTATGAATTATTCTTGGTATTGATTTGTGAAAAATACACAAATGTAGATATAGATACAAATTAAAATGAAGGAAATGTTGGTCAAGCTTCAAATTTGTCCCATGAAGATATAGATGCCAACTTTGAGATCACTCCTTGAATTTGATTTACTGATTGTGTTATTTTTTGTTCTCTTTCTTGTTCATTTAAATTGAGAAAGTATTTTGTACCAGGAACTAGTTTATTATTTCTTTTTGCATTATCAGGTATGTCTAAAAATTGTTACTAGATTGTTATTAATATGTTTGTGAACACATGCATAACTATGTTTGTGCCACTCTGAGTGCGCAGAGAAATGCTGGGGAGAGGCTAATATGGCACTTGGGAACAGTACTGCTAAGTTATCGGAACTCCCTCTGAGTGTCGGGACCTCATACTTGTGCACAACTGCTTCGCACTCTTATCAACTTAGCATTCTGAGGCCTTTCTGTGTCTCTGCCAACTACCCAACCCACTCCCAACCCAAACCTTCCGATAAAGTCACCTCATCTGACACTTGGCTCACCAAGTGGCCTCCCGCTAACCCTAATTCTTCCCGATTCCCCAACCCCAAACCCTCACCACGTTTCCCCCAACCGGCCGCCGATGACCTCTTTGACTCCGACAACTCTCACTTCTTGCGGAATGACAACAACCCTTGCAACGCAATTGACAGAGTCGTTCTCCGCTTGCGAAATTTACGATTAGCCTCCTACAACGACGATAACATGGAAGCACCCGGAGGTTTAAGTCGCTTGCTACGCCGAGACTGGGTTCGTTCTGATACCGCATTGGCTGAGGATGAAGCTAACGACATGCTTCTGCCATGGGATAGAGACGAAGGTGAGGATGAGAAGGAAGCTGTGGAGGTAGAGAATAAGGTGATGCAGAAGAGGAAGGTGAAGCCGCCAACTTTGGCGGAATTGACTCTTGAGGAGGAGGAGCAGGCGCGGTTGCGAAGACTGGGGATGCAACTGAAGGAGAAGGTGAATGTGGCCAAAGCTGGGCTCACGCAGGCCGTGCTGGACAAGATTCATGATCAGTGGAGGAAGAAGGAAGTTGTTAGGCTCAAGTTCCATGAGCTTCTTGCCAGAGATATGAAGACTGCTCATGAAATTGTTGAGGTTTCTTGCTTCCCCTTTCACTTATTCTTATTTTGTTCTTGATTTCAATAGCATTTTTGTTTAGAGAACTTATGAACTGAAATCTTGTAGCATTTTGCAGCGCAGAACAAGAGGGTTAGTTATATGGAGGTCAGGAAGTGTTATGCTGGTGTTTCGTGGGAAAAACTATGAAGGACCAACACCTGCATCTTTGGAAAGGAGTGAGCCGGTTATGATGAATCAAGAACAGCTTGCGAACATGACGCCAGAGGAAGAAGAGTTTGACAGGATGCTTGGTGGTTTAGGTCCTCGTTTTGTCGAATGGTGGGGCACGGGAATACTTCCTATTGATGCGGATTTACTTCCTCCTGCTGTACCTGGATATAAGACTCCCCTTAGACTTCTTCCAACTGGAATGCCTCCGAGACTAACAGATGCAGAGCTGACGAATATGAGGAAACTTTCCAAAGCTCTTCCTTGTCATTTTGCTCTAGGTAATGTTATTCTACTACGGTAATGTATTAAATCATTGTCCTTTTACTTATATGGATCTTTTGTTGAACCTTGTAAAGGTAGAAATCGAAATCTCCAAGGTCTCGCAGTTGCTATTCTGAAGCTATGGGAAAAAAGCTTAGTTGTGAAGATTGCTGTTAAGCGTGGTATCCTGAATACAAACAATGAACTAATGGCCGGGGAGCTAAAGGTATGTTATCTGTAGCTTCGGTTATAGTCCTAGTCATTGTTCAATGGAGCATGATGATAAATCTTGTTTTTCTTTCCTGGTTCAGAAATTAACAGGAGGCACCTTGCTGATAAGAAATAAATATTTCATTGTAATATATCGCGGGAAGGACTTTGTCCCAACTAGTGTCGCTGCTGTTTTAGCTGAAAGACAAGAAATGACAAAACAAGTAGTAGATGATGAGGAGAAGGCACGGCACAGAGCCATTGATGTAACTCAATCAGGGACAGATGAAGCAACGACTCAAGCAGGATCATTGGCTGAGTTCTATGAAGCTCAGACACGCTGGGGAAAGGATATATCTGCTGAAGAACGTGAGAAGATGATCAAAGAGTCTGCAAAAGCTAAGAATGTTAAGCTTTTCAGAAAAGTTGAACGTAAACTGGTTCTTGTAAGTCTCTAATCCTTTTCATTGTTGAAGATTATATACTTGAGTTTTTTTATTTTTCATTTATTTATGATTATTAGTAGTGATCTTGTTCTTCTTATTATTATCATCATTACAACTCTAATTCTGAACAGGCCAAGACCAAAAAGATTAGAGCAGAAAATCTTTTATCCAAGGTAGAAGCTTCCTTGGTTCCAGCTGATCCTGATTGTGATCAGGAAACAATATCGGAAGAAGAGCGTGCTATGTTCCGCAGGGTTGGTTTAATTATGAAGCCGTACTTGCCACTTGGTGGGTAATTTTCAGCTGTTTTGAAAGTTGCTATATTATAATGGTTCATTACCTAACAACTATTAATGATAATCTTCAGGTATACGTGGAGTTTTTGATGGTGTCATTGAGAATATGCATTTGCATTGGAGACATCGTGAGCTTGTTAAATTAATAACAAAACAAAAGACCTTTGCTTTTGTTGAGGACACAGCTAGATTACTGGAATATGAGAGTGGTGGAATACTAGTGTCGATAGATAGACTTCCAAAAGGATTTTGTCTTATTTACTACCGTGGGAAAAATTACAGGCGTCCCGTTACCATAAAGCCAAGAAACCTTCTAACAAAGGCAAAGGCATTAAAGCGTTCAATTGCCATGCAACGCCACGAGGTTCCAAATTTTTATGTCAATGGCAAATCCGTATGTTTCCTTCTATATCTTTTATGTCTCAATTGATCTTGTATGACCTGTGTAGGCACTGAGTAAGCATATTACTGAATTGGGGAGAAAAATAGAAGAAATGAAAGAGGAACTTGTAAGTATTGACTTATCATAACTTGCATTCATCATTTGCATGCCCGGTAGATGTTACTTAATCATCAGGTTTCTCTATGTATCTGGTGGTCTTGCATGTTAGCATCAGCTTTCTCTGTGTTTTGTATATTCAATACTTATTGTCACTTCGAATTATTCAAAGGGTTTGTCTCATGATTTGGAGCCTGAAGATAGGGGTGGAATAGGGACCTTAACCGTATAGATCATGTCAGAATCCACCCTGGTAAGACACCCTCAAAAATATATAGTTTCTTGTAGAGGATTTATGTACTGGCTTTGGATCTTATATAAATAGTTCTTACAGCATTTTTTCCCCTATTAACATCAAATTTCGTATCATCTGAAAGCTGCTATCGAGGAGAATTGATGAAATAAAATAAAATATGGAAGATGATCTCTATTCTAGTTACAATGACAACTGAATATTTGTTGATTGTTATTTCCAGAGTGAGCTTGAAGCTTCGGACGGGGAACAAAATGACGGTGATTTGGCAATGAGGAAGATAGTGACTGGGATTTTGAGGATTAGAAGTTTCAAAACTTTGAAAATGATGATCATCCCCGGATGGCAGGTGTACAGAATTGCGGTGAAGTTTGTGGATGACATGCCGTTGCATGCAGCCAGGAGCCAGGTTTATTCAATTTAGGTATCAAGTCTGCATATATGCTGAATAAAATTGCTGCGTTCCGGTTTATTCAATTTTCCAGCGAGACATGCTTAAGGAATCCATCACCAATTGAAATCTCACTGCTATCTTGTTTCTTAGAATGCTGCTTATTCTCTCTCTCTCTAAATTATTACCATGTAATATGTAAATATCCAATTTGATGAGATACAATTGTGACTGACTCGATTCCCCACGAATATCCACGGCTTTTTGAAACATAAAATAAAAAAAAAATTGAAAAATATTTGGGAAAAAATTAGGATAAACATAACTTAGATATAATTACAAGAACCAGAAATTCCTAGATATAATTAATCCTAAATCTGACTATAAGAACCAGAATTTCTAAACACAACTCAGATCCAATTATTAGAACAGTCAAATATTAGTTAGTAACTTGCAGTGGAGGAGGTGGACGGCCGTAGCGATGCTGTTGCTGGAGATGGAGCTGAGTGGCAGCCGCCGGAGGTAGAGGTGTGGCTGGACTGTTGGAGGTAGAGCTGAGTGGTCGTGGAGCAACATTGACTTTAGGGGGTTTTTCCCCGCATCCTATTTGCTTTACTGTTTCTTGTTTCTCACTTTCGCTGCTCAGACTACTATTGATAGCAAAATGATTGAAAATTTAACTTTATTAGAGTGAGACCCGCCCACCAATTTGGTAAATTAATGATAGTATAAAATATATTAAATTATGTTTTAATTATTATATTATTTAAAAATTAGTTAAAATATATATAAATTAATATTAAATTTAATATGTTTTTTATTTAAAATATTTTACAATACAAAAATTTTTTATATTAAAAATTATTTTTTTATTTGTTTTTATTTTTGTATTTATTTTAATTGATGGACTTAATCTTCTTAATATGGTGTTTGTCTTATATTTTTTGTTGTTGTTAGACTTGCTTCTTTATTTGTATGTTCTTATGAAGATATGTTCTTTCTGTTAATTTGTATATATTTTTTATTGTCATTTTTATTCCATTTCTTTATGTATATTCTTCATCTAGAGATGTGTTTTAAATTTGTTTATTTTTTTTTCTTTTTAATCTCTTGATTAATATGTTATATAAATATGATGATTATTAGTGTTGGTGAAGTTAATTTCTATATTGAGGAATATATCCTAAATCTTAAACCTCGAACGGTCGAATCCTAAACTTAAATTTAAAACCCTAAACGTAATATGTATACAACAAACAATAAAATTCTAATACTAAACCCTAATCCTAAGCCTAGCACATATAACATAAACCTTAAACTCTAATCTTAATCCATATATCCTAATTCTTAACTCCTACCCATTAACCAACTTAAACTTTCATATTTAATTGAACACTTCCAAACTAGTATATAATTGTATCGAAATTTGCATTAAACATAAAAAACATCTTAAATTTCAAATTGTTACACGTTTCCTTAGTGTTTTCACCATTTAATTATCTAAGGTTTAGTATTTATAATTTTACTGCACAGTTTGCTTTATTTATAATTATTATTACTATTTATTTTTGGTAAATAATTATTATTACTATTATTATCATTATTTATTCTTCTGGGCTTTATATTTTTTGTTTATTGTTACTATAAAAGCATTTCATGGCCTAATTTGATTTTTATGTCCAAAAGAGTATTTCATAATCCAGATAGCATGGCCATTAGGGTGGCAATATAATCCTATCCATGGATATTCAACCCAATTTGCAATGGATAAATAGGGTGCAGGTAGGATTCTTATGCAGATTAGACAGGATGCGGGTTGAGTCTCAACTCTACCCAACCAACCCGCACCATATATATATATATGTTTTAAGTGGATGTTGAACTAAAGATCTCTCACTAAATACAAATGATTCTTAGTTATTAAGAGAAGGTCATTAATTGATAATTTATTACGTTTTTTTACATAAAAGTCAATTCTATTTTAAATTATCATTAAATTATATAATAATGCTACATCTTTTTTGGATTAAGTCTGTAGAGTCGGATACCCGTATGTTAAAAACGGATAGAGTTAGAGTTGGAATATTCTTAATCTATGGATTGGATTAGGATTATATTCAAAGTTCAAACCTTAACCTATTCTACCTATTGCCACCCCTAATTTGGCCATACCAAAAATAGAAAAAAAAATTATCTCCCTTAACAATCCATTAATCTCTCAACTATGCATTAATTTATCCTGTAAACATGACCAATTATTTTTTCCCAACTAACGAATGACTGTCACCCATCTACTGCACATCAGCTGTTGTCCCCGATTGTGGCTACAGGCAAACCACGCCTGGACAGCTCCTTCATGTCACTTCATTTCAGCATGTACTGAAAAATTACTGTCAACACCATAGCACAACCCCTTTCTTGAGGGGAGAAAAGCTACAGTACTCATCTTCGTCATTTATTTTTACATTTCTTTTCTCAAGGGATTGCACTCCTTATTTGTACATGATTTGTTTTGCCTTTTTCCTGCCTTCTTTCTATGTTAATGCATATTCTTACTTAGGAGTGGAAAGAGGTCAGAAATTTGTCAAGGATTGACAGCTGACTTGTGCTCGGCCTAACCTTACTTGATCTGTCACATGTGTCTAGATTCAAGCTGTTATAAAAGTCTTAAATTTATTATTTAGTCAAATCCATATTTGTAATTTAACCTAACTAATTGGTTAGACTTGCTTGGCTTTGTCAAAATATAAATAAATACAGAAATTATTTTTCATAACAAAAAACTTATTAAGTTGTTTATACTTTATATTTTCATATTTTAAATACTATAAATTTTTATATATTATCGTAAATATTAAATTTAATATATTGCATATAAATAATTTTTATGAATAGTGATTTTTTTAAGCCAAAGGAGTGCTGAAAGGGTGCGCAGAGGGCGTTTAGATACACCACTACTAGCCACTGGCTGGTTTCGAAACCAAGGTGCATTTCATGCAAGGTGCACTGGCTGGCTGGTTTCAAAACCACTGGCTAAGGCTTGCGTAAGGGGTATGAATACAAGAAAATTAAACTATATTTTACAGCAAAACTCTCCATACACTTTTACATTGATGATTATAATCCATCTGAAATGGATCAGTATGGATTTACTTAAACCAGGTCCAACATTAAGTTCTTACTCTACAGAGACTAAATACTAATACATAAGAGCCTTACAGTGTTTGTTGTTCACAAGTTGAATGAACATTTTCTTTTTCTAGCAAGGTGAACTCATTTGCAGGATTGAACCAATAAAAAATTCAATATTTCACTTGCTTTGCTTAGCAGCAACAGTTCGCTGAACCGTTGAAACACCGTCGACAAATTTTGTCCGGAAAAGAACATTTGCATTATTAAACATGCCTTCCTTCAGTGAAACAACAATAAACTGCAAAACAAGAAACCAAAAGACACGAGGTTATTCAATTCAACGAGTGCTGAACAGACACTTTCTGAAAATCTGGAAACTAAAAATGAATTTAGTTGTTCCTCTCAAAAAAATAAAAAATAATGAATATTGTTGGAAACATTACTGATTTGAGTGTCAACCAACTAACCAAGACAAACTACTGTTATTAGTATTAATAAACTTGGAGAAAAATTTGGTTGGGTTTCATTTTTTGGAATTAGAAAAATAAAGGATTCAATGAGTTCAAGGAAATTACACCACACTATAAAAACTAGTCCTTTTTGTTTACCTGGGAGTGTGGAAAATGAGTCTTTATCATTCTCCCTATGTTCTGTGTGTGGCTTAAATCAAGAGCCGCATCAACCTGCAACAATTAGAAAATTAACTCCGAAAGGAAATCTTCAAATATAGAAAGAATGAACCAAATGGGGAATGGCAGTGAATTAAGATGAAACTCGCGAGGTAAGAATACAATATAGAGAGGGGGAAAAAGGAAAAGATGTAACTGTTTTTAATACTCATAAAATACAAGTTATTTTAGTTTTGGATTCTCAATTTTTTTTATTTGGTCATTCTTTTATACATTAATAATTAATAATAGAAGTAGAGAATAAAGACATGAAAAGTTGAAAACCAACACCTCCTACATTCTCAATAACCAAAAGTAGAAGCTCAATAGATCAATCTCCAAACTCAAGCTAACAATATTCTTTCTGGCTGAATTTAAGGTAATTAATAATTATTATTGTAATATATCCAATAAATTGCTTTGACTGGATTTACATTGAGGACGGAAATAGAAAAGTACCATGCAATAATTAAATTCTTAACTGCAAAGTGAACAAATCAAAGGGCCATTGGCATTTTATTGGATACCAAGGTTCTTGCTGGTGGTGGAGGAATCACAATTCATGCAAAGCATACCTCATCAAGGATGTATAGTGGAGCAGGTTTGAATAGCAGCAGTGCCAGAATCAGAGAAAGTGCCAGTAGAGATCGCTGACCTCCACTTAATTCAGACAATGACTGTTTCCAGACACCTCCAAATGCAACCCGAACCTCAAGACCATCAAGAAAACTGCATCCTTCTGGAGGTTCTAACTTAGCCATCGTACCCGGTAGTAGTGTAGAAAATATGGATCCAAAATCACTGGGGAAAAAAAGGCATTGCCAAATTGAAAAGCATGTAAAATAGATGGAGTAAAGGGCATATATGAAGTGGTGGAAAAAACTCACTTGTTTACTTTGACCCAGGTCACATTTAGTGTCTCCTTCTTTTTTTCATCCAACTCTTCAATCACTTTCTTGATTTTAGACTTGTCATTCTGCACAACACAATGATAGAATAACCAATTATGCAAGAAATGTGGCAAATTATTGAAATAGATGGGCAAAAAGAAACCTCAATTATGTTTTTCTTTGACATTAAATCGTTGTACTCGTCTTCTGCCTTCTCAAACATTGCCATTACTTTCTTGTTGACCCGTTTCTCAAGCCTAAGGGAAAAATTACATGAAATCCTTTAACAATATAATAATCATAGTTGCACAAAACATTTATTATTATTATAACAGTAAGTCAGTTTATCACGTCAACACACCCAGACTGTTCAGCTTGAAGCTTTTCAAGTTCATCTTTTGCTTTACCAGGATCACGGGAAGAAAAATCATAATCAGTTCCACTTCTACCAAACAACTGTTTTTCAGAAGCAATCCAAGCATGCTTCTCTAACAATTTATCCACTCTCACAGAGCAGTCTTTCTGTTCCATCTCCATCCGTTTTACCTAGAATAACAATAAGGAATTTCTTCATTAGCAAGGCACCTCCAAATGCATAGATGAGAAAATAAATTATTACCTCATTTTCTATCCTTTTCCTTTCAAGATTACTCTCACTAAGTTTATCTTCAATTTTTTTCTGTTCCTTCATAATACCACTGATTTCCTTGTCACATTCCTTCATTTTCAGGCGAACTGAGTTCAGCTGTGACTGAACTTGATCAAGATCATTCCTTGCAGAATCAACCTACACATGGAAAGTTTGAGGTCACAACTCTTGTTCACGAAGAATTCTAAACAATATAAATAACTATTCTTACTGCAGAACTTTGCTCTTCTACTTCTGATGTAAGATTACTGATCTGTGTTATCAAAGAAGCTAGTTGATTCTCCAAGGATGTTTGCTCCTTCATAACAGCTTCCATTTCCATCACAAGTCTCTCCTTTTCATTATCGTGTCCCTGCAAACCAGCAGGCAAATTGTTAGAGAAATTGTTAGAGAAGCATTATCTAATAGTCTTCTCTAAGCAATCCAAGCATGCTTCTCTAACAATTTATCCATCACAAGTCTCTCCTTTTCTTAATCTTTGGATTACAATAAGAAAAATACCAGTTGCAAATTATAGTGAATTCCACAATCTAGATTGGAAACTTCAAATATTTTAGTACTCAAATTCCAAATTGTCCCTCAAAAACAGATGGGCAAGACTGGCATAAAAGATCATGGAATTTCTTGAAATACAAATCAAGGCTGCCATAAAAATAGCAGCATTATGAGCCCCTACTCTCTTAAAGGTGCCTTACGCCTTTGACTACCTTGTCAAAGGATCAAAGCTGATATATCCCCAAAATGACAGTAGTCAGCAAAGAAGGCACTTCGAAAAATTGTCAAATTTGGCACATCAGAAGTTTCGTTGCACCTTGAGCCACATTATGGGTGTTAGAATATCTATGAATCTGTGAATAAAATAGTTATGACCTTATAGGATCAGATAAAATCTTAGGAATTGTTATAATACAATTAGTTAATTGTATATATCTTATAATTATGTACAGATTCTGTTTCAGGCATAAGCAATCTCCAGTGTGTAGCCAAGATATAAGGAATAGACTATAAGCCATAGACCTTTGTGTAGAGCCCAACCATTCATTCCAAGATTTGAACCCACTATCACACTAGGAATGGCATTATTTACTTGTAGTAATACATTTCAAATTTTCTAATGGAAAAAAAATTAAAAATAATTTCAAATGAATCATGATGATGAGAAAACATTTTGAGAATTACCTTCAGGTCTTTTAAAGAAGATTGCACTTGGGATTTGATTGACTTTATCTTTTTCTCTAATTCCTTCAGCCTACCCTCTCGACTACTGTTATGTTCTTTGATTGATTTCTCAAGGGATGAAACAGTCTTGACACATTCTTCATAAAAAAGTTGTTTTTCTTTTACTGCAACTTTTGCTTCGTCAAGTTCTTGCTCAAGCTTCTTCACCAACTCCCCAAGCTACAAAGAGAAACAAGAAAGGAAGCACGTTGACAGAGATATATAACATGAAGAAAAAAGAACTAAAAAATTGACGAAATCAAGGTAAAATTGGTGTGTCTAGTACAGGGTCAAATTTTGGAATGAAAAGAAAGGAACAATACCTTATGATGTTCATTTTGCTCAGCTCTGCTCTGAAATAGTGAAAGATCATATGACTTAAGTTCTAGTTGTGCTTTGAGGTCTTTAAATTTTTTCTGAAGAGGGAGAAGCTTTGTAATCTGTATTACACAAGATTCAAGGCCAAGTACAAAGAACTGTGAGATTGAAATTTATCTCGGAATCATAAGCTTACTAGAAAAGAAATAGCACCCCTGCCCACCCACCCAACCCCCGCCCCCCTTTTTTCCAACCATCTACAACCGGTTTTGCCCCCTTATAAGCACCATCTACAATGGTTTTAAAGAGGCTATATTGGTAAATTCATTGCCCTTCTATGACGATGATTGATCATTGACAACTTAAATTACAATTTATGGGTAACGAATTTATTTAGTATGGATTATGGAACTATTATGAAATATAGAACTTAAGATTTGCTGCTTTTATCTAAAAAAATGTATATACAATATGCATGTTATATATATATATATATATATATATATATATATATATATATATATATATATATATATCACAATGTCCCTCTACCTTTGTTCAAATCCCAGCCATCCTACGTCCCGGGATCCCAACATTACAGTTTTTGGGACCTCCGGGATGCAGCAAGATCCGAGAATGACTACTATGGTTTCCATATTTTATTGGAAAAAGCAGTGTTGGGGATCTACCTTTTCTTCAATCTCCAATAACCTTCTTTGGTGCACTGAAAGTTTTGACTCAGCCTCAGCCAAATCATGCAGTTGCTTCAAAAGATCACCACTACCCCTGTTTTGTCAAAGCCAGCACAATGTTACAAGAAATGCTTACAATTTCTCATAATATCATCTACACAAAAGACAATGAAACCTCATAATAAAATACGTCAAAAATTTCTATGCATTTTTAACACTTTCAATTAGAGTATTGGACAAACCTACTCTTGCTAGTCCTTGGAAGTTTATCTGGCAAGGTTTATTTTGTTTTTCATTAGTCATGGTGATAGACTAATAGCCTTACTCAAAACTTGAGGGTATACTTATGTAGAAATGTTCCTCATTCTAGTGGTTTTTGAAGACCTTTTCAGCTTAATTCTTTTCATGATTCTCCTATTTGCCAATTTTACCATTTATCTTCATCTAACTCCTGTTCAAAAATTCTTTTATAGGAGCTTGCAAGATCATTTTTATACATGTTTTCTCTTGATCTTCCTTATGAGAATTCTGTTAGATCCCCTCATATTGATCATACATTATAACTTCCCTGAGATATAAATGTCGCCTAGTGCCAAATATTTTAACAAGAGTATATCTGAGGAAAAACAAAAATAGGGCTGGTGGCAACATAACAGAAGAAATTGAGAGCTTGTCACTACACTGAATTCCCAAAGTTGGGATAGTGAAAGCATGGTAGGAATAGAGACTAGGCAAAGATGTGTTAAGGGGGAATTGTTACTTGAATACCATGAGCAATGAGTTCCAATTTCTTTTCTTTTTCCCAGTTACATATACCATATCAAAGGGGGAAGATCTCAACTGATATGTTCTCCAAGTGAATTAATACATACTTTCATTTTCACTTTCACGAAACCAGATAATGGCATACCTTCGGCTTCCACCAGTCAAAAGGCCACTTGGCTGAAATATATCTCCTTCAAGAGTGACACTTGTTGTATGAATATTCCGATTAAATGCCACCTAACATTCACAAAGTGCAATCCAAATTGAGCATGCATATAGGAGAGTAAAATCCTCAAAAGGTATTATACTAAGACAATAATGACTGTGATCAACAAATAGACAAAGTATCTACTAGTGGAAACAAATGAAGACTCATCCAAGAGAACAGCATATTTACAAAAACTATAGTATTGTAAGAGAAGCATGTAGAGGTGGGCATGTAGTCACCAAACACTTCTTCATAGAAGATATGCACATTTAGCAAAGTAAAGAATAGGGAAAAGATGGTTTTCTTTTGGGTGGGTGGGTGTGGGGGGGATGCACATGTAATGTGTAGAAGGCCTAAGCAGCAAAAGATGGTTTTCATCAATTACCTCCTTTGCAGCTTCCATGGTCTTGCAAACAAAAGTTGAACCAAAAACGTACTCCATTGCTCTCTGAAACAAAAGTACAAATTAAAAACAAAACTGAGTAATTTATCCAAAATAAAAAAAAAAGTTCAATCTCAGCATCAAATTAGTTTATTGAGTTTGGCTTAGGTTATTTTGTGTTCAAGACAGCTTCAATCAACATCTTTCCAACAAAGTTTAGGGGAAAGAACAGCAATTCTTTTTAACACCCCCCCCCCCCCCCAAAATATAGTAAAAAATAAACATGCAACAATTTTTTTGAGCAGCTGAATAAAATGTCCGTAATATGAAATTCAAAATAAAACTAGAGATGTTTCGTACAAATTGAAAAGGCATTGAAATTGCTTTCAGTATCAATGATTCTATTATATATCGTTCAGATTGGAGGGAGGGTAAAAAGGGAACACGAACAGAAAAAATTATTAGCTGACCCATCTAGTGGGAATAAGACTTAACTTTTGCAGAGCAGGGAATATTAATATTAATATTAATATAAATTCAAGGAGTAGCACCTTCAATTCTTCTTCATAACCAACCAAAGAAAGTGCTATTTCAGCATTCTCTTTCCCCACCTGAAATTCAAGTAAGAAAAATCGTCAGCAAAGTTAGGTAAGGAATCAAGTCAGTCAGAATGCAAATTAATGAGATAAAGAAAAAAAATAAAAATAAAAATAAAAACTAAGTGAGAGATAAAAGTTGCAGAGACCAACCAATCTAGTAGCCTCTTGTTGAACTCTAGCGGGAACACTATAGGATTGTATTTTGTTCAAGGGTATGATTGTCACTCTTCTTCTGAGTTTGCCATTCTGTAGTAGCTGCTTTCCAGTATCTTCTGTGTCAACAACAACATTAAACAACTTTCCACCTGCTGTAACCTGAAAGTAAACATGTATTATCAGATTAACATATAAATAAATTTTTACTAACAAATTCAGATAAATGTTATCATACATGTTCACCAAAAAAATATAATGTGATCGTGCTATCCAACCTCTAAGGCAGTCATTGTGGACTTATCCTTTACTTTGATGAGTTTTGCAACGACACCTTTCACCTTTGATCTATCAAAGTTTTTGACAGGATCACAATACGTGAATTCAACATTTGACAAGTATGCCGAAATATTGCGTATTTCATCCTTCCACTTTTGTACACAATCCACCTCAGATGCACGATCCTGAAAAGTTTTTTTATAGACGAAAATATCTTAGTGCTAATCCTGTTAGATTGTAGAGAAGTGAATAGAAGCAAAACAAAGCCGATCTAACCCTTTGCAGAGCGTCCATCTCTCCTTCTTTATATGGAATAGACTCCAATTCGATCTTAACATTTTCCACGTCTTTTCTTCTAGCGGCAAGCTCATTTTCTACAGAAACAGCTTCTTCACGCTTTGACCTTAATTGTTTAGTTTTCTCTTTCAGTTCCTTTTCACAATGGCTAATTTTGGTTTTCAACTGTTTCAGTTCTGTTTCAGCACTCCCAACTGCTATCTTTGCATCACCTAGTTGATCCTCTAAGCATTGCTCTTCATTCCCACTGCTCTTGCCAGCTATAACACCCTGCCAACAGTTTTGAGCAATAGAATACGAAAAATCCACCTCAACCTGATAGTCTACCCATTGACATGAGAAAGTTGTGAACATGAAACCAATATATGCTTATGGTACCTGATATTCTTTCTCATGCTCATCCAGCTTCTTAGTAAGCTCATCGACCCTCTTTTTAAGATCTGCAGCTCCCTCTTCAGCTTTTTTAACAGCAATGGCCTTCTCTTCTACAGATTGCTTCAGTTCTTCAATATTTTTCACAATCTTAAAAATATCCAGGGTTTAAACTCAAATATCAGGTTCACAAAATGGACATTTTAAATTTAACATTTAAATGAATCTATAATCATTAGTACCAAACAAAGTTAATACCAAAATTACTTCCTACTTACATTAACCTTGTTGGTTTCTTCACTTCGGAGAGTGTCTATCTTATTATTTAACACAGATGTTTGCTTGACAAGACTCTGAGAAAGTGCATCTACTTTATCTGAGAGAGATTTCACTTCTCCACCCATTCTCGCCTCTTTTTCAGAAGTCAACTGAGCTATTTTTATTTCCATTTCCTTTATTTCTACCTGAGCCTTCTTAGCACTTTCATCAATCTCGGTTATCTTTGATTTTGCTTGTTCCACCTCAGATCTAGCATTGTCTTTAATCCTCTCTGCTTGAACAAACTCATAAGCAATACAAAATCTTCTAAGCCTATCTAAATCAGCATTGCCATTAGCCCATTGCATATACTGCATCCTTTCTTTTCTCAACTTCTCCAATGCAGGCAATATCTCCTGATCAAGAAGCTTGTTAATCTCATCAACCTTACTTTGCTTCTTTTCAAGTGTTTTTAGAGCAGCCTCTTTCTTGGTCTCATACATTCTCGTCCCTGCAGCTTCCTCAAGCATAGACAATATCTCTGGTGGCTTCATATTTAAAACCTTAGTGATGCGCCCTTGCATTATGAGAAAATGTGGATTATTAACATTTAGCTGCACCGAATGAAAAAGATTCTGGACTTGACTAGGCTGTGCAAGCTTCCCATTGATCAAATACTTGTTCCTCCCTCCAACTACTATCTGCATTGTGCGTCAATTAAAGACATAGGTATACAAAACAAGAATTACTAACTAACATCTGACTTTAGAAGCAATAGTTACCTAAACAGTGCAGTGAACAACCACTTGAAACCTTAAAAGTATAATGAGAAAATCAGTTCACACAACTATGAATCTTAGAACCCATAAGTCAACTTTTTTTAGTTTAACATTTTATTTTCTTTTATGTTAAATAGTATCAAAATTAGAAATTACAAAGCTGTAAATAGATCTTAACTAACCAGAACTAAAAAAAATATATACAGAATTTAGACAGACAAAACCCATATAAAATAATGCTTTCTTTTTTTCAAAATTACATACTATAAGTTTTATTTTATTTTTTGTCAACTTTTGTTTGCCAATAATGTACAGAATTATAACTAGTATACAAAAGAGAAATTGCGAGCTCTTAACAGACAACTT
Organism: Arachis hypogaea; assembly: GCF_003086295.3. NCBI lineage: Eukaryota > Viridiplantae > Streptophyta > Magnoliopsida > Fabales > Fabaceae > Arachis > Arachis hypogaea. The sequence goes on from NC_092043.1 coordinate 44,458,951, forward strand.
AACGAAATATTAAAACGATCGCTTATAAACGGCTAGTGACAGAAAATTTAATTCAACCAAAACATCTAAAAGCATCAGAAACAGATAAATTCAACAAATTAAAAAACAGTAACCTGTCTTGTTACTGTAATCTCGGAATGGTCTTCATATCCGAGAGGGCTTCGACTCCTATCAGAGTTATCGAAAACAATTGACACCGTCGCTTTTGTAATCCCCGCTTGTCCCTGCTTGTAAACAAGCTCCTGGAGGTTCGAAGCTCGAACCTGCTGCAAATTGGTGATACCCAGCACGAAGCAAATCGAATCGAGAATGTTCGATTTGCCGGAACCGTTCAGGCCCGTTATGGCATTGAAGAACGGGTCGAAACCCGGAACAACGGTTCGCGTCGCATATGATTTGAAACCTTCCAAGCAAACCTCCTTAATGTACATCGCTCGAAAGTATAAAAAATTGGGAATAAAAATGGAAGAAATGAAGGGCGTAGGGTTTTGGAGATCGAAACCCTAAATGAAAGAGCTTTGGTTGAGTGCTTCACCGCGGGTTGTTGAAGGTTTCAGGATTTAGAGAGTGGGAAAAGGGAGAGAAAGACTTGAAATTTAAATTTTGAGGTAAGTGATGATGGATCTGCGTTGTTTACTTGTTTTGTTGTGTTCATGAGTTGAAGACTTGAAGTCAAGGGAATGCCCAAAAGGCGGGAAAATACTTTTTGAGTTTTGGTTATCATTTAGAATTTTAGACCAATAATTTTAATTTTAATTTAATAATTTCTGGTTCAGCAATGAATTTTGGTGTAAATTTTTGGGAATAAGCCAATACTCTTGTGATAAAAATGTGGATAACTATTATTTGGGGCCAACTTTCTCAATATTGAAGGAATAATTAATTTTTAAGACAAGTTTAAATAAATGAATTTTAAAAAAATAAGACTTAGTATGTATATAAATAGAGGTTTAAATCTTTAACAATAAACATGATCAATAATAAAAAAATTTATCCCTCTTTTATATTATCAGATACTCTTTTCTATTTTATATAAGATACTACATATATTAGTAAATATATTAATCATATTTATTATATTGAGATAGTAATTGTGAGGAATATTACTACTAGAGTTATTTATTTATAACTCTTTTATTTTATTTTATATTTATTATATATTCTTTATTTATTTTACAACACAGTATCAGCATGAGATTTTGACTAAATTTTAAGAAGACTCAGATAACAAATTTTTTTATGTCAAAATTCTCTTATCTTAAATTTAATGCTTTTAATATATCTGGATAAGGACGAAGCTTTTCATGATATTTTATATAAAATAAGTAATACTTCTTCAAACATATTATTTAGCTAATTTAGTTGTCTATCTTTTTAGTAAAATTATTTATGTGTATTCGAAACTTACATAATTCATTCATTTGATAATATTTTATGCCAAATTTAGTATAATAGCTTTTGAACTTTTATCTTTTTACCTAATTGAAATTTTACAAATTGAAAAAAAAATATATATTGAACTATAATAAACTTTGATAATTAACTTTTTGACAATAATTTAATTTAATGTTATTTTAAGTTTTATTAATTTTTTAGATACAAAATTAAGATATTCAAAAAATATTAGTGTTATAATATTCAAAGTTTCGATCATTTAACTTCTAAGCTAATTTCCAGACAATTATAATTTTATGTATTATCTTTAAAAAATTAAATAATTTTTTATCAATTTATTTAATATTATTTTATATTTTTCTATTTTCTTAATTGAATTTTTTTATCCATAAAACATTTAAATTATCAATTAGCGTATATTATAATTTTTAATATTTATCATTGTAATGATAATTTTTTTTGCATATTTAATATTTTATATATTCTAATTTTTTTACAAATATAATGATAAAAATAAAAAAATATATTTTTTTTAAGAGGAAAACTAATGTTTAAAAAAAATACATAATCTATAATATCAACATCTATTAATAGTTTTATTACTCTAATAAATCATAAAAAAAATGATTCAATGTAAGTATATAACTTTTAAAAGTTTAAATAATCATAACTAATTAATAAATTTGATCTTATTTCTTTAGAATGAAATCCTAGAAATAGTTAGTTTTAATTTTGACTATATCATTCAAATAAAAAAGATGAAATTAAAAGATGTTATGATAAATAACATCAATATAAAAAATATTTAAATTATTATTATTTATCTGGTACAAATTATTTAAAATAATTTTAATATATTTAGTTTAATTTTTTTCTTTGTAACTAAAATAAAAATACAACATATTATCTTCTATTTTTTAAATTATATATTGGCCCCTCAAAAATTTCTGTTCAAGCTCTGTCACTGTATTTGAAAATAATTATTTATCATGGATATTAGATGCTGAAATCCATCTTGATTCAATAGATCTTGGAGATACCATTAAAGCTGAAAATAATACATCCCAAAAGGATAAAGTCAAAGCTATGATTTTTCTTCGTCGTCATCTTGACGAATGATTGAAAAATAAATATCTCACATTAAAAGATCCTGTAGATCTGTAGAAAGACTTTGAAGAAAAGTACAATCATCAAAAGACGGTGATACTTCCTCAAGCCCAATATGAATGGACGCACTTGCGTCTACAGGAATTTAAATCCACAAATGAATATAATTCAGCAATATTTTGAATCACCTCACAAATGAAATTATGTGGAGAAAATATATCTGATAATGATATGTTAGAGAAAACTTTCTCGTCCTTCCATGCCTCGAATGTGCTCCTACAGCAGCAGTATTGAAAAAATGATTTAAAAAATATTATGAGTTAATTTTTTGCCTTATTGTTGTTGAACGTAACAATGAGTTGCTTTTAAAAAATCACGAAGTGCGTCTAGTTGGCGCCGCCCCATTTCCTGAAGCAAATGCGGCAAATCATTACCCCATAAGAGATAAATGGCAAGGTTTTAGTAACAAGAAAAATTATGGAATGAAAAGGAATTATGTTTACTAAGGATCTCACCAGAAGTGGGATAAAGAAATGAACAATGGGCAAAATAAATCAACAGAGGATAAATATTTCTGTTGTGGTGGAAATGGTCATTGGTCACGTACCTGTCGTACCCCAAGGCACCTAGTCGATCTTTATCAATCATCTTTGAAAAAAGACAGCAAATGAAAGGAGTTGAATTTTGTTTCAAATGATGCTGAAAATTCCACCACTCATTATGATGTATCTGATTTCTTTGAGGATTCAAAAGGAAATATTGGTCATTTGATCAATGATATAATAGTTTAATATGTGAGATTGTTAAGTAGTCATGTAAATAAATAATGTAAAGAACTTTTTGTTAAGTTTTATTTTCTATGCATTTGAATTGCAAGTACGATGTATATAAATAATGTTTAATAAAATATTTATAAATTTTAAAAGTATTGTGCTAAGATAATAATAATAAATTTTTTAGTATATATTTTACTTTTTAGAAAAATATTTTCAATCAAGAAAATAATTTTACTGCGTAAATATTTCTACTCATTTTATTATTATTTATCTTTGAAGAAAATGACAATGACATATAGTAAAGATATTTGCCTTGCGGATATTACAAGTTCGCACATCGTTCTCAAAAATAATATATGTTTTACCCATCTTGTACCAAAAGAAGAATATGTTAATACTATTATTGGCTCAGGCAATGGGATAGAAGGCTCCGGAAGAGCTATAATTTTGTTTCCTAGAGGAACAAAATTTATAATAAATAATGCACTATTGTCTACCAAGTCTCTAAGAAACTTGTTCAGTTTTAAAGATATTCGCTGAAATGGATATCATATTGAAACAATGAATGAGGAAAATCATGAGTATTTAGATAGCGTTTGGTTACTGAGATATAGACACTGAGACATAGACATAGTGGTACACGGTGACACATCTCTGCTGTTTTGTTTGGTGAGACACAGATTTTCGAAGGACACGGGAGGACACGGATGGACATGGAGACACTAAATTTGTGTACCTTCAAATTGGTGAGACACTAATTTTTTACTCTTTTACCCTTATTGAGTTTTTAAAATTTGTCTTCTTATCTTCCCAAATCTTTTTTTTTCTCTTTCTCTTTTAGATTCTACAACTAAATTTACTTTTCTATTTTTTTTCAAAAAAAATTTGTACATTTAATTTTTTTATTTATTTAAATTTTGATTAATCTTTGATAAATTCTGAACTTTAATTTTCTATTTTTTTCAAGAATAATTATATATTTAATATTTAAATGATAATTTAAGATGGTATTAGAAGAAATAAAAAATTATTAGAAGAAATAAAAATTTAATGGTGATGGCATGCATTGTTTGGGATAATAGGTGTATTGTAATGGTGGTAAAGTTTGTGGTTGAATGAAGGGTAATTCAGTATTTTTCAAATATATGTGTCTTGTTTCTTATTTTTGACAAACACAATACATAGACACAAATATTTTATGTCCATGTCTTTAATGCATGTGTCTCTGTGTCTATGTCTCATCAAATACATCAACCAAACGGAGCCTTATGTATCACAACTTAAGATTTAAATAAAAATGTTATATTAGAAAAGTTACCATCACTCTCATATGGGTTATATTATACCGAGATTAGTGTAATTGAATCACATGTCATTGTAAACCAGAAGTTTACTAGCCCAAATGAATTCATAACTTGGCACAACCGATTGGGTCATCTGCGAACAACAATGATGCGGAGAATTATTGAAAACTCCCATGGACATTCACTAAAGAACGAGAAAATTCTTAAATCTAGTAAATTTTGTTGTGCTGCATGTTCGCAGGGAAAGCTAATTTTAAGGCCATCACCAGTAAATATTTGATTTAAATCCCATGAATTTCTATAAAGGATTCAGGGCAATATATGCGGACCTATTCATCCACCATGTGGATCTTTTAGATATTTTATGGTCCTAATAGACGCATCTTCGAGATTGTCACATGTGTGCTTATTGTCTTCTCGCAACCTGGCGTTTGCGAGATTACTTGCTCAAATTATTCGATTAAAAGCACAATTTTCAGAAAATTCAATCAAAATAATTCGTCTCGATAATGCTGGTGAATTTACTTCCCAAGCCTTTGATGCTAATTGTGTGACTAATGGAATAAGTGTTGAACATCCAGTAGCTCATGTTTACACACAAAATGGGTTAGTGGAATCACTTATTAAACGCCTCCAATTGATTACTAGACCTTTACTTATGAGAACAAATCTCCCAACCTCAGTTTGATGCATGCTATTTTACATGCCGCATCACTCATTCGTTTGAGACTAACAAGTTATCATCAGTTCTCTCCTATGCAATTTGCTTTTGGCCCGCAGCCAAATGTTTCCCATTTAAAAATATTCGGATGTGCGATATATGTTCCTATTGTACCACATTCTCGCACTAAAATGGGACCCAAAAAAACTTGGGATATATGTTGGATATGATTCTCCCTCTATAGTAAGATATCTTGAGATACAAACTGGGGATGTATTTAAAGCCCGATTTGTGAATTGTTGTTTTGATGAATCAAAATGTCCAATAATAGAGGAGAGAATAAACTTCCTGAAAAGGAACTTAATTGGAATGCATCATCGTTGATGCATTTAGATCCCCGATCAGGGCAATGTGAACTAAAAGTTCAAAAGATTATACATTTGCAAATAATAGCAAATAATTTGCCTGGTACATTTTTTGATACAAAGAGGATAACCAAATCTTATATACCAGGAAAAAATGCCCCAATTCAAATTGATGTCCCAGTCGGACAAATAGCTACTGAAGTAAATTCACGCCAGAAGTGTGGCAGGCCTGTCGGTTCCAAAGACAAAAATCCTCGAAAAGGAAAAGAGGTAAATACTATTACTATTGAAAAAGACATAGTAAAGACATATGTAGTTGTCCAAAATTCTGATATAATTTTAACGCCGGAAGACGTTCAGGTACCTAAAAATTGTGAAAATGACGAGATCTCGATAAATTATGTATTTACAGGAGAAAAATGAGACCGAAATAAGACAATTATCAATGAGATATTTGCATATAATGTTACATTAAATATCATATATAAAAATAAGGATCTTGAGCCAAGTTTAGTCGAAAAATGCCGATAAAGGAATGATTGACCAAAATGGAAAAAAAAATTCATGAAAGTTGAGTTAGACTCACTTACAAAATGTGAAGTCTTTTGGACCTGTAGTCCATACACCAGAAGATGGAAAACCTGTTGGATACCAATAGGTATTTGTGAGAAAACGAAATGAGAAAAATGAAGTTGTGCGCTACAAAGCCCGACTTGTGGCACAAGGTTTTTCACAAAGGCCAATATAGATTATGAAGAAACATATTCCCTTGTAGTGGATGCAATAACATTACGTTATTTGGTCAGTTTATCCGCATATCATAAATTACATATGTATTTAATGGATGTGGTAACAGCTTACTTATACGGCTCGTTAGATCGTGATATCTATATGAAAGTTCTTGAAGGACTAAAGATATCTAAACCATCCAATGAATATTCGCAAGGGTTATACTAAGTTAAATTGCAAATATCTTTATATGGTCTAAAGCAATTTGGACAAATGTAGTATAATCGTCTTACTGAGTATCTGACCAAAAAGGGATTCAATAATGATGATATCTGTCCATGTGTTTTCATAAAAAAATCTGCATCTGAATTTATTATAATTGCTGTGTACATTGATGATTTAAATATCATTAGAACTCCTAAAGAGATTCCAACTATTATAAAATATCTAAAAGAAGAGTTTGAGATGAAAGATCTTGGAAAGACTAAATTTTGTCTCGACCTGCAGATCGAACATACAAAAAATAAAATTTTTATTTATCAAACAACATACACAGAAAATATTTTGAAGATATTTTATATGGATAAGTCACATCCCTTGAATACCCCAATGATCGTAAGATTTTTATATGTGGAAAATGATCAATTCCGTCCTAAAGAAAAAAATGAAGATATCATTGGTCCTAAAGTACCATATCTTATTGCCATTGGAGTGCTAATGTATCTTGCTAATAATACATGACTTGATATATCATTTGTTGTGAATTTACTAGCAAGATATAGTTCCTCTCCAACCAGAAGACATTGGAGTGGAATCAAACAAATCTTTTGATATCTTCATGGAACGGCTGATATGAGATTGTTTTATCCATATGAATCCAAGTCACAATTAGTTGGTTATGCATATGCTGGATACTTGTCTGATCCACATAAAGGAAAATCTCAAACAAGATACTTATTCACATATGGTGGTATAGCTATATCACGGAGGTACACAAAATAGACGATTGCGGCAACATTCTCTAATCATGCTAAAATACTAGCGATATATGAAGCTAGTCGCGAGTATTTTTGGCTCAGGAGTTTGATCTAATATATTCTGTCATCATGTGGACTGATTGATTATAAGATAGCCCCAATTGTCTTGTTTGAAGATAATATAGCATGCATTGCTCAACTTAAGGGTGGATACATTAAATGTGATATAACAAAGTATATTTCTCTCAAATTCTTCTTCACTCATGATCTTCAAAATCAAGACAATTGATATCAAATGAATCTGCTCAAGTGACAATCTGACAGATTTATTCACAAAGTCACTCCCGAAATTCTCTTTTGAAAAATTGGTACATCAGATTGGGATGCGTTTATTTCGAGATATTAAATGATGTCGACAATAAGGGAAGACTGTATTCTTTTTTCCTTGGTCAGGTTTTTTTCCATTGGATTTTTCTTGACAAGGTTTTTAACGAGGCATTTCCCATCACAAAGAATATTGTACTCTTTTTCCTTCACTAAAGTTTTTTCCCATTAAATTTTCTTTAGTAAGGTTTTAATGAGGCATAATCCTAAATAGTCATCTAAAAAGGAGTGTTGTGATAAAGATGTGGATGACCATGATTTAGGCAGCCAACTTTCTTAATATCGAAGGAATCAATTTTCAAGACAGATTTAAATAAATAAACTTTGAAAAAGTAAGGGTTATTATGTGTATAAATAGAGGTTTCACGATCAATAATAAAATTTCTTATCTCCCCTTTATACTATCAGATACCCTTCTCACTTGTATATTAGTAATATATATAATATTAATCATATTTATTATATTGAGATAATAATTATAAAAAATATTAATACTAAAATTATTTATTTACAACTCTTTTATTTTATATTTATTATATATTTCTTATTTATTTTACGACAAATACAAAGTTATTAAAAATGTTTTTATTTCAAGGGTTTAGTTAAGACATAAGATCACGTCTTAAAGTCGTAAAATGGACGTGAACAAATTCAGGATAGAGAAATTACTGGGGATGGTTGAGGAGAAGAGAGTTGCGCGACACCCTCATGCACTCACGTCGCAGCTCTTTTCCACAGGGGTGTTGGTGCAATCAAGTGAGATCTGGGGGAGAGACGGTCACCGTCGACTGATCATGGCGGTGTCCCGATGACTGAAAATATTTTACGAAGGAGACACCGTCGGCAATGAAAAACAGAATTCGGGTTGCGTGATCGGGTCAGAAGGCGTTCTCTTTCAGCGTTCTAGACTTCTAGTGGCCTCATACATGGTTACAAGTTTCACAATCCTTTACAATGCTATATCATGGACCCACATTAATTTCTAATTGAATTATAAAATTATATAAAATTATTTTTAATTATTATCGATAATAGTTGGCCGACTTTAGTCTTGGCAACCTATATTTTTTCATAAAAAAATTAATGAAATAATAGAATTAAAAATTCTACCTTAAATTAAAATAGTGAAATTCATATAATAAATATTAAGAATGACAAATTTAATAATAATTGTTTTTATTTTATTATTTATCAGTTTTATCGTGACCTCTAAATTCGAGAATTCCTATCTAATAAATTCATTTTTTTAACCCAACTAAAATGAGTGGCGATTGGTGAATTCTCCTATGAATGTCAGTATGTACACACAACAAAACAAGAAACTCCACCATATATTTATGTTAGTTCCAGAATAAGAACGGGGGAAGAAGAGAGGGAGAGAGAGAGAGGATCAGATAAGCATGGAGGAAGAGAAGAAGAGGAACGGGATAGTTTCGGTTGAACCAAAACCGAGCAATGGTTTCACGTCAAAAGTGATAGACTTGTTGGAGAAGCTTCTAGTGAAGTTGATGTATGACACTTCACTCCCACATCACTACCTCACTGGTAATTTCGCACCTCTTCCCGATGAAACCCCTCCGACTAAGGATCTTCCACTCACCGGCCACCTCCCGGTTAGTTACTATCAAGATTATCATATGATTATTCTTTCTTGCAATTTTTGAATAATTCGTGCCAGTAACTCTTTTTTTTTTTGTTTTTAATTTGTACAGCATAGCTTAACAGTCTTGTGTGTTTGTGTTTCATATGTTGGTTTGGTTTGGTTGTGGAAACCAAAGCTAGATGAAGAAAGGAAAGGGATTTATATCTATGATGAACAAAATGATTAAAAAAATGCTATGTTAACACCAGCCACTAAATCGGCCACCAATAATTTGTGTATAAATACATGTGTTGTTTTACATATTTTCAATATGTATTTTACATTTTAATTATGAGTGGTTGATTTGGTGTCTGATTTTCTTTGTATGCCTAGTATGGTTGAATAATTTTTTTATTTTTTTATTTTTAAAAGACGTAGGAAGAATTGGATAAACAAAAGGTTTGGATTTAGTATTTTTTCTCTTGTTTTGTAAACTTTCCTGCATAAGTCTTCCAAAGCTAAATAGATAATAGAAGTTGTTGACCTCTGCAATAATGGTTGTTGAAAACATCAAAGCATTTCTGTTTATTTATTTATTATTTTATCCTAGCCTGTAACTTTTTGTAAAGGATTTGGATCCAGTTAACTAAAATAAATAAATATAGGATTTGGATCTTGCCATGTTATGAGGGAAGATATATACATAAGTAGCTTCCTGGGAATTTTAAGAGGGACTCCAATGTATTTAATGAGTGTGTCTCTATGGCATATTATAGAAATCAGTGCAACAACTGAATTGTTTTATTGATAAGCTTTCAGTATTTTTCGCTGTGTAGTTAGTTTTTGTCAATTGATTTTACTGAGCATGTTATGCTATGATCTTAGGACTGTTTATACAGGACTTGGTGCTTAGTAGTTAATAAGCATTGAAGCTGCCGCTTTCTCATAGTAAACTGGCTGAATTAATTGAAATCATCTTCAAAGGTGTTTAGATTTGGTATTATGACATTATTTAAGTATTAAGTGCAACTGAAGAAAGTTTCATATATTCACGCTGATAGATAATTGAAAGCTAAAAATGAGAAATCCATATAACTTTGAGGAGGAGGAAAATACTAGGCATTAATTGTTAAAGTTGACGTAGGTCTATTCCAATTTTAGTTGTTTGAACTACAGTCCTTCAATTATTGTAGCGTCTTTTGCCTCAGTTCAAATTCATAGACCTTCTTGTGCTTTACTAGCCATGATGAAAATAGTTCTTTTATGTTTTTGGGTTTTCTGCTTTTCTGCCCTTGAAAACTGGTTACTATTTATATTTGCTGATTGCTGAAGTAAAATGTCTATAATCAGTACCTTTTCTTGTATCAACTGCTGTTACTCATTTCTTACCATTTGTAAGTCTTTTTGTAGGATTGCTTGAATGGTGAGTTTGTCAGGGTTGGACCTAATCCGAAGTTTTCTCCTGTGGCCGGATATCACTGGTAATTTTGTTCTTTGGTTTTCATCCGTTTAGCTTCAACTTATTGATTTTCCATTAGCAATATTTATTTTTATGGGAAGATTTAGTTTTAAACTGGAGGTGTCTCAGCTTATCTGGATTGAAATGTGTTTATTCTTAGCACTGCTTATACAATATACCCTCCTCGCTCGTTTTGCAGGTTTGATGGAGATGGGTATGTAATTTTCTTCCTTCATACAAACTTACATTTCTTTCAAGTGTCTTCAAGAATAATATTTCATGTAAATAGAGTGGTGATATTTGATCCTAGATCTGTGAGGATGAATGCTCTGGTTGGTGGATATTATTATTATTATTATTGAAATAAGTGAGAAATATTGTGAATGAAAAACTTTGTTAAGTATAAAACCATTTGTGTGCCTTTTGAGCTGTTGGTAGAGGCAGATGAATTGTTTTATACCTTAGCAAGCTCAAATCAAAATCTTGTAAACTCTTTTCTCTGATTATATTACACTATGGCCCTCCGATGTTGTTCTACATATCATTGAATTTCAGAATGATTCATGGTTTGCGTATCAAAGATGGAAAAGCAACATATGTTTCTCGTTATGTGAAAACTTCTCGTCTTAAACAGGAAGAGTACTTTGGAGGCGCCAAATTTATGAAGGTATGATATCATGTGCACTAACTTGTTGTCATTGTTTTCTTTTTTTTTCATTATTACTTTTACTATTTTATTTAAATATTTTCTTTTTTAGTCTGTCTCTGCATGCACTTTTTCCTGAGTTGCGTGCTTGATTAAGTGAGTGACTGCTTTAGTGTGCAGACATGAATGCCCACATGGGATTAGTTGTATTATTTGTAGTTCTTAATTAAGTATGACCAGTGGGGCATCATTGCAAACATTTCCTATTTCAAATCTGTTCTTGATGGTTATTTTGCTTTAATATTTATCTAATTCACTCTTTGATTGAATCAATTGTGCTTCTGACACTGTCAATTGTCAATATCTTTCACTTTTGTGATATTGCTTCCCCTAGAACCTATCAACCTCTCTCTCATTTAAATATGAGCATACGAAAGTTCAATTCAGTCAAAACTATATGCTTCCAATTGTTTACTACTTTTTCTCTATCCTTTTTTAACTGTATAAGGATCCCTCTAAAGTGAGGATCTCGCTTTAGGGGATAAGGTGAAGGATTTCCCCCTATTGTTTAAGAATAGAAGTTATTTTACTTTATTGCTTCAATGGTAAAACTTCTTATTTTACCTTCAAAAGTGAAATCCTCACTTTAGAGGATCCAAATTTGTATTAAATGAGCAAAGGTCAAGTCTTCCATTCAACTTCTAAAATCCATTCTACAAGAAAGTGCTAAATACTCTTAAATGTCATTTCAGATTGGAGATCTCAAGGGTCTGTTTGGACTGTTGATGGTTAACATGCAAATATTGAGAGCTAAATTGAAAGTACTTGATCTGTCTTTTGGGAATGGAACAGGTAAATTGTGCTATCTATCTTGTTCTGTCCAATTCAGACCATGATTTTAATGTATTTTGTATGTGAACATTATGTGCTTGCTACATCATGCATGGACATCTATTCAATATCGGTACTTTACGAAATACTGTAAACTTCTAACCGATCTTTCAAATTTCAAGATAGCTCTTAATTCTTTTCTAGAATGACCAGATAGTGCATTATCCTTTGGTCAGCCTTGATGGTTTCTGATAAATGTGCTTTGTTAAGTTTTCTTTTTTTGTTTTGTATTTCTTCATTTTCATTTTCTTATAAACCATGACTGGAAGATCTGAAACTAACTTGTAATCATCTCTAATTTATACCAGCCAATACAGCTCTTATATATCATCACGGAAAGCTTCTAGCACTCTCAGAAGCTGATAAACCCTGTAAGTACGGCTATTATATGTTTTAGGCTTATGAAGACTATGCACTTCTTGATTTTATCTTAACTGTCACTATATGGATTCAACAAAGGTTTTGAGAAAACCCTTAAGTTTTCGGCCATCCTTCAGCCATGATCATCTAAGCAATTATTTTTTCCTTCATGGAGAAAGACACTGAACTTCAATTAACAACTTTGTTGTACCTGAGGATTCAACTAGTTATCATTATATTTACTGATACTATTTCCCCCCTTAAAAAAAAAAAACAATTTTCACACATTTAAATATTTTTTTTTTAAAAGATAATCAGAAGTTCTTAAAAATTCAGTGTTTATTTTTTCAATTATATTGAAAATTTTAGATGTAAAATACTCTCCCCCCCCCCCCTTTCTCTTTTTTTATTTTAAATTGTTTTGTCCAGAGGAAAACAAACAGCTTGACATGGTCCTTTTGAACTTTTGCAGATGCTATTAAAGTTTTTGAAGATGGTGATTTGCAGACACTTGGTTTGTTAGATTATGACAAGAGATTGGGCCATTCTTTCACAGCTCATCCAAAAGTTGACCCATTTACTGGTGAAGCCATCTTCAATTAAGTTGAATCATTTAGGGGAATAATTATTCCTATTTCCAACTAAATGAATATCCTGTTTGCAGGCGAGATGTTCACATTTGGCTATTCACATACACCACCATATATTACGTACAGAGTTATTTCAAAGGATGGTTTTATGCATGATCCTGTACCCATAACAATAGCAGAGCCTATCATGATGCATGACTTTGCCATCACAGAAAATTATGCAATATTTATGGATCTTCCTCTGTATTTTAGGCCAAAGGTATTTCGAGTGTTTCTATTCATATATTCTAAAAAAGGGAAAAACAAGAATTAGTTAATTATAGTTCAACTATGCCAAGCATGGTATTTAGATTCTCAAATGAGTCTTATTTATGATTATTATAATTATAAGGATAAAAAACATTTTGCTTTTCTAATTTCAATATTGTGGTAGACTATAGGAAAAATGGCAAGCCTAAAAAATTTGCACTGTTTGTTCCTGACATGGTCATAGAGCAACTGAAGTTGTTGTGGTCAATCTTTCTGCTCCCATTCTTAATTAAATTATAATTTTGCACTGTAAAAGTGATCCCAGGATTTAAAAAGATTTTTCTGAGAGAAAACATATTTGAGATAAAAGCTATTTCAATGTTTACACCTAATAGTTTTAGCTTTTGAATAAACTCTCTTTAATTTTACTGTTACACTGAACATACCATATCAAAATCCACTTTTCAGGAAATGGTAAAGAATAAGACATTGATATTCACATTTGATTCGACCAAGAAAGCTCGATTTGGGGTCCTACCTCGGTATGCTAAGGATGAGAAGCATATTAGGTGGTTCGAGCTTCCAAACTGCTTCATATTCCACAATGGTATGTTTATATGTTCTGTTGCTACTTAATATATGATAATGATAAACATTCTGCAATTATGATTCAGTAAAAATTCAATGATCATAAAGGTGAACTGTCTGCTAACAGTTTAAGTGATGAGTCCATTATGATGGGTTATGGGGATGAACAATATACAAGTAAAGGATGTGAAACCAACTTGTTATCTCTGCTTTCATTTCATTGATTGACTGGTTGATTTCAACCTTTTTGACAACCTTATTTTTCTTTTATTCTTTTAAAAACCAGCTAATGCATGGGAGGAGGAGGATGAAGTTGTTTTGATCACATGCCGCCTTGAGAATCCAGATCTGGACATGGTCAGCGGAACTGTCAAGGAAAAGCTTGAAAATTTCTCAAATGAACTGTAAATAGACTCCTTTTCTTCACCCTGTAATTATTGGAATCAAATTTACTTAAACTTTTTATTTATTGTAAATAACTATATTAACTATATATTGACAATTTTTTTAAGGTATGAAATGCGATTTAACATGAAATCTGGCGAAGCTTCTCAAAAGAAACTATCTGCATCTGCTGTTGATTTTCCTAGGGTGAATGAAAGCTACACTGGCAGGTAAGATACCAAAGTTTTGACCATTTTATTTCTTCTTGGTCATCGTTCTATTCGGTTAAGGGTTTACGGTTTTGTGGTCACATTCTTTGTGCTTCTTGGACAATGTTTATAATAGTTCTGCGATATATGGTTTTCATATTATGTTCTAAGATAACTAAATTTAAGTTTGTTTTGCCTCTCTTGTGTTTATTATTTTCTTTGTCAAAATCAGGAAGCAACGATATGTATATGGAACCACATTAGACAGCATTGCAAAAGTTACTGGAATTATTAAATTTGATTTGCATGCCGAACCGGACTCTGGAAAAACAAAGCTTGAAGTCGGAGGAAATGTTCAGGGTCTCTACGACTTGGGACCCGGGAGGTTTGGTTCCGAGGCTATTTTTGTCCCACGTATTCCTGGGACAACCTCTGAAGAAGATGATGGATACTTGATCTGTTTTGTACATGATGAGAATACTGGGTATGACTTTTCCATTGACATTTCAAATGATTACTTATGCAGTTTTTTTTTCTCTTTTAATGTGAATGAATTATATGAGAATCTGTGATTCTGTGTATGTCGAGCTTGTTGCAAACTTTTTACAAAGCTTGTTCCAAGATCGGATAAAAGAGGAGGGTTCTCTTGAACATTTGATAGTCAATGTAAAACTTTGAATCTCTATGAATTGTAAAACTGCTACAGTAATGGCCATCATGGCTACTATGACTAGTCGTCACAAATCAGTCATCTCTTGTATACTTACTCTGAGATGGCTTTCTCTTTTAGTCTCCTCTATCGAAAGAATAAAAACCTAATTGCCTGAATTTAAATTAAATTACAACACTGCAGAAAATCGTTCGTGCATGTCATCGATGCTAAAACAATGTCAGCAGATCCTGTTGCTGTTGTTGAGCTGCCGCATAGAGTTCCTTATGGTTTCCACGCCTTCTTTGTGACAGAGGTTAGTGTTACTCACTTCACATTACTTTTTTTTTTTGAATTTCGTTTCTCTCTCTTCCCCACTGCATGTAGTGTTCATTTGGGTATTCTATAGGATATTACATTATCTCTCAAATTATGGGCTTATCTGATATGAACTAATTAATAGGAAGATCAGTCAAACCTACTGGTTCAGTCACAGAAATGCCTGTGACTGAAGTCATAGCTCCAAGTTTGTGAGAAGTCCTAAATTATGCTTGCCATTGATTAATATAATTTACCCCCTATATGATTAATCTAATCTAGTAATCATTTCCTTTGTACCTCCATATAGCTTTACCAAACTAGCGGGTACTTCGACAATAACAGGCCGAAAGGAGTTAGTTACATTGTTGCTTAATGCTTAGCTTTTTCTAAAGCATTATGTTTGTATGTGGGAGACTGAGAGTTAGGAAGAAAGGGAAAAGGAAGCATAAGGACAGAGAAGAATTGAGTTTAAGTTTTCTTACTTGTAAAATAATTTAATAAGCTCATAATTTACATTGTAATCCTGTGAGACTCCCCAGTTTAGGGGAGCTTTGAAATAGGGTGGTAGAGGGAAATTTGGAGACATGATAAAATTCCCATGTCTTTTTCCCTTCTAAAAAGGATGGTATAAAGGTGAAAGCTAAGGAACTATGAAATACAGCTAAAACCTATATAATGGCGTGTGGTTTACAGAATGTTTTTACATTATTAAGAATTTAATACTAGAAACATATTATTGGAAATTTACATTTTTGTTCAATGTAAAAGTTCATAGGAATGTGAAAGAAGGGAAGGGTTTGAAGAGTAAAATAGAGTTTATTGAACTTTTCCCTTTCCTTCCTTTCCTTCCGAGCGATCCGAACCTGTGTATGCATGATTAGTTCATGATGCTAACTCTTCATTTCATGGATCTATGTGCAGGACCAACTGCAAGAACAGGCGTAACTTTGATTAGTGTTGACAGCTTCACTATGTACTATCTCATAATGTATAGGCAAGTATCTGCTATATACTATGTATCCAGTGTTATGTTGAAACAACCTATTTTATACCAGTACACTATCATAAATAAATTAATAAAGAAATTTTCCATCTTAACACAACTTTTGCATCTTCTTGAGCAGAAATTAATGAAAATGTGAATATCTTATTTCAGCTCAAGTAGGTAAAGAAGTAAGCGGGCGTATGAGGTACTAAAAAATGTGTGTGAATATTCACCTCATCCTCATGAAATGTATAGGAAAATTATGTATGTCAATGAACATGTATGAAATATATTTTATTAGTTGTTCTGTTGTTGGGACTGGAGTGAGGGAGGGACCAATTCATTGAGTATTTCTCAACTTAAAGAGTAAAGATTTATTAAGCCCCTGTGTAAAAAATTAAAAAGATTTATTAAGTCCAAACTTTACCCCTTTCTCTCTCTCTTCTCTTCTTTTTTTTTTTATCATTTTTTTATTTTTTTCTTTGGTTCAAAATATCTTCTAAAACTCTAACTCACAAAGATGGCCCGTGGGACAATAAAAACTGCAATACATTGCATAACTTCCTTTTTGAATGAAACCCAAAGTAGTTGCAACGAAATTTTGATGGACATTTAGGTCTTCAACAAAATTGTATTCTCATAGAGATTCTGAGTTATTGCTACCGTAACATGGATAGGTCACTTTACTGGTTCAAGAAAACTCGTTTTGTGAGTAGGGATGACAATGGGGTTTTTATGGAGTGGGAGAGGTTCTCTTGTTTCTGTTCAGTAAAATGCCTTCCGTTTCATCTTTACTCCATTTTTGTCGCGGCCTCACAGGTTCTCGTTTATTTTTTTAGCGAGGGTGGCGAATACCCGTAGATAATCATGGATAATTAGAGATTATTTAAGTTTTAAATTTTTGTTAAAAATAATTCACATAACCATAATAAAATCTTATATAATTTAACTAAATATATCAAATCAAACATCATTTAACATAATAATATATTTATAAAATTTTTAACATATAAATTAAAATAAAATAAATTAGTTAGTTACTTATATAACTTGAGTTTAATTTTGATGCACTGACATTGTAAAACGTTTTATACAGTCGTGTAATTACAACCGTTTTCTTAGATGATCATCACGCAATCAATGTAAAAGATAATTATTTTTGCTAATATGACATTATGTGATTGGATGCACGTATAAAACGATTTTACACTAATAGTGCATCAAAATTAAATTCATATAACTTATGTACATAAGGACATTTAAGTAAGTTTTATTTCGTGGAGATTTCGCAGGTCCCCATGAGACGGTACTGTTCTGGAGCTTACCTAAAATCAGATGATTGGACTTGAATGAAAGGCTCAAACGTTGAAGGAGGGTGGTCTCTAAGCTATTACTGTATGGGAACTGCCATCCGAGTTATATGCTTTGAGGAATGGGGGGTGGTACGTGCAAAGACACTCTGATGCCTAAGTTAGCAAGGGGTTAAGCAAGTTTTAAATGTATTGGAACTTAAGTTTAGGTTGTCAGTGTATTTATAGGAAAGGAACCAATAACCACCGTTGAAGTAGTTCCACTTCTGATGGTGGATACATATCTCTTTATCGGGCACGGATTCAGTACAAGGAAGGAGTTTGCGCACCGAAATGCCAAAAAGTTGTTTGGCGCACCAATCAGCCAAAAAATATCAAAATCAAAATGCATGTTTTTGTGGAGTCTTTTTCACAATTACACATAAAATAGGGGTAACTTCTTTTAATTTTTTAAAATGAATATATTTCACTTAATTGTTAAAAGCCGCCTCCTCTTCCAGGTTCTCTTCCTCCCCTTTTTTTGCCGTCCCAAGCGCACCGCCCCTTCCATTATCTCCACTACCAACAACGACGGAAAGAAAAAGCTAAAGCTCCACCATTCAACGCTGTGAATCTCGGTGCTTCCTTGTGTAGAACCAGAAAACACTATATACATAAAATCGTTGAAGTATCGATTGGCGTCAAGATTCATGGTCAAAATGGGGTCTTTCGGTTTCAGATTTAAGTACGAGACCCAAACCGTTAAAACCGTTGTTGATCCATCGAACTCAATCCACGTTCACCGTGTCACCGCTTTTGAGATCGACATTAATGAATCCCAAGTCGAAAACCTTCGCCGAAACCATGCTATTTAAGTCCACGCCGACGTGGTTACCGTTAATGTCCTTGAACTCAGCGCCCATTAACGTGTCAAATTCAACGGCGACGAACTTCGTGGCAGCGGCAGCGAGGCCGAGACTTCCGCCGGCGTCGCCGAGGGAATCATCGTCCGGCGAGAGGACAAATGCGAGGCCGCCGCCAATTGATGAAGGGTTGAGATTGGTTACAGAAAATGAGAAGAAGGTTCGGAAGCTGGCCGGAGAATGGTTTTTCGATTGGCGGAATCTGATCGGACGAGAATATAAGGCTCTGCCGGAGCCGGAGCTGGGGACAGGAAGGTCGCGCGTGAGGCTGACGGTTCCGTTGTTCAAATGAGTGTCGCCAAGGAGCTTGAGAGAACTGAGCGTTAAGGTTCCAAAGTCAAATTGAATTAATTTAAATATTTGATTTTTTTAATTTTTTGATATAATACCACAAAACATTTTATGTTTAACAACAATAACCATCATAAAACTAATATTTATGAAGTTACCCTACTGACACAAAAATTGTATAAAATATTAACTAGCCAATTATATGAAACTAGGTTCAGGAAGATCTTTACCGTTAGATTAAAAAATACACAATAATCTAATGGTTTCTCATTAAAAGTGCTCATCAGTCAGCCAAATCACTTTTTGGCACTTACGGTGCGCAAACGTGTTTATTATACCAAATCCGTCTCCCTCCCCCCTTATCTTAGGATTGTTAGGATCTCTCTTTTAGAAGTGGGTGAGAGATTTAAAGAAATAGTTATTCACTTGGATAAGTGCTGACTGCTTGTTGGTGTCGACCCCGACTTCTTAGTGGGGTCGGATACACGATGAAGGCCAATCTTTTTGGATTATGCCTCTTAGCCTAATTGGGCTTGACTTATGTTTTGGGTTAGAATATAAACAGGTACTTTAATCCCACTCCGTCTCAATTTATCCGTGAGGATGAGTCTCTGTTTCAGTAAAAATTTTGGGAGTTTCCGTTAACCTCTCCATCACGTGTGTGAACTTTTTTGCGATCCCTATTTGTGGGGAGTAAAGAAAATTTTTTTTGAAGAAGACTCATTTATCTTGTAACAAATTGTTTTATAATAAAATTAAGGTGAAAATTCGGGTGAATTAACTTCATATGACGTTAATAACTGGAAATCTTTTTAGTCAAATCTGATAAAATTATTTAACGATTTTCAACTATCAATTTCACATAAAATTATCTACATCTGAATTTCCACCTAAAATTAATTAATTTTGTTTAGTTTATATATATTAATGGCTTTATTAAAATTTTGTACTTGTCAAAATAATGCAGTAAATATAATACGAATGCTTTTCTTCGCGATCATTACTCCCTCTCCTTCTCTCAAATTCTCTACTGTCCTCCCTCTCATTCTCTCCGCCACCCTCCTCCGCCATCCGCCACCCTCGTACTCTCTCACTTCTTCTACCTCTTACTCTCAAGGTCACTGCAAAAGACAAAACCGTTGTTGCTGGGTGCCTCTCCTCCTCTTAGATTCTCTCCCTCTCCTCCCTCTTCTTCTTCACTCTCACTACCGTTCACCACCCTCGTCTCCTCTCACTACTTTCACCTTATTGTTTCTTTTATTAATTATTTTGTGATTTTTGTGTTTTTTTTCTTTGATTTTCTTTGAATTCCATACAATTATCTATGATTGTGTCTCATATATGTGCCTCTATTTTTTTTAAATCATGCACAGTGACTAATAAGGATTGGAATGGAATGTTTAAAGTTTTTGGTTATGTTTTTAAAATATTAATTTTTGAATGTTTGAAGTTTTGGGATATGTTTTGTAATTGTGTTTATTTGGGTGTCATTATTATGATAAAAAACATTTTAATAAAAAAAGATTTTTTTTAATTTTTTAGTGTATTTAAAAAATTTTTAGTAATAAAAATAAAAGTACTATTATTTTGGGGCTTCCCTAGAACTGGATGGTGGTTGGGCTTGTTTGTGAGGTCTAAGCACTAGAGGAGGGTGGTCTCCGACTTGGTTTACGTCTGGGAGCCTCCTTCCGACTTGTGGGTGTGAAAGAATGGGGGGTGGTACCTGCAAAGACCCTCCGATGCCTAAGCCAGCATGGGGTTAAACAGGTTTAGAATGTAGTGGAACTTAGAGATACCTGAGGGGTGTCAGGGTATTTATAGTGGTGATCCAATAACCACCGTTGGAGTAGTACCACCTTTTTAGGTGGATAACCGTCCCTTTATCTAGGGATTGTTGGGATATGGCTTCTGGAAGTGGGTTGAGAGATTTTAGGGGCAGTTACTTATTTGAATAAGTGTTATCTGCCAGCTATCTCTTGGGCCCGACTTCTTTGGAAAGAAGTCTGTGTTGAGTCCGACCTCTTCTGAAGAGGTCGGTGAATAACGAAGGCCAGTCTTTGGATTGGGCCTTTTGGTGTATTTGGACCTGGGCCTTAGTGTTGGGTCAGGGTATGAACAGTGCCCCTACTCGAGTTCAATCTCTTTTTCTTAAGAGTTGGATTCGAGTATTTGAACTCGGGCTTGTAGGCTCTGTATGATTGGTTTTAGCACATCTTACTTAACCAAAGAATATTTCTTGTCCTAGTTTCGTACAACTTGTTCAATTCGAGTTGTTTTGAGGATACATGACTTGTTTTAATACAAATCACTTTTTTGAAACTTATTCTGATTTCTTACGACTTGTTTTGATACAAATCGTTTATTTCAAAACTCGTAATTATTTCTGAGTATAACTTCATCTAGCTCGTTCGATGCGAGTAGTTTTAAGGTCTTACGATTTGTTTTATTTCAAATCGTTTAATTAAAA
Source organism: Arachis hypogaea (assembly GCF_003086295.3). Lineage (NCBI taxonomy): Eukaryota > Viridiplantae > Streptophyta > Magnoliopsida > Fabales > Fabaceae > Arachis > Arachis hypogaea. The sequence goes on from NC_092043.1 coordinate 44,480,532, forward strand.
CGTGGCTATTTCTTGATCTAATTTCATACAAGTCATTTAGATTCGAGCTATTTTTAGGACTTCACAACTTGTTTCAAGTACAAATTGTTTATTTTGAGTCCTTTTAAAGTATCATATCATCTTTATAACCATCAGACTTTGTTGCTTTATCCATTGTGCCCCTGCTCGAGGTTGAGTTTTATGAAGTCGGACTCGAGCAATCAAGCAGAAAGGATTTTCGAATGAAGCCTTTTTTTGTTGAACTCATTCATTCTGAGTTTTTTATAAATGACTTGTTTTTTATACAAGTCACTTTTTTGAAGCACAACTTGTTATATATCAAGTTGTTTTGCGCGATTTGTTTTAATACAAATTGCATAGATCATATGGTTATTTTTTACTCGATTTTGGTCAACTCATGAGTTTGAGTTATTTTTAAATCATCAAGCCGTATTATAACCATTGGACACCAATTTGTACCTCGTCGCTTTATCCGAGCGACCGTTGAAAAGGTCAGCTCGTGATTTTTGCGCTTTGTCGAGCATAAATTGGCGCCTTAGGTGAAGGGATTATATGCTTATTCCCTCCCCTTTCTAGTTTTTACAAGGTTGTCATCCTTGTGTATGATACAACTTATTTTACCCAAGTTGTTTTTGAGGATAGTTTTTACGTTTCGATTTTGTTCAAAAACATTTACAATCCTTTCTTTCCTTTTTAACTCGTTTCTATACGAGTTATTTGGTCGAAGGATTTTTGTTTTGATTTTGCTTTAGTGATTTTGATACAAATCACTTTTTAATACTTTGCTTTAATGATTTATTTTTATACAAATCACTTTTAAAGCTTTGGTTTTAGGTTGATACGACTTGACACAAGTTCGTTGAAAATATGGTTGATCTTTGGTCCTTTAACAAAGGACTTCAATAACTTTCACATTACTTGACATTAGTCCCTTTAGGTGGGTTTTACCAACTTTCTTTGCTTGCTGCATTGCTAAAATTATTTCAAAGGGATTTGAGCCTTTGTTTGAACCTTTTTCTCAAGATTTTACTGTGTTATATCCTTCGTCTTTAGGTTTTTGTTAGGCTTGCCTTTATAACCTAGGTCAACTCATCTATTGTTGAGCCGTGAGATTTTGGCATGAGCCTTTACTGGGAACCTTAGACTTTTAGGATTTAGAGGAGGGATTTTTCATTACTTAGTTCGGACGATCAATTTGACTTATCATTGAATCGTTTTCTTAACTTAGGTTATTTTTGCGATACATTTTGTTCTGCTCGGGGGCTTTTCCGACTTACTAGTCGTTTGCCATCTTATTGCCGAGTTCTTATGATCATCTTTTATAACCTCTTTACACCGACTTGTACCTCGTCACTTTATCTTGCCAACCTTGTAGATCGGGCATTAGATTTTTGCGATTTTCCGAGCTTAAGTCGGTGCATGTCGTAGAAATACTAATGGAAATTTCTCTTCAAATTGCAAGCATGTCACGACCTTGGGAGCTAAGCTCCATTCAAGTTGGACATTTTGTAGTAACCCCTTTCTTAAGACTTCTAGGGTCCTATCCAGTTTGCTGTCAGCTTTTCTTTGCTCGACCTCTATAGCCCGATATTATTTCCTATCAAGATGAGGTCTTTTGCGGCAAATCTCGTAGCCATCCTTTGTCTCGAAAGCTCTTTTCTTATCCGAGTTCAAATTTCTAGAAGGAGGTCAAGCTTTTCTTTTGAACTTGAATGTTACCAACTTCCTTGTATAATTTCTCAAAGCCTCTTTTCTTATCTGAGTTTGTTTTCAGATTTTTGGAAGGAGGTCGAGTTCTTCTTTCGTGCTCTAGCATCATTGTAGAATGTTATCTTTGGTTTTTGATAATTTTGGACTTGGCTCTCATAATAAGCCAGTGCCACTACTCGAGGTCGAGCTTCATGAAGTTGGACTCGAGTATTCAGTCATGCCATTCTTTGCTATTTGTTGCTATATGACTTTTACAAGTTATTTTGGACTCTCTTTTTGGGAGGTCGGATAACTTGTTTTATACTTGTTGTGTCAACTTAGTAAGGTCGGATCCTTATCTCTTGGCTTGAGGAGGCATTCTTATAAATCGCCATTCTTTTCTCAATTTGTTTTAAACAAATTGTTGTGAGGTCGGGTTTACATCCTCTTCGTGTTGATGTTTGATTATGGTCACGCTGTCCTTAAGTTATATGTGCAATTCGTTTTAGGTTTGCCCCTTGCCAGCTTGATTTAGTACAAGTGGCTTAGTGAGGTCGGACCACGATTTGCATTTATAACTTCTTACACCACTTTGGATCTCATCACTTCAAGTCAGAAAAAGTGTGCATTAGGGAGTAAGGTGTGCTTTCTAGATGTAGTATCCCTTTTGTTGTAGACATGGCACAATCTAGGTAGATTGTTTTCGAGTAAGTCGAGTATGTTGTAGTAGTTCTTTTTCAAGTCTTAAGTGACTTTGTTGGGATTTGTTCATTTTGGTGTTGGCTTTTCTTCGTCCGATTTTGGCCCGATGTCATTTTGAATCAAGACGAGGTTGTCAATTGAGAAATTTCTTCGTATGACCTTCTCATGGCCATTTATGCTTGGGATCTGGTTCTCGAAGTCGTACCTCAAAAAAGAGGTCGGAATTTTCTTTGTAAGCTCTAAGCCTATCCGACCTTGTTGTAAAGTCGGACCTTTAAAAGAGGTCGGACTTCTTTGTGAGCTCTAAAAGAGGTCGGATTTTCCTTTATAAATTCAGAGATTTCGACCTCATTGTAGTCTGACCTCTAAAAGAGGTCGGATTTTCTTCGTAAGCTCTTAAAGGAAGTCGGATTTTTATTTGTAGACTTGAATCCTCAGAAGAGGTCAGATTTTCTTTATAAGCTTGGATCCTTAGAAGAGGTCAGATTTTTCTTTTTAAGCTTGGAAAGAGGTCGGACTTTCTTTCTAAGCTTGGAGGTTTTCGACCTCATTGTAGACTCTGATCTTTAAAAGAAGTCAGAATTTCTTTCTGGTAATCTTCGAGATTTTTGACCTCATTGCAGAGTTGATCATGAAAGATGTTGGATTTTTTCACAAACTCCAAAAGGAGGTCGGATTTTTCCCTTGTCGGCTCTAAAGAGGTCGGATTCTTCTGAGCAAATGAGGTTTTAGACCTCATTTGTAGAGTCTAACCTTTAAAAGAGGTCGGACTTTCTTCGTAGGATCTAAAAGAAGTCATATTTTTCTTTATTAGTCTGGAGGTTTTTTGACCTTATTGTAGAGTCTGACCTTTAAAGAGGTCGGACTTTTCCTTCATGAACTTTGCAAGAGGTCGGATTTTTTTTGTGGGCTCCAAGCTTATCCGACCTTGTTGTAAACTCTGACCTTTAAAAGAGGTCGGACTTTTCTTCATGAGCTCTTTAAAAGAGGTCGGACTTTTCTTTATGAGCTTTCTAAAAGAGGTTGAATTTTGTACAGCTTTCTCCGATTTGGTGGACTTCTTTAAAGTTGCTGAGATAGTTATGTGGATCAGTAGATCCATCGTAGGGATCCATGTTAGGATGTTGAAAAATTTTTAGGACCTTTGTACGCATGACCTGTTTAGAGAAAAGATCATCTCCTCCAATGAAGACTGAGCCTTTGTCAATCTGACTTTCTTTTTCCTTTGGATTGGATTTCAGTTTTCTTCCTGGAAGACATCCATCTTTATTGGTGTGCAAACGACATCAAATTCTACCATCGGATTATTTCCTTCCATATTCATTTGCAGTGATGTAATTTGTGAGCAACCAACGAAAGATGTGCCATGTGAATTTTTCGTGTTATTCACTGCTCTGTTGTAATTGATATGTGAATCCAATGAAGAAAAAACTGGATTCATCACTTTATTGTCGAATTGAGTTGCATTCAAATGGACTGATGCTGCATTTTTTGGCATAAGTTGAAAAGAAAGGTTTCATTGTTTTTATCAACAATGTTTTCCCTTCTTTCTTCAATTACTGACTAATATGGGATATTTTATTTGTTTATAAAACGTGCGTATTTGGAACATGCAACTGCTCCATTCCATGAGTGGGTATCATGGATTTTTCTGAGATTGTAAGTCGACACAAATGTCATTATCCATCCTATTTCACGAAGAGGTTGGGATTAGTCACGTTCCCCTTTTTTTCCCTCTTTTTTTATACGTAACTTCTTTTGCCAATTGAATTTTCTGAATTGAAAATTTTTTTATTCAATTGACTTTTAAGTTCATTTTTTTTCACGTAACTTCTTTTGCCAATTGAATTTTCTGAATTGAAAATTCTTTTATTCAATTGGCTTTCGAGTTCGTTTTGGTTTGCTTTCTACAATGGCCTTGGGACGGTGCTTTCTTCTCTTTTGTTTGATTTAATCCAATTTAACTGTAGAAGTAGAATCATCATCCCTATTTGATATCCTCTCTCCATTGGGAGAAGTTTTTATGGGATTTCTAGTATCCATAGAAACTGTATTCCAGCTTCTTTTCCAACTTCTTTTTAACATGCTTGCATCTTATTCATGTCGAGAGGTTGTCCGACCATCTTGTTGATCATCCGCCTTGGTTTACGTTTGGGAGCCTCCTTCCGACTTGTGGGTGTGAAAGAATGGGGGTGGTACCTGCAAAGACACTCCGATGCCTAACTCAGCATGGGGTTAAGCAGGTTTAGAATGTATTTGAACTTAGAGATACCTTAGGGGTGTCAGGGTATTTATAGTGGTGATCCAATAACCACCGTTGGAGTAGTGCCACCTTTTTAGGTGGATAACCGTCTCTTTATCTAGGGATTGTTGGGATATGGCTTCTGGAAGTGGGTTGAGAGATTTTAGGGGCAGTTACTTATTTGAATAAGTGTTATCTGCCAGCTATCTCTTGGACCCGACTTCTTTGGAAAGAAGTCTGTGTTGAGTCCGACCTCTTCTGAAGAGGTCGGTGAATAACGAAGGTCAGTCTTTGGATTGGGCCTTTTGGTGTATTTGGACCTGAGCCTTAGTGTTGGGTTAGGGTATGAACAACTATAAAAATAAAAAATATCTTTTTTAAAAAGTTACAATTTAGACTTGTTTGGACGTCATTCTCATAAAATATATTTTTTAAATGATATTTTAAAAAAAATTATAAAAATAAAAATAATTTTATTTTTGGATATCTCATATAATTTTTTTTTTTATCTATCAATTATGTTTGGATAAAATAAGATAAAAGTAATTTTTTGTTCATTTATTATGTAAAAAATATTTTTTTAAAGAAAAAAATCTTTTAAAAAAGATATAAAATACTTATTTGGGAACTATTAAATTAATAAAAAAATATTTTTTATAAAAAAGATTTTTTTTTATTTTTTAGTGTGTTTAACAAATTTTTAATAAATAAACAAAAAATATTTTTATCTTATTTTATTTAAATATAATTAATAAATAAAAAAATATTTTTATATAAAATATTCAAAAATAAAATTATGTTTACTTTTATAAAAAATCTATTAAAAAAATCATTTAAAAAATATATTTTTTAGAAAATACTGTCCAAACAAATACTTTACGGCTAAAAAGGTTTGATATGGAAATAAAATGAGTGATATGTTTTAACATGGTAATTTTTGGTGTTTTTTAAATTTGTGGGAGTACACAAATTCGACTTTCCGAGTCCTATTTGTGTTTAAAAAGTTGAAAAAATTCAGAGTACACAAATCGAATCCTCCGATTTATGTTAAAAAATTGAAAAAATTCAGAGTACACAAATCGAACCATGCGAGTTATTTGATTTTAAAATTTTGCTTGAAATCGCATGGTCCTACTTGTGATTGGACAAATATAAATTTTAAAAGTTAGAAAACGGACTCTTCGAATTGTTTGTTGTTTTAAATTTTTTACTGATGAAGAACTCGCAACTCGCATGATTCGAGTTCTATTTCACTGATACCACATGGCTATAAAGTACCTGTTCCCATATTCGAGTCCAACGCCACTTTTGTTTCCATAGGCAAATTAAAAATTAAAAAGTGAATACTTTACTGATGGGAAGGGTTATTTATTTTTTTTGACGAATTTGAAAGGGTTATTTATAGTAACACCTCTCTATAAATAAGAGGTTGGAGCGGCTACATTGTCCTTCTTACCCTTTCAGCTCTCCAGATCTTTCCGCAACACACAGCCAACGAACAAAACCTTCTTTCACTTTCTCTATCTTGTTCCCAAATCTCTCTTCTCTCTCTCTATATAACATATTAACATCGCATCTCTTTCTCATATAAAAGAACCGTTCTTTCGAATCCTTCCCGCTTTCTCCACTCTCTCTTACACTCCCCTCCTCAATTAAGTTTCAATTTTTCAAGATTTGTAGATTCTCGTCTACCCCTAACCTTAATCCGAACCTAATTTTGCCCTCAAAGGTCCGATCTCGCTTGCTCTGTCTCAATCGACATATATATATACAACCCCTCTTTTTATTTTATATTTAATTAAAAGGAGAACACAGAATTTTGGGGAATTTGTCTATAGTTGTTAGGTTTTCTTTTTTAACTGTTTCTTTCCTCAATTCTTTTGGGGAAATATGGGATCTGAGTTCCTTTTCATTTTTCTGGGTGTTCTTTCGGTAAAAATGTTTCCTCGTGTTATGAATAAGGGTCAAGATATTGTATTGTGGTAAGAATTTTGTTCAGCTATTAGATTTTTCATTCTTTTTCCTAGTTTTTTTATTTTGGGGAGATTTTAAGATCTGGGTGCCTTTTTTTTGGGGGGGGGGGGGCGGGGGAGGAGATGGTGTATATTAAATATTAATAATTATTTTGGTTGGAATAGTTCCTTTTATGCAAGAAAAAAAACGAGGATGAAAATTTGGTACTGACCGAGTGTAATGTTATATAATTATTAGGGTACATGGCTGACCAAGGATTGGAGGGTAGCCAACCAGTGGATCTGACCAAGCACCCTTCTGGGATTGTGCCTACCCTTCAGTGAGTATCTATCTGATCTTCATAATTTTGTCTTCCTATATAATTTACAATAGAACACTTCAATGAGGTTTAGTTTATGTACCTGACTTTATGTGTTAAAGCTTTGTTGTTTATCTTGGAATATGTAATCACTTTGCTTTTATAATCTGATAACCAAATTATTTGTACCCCAGAAATATTGTATCAACGGTCAATTTGGACTGTAAGTTGGATCTTAAAACGATTGCACTTCAAGCTCGTAATGCAGAGTACAATCCCAAGGCAAGTTTCACTTAGTTGATGTTGAATTTAACTTATGCATATTGTTCTAAGCTGTACAAACACTTTGCTCTATCATAATTATGGTTTGCTTAGGAACTACATGCATTTTGTCCATGTATCTTGCTTTTCGAAACATATAAAAATTATATTTGAAACATATAAACATATGTTTATATTTGATCCAAAATCAATAATTAACCTTGTACACTGTGCTAATAGTTGTGTTATCATCCTTTATAGCGTTTCGCTGCTGTGATTATGAGGATCAGAGAACCAAAAACAACTGCCCTCATTTTTGCTTCTGGCAAGATGGTATGTTCCTTAAAACTAACTTATTATTCTGTTATAAATGATGGTAGTGGATATCACTGTCCTCAAATAAAACGGTGGTGAATTTTTTTATATGCAACTACTTTTGCTAATTGATCATCTTATGATTCATTGTATTCTGCCATGATTTCAATAATGCTCTTGCTTTGTGATTTTATTCATGATTGGATGATTCTTGTCGCTTTAGTTGAATTTGTCTCTTTTAAGCTTTAGCTTACATTCCTAATGTTAAATTCCATTGGTACGGCTAGGTGTGTACTGGAGCGAAGAGTGAGCAACAGTCTAAATTGGCCGCAAGGAAGGTATGAGTATCCATTTGCCTTCTTTCTTCATATGGAAAGAGAGCGGGTGGTGGGTTAGGATGCTCTTTATTCCTAAAAATTTGCATCATTGTCTAATTTTACATTTTCTTCCTTCAGTATGCTCGAATTATCCAGAAGCTTGGTTTCCCGGCCAAGTTTAAGGTAATACTTCTGTTATATCTTGTTATGTTTACGAAGTATTTTCACTCTCTACTGTTATATCTAATAGTAGTTGACTCATTCCATGCTTCAGGATTTCAAGATTCAGAATATTGTTGGCTCTTGTGATGTCAAGTTCCCCATAAGACTTGAGGGTCTTGCATATTCCCATGGTGCTTTCTCAAGTGTAAGTTATTAACTTATTATTTAACAATAACATTATTATTTTTAATGGCTTTTGGGTTGGTTTGCGTATCTCATGACTTCTACATTAAAAATAATTATATTGAGATTGAGTTACGTACCCTGTGAGATATTATATATAGAGAACTATATGTTGTGTAAATTTTAGTTTCTCCAACTATTGAGAGTGTTGATCTGACATGTATTGAACTCCATATGCAAAACTGATATTGAACAACCTTAAGGTGGTTTTGTTTAGTTATTAATGTTTCATTGAACGCTGCAGAAGCCTATATTTCTTTCTTTTGTATGATATTTTTATAAGTAACATGGTGGAAATAGTGAACCTTAATAAATGGTATTGTAATCATGAAACAAGTTGCATGTCCAATCAATTCCCATGTCATCAAGTTAAAGAAAATGTTGAATAAATCTTCAACTTTGCTGTTTGTGATGTTAGTACGAACCAGAGCTGTTTCCGGGGCTAATTTACCGTATGAAGCAGCCTAAGATAGTCTTGCTTATATTTGTCTCTGGGAAAATTGTGCTAACAGGTGCCAAGGTAATATTCCTTCGTATTTTTAGTCTGTTCTTCTCATTTTGGTTTTGATGTTCTTGTTCCCAAGATTATTTATTTGTTTTTCTTTCCATATTCTAGGTGAGAGATGAGACTTACACAGCATTCGAGAACATATATCCCGTGCTTACTGAGTTCAGGAAAAACCAACAATGGTATGGATGTGGTTCTGTTCATTTTAACATAATTACTGCTATTTATTGGTTTACACTCTGAATTGTAACTGTAATATTGGTTAATTGCAGAGATATTGGACTCTACAATTTAACATTTCTTGCTTTCTAGCAAATTTTCCAGAAAAAGGTTTTGTTATTCATGTTTGCCTTGTACACTAAGTGTGCACTCTAACCTCTCGCCTTTGGATGTGGTGGTATTTATTCATTTTAGAAGATTCCACACCCCATCCAAGGGCAGAGACGGAGTGCATGTTAGCTTGTGTACTGGACTTTACAAATATCATCTCTTTTTTTGGTTTTTTTTTTTATTTTGAGGGCCCTAATGAAGTATTTGATCAATTGTGACAGATTTTTTTTCAAGGGAAGGAGCAAAGTGCCACTAAAGGAATGATGTTCCATGGAAATGTAAATATCAAGACAAAAGAAAAAAAAAAGGAACATCTGGATTGATATTAGTTAAGACCCATTTGTTTTAGTTGTTTCTCTGTTTTGAATGTTCTAGTAAAGTGAAGCACATTGTTCTATTCTAATTGAAATTTCAAAACAAAACATGATTTTGAAGAGGCAGAGAGGTGTGAGAGAAGTGGAAAAGAAAAAAAAAAATATCGAGGAGCTAGAAGAGAAAAGGAAATTTTATTTATGTAAAATTGCAACCACACATTTGATTTTGATTTTGATTTAGACCGTACGTAACTGCTTATATGAGAACAAACTTGCGTAATTAAATCATTGTAACAATTATAATATTGTAATGTGTCCATAGCTATAGCTTCCATGTGGAGGTATATTTTTTTTAAGAGTTAACCACCAAAAACGCTTTTAAATTATTCAAATGCTAATAAAAATATATTTGAATTTTACTATAGATAAAATTGTTTTTAAATAATTTAAAAACGTAATTAAAATGTTTGTAAATATGTATATTCAATTTTCAACAAATGTCTTAGAGATTAGATTGAATTTTGATATGAAAAAAATTGGGATATTATTATTCTTAAAATTTGATAATTTTTTTTGTTAAGTATATAATTTTTTGTAATTTTTTAAAAGTATTATTGATTGGTAATAAAAAAAAGTATACTAAACAAAAAAATTATCAAATTTAAGGATAATAATATTTTATTTTTTTAATTATACTTGTAAAAAATTGTATTAAAATTTAATTTTTAATGTATTTTTTGAGAAATACATATTTAATGTTAGATAATCTTATAAAAAATTTAACATTTCAAAAAAATGCATTAGATGTTGAATTTTAATGCGATGTTTTGTAAGTATGATTAAAAAATGATATATTATTATTTTTAAACTTTGGTAATTTTTGCTAAGTATATATTTATGTGATTTTTTAAAAGTATTATTGGTTGTTAAAAACATTACAAAATATATATATACTTAATGAAAAATTATCAAATTTTAAGGATAATAATATTTCATTTTTATAATCATACTTGTAAAAAATTTCATCAAAATTTAATTTCTAAAGCATTTTTTAAAATACATATTTATTGTTGGATATTTTTGTTGCGTTTTTAAATTATTTGAAGGTATTTTTGTCCATAATAAAATTCGAATGTATTTTTGTTAGTGTATGAATAATTTGGGGGTGTTTTTGGTGGTTACCCAATAATTCAAAGAAAAGAATCCAATGAATGGCAGGTAGATTCAAGAAATATGTATAAATGAGTTTTTTCTAATTAAATTTCAGTTAACTAATTTCTTGCTCAACATTACAACGCATAATTTTACCTTCCGTAATAACAGGTTTATAAATTACTCAAATAACATATTTGAGTTTGTATAAATAGAAAAAGAAACAAATAAAAGAAAATCGAATATGAAAATTAAATTGAGAAACACAGCACGAAACAAAAAATATATTAATAAATGAACCTACCTTGCGATTGAAAACTTGGTTAGTACATGAATCACATACAACTTGTATATGTAGCAATGCTAAAATAACATTTAGAATTAAATTAAATGCGGCATATTAGTTTAAAATATGCTCTAATCTATCAAATTGTTTCTTTAATTTCCAGTGTATGTATTCAAGGAAACTTTTAATTCACAAATGGAGACAGTGCACACTTTCTGTCATATTATAATTAAAAATGAGTTATGGTCCTAGAATCTTGATAAATTAAGGGAAGCCATCTGAAATGGATATAGTACGCATAGATAATAGATGAGATCATGAAAGCCTATGAACAAAAAAAAAAAATTCTGAATAATGTGATGAGATTCTTCAGATTTGGACATTAGATGTTTAGAGCAATAGTTGAGATTCATGACACAAGGATAATGTCACATAATTAAATGTATATATAATATATAAATTACTTAATTAACCATTTAATTAGATGGTTAAGAAAAAATCTAGATAAGAGAAAAAGAAAAAAAAATAAAAAAGAGTTACACGTATTTTAAACTTGTGAGAGAAGCAATTGAGAGAGAGGAAGTTAAGAAAAAATAAAAAATTGTGAATGTAAAAATATTCAACGAGTCTTAAAACTTTCTGAGTTTCAAATGTCAAAATAATTTGTCACTGAGGCAGTGACATGGTAGAAGATTTGTTCGCCTCCAAAAAAGTTGTGTCGAGTTCAAATTTTGGATTAAAGTCAGAAAGTGAAATATAAAATTCATAGTAATGTCCTTACCAAAATATAAAATTTTTTTCATAGTAATGTATGTTATGCAAAAGAAAAAAAAATTATCAAAATTCTTTTATTTTGTACTTGATTGTTGATTCTGTACATTTTGTGACTGTTATAAAAATTTCATTAGAAGAAAACCTGTTTTGGGTTAAGAACATGGTTAATTATTATGGTTTTTTTTTTCGGTCATACAAAATTACAAATACAGTAATACAGTCACGGTAAAAGATCGCACTCAGGTTAAGTTGGTTTTCTTTCATACTTAATATTATTTATAATTTTTAATAAAAATATGATTTTAAAATTAAATTGAGTTTGCTTTCCTGTACATATTGTAACTTTTTAAAAATATATTAGTATTTAAAACCTTTTCTATTTCATAACTATGATTTGAAATAAATTAACTCAGCACAACTCTATTATTGTATACATAATGACTTGAAAAAAATAGTATGTATACTTTTAATACTTAATAATATTCATCAATCATTACTATCAATGTTAAAAAATACAAAAGCACATAAATATGAAAGTATAGCCACTAAATACTCACCAATTAAGGGAGATGCATGTCAAGAAACACAACATTATGAAATTTTCACGCAAAATGATGTTAATGTACGGTTCTATGAACATTCAAATCCAGTTTCAAATATCTCCCATATTTAAATATTATATGTCCACATCCAAGTCACAAATAGTTCAGAAATCAAAGTTATTTGTCTTCTTTCCTTCATCCATTTTACAAATGGATTTAGTGCAGGGAAATTGAGATAAAGGGAGACCAAAGAAGGCATGGATTGAACCATGAACCTTCCTTATTGATCTCACCATTTAACTGAGCCAAGAATGAGTTGCCTGAGATGAAACTCTCTTGTAACGGTGGTCTCCTCCAAAGTTGGATGAGACAAAGCTCACCAACTTCATCTGCAACAATATTAGCCTTATATAAGATTTAAAGCAATAATGGACAAACACACAACACTCTTAATCATGTAAAGGAAAGTTTCAAAGTATAAAGTTATTTACAAGTAGATTTGTAAAACTTCTTATCATGGGTATGTCTTATATTTGTTTCCATTACTAAAAACTTTCTATATTCAAAATGACAAGGAATTTAATTTTTATGCACTGTTAGTGTAAAACAGTTTTACATGTGCATTCAATCGTGTAACGGCACATCAACAAAAATAACTACCTTTACATTGATTGCATGAATAGTCATTTGAAAGAATGATGTGATCGAACGACGGTGTAAAACACTATCAGTGCATCAAAATAAAACTCGATGATAAGGTTGTTGACATGCTTTTGATTTCGGATTAAAACCATGTCTGCTATCCATGTATATGTATCAAATACTACTATGTTAGAATACTTTTACCCACAATAATCTTTAGAACAAATAGACAAGGTTGTAAAGTGTTTTCAGGTTACCTTTAGAGTCGCCATGTGCTGGAGGGAACCACCAACTTGGGGGGAGATGTCATTCAATAGCCCCATTTGGGGCTCCATGCATAAGCATGCCTTGCCTTTCTCCACCAAAGCAATGTCCCTCATTTCTTCCATTAAACTGTGAATGGTACATTGAGGACAGACCATTGCTACCATAGAAACCAATGGTGAAATTCTGCATTTTCTCCATGTCATGAACCATGGACTGCGACACAACATAGTGATCATTGTTGGAATGTAAAGTAGCCGTGGAAAGGGAGCTTCCGGATTCCATTGAGGGGTTTATACTGTTGTTGTTGTTGCCTTCAAGCTTCTTTGTATTAAGAAAGCGACCACCATTACCCCTTGCCCTTCTCATAGCATGAAGGTGACGCGACTCATGAAGATATGGCTGAAAGAAAAGAAATTAGTGAAACAAGTTACAAGTTACAACCATCAGTAATAACTATCACTTATTATTGGACACAAATGAAAGATCTAAAGTTATGCAAAACATTCACTCAAACACCTACTAGTGTGAGGAATGATGAAGCCTCAATAAGCATCATGGTCATTTGTGATATTTACCGCACTAAATGACCATGATCATGTACAGAGAAAAACACAATGCTAGACTCACACAGTATAAAAGCATCCGCTGTTAACGCAGGGTCCGGGAAAAGGCCGCACCCAAAGGGTGTAATGTACACGGCCTAACCCGATAATTATATCAGTGGCTATTTCCACGGCTTGAACCCATGACCTTGAGATCACACGGAGACAACTCACCTATTGCTCCAAGGTTCCCCTTCTAGACTCTCACAGTATATAATTTGAAGTAAAAAATTTGAAAATTTCCATCTAACTGACTTATCATAAAGGACCACCTATATCAGCAATTTCAAATCCTATGTGTCCAAAGTCCAAACTGTTTAGGTCACACTTATGCTTTGTGAAGGTAATCTTAAAATGGATAAGTTGCCCACCCAAAAAAGTAATTTAAAGGACGGATTCAGATTTTATCCGAAAACAAGTAACAGAAGTAGTATGATCCAAATGTTATCATCATAGACTAGTTGATACCAGATATGCTTATGCAGAATCATTCCACTTACTAATCGTCGTGGAACGGAGAAGCATATTTAAAGATAAACTGATGTTCAGGTGACTTTTCCTTAATACATAAACTCAACTCTCATATCAAGAGTAACAGAACTTTTATGTTCTTCTGATATTCAAAACTCCTAAAGTGTTCTAAAATCTAAAGACATACTGCTCAGGACTCTGATTGTTATGAATTTCTACAAGCTCCCCATTCTCGTAGCAATAGAATCATTCATTTCAAGATGCTACTTTCTGAACAATTTGGATATCAAATGTACCTTTCTAACTTTAATCACTTTCTTTTCGAGCTCGGCCTTAGCACGTGACTGTCTTCTTCTCAGAATACCATGATACTGCTTTGCATTGACATAAACCGGCTCCTCTTCCATTTCAAGTGGCAAAAGCATTCTAGCATGGTTCATCCCATACAGCTGAGGGTTTATCTAGAATCATGGCAACAGCTGTTAGGACTAGAAATAAATCATCAATAAGGCAGTGTTTGGTTGTTGTCTTAAAAAAATAGAGACATAGACATAAAGACACAAATATACATGAACACAAAGATACACAAATTTTATAACATGTTTGGTGATAATACACAAGACACATGTATTTAATTCAAAAGTCCATTTTATCCCCAAACTAAAACAACTCAAGTGTTAAAGATAAAGGACAATGGTTGGAATTTTAAAAAATAATTAGGGATATAATTGGAAAAATCTGCGTCTCATGGGTTGTGTCTTAGTGTCACAGCTTGAAAGAGATACACTAAATACATGTCTTTTATGTGCATCTGTGTGTAACCGTGTCTTTTAAAATTTTATGTCTCAGCAAACAAACAAACGGTGTACACGTACCACCGTGTCCATGTCTCTGATAGACATAGACATTAACCAAACGGAGCCTAAAGTAACATTTCACTAAATTGATTGAATAAGAATATTGAATATAACTTAGCACAGAAATCCCTTAGAGAAAAGGAAAACCATCCTGAAAGGTAACACATTTGCAGCGATTACCGCCTAAAGGACGCGAAGAGTCCAGCTTACAGAATGGAATAGAACAAAAAGGCATTCAATGCTTATTGTTACAGTTTTAGCATTGCTGAAATGCATTAATTCTAAGTGAACAAGTGATAAGACATGTCTTCTTGTTTGCATAATTATTGTTATGTAGCAATTTTGGTAACTATGCCTAATTATGGTCTGCTATTTATGCAAAGAATATCTGAGAGAGACAGAGAGAGAGGAGTGTTCGAGGGATAACCATTTTCGTAAACACCGTACGGAAAATCCTAGATAGTATACCATAGTTTGTTGCCCATAGGGTGTCAAGCCTCCACCATAATGTGCATCAAAATAAGCTTGCGAAGTTAAAACCTGCATCATACTCAGAACTCCTATTATGTTTGTTTTACTTTTAAACCAACATAATAAATGTGTATACTATACAAACACATGGTTCCAGATTCTGTAAACCGAAAAATAAGAAAATGGAGAAACAAAGAAAAAGAAGATTAACAGAATATGGACTAGATTTATGCACTATAAACTCGGTAAACAAAGGATCATGCCATAGTTGCATATGACTGAAAAATTTAGTTCCAAAGGTCTTACAATTGAATGACCAATGCTTTCATTCTCGGAATTCGGACCAAGGTGTTTTCCCATGGTAAATGGGGTTGAGGAAAAAGCATGTTTGATGTTCTGGTGCTCTTTGGTAACATCTCCACCTGAGAACAACAATCAAAATATTTATAAATATCATATTCATATAACATTCCAGTGTCTATGCAAAAGCACAATTCAGTTCCTAGTAAATTCTACTATGCACCTCATGCAATTCCCTACCTATATTCTATTTAGGTTCAATTGCACTTTATTTATTATTATTTTTTATAAAAAATGAAAATAAAAGACAGTTAACTAATCAAAATTCTTATCCCAATAAGTGGAGCCGGCTACATAGATCAAATGATAACCGTTTTTTTCTTTTGACCAAAACCAAGACAAAAAGACAATTAACTAACCAAAAACCATCATTTGAGATACAAATTCCTCCCTTTCAAAAAGGTTACATATAGTAGATAAGTTTCTTATATTTATGACAATTAAACCCTAATTTAAAGGGCATGGAACTCATTGATGACAAAGAGTCCTATTAAAGGTGAGAACGTTCAATTGGTTGGAGAAACTGCAGTAGCAAAATTGCAACTGACCTGAAGTTATTTCAACTCAGTCTACCAAAACAATAATTCTCCTCTCTCACTAATCACCTCTTGCCACGTGGAAGATAGGCAATAACTTAATAGGAAGTATATTTTAACAATTTAACCATTAAATCACAATATATAAAGATTATTTATACCAAATTTCAAGAAATCGGATATCAATAAGCATGCAACTGAAGAACTATTGGTTTATTATATTCTGAACATATATATTATGTTGATTTTTAAGGATATAAAAAGTATAGCAAATGATTATGAATTCACATGAAATTTTCTAGATATAGATCTATAAGATAAAAGTTTCTAATCCAACAGTTGAACTTTTTAAAACAATTACACAAGCAAAAAGCTATTCAACAGTGTAACATATACTTAAATTGACATCGTTGTCATTTGATCTTAATACACACACACACACTCTCTCTGTGAGCAGCGATTAATGGGACAGAAAAGGGACGAATATGGCTCCTCTAAAGTAAGCATGTTGATGTTCGTAAAGTGATAAAGTAAAGGGTTAACTGTTAATGAATAACCAATGTTAAATCAATAGCTTTCATCATGTATAGGACTCACCAAATGATGAAATGTTAGTTATCCTCTTGGATTTCCCACTTTACCAATAAACTCACTTTAGAGAAGCCAAATCCGGGACGGATACGATTTAGGAAAGTGTTATACTTACTCAAAACCAGAACATCTATGCATTATGCCAAAATACAGACACCTGAGTTATCAATTCCAGGTAGTGATTGAGAAATCAAAGACTGCATCTGTTTATTGAAACCAACAACTTCATTAGTCTCTGATTGTGTTGTGATTGTGCCACCATTCATGGCTGATGAACCATTCAACTGCTGATCTACTGATGATGATTTTGGGGAATTCTCACCGGCTCCGCCGCGCCACCAGGGCTGAGCATAAATGGAAGCTTGAAACTGAATCTGCTGGCTTCGCTTCGCCCGCCACTCGTCTGATTCGGGTTTTCCTGGCATCTTAAGTCAAGTATTCCCTGGATCCAAAACAAATATACAACAACAAATTAAACATTCTAAAATCATATATATACAAAAACAAACTTAAATTCCCAAAACACACAAAGAAATAAATAAATCTCAGTCTGTTAACTCCATTAAACTGAATTAAACGTTGCATCTATGAAGTTGAAAAGGAAACGAATATGAAGACCTACCCTCTACTCAGATAAACCCCAAAGAAACTTGATCGTGATCAACCTAGCCTCTTTGTTCTTGACCTGGAATCGGATTTATTTATTGCTACCCTGAAATTTCTATATAGAATGAGAACAAAGTAAAGATTTCCCTTTTATATTTTCATTTTTAATTTCCGTTACTACACTAGAAACCTCAAAAAATGAAACTAATATTCACATGTTTTCTTCCCAACCAAACATTAACCACTAAACAGAAAAATTCCGATTTCTCAGAAGCAATAGACAAAGATTAAAACAAAAAAGGAAAAGAAGAAAACACAGAACAGTAGAATGCGCTTTTGAACTCTCTAGTCAAATACAATTCAAAGATAAGGTTCTCATGAGTTTGAAGCATAGAAGAGAATTTCTTCTTGTTGTTTTGGTAAAGAACTTACTATGGTAGGAGCTATGCTTTTCACTCTTCAGAACTGAATTACATTGAGATTGAGATAAGAAGACCCTTTCTTTCTCTCTCTCACTCACAATGGAGCATGATGCAATGATGAGAATTAACCTATATGAATAATGAATTTTAATTAATTAATTAACTTAAGTATATTTTATTTCTACTTCACGCAAAGGTCTATGTCAATGTCTGATCTCTGATGTCTCCAATTTGGAAGAAAAAAAAGAATGAAACCAGAATGACCTAATTACTTTTACTTGAGTGCAATGCAAGAAGAATTGAGATCTTTTTTTTCTAACAAAAACTCTGCTGAAAAGTGGATCAAGCTTCATCCTTGTGTCACCTTATTCAATGTAGAATATACGAAATTATAAATGAAGCATGTTTGGGTATATTTGGGTAATTCACTTTTTAGAATATTAGAAAATAAATTATCATTTAATATTTTTTCTTGGCAATTTGTTCTTAGTATTTTAAAAAAATAAATTATTTAAAAATTAAAAAATTATATGATTAATATACTTTTAAAATTTTATTAGAGATTAATTTATCTTATATTATAAAATATTAATTTCTAATTTTATTCAAAACAAATATTATTAAAACCAATTTAAACTACTGCTCTTATTTTGATTAATGTGAACTGCTTATTAGTAGGACTAGTATACTTTTTAATTTTATATTAGAGAGATGGTTGTGTTTTGCTTAGTTATTAGGAGTTAGTGTGTTTTACACTTTCACTCAGCTGTGAAGGTTATATTAGAAGAAATGGGAGAGTCTATTTTTTAAATTTTATAAATTTGACCCGCAATTTTGTTTAATGGTAAAAAAAATCAACCACCTAAAAATTGGACCCTTCTGCAATCTCAAATTCAAACTCGTCAATCTAAAAATCTAATCCTCAAATTTCATTTAAAATTTTAATTCACCCAAATCTGAGTCTCTAATTTGGTTTTTACAATTAAAAAAAATCACCACCATATTAAATTAAAACACCCAACTTTCTCATAACTAAGGATAACAAAACAGTAACTTCCATTACTAAAAAAAATAAGTCGACAATCCTTTTCTTTTAGGGTTTTTTTTTTTGTTGTTGTTGTCTTTATTTGGATAATTTACTAAAGGACAAATCTGTTTTGTCTATGTTTCTTTTTTACCTTTTGGTTTTTTTTCACTGGAGTTAATTGTTTTGCCAATTTTAATATTAAATAAAACAAAAATATATTTTTCTAATGTATTTTATTCTTGCAAAATAGTTTATTTTTATCTTGGTACAATAATTATTTTGTATGTTTTTATTTTGTTATACTTTTTTAATTAAATTATTCTATTAATTTTTATATTTTTTAATTTTTAATTAAATTTAAAATTCTTATACTAATTTTAAATTTGAACTTAAATCTTTTTAATAATAAATATTGAGATAAAGTATTATTTTGGTCTCTAAAATTTAGAATGAATATTATTTTAATCTTTAATCTTTTTATTTTTATCCCAAAAAGTTTAAAATAACATAATGTTATTTTACTATCAAATTGCTCACCAAAATTTTAACAAAATTGATATGCTGTTAGTAATATTTTTGTTAAAATTATATTTGTTTAACTTCTTCTTTCACCTTTACTTTTTTCATAAATCCAAATTCTATTGTCCTATTCTTTTCTTTTTCCTCCTCAAATATTTTTTGGAGAATTAATAATATAAAAAGAAAAGAAAGAAAGGAGTAAAACAATAAAATTTGAACTTATTGAAAAAATAAAAGTGGGAGAATAGGTTGAGCACTTTAGTTATATCAATTTAATTAATTGTTAGTGAAAAATTTGTTGGAGAAATAATATTGATATTATTTTAAATATTTTAGAATAAAAATAAGACGATTAAAACATTAGGAACCAAAATAAAATTCACTCCAAACGTTGAACCAAAACAATACTTTATCCTAAACTTTATAAAAATGTTTACATTCATAATCACACCACTAATAAATATGTTTGAGTAGATTCTGTCAAGTTAAATTTTTTAAATAGCATGATAAATTAGAAATTTAAAAGTTGTATAAACACCTAATTTTTAATAAAAATATAAAAATAAAAAAAAGTAATTTAACTTTTTGTTTTCTATATTTATCTTAGTGTATATTTGTCCAATCAAACATATTACTTAATGATTTTATCTCTATTTTTGTTTTTTATATCCCTCTAAAGGCACTCTTAAAAATGCCGATTATCATAATGAAAATGGATTATCTGTGTAATAACACATGATTGATATTACTAAACTCTATAGTCTATACCTCACATGACTTGGTTTGGTTTGAATGGAGGAGCATCTCCAAAAGAATTATTTTTGAAAAAAAAAAATACTTGAAAAAATTGAGATAAATGTTTACATGTGGAACTAATTTATTTTGTGAGGAGTGCTAGGAGTAAGTAAAATTTGTGATATGTAATGCTTATTTTAATAGTGTGAGATGATATCTAATTATGTAAGATTATTTATTTTTGTTTTGACGGTTAAGTATTGGCCAGATTTCAATAAAAATACTGCCTCTAGACTTTCTCATATTTTTTATTTCATTAAACAATAATTTTAGAGTTTAATTTTAATGCACTAATAATGTAAAGCGTTTTACGTGCAATTACATCCATTTTTTTGACCATTTACATGGTCAATATAAAAAGTTATTATTTTTATGAGTATTGCTAGCGAGTAGAATAGATTATTGAGTTACAAAATGAACATCATTCATACTATTTAAAATAATCATTTGAGTACTAGAAATAATAAATATTTTAGATCATAAAACCATTCATCCCAAAAGTTTAAACTGATTTTGGGGTTCACCAAAGATCGAACTCTTGACCTCATCCCAAAAGCTTTAACTAATGGAAAAGAATAATACTAATGTATTATATCTCTAATACTCCCTAAACTTTTATTGTACATATTGTACAAATATTTCATTGACTCCCTATACTTTCTCTATTTTTATTGATGTGATATTACATAATTAAATATATGTGTAAAATTATTTTATACCCATGGCGCATCAAAATTAAATTTTTTATTTTATTTTATTATAAAACTTGAAACTTATTTATTACAAATTTTTGTTAGAGTAATTTATTCGAACAAAACTTGATAGAGACCTGTTTTATATGTCTTACTCAGATTAAAATTTTAAATAACGGTTCCGCTACGTTACCAACAGCACCAACTTCTACCAACTCTTATTTATAATTGTGTGTTCGTAGATGTGTCTAATAAAAATGTCTTTTTTATAACTGTGTTTAATAGAAGTGTCTTTATAGATATATTGTCTGGATGTGTCTCTTTATATATGTATTTAAAATATATTAATTATTAGACACATCTACGAACACACTTCCATAAAACACAAATATAAATATGTTGGTACCCTATACTTTTCCTTTAAATAAAAATAACTATTCAAAAGTCAAAACTCTGAACTCTTCATCCTTCCCCAAAATCAGAAGTCCAAAAGAAAAGAAAGCTGGGTTTAGTTGTTTACCGTTTTACTGATTGGCCTTCGCCGACGGTTCAATTCCGCTCTATCCCACAACCGCCGGTAATCCTTCCTTTCTTCTCTTACACATTCACTCATTCATTCTACTTTCTCTCTTTTTTTTTTTTTAAATTCCCCATTTCTTGCGTTTAGTTCTGTTTTACATAATAATATTCTCTTCAACTTCTGTTTGCTTATTCTTCTTTTAATTCCTTTGTTGCAACTTGTTTTGATTATTATTATTGCATTGTTATTACTTACTCCTGCACAATTGAAGCATCTATGTGGAGAATGCAAATGCATATGCACTACTTTGTTCTCTCCCCCCAGAATGCACGTTATCTGTTTGTTAAAATGCTTCACTTGATTTGGCATTTTCATTTTTTTCAATTTTCATTCTCACTGTTGTAATTACGATGTTTTTACGTATTCTAGACAAGGATAATGTAATAATTCATTCTTTTTATTAGTAATAAAAGAAATTATTATGAGTCTACTAGGATAGATGGAACAGTGACATATGCTTTATATAAATCTTTGGTGTACTTGTCTTTGTTTGATAAATTTGAGGAATTTAGTTCGCTCTAAAGATTTTGATTTTGGGATTTTTTTTTCAATTGATTTAGTTCGCTCTAAGCTTAAACAACATCACTCTAGACATGATAGATGATAGGGCTCAATGACGTGCTTGATCCATGTAACCAATCCCACCTAGTGGGATGAAGCTTTGTTGTTGTTGTTGTTGTTGACTTGTTGTTCTTGTTGTTTAGTTATTTTGTTGGATAATCCTGATGAACGAGTTGAACTAGAAATTTTATAATTAGAAGCAAGGTAGCTGACATTGTATATTTAGAGATGGGGGAATTCTGGTGGTCCCTTTTGGGTGCTGCAATCCCTTTGGTTGTTGCAGGACAAGCTTTTAGGGTGAAGAAGAGGAATGCAGAGGAGCAGAGGCTGAAGAGCACAAGGGGAAGAGAAAGGAGCTCCGATGAAATCTTTGTCTGCGAAAGGGTATGCACATCGAAGAGGATGTTGAAGAAGGTTGGCTCATTCTCAAAGGACCCCATTCCTGATACTTGTGTCACTGTCTGTGGTGTATCTGACCTTGATGCATGCGCTGACGCTTGCGCTCGCACTGTTTGTGTTAACCAGCATCAGGTACCTAATTGGAATGACATATGCCTTAGGAGGTGCCAGAGTGAATGCCTGAAACTCTCATCTCAATCTTCCTAACTGATGGATTGTCAGATTTAGTGCAATGAAAAAGTTTGTGTATACATTTGCATGTTTTTGTTTCATCATTTTAACTCTATAATCCCAGTTTTCTTGGGCAATCCTATGGAAATGCAAATGGGAAATTAGTCAACTAGATCATAGTTCATTTATGATCAAATGCTTGTTTCTTTTGCTTCTCTATCTGTAATTTCTGGTGGCATTCACACACGTTCAATGTTGTAGCATTATGTTATGATTGGCAACAAAGCAAAATGAGGACAGCAATGTGCAATGCTCAACGGAAAATGTAATGTTGCCACAATGGGAATGGGTGTGAGTGCTGCCCGAACTTTAGACTTCGGTGCATGAAGTGTGGAAACATTGCCATACTATTGCTCAATTTTCATTTCTATCTTAAGTATAAAATATGCTTTATGTCTCTGACGTTTATAATTTTCTTAAAAAATACTCATAATGTTTAATTAGATTTAATTGTCTCTGACATTTTTTATTTGTGTCAAAATTATCTTCACACGTTAATTACATCTAAAATATTAGGGGTACAAATCAAAATATCTAGAGATAGCTTTGACACAAATTAAACATGTTAGGGATAATATTAATTGAAATTAAACGTTAAGAGTTTTTTTTTTTAAATTGTAAACTTAAGAGACACAAAATATACTTAACTTCTGTCTAAAAATACAAACTGTCCAAGCAGAGCATTATTTAATATATTGATCATACTCTTGCTGCCCATTATTGTTCCTGAAGTTTATCGTTCTTATTTATATCTATTGGACAAAACAATTGTGTGTTTGTTTCTGTTTCTATAACTAAATGAGTCTCTGTATCTATTGTTTTTGTATTTTTGTCTCGAATAATTTCCAAATGCAACTAAATCTGTATTTTTTTTGGTCTTTCACCTCTCTAAAAACTATCCAGCAATTGATGGCAGGAACCTTCTTTAACTGAAGACCAAGTAACTGTAAGAAGCTAAGATCAATAACAAGGAAAATACACCCAAAACCTAGAAAATAAGGACAACTATACAAAAGAAACATGTCTTGTAAAATAATAAAATTGAAATTTGAGAGTAACAATCCAGCAGTTTTGCTTAAGCCTTAAGGTAGTGTTTGAAAGAGAGATATAGATTTAGAGATTGAGACTAAGAGATAGATACTGAAATAAGTTTTAGTATTGTATTTGGTGTAAATAAGAGACAGAGACTGAAATAAAAATAAAATTTTAATTTAATTTGCACAAAAAATAAAATTAGAATTAATTAATTCAAATAAGAGTATTTTAAGTATAAAATATTATTAAAATTTCAATTTTAATTCCAAAAATTTTCAGTTTCTTGTATCTTTATATTTTAAAAGTACTAAAATTTTAAAGATAAAGACTGAAATTTTAATACCAGAAAAAATACGATAAACATTACCTAAGAGTTCATCTATATCAAAGATTTTTATAATTTGGAAGTGTATATTATTATTCTTTAAATTAATAATATCACTCATCTATATTCTTATGAAATTATCCTCACCATGAAAAGTTTCTTCTATCACTATAGAAAATAAAATAACGAAAATAAAAAAAATAGAGAAAAGAAAAATCACACAATAAAAAAGTGACAATATCACTTTTTTTATAATTTTTGGACATATAAATTAGACATGATATGCTTAGAGATTACGTATGGGGACATATTCATGATAAGTGTGAAGAATAAATTCCATGCTTTGTTATGATAAAAGCTGAATACAATGAAGTATGAAACTAGAACATTCAATTCCATACTTCTTTTTGGTCCCGGTTGATATTTCCATGTATTTATTTATTTATTTATTTATTGGTTACAATTCCATGTATTTAATTTAATCAGTAGTAGCTCCTTTAAATTCAATTATGCTATTGCTATGTTAATCCACTAACGCCGAAGGTAGTCCCACAAGGCCACAAGTAGATATGGGTCGTCTAGATAGATTTACAAGTTATTTTTTTTTTTAATTTTTAGCTTATAAAAATATATAGTATTAATGTTTGATATAAATTTTAAAATTAATTTTTAATTTTTTAAAAAATTATTTTAGTGTCTATAAAAAAAATAATTTTTTTAATAATAAAAAGTTTTTTATTTTTTGAAAAATAAATATTTTTAAAATTAAAAATTTACAGATAAAATAATTTATTTATAAATTATTTTTAATATAAATATTTATTATTTAAGCTATTTTTTTTAAAAATAGTGTGAATAAGTTATATCTCAAACTAAAGTTTCGGACGCAAAAGCAAAAAAGAAAGAAAGAAAAGATTTTTTTTTAAAAGGTGCAGTTCTTGGCTAGATTAAAGTTATATCATTTTAACCAATTTAAATTAGTTTAATGATTAATTCATTAGTTTAAATGTTAAAAATTAGAATTATACTTTATATATATATATAGCAACTCATTTTGACTGCAAATCTTTAAATAAAATTTTAATCCACCATAAATTAATCTTTAATACGTTAAAAAATACCGTATGCAAATTAAAAAAAAAAAAAAGTTATATGATTTCCTTATCTATCTATATACTTATCACAATATTTGATCAATAAACACCTTAAAGATTATAAAACTTAGAAACCTTTACTAATCAAGTAAGCATGATCTCTTTTTGGTATTAGTATTTTTTGTGTGCCTTTTTTTGTATTAGTATGATATTGTGCCCGTTATTCTTAAATAATTCTAAAACAATTATTAAAATTTATAAATCAATCATAGTTCGTAAAATTGTCAATTATTTTTTTTTATCATTTTTGAAGGATTGTAAGTTCTTGTTTTTTTAAGGAGATTATTTTTAAGAGGGGTGTTAAGGGGTCAATAGAATTTGTGATGTTTAGTCATTAATTAATTATTATTAATATTTTTAATGGTATAAAATGATATCTAATGGTATAAGATTAATCATTTTTCTTTTGATAGTTAAAAGTTGGCCAGATTTCAACAAAAATACTGGCCCATAGACTTTCTTTATTTTTAATGGCGACAAGTTTATCTTGATGAATATATTCAAGGGTGTGTTTGGTAAACACGTTAGAAGCACAAGAAGTGCGTTTAATCTTTTTAAACGTTGTAATTTTTGTTTGGCTAATTTTTTTCTTCTGAACGCGAACATGATTTTGAATTTAAACTCCCGTTTAGCAAAAGCTACTTTGCGTTCACTTTATAAATTAAAAAATTAATTGACATTCTATTAATTTTACCATTCAATCTTATCTACAATAAAAAATACTAAAAATAATCATCAAAATTCTTGAATTTTTTTCATAAATAAATATTTTTTAATATTATTATTAGTACTCTTTATTAAATTTTAATTTTTATCAATTTTTTATTTATTTTTTATATTAATAGTATAAATATTTTTATTTAAAATTTTTATATGTTCATTTATATATATCATAATCAAATTTACAAAATTAATTCTATACAAAATTTTATTTACAAACTCTAATCCAAACCCACCCTAACTCAACTTTGATTGTTCCCTCATTTATTGAATCTTTACCGAGGCATACTTCATAAACCAATAATGGTACGAATTTACACACTATATAATGAAAGAGAATTTCTCCAAATTTGAACTAGATAATCTTTTTACTTGAAACTATAGAACAAATAGTGGTGTCTAATTAAAGAGAGCTATCTATCCATATATTTACTCCCAAAATAGTATAGTATCTACCATAGTACCATCCATACGTGTCGCAAGAATAAACAAAGGAGTGAAAGGACGCAAGTGAGCCCTACTTTAAATCTTGTGCCACGTGTGGCGTGTCATCTCTAGTGTCCGTACGGCCATGCCACACTAGCGTTGGCGTATTGTCGTTTTGCGGAATTTTGTATTTTTGTTGGCTCTTTTTGTCGTTTAACCCGCAAAAGGAGTGAAACGTCGTCTCAGGTCTTAGACAGAGGGAGACACGTGCAGAAGCTACGAGGCGCGTGCCGATCATGAATTCGTGGTATATCTAAATAATTATACAGTGTGTACACAAAAAATAAATTATTCTAAAATATCATTTTTATCCCAATATTTAGAATAAGTTCCAAATTTATTCTTAACATTTCAATCATTTTATTTAAATTTCTAACATTTTAAAATTGATTGAATATTATTCTGTCGTTAGAGATCCGTTAACAGAATTGACGACGGGACAAAATTGAAACAATTTTAAAATGCTAGAGACTTAAATAGGACGAAAACATTAGAGACAAAAATTATACATAAAAATAATTTTTAATTCAATTTTATCTTTTAATAATATTAATTTTTTACTGTACATAGTATTCAATTATTTTTTAATTACATCTAAGTAAATTATACTTAATCACATTATTTTTATTTTAAATAAAATTATTTTTTATAATTTTAAAGAATTTTGATACATTAGAGACAAAATATATAATTTATATTTTATTATATATATATATATTATTTTTTTCTGCAAGTTTATATACTAATCATTCTACAAATATTTTATGATAACTAAAAATTTTTAAGAGTAAAATTATAAAAAATTAATTTATTTAGAATGAAAGTAATATGATTAAGTGTATTTTATTTAGATGTGATTAAAAAATAATTAAATACTGTGTATAGTAAAAATTGATATTATTAAATGATAAAATTAAAATTTATTTCTATGTATCCTAACGTTTTTGAAACGTTAGGACTTAAATAGGATGATTGAAATGTTAGAGACAACTTTGGAACTTATCTCAAACGTTGGGGATAAAAACGATACTTTACTCTATAAAATAATAATATTAAAATGAGTATTGCTAAGGAGCTAATGGAATATTTGTACAATATGTACAATGAGATCGAACTCTTAATTTTTTGGATCTAAAGTTCTCATACCATGTCATGATAGCACTCATTCCAAAAGCTTATACTGATAAGAGAAAGTAACATTAATGGTTATATCTCTAATACTCTTTAAACCTCTATTGTACATATTATATAAATATTTTATTGATTCTCTATATTTTTTTATTAAAATATAACAATATATATTAAAAATCAATTAAAATATATATTTATATATAAATGTATAATAAAAATTTAATAATTAATTTTGCATGTGTATATAAAATTTTTATAAATTAAATTTTTTTAAATTAAAATATTAAATATATATTTTATAAAAATTATAAATTTAATAGTAATTAAATTTTATTTTATTATTTTATGAATTTTTTATTTTGAAGAATTTTTAAATTATATATATATATACAAGAGAACAGATGGCGAGTGTTGAAGTTGCTATAGCTTATGTAGAGTGTTGTGCTGTTTGAGCTATCATGGATGATCTTTTGTCGGATATATCATTTGAACCTTGAAGAATGTAGATGACGCTTTGTATTTTTAATATGGAGTAGAAAGTGGTGTTTTTAAATAAGATAAAAAGTTGGTGTGTTTTTTATTTATATAGATATAAGTGTTAAATTTGTGGTGTTTTAATTTTTTTTGTTGATATTTATAAATTTGAGGGTCAGATTTATGATTTTAATTTTTTTAAAAGAAATTCAAATCTAAGTTAGATTTAAGTTTTTTTTATTTTAAATTTTTTTCTCAGATTTATAATTTTATGAAATCTAATTCTCAAATTTTTCTATTTTTTTAAATTTGAGGGTTCGATTTATTATTTAAAGTTAAAAAAATTAATCTATATTAAAAAAAACACACTAATTATCTATAATAATAAATTATACACAATTTTTTTCATATAAAAAAAATTAGCCTGTACATGAATAATATTAGAAAAAAGAGGGAAAAAACCGATATTTGCATCTGTTAAATATGAATGACTAATTTTTATTATTTGTATACTTTTTTCGTGTGCACTTTGACGCCTTGAATTTTTTGAAGAATCCCAAATTTTCAGTTTTATTGTTATTTTACAAATATCATTTTGACATTTGTTTCGAAGTAAAATATTTTGGGCAGAGTATACATGGACTCTAGTTGGGAAAATATGTTGTAGTTAATTGCCTTATTTTAAGATTAGTTATTTATAGAGTTTTTTTTTTTTTTGGACATGGCCATGGGCCAGAAGAACAAACCTGGCCTAGACCCAGAACCCGAACTCCCAAACCCAGAAAACCAACCCGAATCCGCTCATTTCACCCACTCTCAGGCCCGACCAAACCCAGAACCCTAAGCAACCTCACCCTCTTCTTCATCCTTCCGATGAGTGCGTCTTCGCTTCTGCTGCGTCACAGCGGCTCCTTATGAAAATTACGGTACTGCTGCGGGCCGTCCAGAGTTATATCTCCAGCTTCGATTCTCTCGCCAATCATTGTGTGTGTCCCATCTTCATCCGGCGCGAGTTCTCCTCCTCGCTGAAGCTCCCCCTGCTGCCGTTGAGCACGTCCTAAGTTTGTTGAATTCTCAACCACATTGTGACCATTGCTGCACTTGTGCTGAGAGAGCATCTGCCCAATATGAAATGAGTCTTCGTTCCATTTGTTGCGGCTATTTGTGTTATTGAACGTGTCTCTGCTGGTGGGTTTTGTTTGCCGAGTTGAAACCGGGTTGTGAATTCGCCGATTCCCTTGAGTTGCATGGCTGTTCCAGGTTTCCCTTTCCACCCGCCCAGGTAATCCTTCGTCTCTTTGATTTCCTTGAGGGTTGGTTGAACTTGAAACCTGATTGTCTTGAATTCGATTGCGTTGATTGTTCTGAAGAATTGCGAATCCTGCCTCTGTTCTGATAATATTCATGATCTGTATAGGCGGATTGAATGTCCATTGCCTCTGTAGCTGATTTACTGCTGCCATCGCTGCCAGTTGGTGAGCTAAGGTGTTGCCTTCTCGTGGAGTCCAAGTAGCTCCCACATCCGGCGCCTCTTCCAGCAGTTGCAGAATGTCCCTGATAATTGCGTCTGCTTCAGCTAATGGCGATCTTGCCTTGATCGCTTGAACCAAAGGTAAACAATCTGATTCAATTATGCAGTTCCTTATCTGTAAATTTTTTGTGAGAATAAGAGCTTCTCTGTATGCTTGTGCTTCTGCTGCTAAAGCTGATATTGATTTGAATTTTGATGAAGCTCCGGTTATGATTTTGCCTTCCCAGTCCCTGAACACTGCTGCTGTTGTTGCGATTCCTGTCTCCCTTTGAAAAGCCGCGTCTATGTTTACTTTTATCTTGTTGCGGGGTGGAGGCCTCCAGGTAATCCTCCGCTTCTCTCCATTCCTATCTGCCATAGCTTTAATGTCTTTGTTGAGATCTTTTGTTGCATTATGATATTCTGTTGTAATCTGTTCTGAATGAATTATTGTATTTTGTGGATTGAGTTTCTTTTGCTGGAATATGTGCTGGTTCCTAGCTTTCCAAATGCACCAACAAACACATCCTAATTTGCACAAAATTTTGTCTTGTTCACCTCCTGCCAGTTTCTTAATTTTGTCAGTTGTGTTTATCAACCATTTTTCAAAAGATTTGACCTCATAAGCCGTAGGCACGATTTGAATACTAGATCCAAACTATACCGCTCTCGTCCACGGGCATAATAGCAACACATGTTCTATTGTCTCATCTTGTTCATGACATATGCTGCATTTGGGAGTGATAGCACTTTTGCGCTGATATAAACTCGCGTTCACTGGCAGAATTCCATGTGCTGCTTTCCAAAGAAACATTTTAACCTTCTCCGGTACCGGTAATCTCCAAATCCTCTCCCATATCTCCTTCGAATTCTGACTTGTTGAAGCTTTGCCTATTGTTGTGACTTCCATTGTATCCTTCTCCTCCTTCGCTGCCTGATACCCTGATTTGACTGAATATTCTCCGTCATTCCTATACGGCCAAACCAAATGATCCTTCTTATTGACCAAACTAATGGGTGTTCTTGTTATCAGCTCAATCTCATTTCCATGAAAAAATTTTTGAATTTTGTCTAAATCCCATCCCTCGCCCTCTCTTATTAGCTCGCTCACTTTTCTATGTTGATTTTCTCCGACTCTCCTCAACTTGTCTATTCCTACCACCCAATTATCTTTCCAGATATCTATCCCTGCTCCATTTCCTACGCTCCACCTTCCTTTCCTTCTGAGAAAATCTCTACCCTCTAACATACTCCTCCAAATCCATGATGCGCTGCCTCCTCTTTCCGCTTCCCATAGGCTACAATTTGGATAGTATATGGCCTTTAGAATCCGAGCCCATATTGAATCTTCCTCCTTTACCAGTCTCCAAGCTTGCTTAGCCAAGAGTGCTATGTTTTGGCATTCAAAATCTTTAAATCCTAAGCCTCCGTTTAATTTGCTCCTAGTCATATTTGTCCAGCTCTTCCAGTGAATGCTTCTTTCCTTATCGTTCGTAGTCCACCAGAATTTTGCAATTATTGATCCCATTTTCCTGCAAAAAGACTTTGGAAATTTGATGATGTTCATGGCATAGACCGGAATCGCCTGTATAACTGCCTTTATCAGAACCTCCTTTCCCGCTTGATTTAAGAGTTTCTCCTTCCATCCTTGCATTTTATCTAGTATTTTTTCTTGAATCCACTCTAGTGCTTTGTTCTTGGATCTCCCCCATGTAGCTGGTAATCCTAGGTATTTTCATGGCTCTTCCCATGACGCCATTCCGGTGATTTCTTCAATATTAACTCTCCTCTGAATCGATACTTGGCTTCCAAAGATCAGTCCAGATTTTTCTATATTTATTCTTTGTCCTGATGCCTCTGTGTATTTGTTTATGATCTGAATTAATTGATAAATCTCCTCTTCTTGCGCACCTGCAAAAATGATACAATCATCAGCGAATAGCAAATGGGTTAAAACTGGTGCAGTTGGAGCTAATTTTATTCCTGAAATCAGGTTATCCTTCAATGCCCTTTCCATGAGAATAGTAAAACTTTCCGCTGCTAAGATAAAGAGATATGGTGATAACGGATCTCCCTGTCTAAGTCCCCTTTGAGGGTGGATCTTGGCCAATAATTTTTCATTAATTTTAAATCTATAAGTGGCACTCTTAACACAACTCATCATCAGCTTCACCCATTCTATACTGAAGCCGAACTTTTCCATGACCTTTTGCAAAAAATTCCATTCCAATCTGTCATAAGCCTTATTCATATCCAATTTGATGGCTATATCATTACTTCCGTGATTTCCTTTTCTGTTTAATTTGTGAAACACTTCCTGCACTACTACTATATTGTCCTGTATGAGCCTTCCTTTTATGAAAGCGCTCTGAACCGGAGATATGATAATATCAAGCACTTTCCTCAATCTTCCGACTAAGACCCTTGTTACAATCTTGTATATGAAGTTATAGCAGCTGATGGGTCTGAGTTGATTCAGACTCTCCGGTTGCCTCACTTTCGGAATTAAAACCACAGTTGTTTCTCCTAACTCCTCTGGTAAGCTGCCTTCTTCAAAAATCTGCCTCACCACACCACACACTTCTTTATTCAGAATATCCCAATGCTGTTGGTAGAAAAGTCCATTTAACCCATCAGGACCCGGGGCTTTTAAGCTTCCCATGCTAAAGACTGCTTCCTTGATTTCCTCATCTTTGATCTTTGCCATTAGGTTATCATTCATCTTTCTCGTGACCCTCATAGGTATATGTTTTAAGCATTCTTCCATGTTCCTATCCCCTTCCGGGGTGAACAGTTTGGCAAAATGTGTTTCTACTAGTCTCATGATTTCTGCTTCTCCCTGTATCCAATGTCCAGCCTCATCTTTTAGTTTATCAATTCTGTTTCGCATTCTTCTCTGTATGGTTGTTGCATGAAAAAAAGCTGTGTTTTTGTCTCCCCATTTGAGGCATTTCAACCTTGATCTTTGCCCCCAGTATTTTTCTTCTTGCCTCCAAAGATCATTTATCTGTTTCTTCAATTCTTTCTCTCTTTTTTGATCCCTGTCCGTCATATCACCTTTTTGTATCTGAAGTAACTCTTTCTTCCTTTTTTCTATTTCTTTGTCTGCTCTTTTGAACTTTCTTTTGCTCCACTCCGTCAATTCCCTTATGCATCTACCCCTCTTTTTGATGAATTGATTCCAGCAGTTTCTATTTCTATCATCCTGCTGCCAGCTCCTCCTAATAACCTCTTCACATTCCTCATGCTCAGTCCAAAAGGCCTCATACCTGAATTCTTTTTTCATCCTAACTTTCGGCTGTGTTTCCAAAATTAAGGCACAATGATCCGAACTTATGGCCGGAGCAGCTTTTAGAACAACATTCTGATGTAGACTAAGCCATTTCCAATTCACTAATACCCTATCTAGTCTTTCCCTAGTGACAAAGTTGTTTCTTGGGTTGCTGTACCATGTGAACCTACTTCCTTTAAGATCAATATCTATTAAACCATTATCATCTACAAATTTTCTGAAGGTATCCAAATAAATTTTTGGTTGAGGATGAAGGCCTACCTTTTCATCTTGACTTAGGATATCATTGAAATCTCCCAAAACAGCTTGAGGTTCTTCCTTGTTTCTATTACTTACCGTAAGCTCCTGCCAGAGTTTCCTTCGCTTTTGGAAAATTGGGTTGCCATACACAAAAATACCCTGCCATTTCATAACATTATTGATATTAATACTTGCTTTAATATAATTATCACACCACTCATAAACATCAATATTTATATTGGATTTCCAAAGCAGACATAGCCCACCGGACAAGCCCCGGGGTTCTACACAAAAAAGCTTGTCAAAATTCAACATTCTTCTTATCCTACTCATTCTTTCTTGACTGGCCCTGGTTTCCATTAAAAACACTATAAGCAGCTTTACTTTTTTACAAAGGTTATACAACTCAGAAATTGTCGGGGCAGCCGCTATTCCCCGACAATTCCAACTGATGATACTCATGGCTGAGGGTGGGGCTTGATAAGGCCTGCCTCCTCAGCCATTTGCATTTCAGTAATCTGACCAGTAACAAACCTAGCTAACTGATACTCCCCTGAACCATTGGAATTGTTGCTGTTCTTTGTTTTCTTGGGTTCTCTATCCTCTTGCTCCTCTTGTCTCTCTCTGTAAGTTAGCATTGGAATCTGTTTGGTTTCTCATTTTCTCTTCAGATTCAGATTCAGTTCCAATTTCTTTGCAAGTCGCATCTCCCAGTCTGTCTGTGCTTCCGCTTCCTTTTCTTCATCTTCATCACTTGCTAACTCAACATAATAGATGTTATCCCCTGGCTTTGTTTTTTGGTACTCTCCTTTATGTTCTGTCATTTGATCTTCTTTGGATAGTCTTCCATTAGCATTCTCCTCTGTTTCCCCCTTCAGAAGTTCTTGTTTCTCTTTTTCCTCTGTTCTGGCTACACATTCCTGTTTATCCAGCTTCCTTGCTAACATAAGCCTTTTTAATTCTTGGCCTATAGTTTCCTTTCCTTTTTTTCCTGGGCCCATTCTCCAATCTTCTATTTTATAGCTGTTCACTTCTTCTCTTTCCATTGCATACTTATTTAGCCCACTTTTTCCCGCAATCCTTACTTGCTGGTGTGAAGCCCCTGTATTGGGCCCAATATCCCTTGCTTGACCAATTCCATCTGATTTCTTTTCCTGATTCCTCCTTTCTTGCATCTGGGCCTTTTTGAAATTGGCCCATTCATTCTTCCTCTCTCTTATCTCTTCAATCAGATTGCTAATTTTATAGGCTGCTTCTAGGTCATGATGCGTATCCCCCTCTTCCTGAAAATTAGGGATTCTTGGTACTTCTTCTACCTGCTCCTCTGCATCTGCCATCTCTTCTTCTCTCTTCATTTGGTTTTCCCAGACACTTTCCTCCCGGATTTTCTGCTGCGAAACTCTTTCTGACCTCATCCTACTCTCTTCAAAGCTTCGTTCATCGCTACTCTCTCTCTCTCCGGGTTCCTTTGTTCACGCGCCTGCATCTCCCCATCCTGATTCCGTCCTCCTTGGTTTGGGGTACCTCCTCCCATGGTTGATCCTGTTCGACCCTGACTTGCTCCCAGTCCCGGTGTATATTTCTTCTTTGTAGGATCCTAGCATGCCATGGCTGTTGGATTCTTGCATGACTTCTTCTCATGCCCTAGTATGCCATAGTTGAAGCAGTAGCTGTCCGGCAGTCTCTCATACTTGAAAAAAATTCACAGTGGAGGCAGACTCTCTCTATCTAACCAGAATCCTGTAGGTAATGCCTTTGTGATGTCGATGCTCACCCTAATTCTCAGATATGGCTTTTTGAGGACTCCATCTGTCTTTGGTTCTTCAGCTTCGACTAAGACTCCTAACATTTCTCCGATAAGCCTAGCAGTTTCTTTCTCCATGAATTCAAGTGGTATGCCGTGAACTTGAATCCAGAATTTCATGAAGTCATGGTCAACTTCAAAAACAGACTCGCCCTCCTTCCACAACCTGAGATTAATCATATTACCTTTGACATTCCATGGTCCATTCTGAATGATCTGCAACCCTTTCTTCCTGTCTTTAAAGCTGAAAAGTATCTTCTTTCTTCCAATATCTGTAACTGCCACTCCTTGAGGGTTTCCCCACATTCCCAGTAAGGCATTTTTGCAAGTTTTGAAATTTATCTCCTTGTCACTTATTAGCTTTCCCACCACGTTTAAGCAATCTTTCTTATATCCCATTTCTCCCGACTTGTTGAGCTTTATGACTTTTCCTTCGATGGTGTTCATGTTGAAAGTTGATGTAGAGAAAGTTATGTGTTCCAGGTTCAGAGTTTAATGTGGGAAATGTAATGTGTTTCAGGTTTCAGTGGTTTGACGGTTCAAGAAAGATGAGGATTATGTAGAAATGTGGATTTGATTGTTGAAAACAAGGTTGAGAATAAACTCCCTTACATTTGGAGAAGAACCCGAAGTTCTTTGAAGACTCTCCTATTGAGAGAAACGGAGCTCCCTAGTTATTTATAGAGTTAAAGGACATAAAAGGCTAACGAACTGTAATTCACATGGTATATGTCTCTCTTTTTTTTTAATTTAGAAATTTTTGGTTCAAACTTCGTTTGATGTCATTTGATCCAAAAAAAATAAAAAATAAAAATCCATAATAAGTATAGATATAAAAAGTGTGTTTGTAACATCTTGAGAATAGAACTCTCAAAAAAAAAAATCTTTTCTTTGGTTTGGAATACAAAAAGTATCATTTTCAAGAGAATTCCAATTCTCACATTAGTGTTCAAGTTAAATCAGACAAAAAAATGTCTGATTTGCAATTCCATCATTATTAAAGATTGAAATATCAAAAATATTTATAATAAATAATAAAGACAAATAAAGAAATCACAAAGATAAAATAGTAAAAAATACACACTTCATTTCATTCATACAATTAATTATTTCAAGTCATGAATTTGAATCTAAAATAAAATTAGAATTCATTTTTTAAAAAAAATAGAATTCTTTTTCTCACTTTAATACTGTTTATGTTGTTGTTATGCTATATTATTTTAGGATGCTTTCATCAAATACGTCATCAAAAATACCATTATCCCAAGAATAATTATCAACTCTTGATGCAATAATTGAAATCCAAAAAAATAACAATAGAGAAAAAATTATCCTGCATAGGGCATTGTAAAAAAGTTATTGAATTTGAAAAAATCATTATATTATGCATATATTGCGAGAAGTTTATTAAGGGTGGAGAAATTAATCGGTTTAAATATTATTTGGTCGAAAAAAGAGGAGATATTAAGTTATGTCAAAAGGTGCCAGCACTAGTAAGATACCAATTTAATCAGAACATCGAAAAACTTCAAAGTAAGAAGATAAAAGCTCAAGAATAATATGTAAAAACTTATAATACTTGTGATGAAATTGAAAGAAAATTTGATGAGAATGAAATGCGATAGCAACAAAAATTAAGACTTCCATCACCTAATTTTAGAAAAGAAAAACAATTCAAAGAATTATAATTTTTTTTTTCACCTGGAACTCAACCTACTATAAAAAGTGTATTCCAAAGCAAAGAAATTATAAAAAAATGTGACATTGTCATTAAAAAATGGATAATGGATACTCGTTGTATCATTTAATGCAGATAATTCAAGTTATATTATCAAATATTAACCAATGATTATTGATGCTATTGTAAGCATGATTACAGGGTATATGGGCCCAAATTATGTAGAGTTCATGTGTATTTGTTGAGTAAATTAATTGAAGATGTAAAAAAAATTATTGAAAATTATTGTGAGATTTGGAAATAAATTAGATGTACTATGATGGCCGACAGATGAACTAATTATTGTAGGTGTACTTTAATTAATTTTTAGTTTATTATAATATAGGAATTGTTTTTTCTAAAATTAGTTGATATTTCTTATGTCTCAAAAATTGTCAATACTTTGTTTAAATTGTTTGAGGATGTATTATTTGTTGCTTGAGAATGTTATGTATATAGTAACGAAAAATACTACAAATTATATTGTTATTGGAATGTTATTGGAATCTGAGTTTCCTAAACTATATTGGCCTCTTTGTGCTACTTATTGTATTAATCTGATGCTTCAAGATATTAAAAAGTTTGAGAAAGTAAGTGAAACTGTGTCACAAACTTTAATGGTTATGAAGTACATATATAATCGTTGTCATCCGTTGTACTTGATGCGAAAATTTACAGTTGGACGGGGAACACTTCGATTTACTCCAACTCGATTTGTCATTAACTTCATTGCTTTGTATAATAAATTGGCGCGTCTTTTACGGTCGGGATTACCATCGAAAAATTTGACGGTCAACCCACTTAATGAAACGCTGTGTTTTGGTGACGCACAATGGTTTACCGTCGAATTTTTTCGACGGTAACTTGGACGGTAAATTCAAAGCGCAAACCCTCTTCCCCCTCATTCAAATTTTACTCTCCCTCCCCCTTTCTCTCTCTCTATGATAAGAAAAAAAAAAGGATAAACAAGACAAGAATTGAAACTAAATAGAAAAGATAATTTGTAATTGAAATAGAAACAAAAAAGATAAGTTGAAATTAAATACAAAGATAACCACTCTACTTTTTATCTAATTTCTTAATGCAACAAGAAAGAGACTCTTCAACCTAACTTGTCCACATCACAGTTTGGGAATTGAATAGAATGAACTCGTCAACCTTTTACCCAATTTCCCATGCAACTCACTTAACCTCATTTGTCCACACTATAGTTTCACCACGAAATTAAAAAAAATGTTTTGGTACCTCCAATAACTCAATACTAAGCCCACATATACAAAGTCCAATCTAATAACTAAATAAACAAAATTAAAATACATTAAATTCAATTGAATATTCTAAAAATATAAACTAATAATTCTGAATAATATTTGAACTCTTCATATCCCGAACATTTGAAGCACGTATCATTCTCCTCCTTTTCAAAAAGATTCATCCTCAAATCTTCTAGTGGAAAAATTAGTGTATGAAAAGGACAAATACAAGAAAGATAACTTTTTATTGTGTTTTTTTTTTGTACTTTTTTATTTTTTTCTAAATATAAAATCAACAATAACGACAAGATAAATAATGAAATACAAATAAGAAAGACAATAACATAAAGAAGGATGTGAGAGATATTGGATTCTTTTTTATTTTTTATTTTTTGATACAAAAAGAACAGACATAGATTAGTAAGGATTAATCTAATATTTAAGTTCTGATACCAAATGATAAGAAAATAAAAAAGATAAACAAGACAAGAATTGAAATTGAATAGAAAAGATAAATTGTAACTGTAATAGAAACAAAAAGATAGGTTGAAATTGAATACAAAGATAATTACTCTACTATTTATCCAATTTCTTGATGCAACAAGAAAGGGACTACTCAATATCAAATAACAAGACCGATGAGGGGTTCAGGCATCGGTGTCTCACCAACAGAGCTAACAGGACATCGGTCAGGTCATCCAAGTATATCGGTGGCTCAATGACCTTCATGAAGACTAAGACTAGGCTGGTATGTAGTGTCTTTAGTTTTGTTATTAACTTAGTTATATTCTTTTACATATTATTACTACGAATCCTAATTATATTGTTTCAATGCAACATGTGTAGTCGAAGTCGTTGGATAGCGAGACGACATTGGCGGAGACGTTCAGTACACCCACACGTTGACGGAGAATAAAGCGAGATTTGCTTATCATCGGTCTCAGGATTATTAAACATACATTTGATCTTCTGATATAAAATTAGAGATTAATTTTGTAGCTGTTACTAATCACAATAACATGTGTTATACAGGAGTCCTACACGCAGAGACTAGAGGCCGCGACTCAGCAATCTCAACAAAGTGGGAAGGACGCCACCGATGGATCTACTGCTTCAGCCATCGATTTTGATGTAGTTTGACACGAGACCACCTCAGCGTCGTACAAGAACCGCGTATACGGGCTGGGGTCGTTCTTCGCCAGCAGCCTCCGCACCTCCACGTTGAGGCCGTCATCCACCTCTGACACCAGTCGAGCCTTCTAGCTCAAGGAAGGCATGGATTTGAGGCTGTAGGTGCAAGAGCTCACTCGCAGCCTTCACCAACAAGCTCAGGAGCTGAACAATTTTTGGGAGAGGTATCAGGAGATCCTTACATGTGTGACAGATACAGATGATCTCAAACTAGAGTTGAGGGAGCAGTTGGAGTGGCTTCAATGGATGGAGGCTCAGATGGAAGTGTACCAGGCTTAGATGCGCGTCGCTGGCATCATCTCTGCTAGTGGTAGCACTGCTGTTGATGACAGCAGTTCTGTTGGTGGCACACAGATATCACTGCCTTCTGCGCCGCCTTAAGAAGTCACCAGGAACGACAACGACGAGGAGGACTACCTGAATCTTTAGTGATTAGTGTTTTGTTTAATTGTTTCATTGTATTTATTTGATTTACTTGACTTTTAATTTATTTGAACATTTTATTATTTATTTTAGATAATAAATTCCTATGATTTATAAATTGATCATTAATTGTCTGAAAAATAATTTTAAATAAAGAATTAAAATTGACCTTTTATTTACAATTTTTTAAAAATTGACATTATCATCAAATTTACTGAGGGAATAATCCGACTATAATAGTGCGAAAAACAACATATTGTGTCGCCAATGTTACTGTCGAAAAAATTCGCCGGTAATCAAATAGTTTTTCAATCAGGTAATCTATTGCAGAATCCGACGATAATTACCGTCGAATGAAAATCTTCGACAGTAAATATTTACCGGTGAAATTTATACAGTCCGATTTCTTTTAGTAGTAACTTAATTACCGTCAGATTTTGTTCGTTTTTCGATAAAAAATTCGACAATATTCAGTGTTTTTCTTGTAGTGTCTATCATATTATGAAGTTTGATCAAATTTTGATTTTGATATGCTTTACAAAATTATTAATATTGATTTGTGAAAAATTATTCAGATGCTA
Organism: Arachis hypogaea; assembly: GCF_003086295.3. Classification (NCBI taxonomy): domain Eukaryota; kingdom Viridiplantae; phylum Streptophyta; class Magnoliopsida; order Fabales; family Fabaceae; genus Arachis; species Arachis hypogaea. The sequence continues at coordinate 44,520,606 of NC_092043.1, forward strand.
GATCAACTGAATTTGAAAGATGATCAAGATGATGATGGAGTTTATAATAATTTTGTGAAAATATAAATCAAAATGAAGACAATTTGGATGTAGCTCTACACTTGTGAAAAAAGATACCTAGATTTTGAAATTACTTCTTGGATTAATTTATGAATTATTACTCTTATAGTATCAAATTTAAGATATTATCATATTATTGTAGTAGTACGAATTAATTCTATGTTTATTTTTGTATTATTTATTTTAAAAATTGAGATTTAATTATTATTAAAATATTAGTGAAGATATATATTTTAAATTTTAATTATAAATTTTTAACTATTTTATATTTTTATAAAAAATACTAAGAAGCTATAAGAATTTATTATTTTTTGTCATCACTTAATTATTAATTTAATTTTTTTATTTTATTTTTTTTAAATTTAATAATTTAATAATATATTTTATCTTATTTTTTTAAATATTAATAATTACGTGATGATTACAAATAATAAATTCTGATAAATTTTTAATAATTTTTATTTTTTATTTACGTAAAGACAAATCAATTAATTTAATCAATAATTTATCAATTAAATCAATGACTCAATGATGCAATACCCTGATGAATTCCATCACCTATTTAATTCTAACAACTATAATAAAAAGATTTCATCCTGCATGTAACCACGAATCTCAATAAGTACTTGGGTTAGAGAATATGCATGATATATATGATTGCGCATTGTTAATTTATAATAACGTAAAATACTTAAATAAGTTAAAATATTAATATAACATAAATATGACACGTCAACATTTAATCGGTCAAATAATTACTCGAAAGAGTAAACAAACAACGAAGATTAAGATAATAATTATTGAAATTTATGAGTTTTTATTTTTAATGTTGAATATATATATATATATATATATATATATATATATATATATATATATATATATATATATATATATATATAATTGATTTGAACTTAAATAAATGTTAAGAATTCATGCGTTTAACTTAAAATTTAAGTACTAAGATATTAAAGATAAGGACCATATATATTATAAGGATCATACTATAAATTTCCTAACCTAGAAAGTGTAGCAGGAGAAAATTATACTGAATTGGCTTGGGGGACAAAATCGCAGGCATAAAATGGTGAAGACCTCTCATAGTTTGGCAGGTGTATTAATTAACCCAAGACTGTTTGATTAAGGTTAAATTATACCACAAAAGTTCCACCCACCCCTGGTTATTATTGTATGGTCATAGATAATTAAGATAATTAGGTTAGGTATGTTAAAGAGTTGGCATATCGGGAAGTATGAACGCACAAAAGAGAAGTCTTATAGTATATATTAGGAGGCCATTATTAATTTAGGTATGACTCATAATGATCATGTTAGTTACAATACATAATTGTAACGGATACAATTTAGGTGCCCCTGTCTCAAATTTTTAATGTATATGCGCAAAATATAAAATTGTTTTTACAAAACATATATATAGATATATATGTATAAAAAATTTATTTTTAATATTTATTTATATTTAACACAATCAGTGTAAAAAAGGATAGTCGCTTTATTTTTTATCAATTCACAAGGCATTGACTTTCTGTGCATAATCTTGACTGCGTTTGATTGAAGCCATAGAAATGTTTCGAGACAAAAGTAGCTTTCAACTTTGTTTTTGACTTTTTGTTCTCAAACATTTAGAATAAATTTTATTTATGTTTTTAATATTTAAATCGTTTTATTTGTATTTTTTATGTTTATAAAAGTGATTTAATATTCTCCTACGTCAATAAACACTTTAGTTTGAATTTTAATTTTTTTTTGAAATTAGAATATAAATATCTGAGATAAAATCAATTATTTACTTTAAAAATAGTTCATAAAAAATTGAAACTAATTCCTACAACATTTACATAATTTATTTTTCTAAAGATATAATTGAACCTAAAGACAAATAGTAAGTATAATATTAAAATCGAATACATCCAAATAAGACCTAATTAAAAATGAATATATCCAAATGAGAATAATTAAAAAATATAATCTAATTTATTAATATAATTGATAACAGAATAATATTAAATTATTTTTATAAACATTAAAAATATAAATAGAACAATTTAAATATTAAAAACACAAATAAAACTTACCCTAAATTTAAAAAAAAAAAAACGAGACTTTACCCTTTTCTAACTCACTACTCACATTTGCGGCGCCAAAATAAAACTCATTTCTTTATAGTAATGATTTTTTAGTTAACAACATAAGAAATTATTCTTGCTGCTAACATCGATGGCCATGTAAGCTTACCCGCTCTGCATTCTCCAAGTGGCTTAACACATTTACTTTTAAATAAGAGAATAAACAGCTAAAATTACATTCAAATTATCATACCGTAGATAAAAATATTTTTAAATTTTATTATCAAACAAAAATATTTTAAAATGTCAAAAATATCTAACAGTAATAAAAAAATTGCTCCGTTAATATAAAAGTATGATATAATTCACTTGTCATAATTAGAGTCTTATTTTTTATATAAAAAATTGTTTGCACATTATTTTTTTGTTAACATATGATATTTTAGTTCATATATTTTTATTATATTTTTAAATAATTTAAAAATATTTTGTCAACAACAAAATAATTCAACTACATCCTTAGTGATATACCCTAAATCAGATCTTCATATGATTCACAATAAATGCTTCTCTAAAAACACTTTACTATCATATTTATTTATTTTTCTGAAATAATTAAAAAGTTCAACACAATAAGGTAGAGTATCAACGTCTCAACAGAAAAATATTAAACAAATAAAATAAACTAATTCTTAATATTTTTGACAAAAGCCATCCACAACCCAAAAGATCAAATTAAAATTTTTACTGCTACTCATTTGTTATCTACAAATTATTTAGAAACATGTGGAGTCGATTCGTTGATTCAATGTAGTAATTGGATATGCTCAATTAAACATTTTATAGCCAATTTTATTGCATATATTTTATGCAATTTTATCCCAGCCAATTTTATTCAGGGGCCTAGACAGGATAGCTTGAAAGAATAATTAAAATTTTGAGAACCACTATAAAGTGCGAAAGTAGGATAAAATGCTTTTTAATAATCTAAGAATAATTAATTTTTCCTTTTTACCATGGTATATGACCCCAAAAATTTATAATTAATCAACCGTTTGTATAAAAGATGGAGTAACCGTACAATGAAACAAAAGGTAAAGAAAATGAAAAAAATCAATCATGTTATATGATCACTAGAAATCAACTATGCATATTAGAATTGAAAATAATATCATCCATATTTATAATCAAGCTTCATAAATAATATAAATAGTATAACAATCAAAATATGAATCTCACAGAAATACTATGATGACTAATTAATAATTAATTTTTCATATTCATATAAAATTTAATTATTTTACTGTAAAAATATTTGATTAATTTATTGAAAACAAAATGATTATTCAAATGTTAAATTTTGATTATTTTAATAATTAATTGTACTGTTAGAAAAATATGTAAAAGACGAATATATATATTCATGATTAGTTTCTGACGTTCACAAAAATGCTTTGATATACAATACCCAAATACACTTGCTTCAAAAGATGCATGTTTTATGCAATTCTCTCAGCTCCATTAGAATATGATATGACAATGTTTGTTAGGGACGGATTTGTTACTCCCTCCTATGTTCGAAAGTAGGCTAATTTTTTGGGTAATGAATTTTCATTACGTGTTATTTATTGTTATGGATTGTTGGCATATTTTTTATAGATATGGAAAAAAAAATTCTTTTTAAATTATAATTCACAAATGGGAAGCTTGGAATTGTGAAAGTAAGAAAATCTAGAGTCGGATTTTGGTGATCAACAAATCGGATTCTTGGTATTGTGTAGGCTATTTTTTTTTTTAAAACTATGAAACAAATCAGTAGATCGGTTTTGTAAATTAAAAGAAAAATTACAAAACCGAAACTGGCCCTTGATATTGTGTGGATTGAATTTTTTTTAACTGTAGAACAAATCGGTAGGCTGGTTTTATAAATTAAAGAAAAAAACCCACAAGTCTGAATATTAAATTTGTGGTATCCACACAAAATAAAAATTCACCAAATTTCATGTTATTGAAAAACACCACTACCACTACAACACAAAAAATAAAAAGTCGAAAGTAACATCTACATTTAAAAAAAAAACATCTACATTTAAAAATATATATCTTTTTTTTTTCTTTTGCAAAAGATATTTAGTAATTCTTTTTGCAAATATGATGTTTGACACTTCAGTCTAAATTTTCTATGGATAACGCAAATCACAAGACGGGGAAGGTCTGTTCTTCTACTGTTGTCCTACTGACTATGGAACTTTGCTTAATTTTATAGGCAAATCTCCCATGAATTCCTAATCCTAATTACCGTCCTCCAAATACACATCCAACCAACAACTTATATCAAATCAAAACTCAAACTGAGTAGTCAAGCATAATACACAACCTTAATGTGTAGATTTTTGTTTTTTTGTTTTAATTTATTTGTTGTGCTGTTTTTAAGTTTTCTAAATGTTCAAAGAACTGAAATACATATTCGCAACAACTATTAAAAAAAAAAAAAGATTTTTCTCTTTGTAAATAATAATAGTTATTTTATCACTATAAAATGGAAGAATATCTTACTCCCAAATATCGGTGGGAATAACAACTTCCCCTTGTTTGGTCCCAGCAATCATAAATTTTTCAATACACATACTAAATGTGGTTTTTCCCAGTACCAAGTAATTAGTTCCTTTTGCAAAGCTACTTTATTTACACTACATACATAGGTAAGCCATTCGATGTATCGTGCACAATGAAAATTTACCTACCATATTATAGATATACATAATCATAGTTGCCACAACATTCTCTGAGCCGTTTTACTGATTATCAATAAGAATGGCTGTCCTATGAATGCCTAATCTTGTGTATCTCTTGCATTCCTGAACCAATCATGATCAGGGGAACATCTCCTCGAGAAACTCGTCGAAGTTATCTTCATCATCAATGGCAGCCTTTTTACCTGTAAATGCATTTAGAAAAGAATTATAGCTATGAACCAGAAGAGAAAGAAAAAGGAAAATTGAAGCATATAAATGTTAAGACAAAAGAAACAGGCATTTCTAAGGGAAGAAGGCAAAGTGTATAGCAATCATCCATCACAAGACAACAATTAAGCCATATCCCAGCTATATGAGATCTGTTATACATAGATCAAACAATGCTAAAGTGCAACTCTTTTTTGAATCATAAATCGTGTTATTTTTTAATCACATCTCTTTTGATAATTTTCTTTAAATGTTTCTTAAGTTTCCCTCTACCTCTAACTACAGAACTACCTTTCATGTGATCCGACTTTTGAATTGGAGCCTCAATACTCAGCATACCTTCTCCAAACACATCCATCCCATCTCAGACAAAATTCCACCATCTTCTCTATAATTGGTGCAACCCCAACTCCATATCATCCTACTTAAACCACGAATGCAAAATTCTACCAGCTTCACCATCTTAATCAAAGAAAGTAAAACATACATCTGACCCATCAATATAGCAAAACCGGAATTAATACCAAGCTTCTCATGCTCGTTAGATAAAAACTTAAGTAATGACTAGTGAGAGCAAATGATGACAAAACACAACTGAGAATGAAGCCCATAAGCTACATTTTGAATGCTCTTCACCCAATGTCAACAAAACCCATACAGCACAAAAGTAAGCGTTTCAAAGACGAGACTCGACCCTACCAATTTATTTTTTTTAAACTTAAGTTATGAGGCCCAGTAACAGTGATGCAATGTTAACCATTAAACCATTTTTAAATGCATTAATTCCTCTACTAGGCACAACAATTCGTGCTAAGTTCCTCTAGTGATCCCTGCCCCTTCCACAAAGAAAGAGCTTAAAGTGCTAAAAATCTAAAATGATCATATCAATCCATCTAAAAAAATACTGAAATTATCCCACCATCAGGTAAAAATGGCATTCCAGTTGAAAATAATAAACCAAACCTTTCCGTCTCCTATCTTTGCTTTCTTGGAACTCATCTAGATCATCAGCACTCTTTGACCGGTTCCTGAAATTGAAAAGATTAAGTCTCCATATTTTCTAGTCAATAACAAGTGAATTAATAAGCCAATGATGATGATTAATTGAGCTTGGCTCAAGCCTGGGAGGCGGGGGGAAAAGCACCAATTAATCAGGGCCCTCCTCAGTATCAAGTCCAATGGTATTTCAGGGTATGTCAATTGTCAAAGAACCGAAAGGATTAGTCCAGCAATGCTTGGATATCATCAAAGCATAGTTATTAAAACCGACTAGACAATTAAGGTAGGGCCACTGGGTCATTAGTTCAACCAGTCAGTGGATCATTAGTTGAATTCCATAAATAAAAATTAACAAAATTAAATTGAATTGAATTAATATGAAAAATAGACTTTATATCTCAAAAAGCAGGCTAGCCAAGTGTTTGGTGCATATCAATGACATGTTACAGCACCCTGGTTCAATCATGGGCCGTGGATATAATTAATGCAGAATTTTGTATGTGCAATGTCCTCACTTACAACAATAATGGTTCATAAACCGAATTGGTCCCAAACCCGGCCTGTTTACACTTATTTCAATACATTTGACAGCTGTTGGTTCAAATGTCAAAACCAAGCTAGGCCAATGACCGGTTTTCCAATTGAATCGGCTGATCCAGTTTTAATATCACCAAAGGTTAAAAAGAATTAAAAACAAAAGGAAAAGAAAAAGAGGAAGCAAGTGAATGAATAAAGAAAGGTTCCTCCTTACCTCTTTCTTCTATCCTCTTCTTGTACTCTTTTCTGTAATTGTTCCTTCTCTTTTTGCCTTTTGTAGTTAAGTTTCTCTGCACATCTATTAAAAACTAATCAAGTGAAAAATTGAATTGAATCTTATCTTTCATACAACCTTCAATTATTAAAAATGTCATGCAAAGCTCTTAATGCCTTTGAAGGAGACACTCCTACGCAAAGGGATGATAGTATGCTGATAGATCCCATTCGTAACACAGATGTGCACTAAGGAGGAAATATTCAGACTGGAAAAAGCTGCAGGACCTCAAATATGTAACTGCCAATTTTGTAATGTAATCAACAACTACTTGGATTGCAGTGTAAATTTGAATTACTCAGGGAGCAGTGTAGATAGTAAATCTGATGGTGCAAAGAGAAAAAAGGTCACACTGTGGGTAGGAATATATCACACACCATAGGTCGAGAGACTTAAGTATCTCGGTTATATTATTTAAGACAATAAAAAAAAAAATAAAGGATGATCTAACCATAGGTTTCAAGCAGGCTAGTCAAAATGGAAAAGTAAACTTTGGACTTTATATGCGACAAAAAAATACCCTTAAAACTTAAGGATAAAGTTTATCGCCCTGCCATTAAACATTGTATGGAACGAAGTGTTGGGCAACAATTGATGCATGAACATAAGATTAGTGTGGCCAAATAAAAATGCATGAACATAGATGGATGAGTGGTCATACACAAATGGACAATATAAGAAACAGAGACATAAGAGAGAAAGTCAGAGAAGCACTTATTATTGAAAAGATTGAAGAATCCATCTTAGGTGCTTGGGCATGTGGAGAGAAAACTGCTAAATGGAAAATAGACCAGTGATTAGGGCAAGGAAAGATTTAAAAGAATTTTGAATGAAGTGGTCAAAAGAGATTTAAGTATAAATGATCTTTTTGTAGACATGATACATTACAGGGCATAATGGCATCATTTGATCCATGTAGTCCATCCTACGTAGAGGAACAAGGCTTCGTTGTTGTTGTTGTGGGTAGGAAGTTGGATAGTTAGGGAAGGTATAAGAAAGGGACAGGAAATGTGAAGAAAGAAAAAGGATGAAATGAGGAACTTGCAACGAGAGAGAGGATTAAGCACTCTTGCGTCCAATAATATGCATATCTTCATTTTCTAGGTGTTTGTTTTCTTCATGGTGTCTTACCATCATTCTCTTCTAAATATTACCTTGATATTGGTTTAGTGAGGTTATCCACATTTCTATCTTATTTGCTAGAAATTCAGGCCCATTTAAAAAAGCCCAGTTTCAAGTGAATTAAAATCAGACACATAAATCACAGTGAACAAGAACCCTATGGAACAACCTGTAAATGATTATGCATCTAAAGTAGGTAAGCTACAGCCAACAAATATTTGTCCAGGGAGTCATGGTAATTTTGGGATTTGGAATTTGACAAATTGACTAGTTTGAAGGGCACCTGCAGATATTACATTCGGAAAACTCGGTTTCTGTTATGGCATGTCACCAAGAAGTGCTTAAATGACGGCTTCTTGTTCAGGTATTGTTGTAGAACAGTAAAGCAAACTTTGTAGTGTCAAACAAATATTTTAAAATCTGTATGGAAGTAAATTTTCTTGAGACATGCATTAAATTGTATTCTTATCACATCAGCATTGATTCTTAAAGGTAATTTAAGAAGACGAGAAAAGATTTAGACATCAATGCAATCCCAATCCAGCAATCACTTCCAAGGATAGGAATTTCAATCATTATCAGTATGTTAAAGGTACATAAGCAACAATTAAGAGGGTAGAAACACTTAACAAATGTGATGGGGAGCCTCATTCAGAAGGAGATATGTAAAATGACAAAATAAAAAAAACAAATGAATTTCCAATAAAACCAACATGTATCGTGCCAACTCACCTCTCACATGCTACCAATTTAACCAATGCTTGTTTGTTTTCTCCAGCTTCGAAGTAACAAAAGTTAACCTGTAATATAAAATAAATGGTAAATTTTAGTGGGACACCTGATAAGTGATATGCAAATTACAGCTGTGCATTGCCCGGTGATAGAATTGATCGAAGAAGGATAAAACAATGTTTTAACAAAACAAGCCAAACAAATGGTAAAAAATACGGTGCTGTGCACCTAATAAGTTATATGCAAATTACGGCTATGCATCATGTCTAAGCAGAAGCCAGTGATAGAATAATATCATGAAACAAGCTAAACAACAACATCAAAAAACCAAGCATTATTCCCATCCTAAAAGTCAGAGTTTGTTACATGCATTGATGTCATTGCCACTTGGCTCTATCTAAAACCATACTTTCACTAAAACAGTTATATCAAGCCAATCAAGGACCTCTTCAACAGTTTCCCCCCCCCCCCCCCCCCCTAATGCTTGCTGAGGAATTCCCCATGCCTTTAGTGCTTATTATTTCAGTGCTATTATTATTGTAAAATATTTTTTTTAAAACAAAATATAAGTACTTCTATTCTTTTATGTTTGAGTAAAACTTTTTGGTAAAAGCATAGCCACAAGGAAAGTAGGAAAAAAGAATATATTTCTGAGAAGTTACAATCTTCATCTTTCAGAAAAAAAAAAGAATGCTCAAGGATAAATAAGATCTTAATATGACACCTAAACATTAAAATAATTTCTAGTTTTTCAAAAAATCTTTGTGGAGAAGCTCATCAAACTAAGCCCTCAATTGGAACAATCTTCATTTCATCTCCATCTTGATGGACTAATGAAAAATGATCGATTGGTAACTGTTAGAATATTTACAAGTATCTTAGAGAGTGATAAGTCACATGTAAGGCAAGTAGGTTTCAATTATTCCTTTGAGGTAAGTCATGATTGAGCAAGTTCCTGTTGTGAGAAATTAATGGCAAGCATAGAAGATTCAGAGTTGTATACACATTGTAACAATATATCATACCCTATCAAATTTAGAGCTATCATTATTGATATAGCATTCAGTACATTTTCTCTCCTCTCAGTTTCTTTCCTTCTTGCACAATTTCCATTTAGTTTTCATCTCTTGATTCCTTGAACAATCCCAAAGATGGAGTCAAGCTCATCATAGGTTCAAAAGAACAGCTACCAAATCATGTTCCACCAAGTTGGCTATATAGATCTGTTAGGACCTTGATACTTAGGACTTAGTTACATTACATAGGGAATACAAATAAGGAGAGAATGGAATCAGTCAGGAGTCTTTGACATTTCATTAGCACCTTTGAAAGTTCGGAAGCTCTAACTCTCCTTAAATTAGTGTAGTCTTTCTAGGGCTCTTGCCACTTTGCGATTAATCCAAACTTAATAATACAGATTCATTTTAACTTTTTTTTCCATATTTTTATTCCAGTTCTAACAAGATCAGATGATTGAGAAAATTATGCATAATAGGTCCGGATAATGTTCGTTAAGACCAATGATAATTGTATACCAATTTTAAGGTAACATCTTATTATAAATCATATCTTAATCTTAGGTATTTCAACTTGTGTATAGCTAGCTCTCTTATGATTGGAGTCTAGCACAACCATAAACAGGATTCATGGGTTTTAATTCTGTATCACATTAGTACACACATAAGAAAATACCTATCAGAGTTTTCAACAGTAATTGAATAAATAAGCACTTACTTCATAGCTGGCTAATCCATTTCTCTCATCACAATGCTTGTTACCACATATGAACTGCCCTGAAAAGTTGTAAATGAAAGTTTAGAACTATAAAACAAACCAAGATAAGTACTTCTAGAGCAATGCAAGCAGAATAAATCTAGAAAAGGACAAGGTAAATGATTCTAGGTTGTTTATAAATGATCTCCAGCACAACTATATCTTGCCCACAAAAGTTTTGAAAGTTTGTAAATAAAAAATGTTTAGGGATAAGCTTAAAAACTGGAATTAAAATTTTCTAGTAAATCATGAGAGATAAAGTGATTAGCTTGTATCTTTGGATGACAAAAACTAGGGTCTTGCTCGTTCTCTTGAATAGTTGAGTTCATTTGTAAAAAAAAATTGAATGAAGTCTATAGAAATAACGCACACTAAAACCTACTTGCTTTATGCTTTATGAGTTGCAGCAAGACAGGGACAAAGAGCAAGAGAATATTAAGTTTAACTAGCCAGTGAATAATTATTACCTTTGCCTGACATGACTTCCTTCTCTGTCCTCCACCTGAGACCAATCTACAAAGAAAATTCCATTCATCAACAAGTGATCCTTTGAGATGTACTTTAGATCACTTAAATTATTTTGACTTGAGAAAAACTCTCATCAACATCCCTAGACATGAGGCAAATCTAAAACACATTAACCCAATCTATACAAGAGAGGATATTACAAAGATATCCTAGGATGAGATTCTCAAAATATCCTCTATCACCAACTACCCTAGTTATCACGTTACACATCTCCTCATTAGCAATAAACAACTTTTCGCTGAAGCAAAATGGAGATCAATCAAAAGGGCAAACCAAAGTTAAATGGGACCCTACAATGAAAATAATCATAACAAGATGTATAGCTTGCAAGAACCTTAATAGATATCCACCCTGCCACTTAGGCACAAAGGTAGAGGAACGTATTATAAATTCTGACCCAAGTGTAAATTTGATACACTGACATACCCACACTACCCCCCCCCCACCCACCCACAAAACAAAACAAAAAAAAAACGTCCAATGAGATTGGATGAGCATGAACTGATTCTGTGCACTCTGTTTGCTTCACATGGATAAACAAACACTGACTCATATGGAGGAATATGAAATATAGCCTATATAGGAAGTAAAGAAATAGAAATTTTTGTCAAGGGCTCAACCAATGGTGATCTAATCAATTGAAGAGTGACCAATTTCGGATTACCACACATAAACAACCATAATGGCACAACAATCTAGCAAGATTATATACAATATACGTTACAGATAATTACCTTACCACTCTTGTACTGCGACATGTCGGCAAGGCAGTATCTTGAAAAGATTTAAGGTAAACAAGGCAACAAGTGCAACAAAATTCACAGCAAAACTCATGGTATATTTAATAAATTTATTGTAAAAGAAAAATAAATAAATAAATATTTCTCACCAATAACAAACAAGTGAACAACAAGCTCAAGGCCACAACAACCTTCATGGTCACATTGTGGAAAAAATAAAGATTTGTAAAATAAGCATTCATAAATAAAAGTGTATATAAGGCCTGGTATAAGAATTACATGTTGATATATTACAGGCAACCATCTGAATTCAAGTTGAAATAGTTCAATAAATTTGCATTTTCAACAATCTTTTTAACAAATAAGTAAAACAAATTCATAATATGAATCCAACAAAAAGTAATTGAAAAAAATAAAATAAAATAAACCAGCACTCCTACTGTATATACAGTTTTAGCAGAAAATGATCAAAGTTTCTAAAGGATACTCTTTAAAAAGCTTATCATAATAACGCTTCACCAGCCTTTGTTCCCATGATGATTCCATATCATCTTCCTCGGAGCGTATGAATCTTGCAATAGATTTAGACTAACAGAATTAAGATTTTGTCACATATGACACAAGTTGAGAGAAGAAATGATAAGGATAGAAAATAAAATGCCTGAACAGTTTTAGCTAATATAAGCTGTGAATATGATAATCCTACCTGTATCCTTCTCTTAGTGTGTCTTGATCTGTTTTGATAGGCAACTTTATATTTGAAGGTTTATCTTGCCTGTAGAAACTAACTGTAATATCAAGAAATAAAAAATAAAAAATCTAAGATAAGGAAGAGTCTCTTGTTGGAAATAGTACCAAGCTAATAAAATAAAATAACGTGGAGCACTTGAACTTAGGATTACATTACACAGAAATGCTACAAAAACTTCCCAGAAACAACAGCAACAATAGAAGAAATCTTACTACAATACCCTACCAAATATCAATACTTTTTGGAAAGGTGTTTCACATCAAACTTCCAGCAGAAAATTGAAGCAAATTAAAAGTTGCCACTAACAGAACACAGAAAACAGAAGAAGAAACACACCGAGCTAATTTAACTCTAGAGCATCATTATTCTTGAATTGGTAATGGCACCAGAAGAAAAAACATAAGAATAAGTTGTGAACACTAACAGGGTTTTACTTAAATTTCAGGATGATTGTAGCCTCCTTTCTTTCTCAGAGGAGGAGACTGTTCATCATCCATTTTCCTGTAGGACATAAGGACCCAACCAAATCAAATTGCTCATGATTTGATTAATTCCTTTTGACCATTTATAAATAAAAATTATTTGAAAGTGCTATTTAAAAAATCAAGTTTAATTTCTATTCACTAAAAGAGAATCTTAAACAAGCACTCAAGAAAATTCTTGTATTGTAAAACTTTTAAGATAACGGAAATGAAGCACCAAATGATTCATAAAACTTTTTTACACTGGGCAACCAAATTAAATTCTTAAAAACATACACATAATAATACAAACTCTTCTTGGTTATAAAGCAATAGACAGTATCAAAGATTACTAAAGATGAACGCATTCCTGCTTTCACAATTCAATCAAGAAGAACAAAGCAAAACAACAACAATAATAATAATAATCAAATTGAAAAGAAGCTGTATAGTTATCACTTGAAATGTGGAATCATCATACCGTAATCTTTTATGAACTTTTTGTGGCGATCGTATGCATTGAGGCCTCGAATATGCGCCTGATACTGCCTGAAAAACATTCACGTTATGGAACCCTAAAGAACAAGAAAATAATAAGACGCAAAAATAAAGAACAAAGAAGAAAAAATACGCACTGTTTTCTCTCTTCTCTTTCGAATATCGTGGATTTTAGAGAACCAAACGAAGCCATGTTTCTTCTCCCTCGACGACTCAGATTGCCTTTGTCGATCTCTGTTCGCCGCCGGTTGCCCTTTGTTCCGGAGTGGTGCTGGCCTGATGGAAGCGATTTTGGGCCCGTGGGTTTTAATTATACATGTTTCCGATCTCTCTAGTGAAGCCCAACAGGGTTTCAAGTAGATAGGAGAAGGTGTAGACGTGTAGTCTTCCTGATCAAAAAAAAAACGAAGAGAAGGTGTAGTCTTCGTAAAAAAAAATAGGAGTCACTAGGATATAGGCTTGGTTTGGACTTTGTATAGGCTTGGTTTAGTAAAAAATTTTTTGTTTATTAATTTTTAAAAGTTTAGTTTGTATCAAAATTAAAAAGTTAATATAATTTTATCTATTAATTAATATTTAAATTTAATTTTATATTAATATTTATTATAATATTTTTAAATTTTTAAATTTATTTTACTAAATATATTTATTGTTGTTTGTATTTAATAAACTCATTTTTAATTTAATTTATTAAATATAGATATTACAACTTTTGAAAAATACAAGTTTTACCAAACTAAGTTATAATCGGATATGTTAGTTCTAAAATAAAAAAAGCAGAACGAGTAATTATTTAAATCAGCTTCTAAAGATTTTAAAAGTAGATATTTTAATCTAAAAAAACTAATACACAAAAACGTCTCCAAGATTTTTTTCAGCTGACAAATCAGTCCCTAACTTGCTTTTTCCGTTTGTACCCGACAGAAAATAATGAAGTGGCACGTTTAGACGCTATGTGGACCGTTACGTGTTAGGGTGACACAGATGGACAAATAATTTCAATTTCTAGTCAACAGAACAATGTCGTTTGTATCTGTGGTATGAAACGCATCGTTTGAGATGGATATGAAAAGTCTCTCTTCTCTCGTATATTTCACTTAATATCAGGGTAAAAGATCCCATACACCCACCTATGTTCAGTTTTTTACAGAAAAAGCCATACCACCTTGAAACATTCATCTCCCACATTACCATCGTCACCAACGTTGATCAAATTCCACATTTCATTAATCGTTACCATTCATGATGCCTCATACTCAAATGGTTTGGTGCTGAAACCGGTTCTGAAACCTCTAACCAAGGCGCAGGTGAGATCCATGTTTCCTAATTAGCACCACAACCTCACGTATAACATGAACCAAACTGATCGAGGGGACTGAATATGATTGTTTGAAATTTTCTCGGGAATTAAATGACTATTTTAAATTTTTTCAAGGACAGATCTATTTTTGTTTTAGTTCCCTTCGTGGTTTGATTTGGACATCTATTGAACCATATATTATTACTATTTTAAAATGGTGGTTAAAATACTGGTCACACTCAAGCTTTTCACCTTAATTATGGTTGAAAGTAAGTCAAGTTAACTCATGAGTCAGTTCGAGCTCGACTCGTTAATAGATCGATAAGCTGAACTCGTAAGCTGGCGAGCTGAGCTTGAACTTGGAATTAAACTCATAAATTAAATGAACCGAACTTGAGCTTGAATAAGCTCAGCTCATTAGCTTGTGAGCTGGCTCGATTATATATATAATATTAAAAATATAGATTAAATGCATATAGGATATGCGTATTCATAATTTAATATATATATATACACACACACACACACACAATTGATAGATAGACAATATATAAAATTTATCATTTTTTTATATTTTTAATATATATATATATATATAAGTTATAATTTATTGATATAGAATTATAGATTATGTTCCTATTATTTGAGTCATCTTGTGAACTTTTGTTGAGCCGAACTTGAGCTCACAAAATAAGTTCGATTGTTAATGAGTCTAACTATGAGCCAAGCTTAATTTTCGTGAGCCGAGTTTGAGCTTGGTCTAGCTCGACTCACTTCCAACCCTAACCCTAATATTAACTCAATTCCAAATGTGGTAAGTTGTTGCAAAATTGCAATCTTGTGTTTCTCTTTTAGTAGAGTATATAATAACTACATTTTTTGGTTTGTGCAATTTACAGAATCTTGCGTTGGAATCCAATGTTCTACCACATGCAAGAGTTTAAGCTGCCTATCATTAGACCACATCATTTCCCACCATCACCAGCACAGCCAAGCACTCTACCACGTATCCCACCTCCTAGAAGTAGTGATAGGGTCTCGACAGAAACAATGACTACTGCTAATAAAGGTACAATGTCAAGAATGTTTCAGTTCATCTCGAATCCAGGATTCAAGGCTCCTAGAAAGAAGCAATGAGAAACTACTCCACACTTGCTCATGCTACTGCCTTGCATGAAATTGGCATATTTCTTTTCTATTGTTGTTATCTTTCATGGATTTGTGGTGTTGAATGTATGACTAAATATGTTTTCAATTACAGTACTCAATGGTGTTTTTTCTTAATTCATGTATTGGTTCATTGCTTAGTTACCTATGATAGCTAATTAGAAGATATACTTCTGATTTATGTTTGTTTCGGAACATAATGCAACTACTCCTATGAATTCAACACAAATTTACTAAACAAAAACACTCTAAAAATTACACAATATACATAATAGTTTGATTTCATTCATAAATTCAAATGAAACATACAAATATAAGATTTTGCAGAACAATTGAACACAACTACACAAACTAACACAATAAACCTAACCAATAAGTACACATTAAAGTAATTATTTTTCCAGTCTTTCTTCACGGCTGCATTTTGATTGTTCTCTAATGTAACCACCTTGTCTTGCTATTGGGAATAAATAGTATGACCACAATCCAATCAAGCATGTGTCAAATAATTTGATATTGTTATTATATTAAAATGTTAATATAATAATGTCCTTGATTAAATTTAGAGATTTATCATTGTGATAGTGATCATAATATTGAGATATAAATCTTTTATAATTTAATCTAAATTGTTCTTGGTCATCGGATTATTAAAAAATGACATTAATAATCTGGAAAGATCAACATGTATATATATATATATATATATAGTCTTCATTGGATGAAGATTAATAGATCTCATTTATTAAATTATATATGTAGATGGTGTATATAGAGATATGACAATTGAACTGACTCACTTTGAGAATTTCTAATAGTTATAATTACCGCATATTTGTCAACAGGATATTCTCAAGATGAACATGGTGATAGAGTTTCCTTTGACCTGCGACTGTCATAGTAATTAATAATGTATTTATTATACTTTGATTATGGACACCTAATACCCTAGGGTACTAGTTGAATAGATATTAGGTATGATTTAAATACTTATAGGATTAATGATTAGTGAATAAGGATTCTGTCAACTCTCGGTAAAGAGTTTGAGCTCTATGATCATAATGACTGAGAAGAATAAAACATTGGCCAAGGAGATTGAATGAATGAAGAAATGAGTTTCTTAAGTCATTCACAGTTCATTATAATAATGGTAACAATTTAGAGTTTGGCAATTAAACCATACTCGAAGGGTTAACCAAGAGGTGGAAAGATGAAAAGAATTATACTTTATTATTCTAAGGTTCTTAGTAAAAATATATTACTTCATACTATCGGATCGTTGAAGAGTGTTGCTAGACGCCAACCTTGATTAGTAAATTTAGTATAACTAATTTACTACCCGCTTGGTATTGAACCTATGGGTCACACACTAACGAGTGTTCTAATCTTTGCTATAGAATTATTTAATTATTATTTGATTCGATCAAATAAATAATTATATTAATTCAAAATAGAATATTATTACATTATTTGCTAGCACAAAGAATATAATAGTATGATAATTGAAAATATTAAATGAGATTTGAGAATAATTAGTTATTCTATTTCTAAATTTGGATGAGATCCTAACTGATTCTATTTCAAATTGAGTTATGATATGATTCATAAATTTGAAGGATTCAAATTTAGAATTTCAAGATATGATTTAAATTTGAATTGAGATTCAAATTTAAAATCAATAACAAATCTCATACTATATATATGTATGCTAAGAGTACAGAAAATACAGGAGAATAAAACACAAGAGTTTTATTCTTTTACCTCTACACACATAAACATATGTGAGCCTAATTCTTGGAGAAAAATTTTATGGTATACAAAGAGTTGCAAGAGGTTTCTCAATTTAGATAAGATATCCATCGGTCAAGGAGTGGACAGCAAAAGTTGGTTTTGGTGCAGATACGCATAGAGTCTTCGTACAATCGAAGAATAAAGTTTTTACTAAAACATCTAAAGGTATTTAGATCTAATCTATAAATTATATTATTGGAATAAAGTTTAAGCACAAAATAGATATCTAGTATTACTTTCTTTTCTTCCGCTACGTGTTATGAACATATAGTAATCCTTCACTTGCAACTCCAAGAAAGTCTCTCGAAAACCACCAACCAAATCATCAACAACAACGACTTCTTTCAGACCAACATTCCTTGTATTGAGGTTAAAAATCATGTCAACCCACGCAAAGAACTTGCAATATAGGATTGTTTTTCCCGCAACGTACAAACCCCCATTGTGTTCACAAGATTTTATATCCAAATGATTCGAGTCTAACAATAGAGTAGCATTGATTATCATATACCTTGGATACCCAAAGAACAACTTTCTTGGATTCATGACGGTGACGGATTTGGATATAATTGTAAAAAGATCGAATAAGCATTCCGAGTGTTATTGCTTTACTTAAACCCAAATTCCCAGCGCTTTTATGGACAAATCTCCCTCCGTGGCGGCTAAGCCTCCTCCACTACTTTCCATTTGGAACACTCCCAATTTAAGAATTTGAACAACGTAGGATTTTTTATTTTCAAAGAACAAATACGAGAAGGGCGCTACAGAAAAAACGACGTAGTTCTGATGACAAGGACATGGACTTATTCATCCATTTATGTCACCCTGACACATAATGGTCTACGTGGTGTCTAAACGTGCTACTGCATTTTTTGTCGAGCATATTCAAAGAAAGCAAGTCAGGGATTGATTTGTCTGCCGGAGAAAAATATTGGGGATATTTTTGTGTATTAGTTTTTCTTAGAGAATAAAGTGTCCACTTTTAAAATTTTCATGGACTGATTTGGGTAATTACTCTAAAATAACCAACTAAGCGTACACTAAAAGCAGCTACTAATATAAAATATATGTTGAAATATAAAATACATATTGAAAATGAGTTAAACAATACATGTATTTGTGTACACATATTGACTGATTTTGGTGGCTAATTTTAGTGTTCAAATAAAATTTTTTTAAAAGATATATTTATATAATTAACTTGGGTTGGTCGAATGGTCTTCTTACTTGTCCACTTAAGTACGTGTCGAAAATTTGAATTTCTCTTTGTATATACAATAGACTTTTAAATGGAGCTTAAATTTCTGGCAAATTAATCTTTGGCATGCTATAAAAAAATAATTTTATATTTATTAATTTAAATTAATTAACTGTTAAAAAATAGATCAATTAACCAATTGTTTGACTAATTTTTCAATTCCCAAAATAATGGTTTTGATAGCGTAAGTAAATTATCATTTTTGTTATATGGTTGAAAATGACAATTTTTCAAAGAAATGATTACAAAATAATAGCTTTTCCGTAAAAATATTATTAAACAGTACACTGAAAACCATCTTAGGACTAAATTTTTATTATAAATAAAGACAGTATATAATTTAATTATGTTGGTTTTGCATAAGTTATTTTTTTAGTATGGGATTATATAATTGGATAGTCTGATTACTTTATAAGAAAAAAAATTAGAGTATATATCCATTTTGGCCTTTAAAGAATTTTAGATCAGACACTTTAGTCTCTAACTAAAACTAATTATTCGAGTGGTCCCTAACAATTAACTCCATTAATCACTTAGGTCCTTTACTCCGTCAACTCTAACGGAGAACAAAATAGTCCCTGACAACTCTAACAGGGGACAAAATGGTTCCTGATATCCTATATTCGGAAACGACACTGTTCTCTTCCAATTTCCATCATATCTCGCATAACACTAACAATCTAACACTGTAACTTCAAGCTACACAATGCACACTCTACAACTTTAATGTTCACAAGAAAAAAAATTCTCAACTTGTTCTCAACCAATTCATACTCAGGAAACTAATGACTATGTCTCTCAAGTACTTGTCGTCTTAGATGGATCCCATGAATCTAGACAGCGAGTCTGAATTGTTAAGACTCGTCGCCATCGTTGTCATCTCCCCCTCTACCCTATCATCTCCATCACCAAGTTGTCCACCAATTTGATCTCTTCCGTCAGCTTCTTCTCCGAACCAATGTTCAGTAATCACTTTAGTTTTCATATGAGAGGCAACGATGACATTACTTGTTGTACTGATAGTTTGGATGTGAGGTCAAAGATGTCTGCCAACTTGGACTTCGAGATAGAAGGAATGAAGCACTCGGTGTCTATTTCAAATGAGAATTTGCATATGATATCGAAGAAGAATCTTATCATGAAGTCCTAATGTCCAACAATCTATATTGCTTGCCGGAGAGTGAAAAAAGGCGTACCCTTCGAGTAGTTGCAGAACTTGGTCTTAAGGATGTCGTGGACGTTGTCGGGGTTTGAGGTGATGTTATCGAGAACGTGGAAGTGAATGCTTCTGGTGGGTGAAGTGCAGTGGAGGTGGATGTACCAATCATAGAGATTTAGGAAGTGTGTGTGGTCCATGACATGTTGAGGTAGATGCGACACGTATGGTAATTACATCATGACTTAATCTTGGAGCTAAAAAGAAGGAAGGAAAAGATGGAAAAGAAGACTATGAAGATGAAGAATGAGAGTATGAATGTTAGGGTTATGCGAGATATGATAAAAATTAGAGAAGAATAGTGTCGTTTTCGAATAAAAGAGTCAGAGATCATTTTGTCCCTTGTTAGAGTTGTCAGGGATCATTTTGTCCCCTGTTATAGTTGTCAGGGACCATTTTTGTCTTTCGTTAGAATTGACGGAGCCAAGGACCTAAGAGATTGACGAAATTAATTATTAGGGACCAATCGAGTAATTAATTTTAATTGGAGACTAAAGTGTCTGGTCCAAAATTCTTTGAGGACCAAAATGAGTATATACTCAAAAAATTAATATTAAATTAGAGACTTTATTTTGTTTGTTGTAATTTTTTTATTTTGAAGTTCACATGTCAAATGGTCCAATTTTTGTCTCTACAAATTCAAAGAGTCCAATTTTTGTTCTCCCAAAAATTGAAAAATCCAATTTTTACATTTTAAATCAAACAATACCACATTTGATATTAACAATTTTATATCCCATGATCATAAGAAAACACCATTCTCACCTCAATATAAAAAATAATTTGTAACATCTTAGTCCATATAATAATCATTATAATATTATGTTTTAAATAAAATATATTAAATACCAAATACATGTAAGTTATTTACTAAAGAAATGTGATATTCAAGTGTCACGAATTTTTTTTGTTTATTTTTCTTAAGTAGTAGTTTAAAATATAAATCTAAGTTTAATTTTTTTTTCTATAACATGGGAAAAAAGAAAAATGAATTTTTTTTCCTTTTCGGAGATCAAACCATAAGAATAATTAATAAAAAATATTATAATATAAAAAAATATATGCCGAGTGAAAATTCTTTGTAATACTTAGTATATTTTCTTAGCTTAAGCTTTATTGACCACAAAAATGCATGTATGTTGTTATCAAAATGATTAATTTAAATTATTTATTTGATAGATGAGAGTATTAAAATATGTAGAATTGAGATATCTTGTTTAGTTTTAGATTTTTAAAAAGATAAAAAAAGATTACTCATCAATTTAACCACAAAAAATATTCCTAAAATATTCTATATCACCGACAGAAATAATTTCCAAAATATTTTATCATTGGCAAAAAATAATTTCCATTTTTTGTATCGACAAAAATACTATTTAATAATTTAAAAACGTGCACGAAACACCCATTACAAAAAAAAATATTGAGTACCGACAGAATAACGAAATAATTCGTCGGTAATATATTTATCGGTAAATTTTTTGTTGGAACTAAACTGACGGTATAAATTCGCCGATAACCAATTATCATCGGATTTTGCGATTAATTCTTTACCTAAAAACTATTTAATTAGCAGCGGAAGGAAAATTTCCACCAGTAATTTTGGCGCTCTACTATATTCTTTCCCGCCTAATTACTATCGGATTTTTTCTCTTGATAAATTAAGTTTTTATTTTATTTTATTTTGAACATAATAGGTGGTTAATTTTTTTTATTTAAATTTATCTTTTGCATAATTAGTAGTCAAATTCTAAATTAGAAACCAAATAAGTTGAATTAAATATAAAGTGTACAAAAAAATTAAAAATCAAATAAATAAAATATAATGAAATATTCTAGAACAAAAACTCTAATCACTAAAAATCATGATAGTCGTCATTTTCTTGGTCTTACTGATGCGGCGAACTAGGTGGTGATGTCGGTGCCCCTCTAGCAATGCTGCTGCCACTGGCCTGCATCTGATCTTGGTACGCCGTCAAGAGCAATATTCTCCGTTAACGTGAATGTTTGAGGTGACAAACGAGAGAATGACATGGCCTACACACTCTTCTCTTCTTTCCCAATTTTCTCTCCTCCCTTTCTCTTCTCTTACTCACCCACCCACTAATTCACTCACTCACTCACTCACGCATCCGCAACACCTATGTCACCCGTGACAGATCTACCGGCGAACTACCACTGTCACAGCACCATTCCCCCTATTCTCTTCTTCTTTTCTTCTCTCACTTCTTCACACTCAATTTTCCTCTCTCAACTCCTGACTATCAACACAACCCGTCACTATACTTCTCTTCAAAATTACAGAAAAAGAACAAAAACAAATATTAGATTAAAGAATAGAACATGCACAACTTTAAATTAAAACCCTAATTTTTCTAATTCAAACCACTAATTTTACAAATTTTAATTATACCAAACCCCAATTTCAAAATTATTCATGATGAAGATCCCAAATTTCTCATATTCCCAACCCCACTCTTGTCCAAAGCTTCCAAAACCTTCTTCTTCACAAAAAATTCTCAATTTCTAATACCAAAATCACAATTTTTATTGCAAGTGCTTAAACAAAATACTAATTATATTTCGATAACACTAGAAAGATGTGATAAAGACTCGGTGCCAGGAGGAAAAAAAGAAGAAGGTGGCATCGAAAAGAAGAAGGAGCTCACACAAAAAATGGAGGAGCCACCATTGATGCATAAAAGAAAGAGAAGAGCTACACAGAAGAGAGAAAGACATCGATAAGGAAAGAAGAGGAATGAGAAAAGCACAAAGATAAGAAGATAGAGAGGAGAGAAAGAGAAAGCACAATGGAAGAAGATGAAGGAGAGAGAACACCCTATCTGCCATTGCTAGGAACCACCTTCACAGAGATGACTTTTTTATTTTGAAAATTGGGGATTAGGGTTAAAAATTTTGAAAATTTGGGAATAAGTTGCCAGCTAGGTAACTCTGTTAGCCACATATGCTTTTCTATTTGCCACATCAAATATTCACGTTAACGGAGAACGTTGCTCTTGATAGATGGGTGTTTCGTGTGCGTTTTTAAATTATTAAAGGGTATTTTTGTCGATACGAAAAATGGGGTCACTTTGTTGGTGACATAATATTTTGGGAGATTTTTTTGTGGTTAACCATTCCTCTATATTATGTAAATTATCTCGAACGACATATTTTTTGCTAGGTTACTTTATTTAGTAATGATTATATACAATATTGTTCTTTACCAACATGAGTTAGTGGTGTTTTTCTAAGTTTGTGACTGGTAAAAAAAGTTATTAAATTTAATATCATCGAATATAATTAATATTGTAACATTAATTAATATGTTAGATTGAATTTATTTCAAGTGCAAATACACCTTATTGACCATTGCAGTCAAAGTTTTTTCCCTTAATTGAATAGATAAAAATAGATAGTTAAAAGAAGACACTACAAGAAAAACATTGAGTATCGTTGGATTTATCGTCGTAAAACCAATTAAAATCCAACGATAATTAAATTGCCGTCGAATTTGCCGTTGGAATGAATTAGACGGTATAAACCTCGCCGATAAATGATTATCGTAGATTTTTTTCGTCTAGTAATTACCGTCAAAATCTGCGATGGATTACTAGTTCGAAAAAATTAATTGGTTACCGACAGATTTTTCAAACAATATTGTTGGCACAAAAAAATGTTATTTCGTGTACTATTACCGTCGAATTATTCTCACGATAAATCCGATGATAATATCAATTTTAAAAAAAATAATTAAAATAAATAATCAATTTTAATTTTAATTTTATTTTTATTTTTCACACAATTCTCTAACAATAGGTGAAAGGCGAGCAGTAACTCATTCAATTTAAACCATTAATCATTAAACCTAATAACATAATATAACCCAACATTCTATAGATAAGGCACTATACAATCATACATAATTGTCTTCTGTTGTCTACAAATACTTTTTATTCATTAAGTTTGTTAGAGAATCATTAGAATCAATTTAGATCAATTAGTATCGTCTATATTTATATAGCATATCTGTACATTAATTGTAGGATTCTATGTCTTTATTACTTTGATTCATTTAGCACCTATAAATACCCCTTGTATATTGTACCTGACATACAACTCAATAATACACTTTTCACATCATTCTCTCAGTCTCTTGTTTCTATCATGGTATCAGAGCTTAGGTCTTTTTTTTTTTTTAGAAATCAAAACACATTAATCCATACTCTCATATCAATCTAATACACATTAAGCCAAAATTCAAATGGAAAAATAGGTCCAATAAAAACATAAAAAGAAAGCAATATAATTGGGAATTCACTGACTAACAAAACTCAAAGCAACATTACTAGCGAGAGAGCTTTGAAGCTTAGGCCGCCTCCTTCTCCTCTTCCTCCGCCACTTCGTCTGTGCCACAAGATGGATTCTGGGATTAAGCATGCTATTGTTGTGAAAGTTATTGGCCGTACTGGATCCAGAGGTCAGGTGACTCAGGTTAGAGTGAAGTTCTTGGATGATCAGAACCGTCACATTATGAGGAATGTGAAGGGACCAGTTAGAGAAGGTGATGTTCTCACCCTGCTTGAATCTGAAAGAGAAGCAAGGAGGTTGCGTTGAAGTGTTTTCTTTTGTTGCCTACAAATGCAATCAAAGTAATAAAGACATAGAATCATATAATTAATGTACAGATATGCTATATAAATATAGACGATACTAATTGATCTAAATTGATTCTAATAATTCTCTAACAAAGTTGACTGACAAAACAGTAAAATTAAATTCATATTAGAATAAGTCTTAATAAAACGGCAACAAAATGCTCAAATAATGGTTCAATATCAACAAAGATAACTATAACAAATAAAACAATATAAATTAGTAAAAAATAAAATGTTAATATCCCAATAACTTAACAACAACAATATCCTCACAAAATTTTAAGCACAAAATACTAACGAGATATCAATCTCCTAAACAAATAACTAAAATTATATAAATCTATCAATTACTAATAACTAATATTTTAGTCAGAGATGTTTATCCAACTTTAAATAAAAAATTAAATATGTTATTTTTAAATAAAAAATCAAATATTTTAGTCAGATATATTATAGTTAGATATTCACACAAACTGCATATTCATAACACAACAACAAACATAATATAAGAACATACAAAAAAAAAACTATAACAACAAACATAATATAAGGACATACAAAAAACATAAAAAAATCTATATACCAACAATATTATTATAAATATTTATAATTATTAAAATAAAAAATTTATCAATAAGTAGTCATATAGAAAGAAATAAAAACCAACCTCACCATCAAAAAATCCAACGATCAACGCAATATTATTTAAGTGGTATATGTCTTCTTCGCCACCTTGTCACGATAAATTTTTAGAAGGTTAGATTTAACAGTGTTTGTATAGTTTTCTGGAGTGTTTGAGAATACTTTAGATGGTTCCGGAACGTTCTAGAATGTCCTAGAAGGTTCCGAAATACTCTAGAAGGTTCTAAAAGACTCTGGAAGGTCATAGAATATTCTAGAAGAGTATAGATGTATACAGAAGTATAAAGAGTGGTATGGAATAATCTAGAAGTATTTAGAAAGTAGTGGTAGGATAGATATTTATAAAGAAGGTTCTAGATGATTAATCTAGACCATTGCTTAGATTTAATCCTAACCATCCATTGAGGAGGTGGATGGCTATAAATAGGAGGTAAGAGTTAGTGTGGGTGTGTGTGAATCATTTGTAACCACAATTGAGCAATAAAGTGTTCTTCCACCAAAGCTTCCTTTCTCTTGTGTTCTCTTGTATTCTTAGCTTTCTTGCTAAGTATTGAGGGTTAGGCTGACTTGGTCTTAGCTCAAGAGGTTGAGTAAGTCCGAGTGCCGGCACGGTAGCGTTGGAGTGTGTCCAAGGCCGTGACAATTTGGTATCCGAGCAAGGTTCGAGAGGGAGCACAAGTGGTTTGTGGGTATGGCTTCAAATATCACCATGGAGCATGTTGAGTCACAAAGGGGAAGGGATACTATTCCTTCTCAATGGGGAGGCAAGAAGGTACGTTCTTCAAGTGAGCCTAGAGGTAAGGACTCTAACTTCTTAGAAGAAAGAGTTTCTATGTTGGAAAATGTTCTATCCTCTATGGATGAGCGGTTCCAAAGGATAGAACATGACAAGGAGACCCTCGAGGCTCACGTGTTAGGAGAACTAGATGCTTTCAAAGAAAGCATGTTCCAAATCGAAGAGAAGCTTGAGAATTCCTTGAAGCTATTTGAGGAAGTTCGAGTTTGGTTCGAGGAGGCAAAATCTCGACCAACCATTATAAGGGAGACGACAAAGATTGATCTCCCCAAGCCAAAGGAATTCAAGGGCGTAAGGGACGCTCGCGAGGTGGAGAACTTCCTATGGCAAATGGAGAGGTACTTCGAAGGCCAAGGGGTGGTCGAAGAAGCAATAAAGGTACGCACTGCAGCTCTCTACCTTTCTGATAATGCTACTTTGTGGTGGAGGAGAAAGTGCGTAGATATGAAAAAGGGTACTTGCAACATAACCACATGGGAAGATTTCAAAAGGGAGTTGAAAAGACAATTCTTCCCTGAAAATGTGGTTTATGAAGCAAGGAAGAAGTTGAGGGAGTTGAAGCACAAGAGTACAATTAGTGACTACGTAAAGGAGTTCACTACTCTCACGCTTCAAATCCCCAACTTAGCATCAGAGGATGCATTGTTCTTCTTCATTGATGGACTCCAACCTTGGGCAAAGCAAGAACTACAAAGAAGGAATGTTAAGGATGTCGATGAGGCCATCGTGGTGGCCGAATCACTCACTGAGTATCATAGGAGAGACTCTAAACCCAAGTCTTCCTCTAAGCCCAGTTTTGCTAAAGGTGGGGGAGACAAGGGGAAGAGTTTCTCAATCAAGAAGGAAGGAACATACTCTTCAAAGAAAGAGTACGAGGAAAAGAAGAAGGCTTTCGTACCTAAAGGAGGATGCTTCGTGTGCAAGGGACCACACCAAATGAAGGACTGTCCCAAGTTAGGGACTCTGGCATCTATTGCCGAGGAACGAGAGGCCCAAACTCAAGTAACTGAGTGTGTTGGATCTATCCAACACATAAATGCTGTGAAGGCCAAAGAGGCAAGCACTGCAGAAAAGAAAGGCTTGATGTATGTCAAAGCCTTTATCAATGAAAAACCTGTCATGGCTATGATCGACACTGGTGCTACACACAACTTCATCACGCCTGATGAAGCAAGGAGGCTTGGGTTGAAGATCACCGAAAAGAATGGTTGGTTCAAACCTGTGAATACCAAGGGTGAACCCCTTAAGGGAGTAGCAAAAGGGGTTGAGATGACTATTGGTTCTTGGAAAGGCCTTGTGGATTTCTCAGTAGCACACATGGACGATTTTAAAATAGTCATCGGGCTCGATTTGCAAAGGAAGGCAAATATAATACATATGCCATACTACAATATAGTATGCGTCATGGAGAAAAGGTCTCCATGCATGGTCCCTACAATCTCAAAGGCGAGAGGAATCCCGATGCTCTCGACCATGCAACTCAAGAAAGGTTTCAAGAAGGAGGAGATGATGTCTTTGGCTTTACTACAAGAGGAGTCAACAGCCAAAGGAGAAGATGTTCCCTATAAAATCAAGGAAGTCCTTGAAGAAAATAAGGATGTGATACCTCTCGAGTTGCCAAAGCAGTTACCACCTAGAAGAAAGATGGATGACAACATTGAATTGGAGTTAGGAGCAAAACCGCCTATCTCAAAACCATACAGGATGGGGGCCATTTCTATGGTTGAAGGAGATATTGTGCATACCATCAAGGAAGGGTTGCATCACGATCCATTAGCCAAGAAGTTGGTGGAGTTGGCTAGAGAAGGTAAGACCAAAAGATTTTGGTTAGAAAACGACCTTCTCTACACAAAAGGGAGAAGACTATACGTTCCTAAATGGGAAAATCTAAGAAGGAAGTTGGTAAGAGAATGCCATGACACCAAGTGGGCTGGTCACCAAGGTCAGCGAAGGACCTTAGCACTCATTGAATCTTCTTATTATTGGCCTCAAATGAGAGATGAAGTGGAGAGCTATGTGAAGACTTGTCTTGTGTGCCAACAAGATAAGATTGAGAACAAGACACCAAGCGGGTTGTTGGAACCTCTGCCTCCATCAGAGCGACCGTGGGAAAGTGTCTCTCTAAATTTCATCTCTACCTTACCGAAGTCCGAGGGGTTTGGATCTATTCTCGTGGTAGTAGATTGATTTTCGAAGTATGCTACCTTTATACCTGCCCCTACTGACTGCACTGCAGAGGAAGCAGCACGACTATTCTTCAAGAATGTGGTGAAGTACTGGGGATTGCCTAAGAGCATCATTAGTGATCGAGATCCACGCTTCACAGGACGACTATGGACAGAGCTGTTCAAACTCCTTGGGTCGGAGCTTCATTTCTCAACAAGCTTCCATCCTCAAACCGATGGGCAGACTGAGA
This sequence comes from Arachis hypogaea, assembly GCF_003086295.3. NCBI lineage: Eukaryota > Viridiplantae > Streptophyta > Magnoliopsida > Fabales > Fabaceae > Arachis > Arachis hypogaea. The sequence goes on from NC_092043.1 coordinate 44,549,375, forward strand.
GAGTGAATGCCTTACTTGAGTGTTACTTGAGGCATTTTGTAAGCGCTAATCAGAAGGATTGGACAAAACTCCTAGACATTGCTCAGTTCTCATACAATTTGCAAAGGAGCGAGTCCACAGGGAAGAGCCCGTTCGAGATTGTGACTGGACAACAACCGCTTACACCTCACTCTCTTCCTTCCCCCTTACTCAGGAAAGAGCCCTGGAGCTTATCATATGATTAAGTCATGGGAAGAATAAGCAGATGTCACTCGTTCTTACCTCGACAAAGCTGCCAAGAGGATGAAGAAATGGGCAGATAAGAAGAGGAGGCATGCAAGCTATCAAGTGGGAGACAAGGTAATGATTAAACTTCTTCCACAACAATTCAAAGCCTTTCGCAAGGTTCATAAGGGCTTAATTCGCAAATACGAAGGGCCATTTGAGATCATTGGACGTGTTGGGGAGGTTGCTTACAAAGTACAACTCCCTCCCTCTATGAAGATCCACCCGGTCTTCCATGTGAGTATGCTTAAACCATATCATGAAGATCAAGATGAACCGAGTAGAGGTGACTCGAGTCGTGCTCCGCCTGTGGTGATTAAATCCTTCGATAAAGAAATCGAAGAGATCTTAGCTAATCGCGTTGTGAGACGAAGAGGGGTACCACCAAGTATTCAATATTTGATCAAGTGGAAAGGGCTCCCGATAATTGAAGCTAGTTGGGAAGCTCGTGAAGATCTGTGGCAATTCCAAGAACACCTAGAGCACTATCATGAACAGAACGCGACGAGGACGTCTGCGCATTAGGTGGGGGAGAATGTAACGGTAAATTTTTAGAAGGTTAGATTTAACAGTGTTTGTATAGTTTTCTGGAGTGTTTGAGAATACTCTAGATGGTTCCGGAACGTTCTAGAATGTCCTAGAAGGTTCCGAAATACTCTAGAAGGTTCTAGAAGACTCTGGAAGGTCATAGAATATTCTAGAAGAGTATAGATGTATACAGAAGTATAAAGAGTGGTATGGAATAATCTAGAAGTATTTAGAAAGTAGTGGTAGGATAGATATTTATAAAGAAGGTTCTAGATGATTAATCTAGACCATTGCTTAGATTTAATCATAACCATCAATTGAGGAGGTGGATGACTATAAATAGGAGGTAAGAGTTAGTTTGGGTGTGTGTGAATCATTTGTAACCACACTTGAGCAATAAAGTGTTCTTCCACCAAAGCTTCCTTTCTCTTGTGTTCTCTTGTATTCTTAGCTTTCTTGCTAAGTATTGAGGGTTAGGCTGACTTGGTCTTAGTTCAAGAGGTTGAGTAAGTCCGAGTGCCGGCACAGTAGCGTTGGAGTGTGTCCAAGGCCGTGACAACCTGCTATCTTGAAGGATATAATAAACTCGTCAAATGCAATAATTCCGCCAGTATTATATGCTGCCTTTAACTCCTTCGTGAACCACTATTAAGGTCTTGTTTGGGTGAACTTTTAAAAAAAATCTTTTTTCGAGTTATCTTTTTTTTAAAAGATCTTATTGAAAAACAAAAGTAATTTTATGTTTGGATATCTCATGTAAAAAGGTCTTTTTATCTATCAATTATGTTTGGGTATAACAATATAAAAGTACTTTTTTGTTTATTTATTACATGAAAACATCTTTTTTTTAAGGAAAAAAGATCTTTTAAAAAAAAGATTTAAATTACAGCTTCTCAAAAAAGATCTTTTTTGATTTTACTAGTGCTTTTACTTTTACTACTAGAAGTTTGCCAAACACGTTAAAAAATAAAAAAAAGATATTTTTTATCAAAAAAAATCTTTTTTTAACAAAATAATGACGTCCAAACATGCACTAACTCCTCTGTTGCTGCCTTCTAAAACTTTCTTCTCTGTCCTTTTATAGTGGTGCTTTTTCCTCAGGCAAGTATTCTATGGCACTGCAATGGAGGAAACATTGATCGTGAAATCTTATTGTACTTCACTCTTACACATAAATCGTCACAAATCATGAGCTTTTGCAATTAAAACATCAATCGTCCCAACCTTCTATACTTTAGCAAGAAAAGTGTAAATAGTCACAAGATATTGTGCTTAAGCTCAAAAAGTGTAAATTTTCTAGAGTAAGATAATTTACGTGTAAAAATAAAAGTCAGTAGTCTAGCACAATTTATTAGTAAATAAAAAATAAGTTTTTAAGCGTAAATCGTTCTAGGATAAGATGAAGTATTGTCTAATATAAAGTTAAACACCTTGGGACGATTTTATAAATATTGAAAGAGGGAATTCATGTATTTGATTCCGATTTAGGAAAAACATATAATTTTAGTTTCTTTTTATTTTATTTGCGTAAAAAAGCTTCGTGAGTATAGTATCTTAAGTTCTTAACACGATTTATATAAATATGCATGAGTAATGTATGTTTTTGTTGCTAACGTATTAAAAATTTTAAAAATTATTTAAAATAAATTTTAATTTTATTCTTATTGTTAATTTTTTAACAATCAACAATGAATCAAATTATTTTACACACACTCATACATATCGAAGTGGTATTTTTTAAATCTGACTCAACCCAAGATTCCACACTTACCAAGCATTCACTTGGCATTGGGTTGGATAATTACCCATCCCAACTAGGCAGGGCAAAGTGGGTATCCGCGAGTCTCTGAAATTTCCAATTCTAACTATATTTTTGTAATTGCTCATCGTCTTCTTAAAAAATACGATAGTATCTAAGAATATTGTAGATGTAAAACCTAGCACAAAAAGAGAATCATGGGCTGGGGCTGAATACGCCCAACTACTCACACTTGTTCTTGGCCATCGTCGTTGTTTTCATCACTCAACTTTTGACAATAGTAGCAGTCATGTACAACACAAGAGAAAGAATGAGAAGATGAGAGAGAGTGAGTAGGGGTGGTAATGGATGTGGTAGGATAGGGTTTAAACTCAACCTTAAAAAGATTTTTTTTCACTAAAACTGAACTCTACTTTATTCGCAGGTTTATAACATGTCAATCCTAACCTTATCTACCTTTAATCTGCGGGTATCTGACTCTACATGTGCCTTATAAAAAAATATAATATTCAATAATTTGATGAGATCTTGGAGTTATAATTTGGTATTGATACATCACTAACGGTCAGTTTGGCTAAACTTTTTAAATAAGTTCTTTTGAAAAAGAAATTTAAAATATAAAGACTTTTATGAATAATAACTTTTAAATAAGTTATTTGTGTTTGGAAAGTTATTATAGAAATCCTTGTTTTAAAGTTGTACATTAAATAGGAGTGATAAAATAACTTTTGAAAATAGAAAAAGTCACATTTTTTAACTTCTTCAAAAAGTCTTAAATAACTTTTTAAAAAGTTAAAAATTTATCTAAAAAATTGTACCAAACATTATTAATGTAACTTTTTATAAGTCAAAAGTAAAAAAAAAAGTAACTTTTTGGTGTTTCCAAACGGACCATAAATAGATTTGACTTTTATAAAAACGAAAGTGTAAAAGTTCCAGGAAGATCTTGACTTAATGAATAAAGATTTTTTTATATTAATGAAAGGTTCTTGGTTTAACACTCAACCCACACCCTACTTAATCAACCCACTATGCGCTTAATTTTACCTACAATAGATCGGATTAGTAATCTTACTCGATCGGATTGAATACATGCAAATAGGATTGTGATTCCCACTCCTTAATTAGTGTGAGTGTGAGGGTGAGTGAGGAAGACAAAATAGAAGAGAAATAATTTTGAGTGTTAAAAAATTAACAATAAAGATAAAATTAAAATTTATTTTTAAAATCAGAATAAAATTGAATTGAATTAAATATTAAAAATAATTTTAAAAAAATTTAAAAATATTTGAGATAAAAAATACTTTATTTAATATATAAAGAGGACATTTGTGTATTTAATTTTGCTGTAGGCTTTAGGGAAAACAAATAATTTTTTTAATTTATTTATGTAAAAACTAAAAAGTCCAAAATAAATGTAAGTTTTTGTTTTATTAAACAACAATGTTAGGGAAACCAACTCTATATAAGCCAAGAATCAGCCAACTGGTAATCAGATGTTGTTACTAATAGGCACACGTATGTTTTTTTTCTTGTAATTGGATGGTTTTGGATATGATTTCTATATTTTATGTGTTACGTATTAATAAAACATAATTAATTATATGAAATCAACTAATGAATGATCAAAGCATCTGTTCCGTGATTCTCTCCTAACACTAACGTGGTCAACAATAATTTAACAAACAAATTAAATTATAAATTAATAAACTAATTATAATTAATCATGTTGTTCCATTCTTGACTGATTATTAGTTGTTCATATACTTTTCCTTTATTAAATTGTACTCTGTATCACGTCACATTGGTACAGTCAGGTAACGTTAACATTGTCCCAAGCATCGTCACTCACTTGGTCAATCCACACTTCCAAAAATTCCCAACAACGAGACAACCCCTTCAATAAAAAATAACAAAAATTGTTCCTTTTGTCATAAACTGACTCAGATAAATAATTATTTATAAATTATTAAATTCCATTAAATCTCACTGGTACTAGTAGCAATAATTTATTCCACTCAGTTTTTAAGGATAACATTTTGTTTAATGCTTAGATTTTTTGTTCTTACGGAATCATTGTTGGAGGATAAATGTTTGAGTATTTGATACACAAAGCTAAGAACCCTTGTGAACTGTGATTATCTTTTCTTCAGCCATAACAAGTGTGTCTCTTTCTATGGCGCGTGAAAAGGTGTCGGTAGGTTTTGTACTAATTGCATTGTCGCTTTCGTTTGCTTTAAGTCTTTAGCGTTTTAATTCATTATTATCATTATTGTTATTCATTCACAGCTATAACACAATTTGGCACACTGAAAACCATTGCTTCAAGCATTTGTGGCTATGAAGAGAGATAAATAGATAGAGATACACTGTGAGTAAGAGAGTTCTTCATTGCTTCTCTCTCTTCTTTTTCTTTTTTTTTTCTTTGAAAAGTGTTTTTGTTCCTCATTTGTTTGTGTGTTTCTGTTCAGTTCTGATTCTGACATTTATGTTTTTCATTTTTCTCGCTGTTGATGGTTCCTGATTTTGTGCCGTTCTCTTTCTCTTTCCTCTTTTGTGAACTGTTGAGTGGGGTTTTTGTGTTTTGTGGTTTATTTGGGTTTAATTGTACAAGAAATTCGTCTAGGTTTTGTTCAAATTCTGGGTGATCTACCCCTGTTTTCAGTGGAAACTCGTGGAAGAAGAAGAGTGCTTTTATTTGATTTTTTATGGTAAGTTTTCTCATAACGGATTTTGCAATTTCAGTGTGAGAAAGGTGAGAAATGTGGAATTGTTTTCTGTTCCTAAATCCTAAGTTTCTAACAAAAACCAAGGTTGAGATTTCTGTTAACTGTTGATCATTCTTGTTTATCAAGGGAAAAAGAAAAACCGTTATTTATTTATTAATTTTTTGTTTGTGCGGAAAGTTCTTTGATATCTCATTCATACATTGGGAAGATTCCACTTTTTAAAGAGAGGGGAAAAAACGTAGAAAGAAGAAGAAAAAACGAAACACAGAATTTAAGAGCTAAAAGTTTCTTTTTCTCACTTTATAAACTGTTGAAGTATTTTATATGAATACTTTTTTTGGAGCTAGCTTTTTTCTATTCTAATAGCTTAAATGTTTCTACAGAAAAAAAGGAGCATATTCTGCTGTAGCAGTGGATCAAAAGAGAGGAATATTTACAATTGATCTTCTAAGCTATCATTAGAAAGTGCAGAAAAGCTATTAAGTAATGTGTGTGTACCTTAAGCTTGAACAAAGCATTTGATCCCTTATTGACATCATCTTGGAAGAGCTTTAGTGAAGAGTTCCTATGGAGTCAGAAGGAGAAGCAGGGGTGGGTAATTGTTACCTCAGACATCTTATATTTTTTCCCACTTTTTTTGGTGCAACTATTGGTTATTGAATGATATTTTATTACATGTTATTATGAGTTCAACTATTTTAACACTTTTAAGTAGTTTTCTTGCAGTGCAACTATTGGTGATTGAATGATATTTGATTAAATAACATTTTAATTATGTCTTTGGTTTTGGTATTACTCAGGCAAAGCCAATTACAGCTTTGGGTGCGCAAGTGTGCCAAATTTGTGGTGATAATGTTGGGAAGACTGTGGATGGCGAATCATTTGTCGCATGCGGTGTTTGTGCATTCCCTGTGTGCAGGCCTTGTTACGAGTATGAAAGGAAGGATGGGAACCAGTGCTGCCCCCAGTGCAAAACTCGCTACAAGAGGCACAAAGGTGAAAAATTAAATCTCCATTGTGCTACCTATTGTATGTGTTAATTCTCACCATTCTTCATTCATATGTCGCAACTGTGCAAAAGACTTTTAGGCAGCATAGCAAGCCGCTTAAATCTTCAATAAATTAAAGAAATGGGTGGCATTGCACTCATGTAAAGTCAGGTCAAGCCTTACATTCAGCATACAGCACATTATCTTTTATTATTTTATTTATAAAAATGTCTTCCCCAAATACTGATGGTTTGCGTAGCCATGCTATGCTCCCTTTGATGTCAACGTTCCCAACAAATTTCTTTCTTTATTATGATAATAATGTCCTACCTTGTAGCAAAAGAAACTTTTATACTAAAAAAGATTTGCAGTATGCTTGGAAGCAATTTGAATAGTAGACCACTATCAAGTGAACCAGATGTAAGAATATATCTTTTCTGCTATCGGATAGGTTTATCCATGTACTGCATAGACTAGCTCTAGACTAAACAAAATCTGCTAACTGGATGGAAGTTTCTAGAATATTTCGTTTATACGATGAAGGTTTGAACTATAATGGGGATTTCCTTGGCCCTCGAGTAATATTGGCTGTTTTTCCCTTACCTATTTGACATGCATCTGTGTTTTGTTTTATGTGAAAGGGTTCAGTAGGGTTTTGAATTAACTGGATTTGTAGTGATTAACTTATTCTGCTTGTTGCCTCCGTGTAGTGCAACTGTAATCTGCATTAAAGTATCACAAAACAGCTGCATTGAATTTTGTTTCTTGCTCCAGTGTCTCCAAAGTGCAAAATCCTTTCGTTTTCATCAGTACCTCTACTTTTGACTCTAATTGGTAATCATACCTCTTATTTAATTGATTACAGGAAGCCCTGCCATTCTTGGAGACAGGGAAGAGGATGTCGGTGCTGATGATGTTTCTAGTGACTTCAATTATGATTCAGAAAATCAAAACCAAAAGACAAAGATTTCAGAGCGCATGTTGAGCTGGCACATGACATATGGCCGAGGAGCAGAGGCTGGTGCTCCAAATTATGATAAGGAAGTTTCTCACAACCACATTCCCTTGCTGACCAGTGGACAAGAGGTGTTTATCTTGTTACATTTCTTTTGTTTTCATCTCTACCCATTCCACACTGAAAACAAATTATCCACTTACTAGTTCAATTTCAGGTCTCTGGTGAGTTATCCGCAGCTTCACCTGAGAGGCTCTCAATGGCATCTCCTGGAGTTGGTGGTGGGAAGCGTACTATCCATCATACTCCATATTCATCTGATGTTAATCAATCTCGTATATCTCTTGCTCTTTCTGATAGACTGTAATTGTTATTGTTCATTATCTTGCTGTCTTATAGTGATTTGTGGTGCATGGATATTATTTTGCAGCAAATATTAGGGGTGGGGATCCAGGGTTGGGCAATGTAGCTTGGAAAGAAAGAGTTGATGGCTGGAAGATGAAGCAAGAAAAGAATGTTGTTCCAATGAGCACAGGCCAAGCTGCTTCTGAAAGAGGAGCTGGAGATATTGATGCTAGTACTGATGTGCTTGTTGATGATTCCTTGTTGTAAGTGTTTCATTTATAATTTTTTGAGGGCCAAATGGTAGTTCACTCTAAGAATTTCATATTTTAATATGCAGTATGACAATTAACATAAGGATGGTTTGGTAATCAACATGATATGTAATTATCTGTGCCATTCAATCTTGTCTATTGTATGTGAGATAAATTTTCTTTGTTATGAAGGAATGATGAAGCTCGGCAACCACTTTCAAGGAAGGTTTCGATTCCATCGTCTAGGATTAATCCATATCGTATGGTCATCATTCTACGGCTGGTCATCCTCTGCATGTTCTTGCACTACCGTATAACAAACCCAGTGCCCAATGCATTTGCATTGTGGTTAATATCAGTTATATGTGAAATTTGGTTTGCTATATCATGGATATTGGATCAATTCCCCAAGTGGCTTCCTGTAAACCGTGAAACATATCTTGATAGGCTTGCACTAAGGTAGGTCCTTCCTAGACTTAAGCGCAAGGTATTTATCGTACAAATACATTGCGTTTAGTGTTTATTTTTTCAATTTGAGATTCTTCTAATCAAGAATCTATGTGAGTTGCAGATATGACAGAGAAGGAGAACCGTCTCAGCTAGCAGCTGTTGACATTTTTGTCAGTACTGTCGACCCCTTAAAGGAGCCTCCACTGGTTACTGCCAATACTATATTGTCAATTCTTGCAGTTGACTACCCAGTGGATAAGGTCTCATGCTATTTGTCTGATGATGGTGCTGCTATGTTGACATTTGAAGCACTTGCCGAGACATCAGAATTCGCAAGGAAATGGGTTCCTTTCTGCAAGAAGTATAACATTGAACCCCGTGCACCTGAGTGGTATTTTGCACAGAAGATTGACTACTTGAAAGATAAGGTTCAGCCATCGTTTGTCAAGGATCGCAGAGCAATGAAGGTAAGTGTGTATCTCGTGTAATTGACTTATTCGCTTTCTTGGTATGTATGTGATCTACTTGCATGAGAGTTGGGTTGTGGAAGAGCATCTTTTAATTTTACTTTCCTGTTCTGTTTCCAGAGAGAATATGAAGAATTTAAAGTTCGCATTAACGGACTTGTTTCAAAGGCACAGAAAGTTCCCGAAGAAGGATGGGTGATGCAAGATGGCACGCCATGGCCTGGAAATAACACAAGAGACCATCCTGGAATGATCCAGGTAGTTTTCATATTTATTTATTGGCCAGTTGAGTTTTTGTTATGAAGATGACTTTCTTCAAAACTAATGCTTTTTTATTTATTAGTTTTGGAGTTATTTCGGGGTTATTATCTATGCCAATGGAATAGATGATGAAGTTATGAGCATGCAATTGTTCTAAATATTGTACATGTGAATTGTATATGACTATCTGTATTTCTAACTTACTATAGTGTATTACTTGTGAGTAGAGATGGATTCAAGTGCAAGGTATTGAGGGCATGTGCCCAACTACGATTTGGGGATTTATTTAGTAGTATATGAATTCATGCATATTTTGCCCCATTATCTTGTTATGTTTTCCTGCACTAAAATGGAAATCATGTAATATGTATATGTATTATATTTGCCCTTATTACCAAAACCTTTTGGGTCCATGTGAGCAAGATGTTCACCAAAATTGAATTCTGTATCTGCAGGTTTTCTTAGGTCAAAGCGGAGGACTCGACTCTGAAGGTAATGAACTTCCAAGATTAGTCTATGTTTCTCGTGAAAAGCGTCCAGGGTTTCAACATCACAAAAAGGCCGGTGCAATGAATGCATTGGTGAGTGGTTTACAACAGAAAATTGGGAAGTTACATTATCTACTCTCATGTTCTTTTCTAATCTCACTGGTAGTAATTATTATTGCCTGTGCAGGTTCGGGTTTCTGCTGTCCTAACTAATGGACCTTTCTTAATGAATCTCGATTGTGATCACTACATAAACAACAGCAAGGCCTTAAGGGAAGCTATGTGCTTTATGATGGATCCCAATCTTGGGAAATATGTTTGCTATGTACAGTTTCCACAGAGGTTTGATGGTATTGATAGGAATGATCGATATGCCAATCGTAACACTGTTTTCTTCGATGTAGGTGTCTTTTTCATACTGTTTGATTTTCTAATAATGCTTTTACTTCTTGTCTTGTGTCATCCTTGTGCTTTACATACATATGAGTATATGATTGACTAACTTAAAAGTTCTAAATAGATAAACTTGAGAGGTTTGGATGGAATCCAAGGTCCTGTATATGTGGGTACGGGATGTGTCTTTAACAGGACAGCTTTATATGGTTATGAACCACCTCTTAAACCGAAGCATAAAAAGCCTGGGTTGCTATCTTCTCTCTGTGGCGGAAGGCGAAAGAAGAGTTCTAAATCTAGTAAGAATGGATCAGACAAGAAAAAATCTAGCAAGCATGCTGATCCAACTGTGCCCATCTTCAGTCTAGAGGATATTGAAGAAGGAGTAGAAGGTAGGCCTGTTGTGCATTTGTTCTGCCTACATTACATTGATGGGTATACCACATAGCTGTACGCAGATTGTAATATCCAGAGGTTCTATTGGTTTCCGATATCTTTTTTAGTGTTTTCTGTTTTTAGAATCTTACAAAGAAAAAAGTGAAAATAGAAATTTAGAATTTATTATTTTCGTTGTCTAAACTTTTTCTTCATAAAATCATGAAACCGAAAAACTCTAAACTTGAAAGCAGGAACCAAATGGGTCCTTCGTTTTCATTACATCGTTATCAGTGTTAGAGATCTGCTACCTATGGTATCTTAAATTGATTAGCCCATCCGGAAACTGTGTTACACTCCACATAATCTAAAGAGATGTTGTAGGGAATGATTTCACCCAGCTTTCAACTAATTAGACCTATTGTTTGTCCTATCATTTGTTATTTATTTCTTTATTTCTTTTCTATTTCAGGAACTGGATTTGATGATGAGAAAACGCTACTTATGTCACAAGTGAGCCTTGAGAAAAGGTTTGGTCAATCTGCTGTTTTTGTTGCCTCCACTCTTATGGAGAATGGTGGCGTGCCTCAGTCAGCTACTCCAGAAACTCTTCTTAAGGAGGCAATTCATGTTATCAGCTGCGGTTATGAGGACAAAACTGAATGGGGAGCTGAGGTATGATGTTATCATATGTTCTAATGCTATTTGATGTACATTCGGGGACTACATTTAACTTTAACGTAGGTGAAGAGTTTACAAAAAGACTTCCAAATGGATCAATTTCTGTTTGAGCCGGTTGTTGAATGAGCTGGTCTTTGTTGAATTGAACTATGGAGTGGGGTGTCTGTTCCTTAATTTCTCCTTGTCATTCTTTGGAGTTTTAGGGTGGAGCTTTAGAACCTTTGCTCTTATTAATTTATCCAATGAAAGATATGAAGTATTTTTAGCATATCTAAGTGGTTACATTAGGTACCTACCAGACCACTCATTGGGCAAGACCCTCCATTCGGAAGCCCTTTCCCAAAAAGCCCCTAGGCTGAGTCACTCTTCATTATTGTAAGAGTGGCGTTTCATAAGAAATTGAAGAATGAATTACAGTGTAAGAGACAGTTCATGTCATCTTTTGAGCTTGGAATCTCGTGTGAATATTGGATCCATTGCCAAAAGCGGACTTATTAACTGGATAGCTGATTTAAGAAGCATATGACAGGCTTAATATATGTCTCAACTTTTTCAATTTATAGGCATTTTCTTTCTTGAATATGGTTGCTTGTGTTGGCGAATTGTTATTAGAATACATTTACAACACACACCGAAAAGAAAAAGAAAAAGAAAAAAAAAGGGGGGGGGGTGAGGCACAGAGAGAGCATCAACTATACTCACTATCTTCTTTCTGTTCCACAGATAGGATGGATATATGGTTCTGTCACAGAAGATATTCTTACTGGATTTAAGATGCATGCTCGTGGTTGGCGGTCTGTGTACTGCATGCCTAAGCGCCCGGCATTTAAAGGTTCTGCTCCAATCAATCTTTCGGATCGTCTGAACCAAGTGCTTCGATGGGCTTTAGGTTCTGTGGAAATTCTTCTAAGTCGGCACTGCCCCATCTGGTATGGTTATGGTGGAAGGCTCAAGTGGCTCGAGAGGTTTGCATATGTGAACACAACAATCTATCCCATCACAGCCATTCCCCTTCTCATGTATTGTACCTTACCTGCCGTCTGTTTGTTGACCAACAAGTTCATTATTCCCCAGGTGTGTTATTTCTTCTTAAACATAATATTGTTATAGTGGGGTGAACACCAATTTGACCTCCCAAAAGATCAAAATGTTGATAAATAAGTCCTTAAAAGATGTTTTATTAGTCAATGCTACCCGAATGATGAATTCTGTTGTTTTTTTAAGTTATATCTAAAGAATGCATTTTTGAGCATTTTCAATCAGATATGTCAGAGACTGATTTGTTAGCACCTTTTTCTTTCGAAAAGAACAAATGCCTTTAAAGATTTTATCAGTACTGATAAGTTTTTAGAAACAGTACTTATTTCTGTTACAGTACTAACCAAACAATCACTTGACTTGTTTCTCCTAGAAATCACATTGTTGGGTTTGTAACTGGTGTCTAAAGCCTTTCTGAAATGCAAAACACTACTATATTCTGAATGCTGTTTTATTATTGTATCAGAGTATCATGTGGTCTTGTGCAACATAATGGTCTAATTTATTTTATCATGTTTTTGCAGATCAGTAACATTGCAAGTTTATGGTTTATTTCTCTCTTCCTTTCCATCTTTGCAACTGGAATTCTCGAGATGAGGTGGAGTGGAGTCGGAATCGATGAGTGGTGGAGGAACGAACAATTTTGGGTCATCGGTGGTGTTTCATCTCATCTTTTTGCTGTGCTCCAAGGCTTACTCAAAGTGCTGGCTGGTATTGACCCCAACTTCACCGTTACCTCCAAGGCATCAGACGACGACGGGGACTTCGCTGAACTCTACATGTTCAAATGGACAACACTTCTCATTCCGCCGACAACGCTTCTCATAGTGAACTTGGTTGGCGTCGTAGCTGGCATCTCCTACGCCATCAACAGTGGTTACCAATCATGGGGTCCCCTCTTTGGTAAACTCTTCTTTGCATTCTGGGTGATCATCCATTTGTACCCTTTCCTCAAAGGTCTCATGGGTCGCCAGAACCGAACGCCGACCATCGTGGTGGTTTGGTCCATTCTTCTTGCATCCATTTTTTCTCTTTTATGGGTGAGAGTTGATCCATTCACCACAAGAGTCACTGGTCCTGATGCTGAGATATGTGGCATAAACTGCTAGACCAAAAACCATAGCCTGCTTGATGGGAATGTGTAGGAATGTAATTATTACTCTGTAGATTTTATATGTTTATGTATGTTTGTGCAGTTTATATCTATATGTAAGAAATCCGAGTTAGTACTAAGCTGGGGAAGGTTGTTATTTTGCTTGTAATAGTAACCTACTCACCTCTTTTCTGGAGAAGCATATATATAAAGGTATTCAGATATGATAGTTTTTAAAAAATTTTCCGCTCAATCTCATGTACAGTGAATTCAAGAGGGAGCGGGGTTTGTTTTAAGGGTAAGAATGGGTGCACGCAGTTCAAAAATGGCCAATGAGTTGAGAGAACTAGAGAGAAAATTACTTGCATATGAGCACTTACAATTCTATCACAGAGATCTTTGTTTCATTCAAAAATTTTCCAAAATGCACATAAGAAATTAGCCATTTATTAGTTATTTGTATAGAAACACAGGAAGATATCCTCTATTCATGTATAAGTTTAATATAACCATTCAATAATAAATGGATTATAATTTATTAGTGGCTGACAAAATGAGTCAAGTCTGTTGGATTGGTTCATTTATATGTTTACTGGTTTCAATCTTGTGAATTAAACAGGCTGATCTACTATATAGACAGACTAGCCGTTTAACTCTCTTAAATTTTTTCTCATTTTATTTTCATTTGTTAAAAGTTTTTTACAATCTAATCCACAGTTAATATTTTAATTAAAAAATCGATTAATTTTAATTAAAATTGTTTATTTAGATTGAAAAATAAAAACAAATAGACTTGTCTGTTTGGTAGCGTTTGTTTTGAGGTACTGGAATAGAGACTGAGACTCAGTATTATGTTTTTTGACTCAAAGACTGGTACTAAAATTTCGATTTCTGTCTCTAAAATTTTAGTATTTCAATACCTCTAAAAAGTAAGGATACAGGGGACTGAAATTTTTAGAGATAGAGACTGAAATTTTAATAATATTTTATACCTAAAATACCATCATTTCAATTAATTAATTTCAATTTTATCTCTTGTACAAATTAAATTAGAATTTCACTCTTGTTTTAATTTCTGTCTTCCACTTTGCACCAAACAAAATACTGAAATTTATTTTTGTCTCTATCTCTTAGTCTCTATCTCAATCTTTCAGTCATTGTCTCTCTACCAAACGCTACCAATCTGTCTCCATATATATTTTATATAAAGATCTAAATGGACGAGTCTAAATCAACATAATTAATCCGTTTAATTGTCATTTTAGGCAATTGTTTTAAGCATTTTTATTTATATATATTTTTAATATATAGTTTTTATTAAAAGAAATATTAACGATTAACACTTTTTATTGATATTAACTAATATTTTTAATCAATATCTTAATTTTACTGTTAAAAATTAGAATTTAATACTTAAAATTTAGAATTTAAAATTTAATATTTAAAATATAAAAAATATAGAATATAAATTAATTATTAATTAAAATAATGAATTTTATTGGTGAAATAAAATACTATTGTTGTTTCGTTAATAACGATGAATACTAATGGTCGAGTCAAGTTGTCGTTTTGAGACGTACACCGTGTGGGGTATGTACTGTGTAGGAAAGTAAGAAATAAACAATGCATTCTTCCCTGGAAGAAACGAAGCAATTAACAGTCCTTTACACTCTTTTCGGTCTTCCCGTTCACTTGGTAAGTACCTTGGCACTTTTGTTTTGTGTATAAAAAAGAGTAATTTTGCTAATTCTCGTCATGTTCTTTATGGATTGGAAAATGATATGATGACTCTTAATAATTAATTCGGTCAATTATTTTTGTTAATATTTTTATTTAGAATTAACGAATTTTATTTATGTATCATATTAGTTGATGATACAGTCACAAAAAAAAAATATTAGTTGATGATATATCAAAAAACTATTTTAAAAGATAAAATGTTTTTATTATGTCAGTAATATGCTGCAGTAAAATACGACAATTAAATTTTTAAAATTTTTTTAAAAAATACTTAAACTTCTAACTAATTTAAATATAAACCTATAATGAACTATCAAATAGAATCAGTATTCTTAAATTTTAATAAATCATTGTATTTGCTACTGCATTAATTATTAGTTTTACTTGATAGCAACCTTAGTTTCTTGTTTCTTATGTTGTAGAAATTTTGTTAATGACATGTGTAAGAAATGGTTGGTCTCGAATGATGTTACTTTTACCACTTTGATTAATAGACAATATAAATATGAAGAAGAATCTTCAAGTAATAATCAATCAATACATTAGGCCGAATTTAATCACGTACAAATACGCGCGCTGATTAATGGCATTTGCAAGATCTGCAATTTAAAAGAAGTTAGAAAACTTGTGAATGAGATGAATGAAAAATATTTAAAATCTAACAAGATTACGTTCACACGCTAATAGATAAATATTGTAAAGATAGAGATATAAAATTTGTATTAGAAATAAAAAAGAAAATAATTTGAAAGAGATTAAACTTGATGAGATAGTACTCATATCAGAACTTTATAGGAAAAAAGAAAGAGATGGAGGAGAAGGAATTGAGGTTATCGCCGACCAAAACCAGTAATCAGTATAGCAAATACAATGACTTGTTAAAATTTAGGAATATTTGTCTTATTTCATAGATCATTATGGGTTTATGTGACTATGTTTAAATTGGTTAGGAGTTTAAGTAACTCTTAAAATTTTTTTAAGGTTTAATTGTCCTATTTTAGTACAGTGTATTAATGATACGGTAAGAGCCTTTTGTCATTTGGAATGGTTTCTTGACACATTATTAATTACGTGACCGCAGACAAAATTCGTCAGCTTTAGATGGAGACATTAACAAAAAATGTCTTACGAAATTAGTCATTAAGGATCATAATATCATTTTCCAATCAATGAGAAGTGAAACTGAAAAGAGAGCTAAAGAAATGATCGAGGGGTGAGATGGGATTTTAATATTACTATTTTAAAAAATAAATATTTAATTTGTTTAACAATAATATACTTAATTAATTTTGTCTGATATTATTTTCAGGGAAGATTAAACAAAAGTATTATTATTCTTAAGTAAAGTTATATGATTAAAATCATAATTTAAGACTAAAAAAAAAGTTGTAACATAGTTATGGTCTTTATTTATACAAAATAAAAAATATTTAATTTCATAAGATGAAATACCCATGAGTGAAAAATTTGCAGAAAAATAAAAAATATCACTACCATTAAGTATATATGAATAAACTTATAAACATGACAAGGAAAAAGAATAAACTTTTAAACGATTGTTACCCAATTCAGGAATCTTATGAATACTACTTAAAGTCCTAAACAGTTAAACTCCATATTATTAAACTATTTGTACATTATTATAAAAAGAAGAAACTAATGTCTTTTCAAACATAATTAGATATATTCTCTCGAATAATATACTCTTTATGTTCTTAATCCGAAACTAAACTCTAATGAATTTCTGATTTTTCTATTAATTGTTCTGGGGGAGGATGTGGGGCAAGCTTTTTTATTACAATTTTAAAATTTTTTGAATAGTATATGATAATAATATTTATTTATTTTTATTAAATTATTGAATTTGATTCTATATTATTTTTTTTCAATTTTTAGTACTTAATAAAATAAAATTTATATTTTTTTTAAATTGACTCGAAAGAGTATTATTTATTTATTTTTATATTAACTTTAATTTTTTTGTAGCAACGATATTAATTAAAAAAACTTTTTCAACTATAAATATCAATAAGAATTGATTTTTAATTTTATAAAAAATAAATTTTTAAATAATTATTTACTGATATATATAAAAAGAGACATATTTTAATTTTTATTTATTATTAAAAAAATTACTCAATTTTTTTTAAAATATAAAATTTAAATAATAAAATTTTAAATTATATACTATTATTTAAATTATTATTTTAATATTTTAATTTTTAAATTTAATATTTTAAAAATTAATTATATTTTATAATAATAAAATATAATTATAACAATAATTATATTATATGTACATAAAAAATATATATATATAAAATATATATTAAAATATAAAATAAATATTAAAATTAAATTAAACAATACATATATTTATACTTAAATATATGATAATTAATAAATAATTTAACAACTAATTTTTATATACATATAATATTTATATTATAAAAATTATTATTATATTATATATATTTTGTCCACTATCAAAATTATTATATTATATATATTTAACAACTGATCTTTGTCTCAGGCCCCTCTCGCTCTCTGTCTCTCTCTCTCTCTCTCTCTGTTGACTTAAAAATTCCTTTCTTAACAATAATGGCATCATCTACCATGTCTTCTTCCTCTTTCCTTCTAAGAAATTCCCATGGCAGAAACCCTTTTCCCTATATAATTCTAATCTACCACCAACACCAACCACATACCACCTTCTCATTACAAAATCTTCATCATGATCCAATTCAATGAGTACTTCTCTTCCCCTTTTTTAATTTATTTAAAAAATAATTTTTGGTTCTCAATAACAATTAACATGATGACTTTGTTATTACAGATTCAGCAGTGGAATTGAGCTTGCATCTTATGTCACAAGCTCTGGTCTTCTCTGCAGATCATGGAACACCATATCATCTTCAAGCATAGCTTCAAACAAGGGAGAGAGGCTTTCTTGGAAAGTTCACAAAGAAGAAGATGCTGATTTGAAAATCATAGTGTTTGAGACAACATCACAAGTTAAACTTGATTTGGTTTCGTCTTTAGAGCTCAAGAACCAAAATTTCCTTCATTTTGAATTTCTATGTACCAGAAAGAATCCAGAGTTCCAGCTTAACAAGGATGCATACCACCTGTTCTACGAAAATCTTCAGAGTCTTGATGAGTTGAAATCTCATGTAAGCCTTTTTCCTTTCACTGTTTCTGTTTTTGAAAGAAGGAGCTCAACACCAAAAAGTGGAACTTATTACAAATTAGGAAAAGAAACAAACCAACAAACTAAAGTTTCCTAAAGTTTGATGTGTGGACAAGTCAAGGTTGTTAATTAGTGTAAATTTGAAGTTAGTATATTTTTAGGAGTATGATGTTCTTCATTTTGTTTTTCAATTACTCTTACAGCAATTAGTGAGATGAATTCTGTGTCAAAGATAATACATTGTCTTGTATACGATTCAAGGGATATGTTGTTTTTCCTATGTAAACATTTGTAGCAATTTTAATGCAGGTTACAAGCTCCACTCGATTGATTGTTACTGGACAAGGTCTTGGTGGATCAGTTGCCATTCTCTTTACCCTGTCACTGTTAGACATATTTACTACAGGAAAGAACCGCCCGCTATGCATCACTTTCGGTTCGCCTCTTATTGGCGACATGAACTTGCAAAAGGCCATGTCGCGTAGCACTACCTGGAATTCTTGTTTTCTACAAGTTGTGTCTCACAAAGACCCTCTTCCGAGGCTGTTTGTCGGTCCTCATGCTACTCAATACATGCCTTTTGGAACATTTCTCTTTTGTTCGGATGAAAGTTCTACTTGTTTTGAAAACCCTGAGTCCATTTTGGAAGTTCTCAAGGCAATGGCCTCAATTCAGGGTGAAAACCAAGGATTTCAGTCTTCTGAGTATGGAAATATAGTGGAGAAGCTATATCAAAAATCAATTTACAAGGACCTATTGGCACGCGGTGTAGACATGACCGGTTGTAGTACGCTACAAGCGAGTATCATTTTGCAGTTATCTGCACTAGGACTCACTCCACAGATGCAGGTAGAATTTGTTCTCTGAGTTCCAAGTTAACCTTACTAGATTTTTTTATGTGTAATTAGACTTGTATTTTTTTGAAACTTAGTTTGAACTGATATATTTAATTTGGCAGCAGCAGAAACAATATAACATTGATATCAATAACTTGGTGAGAACTATAGAGATATTGGAAAAGAAATACAATCATCAGAAGAGGACAATATTTGACCCTACCAAGAAATTGAATGTAATGAAGGTAGACATGGTCCAACTTGAATGGTACAAGAAGGATTCTAGAAACCAAAACATAGGGTACTACGACCGCTACAAGAACATGCTCTCAACGAATAAGTTCTCAACAAGTGACCAAGATGTGGTTAATTTCCACAAAAACCTCACAAATTACTGGGAAAAGATGGTTGAAACTGCAGAGCTGAAGCCCCAGAAAGAAGGTGCAGCATTTCGCACGCGTTGGCTCTTCGCCGGGACTAATTATAGGAGAATGGTCGAGCCCCTTGAGATTGCCAACTACTATTATTCAAATGAGGGCTACAAAAAATTTCCGAAAAGCTATTTTGAAACTAGGTCTAAACATTATAAGCAGCTAGAAGAGTGGCTAAAAGAAGGAACAGCAGCAGCAAGCAATTCCAACAGCACAGGCACAAGGAATGTGGAATCCATTTTAACCTTTGATTCTTGCTTTTGGGCCCATGTGGAAGAGGCATTCATTTCATGCAAGGTGGTCAAAGATGTAAAAGTTGATGTCCAACTGAAGGAAAAGGCAAAGAAGAAGTTGCTTGAATTTGAGGACTATGTTTATGGTTTGCTCAAGAATTATGAAGTGTCATCAGATATTTTCTTGAGGGACAGTAGTTACATGACTTGGTGGAATGAGTATGAGAAAATTGATGGAGCAGTTTCTCATTCAAAACTAGGAAGGTTCATGAGCAATGCTAATAATTATAATGTGAAGTATGTCAAGGGAACTTATAATTTCAACTGAAGTATGTCTCTCTAATTAAGGCATTTGGTTAATTAGTCATTAGTGTGATTGAAAGAAAGTGAGAATTGGGTGTTCCAATAAATGTATTGTAAAAAACTCAAAATGTTTATTTTATTATTGCAAAATTTCTATTTGAGAACCTTAGCCATGTTAGTTATAGTTCTTGTTTTTATAATTACTTCGGAAACTATTTTTAACAATCAATAGCAGATCTTGACATTTATGATTAAATTTGAGTTAGAATATACTCGATTTCATATCAATGAGATGATGTCTTTACTTTTATTCTTTCTTGGGTTGTCTTTTGATGTTTCTTGGTTAACTTTGTACCAATTTCGCTGTGTTTACATCGTTTATATTATAAATGTCGTTGTGACATCAGTATTTTCTTAACAACTAAATATATATTTTTTATGTTGTCAATTAAAAAAAAATAATTGAAGTACATAATCAATTAGTAACAATCATATTTTTATACAAGTGTCAAGAATACTTGGCATATAAATAGCATTTTTTTTTATCTCCTCATAAGTTTCTGTTTTTAGGTGATTTTCTCCCCTTTTTTTTTTCATTAATAACAGAGAAAAATTATTTTGTTGAGCAGAAGTCTTTTGTTTTATTACATTATAGAGCAAACATATCAATACTATTTAATAAGTTAGGTGTTAATTTGTAGGATAAAATATTCATTTTAATTTTTAATAAAATTTTGAGTATTTACTTACAACATCATAATTGAAAAAATTTAAAATATTTTACAATTGTAAGTACATTATATAATATATATTTTTTGATAAGACAATATATAATACATAATTAAGCATTAACTGCACAATCAAAGTTTAAGATTGTTTTAGAAAAAAAAATCCTTTTAAATTTAAAGATATTTAATTGTATTAAAAATTAAATTTTAATTTAATTTATAAAGAGTAAAATATATATAAAAAAATTATTTTAAGAGACCAAAATATTCTTTTAAAACTAATTTAAAAAAAATATGATACCCTTATCAAATTAATTAAATCATTTAGTTTAATCAGTAATAATGCTATATGATCAAGAAATATTATTATTTTAGATTAGTATTTGGCCAATAATAGTTTGTTCTCACATTTACAAAGATTTTACACACATAGAATACATATATTCATTAGAATTTACACAAATGAATTATCACAACTTATACATATATTTATTAGAATTTATACATATGAATATATTTATTTGTTGAAGAAAATTTGATGTTTGTGCTGGCTAAATTACTAACTAAATTGCTAAAGTTGTTGGTGCTCAAGATTTTTTATATTTTAATTAGATCAGAAGTTAAAATTTTGTAAAAAACTAAAATTTCCATTAACTTCATTTTATCAATAAACTAAAATACCGTTTTATCATTAATTTTCAGAAAGCTAAAATACTCTAGGATTAATGAAATTGTTTGATTGTATTAAAAAGGTTAAGAATTTGAATTTTATTTCCAAAATACTAGAATACAATTTTAGAATTAAGATTGTTTATTTATATTAGAAATTATTAAATTTTGGATCAAATTATGTCAATAATTTTTTTAAAATAAAAATATCGTTATAAAATTAATTAAAACTGTTAAATTATGTTAGAAATTAATTTTTTAAAATGGATTAAAATATCATCCTAGTATTAATTGTTTAAAAGACAAAAATATCACGACTAGTCGTTTTTTAAACCAGGGCCAGAACTACGTCGTTTTAACGGACCAACAAAACTGAAAAAGGAATGTCTGAGAAACCTAATTCGATGGCCAGTCTCGGATTTTCTGTCTCTCCCACAGCCACCGTCCTCCTCTTCTCCCCGCCAGCCACCGTTCTCATTTCTCCCCCTCCGCCACTCTTTTCTTCCTCTCCCTGAAGCCACGAGTTCCCTTCTCCCTCTCCCAGAATCCGCCAAGTTCTCCCGCCGCCGTCGCCTTCCCATCGTCGTCTTCCTCCGTCTCCGTCTCCGTCGCCTTCAGTGCCTCAGTTCCGGCACGCATAGTTCTCTACTCCTCTTTGATCCTTGCTGCTGTTGGGTTTATTCTTCCTGCTGTTTGATGTGTTGTTCACAGTTAATTGTTTTTTGTTTGGTTTGTTAATTTTCTTCTTGATTTTGTTTAAATAAATATTTTAAATATTTTATTTACTAAGATATGGAGGTAATTTATAATTTTAGGTAATATTATTTATCTAATGTAAACAAAATAATACATGTATGTCGTAGTAGTAAGATAAGACACATCTTTTAAACAAATAAAATTGGTGTACTGGCGACACGTGTTTGACAAGGATCTCAATGTAACTGGAAACAAGATACTTATATTATTAATTTATTTATACTATAAATGAGATACGGACAGAATAATTTTATTTACACTGTGAATAAGAGATATAATATGACAAATTTTGTTCAAATTATAAAATGATTTGTAAGTATTAACGTTGATCATAAATATATCACTTTTTATTCATTGTTCTTCTTTATTCTTTCAACAGGTTTAATAAAAATGTCTAGCGATAAACACTTTTTTGTAAGTGTATATCCGAATGGTCATATGAGAAACAGTAACGATGAAGTTGTTTTTAAATGTGATAATCTTATTCTATTGCACACTGAGCGATTAAGTTTTTTGTCTGAGTTGAAAAGAATATTGACGAGTTTGGGTATTAATAAGATAAAGGAAGTTGGAATAGTTGGGTATAGATGGTTAACACCGATGGGAAATAGAGTATATCGATTTCGTCTGTTTTGGTTAGATGGCGATGAGCATGTGCGCTGGATGTTTGATGTCCACCGAATCATAACCGAACAAGTGATTGAGTTTTTTGCGGAGGTTCGTGACGTAAATGGTGAATATATTTTTGTTAGTGTATATCCTAATTATCACATGAGAAACAGTAATGATGGAATTGTTTTTGAGTGCGATAGTCCTATCCTATTGCGCACTCGTCGATTAGGTTCGTTGTCTGAGTTGAAGAGCCTAATATTGGCAAGTTTGGGTGCTAATAAAATAAAGGGTAAAGTATATTTTTTGTCCCCGAAGTTTGACAAAAGTTTTAAAAATACCCCTAAATTTTATTTTGTTTCAATTTTGTCCCAAAAATTTTCGATTTGCATCAAATATACTCTCGGAGACTAAATTTTCAAAAAATTTAAGACCAATATAACAATAATGCATGAAAATTATGCTTGATTTGCTTGTGTTGAGGGGTTGTTCTTATGAAATTGTTGTTGAATTGATCTGAAATTTTTTTGAAAAATTAGCCGTCATGGATATATTTGATGCAAATCAAAAATTTCTGGACAAAATTGGAATAAAATAAAATTTAGGGATATTTTTGAAACTTTTGTCAAACTTTAAGGACAAAAAATATACTTTACCCTAAAACAAAAGATGTTGGAAGGGTAGGCTATAGATTGTTACCATTAATGGGAAATGGAGTATTTCGATTTCGTCTTTTTCCGTTACATAGCGATGAGCACGTGCGCCTGATGTTTGATATCCACCGAAAAATCATAACCCAACAAGTGATGGAACTTTCTGTGGAAGTTGGTGACGTAAGTGATGATAATCCTGGCATTCAAATTTTGTCCAAGATGACCCACCTTTTGCACCACAACCTTTGCAGCGTGTTAGTCCAGTGGAACACATGGAAGTGGATAGCGAGGAGTTGGATGAAGAATATGTCGCCGACAGCAACGAAAGTAGTTCTTCTGGGGATGAGGAAGAGTTTGTACCAGAGACCCCGGTAGGTGGAATAATTTGGTATCTTCTGCCTGCCCCAAAACCAGTTCCGAAGTTGACAGCTGTAACTAGTCACTATCACACACTGAATCTTGACGCAATGCATGAGGATATTCCATTTTCCAATACGGGGAGAGATGATTACAACACAAATAGTAGTGTGGAGTTTCACATTGGGCATAGATTCAAGAGTAGGGAGGCTGTCATGCTAGGTGTGAAGAATTATAGCATTCGGAGGAGTGCTGAGTACAGGGTTGTCGAGTCTGATCGAATGAAGTACCATGTGCATTGCAAACAATTTGCAGAAGGATGTCCTTGAAATTTCCGTATTGCACTCCGACAGAATCTCGGATATTGATAAGCCATTTTATGATGTCTAAAGTAAGTATATTAATGTTTATCATATTTATTTTCGGACCAACGTATAACTATTCCATTTTAATTTAATTCAATAGGGAGGTGCGTAAATTTGGGGGACCGCATACCTGTCTAGCTCCCACTATGTCTCAAGACCGTCGACAGTTAGACAACAACCTCATTTGAGTGTCATCATGCCCCTCATACAATCCAACTATCCATGTCTTACAAAATGCAGTCAGACAGAGTTATTACTACAAACCCTCATATAGAAAGCTTTGGATGGCAAAGCAAAAAACAATAGCCCAGATCTATGGTGATAAGGAAGAGTCATACAATAAAGTTTCGAGGTTGTTGCAAACATTGCAGAGTTATTGTCCCGGCACAATAAGTGATTTCCGTGCGGTACCATACTATGATGACCACTTGTTGGTCTACGATTGCAGCCAGATTGATAAGGTATTCTGTGATTTTTCTCCTTGTATTGAGGCTTTCAAGCATTGCAAGTCTTTTGTCTCTGTGGATAGCACACACTTGTATGGCAAGTATGACGGTGTGTTACTAATTACCGTGGCACAAGATGGTAACATAATATTCTCCCTGTTGCTTTTGCTATCGTATAGTCTGAGATGACTAAGTCGTGGTCGTTTTTCCTAAACAATCTAAGGATGCATGTGACACCACAAGAAGGGCTGTTAGTTATATCTGATAGATCCCAAGCAATCGAAACCACATTGAGAGCCAATGATAGTGGTTGGAGACCTCCTAATGCTTTTCATGCGTACTGTGTCAAACACATGGCAGCGAACTTCATGACCTATTTCAAATCATCAGAGGGTAAGCAATACTTGATGAATGTTGCATATAGTCCAAGCAGGACTAGATACGAGTGGTATATGAATGCATTGAGAGGGTTATCCCGGGAGATGTCAGATTGGACCAACACATTCAACAAGGAGATATGGTTACAACATTGTGATAGTGGTCGTAGGTTTGGGAACATGACTACAAATCTCACGGAGTGCATAAATGTAGTGTTAAAGGGTACGCAGTATTTACCGGTAGAAGCTATTGTTAGATGCACTTACGAGCGACTGCAGCAATTGTTCATCGTAAAGGGCAGGGAGTAAGGGTGGAAAAAGGCCAGGCGGCCTGCCAGGGGCCTGCAGCCTGGCCTGTGTTTGGTCTGGCCTGGCCTGGCCTGTTATAAAATAGGTACATGCCCAGACTCTTTTAAAAGCCTTAATTCGTTAATAGGCCAGGCCCAGGCTCACTAATTAGCCTTATAGGCCTGTCAGGCCTGCCTGGGCCTGTTAAAATATAATTAAATATATAAATAATTATTTATTATTAATAAAATTATGAGATATTTTAAATTTATTATATTTTATTATAAATATTTTTGTATATTTTAAATACGTTAAAAGTTTAAATTTTTTTATAAATATTAAATATATGACATATTACATATAAATATTTTTATTAAAAAATAATTTTTTAAATAATATTTTTATTTTTGTAAAAAAAAAATTATCAGGCCTTTTAACAGGCTTCAGGTCAGGCCAGATTGAACAACAGGCCAGGCCTAGTACTTTATAAAGAGTCTGTAACAGGCTGCAGGCCAGGCTCAGGCCAATTAACTGTATAACAGGCCAGGCCTGTTAAGAGTAAAGCCTGGCCTGGCCTGACCTGTTTCCACCCCTAGCAGGGAGGCACATCACAACTGGCGGCTGGGCAAGAGTTTTCATAGTGGCTGCTACGTGCTATTGAGAAGAATATGGAAGGACTATCGAAGATGCGCGTAACACATTGCAATAGGAGGGCCTTAGTGTTTGCGGTAGAGGAGTTAGAGCCTCTTGAGAGTTGGAGTCTAGGCTCATTCCGTGTCCGGTTGAGTGCGCGCACATGTGACTGTGGTATTTTCCAGTCACTTCATTTCCCGTGTTGTCATGCACTTGCAGCTTGTGCCGCTGCAAGTATTGAATGGGGGAGATATGTTCATCCGGTTTACAAGCAAGAGAACGTCTTCAAGATGTATGAGGTAAAGTTTCCACCAATACCAGATAAAAAGCTATGGCCGGAGTGGTATGGGACACATTTGCATCCTAATCCCGCCATGCGGCAGAAAGCAACAGAAAGACTAGTTTCTATGAAATTCCAAAATGAGATGGATGAGGTTGAGCGTGTAGAGAAAAGATGTGGAATGACGTAGAACAAGGGTTGGAAGAAATAATGAGAGGGAAGAATCCTCCTAAAGTGGAACAACATATCCAATCTTTGCTCCAGAAGGAGTTGCAATGGGTGCGGGCAGTGACTACTAGTTAGAGAAGAAGGAACTCGATGCCGCACATCTGCATGTGCTGCTTAACTGTGATCAGATTTCACTCTACCTCGTGTGAGTTTTTCAAGTCTTCGTAAATATTATTATTAAGATACTAACTTCTAAATCTAATCAAAACTTATTTATCCTATGGGTTAAGTACTTTTTTCGTCCCTAAGGTCTGAGGTGAAAATCAAAATCGTCCCTGACCTTTTTTGTTATTAAAATCATCTTCAACGTTACAAGACATTATAAAATCGTCTTTTTCTACTTCAATTATATTTTTTTGACTAAATTACCTCTAAATATTAATAACATTAATATTAAAAAAAAAAACAAAACCCCACAGTCCCCACCCCACCCCCCACTTCCCAGTCGTCTCTTCCTCCCATCCCCAATCCCCTTCCTCCTACTCCATTCACCCATAAAATTCCTCAACAATAGCCCCTCCTCTTAATTTTTGTTTGGAATAAAGTTTGTTGCAGGAAAAGCTATGCCTGAAAGCAACCTAATCTCCTTGCTTAGTTCGGTAATGGCAGGGTTAACGATCTTTTCATTGGCCATACCTTTGTCGCAGGTGTCGGGGCCATCGCTGGCGACCTTGGCACCATAATTTACAGTCATGGGATCTTCCTTGATCTCGCCAAGGGCAGTCTTGAAGGATCTAACGACACTATCATAGTTGAATCCGGCGCATTAATTTTTGTCCCTCCTTGTCTTTGTTCATGCCCAACTCAAGGATGGCTTGTGAGAGCTGAACAATGTTCTTTACTGATAGCATCTTAGGGTTTGATCTCATCATGTCCATGCATTTTGCCCTTTCTGTTGCTGTAGTGTGACAAATTTGAATCATCAATTTTTGGAGGTGAAGGATAATGATGATGGGAATTGAAAACTAATGATGGTGGTGGAGATGGCATTTGGAGTGAGGA
Source organism: Arachis hypogaea (assembly GCF_003086295.3). NCBI lineage: Eukaryota > Viridiplantae > Streptophyta > Magnoliopsida > Fabales > Fabaceae > Arachis > Arachis hypogaea. The sequence goes on from NC_092043.1 coordinate 44,576,565, forward strand.
GTGAGAGAGTTCAAGGAGGAAGGAGATTGGGAGTGGGGGTGGGGGGGAAAGAGACGAAGAGATGCTGGAAAATAGGGTGGGAGTGGGATTTTGTTTTTTTTTAATATTATTTTTATTAATAGTTAAGGGTAATTTAGTAAAAAAATGTAATTGAAGTAGAAAATGACGATTTTATAACGTTTTATAATGTCGATGATGATTTTAATAACAAAAAAAGGTCGGGGACGATTTTAATTTTCACCTCAAACCTTAGGGACGAAAAAAATACTTAACCCTTATCCTATTCTATCATATAGGTTATTACAAAAGACAAATCCTGATACTTCATTGAATAATTTTTCATATTGGTTCAGAGAATACGTCAGCGTGCATCTAGCTGACACAACAGATTGGAAATTAGTTGCACTTAGTTGGAGCCTAATGAATAAGGACACAAACTACCCAAAATACATTGTTAATGGATATTAGTTCCATTTTTTAGAGTAGTTGATTGAAGAGAAAACAGATAACATCGGAGTTTGGGTTCGTGGGGATTCATGCAGTGGTCATTCTGATTGGATTAGTTTGGTATGTTGTACAATATAATTCAATTAGAGTATTTCTGTCATACTATATACAAGGCGTGCGTATTTAAATGTGAATGGTATAATCCAAGTTCGCGACAAGAAATATGAAAGCATAAAGACTACGATATCTCTGAAGTTAATGTAACCAATAAATATAGGCACTACGATCTTTTTATTCTATCTCAAAATACACGATATGTATAATGTTTTTCTTATTCGGGTTCATGCAAGTTTAGTTGGACGGTTGTAGTTAAGACTAACAAGAGGCCACATCGAGTCTGATGGGACAGATGGTCAAGAATCTTACCAGATTGATGACCCAACTCTTTCGAAAATGGTGGTTGATATTGGTGACCCAATCACTCTTAGGTTGGCTGTTATGGATGATGACATCATTTACCTTGGAACATATGACAACATACTACCACTAGAGGACGATGATATTCAAGAAGAAGACAGGGTTGATGACGACAAAGAAGAGAAAGACGAGTTCGATAATCAAAAAACTATCTTGGAAGAGGAGGATGGTAAACCAAAGGAAGAAGATGATGAATATGAATAGGGTTAATATAAATATAGTTCTATCTTATATATTTCTTTACCAAACTTTGAGAAGAATGTAATATAATTAGTATTTTTTCAGATATTTCAATTACCATCATTTCGTATTTTTAATTTCTATATTTGATATTTCACATCAGGTTTATATCATTGTTTCAATTATTAATTATCGGGGTATATTATAGATGGACGGAAAAAATTATTTAAAAAAAATCTACCGTAAGAATTACTGTTGGAATATACTGACGATAACACCTCAGCTAATTTTTCAAAAAACTTAAAATATATTTCCGTCGGACGATAAGGGAGTGCGAAGCCGTATACTTTGGCATCAATGTTACTATTAGAAAATTTAATTTCTGACAATAAATTACAATAGATTTTATTTTTTTAATATCTATATTCTGTCACTAAATTCGACGCAAATTATCATCCGATACATAAAAGTCGATGGTAATTTATTATCGACAAAGTTTGTTCCATTGGATAAGTTCCGACATAAAATTTTGCAATAAACAGTGTATTTTGGATTTTATTCGTTTTTTTAACAGTACCAATATTTTTTTGTAGTGAACAGTATTCACTTCATTTAGGTTGAAAATTTTCTTGTTGCTACCAACAAATTTATATTCATAGGATGAACTGCAATTTTCACTTAAGAATAACTAAAAATTAAAAGTAATCTGAATATTATTTTCTAAGAGGATGGTGTTAACAATATGAAATCATGGCTAGTAATCTTGTCTAGACAGCTCTGCTCACAAGTTCCATCATGTGCAAATCTGAAGATCAAAGCAGGCTTTGGATTTTTCTTTATTTGTCCCATTGGAAGAGAATATGTCTACAATTACTTGAATTCAGTGTGCAGCTGCATAGGCAATCATGAATCCCAGTGAGAAACGCAACATGTAGATTTCGATGATAATATGCCTACAATTTTATTTTATCTAATATATGTCTACAATTTATTGATGACTGAATGTTAAATAAAATGATATTATTTTATTTTACCTAATATAATAAATTAACATACTAAATTAATACGTCATTAATAAAAATAAACTTAAAAAATAATTTAAATTATAACTATAAATTTTAAAATTTAATTTAAATTTACTTAAATTTTAAAGATTAATTTAAATTTAATTTTAAATTTTAAAAATCAAATTAAATATGACTCAACAAATTTCGTATATATCATTATTATTCTCATCAATGAAAAAATTTTACGTGAATAAAAATGTAAGAATATCCTCTTGAGCATGCTATATATATTATTTATTTATTTTTGTTGAGTAATTATGGTAAAGTTACATATTAAACAAAATAATTCACCAAAAAATATTAAACAAAATAATATATTAGATTTAATATGTCACGTATATATACAAAAATTCAACTATTAAATTATTTATTCATATAAAACATATATAAAATTATAAAATATATATTAAAAATAATATATTTATTTATATATAAATATAAAATAATTAATTTTTAATATATATTATAGATTCTAATATAATTATGTTATAATAACTAAAATAATTATATAAATATTATTAAAATTAAAATTATATTTTTTAAATTTTAATAATAATTTTTTAAATAATATTTTTAAAAATTATTTAATAATAAAAAATATTATTTTAATTTTAATAATACTTTTTAAAACATTATAATTATCATAATTACGATACTAAAATGATCTAATATAACACCGTACTAGACCGTAGAAGAGCGTATCTCATTTAAAAAAGTTTTGTTAAATAGAGAATAATTTTTATAAATAATAAATTTTAAAATTACTTTTTAAACTCTAATTTTAAAATAATTATTTACATATTTAATAAATTAAATATTTAATATATTTATTATTCATATTATTTAATATTTTTATTATCTTTCCGTACTTTTCCTACTTAAAAACACGAGATAGAAAACAAAGTAAATTAAGCTGCATAAGCATAATTCTGTTGTGCTATTTCCTGCGCCACATTCATCCCCTCTTATCCTCCCTCAGTTCATCCAGAATCATCTTCGTCTGTATTATTACGTAAGGAGACACGTGGCGTCTTAAAACTTCATGCATTGCATGCACTCACTAACGTGTCCATCTCATCTCATCATTCTTCATTTTTCATTAAAATCTAACTAACTCAATCCGGCACACGTCATCATCACACGTGTCAAAAGATGAAATCAACATTTCACGGTAATATTTTGACACGTGCACTTAAAATCATTATATATTATTTATCATGATTATTAATTTATATTTACATCCTTTATAAATTAAAACACACCTTCCATGTTTAAAGATTCTAACTGAAAAAGAGAGCTAAAAAGTCATAGCTTAAAGCAAGTAATCGAAAGAGAAGATACTCATTTGAAGGAATCCGTTTAGAAAGGAAAATTTTGTGTTTGTTGATTGAGAAAGTAACAGAAAATGGCTACTGCTGAGGAACCAATTCTCTCTAGGATTGAGCGCTTGGATAATATGGTAATTAGTGATTTATCTTAATTCCTTTATTTAATTTTACTTAGGTTTGATTGCATGTGATTATTAATGTAAAGATGAGTACAGTTGAGGCAATTGGAGGAAATAAGAGGGTGCAATCGATCATCAAAGAGCTCGTGTGCGTCGACTCCAACAAGCGCAAGTGATGGACGAATCTCGTCCCTTGATTTCTCCCCTAAGAGCTTAGAGAAGCATTGCCGTCCGATTGAGAACGTCATCATGGAGGCCGAAGCCAAAGGCACGTTGATTCAGAGACTCACCCACGTGGAGGACCGTGTCTTGAAGGTAATAATTCATAGCTGAACATTCATCTATTATTATCTTTACCTGAAGTTCTGAGTATAATAATTTAGTCAAATCTATTAAATTATTTAATAATTTTTTATAATTTTTAAATAACAAACATAAAAGTTTTTATTTAACTAATAACTCCACTTATGATTAATTTGTGTAACATAAAAATTGAAAAATTGATTTCTAATATTTAAAAATAGGGATTAAATAAATTAAAGGATTAATTTGTCTGAAAAAATTAATTAATTGATAGATATTGATGAAGGTATGAATTTGTGTAGAATGTATATATATTTACTTTACAATTTTCTTAATTAAATTTTTATTATTTTTATTTATTTATTGCGCTCTCTGTCTTTTCTTTAATGTTGAGAATGTGTAACTGAAGAAAAACTATTTCTTATATAAATTCTTCGAAGTAGATAGTTATTTGAAAGAAAAAACGAATTTCTTTCAACAAGGCAATAATTTATTTCTTTTTTTTTTATTGAACTAAAGCTTTGCTTGCAGTTGGAGGATGAATGGGAAGCGGAAAGGAAAATGGAACAAGAGAAAAAGATGAAGCAGCCAAAAAAGAAGAAGGGTTTGAAACAACTAATGCAACAGTGTCTCAATGTTAGAGGGAAACATGATAAGAAGCAAGAAGGATCAATATAATAAATATCCCGTGTCTATAATAATTCTCTTCCTCTGGCGATATATACCTTTTTGGTCTCCTTAATTTTTTTTTTTTTTTTTGGAATGCTCAAGAGTAATCATGCATGGCAGCTTGAGATTCTGATCGATTAATGAATTCAGTTCTGATGAGTTGTCATTAATAAATTATCATTGTATAATGGTTTTTATCTTTATATAATGTATTGTCTCCAAATACAATCTCACTTTTTTGTAAACCAAATGACGCAATTTGTTGTGCCAGTAATCTCAACTAAAAAATCAGTGAAATTTATATACATATTAGATTATGGAGAATCTCTGTTAATTAATTGATGAGGCCTCTGGTGTTCCGATAAGTAGTGGTTATTATGTTCAAAGGTTGACTACTGGTTATTTAATATATCAGATGATACAATAAGTAGATTTATTATCATATATAATTCAAGAAAAATATAAATTGTAAAGAGAGAAGTGAAGTTTATTGCTATGACAAAAGGAAAAATGTAATATAAAAAATTGTTCTTTTATGGGTTTTTGTAGTGATCAGATTCAGACAAGAAATTAAATTAGAATGACAAATTAAAAAATTTATGTATGATGAGCAAAAAGAAAAACAAAAATTCTTGTAACTTTTTGTTTAAAAAGAAAAGCAATGAGATGCGATGATAATGAAAAAGAGATAGGATGATAAATTTATTTAATTTTATTTAAATATTTTATATCTGAAATATACAAAAAATATTTATTTATATTATAAACAAGACTAATAAAAAGATTTTTACAAGATATTTTATATGAAAAATCTAGTTAAAATAATTAAATACTAATTATTTACATATTTTTATTTATTTAAGAATATTTTTTTATTCGTAACAAATTTATATGTTATTAAGATTTATTTTTACATTACTATATTATTAAAATAGAGAGGTAGATGTTAATGAGTAATAGCTCAAATGACATAGTCTTCCATACTCAATTAAAATATTGCGGATTTGAATCTTCTATCTTTGATAAAAAAATTATAGAAAGGTAGATTATACTAAAAAATTATATTTTTATTCTTTTTGTTATCAGTTATTATATTTTTTTTGGGTTGGATATTTGTGGCTCTCACTTCACTTCCTTACTTGGGATTTTACTCTATCTTTGAGTTGAAAATATCTTAATTCTAACCTTATTTACTCTTAACTCGCGGATATCCGATTCTATCCGCGAGTTATAGAAAAAATACACTATTATTATATAACTTGACGATAATTTTAAAATAGAATTGATTTTTATATAAAAAATATATTAAATTAGCAATTAATAATTTTTTTTAGTAGCTAAAGATCTTTTGTATTTAGTGAGAAGTTTTTGGTTTAATATCCACTTAAAACATATTTTTATATAAGTATATAATATATACATATATAGAGTACAAATTAATCGAACCCGCACTTTATCCTATCCACACACAATTCCTACCCACATCCTACCTTATTTACTGCGGATTGAATTGATAACTCTACCCAACCGTATAAAATTGAATTGGTACCGATAGATAAAATATATATTGCCATTCCTACTTAAAATTCAAACAAATTCTAAAAATATTAAAAAAATTAGTTAAGAATCCCTATTATTTTGATTGTCAAACTATTTCCGGATGACACATTCTTTTGTAGTGGGGAAGTACCTACTTACTGCCAACAAGAAAAATACTACTCTAATGATAAATGATTAAGTCAATGCTCTACTTTACAAATATTATAGCCATGCTTAAAATTTTAGTAAATCAAGTATCGAAATCTCTTGTAAATATTTTTATTATTGTTTAGACGTCAGATTGCTATATCCTAATCCATTTTTATTATTTTTAGTTTTAGATAAATTTTGGAATAAAAACTAAATTTAATAATTAAAAGAATTGAAACAAATAAAATATATATCAAGTTTTAAAAATTGGTTCGAATTAATCGGTCAAACCAATCAAATTACAAATTGATAGAAAAAAATTAGGGATTTAAGAAAGAATTTGGATCCTCTAAAGTTTGAATTTCATAAAGTGTGATTTTCTACTCTTGAATAGTTTCTTTTTCATATTTATTCTTGATCTCACCTATAAAATCAATGGTAAAATATCACACTTTATTCTTTAAAATAAAATTCAAACTTTAGAGGATCCAAATCCTTTAAAAAATCATCATTGGACTGTTGAACCGACCAAGAACTGCTTGGTCGAACCAAACTGCGATCCAATCGGTTTTCTAACTTTCTCCAAAATGGCAAACATGTAGCATTCCCGTCAGGCCATCATCTTCAACCTCGAGCTTCTCCTTCCTCTCATCGTCATCGAGCTCCTTCCTCACTTTCGTCCAGTCACCAGCAAGCTACTGCAGCTGTCACAACTTGAAGCTTCGAAACCACCGTCGCAACGTCATTCCTCTCCATTGTGCAGCCACCATTTGAGCTTCGGAACCACCGTCCTTCCCGCCTGCCGTCGCCAGCTCTGTTCCACAGAATCAGCCCTTTGGTCGTACCCTGTCTAGCTCCCTCTCCATGTTCTGTTAGTATTTCAGAACATGCTCCAACCTAACTATTTAGTTTTTGTTTTAATGATTAGGACATTGTTCCAGGTCTTGTTTTGTTAAATTCCAGTTCTTATTTGCAAAGTTTTAATTGTTGTTATATTTTGATTTTTCCTGTTCTTGATTTGTTAAATTATTCATGCTGTTGATCTTAATATGATAAACTGTTCAGCTGAAACTTTGTACTTGTTTAGTAATAAGCGTGTATTTGATCATAATAGGGTGCTGCAAATTTGGAAGACAACAATTAGCTAGTTGTCTTACATCTTTATCTTTTTAGTTCCTCCGATCCTAATTTGTCATGTTATTGAGTAATTAAAAATAAAATATTTGAACATTTAACATTTAATGGCCTACTAATTTGATACCGACACATCTATGGTAATGCCAATTTGTTGATTATTATGGAACTATACATGATTTAAAGATGTTTCGGACATCTTCCAGGGCATTTTGAAGTAGATGACGGTTCATATTTTCAGAGCAAGAAGGCCACTGACCACTTCTACCACCTCGGTTGTCGAGAAATCATGGTGGAATCTTGCATCAGATGAAAAATGCTGAGAAAATTCGCAAAATAATCGTGGACATGCATATGCATAGGAAACAATTCCAAAGGCAGCAATTTGTTAGAATTTGGTTGAATTAGTCCCACATTGCTTAGGATAGCAAATGGAGTGGGTGGCCTAGGCTATAAATATGAGGCTAAGTTTTCCATTTGTTTTTGCACCAGTCAGAAATACTTTAAGCTTGTATCTGATTTTTCTTTTCCTCTGTACTCTTTGATTAGAGAGTGTTGTGAGGTGTAGTTAGATATTTGCTTTGAGAGAGTGTGGGTGTACTGGGGTGCCGGTGAGAGAAAGAAGTCTATGTGTTGTAACAATTTTCACATAGTGATATTCTCTGGTTGTCATTTGACAACGGCCGTGGTTTTTTCTCCGGTAATTGGAGTTTTCACGTTAAATTCTTGTGTTGTGATTGTGTCTATTTTATTTCTTTGTCAAAGGTGTTTTCTCAAGGGGGAATGGTGTCTTATTCCCAACAAGTGGTATCAGAGCTTCGGTTCGGTGGGATTTATTCTTAGTATGCTCTGTGGTTGCAGCATAGTCTGACCTTCCACATCAGAAAAGAAATTTGTCCTGTAGCTTGGTTGCTGTTGTTGTTGCTGGAAGGCAGTGTGACACTGTGAGAGTGCAGTTTGGAAAGGTTCTGGCTAAGGAAAGACTTGGTATTTAAGTGTGTCCATTGTGACCCACCTCTCTTTCCTAGGGACCCTTCCTAGTGCACGGTCTACAGTTGAGTTATACTATTCCAGTATACGGTTGCAACAATGTCAGGATATTCAAGTGCTGTGAAGCTTGAAATAGAGAAATTTGATGGAAGAATCAATTTTGGCTTGTGGCAAATACAAGTCAAGGATGTATTGATACAATCAGGTTTGCACAAGGCGTTGAAGGAGAAGATCTCTGGTTGCTCTCTTTATGAGAGAAGATGATGTTCTCTAGAAGACAAGAAGTATCCTCATGGTATTACCGCACTACCATGGATAAGGATAAATTGTGGCAATCGGGTCCACAATTGCACACGGGCATTGGTTGGCGTTGAGATGCAAGGTGTGTGGCGGAGTTAGGTCGATGGCTGAAGAACTTCCAGGAAAAGCCAATTTGGAAGTTGCACCATGAATTTTCAGCAAGGTTTCGATCTGTACCAAGGCGAAATGCTTGGAGTGGTCTAATTCCAAGTGAGTATACTTTCATGGTGGAGTATGATAGTTCTCTGAACTATGGTTGTCGGTATAGACAATGGCAGCAAAGAATTGTCGGTGTTGACAATGGAAGCTGAAGATGTGTGACTATTTCAATCAAGGTGGAGATTGTTAGAATTTGGTTGAATTAGTCCCACATTGCTTAGGATAGCAAATGGAGTGGGTGGCCTAGGCTATAAATATGAGGCTAAGTTCTCCATTTGTTTTTGCACCAGTCAGAAATACTTTAAGCTTGTATCTGATTTTTCTTTTCCTCTGTACTCTTTGATTAGAGAGTGTTGTGAGGTGTAGTTAGATATTTGCTTTGAGAGAGTGTGGGTGTACTGGGGTGCCGGTGAGAGAAAGAAGTCTATGTGTTGTAACAATTTTCACATAGTGATATTCTCTGGTTGTCATTTGACAACGGCCGTGATTTTTTCTCCGGTAATTGGAGTTTCCACGTTAAATTCTTGTGTTGTGATTGTTTCTATTTTATTTCTCTGTCAAAGGTGTTTTCTCAAGGGGGAATGGTGTCTTATTCCCAACACAATTGAAGGGGGAGCGCAACTGCCTTCACAACCAAGTTGCTCTTCTCAATCTTAATATTCAGTTATTTGTTAATTTTTTTCTTATCATAAGTTGTTCACCTTGATCATCTTAATTTATTGTTTTTGTCATAGGCTCCTGTAGATAAAACTTTGTATGTGATTAAATGGTTTGATCATTGATGATTTGGCATTTTATTTTTAGTTATTTTGTTATTTGATTTTTGAATTTGTATTTGGATGAAATTATAATATTATAATTGATATACTATTTTTAATTTAAATGATATTTTAAAATTTATATTAGAATATAATTATATATTTTTATATTTTATTTATTCTTTTATAATAAAAATTATTTCGGTTAAACTACAGTTAAATTGGTTAAACTAATAAAATTGTAAACCAGTAATTAGAGCCGTTCAAAAAAAGTTCAATTTTTAGAACTTTGGTATATAGTACACATTTTTTTTAATTGTCTACGGTCTCTTAATCTGATAAACAAAAGATTAATCCATTGTGAATCTGAGCTCCATCTAAAAATTTATTATTGATCAATGAGTTGCTGTATGCATAAGGTGGAACTTAAACCTCAATACTTATTTTAGTAAATGAATAAACTCATCACTTAGTTAATCCAAATTGATTAAGTATATATCACACATTTAAAATACTCATATCTTTGTTTTAAAATAATTTTTCAAGACCAATAACTATACCTATATTGAAAAAAATTGAAAGTGGACGGAATTAAATAACAAAAAGAAAAAAGTTAAAATAATTGATAACAAAAAGCAAAGAAGGTAAATGTTTTTTATAATATGATCTAATTTCTTTATTTTTAAATAGTTGTCTAAATAATATAATAATGTAAAAGATAAATCTTAGTAACATTTATCAATAGATAAAACAATGAATGAAAATATGTAATTAATTAATATTTAATTATCTTAATTAAATTTTTAATATAAATTTATTTTTTTATATATTTTTATTTATAAGTTTTTCTCATAATATATATTTCACAAATATAAAATATTTTAAAAAATAAATTTATCATCATGTCTTTTTTTTCGGTAAACTACGTCTCTCTTTTATAGTATCATTATTTTTTATTTTTCTTTTTTGTTTTGGACAAATTATTTTATTGTTCTTTTTTTTTTCCACAATATCTCCTAACCCGACATAGCCCGACAGGTTAAGGACTAATCTGTCACAGTATTGAGCTCCATTTAAGGGTTTATCACTAACCAATTGGTTGCTGCATGCATAAGATCGAGTCTCTCTATCTTTAGTAAAAAAATAAAGTCTCTTGGTTTACCCAAACGGTATCCCCCAACCTGACAGGTTAAGGACTAATCCGTCGTGGATCTGAGCTCCATTTAAGGGTCTCCTACTGGCCAATAAATTACTGCATGCACAAGGTAGGGTTCGAATTCTCGACACTTGCTTAAATGGACGAATGAGCTGACCATTCGACCAACCAAGTTGGTTCTTTTATTGTTCTTTAAATAGGAAGTTACAAGATTTGTTTTTGGTCTAATAGCTACAACGCCCACGAGAAAAAAAAATTTTTTTTTTTACATTGTATTTCTCCTTTGCCAAGTATAATTAGTAAATCCACTCGACATGTGTCATCTGTTGAATGGTTGGTCAACATTTAACCATGCTTAACCACTCATTGTTGGACTACCATAGAACTCACCTAATTAGAACCCTCCAAATACTAGTTCTAATTTGTCTTCATTGCTTTTCTATGTTGCATTCGCTTGTATGGTTGAAAATTCTAACTTTTTGAGCTAATAATTGTTGTTCAAAATCACTGATCCTCATTTGTTCAGAACTTGAATTGATCACAGTAATAAAAGTGCTATAATCTTCATTCAAACCTCTCAATACAGTTTCAAAATATTCATCTTTCTGATAGTGGAATTGTTAAAGCAGCATTTGTTAACTTGTTTATCTTTACTAGATATTCTGTCTTTCAGAATTCATGATTTTAGCTAAATCTTTAGATTCTGCTCTTTGATCTGAATCTGATAGTAAAGTATTTTTATTTCTCAAATTTTATAGGAATAATTGTATTCAACAACTCTATTCACAAAATTACCTTCCATATAGTTGTTAGTAGCCTTTGATTGAATCTTGCTAGCATTGATTTCTTGTCAAGATGACTCTAAAGCTGATTTGACTTGATGCATGTAAAAGTTTGTTTTCATCTACCTTCAACTAACTTGATGCTTGTTGAAAATTTTGACTCTATAGAATCGTTGATATATTAGTTACAAAAATGATGAGAAGTATAGTAGTATACATAAATGTACCAGAAACCACTCAAGTTTGCTTTCAAATCATGATAATAAGAGGAAGGAATTAAGGCTAAAAATAAAAGAAAAAAGTACACACAACGATACATATAACATAACGTATTCCAATAAATGGATTACAAAAGTAGAGATGAAAAATGGAGTAAAGCATCATTTTCATCATTATTGGTATTCTATATATGATTCAATTTAGTTTTTAAATATTTTCAAAATATTTAATTTAGTCCTTCAAATTTAATGGGACTAAGTTGAATAATATAATGTAATCCAGAGACTATACTTTGAAAATTCAAAAGTTAAATTGAATCATAATTGCAAACTGTAAACTTAATCTTATATTAAGGATTAAAATTGAGTAAAGCATGTGATGAGTGATATGAGAAGATGATCCTAAAGAATTGAGTAAGAGTCTCCTCTGAGAAAGCGCCAAGGTCCAGTCCCTGTTCCCATCCTGCAAATTAAATAATTTTATAATTAATAATAAATGTAATGCATATATATTATGCTTGTAATAAAAAGAAATTGTAGAGTAAAAAGTTTATAAATCTAAAGCAAAGCAGCAACAACAAAAAAATAAAATAAGTTGTTTTCTATAAAAAAAAAATTGGAACTTTATTTAATTGTATTTTATATTTTCTATAATTTTAATATAAGAAATTTCAAACGTAAAGTTATCTTTTGTGATTGACAAATTTATTAATTTTTACCTCCAAACTCCAGCAAACATGCGGAGAGTAATATAGATGGCTAGTGCAATCCAGATCCCAATGAATTGTTCGAATTTGTAGAGAACAAATTCTGTAGAAATACTTACTATTGACACAAGCACCTGTACCAACAGTTTCACTTTAGGAGCGAAAAAAAATTAAATAAAATTGGGTAATAACAATCTAGAAAAAACTCAAGCGCAGTTAATTTAACGTGAAGTTAATAGTTAAAAATTGTTATTACATGAAATTAACTGCCGCACTTGAATTTTTACCTAATAATTATTATAAAACATGGCATCAACCATGAAGAGAAAAAGAAGAAAAATTAAAGATATTGGACTGTAAATAATAATTTAATTGGACTTGCCAAGGAGTATGCCGAATATGCAAAATCAGAAGCTCCATAGTTTACACCATCAAAGACGAAAGCCAATGTATTGATTGATTGAGTAGCAGCCACAAACTGGTTACATAAGTAGATCAAAGTAGGAACTGAGTAAAATTGTAACTTAGAAAACATAACTAAGGATGTGGTTGAAATTTTTTACCATGTAAGAGATTTATAAAATATATTCACCAAAAGATACTTTTAAAATGAGAAAATATTCATTTGATTTCTCTTGAAATTAGTCAGATGAATTAATTTTATCTTTATTTATTTAAAATGATTAACTAAGTCTGTTATTTTACAAATGTGATTTCTATTAGTCCTTATTAGTTTTGTGTTGTGCTGACATTGTTATTTTTACTTATTTAACATTATATAATTGGATGCACGTATAAAATTATTTTACACTAGCAATGCATCAAAATTAATTTCTTTCAAAGAAATAGACATTATTTTTTGCTAAAGATATATACCGAAGTGCCTAATCTGATGAGTTGCACAACTTGATGATTTTTGGAAAACAATCCAGCTCCAAAGTAAAGTCCAAAGGCAACAAGAAAAGTGAGGAATAGTCCTAACACAAAACTCATCTGCAGTGTCCTGGTTGCTGAACTTGCTGCCTTCTTATAATCTTTCTCGGTAAAGGAACATGCTAGAATTGCCTATCAATTATTGAAGAAGCATGGGGGAGAATTCTTTTGTTTTGGTACCATAATAATAATATGTTGAAAACTCAGGTGCAGTCGACTTCACGTGAAGTTGATAGTTGAGAGTTGTTAAATGATTTGACTGATTTGATTAAATTTTCATCTAACGACTCTCAACTATCAATTTCACGTGAAGTCGATTGCATCTGAATTTCCGCCTAATAATATATTTAATTAATACTTTTTATTTTGTGTACCTGAACAGCAACAGCCAAACCATCCGCAAGAAGGGATGAAGTTAACCAAACTTGTAAACAAGTTTGAAATGCTGCCATAGGAATTGGACCTAACCTAGATGCTAATGATGCTGCAAAAGTTGTACAAAAAGTCACAGCTACTACCCTCATCAACAACAGTCCTCCTGTACTTCAAAAACACATTAAAAAATAAGTAATGGCTATGATAAAGAGAAAGTCTAGGAATCCATACTTTTATTAAAATTTGGTCAGCACTTAACTATAAAAAAAAGTGACTAATTCCACACTATTAGATATAATCTCCCACTATTAAAAATACTAATAATAATTAATTGATGACCACAAATCACAAAACTTATTGGCCTTTTAGTATTCCTTCTGGACTAAATAGGCCTGTTTAATTCGGTTAACCAAAAACTGTCATTAGATTAGTCTAATACTCTAATTTAAAATAAAAATAGTTTGACAACAAATTAACCAAAAATATATATAAAAAAAAGGGTTAATCAATCAAACTAGTGTAATTTTTTAGAAAATGTGACCTTAAAATCACACCGTGTGCTTGCAAAGTTAAGAACATTACCATTTGTAAGAAATCGGAAAATTTGCAAATCCTTCAGTCTTGGAGGTAACAGATACACTTTTTTCGTTAATAAAAACAAGAGGGTCGTTGCCATGATGTACCTATAAAAGATCGTCATTTTTGTAATATCGGAACAACTCAAATCTTAAAGCATCAATAATGTTATATAACTAATAAAATTTATTATTTTTTGTGAATAATTAGTTAAATTTAAATTTTAAATTATAATAGTATAAAAATAAAAATATCTGTTTAAAATATTAACTTATACTAATAAAAATGGTTAATAACAAAAGAAAAAGAAAAAGAAAAAAAAAAGACAAAGAGAGGTCATAAGAGAGGGAAAAAGACATAAAGAATAAATAAAATATGTAATATTTAATTCAAAATTTTAAAATATCGAATTAATGTATTTTTCATCTTATAAATTTTTTATTTTTTTATGTAAGACTAATTCAGTAACTTTTTTACACTTCCTACTTAACATGATGTATATGCACAGAATCAAATTTAATCCTTTTAATATTATAAACCTTAAACGTTCTTGATGAACTAAACTAAACTAACATAAAACAAATTAAAACTTACTGGGAGATGACATGTGAAAATGCTGCGCCTCTGATGCCAAATTTCAATACAAAAATAAATAGCGGATCCAATGCCACATTCAAAGAATATCCCGCAACTGGAAAAAAAAAAATTAAAAACTATGAGATTTGATTTTGTTGTAATTTTATTGGATGATTGTGGTTTCTTTACATACGAATGACATATAAAGGAGTAGTTGTGTCCTTGAAGCCGCGAAAGATGCCTTGTATCGCCAATGAGAGAAGATAAGCAGGAGCCCCAATACATCTCAGCTTCAGGTACTTCTCTGCTGGATCTCTCATAGGAGAATCCTAAACAAACAACTCACAGTTTCAATATATTATAAATCACTTTTTAGATTTGATTATTTTATTATGATAAATTTAATTATTCTAGCATACAATAAAAAAATATGCGCTTAATACTGCGTTGGATTTATCGTTGGTCTTTATCGACAGTTTTATCATCAGATTTTCCGACAATTATAGCCTAAATTCATCGAGAAATAAATGTTAACGTCGAATTTCGACTTCTATCAAAATATTTGACGATAATTAGTGACACATTTTATCTAAATTGTTGTGTATATTACTGTCAAATTTTTCGATGGAATAATCCAATAGCAACATCATTTATTAAAATACACAGTTTAGCTTATTAAAAACAATAATACGGTCAACAAATTTTTTGTAATGAGATGATTATTTAATTAAAAAAGTATATAATTTAATTGGTATAAATATATAGTAATTGGTTTAGTTATTAAATTTTAGTTCATATGAATTATTTGTTTTTATTTAGGTATATATAAAATAATTTAGTTATTTTAAATACGTTTAAGGAGATAAAAATTGAAACTTTGAAAATTTATTAGATTTTTTTATCTTTCTTAATTTTAGTAATTTTGATTTTGATAAAAAATAAATAAATATTTTACTAAATACACAAGATTAAAAATAATTTATTTTTTCTTATTAATAAGAAAACATATTTTCTGACGAGAAATAGGTCAATTGAATCACAAACAAGAGTTCAATATAATTTTTTTTAAAAAAAACTGACGATATCTCTAGTTTGTTTGGACGAACTACAAAGAATATAGAAATTAGCGACGATTTTTCATTATTTGCGGCGGTTTTAAATCGCTGCAAAACTCAATTCTAGCGGTTTATGAACAGCTTTGATTTGTGGTACGGGCAATAAATTTTACAACGATTTTCAGCAACCACTGCTATAATCACCGTTAATCATATAATTGATTTTGCATAACTACAATTTTCTTTACTAGTTTTTTTTTTTTTAAAGAAATCCAATTCTAATGGATGCTTTTAAAAAAAATTACAATGGTTTTTAACCCCCGTAATTTTTATATGTTAAAAAAATAACTACTAAACTATTACATATGGTACCATTTTTTTATTATAACTTATTTTTTTACATCTTAATTGATTAAACTTAAGATACTTGTATAAAAGAGCACTAAATAGATAAAATCATAATAATTAAAAAAAAACTAATTGATAACACTAATAAAAAAGAATAATTTAGTTGTAATAAAGAGGAAGCGGACAATAGGAGAAACATCTCTTTCTTGAAATGAATATATAATAGATACTATTTATCTTTTTATTTATTAAAAATATTTATAATTATAATAACACACGATTATGAGATTATTAATTAAAATGTAACACATTTTTTAAAAGAAAATAATAATAAATATCCATAACCTAAAATAGCAGTGTTGTAAATAAAATGAAAAACTTACAAGTTTGAGACCCATGATAGCTAAAAGAGGTTTGGCTGCAAAAATAAGGATTGAAGCTTGAAGGAGGCCAAGGATTGTGCCAAATAGCAGTGCTGTTGATGCTGAAGCAATATTTCTCTTCTTCTTTCCAACTTTCTCTGCTTCAATCTTATTCTTACTTCTATTAGCTGATGAAAACTTGTTCAATTTCCCATCTTCTGGAACTCAATTATAATTAAATTTTATGAGTACGCATAAAATTTCATTAAAAAAAATAAATTAGTTTTTTAACAAAATAAATATATAGTTTAATTTTGATGCATTGACAATGTAAAATAATTTATACCGTTGTTGTTTAATCACATCTTTTTCTTAGATAATTATTCACAATGTCAATGTAAAAAATAACACTCACATGAAAAACATAATTACATACACATATAAAACTATTTTATACTAATCGTATATCAAAATTAAATTCTTAAATAAAATGATAAATATCTCTTTTAGAAAAACAGACAAGTTAATATATATATATATATATATATATATATCATTGTTATTATAGAATATATCAAGGACTAATTTATATTTAAAAATATATATATATAATTATTTAAAATGCTAGAGACCAACTTGTTATTATTTTTTAAGGTTATGTAAAAATCAACAAAAATATTTAAAATTCATTCTAAAATAAATGAATAGATAATTCAAATATTTTGTTATGATCATACATTAAACTCTTGCTTAAATATTGAGATACCTTACTTGCAATACTATACCCCAATTACAACAACAATTTAAAAGCGTGGTTAATTAGAATTAGACATAGAAAAAGGAACTATATATACCTTGTCCATTATTATTATTATTTCCGTCAAAGTTCACAATAGCATGTTTTTCCACATTCTCATCATCAGCTGCTGATCCATTATTATTATTGTTGGTAGCCAAAAAATCTTTTGGAGACTTATTATTAGAAATGTGTTGTACTATGGTACCTTTCTCAACATCCTCAATGAACTCCTTCTCTAATGCTTTGATGTTAAGATTTTCAATGGTGTCTTCCTCAGCCACAAAGGAAGTTGTGATACTAACAAGAGGGAATATGGTGATCCTCGAAGCTTGATTCAGTAAGGCGATCGCCACTCCGGCCGCCGCAAGCTCCACCGGTCCTACACATTAAAAGAAATACCTTCAATTCAAAGTTTAAAATAATCATACTATTTTAAAATAATTAGCCAATAAATTATTACATGTACTTAATAAAATTTGAATTCTGATATTTATTTAAACAGACAAATAATAAAATAATCACTTGACCGATATTAGTTATTTAATTGTAATATAACAAATAAAATTATTATTATGTTAATATTTCTCTAATAGAAGCTTATAAGCTAGTTAAATACCTATTATCGAATAATTTTAGACTTAGATAGTACCTAATAATATGGGGAAAAACAAAATTTTCTATATAAAATTCTCATATATATGCAGCGAAATTCAAACTCATGATTTGATAGGATATGAGCCTCGATTTTAATTTTGATATACTGACAGTATAAAACGTAATCGTGTAATAATATATATCTTTAAATGATTATTCATGTGGTAAATATATAAAGTAGTTATTTTTGCTGATCTGATATTACATAATTGAATGTATGTATAAATTTATTTTACATTGATAATGTATAAAAATTAACTAAAATAAAGTATTGTTTTTGTTCTTAACGTTTGGAGTGAATCCTATTTTAATCCTTAACGTTTTAATTATTCCATTTTTATTTCTAAACGTTTAAAAATAACATCAATATTATCCCACCGTCAAATCACTCACTAACAATTAACGGAATTAATGTACTGTTAATAATACTTTTGTTAAATCTATATTTGTGCAACCTCGTTCTTCTACTTTAACCTTCTCAACAAGTTCAAATCCCATTCTCATACTCCCTTCTTCTTCTCTTTTTTACACTATTAATTCTCCAAGAGGGGGTTGAGGAAGAAGAAAGGAGTAGAAAAATAAAATTTAGACTTGTTGAGAGGGTGAAGGTGAGAGAGGAGATCGAACAAATATAGTTTTAACAAAAGCATTATTAATAATATATCAATTTCGTTAAGTGTTAGTAAGAAATTTGACAGTAGAATAACATTAACATAATGTTATTTTAAATGTTTTAAGATAAAAATAAAATGATTAAAATGTTAGAAACTAAAATAAGATTCACCCAAAATATTGGAGACAAAAATAATATTTTACCCTAAAAATAAATTCATGAGCCTATTCCTTATTCTTTTTTATTTTCGATGAACAAAGTAAGAACTTATGCTGAAAATTAAAGTCCTACCCATTACATCAGTTCTCATTTACATTATTCTAATAATGTTGTATATGGAAATTCAGCATTTTATCTTTTGAATGGCCAAAAATTTTTCTTTAAAAAAAATTAGAGATTGAATTTAGTTTTTTTGTTATATATTTTTTAAATTATTATCTAAATATTCTCACAAAATTCATATCAAATTTATACATTATTTACTAAATACAAAAGTTATTTATAAAAAATAATATTTTTATTTTTGTTACATTTTTTTAATTTTTAGAGCGCTTTTGTTGTTTTAATTTTTTATTTTTAGTAGTTTATTCAAGATTTATATTTGTCATAAGGAATTACTTCTGAAAATAAATTATTACAAAAAATTAATTTATATAACTTGAATAAAATTTTTAAAATAAAAGACTTGTTGGAAATCAACACACTAAGGATAGGAAAATACCCAAATGGCCTATGAATGCAGAGTCTATTAAAGAAGCAATGGGATCAGCAGCAACAGCAAGTGCAGAGGGCAATGCAATTCCCAATATCTCCTTTGCAAGTTCATCCATCTTCAAAACAAGTCTACATATACATATATTAATTAGTATAGTTTATATTCATAAATTAAATTACAATTTAATACCAGATTTTTTTCTCATGCAAAGATTTGTGCACTATTCATATGGTCACTTTAATCTGGATCTTAATTAAAAGTGTTTCACAATATCTTAATTTTTATTTAAATAAATTAAAAAAATTATTTAGTGAAATAAATTATTTTAAAAAATTATTATAAAAATACGTTGGATGACTTATATCATTTACCGTGTAAACGAGATAAAGACAATACGAGTGACACGTGTATATCTCGTTGTAATTTCTTAATTTGTTAATTTATTATGTGTCTCGTTTATATTATAAACGAGATATACATATGTTATTCGCATTGTCTTATTTTGTTTACAGTATAAATGAGATATGTGTAAACTTATTTCATTGACATTATAAACGAGATAATTTATCATATGTATTTTGGTTTTTAAAATTGTTTATTTCAATAAATAAAATATTTTTTAATTTATTTAAATAAAAAATTCCAATATCTTAATAATTTCGATCTCTAGTTAGCAATATATTTTTTTTTCATATTAGTACACCTCCTAATAAGCATCCCCAATGCATCACTAGCTTCAAACCAAAATTTATTTATTTATTTATTTTTTGGTCAGGAAATTTTATTTTTGTTTGATTTGATGTTTTGGTTTTTTATTATTAATTGTGAAAAGTTGGTAAGATGAAAAAAAATTATAGATGCATGTGGGAGATAATAAGTTAAGCAAAATGTTGAGAAAATAGGAGAGTAGTAAAATGAAACCACCGTTTATAATGGAGGAGTAATAAGTAATAACAGATAATTCAATTAACAAATTTTCTCGTCAGAGTGTTTAATTACGTATGATCTAATAATTTTAAAAATTTTAGAAGTGTTATATTGTTATTAAATAATAATAAATATTGATTTATCTAAAAATTTTTAATGATGTCAAATTAATTTTTTTAATATAATAAAATAAAAAATTGAAGACTTAAATTTAGTAATTAAAAACGCATATAATATTATTAAGTTTTATTTATTATAAATTCTATATAAGTTGAGATGTTAAATCGATCAAATTTATGTTATCAAATCTAATCACAACGATTAGTTTGACTGAAAAAAGTAAAAAAAACTGATGAATCAAACTCTAATCGATATTTAAACGGTATCATTTAATTTCTATAATTAAATTGGTCAAACTTTGTCAAACTAAATTTAATTAACTAGACCAATTGAACTTACAGGTCATTAAAGCGATGCCGACGTCAACATCTAAGTCATATATAATGTGTAAAAATTAAAAAAAATATATCATTTTATTAACCACAAAATATATTCTATTTTTATGATTACGAATTTACGATTTCTACTCTCTTTCATTCCAATAAATATTTGAAGGATATCATAAATATTAATTAACTGATAAGTTATTGAAACATAAAAATAACAGTTAATTGATATAAAATAAAATAAAAACATTTATTATGAGAAAAAAGTAGAATTTTATATAATTATATAATTATAATTGAGTAGTCATTTAATTCAACTAATAATTTATCAATTGAATTAATAATTTAATAATCTAGTAATCTGACTGATTTAATTACTAATAAAAAAAAGTTTTGATAATTATAAATCAAATTATACAAAAATATTGGTTAAATTAAAACGAAACCATTTTATGTATGATTATAATATTTTCATTTTATGGGAGAGTAAATGAAATATAATAATGTAACCATCATATAAAATTCTACTCAACATGATGCATGATATATATTAATATGATAATAGTATACCTTGCATCTTTAAAGAAAACGAAGATAGGTAGCTTAAGCTTTTTGTTGATTGATGAGTTGTTGGAAATGCCATTATTATTGTTATTATTCTCCTCTTCCATCTGTAAATCTCAATCAACAAAAAGAGAATGGTTCACGGAAGACCCCACAGTCACCTGAATTTGAGTTCAGAAACATGTCAGTGTCTTTTACCACAAAAATAAAGGAAAAAATATGGCAGAAACTCAATTGTAGTCAATTTCACGTGAAGTTAATATTTGAAAGCTGTTAGATAATTTGATTGATTTGACTAAATTTTCATCTAATGACTTTTAGTTATCAACTTCACGTGAAGTCGACTGTACCTGAATTTTCACAAAAAATATACATAAAATATATGAGAAATTAAATAATGTTTATATGTTGTAACTAATTTTTTTGTATTCCCTTTTATTTTAGGATTCATTATATTTTGCCGTTGTAGGAATAAGTGTGGTCTTACTCAAAGTGCAGGTTATATACTTCATCCAATAGTGATAAGGTGAAGAGACTTATTATTTTGAAGAAAAAGTAGAAAAAACAGAAAGTAAAAATTACAAAAGAAACAGAATTTTATTATTTTTAGTATATTTTTTATTTCATAAAATTTTAAAATTAAAAAATATTGAAAATAAAAATATAAACTAAATACACCAAGGGACTATATATATTTAATTAGTTTATGAAAATATGTTTTGTTTTCATTTTATTTATTTTGCAAATTTTGTAAACAAGAGTGCAGTAGTGAAAATAGTCAAATTCTATCTATCTATGTTCATTGCTTAGTTTTTTATTCTTTAAAAAAAAATAAAAAACATAAAATAGTGAAATAAAGAAAAACTCTTTTACAAAGCAACAAAACCCTAAATATTTGTAAATTTGCTTACCTTTCTTGAATGAAAGGTCACTGAGGAAGTGATGTATTTATAGGAGTTGGAGCATATATATAGCATGTAGTGGAAGATCTGAAATAAATTAATATTATTAAACCTAAATATTACTCGTGAATCATGATAGTTTTTGATAGCAAGAAGTAATAGACAAAAGGGTAGCATGAATTTTGTCATGTTTATATACTTTGTAAGTCTTTCCATCCTCGTCATTCATTTCTGAAATTCAAGATGTCGTTTTCTAATAACTAAAATCATTTATTTTATGATGGTATGGATGTTAATGTTATGACTTATGTGATTAATTTGCTCGTCATAGTCTTCAACAGCACCTTTTAACTTAGTAGATTTATTCATTCATTTTTTTTTTCAAAGATAGAAGTGAGACTTAAATTCGTTATCTATAAGTGAGTATGTATACCATTTGAATTATAATTTGTTGGTAGGTTTTTTATTCAATTATTTAAATTAAAACTAAAAAAATAATATTGTTAAACTTATTAGTAAAGTAAAAAATAGTAAAAACATTTTAAACATGCATACACATTTGTTTTTGGGATGTGAATTTATTTAGCAGATGTGGTGTCACTGACTATCTGACTTTGGGAGATCGTGATCTTTTTCGGGCTCAATAAAAGAACACTATGAGAGCTGGACAGGTGTTGCTAATAGGAAGAGAATACGCAACAAGTGGTTCATATGCTTCTTTTCGATTATTTGGAATGTCTGGTTAGAGAGAAATGGACAAATTTTTAATAATAAGGAAGGGAGTTTGGAGATGTTCCAGAAATCCATAATCAGTTTTAGAGAGTGAAGTACCTTGGATTCCTTTTGTTGTTGATGACAATGCCAGAAATGACACTAGAGATAGTAGTCTGTTTATAGCCTTTACATATTCTTTTTGTATGTTTGTTTCTCGCGTCTGTGTTGAGCTCCTTTATTCAAAAAGAAAAAGCACGCATACACACTCTCATACACACACGCACGCACATAGATACGGACACACTTTTTCACTTAGTTTTATATATTTTTGGCAAGCTGATATTCTGTTTCTTCTTTTTGCTCTAATTAGAATCATATAACCGTTACACCTATTATGCATTATTGATGATTTGCTTTCCTTATTAATTATGATATGATCTTCCTTAATTACTAACAAAAATAGTCAGAACTTGTTTAAACGTTAATTAATTTTTTAATACAAAAATATTTGACAATAAAAAATATTAATAAAAAAATAGTCAAAATTTATTTTATTTAATATTTATTAAATATTGTAATAATTAATTAATATTCAATAAGACAATTCTGGCTATATTTTTTGTTTTTCTAACATTACGATTTTTAATAATCATGTTTTTTTATCATCTAAATGAGAAATAGAGAGACAAAGATTTATCTATCCTATTTCTGTTTCTGGCATGACATTCCTTATCAGCATCTTTGTGAAAAATAGGTGGAAACATTTATTTATCCTTTTCCTTTTTGTGGTAATCAGTTTTTCTTAACATCTTGTAAAAAATAGTTACAAATTAAACATTTGCTGATTTCTTAGCATCCTTGTGAAAAATAGATATATACTACTAGAAAAATAATTTTTAGAGATCATTTATCATACTTTAATTTTAATAACAATAAAAATAGTCATTAATATATTTATTACCAATTAGACATTGACCATCTTATATTTTATCTTTAAAAAATTTTAGTAATAATTATACAATTATCGATAAAAACATATTTAATGGCTGCAAAAAATAGATAATTTTAATTATATAACATATAATAATAACAACAGCAAATATATATTTATCATAAAAATATTAGTTAAATAAGATATATAGTGGTCATTATGTTATTATCACTAAAAATAATTTTTGTTGTAGTGATAAACATTTGGTTAGCCTTTTCGTTGAGTAAACTGCAAAAAATATCATTGAATTATAAACTGCTAGCATAAGTATCTCTCAAATTTGTTAATACAAAATATTTTTAAAATATTTTTAAATGTAAAAAGATAAAAATATCTTTATTTTTATAAGTAATAAATCACTTTTATATTTGACAAATTATTTATGAATTTGATATAAAATTTATAGAAGTATTTGGATAACTATTTAAAAAGAACATACAAAAAATAAAACCAAAATTCAATTTTTTAATTTTCTTTTTTGTTTTTTAAAAGTGTTTTGTCCTTTTTTCAAGAAAATAATATATAGTGTAAAAAATCACTAAAATTTAAAATAAAAGATCTTACCTAACTAATTATGTATGCTTACAAAAGCTATATTAAAATCTATTCTCAAAAGACCTTTTTGAAAATATATATTTAAGAGTTAAATATACTATTGTTAGATTTTCATATTTTAAAATATTTTTTTCATTAACAAATTTAGAGAGTATATTTGTTAGTCACATAATAATTCGGGAGTTTTTTTGTTAGTTTATTTCCTCTCTTTTTCATTATTCTAGCATCTTAGACTATATTCACGAGTATTGTTTAAAAATATTTTAAAGCATAGTAGAAGAAAAAATAAGTAAAATTTATGTAATGTAGCGACAGAAGCGAAAACTTCGTATAAAAACTGCATTTTTATTATGATAGAAATTTAGATGCAGTTGACTTCACGTAAAGTTGATAGCTGAGATCAGAGTCGTTAGATAATTTGATTAGTTTGACTAAATTTTCATCTAATAGCTCTCAATTATTAATTTTACGTGAAATCAACTGCACATAAATTTTCACCTATTATTATATTCCTATCAAAACTTGACACAAACAAGGCGTGGTGGTATTATTATTATTATTGTTGTTATTATTTTGTTGTTATTAAGACTTAAGGCATGCATCATATGAAATGAGATTATTATACGTCATGCATCATTATATGATGAGATGAGAAGGTTTGGTACGACTGTTTAATCTGAAATCATGAATAATGCAAGTGTGGGCAACCATGGTATTGATTTTATAATAAAAAAGGAGAATAATTATACGGAAGATGACATTTTTGTTTATTGATATATTTTATCTGTTTCAAAATAATTGTTCCAAAGTAAATACTTCTTTGCTAATTGATTTTGATTAGACCGTCATTGACAATTTTTTTTATCAATATGTTATTGTTTTTAGAATTATTAACAAAAATATTATTTTTAGTGACAATAACAAATTTTAGTGGCAATTAAATATTAAATGTTTTATAGATTTTAGCGTAACAATGGTCGATAAGAAACTTTTTATTAATATTGCAATGAAGTAGTGAACAGAATATGAACTAGTATGAGGTCTACAAAATAATGATGACCGATTTAAAAATGTCACAAAATTATCTAAATGAATTATATATTACAATTTACAAGTGAGTTGTGATTAAACAATGGTAAGATGTAAATGCTGACAATATAGTATATATAGAATGAAAAGCCAATAAAAAAAATTTATACTATATAGTCACAACAGAAATAACAAAATCACATAATAATTCTAAAATTATCAGAAATAAATATTTCAAAACAACAGTTAGTTAAAATTGAATTTCCGCAATGTATATTGAATTTTTGTTGGACTTTACATGTGTTTTTAATCACTTAATGTTACATCAGCAAAATAATTATTTTTTATATTGACGACATAAATAATTATTTAAAAGAATGAATCTAATTACATAATTATGTAAAATATTTTATTTTAAATTTAATTATTCTCTTAGTTTCTATAATTTTGTGAAATTTTTAATTAGGTCCCTATAATTTTTTTTAATTGAGTCCCTGCACCAATTTTTTTCAAAGCGTAATGGTTTTTAATAATTAAAATTTAACACATATAATTGATTAAATCATGTTATTTTTTGTCAAAATTAAGTCAGACAAATTAATTTGACTGAAAAATGATAAATCAAATTTTGAACTGATATAAATTAATATTTTTTTTATAAAAAATAACAACAATATATACCCCTATTATAGAAAATGACTAAAATATTCTTATTATATATATTAATTTTGAGAATTCTAAATTCCAACTCTTTTCTTCTGTGTTGTCGTAGGGTTAAAATTTAGAAATTTTAAAATTAATTATATATATAATAGGAGTATTTTAATTATTTTTTATAATAAAAATATTGTAGTTATTTTTTATAAAAAAATTAATTTATATTAGTTTAAAATTTAATTTATTAATTTTTTAGCTAAACTAATTTATTCGATTTAATTTTAATATAAATAATATAATTTAATTAATTATATATGTTTAATTTTAATTTTTTAAAAATATATTTAAAAAATAATTTTTACATCTTTATCTAAGTGGTTCTAAACGGAATACCTTAAAAAAAGTTCTTTTGACAGGAACTTTTCGCATTGTGCTAGATGATGGAAAAAAAAATTTACTAAATTTTTTTGGATAGTGCGAGAAGCATCTCATCACACCCGAAAATAACATCTTTCAGTCCCATTTTCAATAATATTTTTATATTAAAATTTCTTAACCAGTAATTTATCTGTTAATAAATTGATAGCAATTTTGATTACTTTAATATACTTAAGTTTCAGAGTTGATGAATCTGATGTATATTTGATTGTGCGATGTGTTCTAAATTGCTTGAATATTTCTTTTTAGTGCTGAACTTTCTTGGTTTTCATTAACTGTGTTTGGCTTCTTTTATATATATAATTCTACCAACCTTTTTTCTAATAAAGAGTTAATAATTCTCTGTGACATATTTAATAATTATTGAATAAAATAAAGGTGAAAACTCAGGTGAAGTCGACTTCATGTGAAGTTGATATCTGAGAGTCGTTAGATAAAAATTTAGATAAAAATTTAGTCAAATCAGTCAAATCATCTAACGGCTCTTAGGTATCAACTTCATGTAAAGTTGACTGTACCTGAGTTTCTACCTAAAATAAATTATATCATTATTATTTACACTAATTTTTATTAATTTTAACATGAGTTTTAATAATTTAACCAATTAATTATAATATTTTTTTTTTACAAATTATAGGAATTACTAGAAAAGTTTCATTTTATAATTTTTTTTCACACTATCGATTTATTAATTAGTTAAAAAAAAACTCAATCTAATATTTTCATAGCCAAACAGTAGAGTTTTTCTAATCGAAGAAAACTTGCATTTTTCGTTAAACAGTGATGTGGTTAAATATAGGATACGAGCCAATATAATATATATAGTCTTTTTTAAAAAATTTGAGCATGGATTTGCTAGATTTTTTTAAAATAATGAGAGTGAAGAACCGCAATTTGGTTTTTCTTTTGTTTATTCTTTTTTAGCTTCTTTTTTTTTCAGATAATTAATAAATGGGTGGTTTATTTTGAAAAAAGTAAAAAATTACAAATAGAATTTCATTCTTTAATAACACTTGTAATTTGCACAAAAAAGTTTTACTATAGTTAATTATTTAAATTATTAAAACTCAGGTTATATTAAGAGTTAAAATTAATTATAGGGACACAATTTATTTCATCTAATAATTATTAAATATGTCATCATAAAAGATAAATAATTTTTTATTTGAAAAAAGAGTTATGATAAATCTAATTCATTTATTTTAAATTTTGTTTGTTGTTCTTTTCAAACGTGAATTTGTCACTGAGAATCTTACTACTACTAATAGGTAGTAGTAGTAGGAGATGATGACAATAATATTATTATTATTATTATTATTATTATTATTATTATTATTATTAAGAATTTGATAACAGAAAGAAATTAATAAAAAATAATCAAAATTTATCTTATTTAGTATTTATTAATTATTATAATAATTAATAAATATTAATTAAATAAAATAAGTTTTGATTATTTTTTTTGTTTTCTTATTAATATTACCATTCATTACTTTAAGGAGTTCATTCATCATTTTTATTACTGTGACTGAAGTTAAATTAAAATCGATCAAAATTGTTTGAAGAAAAAAGAAAAAGAAAAAACAGACTCCTTAATTAACTTGCTACACATATCAACACAATTTTGAATATAAAGGAGCATATTTCATAGATAATATCCATTTCCTTTTATTTATAACATATATAATATAATAAATTCATCTGAAGATCAGCATAGCATGCTTTAATGGGGCAATTCCTCAGCCATTTTAGTCTCCGAATTGTGACAATTTATTCTACAACGACAATGTTTCACACACTTTATAAACCAAACGCAGCATTCAATACCATTTCCTGTAAAATATCAAAACAAAAATTTATTATTTTCATCACCTTATATTAGTTAGAATAATAAAATAAAAAAACAGGATAATATGCTAAGAACTCACCTTCAATATTTTTAGTACTATTATTATGGACGGCAACCTTAGTAGTTAGTGCAGGCCTAGGAAGCTTCACAATTGTAGTATCTGCATTTGTCGAAGTAGCTAAGAATGTTATGCTTATGAAGAGGTATGAGAAGATAACACACACTAGAATTTCCTTTCTAACCATCTTTTCGATCCAATACAATTTTTCTTCTGTTGGCTAATTAACCTTTGTTGGTATTTATAATACTACCCGGTTCCATTATTTTAAACTTAGTTTGATTAGACTTTTTAATGAAGTGTTTGTGCTTGTAATTGATAAATAAAAAGATTGTGTTTATATTTGTAACTTTTAAAAATTATAAATATTTTTAAAAGTATCTAAAGAAAAAATTTTAAAATTTGTTTATACTTATTAAAATTACGATTTTGTTAGGTAGACAATGATTTTTTTAAATAATGTGAACAATGAGTTCTAGAATTGACCCAATAAAGTAAAAAAACATTCCTATTCAAATTATTTCCTAAACCTTAACACTAGGTAACCATCCGCACACCTAGTGAATTGAACATCTAGTCATTGTTAATTGTGTATGAGTAAATTGAATAAAAAAATAATCATCCAATTAAGAATAATCAACATAATCATCTGTATACTTATTGAATTGAACATTTAATATATCTATTGTTCACATTGTTTAGTATTTTCATTGTCTACTTATACTTTTTCTAAAATTAAAATGTCTAACATATAATTTCATACATTAATAAATAGAAAAATTTTCAAGTGTACCGTCATACCAATGTTTTACTGATTTTTAACCGTTGATCTTAATTATAAAAAATATATATAATATATATAATTAAGATCAACGGTTAAAAATTACTGACTGATACAACGGTACATTTGAAAATTTTCTTAATAAATATCTAAATTAAATTTTTTTGTTGTACAACATGAAAAGACAAAAAGAAAAGGCAAAAAGTCAAAAGCAACCACAAACTACTCCAGGTCTCACTGCAGGATTTGAAGCAAAGGACCAAGAAGATGATGAGGCCATAAACTCATTAATTTCTATCACGATTTTTTTAATTTTAAACATTATTTTATCAAATACAATCCTTGATATTTGTATTTGTTAACAGTTATTTTTTGTTTAATTTATTAAATAGATACTATAATTTTTAAAACTTAATTGTGTCAATGCAAAAATAAATATACAATATGCATGTTAAAGGAAAGTATTAATAATGAGATTTGGAAAGAGCCAGTAATGAAATTTAATGGACAATAATCTTTAATTTAGTCAATATGGAAAAATAAAGATACAATATGAATGTTAAAGGAAAGTATTAATAATGAGATCTAGAAAGAATCCATAATAAAATTTAGTCAATAATAAAGTTTAATTGTGTCAATGAAAATATAAAGATTTATATATAAAAATAAAGTTTATTATTTTAACAGCATTTTTTGAATATATAAAACTTGTTAATGGTATATGCTATTGTGTCAAAAGTTGTTTATATAAATTACATGAATGGTTAGGTACCGATTAAAAATTTTTAAACAAAAATGTTTGGTAACTAAAAAAAATTATAAAAAAAAGTAATGCTAAGAAATTAAAAGGGTATTAGCTAAAAATCAGTCAAATACGTTTGGGTGAATTCAAAATCTCTACGAGTTAATATATAGATATTTTTTCTGCTAAGTATCAGAATGTTTCTTTTTCATATTAAATAGATGTTCTTTTATATATTTTTCGAATTTTTTTGTATTACAAATGTGAATGTCTCTATTTCTTTAAAAATTCATAATTTTTTTTTAAAATTATAACTGGATATTTCTTTTGTTAAGTATTATGATGTTTTTTTTCATATTAAATGAATGTTTTTTTATATTTATGTAATTGTTTAAAAATTTCTTTTGACTAAGATCAAGTTTGTAATTTGCAGTCAACACCCTTCTCTTCAACCACCCGTTCATCCTTTCAAAACCACATCCAAAACCAAATCCCCACCCCAACCGAGAGCCCCCCTCTGTCCGTCCACCTCCTTTCATCTCCTATATTTCTTCTTTTGTTTAGTCCAGCTAAAAAAAAACAAAAAAAAGAAAAAAAGAAAAATTTTAGCATTACTTTTTGTTTTCTTTTATTTAAATTTCTGCATCTCTTTTTTTACAGTTGCAGTGCTGGCAGCAAGTTCTATAGGCTCTGCGGTAGAGATTTGGACGAAATGATAACCGGCACCTTGCAGAGGAGTGCGTTCCGGTGAGGAGGCAGAGAGAACCTGAGAGAGAGAGGGATTTTTGTATGTGATTGTTGGAGGTGAGTAGGTTAATATGAGAGAAAAGATGAAGGTTTTTATAGTTTTAATTAGGTTTTAATTAAGTTTTAAATTTTGAATTTAAAAAATTTAAAATTAATTAATTATTAATATAAATTAATGTGATTTTGTT
Organism: Arachis hypogaea; assembly: GCF_003086295.3. Lineage (NCBI taxonomy): Eukaryota > Viridiplantae > Streptophyta > Magnoliopsida > Fabales > Fabaceae > Arachis > Arachis hypogaea. Next base: position 44,607,642 of record NC_092043.1, read on the forward strand.
TAGTTTTTAACTGGTATCTTTTTTGTTCTATATACTTTTCCAAAAAAAATCATAATTTACTTTATTTAGAATTTATTAATTGTTGCAACAATTAATAAATACTAAACAAAGTAAGTTTTAGCTATTTTTTTTCATAGTATTACCGATTTTTAAATTATGAAACGGACGTTTTGTTTTTTGGAGAAATTGTCAGAAATTAAAAGGGCATGGGCATTTACTCACAAACTAACAATAATGGTAAGAAATGGTTATAATTAAAAATTTAAAATCAATTACGAGATATAATTAGAAAAATGAGAATATAATCAAATAAAGAGAATTGGATTAATAAAAAATAATTTCGTGATATAATTTAAATATAGTGACATTGATTGAGAAAAAGTCAATCATCAATAATGAGATTAAATACATTATTTTGTCAAGAAAAAAATCAATTGCAAGATATAACTTGGAAATATAATGAATTAGAGATTTATTTATAAAGAAGAATCAATTATGGAAATAACTAAGATATAATGGGTACTAATATTGGATATAGAAAATTTAATAGATAGAATTGAAAAAGAAATTTGATAATGTGAGGTACATTTTGGCGCAAATTCTAGAATTTATTATTGTTCCTACCCTGATCCAACGGTATGGCCCAGGTCCAAATACACCAAAAGGCCCAATCCAAAGATTGGCCTTCGTTATTCACCGACCTCTTCAAAAGAGGTCGGACTCAACACAGACTTCTTTTCAAAGAAGTCGGGCTCAAGAAATAGCTGGCAGATAACACTTATTCAAATAAGTAACTGCCCCTAAAATCTCTCTAACCACTTCTAGAAGCCATATCCCAACAATCCCTAGATAAAGGGACGGTTATCCACCTAAAAAGGTGGCACTACTCCAACGGTGGTTATTGGATCACCACTATAAATACCCTGACACTCCTCAGGTATAACCAAGTTCCAATACATTCTAAACCTGCTTAACCCCATGCTGACTTAGGCATCGGAGTGTCTTTGCAGGTACCACCCCCCATCTCTTGGAACACACAACTCGGAGGCGGCTCCCAGACGTAAACCAAGTCGGAGACCACACTCCTCCAGCGCTTGGGCCTCAGACAAGCCCAACCACCGTCCGGTTCTAGGTAAGCCCCGGAACATTGGCGCCGTTGCCGGGGACCCGGAGCTCAATCCTTGATAATGGCGGATGATCAACAAGATGGTCGGACAACCTCTCGACATGAATAAGATGAAAGCATGTTAAAAAGAAGCTGGAATACAGTTTCTATGGATACCAGAAATCCCGTAAAAACTTCTCCCAATGGGCAGAGGATATCAAATAGGGATGATGATTCTACTTCTACAGTTAAATTGGATTAAAAGAGAAGAAAGCATCGTCCCAAGGCCATTGTAGAAAGCAAACCAAGATGAACTCGAAAGCCAATTGAATAAAAGAATTTTCAATTCAGAAAATTCAATTGGCAAAAGAAGTTACGTAAAAAAAAAAAAAGACGAACTCGAAAGCCAATTGAATAAAAGAATTTTCAATTCAGAAAATTCAATTGGCAAAAGAAGTTACGTGAAAAAAAAAAAAAGAGGAAAAGGGAACGTGACTAATCCCAACCTCTTCGTGAAATAAGATGGGCAATGACACCTGTGCCAACTTACAATCTCGGAAAAATCCATGATACCCACTCATGAAATGGAACAGTTGCATGTTCCAAACACACAGCATCAGCCAATTTGAATGCAACCCAATCCGACAACGGAGTGATGAATCCAGTTTTTTCTTCAGTGGATTCACCTGTCAATTACAACAGTGAATAACACAAAGAATTCTCATGGTACATCTTTCGTTGGTTGCTCACAAATTACATCACTGCCAATGAATATGGAAAGAAATATTCCTGTGGTAGAATTTAATGTTGTTTGCACACCAATAAAGATGGATGTCTTCCAGAAAGAAAACTGGAATCCGATCCAAAGAAAAAAAAGAAAGTCGGGGTAACAAAGGCCCAATCTTCATTGGAGGGAATGATGGTCAGACTCTTCTTCAAAGGTCGGATGAGCCGGGAGCTCACCAAAAATCCGACCTCTTTTAGAGAGCTCACGAATAAAAGTCCGACCCCTTTTAAAGGTCAGACTTTACAATAAGGTCGGATGAGTTGGGAGCTCACCAAAAATCCGACCTCTTTTAGAGAGCTCACGAATAAAAGTCCGACCTCTTTTAAAGGTCAGACTTTACAATAATGTCGGATGAGTTGGGAGCTCACCAAAGAAAATCCGACCTCTTTTAGAGAGCTCACGAATAAAAGTCCGACCTCTTTTAAAGGTCAGACTTTACAATAAGGTCGGATGAGTTGGGAGCTCACCAAAGAAAATCCGACCTCTTTTAGAGAGCTCATGAAGAAAGTCTGACCTCTTTTAAAGGTTAGACTCTACAATGAGGTCTAAAACCTCATTGCTCAGAAGAATCCGACCTCTTTAGATCCAACAAGGAAAAAATCCGACCTCGTTTTGGAGTCTGTAGAAATCCGACCTCTTTCACAATCAACTCTACAATGAGGTCAAAAACCTCAAAGAATATCAGAAAGAGATTTCGACTTCTTTTAAAGATCAGAGTCTACAATGAGGTCGAAAACCTCCAAGCTTAGAAAGAAAGTCCGACCTCTTTCCAAGCTTAGAAAGAAAAATCCGACCTCTTCTAAAGAACCAAGCTTATGAAGATAATTTGACATCCTCTGAGGATTCAAGTCTACAAATAAAAATCCGACTTCCTTTTACAAAGAAAAGTCCGACTTCTTTCTTGAGGTACAACTTCGAGAACCAGATCCCAAGCATAAATGGCCATGAGAAGGTCATACAAAGAAATTTCTCAACTGACAACCTCGTCTTGATCCAAAATGACATCGGACCAAAAGCGGACGAAGAAAGGCCAACACCAAAATGAAAAGATCCAACAAAGTCACTTAAAGACTTGAAAGAGAACTACTACAACATACTCAACTTACTCGAAAACAATCTACCTAGATTGTGCCATGTTTACAACAGAAAGGATACTACAGCTAGAAAGCGCACCTTACTCCTTAATGCACACTTTTTCTGACTTGAAGTGATGAGATCCAAAGTGGCGTAAGAAGTTATAAATGCAAATCGTGGTCCGACCTCATTAAGCCATTTGTACTAAATCAAACTGGCAAGGGGCAAAGCCTAAAACGAATTGCACAAATAACTTAAGGACAACATGATCATAATCAAACATCAACACGAAGAGGATGTAAACCCGACGTCACAACAATTTGTTTTAAAACAAATTGAAAAAGGATGGCGATTTATAAGAATGCCTCCTCAAGCCAAGAGATAAGTATCCGACCTTACTAAGTTGACACAACAAGTATAAAACAAGTTATCCGACCTCCCAAAAAGAGAGTCCAAAAAAACTTGTAAAAGTCACATAGCAACAAATAGTAAGATTCAAGAATGGCATGACTGAATACTCGAGTCCGACTTTATGAAGCTCGACCTCGAGTAGGGGCACTGGCTTATCATGAAAGCTAAGTCCAAAATTATTAAAAACTAAAGACAACATTCTACAATGATGCTAGAGCACGAAAGAAGAACGTGACCCCCTTCCAGAAACCTGAGAGCAAACTCAGATAAGGAAAGAGCTCTTGAGACAAAGGATGGCTACGAGATTCGCCGCAAAAGACCTCACCTTGATAAGAAAAAATATCAGGCTACTGAGTTCGGGCGAATGAAAGCTGACAACAAAAAGGATAGGACCCTACAAGATTACTGAGATCTTAGGAAAAGCTTATTACAAGGTGACTGACTTAAACAACACCGAGCTACCAAGGTCGTGGCATGCTTGTAACATGAAAAGGTACTAAAAACGAACTCTACTCCCTGATGTACTCTTTTTCCAACTTCATGATTTTTTCCAAAAATTAAAGGATTTTTTCTGAAGAAGGGTTTTTAACGAGGCATCGTAGTAGAGACTAAGGGATCATAGATAGTGAAAAACCCTTCGTAGCAATAAAAGTACCTTCGCAAATAAATAAAGATCTTTTATCTCTTATAAATTCCTTCTCGTTTTTCTTTCTTTCTACGAAACGCACCGACTTAAGCTCGACAAAGCGTGAAAATCCCATGAACCGACCTAGATGGTCGTCAGGATAAAACGACGAGGTACAAGTCGGTGTAAAGAGGTTATAAAAGTCGATCGTAATAAACTCGGAAATTATCTGACTTACAAGTCGGAAAAACCGAGAAAAAAGGAAACGCATCGCAAAAATAACCTAAATCATAAGAGCTCAATAAATCAAAAATTGAGTTTAAGGAATACCAAAAAGAGATCAGGAAACCTATTGAAAGCACTAAGGCAAAAGGCTGTCCCGAGTTGTTAAGGAAAACTTAACTTAAAGAAAGGGACAGTCAGCCAAGAAAAAGGTTTTTCAAAACAAAGATCAAAAAGGTTTTTTCTAAGATTACTGAAATCTTAGAAAAGGGCTACTACAAAGTGTCTAACTTCGAGGGTGAAAAACTACCCAGGTCGCAACACACCTCCAACATAAGGAGATAAAACAATTCCTTAAGAAAATTGATTTTCTACAATTAACACACACCAATTGAAGCTCGATAAACCGCAAAAATCACGGGCCGATCATATAGAAATCGCCTGGATGAAGCGACGAGGAACCAATTGGTGGAAAGAAGTTACATATGCGAATTGGAAAGAAAACACCTCGAAACAGCTCGGGCCAAACGGGTTGAAAAAGTTGTGTTTAGAACAAGTCGCAAAAGTAACTTAACTAAATATGCCCCTTAAGGCATAAATACGATCTAACAACTCGATCCACACGGATAACAAATGGATCGTACAAAATCTCAAGCCCACAATCTCATCTCTACAAGTTCTAAAAATAAACGACCTAGTCGTATAAAATGGAACACTTTCACAAAAACAAGTTGTTCCAAGAAAACTTGTTCTAGCATTCACAACAACATAAGGATAACTTGGATTAAACGAGTTATGCCAGTCAACCATATTTTCAACGAAATTGTGTTAAGCACAAGTCGTGTCTATCTAAAAGCAAAGCTTTAAAAGTGATTTGTATGAAAATGAATCACTTCAACCAAACGACTCGTATAGAAACGAGTTAAAAAGGAAGGATTGTAAACGTTTTTGAACAAAATCGAAACGTAAAAACTATCCTCCAAAACAACTTGGATAAAACAAGTTGTATCATACACAAGGACGACAACCTTGTAAAAACTAGAAAGGGGAGGGAATAAGCATATAATCCCTTCACCTAAGGCGCCAATTTATGCTCGACAAAGCGCAAAAATCACGAGCTGGCCTTTTCAATGGTTGCTCGGATAAAGCGACGAGGTATAAATTGGTGTCCAATGGTTATAATACGGCTTGATGATTTAAAACAACTCAAGCCCATGAGTTGAACAAAATCGAGTAAAAAATAACCATATGATCTAAGTAATTTAAATTGCGCAAAACAACTTGATATATAACGAGTTGTGCTTCAAAAAAGTGACTTGTATAAAAAACAAGTCATCTAGAAAACTCAGAATGAATGAGTTCAACAAAAAAAGGCTTCATTCGAAAATCCTTTTTGCTTGATAGCTCGAGTCCGACTTCATAAAGCTCGACCTCGAGCAGGGGCATAATGGATAGAGCAACGAAGTCCGATGGTTATAAAGATGATCTGATAGTTTAAAAGGACTCAAAATAAACAATTTGTACTTGAAACAAGTTGTGAAGTCCTAAAAAACAGCTCGAATTTAAATGAGTTGTATGAAATTAGATCAAGAAATAGCCACGTTTTAATTAAACGATTTGAAATGGAACAAATCGTAAGACCTTAAAACTACTCGCATTGAACGAGCTAGATGAGGTTATACTAAAAAAAAAATAGTTACGAGTTTTGAAATAAACGATTTGTATCAAAACAAGTCGTAAGAAATCAGAATAAGTTTCAGAAAGGTGATTTGTATTAAAACAAGTCATGCATCCTCAAAACAACTCGAACTGAACGAGTTGTACAAAATTAGGATAAGAAATGTTTTCTGGTTAAGCACGATGTGCTAAAACCAGTCATACAAAGCCTACAAGCCTTAAATAACTCAGAAAGAACGAGTTGTACCAATCAGTCTTAGAAAAAAGACTTGGCCAAAAACAAGTTGTTTAAAGAGGGAAAAGTATTTATAGCACGCCAGGGGCATAAGGGTAAATTGACGCGATCATTAAAGAAACGCGCTGTTACCAATGTAACTGCTCCCACGTGTAAATGCGAAAACCCCAACAGACGCGACGTTTGATTAGACTTGGCGGTTAAGAAATTTAAAATCACGCCAGTTTTAAAAGTTACGTCAGCTACAGACCAAGTTCAATACTCGAATCCAACTCATAAGCAAAAGAGATTGGACTCGAGTAGGGGCACTGTTCCTACCCTGACCCAACGGTATGGCCCAGGTCCAAATACACCAAAAGGCCCAATCCAAAGATTGGCCTTCTTTATTCACCGACCTCTTCAAAAGAGGTCGGACTCAACACAGACTTCTTTCCAAAGAAGTCGGGCTCAAGAAATAGCTGGCAGATAACACTTATTCAAATAAGTAACTGCCCCTAAAATCTCTCTAACCACTTCTAGAAGCCATATCCCAACAATCCCTAGATAAAGGGACGGTTATCCACCTAAAAAGGTGGCACTACTCCAACGGTGGTTATTGGATCACCACTATAAATACCCTGACACTCCTCAGGTATAACCAAGTTCCAATACATTCTAAACCTGCTTAACCCCATGCTGACTTAGGCATCGGAGTGTCTTTGCAGGTACCACCCCCCATCTCTTGGAACACATAACTCGGAGGCGGCTCCCAGACGTAAACCAAGTCGGAGACCACACTCCTCCAGCGCTTGGGCCTCAGACAAGCCCAACCACCGTCCGGTTCTAGGTAAGCCCCGGAACAATTATCTTTATGGATCTATTTAAAAAAGGAATCAATCACAATATATATAATTGAAAAAATCATAATTGAAAAAATCATAATGTAATCAATTTATTTTGTTATTTATAGAAATAATAAACAAGAGAAGTAATCGATATACAATAAAAATCAATAATAGGTATATATATATGTTTGGTTTGTCGGTTCCTGAATGAGTCGGAGATGCTATGTATGTGGTGGTAAGAAGGGGACTTGGATCTGGATTGTTGGTGTGTGAACGGACCCTCCCGGACTGACGTTGAAGAGGGGGGAAGGTTGGAGCCTCGCGACCTACCGGAATGATGTAGCGCTGAGTGGGGGAGCCACCTGCAAAAGAGACTCCGACGCTCAAGTCAGGATCCGTACAAGGTGACAGAAAAGTTAAGGTGGGGTTTTGGTGACGTACCTGCGGGGAGAGGTATGACCCTCCCCATATATATCCAGTACTTGGGTGGGTCCCACATGAGCAGACCCACCTTCCAAGAAATTTCCCTTCTCCAGCTGGTTAGTTTCACGCATACAAGGAGGAGGCACGCGGGTCGTCCTTGGTCCGGGTAAGGTGTGTTGTCGGGTCGGCGATTTATCCGGTCCTGAACTCCGACCTAGCTGGACTGGGCCGAACAATATAGTTGAAGTGGTAGAATTTGACAAAAAGCTTGAAGACTTAGAGCACTACCAAAAATGCACCCCTTCCAAGTAGAATTATTGTCGAAAATTTCCAACTAAAATTTCCATTGAATTTTAGCGTCGAAAAATCCAACATAAACGACATTTATTCATTTTTCGCAAAATATTACTATTGGATAAGCAATTTCGACGGTAACTCCCATTACAAATTATGGTGTGCTTTTAAATGTATTGACACCAAATATTATTGTCGGATAAACGGTGGTAATTCAAATTACCAACATGCGCCATTTAATTTAAAACGACCATATTTATTGTCGGATTTTTCTGCCAAAAAATCTGACGATAAACTAAGTATTAATTCACAGTGTCAGCTTCCTCCCCCTCACTTCTACAAATTCAAAACCACTCATCCCCCTCCCTTATCTCAACGCCACACGTCATTCTCACCAATCACCATTTCACTACAAGAAAAATGTTGAGTACCGTTGGATTTAGTGTCTTGAGTTACTATTGGTTTTATCGACGGATTTATGGAGGATTTTGTTGTAAAATTCGTTACGTGAAATTATTACCGGCGGATTCACTTATCCGATGGTAAATTTGTCGATAATATTTGGAAGAAAAAGGTATGAAATAGGCATGAAATTTTTTGTCGAATTTCCCGTCGAATTATTCTGACAGTAACACATTTTAGTTAAACGTTGCATTTTGGTGAATCTAATGGTAATCAAGTCTAAAATTGATAGTGGGAACCCTCCCTCCCTTCATTTTGAAAACCCTCTCTCTCAAACCCTCTTCTCTATTTCTCTCTCTACCAAGCCCATCCCTCTTTGTTGCCGCTCCAGACACCGTCGCTGCTCTAGTCTTGCCGCCGTTGGCCCCACTTTCTCGCCGCTTCTCCGTTTCTCTCTCTACCCAGCCCATTCGCCCCTGCTCAAGGATCGTCACCGCTCCAAATTCAGGTATATTCGCACTCTCTATATCCATGACATCTATTTTAAAATTAGAAACATAATTTTTTTAATTGTTAGTGGGTTACCTGTTAGTTTGTTATTCTATCAGCGTTAATAATTTGATTTGTGAGGGTTGTAGCTTTTGAATATTTCTAAGTTAGTTGGAATGTTATACATTTTTTTAGGAATAAGGATTCTGAGAATGTTGGTTTAGAAATCATGCTTAGTTTGTATGTTTGTGTGTGTTAGTTATTATATTAGAATATGAGAACATATCATGCTTAATTATAATTTATGATTTAGGATCTTGTTAATTTTTGGTCATGTTAATTTAGAGTTAAGTTAATTTAGAATTTGTGTCTTGGTTACCATATAATAATTTAGGATTTATTCTCACTTGTTTAATTATTATTTGTATTTTCTTTCTACTTGTTTTTGTTAGATTGAAAAGTCATGGGCTATGAGAAAAAAAATTTATTTAATTTTTGACGTAAATTCTATTGGTTTGAATAATTGGTTTGTTTGGTGGGTTGTTTGTTTGAATAAGTTAGGGTTTAGGGTTTTATTCAACCCTTGTATGTTAGTTTGGATGGATATTTGGTTTGGATGAAATCCTTGAAGGGTGGAGAAATTCAAATTTTAGGGGAGCCTCTGTCGTAATTTTTATAAGATTTTGAATAAAATTGAAAAATTAAAATTATATTTTCGAAAGTCTTAGAATTATGTTTAGGGTTGATAGATATTTGAGTTAATTTTGAGATGAATTGGTTCTTCTTTAAAATTCTTATTTAAAGTGTTTTAGGTTATTTGTAATAATTATTTGTTATTCATACTTTTTCTCGTATTTGTTATAATTATTTGTTATTTCTTGAGTTTCTTCTTATATTATTATTTATTAGTATTTGTTATATTATTAATATATTTACTATGTTGAGTGTATTAATATGTTTAGAGTTGGTGAATTTAATTGTGTTTTAATTAGAGCTAGTAATATATTCGTTGTGTAGATATGACGACAGGTAGCAGAAGTAGGTCGAGTAGGTCATGTGGTCGTGCTAAAGGACAGCTTCCACCGAATCTCCAATGACTGTTCAGGCATCGCCCTCTACCCCGACTACCCTATCGACCCCTGTGACGTCACAGGTAGGTCTAGCGGATCAGCAATTCATCATGGTCCCAAACCTGAATTACGTGCCTCCTTCTGCTACGCCCCTTGTAGATCCAATGACGACAGATCCCGCGGTGAGTGATTCCTTTAGTACCTCGCAGCAGGATGTCACTCCACCACTACCCGTCATTCGGATGAGGATTTGGCCCGATGGCATACGGGCGTGAGTACATACAATTTTTTAGTCGTACGTTTATTAATCTTAAGTTTACACGTTTCTATGTGTTTGTTAATGTTAGGTTTTTTCTCTACTAGGTTTACACCAAACCCCAATGCTTGAACACAGGAGATCTCCGACATCATTAAGTCAATGTACGACCACCTGTGGCCGACCTACACGCAGATCCCGGTTGAGACCAGAGATCGATGGTTTCAGAAGTGGGTGGCAAAAACCCAATAATGTTGAATTAATTAACTGTATTTGAACTGTATTTTATTCCGACTAACTGCAGTTGAAATTCATATGGAATGCGGAGCATAATCTCATGATCAGTAAGATCTACGACTACCAGACAGCTAAACGTTTTCAGCAGAGGATAAGCGACGTTCGTAAGGGGCGCGACCACCTATGGTCGTGGATCCGTTTATCCATTAAGAAGAAATTGGAGACCTATTTTACTCTTGATGAGGGGTTCAAGTATCGCCATCTAACGAACGTCGCTAATAGGGCTTTTCCCAAGTCCTCGAAGCATACGGGTGGGTCGACGACCTTCATAAAGACGAAGAGCATACTGGTAAGAATTTTGTCATTGTTTAATATTTTAATAGTTACTTGAATTAGTTGTTTAATTTGCTCATTTATTTCACTGATTGATATATTAATTTGTAGTCTAAGTCGTTGGACCGTGAGGCGACGCTAGCGGAGACCATCAAGTATACCCATACTTTGAAGGCCAACAAGGAGAAATTTGCTGACGAGTGATCAGAGACCCATTATGTGAGTTTAAGTTAATCCTAAGTTTCAAATTTATTTGGTTTAAAGGCAATTATTTAACTGTTATCCTAATCACGACGTGTGTGACATAGGAGGATTATATGCAGAGGTTGGAGACCACGGCCCAACAATCTCAGCTACCTAGTGGGAACAACGAAGCCGGCTCCGAGACCTCAGTGGTAGATCCTGATAGGATTTGACGCAAGAGTGCCTCTGAGTCCCACAAGAATTGCTGCTTCAGGTTGGGGTCATTCTCCACCAGTGGCCTTCGTTCCTCCGCGTTTGCGGCTTCCTCTGCCTCTGCCACCAGTCCCACCGATCCCCAAGAAGTTGTTGACTTGAAGGAAGAGGTGTAGAAGCTGACACAGAAGCTTCTCTAGTAAGCGGAGCATTCTGAGCAGAGATATAACGACCTTTTTGCATGTGTGGGAGGAATCGTTGCTATCAGCTCGGACTTGACAGAGAAGCTGGAGCACCTCAATCGGTTACAAGAGCAGGTGGAGGAGTACAATCGGCATATACACGCTGGAGGCAGCAACACTGCTGGTTCTAGCGGCAACGCTGTTGGTACGAAACTGACATCAGCACCTACTCCGCAATCTCAACAGGGAGACCATGACGACGACGACGACCGGAATCTGTATGGGTTTTATTTTCTTGTTTGTCTACTTTATTGTATTCTATTTTTTTGACATTTCATTATATTCAGACCATTTATTTTTAATAAAATAATTTATTGATTTATGCTAATTTTATATTTCTGTCCATTTATAATAATAACATCGCAGATGACACGCATAGACAAATAATATTGTCGCACATTACTAAACAGCATTATGACAAACAATCCCGTTACGTTACCAACAACATTTTTGCCAACATCTGTCAACTCTTATTTATAAGTGTGTTTAATAGAAGTGTTTTTGTGGATGTGTCTAATAAAAATGTCTTTTTTTATAGCTGTGTTTAATAGAAGTGTCTTTATAGATATATTTTTTGGATGTGTCTCTTTATATATGTATTTAAAATATAATAATTAATCATTGTTGGCAATAAGTTGGCAGATAATATGTTGGTACCCTATACTTTTCCTATGACAAATGATGCAATCATTCATGTCAATATGCCATGTGTCATTAATCAATCCATTAGCACATCATTACATGTGGTCAAATTTTTAAAATGACACGTGAATTGAATATATCGAACAATATGTTTAATTGTATATTCTCCCTGTTCTCTATAAAATTGTGCATAAAATTTCTGTTATATCCCCATTTTATATAACAGAAGTAGTACATAATAAATATTAAAATTCAATTGTTGGATTGACAAAATGCATCATCTCACATAAGTAGTCTCAATGAAGAAAACCATCATGCATGGAACAAGAACAATTTGAGGAACCAACATGGTCTGCAATGCACTGAGCCTGAAACCTTTTCTGAAGAAACTCACTAACAAAAGAGTCAAGCATTTTAGTGGTCACGTGCTGCATGACAACAACGTGCGCAATTTTCCCTTGGCACGCCAAACTCCACCGACGAGTAAAGTCATCATTATCAGCATTTAATTGAGGCCTCTCAAACACAACGATGTTACTAAACTCATTCAACATTGCACCAATGCCAGCACCACGCAATCGACCATGTAAGTAACTTGCATTCATTATGCACTTCTCAACGTCTTTCTTGAGCCCTTTTAATCCTTTGCTTTTGAGACGATACCAAAGGAAGATAGGGGTATGTCCACAACGGCTACCTGTACTACCAAATCACACCCTTTTATGTGTTTTATTTATTATCTTTTACAATAAAGAAAATACAAGCATGCCATGTGAATACGAGAACTAGCTTTTGTTGGGGTCAAAAACCGCCAGAGAATCGGACAAAAAAAGCTGAAATTTTGTGGTTTATTGTGGGATCTCATAATAATACATTATCAAACTTGATATGTTCCGTATATCAACCACACGAAAGAAATGACATCATTCACACGTTGTATCACGAATTTTAATTCATCCCAAAAATTTATCGATAGAAATTCAAGTATAGTTAATTTCAATTGAAGTTGATAGATGAGAGTCGTTAAATGATAATTTAGTCAAACCTATTAAATCATTTAACGATTCTCAACTATCAATTTTACGTGAAGGTAACTGCACGTGATTTCACCAAATATATTTTATTAAAAGTTGTAAGATAAAAATGAAAAAAAAGAAAAAAAGAAAAAGGATATAGATATTTTATTTGGTGTTTAAAAAAATGACAAGTTTAAATTTAATTTCTCTATAATTATACCTGTTATTGTAGCATCCCTTGAACCAATGATTTCAACATCCTTGGATAGGGCATTATTGATGTATTTCAAACGAGTTATTACAACACCACATGGAATTGGACATCCCAAGAACTTATGGCCAGAAATAGTTACACTTCCAATGGATTTCTGGAAGGTAATCTTTGGTGCCTGCAGAATCATCATATTTTAAGATTATAATACAATGATATTTCATCCGTTTTGTATTATTTAATTATCGATTTTACTTATTTTGATAAATTGAAAAATCAGTCTATTTATATATAAAGCTAATTAAGTTGAGTAGAGGGTAGGAAAATTTTAAGATAAAAAGTATATGTACTTTAGAATATAAAAAAAAAACAATGCTACATAGGTAGTAAATATTATTATTTTTATCAATATTTAATCAACAATAATTTATATTTATATTTATAAGGAATTTATATACAATAAACATATAATTTATATTTATATTTACCAGAATTTACATACATAAATCAATATAATTTATACTCATATTTTTTAAAATTTGCACATATGAATTAGTAAAATTTATTTGTTAAAGATAATTTAATGTTTGTACTGATTAAATAATGACAAAAAAAATTAGAATAAACTACGAAAAATACATCCAAATAATTTTGTCCACAAAAATACACTCAAATTTGTTATCAATAAAAATATTCTCAAATAATTTAAAAGCACGACAAAAATTTCCAATATTAAATATATATTCTAAAAAATGTTTTAAAAATTGAATTTTGATATCGTCTTTTTACAAACATAATTAGAAAAAGCTCGGCCCCATACGGATGGGTCCCTTCGCTAACCGTAACGAAGAATTAAGGGATGGTCTCTCGGAGCGTTCCATACTCTATTAGACTGAGACTAGCCAATTTCTTATCTATATCTTATCCCACCGTTATCTTATTATCGAGAAAATTACGTTTTTTGATGAATATGGTCCTCCCTGTTAGGACCTGAAAAAGGGGATTCAAAGAGGGTATAGACCTCGTACGTTAAAACTCAGATATAACGTATGAAATGGAATCAGTCCTTAGTCTATCTCAAAGTAAATCTAGCAAGGTTATAAAGTTTTAAGGTAATAGTCAATTCCTTCTTTAAAAGATGTTTGCTTAGTCCCGCGAAGTAAGGTGTGCAGATATAGACTTCTTTTAGTTCTCGTAGACTTTGAAAAAGAGACATTCAAAGAACTTCTATAAAGGAGAAAGATGAAGAGTTTGCCCAATTGATTAGTTTAGCCTTCCTTTTTCTTTATCATGGGTTTGGTTTTAGCTGAAATTTTTTATCCTTTCATTTTTATCCTTAAAATATGATGATTAAGTATATATTTTTTATGATTTTTTTTGTTAAAAATCAATAATACTTTTAAAAAATTACAAAAAAATATATAGTTAACAAAAAATCACCAAATTTTATTAAAAATAAAAATATCTCAATTTTCTAATTATACTTGCAAAAAATCACATTAAAATTTAATCTTTAAAATATTTTTTATTTTAAAAAATACATATTTAATATTAGATATTTTTGTCACGTTTTTAAATTGAGAACCAAATCAATTAAATTGTACTAGTAGTCTAGATTGGTTCAATTTTATATTTTTTTTGTACTCAAAACAAACTAAATCGATTAAGAACAAATTGGTTCGATTCGAATAGTTAGGTATCTGATGAAATAAAAATAAAAAAAATTGAAAACATGAATTTTTAAAATATATATATATATATATATATATATATATATATATATAAATATATTAAACATGTAATATCAACTAAAAAGTCAAAAATATTCTAACAATAACAAAATACTCATAAATTTACAATTATAATTTAGGTTAATTAGTGTAAAAGTTATATATAGTATTAGAATTTATATTTTTTATTTAATAAAAAAATCATCGAGTTTGTAAGTTGGTTCGAGTTTTGCTCTTCTAAAAATCTTACCGACGAACTAATTAGATCGAATATCATCGTACCAAATTTAATTATACTCGCTTGTTCATCTATTTAAGAATTTATTATCGGTTCGATTCGAATTCCAACAGATAATCAAATTACCCGAACTCGTAAACACTCTTCGTACTCGAGACATTACTGAAATATTGACAATAGAATACATGTAGATATAAAGTGAATGTGATAATAATAATAATAATAATGTTAACTTACTCTCTTGAGAAAAGGCAGCATCACTCCAAACAATGCTGCATCACAGTGAATATAGAATCGATCAGAAGTGAAACCACATTCTTCAAGTGTCTGTATTACAAGATCAAGGTCGTCAACTCCTCCTTTCATAGTTGTCCCTGCAATCATAATAGAATCCTCCTTATAATAATAAGTTAGCAAAAGTGTAAATGAATATGTGCGTGACATAAACAGCACGAGTAAACATAAAATAATACAAGACCTATGTTAAGATTGATAATGGCTGGCTTATTCCTGTGAGCAAGTAGTAAAGCCTTTAAATGATTGCAATCAATCTGACCAGAGATCAAAGTGGCAACCTTCACGCATTGCATTCGATACATTCTTGCTATTTTGAATATTGAATAATGTGAATCCTGTGAAGTATATAGAATTCCATCTGGAAGTTGCTCTCTCCTACACATATATACATTATTAAGAGATATATAATTCAATACCTTCTTTGATCTCCTATGTTTGACCAACAAATTATTAAATGATCGGTGAAAGTGGTTGACACCAAATTAAATTAAACCAAAGAGCGACTAATCCAATTATTTATAGATGTTTTCTTTCATCTTAAACTCATGCATGGCCCCTGCTCAAATTTGTTTTACTTTTATTGAATTTTTTTAATTTTTTTTTCACATTTAGACTTTCTTTGGATGTAGGAAAGAAAAGAGAAGGAAAAAAAATAAGAACAAAGAAAATAGAAGAATTATTTGTATGTTGTTTGGATGAAGACAAAATGGATGAAAAGAAAATAGAAAGAAAATTTTCTTTTGTTTGCAAGGAAAGAAAAGTGAAAAAAAAAAAGAGTAAAGTATTGTTTTTGTCCCTAACGTTTGGGGTAAGTCCTAAAGTTGTCCCTAACGTTTCAATCGTCCTATTTAAGTCCTTAACGTTTTAAAATTGACTCAATGTTATCCTGTCGTTAGGGATCCGCGTTAACAGAATTGACGGCAGGACAAAATTGAGACAATTTTGAAACGTTAAGGACTTAAATAGAACGAAAACGTTGGGAATAAAAATGATACATAGAAATAAATTTTAATTTTATCCTTCAATAATATCAATCTTTTACTGTATATAATATTCAATTATTTTTTAATCACATCTAAGTAAATTACACTTAATCACACTACTTTCATTCTAAATAATTTTTTTATATTTTTATATTAACTTATAACTTTAAGTGTAAAATTATAAAAAAAATAAATTTATTTAAAATAAAAGTAATGTGATTAAGTGTAATTTACTTAGATGTGATTAAAAAATAATTGAATACTATGTACAGTAAAAAATTGATATTATTGAAGAAAAAAACTAAAATTTATTTTTATATATCATTTTTGTCCCCAACGTTTTCGTCCTATTTGAATTCCTAACGTTTCAAAATTATCTCCATTTTGTCCCGCCGTCAATTCTGTTAACGGATCCTTAACGTCAGAACAACATTGAGTCAATTTTGAAATGTGAGGGACTTAAATAGGACGATTGAAACATTAGGGACAACTTTAGGACTTACCCCAAATATTAGAGACAAAAACGATACTTTACTCAAAAAAAATATAATGGTATAAAATTATAATAAAATAAAGTATAAATATTTTTATTTATTATGTTTTATTGTATTTTATAAATATTATAAAATATTATAATTTTATATATTTGATTTAAATTATTTATCTAATATATATAATATTTAAATGTAAATCAACTATTATAATAACATATTAAACTGTTAAAACAAAATTTATATTGATAATTATTAATAATAATAAAATTATGAATAATACTGTAAATATACAAAAAAATAACATTTTTTTTTATTTTCTTGCTTGAGTGGAGAAAAAAAAAATTTAGTAGGATCCACATCAAAATTTTTTATTTATTATTTTTTTAGTATCTAAATAAAAGAAAATGAACCATTCTTTTTTTTTTTCTCTTATTTTTCCTTAAACCAGACATAGTGTTAGAGTTTGTTCAATTAAAATAAAAAATATGTATATATAATTTTTTACGTGTATGCTTTATATGTAACTTTTTGAGTATGTAATATGTTTAGTTTCGTATATATGATTAGAAATTTTTATGGATGAACTGTATACTTTGTGATAGCTTTAGAAAAAAGGACAAGGATAAAAATTAAAAAAAAAAGAAAAAGAAAAAGAAAACGAACCCTATTAAAATGCCATGAAGATTTCCTTCAGTCCCACCGGTAGTGACGTATCCCCAGTAGTGACCCTTGTGTATGTCCCATAACTTTGCAAACCAATCAAGCACGCACACTTCGAATTCCGATGAGTTTAGACCAAAGCTGCTCCCTTTAAAGGGATCTCCTGCATTGTTTATGGGATAATTAAGCAATGCTCCCAATCCATCATACTTCAACTCTTGATTACTAGGGTACCCTGCATTATATATAATATATAGTGGGTGCATTAATTAGAAGATTGTAATATTCTCCAAGTCATACTATGTCAAAGACCGCTTTTTTATTGAAAATTGAATATTATTCTTTTTATAGTTAAAAAGAAATATCATGTGCATTATACATTTTTTGTTCTAACAAATTTAATTATAATCTTTACTCTTCTTCATCCAATGTCAGTCTTTGTCAAAAAATTTCTCATTTTTCCGTAGTATCCAAATCAGTGTAAAAAGAGTTTAACACTAATAAAATTTATTTTTAAGAGAAAAAAAATACAAAATATATGGAGAAATAAACAAAATAAATATATGCATCAATGCCTCATACATGTGGAGCAGTATATATTTTAGGTTTAATTATTCTGTCGGTCTTTATAATTTTACCAAATTTTTAATTAGATCTCTATACTTTTTTTTGTTTTAATTAGGTCCTTATACTATATTAGATTTTATAAGTAAATCCTTATTGTAACAAAAACGTTGAAATTAATGGAATATTCCGTTAAATTATACAGAATATTCAGTAAAGTGTATATTAGGCATATTTGGTTTGTTTAGGATATTCTGTTAATTTTATCGTTTTTGTTACGATAGAAACTTAATTACAAAATCTGATATGGTATAGAAATCCTATAAAAAAAAAGTATAAAAACTTAATTGAAAATTCAGTGAAATTATAGAGACCCACAGAAGAGGAATTAAACCTATATTTGAAAGCATTGAATCCTACCCAAATTGCGCAAGTTGAAGTGATTTAGAGTCTCCACGAAGTGATTAATTGATGCACTCAAATCATCTCTTGCCTCTCCGGTGTAGTTGGTGATGGCAAGACTGTGTTGTTCATCATTATTACTCTCTTGGATTTCAATATGGTTCTCTTCTTCTCCTGGTGAGAGCAAGGAATTGCTGATATCAACCATTATAATTTCTATGGCTAGCTTGTTAGAGAAATGAACTGATGACAATTTTCAATGGCCAGGTATGAATATTTATAGGGCAAAATAAACGACATTTGGGTTACTTGAGCAAATTTAATACATCTTTACCAAAATATTTAACTACCTGTCCTATTATGGATGTATACATTTTGTATTCATATCTTTACCAATTTATTATTTTTTAACCGATTTTTCATTTTTCGATCAGTTCGTTAATAATTGGTTTTTATCTTGAATTAAACCAGTCTAATTATGATTTTTATTAATCTGATTAAACTAACTGATTCGGTTTGATTCTCACTGCGATAGGAGACCGTAAATATTTTGAATAACACAAAAGAAAATAAATAAATAATTATGAGATAAAAATAAATGAAGTTTAAGTAAAATTCTAAAAATTGAATCGGTTACTAAACTAGAAGAATAGGGTGAAAACTCAGGTAAAGTCGATTTTATGTGAAGTTGATATTTGAGAATCGTTAGATAAAAATCTAATCAAATCAATTAAATTATCTAACGATTCTCACGTATCAATTTTACGTAAAGTCGACTGCACCTGGATTTACATCAAAGAATAGCTAGAGATTCAATGGTTTAAAGATTCAATCTTCTATGTATAATATATATTTTTTAAAATAATTTTTGTGTTCTATTATTTTAATTTGACTAACCACTAAAGCCAGACTATTGTGACCGTTTTTTACTATTTTTTTCATAAAGGAAAAGTATGAGGAGCCAATGAAGGAAATATTAGAGATATAATTATTAGTGTTTTTTTTTTTCATCAGCTGAAGTTTTTGGAATGAGTAGTATCATGACATGGTATTAAAATGTTAGATCTGAAATTAGTACTTAGATGGTTATTATAAATAATACGAGGGATATTCATTTTATAACTCAATAGTCCATTATACATATTATACAAATAGCCTATTGTCCATCTAGCAAGATCCTTTTGACAAATTATCTAAAGTTTTGAACGCTTCACTTATAATTGGTTTTTACTTTGAATCAGAACGATCTGATTATCGATTTCAATTAATCTAGTCAAACTAATTAATAGCCTAATACTATCAACTGTTATGTTAAAGAAGAAGGGAAATAAGAGAAAGTCTATTAGGGGACCAGTTACATGTGCAGCAAATTTGAACAATTTTTTAAAAATTTTTACAAAATTTGATTTTGAAAAAAGTCCCAATAAAAATTATAAAAAAATTTGAAAGAGCCAATCTTCTACTTTCACACTCACACACATTTACAGTAGAGGGTGAAAAAAAAAAAAAACACTATACAAACTTTTATCCCTCTCTTTAGCTACGTCAGGGCCGCTACAGCCAACGCTGCACGCAGCCCCATTCCTTTCCGAAAACAGCACCGTCGACCACCATCGTGTTCAGGCAACGCCCTTTTTTCGCGAACACAGTGCCGCTGATCACCGCGGCAGACACGCATCTCCTCCTTTAGCTAATGCAGCGCTGCGGAGCACCGCCGCAGGCTCCCCTCGCATCCGCAGCTGTGTTCACTTCGCAACCGCGGCATGAACGCAGCCAGCCCCGTCGCAAACGCAGCACCACAGACCATCGCCGTGCCCTCCCCTCGTGAACACATCGCTTCACACCACCGAGGAGACTGCCACATGTCCATTGTTGTTGCCCTGGCGAGGGTCACGACATAACGGTCATCGAAGAACTCCTAGTTTTGGATGATTTTTTTTAGGTAAAACTTACGGGCAGTTATTTGATGTAAAGTTAATATTTAAAAATTATTAGATGATAATTTAGTTAAATTTATTAAATTATTTAATAGTTAACTTAAAAGACAACTGTACGTATATTTTTATTTTTTTTATTAAATTTAAAATTTTTTTTTGTTAAGTTTTGAAATTTTTTTATGTTTTGAATATTTTTTTAAAATTTTGGATGATTTTTAATAGTTTTTTTATAATTCTTGTTTAGTTTTTTCATATGTTTTTTTTCAATTTTTTTATGTTTTATTTTATTACGTTTTAAAATTTTTAAAATAATTTTAAATATTTCGATTTTGTTAGGTTTTGAATTTTTTTAATTTGATAAAATAATTTTAAATGTTTGTTATTAATTGGTTTTAGATTTTTTTTTTAGATTTTAAATTTTTCTATTAGGTTTTGATTTTTTTTTTGACAATTTGAATTTACAGTTCTTCCAAAAAATTTTTAAAACGAACTTGAATATCTCGTCTTTTTTTGTTAGATTTTGAATATTTTATTTTATTATATTTTAGATGTTTCTTTTTATTATAAATTTTTAAAATGACTTTTAGAGTTTTAAAATGATTTTAAAATTTTAAAAATAATTTTATAAATATTTTAAATATTTGTTATTAATTTTAAATTATTTTTTTTAAATTTTGAATTTTTTCATTAAAATTTAAATATTTTTTATGATAATTTAAATTTATTTTTTCTCTAAGAAAAATTTAAAAAAAGAAGTGCTAATTGATTACAATTGACTGCACTCCTTATTAATTACCTGGCTGAAAAATAATTAGCATAACTTCAAATGAATTAAAAGGGAGCAAATTTTATTCCTGTGGTCTTTAGGTTCAATCAATTTTAAAGAAACGACGCTGAGCCGATTTGTAGGACCTAGGTGCGTTAGACTTTTCTTTTTTAATTCATATGGCCTCATTTTTTCAATAATAATTTTGATATCAATAAATCCAATAGTTTTACATTTAACAAATTTGAATTGGTCAAGTAGTTAGCTTTCTCATTCGCTTAAGTAAATTTTAGAAGTTTAAATCTCGCCTTGTGAATGCAGCAAAATTCTTAAATAAAGTTTAGATCTGCAACGAATTAATTAGTTCTTGACCTGTTGGGTTGAGAAATACCGTGAACAATAAAAAAAAAATCTAAAACCATTTAAAAAATATAAAAATAAGAAATGTGAACTTTTATTATTAGTTATAATCGTCATATTTTTTAGAAATTTATTAATAGCTAATTATGATCAATTTAATCTTAGTAACTTTTATTATTTTTTGTTCTTACAATATACACATTGTTTAATATTTGTTTGAATTGATATTTTTGAAAGAAAAAAGTATTTTTTTTATTTGAGAAATTACCTTATCTAATTATAAAGATGTTTGAATAAAACATTTTAAAAAATTAATTCTATTAAAAAGAGAAAAAAAAACATCCTTTAGCAAATAGCAAGTAACATGTTGTTTTTAGAAAATTCAAATTTATATAAAAAGGTTTTAATAAATTACATATTAAGTATGTT
The DNA here is from genome assembly GCF_003086295.3 of Arachis hypogaea. NCBI lineage: Eukaryota > Viridiplantae > Streptophyta > Magnoliopsida > Fabales > Fabaceae > Arachis > Arachis hypogaea. The sequence goes on from NC_092043.1 coordinate 44,629,473, forward strand.
TTTCTTAAATTTTCTATCGAAACAAAATTACTTTATATAATACAAATATAAAAAATAAAAAAGATTAAGAGTATAATACAAGTGTACTATCATCATAATTTGACAATATTTAACAATTAGAAAATAATCATCATATATAATTGCAATAATATCATATACTAACATGGCCCAATAAAAATAATTTTATATTTTTTAATAATATAAATTGTCTTATGTATGTCAAAAGTAACAAACTAAAAAAATATTGTTATCGTAATCCGTATTTATTTCTTATGAAATCTAAACCTTGATATACTTTTACATTCTTTATTTCTTTTACGCTCAATGTAATAACTCATGCAATAATATACGAAAATATTATTTTATTGACGTCTGTGATCAATATTAATAAGTTCGTCAGTAAAAAAAATTTGTAGTTATTTCTCTGAATTATTATGTGTCATCCACGAATATGATCTTTTGAATAATATCTCCAATTAGTTCTTAAAAAAAATTTATTCAAATAATTTAATTCTTAACAAATTTTAATTACTAAATCAATTTTTAACCTTTTATTTTATTAGACAAATTAATTTTTACATTAAAATTTGATAATAAAAAATTAAACAACAAATAAATAATATAATGTGAAAACTGATTTATTTAACAAAATAAAATTTTGATAATTGATTTAATAATTAAAATTTATTAAAGACTAAAGTATTCAACTAAAATTTTGTTAGGTGCTAATTCTGCGTATATTACTCATGATTTAATATTTTGGATTGATTGATAAAATAATTAATAAGAATTTATTAAAATTTATTTGGAGCATTAGTAAAAATAGAAGATTAAGCATGAATTTAGAATTTAGATTGTCTTTTTAGAAGTTCGTTATTTTCTTATGTTTTTATTATAAAAATTAATTTCGTCCTTGGAATAAAAATGCATGGAACCCATATTTTATTTTTTGGTGACTAATGGAACCCATATTTAACTATGTATGATTGATTTGAGGGTTACACGATTTTCCTATATGATTATGGTGATGCAACACAAATTTGTCATTTTCTTAATGAACTCATCAAAATAGAGAAAGAACAAAAGTTGGTGGCCATTTCGTGGGAGGAGGCATGATTTGGTTCTTTCCAATTCACATGGGAATGGCACGAAATGAAATGGTGTCCAAGCGTATTTTAAGAGATTGTTTTCTTGTGCATATTTTGAGAATTATTTTTTTTATATTTATTTTAATAAAAAAGTCCAAGTTATAGGCTTGATTTTCTCAAACCGGTTTAGCATGTTTCTTTTAAAATGGTTGAACCTAAGAAATTACATATGTTTCAAAAACGTTATAGACGTCTGTATTTGAATTGTCACTTTTAATTGTATTTTTATTTTTTATATTCTAACAAATTGTGTCAAAATCATTTAAAAAATACTAAACAAATTTATCTCAAAGTCAATTCTTACAAAATAAATTCTAAATGTAATTATTACTGCAAAAATTAATCCAATCAAACACAAATATAATCTAAAAATTCAGGCAAACATGGTTCTCGGCTATCTTGCATCGTGAACATCAGTTACATCATAGAGACGTGTGAGAAAGAATTTGTGAAATGGTGGTACAATGTTTTTGTTAATTGGTCGGCAATTCATCTTAATTTCTCAACTTTCATAATCCGTATTTTTCACGTGACCTTTCAAAATACAACCTTGTATATTATTTTTTTGAGTTAATAGCCAAATTAATTCTTAAAAAATAAAATATTTTTTAAATTTATTTTTGAAATTTTTTTTCAATTAAGTTGATTCTTCAAAAATTATGAATTAATCATATTTGTTTTTCAGTTATTCCACTCACAATTTTCGTCAACGATTAGTGATGTGAAATATTAACTAATAACATACATGACACATAATATATTCAATTTAACGTTGACTAAATATATTTACGAAAATTTATCAATTTAGTCACCAGGTTATATCGAAAATTAGATTTTTATAATGAAAAAAATTGACTAAATTAATAAATTTTCATAAATATATTTAATCAATATTCAATTAAATATATCGAGTATTATATATGTTATCAATCAATATTTTATGACATTAATTAATTTTTGAAAAAAATTGTTAATACAACGACAATTCGTAATTTTTAAAAAACTAATTTAATTAAAAAAATTTAAAATAAATCTAAAAAATATTTTATCTTCTAAAAACTAATTTGACTATTAATCCATTTGATATAAAAGTTTATCTAAAACAGAATCACCTAGATCATCCAATAACCCTATAAGTTTTTTGTTTTTTTGGGTATACAACCCTATGTTAGGCAAACCTAAACACCTACTATATTCCTTGTTGTTTCCATTATATATGTTACGTGTCATTATTTAATTCTTTTCCTTTAGAGGCGAAACGAAACTTTGTAGGTTTCACAATTGTTAAGAAGGTTAAACCTGAGGGTCAATAATTTTAATTAAAAATTGGAAAATTAGTTAATATTAATTTAGATATACGGAAAAAAACAAAAAACATGTTGATAATTTATTAGTCCTCGTCGTTCTTTTTCATTGACTTTAACATCATTTGCATTTTTCATTTTGTATTATCATTTGCCTTTTTTTTTCCAACATTCTTCGTTCTATCTTCATAAAAGATATTGAAAAGTTCTATTAGGTCGGCAGCCTTCTGCAAACCTAAGCCCAATGCATGAGCTGATTTTAATCTTGATCTGTTATCGGGAAAAAGTTGTATTCATATTTTAAGAACAAGATTCGGTTGATATATGAATTATTTCACTTGTCTACTAAACAATTGTGTATCAATTCAATTTTTTATTTATTGAATGTATTAATAAATATGGAATTGATCAAAAGAGCAATATATATATAAATACTATATACCCTAACTGAAATATTTAGAAATAACGAATTATATTTTTATGAATATATATGATAATCATTAATTAGTATGAAATAAATTTAACGAATTATTTCTTTTATTTTTAATTTGAATTTGCCTCTGATCTATTAGTCATAATCCGATCCAGTTATGTCTATAAATTGAAATTCAAATACAATAATAGACATGATTTATTTTTAATTAGAGAGAATCTTGCCCTTAACAATTCACTCAAAAAACAGACTAAGGTTGATTATCGACATATCAGGAAAATGTCTCAAAACTACTCTGAAAAGATAACACTCTATAAATACAAAATCCTAATTACATAAAAAGTACGTTATTCACTCCGAATTGCATTATACTCATTTTTCACTCTTACTAACTTGAGCGTCAGAGTGTTTCTACATGTGCCTGCCACCGTCGTTCCTCTTGAAGTCGACGTATACCTCATTCATTCCAAGCACTAAGCAAAGAGAAGCTCAACCTTGGATAGGATGTGTTATACACCAGACAAGAATATTTAGCGCCCACTATGGGCCACGAATTTATATAACCTTACCATCATCTTTTCTGTTCAACTTTTTGCTTTCTCTTGCATATTTTAATCAATGGTAGAAAAACAAAACAATTTACCTTCTTCTCCTCCCACTACAGTCAAACTATTAGTTATCAATAAATCGCTGAAAGCAAAAATTCAAAGGATAACCGAACTTTTGAACCAAAATGGACAAAGTGAAGCAGACGACCAGAAGAGTCCTGATAATGGTGACAGTAGTGACGACCATACCTCGAAAATAATAATCGCGGTAGTAGTCATTCTAAGGTCATCAATACAGAGAACAAGTCTCCTTCCAAATTCTCTAATAACATCATCTAATGGTACACAATTTTAGTTTCATATAATGCATTCTTGACTTCTATAATTTCATCAAGAATTCTAGATTAGCACAATTCTGATTTTGTTGGTGTCTCTGTTACCGCTACTGTTGTTGGAGGCCGTCGCGTCGTCGTTAAGGGGCTTCGAAGGGGGAGACACGCGACAAGGAGTTGGAATCACTGTTGTCGCACCGCTGCTGAGGGCCGGCAACCACGCCAAGATTTTGCCGCCGTCAGGTCTGCCGTCTGGTCATCGGGTATTGCGCGGGCGTAGTCGGAATCACTGTCAGAACTGCTGTCGCTTCGTTCTTTGTGTGGTGAGTTGTTTTACTCCAAAAGCTCTTTATCGCTATTTCAATATATGTCGCCGAGGTTTTGTAGCGTTAGTTGCTATAAGATTGAGTTTCGATTATTATATGTTGCGATTAGAGTTGCTGTGGTTGCTGCGAAAGTGGGTTGGAACTGAGGTTGCGGCTGCCGCCGCGGGCCGAGAGAAACCGGAGTTTTGTCGCGGAATTGAGTCGCAAATGAGGTAGGGGCGCTTTTCTTAAATTCATTTTATTTTCGAGAATTGTTATAAATCGATATTAATGTAATATATATATTTTTGTGATTTCATAAGTCTTATGGATTGATTTGAGTTGCTTTGCACGATTATAATTGTTTCTTGTTGAATTATTTATTATTTGAGAAGATTGAATACTTTGGGTTATTAAATAATTTTTGTTAAATTGACAGTTACCGAATTGGTTTTTTTGAGATTTAGAAATAGTTTGATATTGAAAATGAGTCTGAGTTATTGAAAAGGGTTTGAGACATTGGATTTGGATTGTTGATTTATCTGAAATGATTTATGAGAATTAAAATTGATTTGAGATATTGGAATTGGTGTGATTTTGAAATGATTTAAAGGAGTTTGAGAAATATTTAGTGGGACCCAAAAAGGATGGCAAAGTCCAAATTTTAGGAGAGGTGCTGTCAAAATTTCTATAAAATCTGGGACTTGTTTGAAATGTTGTTTAGAAAATTATGAATTTAAGAATTATATTATTATACTTGAATTATTTTAAGAAAATAATGAATTATGTTTTGAATTGAATTATTGGGAAGAGAATTATGATTGAGATTTGATAATAATGATGATTGAATTTGAATAAAGGAGGATTGATTTTAAAGTATAATTTGTGAATGAATGTATGTTTGTGGTACCTGATCAGTACTAAGGATTGTGGTTCGTCTCACTTGCTCTGGGTTAATGTTTGAGATACCTGGGCAGTAGCAAGGATTGTGGTTCGTCCCACTTGTTCTAGGTTGAGCTTATAAACACTCACCAGAGTAGTAGCAGCAGTAGTGGTTATTCCACTTGCTCCTGGTTGAGCGGATAGTAGCAAGGAGGGGTTGTGGCTCAGCCCCGCTTGCTCTGCGAAGGGTGTTTCTATCCACGGTTAGCTTGCAGGACATGTCGGAGTTGGCTATATAATTGACAGCTGATATCATCAGCCATAGGACAGGCATGCATCATATGCATTTGTATACTTTGCTTGAGTTTGAATTTGTTTTAATTTGCCTAATTGTTAAACTGTTATTAATTGATATCTGAGCTATATGATGTAACTGCTATCTATACCTGTGTTTTCCTTATCTGTTTTGTCTGTGTTTGTTCTGATGTGATACTTTTGAGATTATTGGTAATGAGATGATGATTGTATTGATTAATTATGAGATGGACTGAAGACTATGATTGATTTCTGATTGAGTTGTTAGTAAAGTATGAAAAATCAAGCTGGTTCAGCATAAACTTAATGAACCTATGCTTGGAACAAGTTGGTCATTCATACAGTCTAGGAAACTGATTGTCATTTTTCGTACAAGAAAAGAAGGGTTTTGGATTTCTGAAATATTATATATTCTTTCTTTGGAAAGGTTTTGGATGATTAACAATTGGTTTTAAAAAGATTTATAAGACGAGCGATAATCAGTACAATAAAAAAATAGTTTTCTTTTAAATATCCTCTTATAACAATTCTTAAACCTTCTATTGAGAACCATTTCGAAGACGATGTTCTAACTCTCCTACAGAAATTTTTTTTAGTGACAGGTTCAAGAAGCTTTAACACGAAGCCACGACCGACTACAGAGCTTTAATGTCTATATGTGTTTTTATTTTCTATATTTATTTTAGTCCTAGAATTTAATTTTCCCTCGACATTTATTGTTTGGTTATTAGAGGGGTAGGATTTGTGATTGAAGAATCGTAATTAAGTCTATGTATTTATTATTATGTGAATATGATATGTGACTATGTGGTTTTAAATTATAGACTTTTTGCGTTAATAATTAGAGACTCAGTTCATATTTACGAAGGCTCGATATTAAATAAATATAGTAATAAATTAAAGGATTAGATGAAAGTAACACCTGAACTTTTAGTACGATCATGAGGTGTTAAAAGTAAGGGTGTTATACAAAATGACCTTGAGGACAAGATGAAGAACGTGGAGGAGGAAACAAGGGTGGTTCTTCTTCTGTCATGGACTTCTTTCTTTTGGCGGTGTTAGCCCTAGATGTCCCAGCCTCAGGTGGTACTGCGTTGTTGATAGATGACGAGAGGTTGTCTTGGTTCGTGCCATGCTTTCGGAAATAGGAGAGGAATGTGAAGAAGAATGAGAGTGTATGAGCCTAACCTTTTGGTGGAGGATTATGTGGAGTGCAATAAGTACCACTTCCTCTTCGTGTAACCACCTTCTTTCTCATTTTTATGAATTATTAATAGATACAGTTTTTTAGAGTTAAAAGAGGTTGGAGGAGAAGATGAGCAATTTTTTTTTGATAACTGTTATAAATGCTTGTATTTTTCACCAAAAAATATTTAAAGAAAATAAAAATGTGTTTTGAAATAAATGATTTTAAAAATATATGCAAGCAAGCAGTTGAAAAGACAAGTAAAAAAAATTGAAAAATTGAACTTAATTTTACTTGATGAAAAACCCTAAAAACAAGTATTTGAATTTTTTATTAAAAACAATGATGCCCACTGCATATAGTAGAACTTCTCCTTTTGGGCGCAAGGGTGGTGTTATGGAAACACAATAGACCACCAACAAGATTTAACTTTGATCCATATTAATTTAAAAGTACTATCACTCAGCCTTATATCAAGGAAACCTAGAGAGATTTATCATCTATCCAGTTTGTCTCCTGTCGACTTGAGAGATAAAAATAAACATAGAGCATAATCAACAACTCAATTCAGGGATTTAGTACAAACAATACCCAAAGCAGTTTTCAATTTATAAAATCTATCTTTAGACAATGATTTTGTAAATATATATGCAAGTTGGTCTTTCGATTTAATAAATTAAATATCAATATTTTCTTTTTGAATATGTTCTCTTATTGAGTGAAATCTCAATTAAATATATTTTGTTCTTAAGTGCAAAATTAGATTTTTAGAAATATTAATGGCACTCATATTATCACAAATTAAGAGAATATTTTCTACTTTCAATTTGTAATTGGCTAACTGAGTTTTCAACCATAACAATTGGGAACAATAAGATGAGGCAGCAATGTATTCAGCTTCGGTAGTGGATAGGACTACAGTGGACTACTTTTTGCTTGACCACACGTTTAGAGATTTGCCAAGAAAATAGCAAATTCCTGAAGTGCTTTTTATATCCACTCTATCTCCAGCAAAATCTGCATCACAATATTCAACTACAGAAAAATTATTAGATCTAAAATATCATAAATCGAAGTTGGATGTGCCATGAACATATCTAATGATTCTTTTAACTACAGAAAGATGTAACTCTTTTGGTTGTAATTGAAATATTGAACAAACTCCAATATTTTACACAATGTCAAGTTTAAAGGATGTAAAATACGTAAGAGAACCTATCATTTATTTATAATAAGAGATTAAAAACAAATGATGAATGCATCTGCATTTTCTGAACCAACTAGATAGATATCTTCCTAATTTTTAACAAACCTGCTAATTTATTTTATCTTCACTGAATCAGGGCTAACAATGCCATTAAAAATCACTACAGTCACTCAATGACAAAGAAATAAGAAGTATCCTCACTTTTTGATTTTCACCTAAATGTTTTTATTTCTAGTTTTTGCACATTTCCAATAGAGTCAGCTAATGTTTTAGAAAAATTGAGGTAATAATAGTTCTTTTCTTTTTACCTTCATCAATGTAAAAGTGTTATGATGTAATATTGATATGACTAAGTCTATTACAGCGAGCAATTATCTCCAAGTTCACTGATCAAAATGTTACAATTATAATGTGTTCTAAATACCACCAGCTATCTTATTGATTTTTTTTGTATTTTTTAATTTTTAGAAGACTTATTATGATGCTATTATTGGGGATATTACAATACTAGAGAAAAGATTGCCATATGTGGATTTCATTGTGCCACATGCAGAATTAGGATTGTCAATGTTAGTTCCAGCAAAATCTGAAAAATCAGCATGGATGTTCACCAAGTCATTTACCTGGTAACTTTCGACAGTTACAGGAGCCATCTTGATCTATACAATGTTGGTAGTTTGGCTACTTGAGAAAGAACCTAATCTAGAGTTTTATGGCAATTGGAAGAGCCAGGTCAGCACTGCTCTTTAGTTTACGTTCTCCTCTTTATTCTTTGCTCACAATTAGTATCAATCTTAATTTTTATTTTGGTTCCACTAATTTAAAAGTTTCAAACCTGAGTAAGCCAATTTTTCTCATTTTTCAGGGGAGAAATAAATGTATAGAAAGTTAACTCGGGTGGTGATGGTGTCATCGCTCTTCCTAGTCCTAATTCTTAATTCAAGCTATACTGTAATTCTTTCTTCAAGGCTATAGAAAATGTATTAGTAATTATAACTAATTCATAATTTATTTCTTATTGTAATTGAAATTAACTATATTTTGTTTGTAATTTGTATATTGCCTATTCTTATAATTCTATTTGCAATTGTTTGGTTTGAATATTCAATCTCTCCTGCTGAACGTGTATGTGAGAATTCAGAATGTTGTTGTAGCTTATAAGGAGAGTACAAAATGTTAAGATAGATGATGTTGCTCATCATACAATTTTCTTGCACACAAATAGCCTCATCCGGTTTTAGTTAAATATTTTTCTTTTTGCATTGCCAGGTTGATTCAATTTTATGTGTTTCTAAACAAATTTTCGTACGTATTTCTTGTATAAAGATTATCTTTGGTATGTTATTGTTGTAAAATGTTATAATGTATTTATTATTATTTAAATTCATTATCATGTTATATAATAATGTGTTGATACTCTTATAAAAGTAGTTAATTATTTTATATTAGCAACTATTAAATATTAACAGGTTTGTGGGGATGTTTGAAACCCACATAAATGACATTTTTTAATTAAAAATTCAATTTATGGAGATTTTAAACTGTTATAAAATAGTGAAAAATCGCCACAAAAATTAGTTCAAAACCCCACTGAATAGATAACAAACCACCACTAAAGAATGTTATGAGATTTTATAAAACCGCCATAAATAAGCTTGTGACACCTTAAATTTTAAAAATTGCCATAATCTTTTTGTGGAAATTTGAAATCGTCACAATTTAAAAAAAAATTGCCACAAAATAATAAAAATCTTGTAGAGAATTTCTGAATTAATAATAAATATTTTATCCATGATAAAGATTTGAATATTGCTGCATCATTGATTTTTTAATTTTATTTTTTTATTATATTTTTTCGAGAGAAAGAGAAAAAAAAGAAAAAAAACTAAACAAAGAAAAAGAAAAAGAAAAAGAAAATGCATGATGATGCAAAAAAAAGAGAAGAACACATACAAAAAAAAAGAAAAAAGAAAAGAAGATCCAAACGAAGAAGGAAAAGACAAAATCTTAATTGTCTAATATTTCTGTAATTCAAACTATACATAAAGGAGGGAAAACTAGAAAGACAAAATGTAATGAAGAGTGATATAAATGGAAAGAAGTGAACGAATTTCAAAGTTGCTACTCATTATTGATCTGTTTACAAGATCTTTTACATCTATTATACCTTGAACTAAACCAATAACATACAACAACCTTCCTTGATCTCCTCATGATTCCTTCTACTATACACAATGTACTAATAAAGATTCAACTAAATCTTTATTCTTCTATTGACTTTCTAAATGATTATTGCTATTCTCTCTTATTCTCTTGATTGGGAAAGGATCCTTCCATTATTAATATTGCACCAATCTTTGCTATTCCCGCAAAAGTGATACAAAATGCTTTACAAGGAAACCATATTTATAGAAGCACAAACAACAACAACTAACTCTATACACAATTGGATTAGTTATTCACTAATCGCTGTGATGTGCAATTTGGAAATTAAAAGCTGGCAAAGAAACGATTGGTAACAAAGAATAAACAAAAGGGTTTGTGTGTATATTGTATATGTGAAGGAAGAAACAATTGAAAGTGAAAAAATGGGTGGCAAAAGTTTCCTAACCTAGAGGTTTTTCTTTTTTTTTTTTTTTTGCTTGTGTATGTCTATATGTGTATATGTATATACGAGAGGAAAATACAAATGATTTTTTTTTATATAATTATCATCGTTTTTGTGTTGATATATTATTTATCTATTGGATCAGATAGATAATATATCCGTCCAAAATACGATGATAATCATAATACTTTTAGAAACAAATTAAAGAAGGGATAAAAAAAATAGAAAGAGAGAGAATGAAAGAAAGAGAGGGAAAAGGGTAGAAAAGAAATTTCGAAATTATTCAACTTGGAAATCAAGAAAAGGGAAAGAGGACATATCTTGCATGAGACCCTCCAAATCCCATTCTCCAATTTTCAAGTTTTCCCCTTGATGCAATTGCTGATGCCCATGATGATCATTATTGTTATTATTTCCAAACCCAAACAATTCCTCCACCTTGGAAACCTTCTGATGAATCTGATGATGAGCATTGTTGAAGCAACTACTATGATGATGATGATTGAAATGGTTGTTATGGTTTTTCACATCAATAATAGGGGCATTATTGTCACTTTCTAGTGGAGGAAGGGACAACTCTCTTTCTAGCCCTATTTTATTGTTAGACCCGATAATTCCATAATTCCCATTATGCCCCTCCTCTACCATGCCACCAAATTGGGTCATCAAGCATTGAGGCACATCATTATTATTATTATTTATCAAGATAGAAAATGGGTCAGAAAAAACCATTGGTGCTGCTTGTTGTTGATGCATGGATGAGATTGATGAAGAAGTTGAAGATGAAGAATATGATGAGTCCATGCACATTGACATGGCCATGAGATCATGATGTTGTTCATTGAGGTGCACCATCATGATTCCATTAGCATTATTAGGATCTGATGAAGAGTCATCACTGCTACTATTGTTGTTGTTTGGTGAAGGGGTGTTATTGGTGCTAAGTTTGAATCTTTTCTTGAGTGTGGAGTTCCAGAAATTCTTTATCTCATTGTCTGTACGCCCAGGTAAACGTGCTGCTATCTGAGACCACCTGACACAATTTACAAATAAAATAAAAAAAAATTGTGTTAAATAGTGTCTTCACAAAAATATTTCTAATTACCCATCATTTATTTATATATATATTTAGAAGTATTGTCTCACTTATTATTTTTTTTAATTCAACTATAAAAATAATCCAACTCTTGATAGCAAAATATAAACATTTCAATAGATTCGCTAAAGGAGTTATCACGAATTGAGCTAATAAAATTACAATTTATTTAAAAACGGATCAATTTATCTCGTCTCAAACAACTTGTAAATTGAATAGATTTGAATTGTTGAGTGAACATGAAATTATTCGTCGTGTAACCTTCTATTTTGGTATATACTATATTTTTATAAATTTGTTAACTAGTATTTTAGAATTTTGATCATTTATTATTGAAATATATAAATATATAATAAATTATTTTGATTTGTATGGATACTAAGTAAAAAATATTGTTGAAGTTATATAATAATATGTAAAAAAATAAAAGAAAAAATATCAAACAAATCAGTTCATTTAATTTATTAACTTGAACCAGCCGACTTAAACTGGTATTTTCTTAAACTTATTTAAAATACGGTTCAACTGTCTTTTGTTTTTTTAATTTTAGTTTGGGGTTCGTGATGAGTTGGTCATTCCCCAGCTCTGTATTTCATGGAGAAATAATCAAACCATTTTATATTAGTATTACAAAATTTATTATAAATATAATGAATCAATAATTACTATATTTTGTGGGAATTTTTTTTAAAATGTGTTGTGAAAGAGAGGACACTGGACACATATGCTTGAGTTTTCTTTCGAATAATGAGAGGTAGAGTGTAGTTTTCTTCACATGCTTGTCAACTTTGAAATTTGTTTCAACAAAAAACACCAGGTAGAGTATGTCTTAGCTTTCTTCACAATACAATTTTTCACACATCATACACTTTAATTTCAGATATTATACGTGGTATTACTAATAATAACTCCATTTCATTGCGGTAGTTTTTCGGAATAATTTTACCCTTAAACTGCACAAGATATTTTATTATTCAGGATTAGAAGTCTTCATTCTTAGGTTTTCTGATTTTCTAATAAACGTGAGAGATTTTCTAGGTCTTCTATCACTATGTTGATGAGTACTTAATTAATAATAGGTTTAATTAGTTTTATCTAATTATTTTTTTAATTAAGTCTCTACAATGCTTTTAACTTTGTAATTAAGTCTTTTTTGTGTCTAAAATGTTAAAATTAACAAAATATCCCTCAAAAAATTATATGATAAAAGATTTAATTAAATTCTTAATTGTATGTGAATATTTTATGAAAAATATTTTGTTAATTCTAACATGTTTTATACTGATAAAGACTTAATTATAAAATTAAAAATAATATATGAACTCAATTAAAAAATATATATAAAAACATAATTATAAATTTTGTAAAAGTATAAAAACCAATAAAATAATTAAGCCTTAATAATATTATAGAGTAACAAACCATAGTATGCTTTAATTCAGTAAAAAGCTAGAGTTTTCTAGAAGGTGAAATCTGAGACATGCTTCTAATTTACGCCATTTTGTCTGATAACCCTATATGCATAGGCATGCCCTATAATAAGTTAAATTAAATAATAAAAATAATAATTAGTTCATCAGCGAGGATTAATCCTTAACTATAGATTTAAAATCTTCCAGTAAATTTAGTTTTAAAATGAATGTGTATTAGCTGATTTTTTCCCTTAATGCACAATTACAATAGCTAGTCCCCAATAATCATAGAAATAATTTGCATTAAAATAACTATAATACTTTGGTTGCATAAATCGCAACAAGTCACAATAGATCCCAACAAGCTTCATGTCAAGCTCGTATATAAATACCCTATGGTGTAATGTAATAATAATTAACTTATTATAATACCAACTACAATTGCAACAACTAACTGAGCCTCTATGACGGAAGGATCAATAGTTGAGAGACATTTTAAAATATTGAAATAGTACATATTATTATTATTATTATTATTATTATTATTATTATTATTATTATTATTATTATTATTATTATAAAATAGCCACTATTATTTACCAATGTACATTATTGTCACTGAAGTTATTATGATTCCACTACAAGAAAAAGTGTGGCCATAGAACAACCTTTACGCTAGCTGATGTGATCTTTTAAAAAACGTGACAGTAGTTTAAAAAATATGACAAAAAATTATTATCATGCTTTTTTTTAATTTTTTGCTACGCTTTAAAAGCATGAAGTATTTTTTTATAGTATTATAAAATCTGAATTGAAGGTTAATGTTTAGATGCAATAAATTAAACAAATATATTATCTTATATGAAGACATTTTGAAGAAATATGACACTCAAAATAGGTAATAAAGAAGTGAATTATTAAGCTTGATGAGGTGAAATTAATTAATTAATTAAAATAAAATAATGATAATGAAGAATAACAATGTAAGTACCTGTTGCCAAGAATGGAATGTAAATGAACAATGAGATCTTCTTCTTGCGGCGAAAAAGCGCCGCGTTTAAGGTCCGGCCTTAGGTAGTTAATCCAACGGAGGCGGCAACTCTTGCCGCACCGTTGGAGGCCGGCATTCCTCGCAATGTCGGTCCAACAACCTTGTCCACTGGTGAGCATGTACCTTAATAGCTTCTCATCTTCCTCAGGTGACCACAAACCCTTTCTAAGCTTGCTCTTAATAATAGTGTTGTTATTTCCCATTTTGTCCTTCCCCATATTATTATCCGGTTTCCTCATTTTTTGTCAATTAAGAGACAAGGAATGAAGAAGCTTTTAAGGGTTTTTGCTATTTTTGAGCACTGTGTTTGTGATATATAGAAAGAGAGATCTAAGAGAGAAAGCTATATAGGTGAATGAATGATGTTTGTGAGAGAGATGTGTATATAAAAGAGAAGGCTTCATAGGGTGGAAATGGTGATGATCATCATGATATTGATTGTTGTGAGTTTGCTTAAAATATGAATTTCAATATTGTTACAAACATCTCCCCCAATGCAAGGGATTTTTATATTTAACCAATACATTTTTTAAAGAGTTTCTTTTAAATTTCAAATATGAATATCATAGAATTTAATTTCATCAATCTCACTTTATGCTTTTTTTTTTACTTAATTAAATACACATAAAATATTATTTTATATAAAAAATATATTAAAATTAAATTTATTAAAATAACACAGATTGAATTTTAGATTTTTTTAATCATAGAAATTATAATACAACATGTATTATTATTTATAAACAAAAAGTAGTTAAGTAAAAAGAAAAGGTTTAAGATTTTGTCGAGAAAAAAAGCACACAACTAATATTAAAATTTAAAACATTATTTCTATATATATGAATATATATAAAAATTAAAAAAAAAAGATTTAGTTTGTTGGTTGATATGGGTAGATAGAGTGGAAAACGGATTGGAGGGGGACCTCCCTAACACAAAATCAAAGAGACAGAGAGGGATGGTTGGTCTTCTTGTCTTTGACTCAATTCTTGTCTTTTTCGTTATATTTTACTTCACTCACAAGGTAATCATCATAATAACCTTTTATTCTATCAAACAACACAAACAATTTTGCTTCCACTTCACATAATACCCTCTCTCTATAGGTTTTAAACTTCAAACTCACGTGTATTGAGACTAGAGAGATCAATAATCATGACTATGCTAAGTGCTAACTATATATACTACTACTTTGGGATTTAAATATTTAATTGCAAAGTAGTGTTGCACGCTTCATATATAGTTGTTTTTTTATTATTTGTTTGCATGAATTTCACAAGGGCTAACCACTTAATTGCGATATTTTGAAGCAAATCCTGCTCTTCTCCTAACTAAGTAATCTTCCCAATCATATTTCTTTTCTTGCTGTAAATTCTTTCTTTGCTGTACAATAGCGATTATGGATCTAATCATTTCAATAATGCTAGTTGAATCTATTTTTCAACATTTCTATTACATATATAACAATTCGTCATATGGTCCGTATTAAAATTTTTATAATAACAATTGTTTAGACTCTTGATGATTTTTGTGTTTCACTATATAGACTTTTTTAAGATAGTATTTAATTTAGAGACTGAAATTAGAATTCCGTATTATATTTGATAGTTAAAGAATAATAAAATTAAAATTTTAATTTTGAGATATAAAATTTTGATTTTTTAGTACTTTTAAAAAGTAGAGACATAAAGGATTAAAATTTTTAGAAGGACAAAAATTTTAGCAATATATTTTTTTAATAATTAATGATATTTTAGCACATATTTTTATTTCAGCTTCATATTTATCTTGAATTAAATAAAATACTAAGATATAATTTAATTTTATATATTTTATACCAAATATAATATAAACTTAATTAAGTCTTAATCTTTTATTCTTTTCCGTCTTTTTTTTAAATGTAGTCAAAGAAATAAAGAATTTAGATTTTAATAGTCCACAATAATAGGCTGTTTCTATGAGTTGATTATATTGTTGCTGCTTAAATATTTTAATTTGATAATAAAGAAAATAGTATATTTTATATTTAGTACTAAAAGTACAAAAACTTTCACCTTACAAAGGTGAAACTTACTATTTTTAGAATGAA
Organism: Arachis hypogaea; assembly: GCF_003086295.3. Lineage (NCBI taxonomy): Eukaryota > Viridiplantae > Streptophyta > Magnoliopsida > Fabales > Fabaceae > Arachis > Arachis hypogaea. The sequence continues at coordinate 44,645,389 of NC_092043.1, forward strand.
ATTAAAGTATATATTATTATAAAAATATTTCTTTCAAATATTTAAGTAGATAATAAAAACTACATAAATAATTATATTTTCAATATATTTTTTTATGTAAATATTTTTTTTGTTTGTGTGAATTTTTTTACATAAGCCTTTAACTTATGTTAGAATTGTTTTTTAAGATCAACAAAAATTAAACTCTAAATATTTAGGTTATAAATTTAATATCATGTCATGACATTATTTTAAAAAAAAAATTAAATTGATAGAAAGACACACAGATTATTAAGTTATGATGGTAATAAACTTGAAGACAGTAGTACATATATAAGATTATCATTAAGCATTATTATTTTACGTAGTTAAGAGTTGTAGGTTTGTACTATGAGTGATGACTAGTTAATTAATCACATGAATGAGAGAATTTGTGATCCTCAATGTCTTGACAGAGACAAAAGAATGAAGGATGCGACTTAAGTTTGTAATGCAACTTAAGATAACTAATTTGAATGGTTAGAATTTGGTAGTTTTACATACTATTCCATCTTTGAAAATCACTTCTATACTAACTTGCTATCAAAGAACCATACGTGTACTTCTTATCCGGTAACTACTTTACTACACTAATAATATATATATAGAAGGGATTTCATAATTGGGGTTTTGAATAAGACGACTTTTTTCATTTTGAATTCTTATTACTTTTTCATATTGAAAAAATAATAAGAGAGGTCTTAAGCTTTTTATCATCCTGGCGCCGAGCTATTTTTTCGCAGGGTAACGACTTCGGGCATGGCCAGCTCCCATAGTGTGACGGGCGATGTGTACAAGGCCCGGAAACGAATTCACCGTCGTATGGCTGACCGGCAATTACTAGCGGTTCCGGCTTCATGCAGGCGGGTTACAGCCTACAATCTGAACTGGGACGGGTTTTTGGAGTTAGCTCACCCTCGCGGTATATATATATATACACACAAATTAAATAAGTAATTTTTCTCTAATAGCATAGTTTTAGATTTTTTTGTTTTTCTTTAAATAAAAAAATGGAATAAGGGTGTGTTTAGATAGGATATTTTAAAATTTTAGAGTATTTTAAATATAAGGAAGTTTAAATATTGTAATTAAATTCCCTTCAATTTCAAAATATTTTTATTTTGGTTGAGATAATTATATAAGTTATATTTTTAAAACATTTTGTTCGAAAAAAGATAGTTAAATGACCTTTATTCAGAAAATATGTAGTTGATTTTTATTATTTATTAGTTTTAAATATTAACTATTACATATAAGTACATTTTAAAGTGAATTAAAAAGAGAAATAAATTGAAATTTCTTCATTATATGTGAAAATTGAAATACTCTATTTTATAGTAGTCGAAATTTGAAAATATTTTTAGTTAAATGTCCAAACACAATATATTGTCTTTAAGAATTTTAATGCTCTCAAAAAAGTTATTTCCTCCTTAAAATACCATACATGCAATACACTTTAAGAGTATAACATTTGAAAACAAACAGGATAGATAAATGTTACACAATTACCTTAACTTAAAAAATTACAAAGATAAGTAGACCTAAAAAAAAACAAAAAACAAAAATGAAAATCCGACCAAAATTTAGCAATACTCACATCTTGATAAAAAGATTAAAATGTTTTAGATTTCTTTCTCTATATCCTTTAATTTGATGCACTACAAAACCATGACAAATGTTTTGGCATAGTAGTGTAACACCACTCTTAAGACAAGTGTTATGCTTTCCTCCTAATACAACTTAATTAGCTTGTTTCTACCACAGAAATTTCAATATAAAAAAAATCAAATGATAATTAAAGTTTTATGTATATTAAAAATTAATTACTAAATCAATTAATATATATATAGGGACTATGCTATTAGGGAAAAATCACTTATTTAGATTTTTTTGTTAATATATATATATATATATATATATATATATATATATATATATATATATATATATATATATATATATATATATATATCCATCAATCCTTTTCTTCCTGGCTGTAAAGGTATATCCCTCAAGGTCATTCCCTTTCCCTTACCTAATTTCACTTCTGACGTGCCAATTATTTCCCATAAAAAATTTCATGAACCATTAAAAAAAAAAGATTAAAATAAAAACTATTCATCAATCTTAGTCACTGTCCAATAATACAAAATTAAATCAGATAGATACATATACATGGAAGAGTCTACATAAATGTCAATTCCAAAATACTGCAATGGCAACATGGTTATTATGATAGGGACTCACAATTTTTTTAAATTTTCTAAGAAAAAGTGAAGCAGAAATCTCTTAAGCTACTCAAATGTTTCAAAAAGCATCATTCTTTCTTTCTACAGGTGTCCTATTATGAAGGAAAAAAAAAGAAAAGAAAAGAGAAAAAAAAAATATCTCATGTGCTTATGAGGGTTTGCAAAGCAACATTGAACTTTGTCACAAAGACAAGAAAAAACAACTCATTTGGGGATTCTGTGTTACTCTTTTTGTTAAAATGCAGAGGCCAGAAAATAAAAGATGCAAGTGCTTTCAAATAAAATCATAAGTTAAAAAGGTGAATGTACTAATAAAAATTGAATATATTTGTGCAATAAAGGTTGAGGCTCATCACTTATGCCCATATCGATGTACAAATATCTTGCATTAGGTAGAGTTAATCCTCGTATTAATTTGGTCTTTGACTTTTTAATTGTTACAATAATTTAATTCTCTAAATTTAAAAAATATATCAATGTAGTCTTTCATATATTTTTTGTTATCAAAATTTAATACCGTTAATGACGTAACTTAAAACGACGTGATATATATTTTGACACTAAAAAAGATACTAAATGACATTGTTTGAGTGTTTAAACAATACTAAAATTTTATGTTCCTTCCTTTTAATATTTCCTGAAATGACATTATTTAATACTCTTTTAACGTCAAAACGTATAAAACGTCGTTTTAATATATCTAGTATGACAAAATTTAAACTATTTTACTCACAGCATTGAAGAGAGACTATATTTATATATTTTTTTAAATATAAAAAACTAAATTATAACAATTAAAAAATCAAACTAAATTAATGTGCAACTTATCAATCTCACTTATCAAGGTAGGGCTTAACTCCATTATGTACAATTTAAAAACATTATCGTATCTAAATAGTATAATATAAATTGGCTACTAAAATAAATATACAAGTAGTAGCTAATTTTGTAATTTTAAAGTTACACAAAGATCATTTTTTTTTTTTTACAAAAAGTTTCTCTTCTTGACTCCCTAATTAACGTTGAAAAAAAATTAAAATAAGAAAAAGAAAGCCATGGTATTATTGGTTTAGAATCTAAATGTTTTTTTTTTCATTCTTTTCTCGATCTCTTTTAGATTTTTTTTTTGTGAATTTATGGATTCAATCATATGATGAGGGGACATAAACAGTCACACATAGAAAGAGATGTTCAGTTGTTCACCACTAAATTTTTATCCTTCCCATTTTATCAAAAAGGACAAAAGAAGAAAAGAAAAAAAAAAGTAGTATAGGAAAAGAGATAGATCATCATGCATATTATGATAAAGCTGCTGAAAAATCTGCTACTAATTAAAAGAAGAAAAGATCAAATCAACCTCTTCAACATGAAGACTGGCAATGACATGATTTTGACATATAACATTCGAATTACTGGAAATTTATTGTTTTGAACGTTGTTTTGTTTTTAATCCTTAGAGAGACATATTGTCACCTTTTTTAACTAATGTTATAAATATTTTACATATATTATATAATTAAATGAGATAAACTAACTAGTATCGAATTTATGCTTCAACACAGACGATCCCTCAAAAAAATAGTTTATTTTTTATTTTATACATGAACTTCTTTTCTGTAAAAAAATAATTAGGTTATCTTTGTCTATATATATTGTAATCATTTTTCATGTATTCGACCTATCATATCTTTTGAATTGACAAACTTATTTTTATTTTTATTTTTATTTTTAATGCAGCACTAATTCTTCCAAGTATTTTACTTCTCGTTTTAATCCATTTCTATCTAATCTAATTATATCAAAATTCTGAATTTTTTTTTCGGGCTCGGCTAAGTGGTGCCATTTGTACAAATAAGAATGCCCCTCGTTACAAGATTTCTTCTTCATATAGATAGATATAGGATCTATGGAGCAATTATTTAGAAGTACATTTTTTGAAATAGCCCTTCCTATCTGATAGAAAAGGATTCCATGATTCTGAACCGATCTTACCTGGGATCGCAAATCCCAAGTTTGTCTATGAAGAGCAAATCTAATTATATTAGTGTCTATAATGGATTTCTTTTGTATAATACTAATCGATAGGGTCTCATTGGTAAGTGCTACAAGATCTCGTACATTGGAACCCATAGTTATGGTTATGCACCCGAGTCCATTAGTATGGAACATTCTCTTTTCCAAGTGAAATCCCCTGGTATATGAAAGAGTGAAAAAGTGCTTTCGTTGTTGTGGAATAAGAAGCCTTCGTATCTTAATGCATGTATTTAATTTATTCGGAGCTATTAGAGCAGGATCCACTTTTTGGGGAATATGAGTCGAAGCAATAACAAGAATATTTCTAGTGGAACATCTTTCACAATCCCTGGAGAGATACTTCACTAATAGACCGAGGGATAAGTAATTCGACTCATTCACATCCAGATCATGAATGTTTGGAATCCATATTATGCAAGAAGACATTGCTTTTGCTAATTCGAATTGAAGGGTGATATAAAATCGGTCTATTTCCGGCATGATATCCATAGTTAGCGCATTCATCATAGTTAGAAGCTCCAACTCCGTATCAAGGTCACGGTCGATATCGTCACTATCATCAATATCGTCACTATCATAAAAAAAAAACTCTTAGGCTTGTTATCCAGGAACTTGTTCAGAAATACTGTAATGAAAGGAACATAGGAGTTTGTCGCTAGGTATTTGACCAAATAGGATCGTCCAGTTCCTATAGAACCTATCACTAAAATACCCCTGGGGGGTAGGGCTAAGCGGAGCGAAAAGGGTTTCCCATGAGATGGAAAATGAAAACTATTAGCCCCACAGGGGGTTTGTGAATAAGTGATTGTCTGATAATGAGCAAGGAATATCCGTCTTTCTGCTAAACAGGATGTATTGAACTCATAATTCATTAGATACTTTTTATAAATATCAACTAAGTATCGTAAGTAAATTGCTCCCAGTTGTTTAATTAATATTAATTGAGTTAAAATATTTTAATTAATATTAAATAAAATAATAGAAATAATAAGAGAAGAGACGGTAAGTGAAAAGTCTCTTTCTCCCAGTCATTAATTGCCGGAAATATACCAAAAGCACCGATAGAAAAAGAAAATATTTGATACGTGAAGCAATGATTTGATGTATTTTTTTTATATATCATATCCCATTTTATAGAAATGGAAATTGATCTTCTCTTGTGTTAAAAAAAATGACTTGTATTTTGGAGCTTGGAATAAGCTGTAGAAAGGGAATATAAAAATATTCCTATAGAATCTTGAGGAACGGGAGGATTTAATCGTAAATATCGACTAATTCTTACGAAGTACAAATCAAAAAGAAGTCTAAAAAAAAGATAAATTTCATCTATATCGAATTTGAATATCAGAATAGTAGATATATTTCTGATTCAATGGGTTAGGTCCACTTGCTTTTTTTTTTTTAATGTCGATTAAAGATATATAAATATACTAGATATCTTTCTTTAATTTTAACTAAAATATTTTCAAATTATATTACTCTAATATATATTAGAAAATATAGAACACGGAGCATGCTGATTATATCAAAAGTAAGTAAAGGGTAACATTTATTTTTCTATGGGTAAGGACACCATCGCCGACATAATAACCTCTATACGAAATGCTGACATGAATGGAAGAGGAACGGTTCTAATACCATGTACTAACATTACTGAAAACATTGCTAAAATGCTTTTACGAGAGGGTTTTATTGAAAACGTGAGAAAACATAGGGAATGGGAAAATCTTTTTTTAGTTTTAACTCTACCATATAGAAGAAATAGAAAAGGATCATCTAAAACGCGTTTGAATTTAAAACGGATCAGTACTCCTGGCCTACGAATCTATATAGGACTATCAAAAAATAGTTATTTTGTTAATAATCACTTGGATTTTCTGCCGAATTCTTAATTCAAATTTGAAATGTACAACGATTCATTCGATAGCTTTTTTGTTTTCTAATAACTAATAAAAAGGGGTCTATTTCTGCTCGAACATTCCATAAAAATGAAATAGATTTCCATGTTAGGAAAATTTCCTATTTATTATTATTTAAATTATTTATTAACTTAAGAAGTATTTCTTTGATTATTATATTAAAATTTTTCTGATTAGAATATAAGAATTTTTATATTCTTATTAGTATCGAAGAAATCCCTTGTAACGATTTTTTTTTTATTTTAGACGATGGAAGCGGCCGTTACGATATATAAAAAACTACTTGGATTTGGAACCTACATGCTGATGCTCATGATTTCGATAGCCATACTAGTGATTTAGAGGAGATTTCCCGAAAAGTATTTAGTGCCCATTTCGGCCAACTCTCCATCATCTTTCTTTGGCTTAGTGGCATGTATTTCCATGGTGCTCGTTTTTCCAATTATGAAGCATGGCTAAGTGATCAAACTCACATTGGACCTAGTGCCCAAGTGGTTTGGCCAATAGTGTTATATTATATATTATTATATATTATATAATATATATACAATGGAAAAAATGTGGAAAACAAGACAAAGATTCTTTACAATGAAGAAGTTTAAAACTTTTTATTATTTAAATTTAACATATCCATTTCCGTTACAACCAGTATTGAATTTTTCTGTTTGAGCCGTACGAGATGAAATTCTCATATACGGTTCTCAGAGGGGGAGTTCCTTTGGTTTACCTATCTCAATAAAGTCTATGATTAGTTCGAAGAACGTCTTGAGATTCAGGCGATTGCCGATGATATAACTAGTAAATATGTCCCTCGTGGTTACTGTTCGTTCTAGATAATTGCCATTAAACTCGGCTCAATCTTCAAAAAAGGATTGAGCCGAAGACAAAGATACTTAATTTATTGCATAAACATAATATATCTTATTTTTCTTTTTTATTATATCCATAAAGTTCTATATTCTAATTGATTAGATATATCTTATCTATTAGATATATATTAGAGTCTAGAAATGTAGAGTATATAAATAAATGGATATGGAATAGTTAAATTGGAGTATTTCAATAAAGAGAAATAGAATTGACTTAATAATTTAATAATTTTTTTAAAAAATTAGAAAGAATATTGACAAATATCAAATCATGCACCTATTGCTACAGCTGTAGATATAAGTATCTTGAGAATACGCCTTAATGACCAATGGGTAACAATGGTTCTGATGGGTGATTTTGCTAGAATAGGCAATAATAAGATCACCATTTTAGTAAATGATGCCGAGAAGAGTAGTGACATTGATCCAGAAGAAGCTAAATAAACTCTTGAAATAGCAGAAGTTGACTTGAGTAAAGCTGAAGGCAAGAAATAACTAATCGAGGCAAATCTATCTCTCCGACGAGCTAGGACACGAGTAGAGGCTATCAATATGCTTTCGCAATAAGAAAATTGGTGTATACGAATAATTCTAAAACGTGAAATAAAAAAATGAAATAGAAGAAAATATACAAAAAAAGGTATAGGTCGAACTTATTAGCTACCATTGACTATGGGGTGGTGGTCCCGCTTATGGGGTCAAATTAATACGTTCTAAGAAGAAATATTGGAATCTCTTCGATCTCATAAGTATCATACCAAATCCCATCAATCGAATCGCTTTTTCGAGAAATACGAGACATCTAAGTCATACAAGTAAAGCGATCTATTCCTTGATAAGAAAAAGAAAAAACGTGAATGGTGATTGGATTGATGATAAAATAGAATCCTGGTTCTCGAACAGTGATTCGATTGATGATAAAGAAAGAGAATTCTTGGTTCAGTTCTCTACCTTAACGACAGAAAAAAGGATTGATCAAATTCTATTGAGTCTGACTCATAGTGATCCTTTATCAAAGAATGACTCTGGTTATCAAATGATTGAACAACCGGGAGCAATTTACTTACGATACTTAGTTGACATTCATAAAAAGTATCTAATGAATTATGAGTTCAATACATCCTGTTTAGCAGAAAGACGGATATTTCTTGCTCATTATCAGACAATCACTTATTCACAAACCTCCTATGGGGCTAATAGTTTTCATTTCCCATCTCATGGAAAACCCTTTTTGCTCCACTTAGCCCTACCACCCCAGGGGTATTTTAGTGGACCTTTGATTAATTAACATCTCGTTTGTTTAGTGATGTTTATTGACCTCCTATTTCTTTTCTTTATTTTAACCACAATTCTCAGGAGGTCAAATTCAGCCTTTAAACTACTGTTTAATTATTTCATTGTCATTCTCCAATATAACAGGAATGGAATCACGCTCTGTAGGATTTGAACCTACGACATTGGATTTTGGAGACCCACGTGGCCACGTTCTACCGAACTGAACTAAGAGCACTTATTATTTATTTTTTTTAATAACATAATAATATTATATTATTAAAATATTATTAAATTTTAAGTGACTCCAATACATCTTGCTTGCATATACCATATGCTATATATAAATATTGATATATATGTATCTCCAATTTGAATCAATCTCAATTGATCCCTTGTTACTTCTCCTACGATAAGTATTAGTTCGAGATAGACTATTCATGGAACGTGAAAAGCAGATGAATAATCATCTGCTTCCGAAAGAAATCGAAGAATTTTTTGAGAATCCTACAAGAGCCAATCGTTCTTTTTTCTCTGACAGATGGTCAGAACTGCATCTGGGTTTGAATCCTACTGAAAGGTCTACTAGAGATCAGAAATTGCTGAAGAAAGAACAAGATGTTTCTTTTGTTCTTTCTGGGCGATCGAAAAGTAAAGAAATGGTTAATATATTCAAGATAATTATGTATTTACAAAATACTGTCTCAATTCATCCTATTTCATCAGATCCGGGATGGGATATGGTTCCGAAAGATGAATTGGACAGTTCCAATAAGATTTCATTCTTGAACAAAAATCTATTTTTTGGTTTATTTCATCTATTCCATGAACAGAACAGGGGGATACACGTTACACCACGATTTTGAATCAGAAGATAGATCTCAAGAAATGGCAAATCTATTCACTCTATCAATAACTGAGCTGGATCTGGTGTATCATAAGGGATTTGCCTTTTCTATTGATTCCTCCGGATTGGATCAAAGTTCTTATCTATTAATAGCTTTTTGGTTTACACGTCCTATTGCAGCAAATGCTTGTCAAAAGGCATTTGTAACTAATCGTGTAGGAGATTTTGGTTTATTGTTAGGTATTTTAGGTCTTTATTGGATAATAGGTAATTTGGAATTTCGGGATTTGTTTCAAATATTCAATAACTTGATTTTTAATAATTATCTTAATATTTTTTTTGTTACTTTGTGTGCCCTATTGTTATTTTGCGGGTCCGTAGCTAAATCTGCCCAATTTCCTCTTCATGCGGAGAACAGGCCATTCGACACGGAAATTCCAAAATTGCTGAGGTTTGGTTTGATCAAGCCGCTGAATATTGGAAACAAGCTATAGCCCTTACCTTCGGTAATTATATTGAAGCACAGAATTGGTTGAAGATCACAGGGCGTTCTTAATTTAATAAAAACACTTTTTTTTAGTTCTATTTATATTATTCTATATACCCTTATATCTTAATATATATTATTTCCATATTTATTTTTATATTTCTTACTATATTTATCTTACTAAATAATCTTATTTATATATTATTATATTTAATATTTAGTTTAGAATATTTAATGCATATTTCATTTAAATGTATATTTAGTGTATTTAAATGTATATTTAATTTAATTAAATGTTTGTTGTCTACATCAGTCCATCCAATAAAACTGAAAATTTAGAATAATATTCTATATATCTATTATGTAAATATATTAGGCAGTCAGTCTTCTATTCTTTTTCTTGGCGCAACTGGGCTATCCTAAACTTGAACCAGAGACCTCGCCCGTCTCGATGTTAGTAAAATAATTGTGCTATCAATTTAAAAGACCCTAAAGTTCTAGACCAATAACCAAATCTCTTAGATAGCGTTTGGTGGAGAGACATAGACTGAAAAACTAAGACTGAGAGACTTTATTAGTATTTGTTTTGAGGTACTGAAATAGAGATTGAGGGACTGAGACTCAGTATCATGTTTGTTGGTTCAGAGACTAGTACTAAAATTTTTTGTCTCTGTCTCTAAAATTTCAGTATTTCAGTCCCTCCAAAAAGTAGAGACACAGGGGACTAAAATTTTTAGAGATGGAGAATGAAACTTTAATAACATTTTATACCTAAAATACCTTCATTTCAATTTTATCCTTTGTACAAATTAAATTAGAATTTCATTCTTGTTTCAATTTTGGTCTCCCACTTTGCACCAAACAAAATACTGAGATTTATTTCAATCTCTGTCTCTCAGTCTCAGTCTTTCCGTCTCTGTCTCTCTACCAAACGCTACAATATATGTTATTTTGGGCTGCTCTTGTGATGGTAGAAATAATGATAACTGCATCGGTTGTTTTGGGTTATAGTGATAGGAGTAAAATGAAAAAAATAATTGAAAACCAAACTCTTATATCTCTTTTAATTTATTAAGTAACTAATGAAATAAAATATTACTATTTATAATATATAAATTAAATTAAAAAATATTTAACCTGTAACATTATAGTAGGAGAAAATAGTTGTTATGACAAACATTAAAATTGTGAATCATACAATAGTATTATTTCAATTCAATCTTGTGAAGAAAGAAAAAGAAAATTCTAAATCTAAATTTATTAGGTATTAACTAAAATAAAATAAAATACTATTAACACTATAAATTAAATAAAAAATACCAATACTTTTAGAATTAAAAAATTAGATTTTTAAAAATAAATAAATAAATATTTTATAAAACAGCTACTATTGTATGGAGAGTGATTGCACATAGTTTACAGAACATAACTCACTTCAAAATTTTAGTGTCCAAATTTAAATTTTAATATTATCTTTCGTGATAGAACTTCTCACGTGCATCCGTCAGTTACGGTACATAAAGAAACTACCTCCACAAGAACGACTCATCTTTTCTATTTCATTTTCATCTCTATTTCAGTAAGGTTATAAAAAAAATTATGTGTAACTTCTTCTTCAATTCTTTACTCTATTGATTTATCTTTTAATTTGTTTCATTTTTTTAAATTTTTCTTACTTCTATTTCTAATTTGGATGTATTTTTTCTGTATAGAACAATTATTATTAGAATAAAAAAAAGTTAGTATGACAAAAAAAATAGTAAATAGAAAATAATAGAAAAAATAGTTATTATGATAGAAATTAAAGTTGTCAATATAGAATGGGACTATTTCAATTTGAAAATAATAAAAGAAAATCCGACTCTAAATTTATTAGATACTAGATAAAATAAAATTACATAAAATGTTATTATTTACCGTATAAATTAAATAAAAAATTACCAATATTTTTAATAAATATTTTATACAATAATTGCTAAGCAGAACTTACTGAATAGAAAAAAAAATTGAACATCAAACTCTCTCGTATTTTCTTTGTATATTGTTATTTTGTTATAGTATAAATAATAGTTTTGGAATTATCTAAATATTTTAATATAAATTATTTAATATTGTCATAGCTAAAAAAAATAAAGAGATAAAATTAATATTTCTTCTAAGAATAATTATTTTTAAAATTATAAATATACAATAAAAAATTAGAGTACATTAAAATAGTATCATAATAAAAAATAATTCAAAAGATAAAATTAATAAACTAATAGAATATATATATATATATATATATATATATATATATATATATATATATATATATATATATATATATATATATATATATATATATATATAACTAACCAATGTTATCATCATTGAATATATTATTTGGATCAATTCTAATACTTAAATATCTAAAAACAGATTTTTAACATATAAATAATATTTTTTAAATTACGTAAATCTTTTAATATAAATAATTTAATATTGTTTGGACAAAAAAATTAAAAAATAAGATTAATATTTCTTTTTAAAATGATTTTTATGAAAATTATGAATACATAATAAAAATTTAGAATACATTAAAATAGTACCATAATAAAAAAATTTAAATATTAAATTAATAGTATAAATTTTTTAAGTGAACAATTAATAATCATAATATAATACACTGTATTATAGATATATGTAACATAGTATATTAGAAATAATTAAAAATTTACTAAGTATGAATTAAAGCTTTTAAAAAATGATAATTTATACCCACTAATATTATTAGTTTTATCTATTACTTGAAATTGGACCAATTTTATTATTATTATGAATATCTGAATGTTTAAACGCAAATCTATTATTGACATGAGATTAATGTATTTTTAAAATCAATTAATGTATTCAATAATATTAATAAGAGATGAGATGAGAAGAGAAAAATGTGTAAGAAGTGAAAGTTAAGAGGTGAAAGTTACATCAAGGTGACCAAGTGGAATAATAGGAGTTTTTCAGACATTAAGTGGAGAAGTTAATTAGAAAGGATAATATTAAAAAGAAATCTTGGACACCAAACCCATGTATTTGTTATAGATTATTATTATTATTATTATTATTATTATTATTATTATTATTATTATTATTATTATTATTATTTTGAATGATAAAAAATCACAATATACGTGTTTGGTATCATTTATAAAAAAAATTTTAACTTTTCAAAAATTAATTCACAATTTTTTTAAAGAGTAGAAACATATGATTTTTTCTTTTTGATAATTCATTCTATCACTTTCCTAAAAAAAATTGACTTCAAAATAAAAAAGATCTACTTTTATTTTTAGCTCTATGAAAATGTTTTCTGTTCTGCTGAAAATATTAACCCTCCACCATTATTTTCAACGCAAGGTTTCATCTGTTAGAAGCACTGGTTTCTACCATCATTTTCATGCAATATTCCATCTATTGGAAGTATTTTCCACCATCATTTTAAAACAATGTTCGATGTGAACCATCTATTACGTATATTTTTTTCATTTTTTTATCATTTTATCACTCTATTTTTATTATTAAATTTGTATTTAACATTGTATGTGGTATGAAATCTCAGTTTTAATTTTATTTTTTTCACATGTGATTTTTTTTATATAGCTTGCTATTATTTTTATAGTTAATTATAACAAATTCTTGACATCAATAAAGGAGGAGGTTAATAGGAGTAAAAAAAATAACAGCAACAAAATATACATTGACACACATTTTATATTTATTTTTTATTTTCACCTATCATATCATATACAATAAAACAACAAACACTATCTACATAATAATTTCTTTGGTATTGCCATCAAAATTATTGTAAATTAAAATTTTATTACTATTCACCACATACAAGAACACCGTTATGGATGAAGGTGAAATAGAAGAACCAATTTCTAATGATATTACGTGGCAAGAACTAATTGTCAAAAAAATAGAATTTATTAGAGAATAAATTAAGAATCAATTGACTAAATAAGTAAATGATTGTAATCTTAGTGATTAGGTGATGTAAAATCAACCTTCAATATTGAAAAGTATTTTGTTTAATTCCAGTGGCTAACAAAAGATTTGAAAAATAGATAGTTAGTTAGTGAGTGAGTGATAGAAGTAATCAAATAGAAATTAAGATTGATTAGAGTGTGAGGTCTTACTATCAAGGTAAATTAGTGAAAGGGTGAAGAGAAAATTGAACAAAACTGTGAAACGAATAAGAGCTGCTAAACCAATCCAATACCAATATGCTTCTTTAGGAGCATCAAAGGTGTTTAATACAGCTTCACCAATTGTGGGAGAACCATCTTTAGTCTGCACAAATAGCTCTTGCATTATTGAACAAGATGTTTTTTATTTTATTTTTACTGGAAAGAATTTAGCCTACTGAGGCTCAATCAGAGCAATGAAATCTTTTGGAACAATACACCAAATATTGAACTTATACTATTGTCCTATTGAATTTTCTTTTATCAGTTTTTAGTCAGGTATCAATGTCCATCTTCCAATTGTACCAAAAGTATTTTCTTCTAGTGCTAATGAATGCAAGGATAAAACAGATTCTTCCTTGTCTTGATAATTTAACGAAACATTATAAAAGGGAGCTAGTAATAACCAGAATAGCACAGTACAAATTAACTGATTAAAAAAAATACAATCACTTTGATGTATCAAAAAATTGAGATAGTCACACTTAAAGTCCTAATAGTCACAGTAACGAAACGCTAAAATTGGCACGTGTAGTTTGTAATGATCTGAATGATGCAAGCTTGATCTAATCTTCACATCCTGAAGAGTGGTAACATTCTTAGTGCAATTTGAAATCTCAATTTGCTGAGGCTAAGGAAAACCATTGCTTCAACAAACTAGTTGCTTCTCTAGTAACTTCAATTTTGCAGCTTGTAAGGATAGGACACCCTATTACAACTTGAGAAACTGATATATCCTCAGAAGTAAGAACTGAAAAAGAACAATGACTCAAGGTTTTTGAAATTTCGCATTTGGAGACTTGAATATATATCCGAATTTCGGATCTACTATGACCAATTTTCTTAAGAAGCCGAAACAAATATGGAGTGAGCAGTTAGTTAGGCTTCAACAGGGTTGAATTTGGCCTTTCCTGGAAGCAGGGCTGAACCCCGTGTTTTCTAAAATAATTTTGTGACAATTCAATATTATTTTGTTTATTTTGGGATTTATAATTGGTATTTCAATCCTATTATACAAGATCGATTATTAGTGGCTAATGAGCATTTTGGGATCTATGATGCAGATCAAAGAAATCAGGAAAGGGGAAGAGTCCTAGAAAAGGAAGCAATGAGTTCCAAAAATGTATTGATATAGAGTGTAAGACTCCCAAAAAAGCTATTCAAGTTTTAATGTTGTGAAGAAGGTCTATGTTCTTTCCTTGATGGCGTGAACCATACAAAAAAATAACAATAAGAGTAAAAAACTCAAAAAAAAATAATAGAAATTTTATAAAAATAATAATATACACAAGAGAGTATTGAAAAAAAATATTATAAAAAAATAATGAACATATGAACAATGAACAACACAATTGGTATATAGAAAATAAATTTCAGTTCAACCTAAAAACGTAAACGCAAAAGCTAGAATTTGTATTTAAAAGATAAAAAAGTTGCCAAACATAAAGATGCAACGTTCAAGAGACTCAAACGCGCTTCCCTCTTTTCCAAACATAAAAGTTGCCACACATAACAATTAAACTCTTACACTTGTTCTAGTTTCACATTATGGAAGTTGGTTATTATTAGGATGACTAGGTGGTTGCGTGTTTGTCAGATGCTGTGCACTCTGATTCATTGTCGGTGATATTGGTAGTGCTTCTTGTTGAAAAATATCACCATAATTCAGAGTCTCAGGTTTATACTGCTGATTACTATCCTGAATTGCTGTGTCCGTCGTGAAGAAGCTAGGAAGGGAAGAGGGCTCACCATAGAACCAAGATGATGATGGTCCCTCCAAATCAAGATCATCAATAGTGTTGTTGTATTCGACTGGAGAAATCTGCCTTGGGGTAGTAAGATGCTGATGATAATTAGGTGCAGCAACATTGTTTTGAATAATGTTTCCATAAAGATTATAGTTATAACAAACAGCAGCAGCAAGAACATGGCTATCTTGCTGATTGGATGGCAAATTCACGTTGTTATTGTTGATTCCATTCTCGCTGTTGCTGCTCAGTGACGTTTGCTGACCATAATAATAATAATCTGCCTGCTCTATCTCATTAAAAATTCTATCCATATCTGATTCAGAATTCTGCATATTCTGATATACATATATAAAAATAAAATTTGATGGTAAAGCAATTTAATTAAGAGAAAAAATCATACTCTTGAACTCTTGTGGACAATACTAGTAGAAATTATACCTGTAAGAAGCCATCGTTATCGGCAAATAGATGTTGAAATTGAGATGATCCATTATCCACCGTGATGTTGTTGCTGCCATTATTATTACTATCATTAGTCAAAACAAGTACTTGTTGGTTGTTGACGATTCCATACTCATTCATGCAATCGTCACATTTACACTGATTAGAGCAACCAACTCCAGCACTGAAGCAAGCGCAGTGCTTGTTCTTGCACTTTGATTTCCTGCAGTTGCATCCTTTTCTGTGCCTTGCTGCTTCGTTCCCACCAATAATAATCTTGGATTGAAACGCCTCTGGATCACGTAATTCTATTTCTTTTTTCTTCTCATACACTTTATCCCTGTTATTCTCATTATTCTCGCACGCTTTGCAAGTACAAGAATTGTTGCACAAATTTCCAGCACGAAGACATTCACAATAAAGTTTCAAGCATTGACTCTTTTGGCAGTTGCAGCAGATGCCATTATCACTCCCTTTCTTGTTACCACCACCAGAAACAATATCCGCAGTTCCTCCATTCATCTTGTCACAAGATTCCATCACAGTGAATGTGTGAGACGAGGTGATCTGAAGAAAGAAAAAGGATTATTCCTAGTTCGGATGGTTCTGATGACTGGTAGCGGTTAGAGCAGGAAGCGTGGGATTGTAGCCTCAGAGCTAACTAACCGTGTTTGGGAGACTGTTGTAGCTCAAAAGAGCAATAGCTTCAGGATTTTATATATTTATTCAACTCAACATGCTATCTTAAGTTCCTCATTTAGATATGATTGAGTTAATCATTTTATCTTTACTTCTTATCTTATTTTAATAATAATAATAATATTTAATTAATCTTATTATCTTTTAAAAGTCAAAATAGGATGTTAATTTACCGCCACTTCCAAATTAATTTTAACCGTTTTTTATTTTCTTACTCTTTTCTTTTTAATACTTAACTAATCTTGTTAAAGATAAGAGATTGGGTGTTTTAATAAGATCATGAGTTTAACCGCAAATTATTAATTTAACTTGCTGACGTTCTCATAATTAATTAAATAAATATGTGAAATTATAAAAAGGTAAAATTAAAATTTATAATGTATAAAAAATTAATGCCTGTTCTTTAAATATATAATAAATAAAGAAAAAGTCTAGGAAACTAGTAATTTTTGTGTTTTGTGGTCAACACTTAACTATCAAAAGTAAAATGAGAGATCTTTCACCGTTGAATGTAATTTCACACTATTAAAAACGTCAATTAATGATTACAAAACACAAAAATTATTAATTTCCTAACACTCCTCAATAATAAATTAATTAAAGATATAAAAATATAATTTAATTTTATTTTTATAAAATTCTTTCATATAATATTAAAATTCAATTTATCTTATCTTTTTTAAATTTTATTTTTGAATCAACATTTAAAAATTCTTTTTGTACGTAAACGTATTGCAGTAGCATATCTTAACATATTTAACAAAAGATAATATATGTAAAAAAGAAATTATTGAGTCCAATAGTTTTTAGTAATTTTATTCATTGTTTGAAGAGGAGAAATAGATTACAGCTTTTTTGAAAGTTTTAATTTTTTGTTTGATTAATTTTTTATTTTATAAACATAGAAGTAATTTTGATCACAAAATTACGTATATAAGAAGCAATATTTTTTAATTTTTACGTTACATTAACTGACTTTTAACCATTAATATTAATATTTATTTTTCTTTTATTAACTTTATCCTTTATACATATTATTGTATTATTTATAGAATTCTTATCATTTTTTATATGAACTCTTTTTTTCAATTATTTATTATTTATAGTTTTTATTAATTTTTTATTTAATATTATATATTTTTATAATGATAAATTTTGTGCATTATATTTATTATTATCTTTTTATAATATAATTTATTGATCTCATTCGATAAAATAAATTAAACAAAAAAATTAACTATAAATAATAATAATAGTAAAAAATTATAACGTACTAAAAAAGAGTACTAAGAATATTAAAAATATACTATATAAAAACATATAAAAAATTAAACATATATAAAAAAATAACATTATAATTTAATGTCATGTCTTTTTTTTTAGTAATTATCTATCTAAAAGTGATTTTAACTAATATTATCCAAACAATATTTATTTTATCAAAATCAATTTTATTATAAAATTGCTAAACATGAATCATGTTGACACAAACTTACTTCTACCCAAAATCAATTCTATAAAATCAATTGACAAATCACAATCCAAACACACACTAAGTTGTTTTCAACAAATAAATTTTACTAATTCATAGTATCACTTTTAGCTTTTTTTAAATATTTTTTTTTACTTTACATTCTTTAATTATTATTAAAATAAATAAATTATTTTAGATGTAATAAACATATAATTATAAATGTCACATATATAAAATTATAAATATTAAATTAAATAAAATAATTTTATGATATTATTTCTCTACCATTACTCTTAATAAAATTGGTGAAAACTAACTTTTTAACTGGTTAACTAATTCAAAATTCTTTTAGAATATTAAACTAGTAATTTAAGAAAAAAACGATTCTTATATTTTAAATATTTTTTGAGTATAAAATTTGATTTTTTTAACCAACAAAAAAGCAGTTTAATTATTATTTCTAAAACTTGTTAATAACAGGTTTGATCTTTTGAAACCAGATTGATTTACTCATCTAAAACTAATTATATTTCTCCTTAACCTCGTATCATGTTTGATTTTCCAAAAACCTTAACTATGTAAACCCCTAACAAAGAATTATTAGAAAGATAATAAAGAGTATCATTAATTTGTACCCTTTTATTCTTTGTCTGGAGTGCAATTTGATTAATAAACCATTATTACATTATGAGTATGAATATGTGCTTGTTTTGGCTTTATTAAATTGATAAAAAAATATTTTTCACATAATAAATGAACAAAAATTTATTTTTATTTTATTTTATCTAAATATAATTGATAAATAAAAAGATTTTTTATATGAGATATCTAAATATAAAATTACTTTTATTTTTATAATTTTTTTTTTAAATAACATCCAACAAACCCTATATTGATAAATTTAAGTACTTTAGTCACCCAAAACAAAAATAAGTACTTCACTTTTCCTTAACCCAAGGCTTCCTGAAATATATGACAATTGAAGCAAGCATTCAATGACTTCCAAATATATGGACAAATAGTTAACGTGGTATAGTTATTTTGTAAATAAATGCTAAATCATCAAAAAGGAAAATAAAATACTATAAATATTTAACATACAAATTTGGCCTTTCATGTCAATCAACAAAAAAAAAAGTAAGCCATTTTGAAAAAAAAATCTTTTCTTTAATTTTGTCACTCCGAAATTTAATTTATCATACCACTAGACAAAATTCTCTAATTTAATCTAAAAAAAGAAATTAATTCATTTAAATAAAATTAGATTAGTTAAAGAACCGATGATATAGTTGAAATTTTTTTGAATATTATTATTACTATTCTCTTGGTCTTATTCAAATTTTACTAAAATAATTATTGTAATACCCTAATATTTTTAAATTAAGTTTAAATCTTATTTGAATTATATTAATTATTGTTATTCAAATTTTACGAAATTTTTAAAATAAATTTTTTATATAAAAAATAATAAATAACTAATTTTTATTACAATCCTTACTAGTTAAGAAATATAAATAGAGCTAGTGATATTAACATGAAAGATACGTACTAGATTATAGGCAAAACAATACATATTAAATAATCATATAAATAAAAAAACAAATATAATAGACACAATTGTAGTGCTCAATAAAGATAAAATAAGACATATAAAAAATTCAAATTCCCTTAATGTGTATATCTATAACTAAAATAATCATCTATTCTCCATTCTTAATATAAATTTGAGCAAATATTTAACATTTTCTATTTATGTCCTTGATATCTCACTACTAATCATTTTATAGTGTACTGTTTTTTCAATTCAATCGAGTAGTGTATTATTTCGCACCACATCATTTCTGAATATGATATGAAGAGAGGGTGAGAAATAAAATTTTTTCAATAATTTATCTATATGATATCATCGTATCTATCTTCAACTACTTCGAATTTTAAAATAAAAACAGTGATAATGCAATATTTTCAATTAGTCGAAGTGGTGTGACTTTTATATGCTTCTTATTTACTTATGTTATTACACATGTAACTCATGACTAAATACGTATAATATTAAAATATACAAAATGCAAACATATAAACATTGACTTGATTTCTCTTGACATTTTTGTAACTTCTCTGTACATGAAAAGAAAACGATTTTTTATTGATATAAACTCTTATCTGATACATGAAATTGACCTTAACTTTTCTTAAGCAATCTTTTAACATTGCTTTGATTTTGGAGGGTATTAAACTCAAACTGTGTATAAAATTAAAAGGAGTCCTCTTTTCTTACCGAATGTCGTTATCCCAAAAGTTTGTCAATCATCATCTTTTCTTATCGAATGATCACTTTGATTATCTTGTCTTTAGGGGTCATTTTTCTTTACCAAAGCATTATTTCCTCAGTTCTTTAATGCACATAAAACTGGTTATTATAATGTTTAATGTGAATACAATTGAGAGATATTATATCATGACATGCAATACTAGTTTCTATATTAAAAACATTTAAGATATAACTCAAAAAAAAGTAGCATAAAATCTTTACTTCGAGTGAAATGTGTAGAAATTCTATATATATTTTAATGTAAATAGACACTATTCGTTAGCGAAGAGAGACTTATTTCATGACTAGAATTTGTGCGTGTTTCGATGTAGGCAGATATATATCTTTGGTTAAGAGATATGTTTCATTCTTTTGATGAAACTCAATATAAATATTGAGGTTGCAAAAAATATGAATCCTATGCAAATTTCTGAGTTCATGTTATTTTTATCGTAGAAAGAAAATTTCTATATTCCTGGTCTCCGTAGTTAGCATAGTTTAGAAAAGATACTTTCTCAAACAATATACGAATAAAATTTGTGAATAATTTGGCGAATGATCTATAATGAGAGTAAGAAAGTGAGAAAAGATAAAGATTTTTTTATAATGAAGTGAAAAATGTATATGAATAACAATTTGTAGAGATAATAGAAGATAGAGAAAATAAATTACTAGAATTTTCGTGTAGAAAAAGAGAATAGAATGAAAAATGAAGGACTCAACTGGCTCTTAGGCATAGTTATTAAAATTGGACCGGACCAGTTGATTCAATCAGAAAATCAGACCCAATATCGGTCTAGTCTAAGATTAGGACTGCTTAAAGTAGAGAACTGCCATAAACCGATCAAATCCAAAGTGAATCAATCAAATCCGGTCAAATTTGGTAAAAAAATTAGACCGGATCGAACCGTTCGGTCTAGTTGACGCACCACGGTTTTGCAAGTCCACCGTGCAAGGACAATCTTACCACCAAGCTAGTAATGCTTCTTACCAATATATATATATAACAAACTTTTATTTTATTTATATTCAATTTATTTTAATTTTAATTAAAGTCACTTTTTTTTGAATCATTTATATTTTATTCAACTATAAATTTTATTAAATATATAAATTAAAAAGATAAACAAAAAATTTAATAAATCCCAATTTATTTTTTCTTTTCATGATTATATGATATCTATTAATATTATTTTTCAATAAATACTTATAGTATATAATTAATAATAGGTAAATACTCACATGCAATTGTCTTCATATGAATTTGATAGTTAAAAATCTTTAGATGATATTCAGTCAAACTTGTTAAATCATCTAACTGTTCTTAAATATCTTCACATGAAAACAACTGTACGTGATTTTCACCTATAATAATATAATAATACAATAAATATAAACTAATTAATAAAGTATTAAAATTTAAAATTTATAATTATTTTTATAAAAATAAAATAAAAATACTTATAATAAAAAAAATTAAAATTTATATAATTATTTAATTATTTCAAGTTAATCGGTTCGATCAGTGATCCACCGGTTGAACCAATAATTAAGTGACCCAATAACTTGATTGCTTCAATCACCGGTTTGATTTTGACAACTACGCTCTTAGATATGTGCAAATTGCATTAAGAGAATCTAACTCGTGTTTATATGAAATCTTCAATCTGAATTGTTACTTTAAACGTCTTATAAAATTTTTTATATTTTGAATTTGAAAATAGTTATTAGATACAAATTTATAGAGAATTGAGTTATTTTTACAACAAATTTTGAACGAAGTCAATTGGATAACTAT
The DNA here is from genome assembly GCF_003086295.3 of Arachis hypogaea. Classification (NCBI taxonomy): domain Eukaryota; kingdom Viridiplantae; phylum Streptophyta; class Magnoliopsida; order Fabales; family Fabaceae; genus Arachis; species Arachis hypogaea. Next base: position 44,667,787 of record NC_092043.1, read on the forward strand.
AACTTGAGATATTCATAAAATATTATATATCAAGCTGATTGGTTAATAGTTACAATACGATTTTTTACTATAAACTTGTAACAGATGTATCTACTTAATTAAATTTAAATTTAATTTTGCACTAAACTCAAAAAATAAAGATAATTTTCTCATCTTTTCATATAGCTAAAGATTATTCAAATCTAATAAGTATAAAATTAGTTATGACTATGTTTTAAAAGTTATTTATTGTCGGTTAAAAATATACTAAAATAAATATTTTTATATTTTAAATTAAATATATTAATTTTTTAAATATATTATCTTCTAATATTTTATCATAAAATTAAAATTAAAATTATTATAAATTTAATTAATTAATTAATTAATTATTAAATAATGAACATAATTTAAAAAAAAAAACTGAAATGTTGTTACAGCTGCCGTTACTTGCATCACCTCCTCACACCTCGTTAATTAAATATAAATAGATATGTACCAAAGGTTATATATAAATTAATAAAATTAATAAATGAAATGTCAGCAAAAAAAATAATAAATGCAATATACTCCCTTGTTTTGTGTCCACTGTCCACCACTAGAAGAAAATAAACCACGTTACAGAACGAGAATTTTCAATCAGGAATTTAGAATAGCTTTGTGAACAAGCGGGACAGGTGGCCATTCATTGACGCCATTTTTTTTAATTTAACAAATCTATTTTTTAATTAAATTTTGTTTATATATTTAAAATTTGAATAAAATCAAAATTGATTTGAGGAAAATAAATTTTTTATTTTTAATTTAATTTTTTTTTACTTTTTGTTAATTTATTTTGTTTTCATTAAATTTTTTAAAATTTTTTAAATATGATGGATAATTTTGTAATAAGAAAATATATACTTTTTAATTTTTAAAAATATTCATCTAAATTCTAAACCAAAAAAATACATAAATACGTTATCCGTTAAATATTTTTAAAGCATTTGGATAAATCAAAATAATATACTCGTTAATTATTTCTCCTGAAATTTAGAAATTCAAATATGATTGGGAGAATAATTTAGATTTTAGAAAGCTAATAATTTCACAATTATAAAAAAAATAAAATAAACAAATTGAACCCACAATTCAGAGGACGCATCTCAACCACAACATAAGGTTAAAGGTCTTTGAAAACGTTATACGTCCCCTTTCTTAATTTCCATTTTTTTTTAAATAAAAGAAATTTCTCTTATATATATCTCTATCATGTGATTATCATTAATAACCATCCATAACAACTTTAATTCCCTCTGAAAATTTGGTTTGATGATTTAGATATATACTATACTCTCCACCTTGCAAATTTCGGTTGGTTCAATAATCTTTAGGGATCCAGAACTTGCTTTTCTTTCCTACAGTATTATTTTTTCTCTTTCTCTTTCTTGCCCTTTGTGTTTTCTAAAAGACCAATACCCTTTAGAAGAGTGAAAATTTCAAGTCTTCTTTTCTTTCCTCTTGAGTCAATTCTTGAGAAAATCTTTGAGATCCAAGAGTTTTGATAAACAAAAACCAAATCCAGATACCCTTTGATCTAAAGTATACAACTTTGTTTCTGGGTCCAAAATTCTTCTCTTGGGTGTGCCTCCTTGATCATCATCATCATCAGAAGCTTTTTGAGGAAAATAAGAAAAGAAGCACGCAAACAAATGCTGCAGTTTTTCTTCTCTGTGGCTTTTTCTGCCATCCCTTTAACACTTTATATTCCACCACTCAGAAGCTTGAATCTTTTTGTTGAAACCATGGAAGACATGGTGAGAGAATCAAGAATTCACACCAACAGGGTTTACCCTCGACTTCGTGTAGCTTGGTTAAGGATCATGGATTGTGTTCTTTGCAACAACGCAAGCTAGAAGACTTTTTCATGAGGAATAATAATGGCTTCTGATTTGAACAAGGTCTTAGATCTTATTGTAAATATTTTAATTTTTACTTTTTTTTTTGGGGGGGTTAGTTTTTCCTTTTGATTTTGGTGGTGTTAATGTTTATGAATTTATTTTGTTTTTGGAGGAATTATTTTTGCCCTCTTGTTGCGGGATTTATGTTTAACTTTGTGAGTTGTTTATGAATTTTTTTTGGGTAATAACATTTGGTGAATAGTGATTCCTCCTGAATGGCGGTATATAATTATAACGTAATAGAATTTTGTGGTTTATCATATTATTGGAAAATGGGAAAATTGCCTTTGTCTTCAATGTTTACATTTGTTTGTATGTTAATGGTTTGCAGGTTTGGTAATTTTTTTGTCTGATACAAAGGATTTGGTATGCTGATCCTTAGTTTTGTTTTTCCACAAGGTACGGACCACAATGACTGCCACCTGTTAGTAGATCACATGCTGGTGTTAAGAAATTCAAAAAATAAATAAATAAATAAATAAGCATTTTGACTCTGGAAAAATTATGTTTTTGTTAAAATGGACTCTAACTTTTATTTTTGACAAAATAAATTCAAAAAATATATATTATTTGATAAAATGGTCTCAGTGTTAACGCTTCACTCTGAATATTAGTAAAAATGTCTAAGTGGCACGTTAAGTGCTTACTTAAAGGGTTAGAGTGATATATGTGGAGATTTATATTTTAATTTGAAGAAAATTCTAAGTCCTAAATTGAGTAGATGGTAGAGCAAAAATGGGAAAAAAAAAATCTTCATTAACAAAGAACGACGCTTCTATCAAAAGAAAAACCATTTGATGGAACCTGCGTCTGCTATTAGGAGGTGATGGTACTAAAATTGAATATTTGGGTTAATTTTGGCCGTTGGTTTTTTTGTTGTCCATCTTGACATGTATGTCGTTTTGAATGAAACTCGTTGAAATTGAGCTTGTGATTCTTCTTATTTGTTGAATTTTTTTTCTTTTTCTTTTTATTTTGACAGAAATTGAAAATGAGATGTGAATATTTTGTTCCGGTTGATGAAGTAGAAAAAGAGATTAAGAAAATTAAATTGAATGTTGAAAGGAGCGAAGGGATAAAAAGCCATTATAAGGTACATAGCTATGCTATGAGGTCATCTGTGATTGAAGAACACATGAGAAAGGTAGAGATTTTTGTTGTTGGTGCGTGTAATTGGGGTTGCTTTAGTTATATTTATGAACATGTTCTCGTTATTTAGTTAGTGATAGTGTTATTGTTGCTGTATGATAGTAAACATTAGTAGTAGAGAATATTATTTTTGGGTGTGTTGAATACTGAAATTGTATCAAAAATGAATATGTATTTTCTGAACGAAAAAGTATAGGGAGCCAATGGTCTAAGCGTACAATGTGTACAATGGAGGTTTAGGAAGTATTAGAGATATGACCATTAGTGTTACATTGTCGTTACGTTTTTGGGATGAATGGGTTCATGATATGGTATTAGAGTTCTAGATCCGAAAGATCAAGGGTTCGATTCTTGGTGAACTCCAAAATTAACTTACCTTTTTAGGATGAGATGTTTATTATCTCTGGTATTTGGATGGTTATTCATAGACCAAAGATTTAGCCCATTGTACATATTGTACACTTAGGCCATTGCTCCCTAGCACTATCCTTTCTGAACATGTGTCAAATGCAACAAAGATGATTCGTTGTCAAATGAGATTTTTAATGTGAGTCAATGAATGTCAACTGGAATGTAAAGGAGTGAAATAGGAATTTCGAGTTTAATAATCTCCCATCTAAAAAAAGACAATATTGTAATTTCATATCTAACCCTCTAAGTAAATACTTAATGTGCCATCTAGACATCTCCCTTAACGTCAAAGTTATTTTGTTAAACGGTGCCTATTTTTTGGAGTTTATTTTGTCAAAAATAAATGTTGGAGTCTATTTTGACAAAAATAAAATTTTGAAGGAGCCAAAATGAATAATTACTCTTAAAAGAATTAAAAAAGTAAAATGTGATATTTGTTAAAAGTACATATCATTTTGGTTAATTTCAAATTTATTGTTATCATCCATATTTAATTTATAAAAAATAGATTAATACTCGAACAGTCGAATATATATAGTTATAATGCTTCCCTATACCGTTTATTTGTTATTTTATTATTTTATAAAAATTAATGTCTAAAATATTTTCATAATGCATCCTCACAATGCTTGTCTCTTTAAAAAAAATTGAAATACTTGAAGCAACAAATATATTTATTTATTTGGTCATACTATATCACAACACTCATTCTAAAGTGTTCTGTAATGATTTTGGATAAAACCAAATTCAAACCCTAGTGCATATACTACAAGATTCAAAGATTGAACCACTCAATCAAGTCTTACTGTGTTGATTTTGATTGTTTTACAAATATTTTCAATGCCACTCACCAATATCGTCCATCATTTCTCTTGCTGTGTTTTCTTCCCTACATGCTTTATGCAGCTAATAAAACAGCCCTTGATGTTCGAAGGCAAAATCCATGCAACAACCATCCACACCATAACTCAAACATTACACAAAATGCGTTGCTCTCCTCGGTTAAAATGTTCAATATGCACAAACAATCTTTTGTGTTAAATTTTTTCCACCAGTACAAACCAAATAAGTAGTTCAACTTTTGGGGGAACTAATCCTCTCCACGCTTCCGATGTGAAGAATGTAACTCCTCTAGCATCTCTAATTCATATGCCTTAATCACCTTCTCTCTAATTTGATCATTCATAGAAGAGGGGTCTAAATTATTACCAAGAACACACTATCCTCTTCCAAATTCTCTACCACCACTTTAACAATAAAACTGAGTCCCTTAATAACGCATCACCAACTCCTAATAGGTTAGGTTAGGTTGGAATGGACTAAAAAACAATTATTCAACTCAAACCCACACACCTCATGTAGTTGACTAACAAATATTAAAAACTTTGAAGGATGGATAAAGAAGGAATTAAGTAGAACAGAAGGGCTTATGCAGGCTACACTAATAGGCATTAGGCAACTAATTTCTATCTACCTTTTATCGATGAACTATCACTATTAATAAACGATCCAATAAAACATCATTCTCTCTTTTTCTTTTTTTTCAAGTATTTTTAACATATGAAGAGTTACGAGCAACATTTGGAAGACATATCACAGCTCTTCAGTTCTGTTAACCAATGGCTGAGAAGCACATTTCTCACTCCCAATCCTCAAGACAAGAACAAAAAGGGACATGACTAAGAATAAATAACCTTTTTTTTTAAGAAAAAGAAAAAAGACAAACCAACCTAACATTAACCGCTAGAATATGTGACTGTTTTTGGTTGTTTCTAGTAAACAAAAACATGTATAGTGTGACACGCTGCCACAGTTCTTTCTACTCCAACTACCTATGGCTATGTGTAAGGATTTAAAAGCGGAAATCTCCATTTTGCCCATGTTGATGCTAATGGGTTGATTCCTCACCAAACACTTCAATATTGCAAACTGGACATTTCTGAAAGAAAATAATGACATGAGAGGGAGTTAGGGAGACAACTAATTGTGCACATATTAGATGAAAATAAACCATGGACTGACCTTGTTAATGCCAAGCCATTTGGTAATGCATTCACAATGATAGACATGGCTGCATGGCAATTTCATTTGCTGGTCACCTCTTCTATATGTCATCTGACAAATGACACACCTGGGGTCGATGCAATTCGATTAATATCATATGATGAAAACAGGAAGAGCGGGAAGACTATGTATATGCCACCACAGAAATAGCATTTTGTATACTCCATATATTCTCTTTTATGAATGTATCCAGAGCTACATTGGTATAAAAATGAATCCAAAAACCACAATAACAGATAAAAGGGGAACATAACAAGTATGAAGTATCTTGCTGGATCCTAAAAACTAGAAAGCATAAGTTTCAAATTTTCAAATTCTTGACTAGTCTAGTCAAAACAAATAAATAAATAAAAGGAGAAACAGAAACCAGTAATATGTGGAAGTGCTAAAGATAAAGTTAGAGATCACAGATCAAACTTCAGGAGTTTGAATATCCTCTTCCAAACAGTACAGAAGAAATCTATTTCTAGAGTTTGGATATATCTCTCTTATCATACATTTTCATTGCAATAATCAATCTGTAATTTTAAATATTCTTCATTCACATCCATATTACCCACATTTTCACCTACTCCAAAAAAAAAGGTTGAGATCCATGAAATTACCTTTTACCATAATTTTTTCGTTTGAATAAACTTCCAAATTTGTACTTGGAGGTTGGAAGTGTATCAATAAGTTCTTGCGAGAGACCTCGGCTTTGAGTTCCAACTGCCTCCCCCAAATCCAGTAGTTCCTACAATATATAGATTTTTATTTGGGTTAATGATCCCCATGATTCTTAATTCTGCTTGTATTTAACATACCAATCAAAGGTCACCACTTACAAAAATGAAACATACCAAGTTCCAAGATATAATATGCAGAACTTAGATTGTGAAACAAAGCAGCAACCTTCTCAAAGTTGCTCTTACCAATAATGCTGACATTCTTTAATCTAGAAGGCGGTACCATCTTTCTTTCTGGTTTTCTTGGTACTAATTCAAATAGGACAAGACTGTTGACCTCTATTTGGTGAAAGCAATAAAGCATGATTTTTTAAGAGGAATCCTCCCCACAGAAACGTTAAGGGATTGGAATACTTCATTAATAGTTTCTTTATCAAGTATTATTAATATTATGAATTTAGATCTTCTAAATTTTGGATTTCACTTTAGTGTAATCTCTAAAGTGAAAATCCAAAATTTAGAGGATCCAAATCCAATATTATTATCTCAGTTGATCTTGTTTCTGTGAAGAGCATCTCTTGCTCTCCTATCTTCTTTACACTATATTAGTGATAATGTTCTTTTTCATTGATACAAATCTTACAAAACAATCTCCATTCTCTGAAATATACTCATGTAATACCCTAAATTATGTATGCTCTCAGCATGAGTTAATAGAATCTGATACTTAGTAAACCACAATTAAACATGATAATCAATGGATTAAGAGGGGGAAAAATAAAGAATGCAAGCATACATCAGTATTTTTGTGTGAAACACTAAGCACATCGCACCTCGTATGTCATATTGTCAGGATCAATGTCATCTTGCCATATGACCTGCAGCAATGCAACAAAAGCAACTGAAATAGAAGTTGAAAACAATATAGAAATTACAGGTTTACTTGTTAAAATTAAGCCCAAAAAAAAAAAAAGAAACTCATGCATGATTAAATGACGTGGCCTTTTGATTTTGACATATAAAAGGGTCGTTATGGGTAAGTTTGTACAATATGTACTTGTATGAACCAGAGTGGTGTATCAGTTTACCCTATTGTGCCTAATACAGCACTGCTGAATGCACCCTCACCGGAGCAGGAATAAAAAATAAAATGCAAGACTGATCCAAGATCTAAGTTTAAACCTTTATCATAAACAACCTAATTTTTATAATGTTGTATCACGATTTAATACTATTTCAGTATTCAAATAACATCTTTTTGCATCACGATTTGAATCAACCCCCCCCCCCCAAAAAAAAAACACGCAAGCACACACACACCCCACGCATAATAATAATAATAATAATCAAGCCAAAACAACCTTGCTTTACATATAATAGAAAGTTTCATCATAGGAGCTATAACTAACATAATTATTAGTTCTTTTTTCTTTTTAAGTACCATTGGCTAAGCTAGTCATGTTTCTCTAAACTTCATTTGTCAGAATCACTGGTCAGTTCATTCATAAAGCTAAATGATAGAGTCAATTCTTGATATAAACATCTGGTATACAGCGAAGGTTATATGGTGGGAACAAGCAAAGGTCCACATGAAAGAGATAATGTATATTAAAGGGTCTCGACATTTTTATCCAAAAATACAATACCGAATGCTCCTACTACAACTACAACTACTATTATTACTAAGCCTTGTCCCACTGGGAGGCTCGGTTACAAGAACAAATAATCTAAAAGGAAATAAAAAAAATGATCTAAAAAGAAATATACAAATGAAGCTCAAACTTGAAATTCCCTTTATTTTTGTGGATAATAAAAGTAAAACTTCAAGTTATAGGGAACTCCGCAATTGAAAGAAATTAGTCTACTCAGTGGATGACGAGAGTGATGAATAATATTTAAAGCACAATGTGTTCAACACTAGATGTTCTTATTCTCTAACTTCATTGAAGTTATGCGCAAAAAGATACCCTAACAAGCGAAGACATGGTTATTCTATAGCCAATCCTCTGTTCAATTCAAGTCCAATGTTAGGGTTGGGATTGAGTATTCATGCTTAAGAGGAAAATTATGCCATTTGAATGTCCATTTGTTGTGAAAAGCATTTTTACGTTTGGATTTTTTTTTTCTATTTGTTGTTCACAATTAATTCACTTAAACTTAAAATATGTGGCAAATTACCCCATTCCAGACTTCAACTATGCCCCTCTAACCCCAAATTTTTCAACATATGAGAAATAATATCTCCCATATTTCAAACAGGGACAAATGATAAATATCAAAACAGCAATCAACAAGTTAAGGTCCAAAATTTAGGCATTGTTAATAATAAAGCTTCTTACCTGGCTGCCATCGGACTCATGATGATTTGGACTGCCTGCAAACGGAAGTAAAATGAAATAAGATATATAGTGTCATTCTTATCATATTTTCCTAATCCATGAGAAACTAAACCTGTATCAATTCAACTAAAACAACAAAAACAAATAAGGTTTTCATTTCAAAGGTTTTGTAAAGATCTAATGTGGTGTTTGCATGGAGCTAAAAGTAATTCAAAAGGTAGATTCACTTATAATAACCACATTGAAACACTGATGTAGCACATGATATGATACATTCTTATGGTAAAACTGTAAAAATAACTGAATATCGACTAACATTCTTCAGGGATGGTCTGCATGCTTGTGACTCCCTCTCTTATGGGTGGAGAATCTGCTGTAGCTGGCTCCTCAGTGATTGTTACTGAAGGATATTCCCACTCTGCCCTGTTGATCTCCATTCTAGGCAAATGATCATTTACCTCATAAGAACCATAATAGGATGTACTTCCTGGACCAGATAATCCAAACTTATATTGATTCATGTTCATCGACCAGTAAACGCATTCCTGGACAGTGCATATGATACAAAGTCATATTTCATGTTTGATAGGTAAGGTTGAACATACACAAAACATAAAGCAAACAGTCAATTATAAGTTTTTTTTTTAAAAAAAAAAAAAAGAGATAACTCTTTTCATATGTAGTTTGATACACTTACAAATGGGACAACAAATTTCAAAATAAACAAATATAAATTAATCATAGGGAGATATTTCTGTAGAACATAATTGCTTCCAAGATTCAATACAGGAGTACTTCTTGGTTAGCAACTACCTACTATAGACACTCCATTCAATGTTAAACATGTGATGTTGTCAAATCTATGTTAGGAATACACCAACAAGCATTTGTTAGGCATAATAGCATATATGTCAACTATTGAATAGAGTTTCTATGAAACTATAGAACTATCCATCCATTGCCACAGTTGAAATAATAGAGAAGTTACTATCATTGTCACACTATTTTTGAACTTTACCTTACTATTCCAATCAACTAAAAAGATATACCTACCAAGATCCTTTTCAAACATCCTAATTCAGTTACATAACTGTTAAGTGCCAGTAGGTTATTTTAATTTTTAAATAGCAGTACAATAATAATAACATTAGATATGAATTTTGATAAACTACTATTGTAGAGTGTTTTCACTATCCCCAGATCATACAACATCTTATGCACATCTTTTGAGGTAATTATTGCAGAAATCAAACACATGATGATTTGACAATAGATAATTGAATGTCTCTATAGAAACTTCTGCACTTACAATGCATCAAAATTAAATTAAATACTAGAGGATGAAAGTTAATGCTTTCACTCCCACATCCCGGGATAAAACTCAATCCAGTAAAAATCAAATCAAAAAATAAATAATAAATAAATAATGACAAAATAAAAATTCAAATGTTCCTGCATCCAAACTCATTTTGCATTCTCAATACACAGGGCAGTATGAACCTAAAAGATTGTAGCCAAAACTACAAACATTGAACAAGTTGACATTTACAAGTACAAGCAAGAAACCTGATCAGGCATTGAGCCAGCAAAGGTATAATTGACTGGAACGTGCGACACTCCTTGGAAGAAATCCACAAAGTTGCTATCATTAACAGCATAAGGGAAGCCATTATCCATGTAATGCAACCCCATTTGTCTACCATCATTCATTTTCGCTAAGATTTTGAAAAAAATCACCACGTTCACTCTTCAACAACAACAAAAACTGCAAAAAAGAGCCACATTATTACACATAAACCAGACACCACCTTAGTATAACATTACAAATAATATCATATCATAAACTATGTCTGTATTCAAACCATTATATTCAATCTAAATATCATCTTCTAAACACACCCTTAAACAATGTAAAAACTGCATAAAAACTAATTTGGAAGCTAAAGATCAAAATAGCATCATTCATATCCCTTACTTGATCAGCCTCTTTTCATTCCAACAAACATAAATAAATAAATAGAAAACAATTAAACATAACAGGTGCAAGGTAGCAACAAATAAGAACCAAACTGGAAACCGTTAAACCAAAAATAATTATACAAAATTTCCTTAAAAAAAGGCAAGTTTCATTCGTAGATAGATGCCTAGATGGTGATGAGATTGGAGAGAAAATAGGGAGAAATGTAATGTTGGCGTGTGTGAGTGGTGAAATTTTCTCGGGAACAAGACGGAGGAGAAGGAAAAAGTGTTCTTACCTCGTTTCACATTCGGAATTGGAAGAATGCAAAGGGTTACTGAGTTAGGTTCAGAAAGAGGAGGAAGAAGAAGGAGAAGAAATTAGGTTCCAAGAAATGAAAGATAGAGAGAGAAAAGAGGGAAAACAAAAATAGGTTTCAATTTCAATATTTTGGAATTTTCCCTTTCTCTCTCTTTATTTATATATATTTTTTCTTTTATTAAGATTTTCTTTTGTGCAGGAATTCAGAGAGACACAGAAAGAAAGAAAGAGAGATGAGAGAGACTCTATAAAAACCAAAGGAAAGAAAAGGAGTAAGGGAAAGAAGAAGAAGACGAAGAAGCAGACCACAGATTATTGGGTTCCTTTTGCTTTTTATCTTCCTTTTTTTATTATTATTTTATTTATTTATATATCTTTTATTTTCTGCGGTTGTTGTCGTTGCACTTGCTGCTTCACTGCTCAACAGACATTAAACTTTGAAAAAGAACGGCACAAAAAGTTAGTATTAACTATTGAATTTATAGTTGGGCTACACATATTGCATCTTAAGTCTAACCAAGTGAGACACTAAAAAAATCTACTCTTATTAAAAAGTAATTACATACACTGCAATTCCAAAAATGTTATTATTTCTCTTCGATTTTTAATATAAAAAATTGTTCATTTCTCAAACTCAAAATCACAATAAAAAATTTTTAAATTTTTTTTAAAATTTCTCAAAATTTTTAAATTTTTTGCGTAAATTAACAATAAAATCTGGTAGTATGTTTAAATTCATCAACAAAAAATACACAAAAATATGAATAAATATTTTGCAAGATGTTGAAAAAATTATTATTATTATATTCAGTTAATTTCTCCCAAATTTCGCATTTCTACTAGTTCGATTTAAGATTTAGTGGATCGAGTTCGTTCGTTTAGTATATCAAGTTTTTCTGATTCTATTTGTTCTTGTTTTTCTCTGTAACTAGGGCATTGAACGAAACTGTGCCACTTATTGCCTCCAACACCGTACTTTGTGAGAAAATCATTCCAATTTTCTGTCAGATGCATTTTTTGTAAAAAAATTTCAAAAAATATAACTCATCTTTTGTTCGATTTCTTCGTATCACTTGTAACTATTTAATTTCTTCGTATTCACTGGTGAATTGTTGTTGGCATACAACTCTCAATAGCCTTTTGTAATTGATGCACATTGATCGGTAAAAATAGTTTTTGGTGTCTTTCCTCCCATGCAACGAAGCCAACTTTTGAATAACTATTTGAATGATTGAATATCCTCATTTTTTTTTATCAAAGCACATCCGAAAAGTGTCAACTGACCGCGGTGATTCACACCCACAAAAGAACCAAAATCCAGAGTGTACCTGCAAATGGACACCAACAGTTACGAACCGAAACTGGTTATGCATATGAACCGAATATTATATCACAATGAACCGAATACCTATTTGTGTTGTAAGTCGTATCAAATAAAACAACATCTCCAAAATACTCATACATTGTCCTACTTCTTGCATCAGCCCAAAATACATTTTTAATAGAGTGATCAACTTCAGGGTTAATCTAAAAAAAATTAATTCTTCTCTTTCATTCTTAATAAGTACTTCCCAAATTCTTTGGCATCATCTTGTTTGGAAACATGCGGTACTTTTCTTGTAATGTAATTTCTCACTTCTTTCTTAATAAAACTTTGTTCACGATGACCACCCATTGCTACTACAAATGACTAGTATGTTTTACTCGGTCTGATTCTGGCTTTCTTGTTATTTTCAATGGTACGACGCACAAACATGCTTAGCTCCCTGTGTTGTTTAAGCATCTCTGCTCGATCTGCACAGAAAGAGTGTAAATGATTCAGAACAACTTTAGAAATGATCCAAAGACTAACCTCCTTCAATATAAGTACATAAATTCTAGCTGGACAGTTTATTCCAGTTGAGAGGTTTGTCTTCAGAGTTGGAGATATCTTGGATTTCCATTTTCCCTCTCTACTACATGTAATTAGTTTATTTTTAATTTCATCTCTCTTCCAAGTGGTGTTCCTTATTTTCGTAGAAAAATCAGCAAGTTTGGAATAATTTTTATAAAATTTTCGAGCTTCTTCGAGTGTCTTGAAAATCAACCAAATTTTTGGGACAAATTATTCAGAACAACACACCTGAACTGTAAAATGAACCAAAATATTGTCATAACAAGACTATTGTGTAATAACCAATGAATTGAAACATATGCATTATATAAATTCAAAAACTCCTACATTCTATCCAAATTCAAATTCATAAACAATAATGATTTTAGCAAAGAATGACGAAATTATTCATTATCATTTTATTCAATTGTATTCCATTCCATTCAATTCAAAATTGTTGAAGAATGAACCAAAATACTATCATAACAAGACCACTGTGTAATAACATATGAACCAAAAAGTGTCCATTATATAAATTCAAATTCAGAAACTCCTGCATTCTAGAATGAACAGAAAATATTATCAAAACAAAATCATTGTATAATACCAAATGAACCAAAAATTAAACACTGGCTTTAGCAATGAAAAATAAAAATATTCATTATCACTTTATTCAATTAAATTTCATTCTATTCAATTCAAAATTATTGAAGAATGAAACCAAATGAAATGAAGACCGATCCAAACCTCGTCCACTTGATTCAATTCAGAAGAATAATTTAAATCTCTCTCATTCAACTGATTTGAACTTGAATCATTCATTGTTTTGATAATACGTTATTCGATTCAAAAGAATAATACGTTATTTAAATACAGATCTAAATCTAAAGTGAAAGAGAAGAAATCAAAGGTGAAACACAATGAAAATGAAGAAGAAAACAAAAATCTATAGAGAAATCAGAGAAGAATGAAGCTTTATGTTGAAGTGGAAGCTTTACGTTGAATAGATTTACATTAAAAGTCTGTTATGAAAGCATGAAAGAAAATGTGGGGCGGCGCATGAGACAAAATAACATGGTTGGACTTGGTTAGGAAAATTATTTGGATGCAGAGCATTATTGTTGAATTTAAACTAAGTTGGGTTGATTTAGTAGTTAGTTCATTAGTCCGCTTAAGCAAGTGTCGAGGGTTCGAATTTTGTCTGTTGTATGCAACAATCCATTGGCTAGTAGCAAATCCTTATATGGAGCTCAGTATCGTGCAGAATTACTTCTAGGCTTGTCGAGCTAGGAGATACTGTAGAAAACAAAAAAAAACTATTGAATTTAATTTTAATACCCTATTAACATAAAGTAGTTTTACATATATATTTAATTATATAATGTCACATAACAAAAATAATTACTTTTCACATTAACGCATTAATAGTCACCTAAAAGAACAAATATAATTATAGGATGATATACACTATCAGTGTATCAAAATTATATTCTTAACTAAGTTATATAGGTGATAAACAAATCGTAAAAGTAACTTAGAATGAAAAGAAATAGGAAAATAAGCGACAATTGATATGAAAGAAAAGAAAGAAGAAAATGAGGGAGGAGCCCTATATATACACAATCCTAATAAGGGCAAAATAGTAATTTTGTCTTGATATAAATGTTGTGCACAGTTACCAAGGTATCTAAAAAATGCACAAACAATTGAAGCGATACCTTTATTAAAATACGTCGAGAATTTAATATGTCCACCTGGCAAATCATGTTGAAATCCTAACCACTTTACAAGGACGTTAAGAGCTGAGTTCCTCAAGAAAGAGTATAGATTTACAAATCGATCTCCATGTGTAAAGAGAAAACAACCATGAAGATCGATCCTGCGACTTACTTGAAGTAGGACCTCTTTGAGTCCGATTTCTAGTAGGAGAATTGTTCATATCTTAGCCAAAGATAACTTAGAACCATAGGCCCTAAAGATTGGGTCATCTTAAGAAAGCCCAATAATTGCTGAATAACTCCATGACCCATGTTCAACCCAACTTGCATGGGCGAGCAACATCTTGGCAACCACTACTTCAAATACTATCCACATCTCAACCACTACTTCAATGTGGGATAACTTCCTAAATAATGTTGGATTTCTTGTTGGATTTAGCGTCGCACATTAGCATCGAATTTATCGGTGGACTTGACAATAAATTTGTCAATTCAAATTATTACTGGCAGATTTATATTTTCGATAGTAAATTCACCAGTAATAGTTGGAGAGAAAATAAAAAAATAGGCGTGAAATTTAGCGTCATATTTACGGCAAATTTTCAATTAGTAGAATGTAGCGTTTTGGTGACTTACAATGCGTTACCATCGGATTTATCCAGTAATCTTGCCCTAAATACAAAATTCTCTCTCTCTCTCTCTCTCTCTCTCTCTCTCTCTCTCTCTCTCTCTCTCTCTCTCTCTCTCTCTCTCTCTCTCTCTCTCTCTCTCTCTCTCTCTCTCTCTCTCTCTCTCCCCAAACCACCTTTGGTAGCTCCTCTCCAAGCACCGACCACCACTAATAGCCTCTAGACTGCGTGACTGGGTTGGAACTCCTTACGTCGCGTGGCTTGCTATGTCGCTTTTGCTTTTTTCACTACCACTTTTGTCGTTGCCGTAGCTACTCGTTGGAGCTGCCTCCTTCCTCCCTCCAGGTAAGTTGTCCTCCTCCCTCTTCCTATTCTTTTCTATTTTCCATTTGCATTTATATAAAAAAAACCCTGAATGCAAACCTACATGTTGGTGACTGCATCGCCCGTGCTGCCACCACCATGCTAGAAAAGTCCTTTATACCGCAATTGTCTCCAGATAACTCACTGATTAGTTTAGAGTAGTTAAACCCTAAGGTTTTGTTAAGGATTTGGCTTTAACTTCGAAATTTACATAGACTTTGACACAAAATTTGTTAAAGAAAATGTGGTAGTTGAGCATTATATTGAGTTTTATTCTGATAAATTTAGTTTGATTATAATTATTAATATTGCAAAAGTTTGAAAAAATGGCATCTTCGGATATTAATAAATCATGATATATATTTATTATTTGAATTTGGGGAATTAGGAAAGGCTACTTGTAAAATCTAAATCTCCAAGGGACTTTGGTTCTTTAATTTGATAAGTGAGATTTGAGCTTTGGATATATTATTGTATTTTCTAATTTGATATTATGTTTATAAGATTTGGTAAAATTAATTGAATTTTGATTGATGTTGTGGATTGAAGACTTGTGGAATAAGAGGTTCATTGGATTTATGGAACCGTAAAGGTGGATATGCCTATATTTTAGGGGAGGTTTTCTCAAAAAAATTTCAAAATTGTAGGTGAAATTAATTAGTAAAAGTGTTACTAAATTTAAGTGTTCTCTTCTTAAGAATCTTAATGATGTAATATCAATGATGAGGGCGACTTTCCTGAGGTATTATGATCCTTAGGACTTAAAATATAGGTTATTGACCTATTGAAGATAAAGTAATTTAAAGAGTTTATGTACTTAATTAAAGGGGCACTAATTTGACAATTAGTTTATACTCATACTTAGAATAAAGCTTAAATGTATGATTTAGGTTCGAAATATCTTTATTGATTTGAAAAGAATGGATTTCATATGATTTAAAGTGTGGTTTGAGTCTTAAGATATACCTAAGCATTATTTGGGTCAATTTGAGAAAATTCATAAGAGAATGATATGTTTAGTTATCTAATAACATAGTATGAGATTAAATTGAGTTGTCTTTGAAGGGTATGTAAACCTGATTGCAAATTCAAGAATAAATGAGTAAGGAATGTGATTTTTGGCATTATATAGACCACCAATATCATTATTGAAAGTAAATGGGTCAAAAGTATGATTTTAAAAAGAAAAAGTGCCAATATGTGATTATAGAAAGTATGTGATTTGAATTGTGACGTGATTGTTTAATTATATATTGATATAATTACATTATTGAAAGTAAATGGGTCAAAGTATGATTTTAAAAAGAAAAGGTGCCAATATGTGATTATAGAAAGTATGTGATTTGAATTGTGACGTGATTGTTTAATTATATATTGATATAATTACATTGTTTCAGGTAGACATGACGACATGTAAAGGTATCCAGAGCTAGCCTTGTGGTCAGGGTAGAGGAAGGGTGACTACTGGAACCTTTGTGACTTCTCACTCATCTCCTTCTACCTTGGTTACCCTTAGGACGTCATAGGCACCAGGTACACAGCTGTTCATCACGGTCCCTAACCTTAATTACGTAGGTCCTACTGCGCCACCATCGCCTACGGGAGGTCATCATGTTGCTTCACCAGGACTCCTCCACTCAATCAGCAACCCACTATTTTGACAACACCACTTTCAGTGACAGATACCACAACGCTGGAATCCTCTCATGGATCCCAACCATATGGTCCAACACTGTTGCCGATCATTATGATGACGATTTGGCTTGATAGTTTGACCACATGAGTTCTATTTTAATTGGTTGTAAATGCAATTTAATTTGAAGCTCTTATACAAAATTGTATTGACTAATCTTAAGTTTTTCATTGATAGGTTTGTGTGGGATAATAATGCATGTACATAGGAGTGTACTAATGTCATTAAGCTGATATACGACCACCCATGACCGAGCTACAAGAAGATCTCTATTGAGACCAAAGAGCGATGGTTTCATAAGTGGGAGCTAAAATCTCTACACATTCAAACTTTAGTTAGTTTATATCGATTAACTAGTGCTAAATATTTTATTATGCAGGAGAAATTTATATAGGAGAAGATTCATGATGCCATGATAAAAAAGATCTTTAACCATCGTATGGATAGGTTGCTTCAATAGATGCTTGAGGATATACGTAAGAGGCGTGACCACCTTACTTAGTGGCTTTGCCTGGATGTTAAGAAGAGCCTCTACGTCTATTGGAAAACTAATGAGGGGTTCAGGTGTCATTGAGCCACAAACAGGGCCAATAGGGAATCGACCAGGTCATCCAAGTATACTGGTAGGTCTACGACTTTCCTGAAGACAAATGCCTGGCTGGTATGCAACTTGTTTTAGTGTGTTAAATTCGTTTTTTCTTTGACAAATAATGTAATTATCACTTGATTTAACCTATTGCTTCAATATGTGTAGTTTAATTCGTTGGATCATGAGGCGGATGGCAGAGACTTTCAGGTATACTCGAACCTTGCAGGAGAATAAGGAGAGATTTGCTGATCAGGGGTCTCAGGATTATTTATGTGAATAAACGTCGTGGTTTAAAGCATAACATATATTCATTTTCAATTAATTTTCGTCCTAATCACTTTTGCATTTATCATTATATGTAGGAATCCTACACACAGAGGTTGGAGGTCTTGACCCAACAATCTTAACAGAGTGGGGAGGACGGCAACACCTATGCAGCTTTCGTTGTCAATCCTGATGCAGTGTGACGCGAGATCGCATTTGAGCTGTACAAGAATCGTGTCTACGGGTTGAAGACATTTTTTGCCGGCAACCTTTGCACCTCGACCTTGAGAGCTTCATCCACCTCATGCACTAGCCCTGCCGATCCCAAGGTCATCAATTTGTGAAAGTCAGTTCACAGCCTCACCCAGAGAGCCTTCAAGGCTAAGCTCAGCATCTACATCTGTTTGAGGAAAGGTATAACGAGATTCTCACATGCACGGAAGCGAGGGATGCTTGCGATTCAGAGACAGAGTCCTTAAAGGTGGAGCTCAGGCAGGAGTTGGAGTTGATTCAATGGATGTGATGACAGATGGCGATGTACTATGAGAAGATGTGCGCTAGTGGCAGCGCCGCTGGTGGAGGGGGCTCCTCTTCCTCTGCACAGGAGCCAGGATAGGCATCGACACCACCACCTAGACCGCTGATGCGTGAGCATCTTCCCTATCTTTTCCTAGTGCATTTGCATTTAATTTATTGAGTTTAATCAAGAATTAACTATCTTTTAGCCACTATGGATGTTACTTTGAGTCGTGTGCAATTCTGTTTATTTTAGATAGTATTTGGCTGGATTATTTAATGGAGTTTTCGCAGAAAAAGAGAAGAAGGCGAATGATGCTGTCAACCCTGATCTCTCTGCACTCAAACCTGAATAACTCAAGCTACAGAGGTCCAATGGACGTGATTCCAGTGGCGTTGGAAAGCTAACTTCCAGATCTTTCCAACGATATATAATAGTCCACATTTCTCTACCACCAATTTGATCAAGGTTGTGCCTAACTTGATATTTCTCAAGTTAGGCGCAAGACAGCATCAACAATACGCAACAATGAGCGTGACTCCAAGCAAGGCGCATGCCACAACAAAAACACGCCATATTGATTTTGCTTCACTCAAGTAGGGCGCAACAACACAAGCCTTGTAGCTCCAATCACTGCATACCTCAAGTAAGGCGTGGCTTGATGCCAAGTTAGGTGTGCCTCACTACGAAGCAAGTGGTCTATATTCATCAATTGAAGACGCACGGATTGTTTTAATTAATTCTGATTTAAACTTTATTTTTATTTAAAAATAGAAAAAGATATTATTTAGTTTTTTAAAAAAAATAAATATA
Organism: Arachis hypogaea; assembly: GCF_003086295.3. NCBI lineage: Eukaryota > Viridiplantae > Streptophyta > Magnoliopsida > Fabales > Fabaceae > Arachis > Arachis hypogaea. The sequence continues at coordinate 44,687,071 of NC_092043.1, forward strand.
ATTTAAATTTATTAGGATTAGATATAAAAAGGAAAAAGAAACTTCTCTTCTGGGATGTTCCATCTCATTCTGTAAATTACAGTTTACCTGAATCCTAGTTTTTCTTTCTGAACCATGAGCAACTAAACCTCCACTGTTAAGGTTAGGAGCTCTGTCTATTGTATGGATTGATTCTATTATTTTTCTATTTTAATTCATGTACTGATTTATATTTCAAGAATTGTTTTCGTTCTTTATTTTATGAAGTTGGGTGGAACGGAAGTATGACCCTCTTTCTAATTGAGTTCTTGTATAACTTGGAAAAGCTCTTTAGTTGAATATCAGCTTGAAAACATATTCTCCTAAATTTCTAATTATCTGGATTTAACGGGATACGTGACATATAATCCTCTTATTTTTTGGTAATTAGGATTTCTGTGGCATATAACTATAATTGAACTTCACCTCTAATTGGAATTAATTGACCAAGGAATTGGCGGTTGATGAGAGTTAGAGGAAACTAAAAAGGTCTAAGGAATTAGGGTTTAGTCATATATAGTTGCCATGAATTAAATCTTGCATGATTAAAATAGTTAGTAAGAAAACTCAATCAGAAAAATAGATAACTCTGAAGCCTTAACTGTTTTTCCATATATTATTTCCAACTTATTTACTGCCTGTCTTCTGATATTTTGAATTTATTGTTAATGCTTTGAACTCTCAAAAATATTTTCTGCTTGTCTAACTAAGTAAATTAATCAATTATTGTTGCTTGATCCATTAATCTTTGTGGGATCGACTTTCACTCACCTGAGATATTACTTGATACAACCCGATGCACTTGTCGATTAATTTGTGGTTAGAAATTTCGCACCAACCGCTGCTTCAACAAGAACAGGGGAATGACGATGATGATGACGATGATGATAACGATGATTATACAGACCTATAGTAAACGAGACAAGATAGCCTTGGAGGGTGAAGAGGATCGGGTGGTGCAATTGGAAGATGAGGCTGTGAGTGAAGAAATAGAGAAGTGCCCATTAATATTATTGCGGTTCTTAAGAAAATTATAACATCAAATTTTATATTTTACCTTCATCAAATATTGCTAGAAACATAATTCGGTATCCTAATCAGGTCTCTATAACAAAAAAATAAAGAGTAAACATGAAGAAGGAACACTTATAGAATGATTTTTTTTTGGACATACACAGTCACACACACTATACCCAACTATTGTTGGGAATAGATCCTGAGTGCAGCTTGATGAAAGATATACAAATTCTCCATCTGTGCCAAGCTTCCGCTGCACTTATGGAGTGATCTAAATGGCATGAAGTATTCATGACAAAAAAATGGCGTATTTAAGAATTCATTTTAAATTGGTCTTCTTGTACGCTACTAACTCAAATTATAATAGTTACGTAAAAAATTACGGTATTAATTATTTTGTTAATTTTTATAATTTTATAAAATTTATAGTTAGATTTTTATTTTTTTTTAATTGGATTCTTATATTATTTTTAATTTTTAGGTTTTTTTTATCAAAAATGTTAAAATTAAAGGAATATTCTTCTCAAAAAATATATGATTAAGGTTGGTTTAGTAAAATTTTTCGAAAATGTGTTTGTGCTTTTTAAAAGTTTAAGTTTTTTATTTTGTGTTTGGTAAATAAAAAAAATCATGTGCTTGTATTTGCAGTTTTTAAAAGATTGAAGTACTTTTGAAAATACCTAAAATAAAACTTTTTAAAGTTAGTTTGTGCTTTTCAAAATTTAAAAGTCTAATATAACCTCATATTTTAACTAATTTTCAAATTTAATGGTTACATACTACTTACATTTATGTCTATTACTCTATTATAGTATTTTTAAAATTTAAAAACTATTTTACTAAATGCAATTGTTGTTTCTTGTGTTTATTGAAAGCTAATTTAATTTGATTTATCAAACATAAATGATACAATTTTTAAAAAATTATATTTTAAAAATTAGCTTTTATAAGATACTTTTAAAAAGTAAAATTTTTACCAAATTAAATCTAAATATCTAATTAAATTTTTAATTGTGAATACTTTTAATTTACAAAAATATATTCTGTTAATTTTAATATTTTTTATATTGATAAAAATTTAATTATAAAAATAAAAATAATATAAAAATTTAATTAAAAATAAAAATTTAATTATAAATTTAATAAAACTATAAATTATTAACAGCCACACAAATAGAATATTCTTGGGTTATTTTTCAAGCTCCAACTTTTGTCTTTCCCATCAAAATTAAAGCCTAATTGTGCTAAACTTCTCCATCCATCATTTTTCTATTAAAGAAATAAAAAAGTTGATGTTGGAAATTTTTAATTAAAGAGAAAAACTAATTAAACCAGGCAGATGGAATTGTTGCCTGCACGTCAATTTAATTTTTCCTGATAAAAACGGTGCTTTCTGTTTTGCATCACATCTTTCTATTTCACAGTCTGCGTGCACTTATCAATTAATTTCAATAATAGCATAATAAATGTAAATAGTAAATACCACGCAGTGCCGTGGTGGCCATTTCCAATTCCGTAACCTATACATTCTTTTTGCCAGATAAAATAATTAGTTTTTTTTTAATACTAGAAGTAAAGTGTGGCAGGAAACAAGTACGAACAAAATTCAGTGTAGTATTAACAACTTAGTTTAAAAAAAATGGAAAAAAAAATTACGTAAATTTTGTGTCCATTATTCTATTAGAGCACAGGTAATTTTTAGGACACACAAGATACTGAACTTATAAAATTATTTATTGAAAAATTCTAAATTTGAATAAATAATAAAACTTAAATTTTTGTTAAATATAAAAATATTTCTTTACTAACTGTACCAAACTTTGGGGGCTTAAATTTTGATGAAAATATTAATTATTTTTTGTAATTAATATAACATTTAATTAATATTAGTTATAAATGTAGCTTAATTGAAAAGGTTAAAAAGAATAGAAAACAAGTAATCTATAATACTACTTAGTAGTGACAGACACTAGGTATGTGACATACAGCTGTGTAAACTGGCAAGTCCTCGAAGGCTTTTCTGAATTATTATCATAACTTACAATCCCAGTTGTAGACCTAAAAAATTGGTACTACATAGGTTTTGGTCCCCAAGCTAGGTGACAACTTCTTTAATAAAAGGAATGTTACTCATATACCTAATAATTGATATATGAATTAACAGTTTCTATTTTTTTTATCATACAGTTTCTATTAAATTATGGTAATTAATTAATTATCTCTTTTTTCACCATATTTTTCAGTCAAACAAACTAAGAATTAGTTCACTATTATAAATCTTGAGTCTCATTTAAAAATTTGTCATTAGTTAATAAATTACTGCATGTAAAAAAATTGGTAATTAATTATTATATTATTATAACTTGTGTATAGTTATTACTTATTACAATAACTTCAAAGTGTTACAATTCAGTTATATATATATATATATATATATATATATATATATATATATATATATATATATATATATATATATATATATATATATATATAGAATTTCGAAAACAACATATTAAAGAGAATTTGAAAATGTTTAGAAAAGAACTTTACAAGAAACATAAAGTACAAAAATATAAAGACTATAAAATAAAATCATGGAAAGAGCCTTATTCAAAGGATCAAACTTGGTGAACCGTTTGAAGTTTCTGGAATGTATAAGTTAAAGTTCTAACCCGTTGTCATGTTGCTTCTATTTATAGACCTATTCGACCACTATTTTACAGACACATGTCAACAGTAATTTGGTCAATGTAGTTAATCATTCTTGTCAAGTGCCTTGTTTGATTCCAAGACTTGAATCCTTTCGTCCATGACCCTTCGACTATGAGTTCGTCGTCACTTGCTTTCGACCTGTCATCATGGATCCGGAGTCACACAAAACTATGCTTTTATTCACACTGCCATTGAATATGCTTTAAAACCTATAATTTGGAGTATAGTTTATATTTAAATTTTGTATGATGGGCTGAATTTACTATTTGGAGACTTGTCATTTTATATATATATGCTTTGTATATTTTGACCGAAAATCTTATGTGTTTTGTTGAGGTTGTTACTTCCATTCCTTATTATTCATACGTTTGTATTTTATTCTACTGTAATGCAATATTGCATTTTATTCATAAGATTATTGTGTTTGTTCTGAATATTACTTGCAATGTAAAATCGTGTTTATTCCACCATACATACGCACACACAAAAATGTTCCATTAGTCATAGATTTTCATTGACTTATTGCATAGTTTTATTTAAATTTTTGCAAGAGTTTAAACAAGTATACCTTGAAATCATTTGATATGAATTAATTTATCTGAATTTTAAATAAGTTGATATATGATTTACATTGACCTGTTTAGTTATACATGATTATCAATCATTAAAATTATTAAATAATATACATTATTTTCAAATATATCTATCTATTAATTATTGTTATAGTTGCTGAATTTGTCTTTTATTGGTGTTGCAGATGTCTAACTTTGTAGTACCCATGTTTAACCATAGTAGGAGACTTGGGAAGGATAGTAATGGGGTGTTGCAGTATTTAGATAAAAAGGTACATAAATTTCCTCTAATGAACTTAGATTTAGTGAGCCTTTTTTATTTGGAAGAACTACTAAAGAGTTTAGGCTATGCTGATTATGCTACAATGTACTGGTTAGAACCCACAGCTCGAAATTTAGAATTTGAACTTCATGTGATTAAGGGAGATTCTAAGATAAATGATTTGAGAAACAGTTTATTAGTGAATGACTGTCTAGATTTTAACTAATACTTTGAACATCCAGTTGGTGAGGCTTGCTATGTTAATGTGGATTTAGGTAGGCTGCTGGTCAAGTTAATGATTCTTCTTCCTCATCCTCATCTGATGAAGATGACGGGAGCTTCGAGGATGAGGCATACAATCCTCCTTCAGATGCATATCATGAGAGTAGTGACACTGATAGTGACGAAAACAGAATGAAGTTAAAGACATCTACTAAAAAGAAGGTTGTTGATGGGAAAGATGATTGTACTAATGAGAAGGGTGGTGCTGACGGGAAGGCTACTGGAAATGTGAACACAGACAAGAAGAAGGCTAATTCAAAGAAGTATGTTGGGAAGAGAAAGAAACATGCTAGGTCCAATTTTAATCCTAGTGGAAGGGATAATGTTGGAGTTTGTTCTAGGGGCAATATAGGTGGACAACATACTAGACTTAGTGGTTCTAAGGCCCAACTTGGTTCTAAAAAGATAAAAGTGTGTCAAGTCACACTAAGGGTGTTGAGCCCATTATAGAAGAGGTTGATTCTGAAGAAGAAAAGGAGTATGTTTATGAGAGTGAAGCATTTGTCTCCCCTATTTTATCAGATGATGAAGGAGGTAATAAACACAAATGGCCAGAGTATAAAATCGGTTATGGCTATGGAGAAGTGTACTTTGAGTTGGGTATGGAGTTTGACACAATGGCCGAGTTCAAGGAGTGCTTGAAGGATTACTTTGTATATGAGGGAAAGGAATGCCGATATATTAGGAACGAACCAAAAAGAATTAGGGCGACGTGTGCTGAAGAAGGATGTCCGTGATTAATCTATACCTCATATAATTCTAGAGATTGTTGCTATCAAATCAAAACTTTTGTAAATAACCACACATGTGGGAGGGATTTTAGTTCTAATCTGGCCGATCGCAAGTGGGTTGCAAGCAAGTTGGTTAAAGTTTTGGAAACTCGGCCAGACTTGACACCAAAAGAGGCTAAGGTGCACATGGTTGAAGAGTATAATGTGCAACTGCATGACAAGATGTTCGCAAGAGCTTTGAAGGTTGCAAGGGAACAAATAATTGGAAAAGAAGGAGAACAATATGGTAAAATACAAAATTACTTGAGTGAGCTGTTAAGGAGCAACTCAGGTTCCATTGCAATGATGTAGACAATATCTTAACCAGAGGGTCTGTCACTATTTGATAGGCTTTACATCTCACTTGAGGCTTGCAAGCCTAGGTTCAAGGCTAGTTGCAGGCGGTTGATTGGCCTTGATGGATGCTTTGTGAAAGTATATTATGGTGGACAACTCCTATCTGCAATAACACAAGACGGAAGCAATCATTTCTTTGTTATATCTTATGCAATGGTGGACAGTGAAAACACTGAGACATGGAAGTGGTTTCTAGCAAGGTTGAAAGAACACTTGGGTGATGTTTGCAATGAAGAACTGAATTTCATCTCGGACCAACAGAAGGTATGTATTCTATAACATGCTAAAGAGTATTATTAGTGAACTTTATTAGTGAAGTTGATTTATGATGTTTATGGTGTTCTGAATTCTGTTATAATGTGTTCTGAATTTTGTTATAAGAGTATGATTAGTGAAGTTTATTTATGATGTTTATGGTTTTGCTGAAATTCTATTATAAGAGTTTATTAGTGAAGTTTATTTAAATTGTGTTTATAAGAGTATGATTAGTAAAGTTTAGTTATAAATTCTGTTATAATGTGTTCTTAATTTTGTTATAAGAGTATGATTAGTGAAGTTTAGTTATGATGTTATGGTTTTGCTGAGTTCTGTTATAGGACTTTATTAGTAAAGTTTATTTATGATGTTTATGGTGTTGCTGAATTCTGTTATAGGAGTTTATTAGTGGATGTTGTCCTTAATGCATTTAGTGAATTTTATTAGTGGAGTATATTAATGAAGTTTATTAGTATATTTTATTAGTGAATTTTGCTTTAGTGTTTCTTGTTAGTATATTTTATTAGTGAACTTTGTTTTGAATTTTGTTGTTGGACTCAATCAGGGGTTAGCAGCGGCCCTTGATTACGTTATGCCCAATGCAAATCATCGGAACCGTGTACTTCATATCTGAAAAAATTTCACAAAGAAATTTAAAGATAAAGAGTCCAAAAACATGGTTTGGAAGTGCACAAAGTCAACTATTGAAGTGTAGTTCAATAACAACACAGAGAAGTTGAAGCAGATGAATTGTAGTGCATGGGAGCATATGATGTGATTTGCTCCATCATGTTGGTCAAAATCACACTTCAGTCATAGACCAAAAGTGGACAACATAACCAACAATATGTGTGAAGTATGGAATGTCAAGATTGTTGGTTATATGAAAAAAATAATATTAACCATGTGTGAGGAATTGAAATGCTATATTATGCAAAAAATGGCCAATCACAAGAGAAAACTAGCTAAATACAATGGTAAATTAGCTCCTGTGCAACAGATTAAGCTGGAATAGATTATTATGCCTAAAAACAACAAGTGAAATACAGTATAGAGTGGAGATAATGACAAAACTATCTATGAAGTTCAAAGAAATTTTCACAAGTTTGGTGTAAATCTCAAAGAGCACACTTGCACATGCAATGTGTGGCAGTTCACAGGAAATTCATGTATACTATGATATCATTAGTTATATTAATTATATCTATACATATTCATTATGGTCTTTGATTTGTTAAAAATGTATGTAGGATTTCTATGCAAGCATGCAGTTGCTGCAATTTCTAATTGAAAAACATGGGATACAAATTAGAAGACTTTGTCGATAAGCCACTAAAAATGGATGCTGTGTGAGCAGCATACTCCTATGTCATTCAACTAGTAAATAGTGAGGAAGCATACTCCTATGTCATTCAACTAGTAAATAATGAGGAATAATGGATTCCCGCAGATTGTCAAGAAATCCTCCCTCCCCCAATCGTACGTCCAGCTGGCCGGCCAAAATTTAGGAGGACGAAAGCTTCTATCAAAATGGTGATTGGCAATAAAGTTAGAGATTGTGCCAAGTAACTTGTAGTAAGTGTGGAGAGAAAGTTCATTATCACAAGACTTGAAAAGGTGTACCTAAGGATCTAAATTAACAGTCAAAGACTAAAAGGACAAAGAAGACAACAAGCAAAACTCAATCAGGGACTTCCGTTGAAGCTGCAACAAACAAACAAGGACAACAACATGATTCGATGGTTGCATTTGTTATTTTTTGTATTTTATTTTTTAATTGTGTTAATTCTGCTAGGTTTGTTATGTGTTATTGATTTCAAATTATTGAATCTATATATTATATTTGTATAATCATTTTCAGACAAAGACAAAAAAGAATAAGAAAAAGATGCCAAAAGTGAGAGCCTCGCCTAATGTAGATTTTGTTGAAGAGATTGATTTATCTCAATCTACATCCCATAATGATGGACCTGTGAGTATATTGTTGTATTTGGTGACTTTAGTATTGCTAATTTTTTTGTGCTGAAATGGTTATTTTATCTTGTGTAGGCTACTCAACAAATTTTCAAACCTCCTGTTGGGTTCCGAATGAAGCAAACTATTGTGAGGCCTCCAATACCACCTACTCAAAACCATCTAGAGCCACTTGGAGCAGCTACCTCGGACATTCGGCAGCTTGTTTACCTTCATGCCAACACCTAGTTTTAGGCCTCCAACTCACACTTGAGGAGATTCATTAATAGATTGCAAGCACCAAGTGAAGACTCATATGTATTTTGTTAGTCTATAAGTGAAGAATCATATGTATCTTATGAACTCAATTAATTATCTTTTGGTTCATTAATAGTTATAAACTTATTCGCTGGTATATAAGTTAGACAACCAACAATTTAGAAACATTATTTTGCTACTACATAAATAATCATATTTTGGTGCTAAGTTTATTATAATAGATTATGGAATTATTTTGAATTGTGCTCATAGTTCCATCCTTACTATCATATAGCACATATGAAAATCTTTGTAGAGACTTTTTTTTATAGTAATGAAATATATATTTCAGATTTAGCTTACAATTATTGTATATCCAAATTTTTATATATTCATCCATCAAAATATGTGATTACATATTTGTAGTAAAATCTAATTTCTTTCAATATAATATTATTTTAGATTAAAGTGATAACAAATTCATTAACATATAAAATATAATCTTATACAGATTTAATTACATCTTAAAAGCATTACAAAACAACATAATTATCACAAAATGTCATAACTAAGGTTATGACAATTACTTAAGACATATTCTAAAGGCTAAAGGAATTATAACACTAATTATACCCAAAATTATAAGGCTAAAATATTTGAAGTAATATCTACCACTTTGAGATCAAATTTCATTTTGATTTTTCAAATTCAATTCCATCTCTAACTCCTTCATTCTATGCTCTACCTCCTTCAATCTCATTTTCATTAAAATAGCATTCTTAGAAGTAATGTCTTTATCAATATTTTCTTGAACTAATAAATCTAGCCACTTGAAATACTTGCAATGTGGGATGGGTGTCTGAAAAATTAAAAATTTTCGATTGTAAAAATACAAAAATTATATAAAATTTTTAAATTTAAAAAATATACAAAAAAAAATCAACTTCATGCAAAAATTATAAATCAATACTTACATTGAAATTAGGGCATCCCAAGAAGAACCTATCTGGATTAAGTTTTGTGTAAAATTAGAAGAGAATCGCATAGGTGCTACAATGACATTTTAGAGATATAAATTTCTTCTTTCTTGGCTGCCCAACACTTTAAAAAAAAAAATGTGCAGCTCCTACTCTCTTCGTTAATATTATAACCATGCAGATTGTGACTCCTAATTTCTAAAAAATAATTTTCATGGCTCATGATGGTAGTTCAGTTAGGGTTCTACACAACTACACAAGAAGGAAGGAGGAAGAAGCATATTTAGAGTTTTGCACAAATAAAATGCGAATTTATATTTTTAAAAATTGTTAGAGACTAGATTGGGTGATAATTAATATGCCAATTTAGGTTGACACTTAATAAACACATTACTATCTTAATGTGTCATGTATTCACGTTCCGTTAATTCCAGACCAGAAATAGATTATTGATGTAAGAGTTAACTTGTCTCAGAAAAAATATAAAGAGTCGAAAAGTAATTTTTTTTTTCTAGAAATCCCATTGTCCTTTAAAAAAATTGTTAGGAGTTGGGTTGAGTATACATTTTAATCTATTTCATCGACACTTATATAACCCTTTTATTTAATTATTCTTTTTAAAATTTCATAATTAAGTAACAAATATAAAGATAATTTTGTCCAAAACTCAACAAAGATAATTTTAAAAGTATTTTTAACTTTAAGGATATTTAAAAAAAATTAAAACGATTTCGATTTTCACCGTAATTTTAGAGATGAAAAAATATTTAACTCTAAAAGTTACGTAAAATTAATTTCATTTGAAATAAATGCGTCTCAATTAAGAATTGAATATGTAAAAATGCCTTTACCACCATTTTTGTTCAAAGCCAAAAGATCAGAAGTGAAAAAAAGTTTTGCGTGTATGCATAGGAAAAAATCCGCTATCATGAAATTTACAACTTTCATCACAAAAACATACTCTATTAAAAATGGGCATATTCAATTTTATTCTATAGATGAGAGGAACTCTATAACAAAATGTATGGAATAGTGAAAATCTCTCAAAAATTCAAATAATACAAAACTGAAATTCATAGTGACATTTACTCTATATGTCACTCAAATAATTTATACTTAAAAATATCATATTCTGACCCAAAATTAAATCAACAAAATTTGCCGCAGCAATGATAATGAGTCAAATCTAAAGGTTGAATAGTTTTTCTTCTGCATTCCATCTATATAGCTAATAAGATATGAATCCAAGTGCTGAAAAATCTAAGCACCGCCGGATCCATACTTCTTGCCAAACATAATAACCTGCAACTTGTCATAGCCAGCAAGTACACCGGCGCCGGCGATGGCGCGAAGGATGTTAGCACCAGCACCCTTGAACAAGGACTTGGCACCCTCATTCTGGAGGATTTGTGTAAATGCATCCATGGAGCTCTTGTACTTCACAGCTGTACCAGAGGTCATCATCATTCTTCTCCTAACTGTGTCAATTGGGTATGATGCAAGCCCAGCACCATTGGTGATCAGCCACCCCAGAGCAAAGCTCGCAAAAAAGCTATCCTGCAATCCTCATAGAAGGTTAAATTCTCAATATTAGCCTTTGTGTTTTTTCATGTTTAGAAAATAGAAGAAAGAGTTGTGGATAGAAACCTGCAAAGATCCAGTCAAGAGAACTGGCTTGAGAGAATCATACATTCCAAAGTAGAGACCGCGATAGACGATGATACCGACGCAGGAAATGTTGAAACCACGGTAAAGACCGGCGATGCCGTCGGAAGCCAACGTCTTCTTGTAGACGTCGACGAGACCGTTAAACTGCCTGTCGCCGCCACCCTTCTTAGCAGCCTTAGCGTCATTAGCAAGACGAGTACGGGCGTAGTCAAGAGAGTATACAAAGAAGAGCGATGAGGCTCCAGCTGCACCTCCTGATGCCAAGTTTCCAGCAAACCATTTCCAGTAACCGTCTCTATCCTTCTTGAAATTGAAAAGCCTCTTGAAGTAGTCCTTGAATGCAAAGTTCAGAGCCTGAGTGGGGAAATAGCGAATCACATTTGCAGTGTTACCTCTCCAAAGAGAAACCACGCCCTCATCAGCAATTGTTCGACTAAAGCAGTCACCAATACCCTTGTATGGCTGAGCAAGTCTTCCTTGTTTAATCATCTCATCTTGATTTTGGATCAAAAGCTTCACTCGTTCGATCGGAGCCGCCGCCGTTTTCGACACGGCAGCCGACACTCCGCCCATCATGAAGTCAATAAAGAAGTTGCCCTTCTCTGCAGGAGCTGCCACAAAGACAGGAGACGTTGTGGCAGTTGTAACGGTAAAGAAGTCAGTTGTTGATTTGCATGTTGGCATGTGCAAGGCAGGATTCGAGTAGTTCGAGAATGATCGCCTTTGGTTTAAAGCAGGGCGGCGGAAGGATCCATCGTTGCTTTGGATGTCGGAGGAAAGAGCAGAATGGAGATGGAGATGCCTTGCAAACTTTTCAAGAGTCGGGTTTGGAACTTGGTTGACCATGGTGACTATCCTGATCATATATGGAAGCATGCACTCTATGTTATTATATGAGTTTTCATGGACTTAGAAATGTGTTAACAACTTAATGCCTACCATTTTATTAAAATTTGTCCGACACTTAATTATAAAAAAAAAAAATTTTATATTATTAAATGTAATCTCATACCATTAAAAATATTAATAATAATTAATTAATGACTATAAATTATAAAATTTATTGACCCTAACATTCTTTCGGATGTATATTATGTATCATCTTTTCAAAATATGAGAACTCATCTACACTTCTTTTCATCTTGGGAAAAAGAATGATATATAAATATGATCTGTTCATCCATAAAATTATTAAATATAAAAAGTTTGTCTGGCTAGAAGGAACTCGTTAAAGCATAATAGATTAGAAAAACGTATGCTTAATAATAATATTTAAAAAATAAAAATAAAAAGAACTATGATTGAATACTAAACTTCACAGTAGTAGAAAATTCATAAATGTCCTGTAGTGTACCATCTTTAAAGAAAAGCCAGAAGGAATTTTGTAAGCTAAAAAGTAAAAGGGAAGAGAGGGAAAAAACTGAAGAATATCAAACATCCAAGCCATAATTAAAATGTTCTAAATAAGAGTTTTTCATATTAATGTATTTGTAGTCAACAAAAAAGAATAATGTATTATGTATTGCAAATCTTGAGTAGACTCTTTCAACAAAAATAAGGCACTAAAAAATTGAGGTTGTATTTAGTCACATTATGAAGGTTTCTATGGATAAATTTTGTACACTACTCAATGACCTATGCAATCATGTGACAAGAGAATGGAACAACACAAAATTGAAAGATACTACTAGAAATAAAATAATAAATTAAACTAATTTTTTTATCCCAATAAGACAAAATAACAAATTGAAATGTAATAAATAAATACCTTAAATCATCATTTTCAATGTGCTATAAAAAGCAACAAAACCTAAACTTTTAAATCATAGTATAGATATTTAATATTTTTTCAAACATGATGATCACTTAACCAATATGCTCTTATATATAAAAATCAATGAGATCTACAATAACAGATATAAGCCAATAAAAACCCAGAAAACAAGAAGTGAGACTGAAAGAAAAAAATCATTCAAATATAAAAATGACCTAATTAAAATAAACTTTTTAGTTCCATTTGACGGGAAGATCCATTATACAAGTGTAAAAGAAATAACTTTCTGGGAACAAGCATCATAAAAAAGGAATTTAATGTCAGTATCCACCCAAAATGGATTAGATTATGAAATTCTATCCGTGTGTGTTTGGCTTAACTTTGGTACCATTGTAGCATTATCATGTAAAATAATTGATTTTAGAAACCCAAAATTAATAAACACCACGACTGAATTGGAGAAATGAAAATTTTCGCTTTATGATATAATTAATTTTAACTCAAAATCTAAAATGGATATAATTAATTTTGATAAACCATAATTGATTATGAGTATAGCTAACTGTCAATCCAAACATGCACCATAATCATGACGTCTAAAACTTTCTAGATTCAACTTGAAAGAACGATAAAAGGATGATATAAGAAAAATAACAAGAACAATTTGCTGGGAGCAAAATCAACATATTATACGAGTTTGAATAGAAGGAATATTATGGTACCTTGAAAAAAGAAAATAGAAGAGTGTAAGTGAGAGTAATTGAAATGAAGAGCGTGAGTGTGAAGAGAATGAGTGTGTATTTGAATAGAGAAAGGAGTTTTTTTTTAACCTTAGAAATGAGAGAGTGGCTACCCGACTTTATAGGAAGAAATGGCCTTTGACAAGAAAGAATCGTAGGGTTAAAAAAAATGTGAAAGGCCAAATGAGAAGCGTGGCTTTGAACAAACTAAATAATAATAATAAATCCTTATTCATTCACAGGAAAATTTTCACTCTGCACAAATGTAGCCGTCACCTTTGACCACATCCAGTAATTGTGGAACAACTCAATAAAAATAGGCCATACATTTCTTCTTTCTTCCTTTCATGCTTAATGCTTTGTACATTTTTAATGTAATTTCTTTTCTTTTATCAATACTGATATTCATATATCAAATATAAATATTTTTTATATCCATATAAAAATAAAGTTTATTTTTCTTCTATTCACTTCCTATCTATTTATCTATCTTTTAGCTATTATATAAAGGAGATATCTATTTATATATCTATCTTCTATTAGATAATGGAAACATAGAAATAACTTGCTATTCAAATTATTTTTTTAAAATAGTTTTGTTATATATAATGTATAAAATAAAATATTTTGTTATTTTCTATCTTGGTTAACTTCAAAATTATTATTAATATATTTCTAAAAAAATGGATTAGTAGACACTAAATAGATTAGTTACTAATAAATTGGGTATTATATTTAGATTTATAAAAAATAAATTTTTTGTGTTTAGAAAAAAAATAAATTAGATAATCATATATACATATAAACATTAAATGATTATTTCAATAACAGGAAATTATATTTTTTAAACACTAAAGATTCATATTAAATAAATTTGAGTACCTATCACATATGGAATCCAAAGAAATCTTAATGAAACTCAATTTTAAAGTGATGCTTTTGTACTCTTAAGAGTACATCATATGGAAAGGTTTTTAAATATATTATTGTACTCTTGAAGTATATTAGGTAGTATTTGGTGGAGAGATAGAGGCGGAAAGACTGAGATTGAGAGACAGAGATTAAGAGACAGAGATGGAAATAAATCTCAGTATTCTATTTGGTGCAAAATGAGAGACATGAATTGAAACAAGAATGAAACTCTAATTTAATTTGCACAAAGGATAAAATTGGAATTAATTAATTGAAATGAAAGTATTTTAGGTATAAAATGTTATTAAAGTTTCAGTCTCCATCTTTAAAAATTTCAGTCCCCTGTGTCCCTACTTTCTGGAAGTATTGAAATACTGAAATTTTAGAGATAGAGACAGAAATTTTAGTATCAATCTCTGAACTAACAAACAATACTGAATATCAATCTCTCAGTCAGTCTCTATTTCAATACCTCAAAACAAACGCTACCTTAATATTTTAATTCTCATGACTATTGAGATTTGAGTCACACTATAATACAGAAGTAAGTTGATACAGATTTATAGATATTCTTTTTAGTTTAATGTTGTAACAACACGTGGTCTGAGTTGTTTTCTTCAAAAGTCAGATTTATAGGACTCAGCTTCAGCGCTTCTTTATTGCAAGTTCAACCACTGAGTTTTTGGCCTGTGAATTTTGTTTGTAAGGTAAGCTAAATTCATTAAAAAAATTTCATAGTTTAGACTCTGCAAGAACATTTCTTGTTTTTAATTAGTTTGTGATCATTAACATATTTTACATTAAATTATCCTCTTTAGATATTCATCTAATATTGTCTTTGCATTTTCTCCTTTTCGAATAGATGATATTATTTTTTTTAAATAATTAACTCATAAATTTTTTTTATTTTGTTAGTTTCTTTTATAGCCGATAATTTAGGAGTAAAAGTGATCGTTTTAGTTGGTATTATTTAAAATTAAATATGTAGCAATTTAAAATCATATTATTAATAAATAAATTATATTTTAAATTTAACTATTTATATTTTTTTATATTTTCCTCAAATATTAATTACATTTAAAAATATATCACATGTTATTTTATATTAAAATATTTGTTCAATTATATATAAAAAAGATTAAAATATCATTTTGATTCAAATTTCAAAATGACTAAAAAATGCTCTTTTTAATATTTTGACTACTTTTTAACATTAATTTTAAAAAATTAAAATACCATTTTAAGTTAAAGTTTGTGGATATTTTAGTCTCTTCAAATAAATTAAGTGAAAATTTTAGTTTTTTTTAAATAAAATTTAAATATCTAATATCTCTTATAATTAACAATACTAGAGTAAATCATCAAAACAAATTATTTTGGTTCTAATATTAAGCATATGTTCTAAATAAGATATTGTTATATTTTTGCCCTTTTTAATTTTATGTAAATCGTTGTAGCTAACAAAATTTAAAGAGTACAAAAAGAATACGCAAAGATAAAGAATATTTTGGTATGTATTTTTTAATTGATTGAATTACAAGAGTAAAACTAAATATATATAGAGTATTGTCTACGAAAGAGAAAAGTAAAAATAAGATAAGATGGTAACATAAAGATAAGATAAGATGATAAAGACTAAAATTAAAACTGAATTTATGAATTCTATTGGGCTGAATTTGTGAACTGTGAGACTTCTTTATTATTGTCATGAGTTAAAGTAGAAGAATGGTTTAATAGTAGCTAGCAATGATTTTATGATTATATCACTATAAAAAAACATTGAATATGTTGGATTTAGCGTTGATCTTTAGCGGTGAGATTTTCGTCAAATTTACCGACAATAATAACTTCGAATTTGTAAAGTTTAGTAGAGAAATTTTGTGACCGAGTTGCTAAAGAAGAAAACATCAGAAATTGTTTGTGCCTCCTAGAATTCCAATTAGCCGAACTCAATGAAAAGAGGAGTTACGTCATCGTCAATTTCTACCGAATAAAAATAACACTAACGTATAGAAAAGCGGATATAAACACTTCTATCAAATTAGATTTTCGATTAGAATTATAGATCTCAAGAAATCAAAGCCAAAAGTTTAAGGATGCCTCGGTTTCTTTCTTCCCTTACTCACGACTTTCTCTCTCTCAGTGCTTCTCTCTTTTTTTCTTCAAAGAATGAACAGCTATGATGATAATTAATGAATATAAAGGTAACATGTCATATTATATATAAAAGTTGAAGCCACGTTGCTTTCTTTCTTTATTATATATATATATATATATATATATATATATATATATATATATATATATATTATGAATATATAATGACGTATATGTTAAAAAAAATTTAAGGATCAATAATTTTATTAAATTTTGACTAGCATGTAATCAATAAAGAAAAGTGAGTTATTGGATGAAATCTCATACTAATTTCACACAATTAAAATATTATTGATGGCTATTTAATTACTACAAATCATAAAAGTTGCTGCCTCTAACACTTCTCCATATATGTATATATAATGGCATTCGGCCAACTTCTTTTCTTCTTCTTCTGGGATAAGTATTGTTTTGGTCTCTAATATTGAGGGTCAGAATCGAAACCGTCTCTAATGTAATTTTTTATTTAGAATCGTCCTAAATATTGCATTTCATTTTAAAATCGTTCTTTCTAATAATTTTTTTTATAAATTATGAAACTACCATTTTTTTATAAATGATTCTTTTAAATAAAAAAAAGGAAAGACACGAGGGGAGGGGAGAAAGGAAAAGGGGAAAGGACGCTGGGGGAGGAAAAGGAGAAAGGGAGAGGGGGAAGGGGAAGGGGGGAGGGGGCAACACCGGCGAAGCTTGGAGTTGCCGTCACGAGCCAGTGAGAGAACTTCTGCTTCTGCATCGTTGCTACTCACCGTCGCGTTCTTGCCACTGCACCTCGCCGCCTTGCCACTTTTGCATCTTGCTTTCGTCTTCTGCTTCTTCTGGGTCTACTTGAGTGCTTCTACTTCAGCATCTTTTACTTCGTCTTTTGCTTTTTATTTATGCTTCTGCATCTTCTGGGTCTGCTTCTGCTTCTACTTCTAATATGATTTTCATTTGTTATTTCTGGATTTGAATAATGTTTTAGTTGTTCGTGTTGTTGAATCTGATTATTAGTATTCGTTGAATTTGGATTTAAATAATGGATTTGTTCATTATAATCCCTAATTCCCTAATTTTTATTGTTGGTTTTATTCTTGTTCTGATTTCTAGATTGCTGTTGCTTTTTCTTGTTTTTGGATTTCTTGTTTCTCCCTAATTTTTTGTCTTGTTCTTGTATTTGATTTCTTGGTAATTAAATTTATAGATTTTTTATTTTTATAATTGAAGATGAATTTGGATATTTTTAATTCTTGTAATTGAATTTTGTTAACTGTATTTAAAAATTTAAAATTTTGAATTTTGTTAATTGAAGAAGAATTTGTTCTTCTAGAAGAAGAATTAGAACAAGAAGAATGAAATGGTGGAAAAAAGGGTGTTTTTGTTATTTAGAAAAAAAATTTATTAGAAAAGACGATTTTAAAATGAAATGCAACATTAAGGACGATTCTAAATAAAAAATTACATCAGGGACGGTTTCGATTCTAACCGTCAATGTTAGAAACCAAAACAATACTTATCCCTCTTCTTTTAAACTTTAATAATAATAATAGTAGTAGTATAATAATGATAATAATAATAATAACGGTTACGTGAGTAACCTGAAACAGTTGGGTTGGGCTTAGAAGAAAGGCCCAAGCGTATCTAAGTTAGCAAGGGGTAAGCAGGTTTTGAGAGTATTAGATTTAGAGGCCCGTTTGGAAAGTAGCATAAGCTACTTTTTTTAACTTTTGGACTATGAAAAGTCATAATCTATGTGTTTGGCACTATTTTAAAAAAAGCTTTTAACTTTTCGAAGAGTTAATTTGCAACTTTTTGAAGAAGTAGAAATATATGACTTGTTGCTGACTCTTCATCACCATTTTCACACAAGGTCTGCTAGAAGCACTGGCATTCCACCATCATTCTCACATAATGTTCCAAGTCTCACCATTTTTACGTAATGAAACATCTGATGGAAGTATTGATCCTCCACTACATTTTCAGACAATATTACATCTGAACAACTTACTGCATATATTCCTTCTAAATATTTTTTTATCATTTTATCACTATTTTTTATTATTAAATTTGTATTCAAGTATGGTATGAAATTTCAGTTTTAATTTTATTTTTTCATATGTAATTTTATAGCTTATTATTATTTTCATAGTTAATTATAACAAGTTCTTGACCTCAATAAAGGAGAAGAGAGTTCTAATAGGAATAAAAATAAAAAATAAAAAACAGCAATAAAATATACATTGACACACATTTTATATTTATTTTTTATTTTTACCTACCATATCATACACAATATTAGTGATTAGGTTATGTAAAATCAACATTCAATATTGAAAAGTATTTGTTATCATCGTTATTTTAATATTCATTTTCTTTTGTAAAAAAAAATTTATCTTTTGAGTTATTTATCCAAACGCTACAACTTTAAAATAAGTACCTTTATAACTAAAAATTCAAACACAAAATAACTTATTTATAAGCTGCTATTAATAAAAGTCCTTATGTTTTAAACTCCTTTTCCAAAAGAACTTATTTAAGTTATTTACCCAAACTGGGCCTTAGTGTTACTTGAGCATATCAGTGTATTTATAGTGGTGATCCAATAACCCCGTTGGAGTAGTTCTACTTCTGAAGGTAGATAACCGCCCTTTTTATCTTAGGGTGGTTGGGATATTACTTCTAGAAGTGGTTGAGAGATTTTAGGGGCAGTTACTTATTTGAATAAGTGTTATCTGCCAGCTCATGTCTAGCCCAACCTCTTTGGGGAGGAGCCTATGTTGAGCCCGATCTCTTTAGACGAGGCCGGGTAGGTGGTGAAGGCCAATCTTTGGATTGGGTCTTTTTGACTTATTTCAACATGTGCCATAGTGTTGGGTCAGGGTATGAACAGTGCCCCTACTCGAGTCCAATCTCTTTGATTATGGGTCGGATTTGAGTACTAATTGAACTCGGGGTTGTTCAGGTCGAGAACCGACGTGATTTTTGGTTTAAAACCGACGTGATTCTAGGCTTCTCAACCGTCATATCTAATCAAATGTCGTGTCCGTTTGGGGTTTCGCATTTACACATGGGGGCAGTTACATTAGTAACGGCGCGTTTCTTTAATGACCGCGTCGTTTTACCATTGTGCCCCTGTCATGTTATAAATACTTTCCCCTCTCTTTTCTCTGTTTTCTTTCGTCTTCGAAGTTTCTTTCCTGCACTTCTCATGTTTTCTCATTCAAAAGAAATCCCTTTAGCTTTCTGTCTTGGGGTGCTTCGTCGTTGCTGTGACTACTTCTCATCAAGTTTGCAAAGAAAGGTTAGCATTTTCTTTATCTTCTTCTATCATTTGTGTAATGCTTTATCTCTATGCTTTGTGTGTTTTAAGGAGATTTTCATGCTTTTTGCTGCTCCTTCGTTTGCACTGTGAGGCGTTGGTATTTTAATTGTTGGATGTCGTTGTTGTAATCTGGTGGTTCTTTTTTTCTTGCTTTGCTTTTGGGGAAAAGACTGCTTTGTCTTTGGAAGCTCTGTTTTTTATGATTTTTTTTTGTAGGTCTTATCGCCTCTATACCTACTTCTTTTTTGTTGGAAAAAATATCTTCCCGTGTCCCTGAGACTCTTTTGAGATGGGTAGACGATTCTGTTATTGATGAGAAATTTTTAGTAGACACTGACTACCTTACCGAACTTTGCACTCACCATAAGAACTGTAGTTTAGGGGTCGATGAACCTCAATACGAGTTGGTGACCCCGAGTCCTGAAGATCGGATTTGTTGTGCGACGGATTTGTTGCGCGAGGATTGCTGATTCTAACCCTTTTTTGAGATGTATGATTGTCTTTTTACCCGTCTTGAGAGTTTCCTTCCCCTTTTTTGATTTTGAAATAAAGGTACTATCGCACTTTGAGTTGCTCCTGTGGTCAACTGATTGGCTAGGACATCAATGCTTTCAGGATTTACGGTGATGGTGGAGCGAGCGCCATGATACGAGTGCTTCTGGTATTTATGAAAGTAGTAGAACGAGTGGCCAGGATGTGAATACTTCTGAAGGTCATTCATATTTCTTATGGATAAAAACTGTTCCACCAAAAAAATGCACGCCCTCTCCGTTTCAGAATATGTTGAAGAAAGAGAAGTTTGTGGGGGCACAAATTGGGAAAGAAATAGACTGCTAAAGTTTCTTATCATTTAGTTCTTTTTGTGTTGTAGTTGGTCCTTTTTTTTATTGCATGTTGTACTTGGTTTCTCTCTTTTTTTTTTGGCATTTTCTATTTCTTTTTGCTATATCTAATATTTATTTTTCTTTTACGTTGTGTTTTTTTCTATTTATTTTTGTTGTCTTGTATTTACTTTTTATATTGTAACAGTCATTTTCTACTACTTTTCTACTAAGAATATTGAGCAGAAATAAAAATAAATACATGAAAGATTGCACATGAACAAAATTTTTTTTTTATGAAGCCTCACTCTCAAAGAACATGAAGTTGTGCTAATTGGTCTAAAAAATTCACTTGGTAGAGTTATAGTTACAAAGGAAAATTGGCTACCGCGACAGCCTAGAATGCTTGCAGAAACTAGTCAAATTGATTTCATACAATAAGGTAAATAATGAACCATAGGTGAAAATCAAATCAGAGACAATCAATGAAAATTAGGAGCAATATTAGCCCGAAGAAAATTTTAGGACAGAAAGAAAGATTATTAGAGTCGGATTTCAGTTACCACCATTGTTGGAGGATCTAGGTGTCAGCAGTGGCGTCATTGTCAATCACCACCGCACCACCTGGTTGTCGCATCCTCCTCCTCGTCGCACATAAACCCTGTACTCTTCTGCTACATCCTCGTCGAGATCATTGTTCTGAGAGTCAGGGCACCCTTCATTCTCTTTAGCACCACAATTTGGTGATGCTTGCTCACTTCTTTAAGAAAGTTTTCAAGCCTGTTGCCAGAGGTCTTCCATGGCATAACACTGGCACGCATGGGCAGAGTAGGGTTCCACCATTGGTTCTTCCATAAACTTCATAAATTTTTTACAAGTGTTGAACCAGTTTACTCTCAGCCATTGGTTCTTCCATAAACTTCATCCCTGGTTAGAATTCCACGGTGCATCAAATTTGCGCTTGATTTAGAAAGGTTCACAAGCATTATGATTTAGATTAATCATACAGTCAAAATCGATTATTAACTTTTTTTAAAATAATTATTCATTTATATCTCTTTTTCAATTTAATATGTTTATTAAAATGACCCTTTATTTTTTGCAAATTAAGGTCTCAATATTTTTAATTACAATATAATTCTTACATCATAAACAACGATAAACAATGATGACAACAAAAGTAGCAGCAGCAATAGCAACATAGATAATAACAACAATAACAAGAACAATAACACCACCTCTGCCAACAAGAACAATAATGTATATCTAGACATCTATATGTATAATATATAACAGAGATGTCTGTTTTTTATTATTATATGAACATATCAATATGACATTAAGTAAGGATTTCAACTGCTTTATTTCATTTTTCAACTTTTATAGTTAAATTTCTCGATTCCAATTTCATAGCTTAGTTCCTTTTGCTTTGGCCCCTTTCTTATATAAGCAATCGGCATGAGTCTTCTGTTATGAGTGTGTGATGTTCAAGAATTACCCTTCAATTGGCACTAAAATCTTTTTGAATTACTTTATTTTACTCTTATGGCAATCCCTTGGATATAGTTTGCACTACTTGATAATTCCTGCACAAAAGTGTAGTTTATAACCACAGACTTTCCCACAGCACGCCTTAAGCTTGTGATATATCTAATTCTGTCAGAAACTAAAAATTTGGTTCTTTTCATTAATGAGATTCATTTATTTCTTTCTTTTAAAGTATTCAAATTCAAGAGAGCCTCAGCCCACTCAATAACCTCCCTACACAATATAGTAAGTGAAAAGCATAACCTATATGATTTTCACTAAAAATCAAACTTATGAAAGATGAGCAAATGACCCATATGATAAATATTGGAAAAACACAAATAGTTCAACAAATGACCCTATTTAATGTCATAGATGGTTCAGTCTTAAGAAGAAAGTGACGACTTAAACCTGGTTTCACTTCAATCTTAAAAATGAGGACCAAAGGATTAAGTAGAAACTCCTTACACTCAGAAGGGAATATTAATAAAAATAATAGTGGCTAATGCAAAGGTAATACAACACAGATCAATTTTAACTTTTAAATAGTAAGTTCTTATTGCGAATATAAGAAACACTTAGTATAAGATCAATTAATTTGTACTGTCCAATACAGTAACAAATCTAACACTTTCGGTTCAGGATGGGGAGGAATTTTCCATTTTTACCCTAGATAAGCACACACTTAGCAGTAAAAACTAAATAGAATAAACAATGTATCCAGAATAAAATGAAAAAAGATACTTCAAATGCTAATAACTTGAAACTAAAAAATATAATGATATAATCTAAACACCTAGCAGTAAATATAATAACAACACAATCAAAAGGGAACTCAGCTGAGACAACAATATACAGAATTATCTCAAATATCAAATGCAGGGGGAAATGCTCTAAATGTTAACTGTGTAGTATTTCATTTATCAAAACCCATCTTATAATCAAAGGGATTGGCAAGCGTTCCTAATAGCTAAGCCTTATATGTCATATTTCTTACCAATACTTTTTTGTATATAAGCAAGGAATGGATGGCTTACCTCTTTTCTATATTCTCTTCTAATCTAATAAAATTTCATTTTTCTATGAATAAATAAATTAACTTGTCCTATAAAGACAAAAATCTCTTATTAAAAGGCAGCAGTTTTGAACCATTCACTCATTTATTCATATTAGAAATCAGTCTCACAAGAAGGATTAAAAATCTGACCTTTCCCCATACAATGGTGCAACATCACCGATAAAACGGCCATGTATCAACAGAATATCAGAGTACCGCAAAATTACAGCTGTTGGTTTTTTCGTGGCATTCCCACTCTCTTCTTTCCCTTATCTCTGTCCAGTTCCTTCCACACTTTGCCAAAAATTCATTCAATAGTCCCCTTGTCGACTTTCTGTACAACAATCATCAAACACACATGCGGCATACACGGTGGACCAAAAGGAAACAAATTATGACCAAAAACATCGTTGAATAGTACAAGCATAACAAGGGTCAGCGTAAACAACCATTTAATTTAGAAGCAGCAGCTCATAGCAACACCAAACATGGGATGAAATTTATAAAAGAAAACAGAGACAACATTCATTATTAGTAGAAAACAGGAGAACACTTTTTAACAAAAATTTACGATAAATAAATCATTTAAAGCATTGAGAGATTTAGAAAACAAGAAGTGAATTCAATCAATTCAAAGCTACAAACTATGTTAAATGCAATAGAGTAGAAGGCACATTACCCCGAATATTCTCTTCAAACTCATCTGACAACCATTTTGCAAGAGTTAGCACAGGACACTCACTTTCAGATTGGGAACACTAGAAACCATCACCATAATGAATTCAGCCATTAACTTATATAAACATTTGGAAAAAGAATGAAGATTTTCCTAATGCGTGCCCAAAGGACAATCATTAAGGTTTTAAAGTTATCAATGTATTGAGTTTCAAAGGATTCCACTAACAAAGATCTTAATGGGTGCCCTTAGGACACACAATAGCAAAACCTTAAAAAATTGTGATTATAATATGTTAAACCAATATAACAGTCAGAACATTAAAGCATATATATGCATAAACTGAAATAATTGATGCCAAAGAAATCAACGAATGAATATCATGGAATTCCATACTTATAGGATGAGCTCAGGCTTGGATGCTGAACAAATTAACAGAACAAAGCTAAGCAGATAATAAAGGAGGATTGCTGTTCTGAAACTTCAGCAAAACAGTACAATCAAAACAGATGATGATAACATTAAAAGAAGGTTCAAGTTGAATTCTCAGTAAATCAAACTACAATCTCAACGAAAAAAGATTTTTCAATGACAAATTATTGGAATTCAGGCAGCAGACTGTGAGACCACTTAACTGTTGAACATCAGTATTCAGATATTACAATAATAAGGATATCAACCAGTATTATGAAAATCAGGAAAATTGATACTCCAATATTTTGGAATTTTTGGTACATTTAATATTTAATGTCTTGGATACAATTCATGTCTAAATGCATTGAGTAATCAATGAACCAAATTCCAAAGTGAAAGATATTTTGGAGCGGAGGGAATATGTGAATACAGAAAACCTAAATTTAAGGGAATAATCTATCACACCAGTTCAATATCCTAAATCTTAGATAAAACAGAGTAATGTAGTCTTACCTTTTCGATGAAATGCAGAGACTTCCGAAACCTTTCCCTCAAAATGAGGGAAGCCATGCAATCCCATTACATTGATATTTTTTATAAAAGATGAAATAATATTAATGAAAGATAGATAAAAAAATCAATAAAGATAAAAGAATAACAATAAAAATTTGAATACAAGTCACAGCTACAGAAAAAAAGGTTTTAATTAAGACAAAAAAGGGTTAACCCTTGAAGGTCTTCATTTTTACAAACTCAATTCTTACATCATCCAACAAATCCAGTCAATAAACTAATCTAGAACAGAGTGAGTTCTTGTGGGTTTTCCATAGATTGTTTGAGAATAAGCTCAGCTCTCCTCTTCTTATCATCCCTCTCATCTTCTCTACCAGCCAAGGCCGCTGTTCGTGAAGCATCCTTCTTCTGATTCCTCATATCCAAGGACTCGTGGATAAGCTTTTTTCCAGCCCTGAACTTGAAATAAACAGTAGGTCTCACAGCTGGAAGAACTGTTCTCCCTTGCATCCCGTCATCTTCACACAAAACACCACTACTCCTCATCATCTCAATTGCAGGAGCAAATGCCTCCAACACAGAAACATGATTCGCAATCATATCAACATCATCAGAAAGCTTCCCCGGCAAGAGAACTGGAGAAACATCTTTATTATCCACAGGAGCCTTAAGGTAAGGGTTCTTATCACCCCCTTCACCTTCTCCTTGTCTAAGTGAAGCACCACCCCCACTCGGCACAACCACATTAGAAGTCGTATTGCGTGTTTCTACTGAACCACTACACAACAACAACCTCTTCTGCAAGCTTAACAACGACCTCTCAGCCTTTCTACGTTGCCTGGCCTGTTCAACCTTGTCTTCCCGGGGATCACAAGTCCTCTCATCCCACATAGGCGTGTGAATATAAGTGTGAGGGTCCGGCAATGCCGGCAACCAAGGCGGTATATGCTTAGAAGGTGGTGCCTCCCCCATTTGCAAGAAACTAGGGATAACTTTCCGCTGCCGAATCACTGGAAAATTCGGTATTGGCTGAGCAAAAGGAACCTCATCACCGCAATTCACAAACCTCATAAGATCCCTAACAGTTCCTGAACCTAAAAGGCATTGACTTTGACCAGAACCTATGAAACCCTTGACCTATTCTAAATCCTCTAACCCTAGAATCAAATCAAAGACACTACATTGCGATCTACCAGCAAGGTTAGCATAAAATTCAGCAATTTTCCCCAAGTCAATAAGGTACCTAATTGTGACATCGGAAAGTGCTTCGATGGCGGCATTCTTGACGCCATTAAACCCTGCAGATTCGCAAATCTGTGCCACGGCTATTCGAGAAACCGCACGCCCAAACTCGTCAGATGAAGCTCTTCCTCCAACTCCTCCATGGTCGATGGTCCGTCGATTAGGGTTTCCATTAGTGGGATAAGTGAACCCCATGATCACGGATAATTTGGTTAAAAGAACATTCTCATGGTGAAACTGGAAATTATAATAATAAAATAAATAAAATAAAAGTTAGATGAGTGGTGAAACCATAGAGTTTGGGTTTCGGGTTTGTAATAAGGGGGGTCTGGGACCGAGTGGAGAAGAAGATGGTTTGGAGCGTTTTGGGTTAGAGGAAATCAAATCCTCTAAATCCTCAAGGTCTAGTGGTTACTAGATTAAGACTTTTAATCTCGTGTACACTTGTGGGAGAGAGTTCAAAAGCAATATGGCAGATCAAAATTAGGTTGCAGAAAAGTTGTCAAAAAGACTTCTAAGTTAGCTAGGACTAACCCATGCAAAGGCATGATATCATATCAAAATTGATTACAATGTGATAATCAGCGACAAAATGTTGTATAGGGGTTTGAAAATGGCAAGAGGGAAGTATGTTGGTAATGAGAAGTCTTAATATAGAAAGTTGCGAGATTACTTGCAAGAACTATACAGAAGCAATCCTAGTTCAACTGTCCTTTTATCAGCGGAGGAGCCTATTCCTCAGTCACTTCCACTTTTTGACAAGTTGTATGTTTGCTTAGATGCTTATAAACAAGGATTTAAAGCTGGCTGTCAACCATTGATAAGATTAGATGGATGCTTTTTGAAGGAGTATTATGGAAGACAACTACTGTTAGCAGTAGCACAAGATGACAACAATCACTTTTACGTGATTGCATATGTAGTAGTTGATAGTGAGACTAAAACTAGCTGGATATGGTTTTTAGAATTGTTACAAAATGACTTAGGCAGTGCTGCTATTGAAGGGTAGAACTTCATTAGTGATTAGCAAAAGATATCAAGTATTGGATTTTTAATCTAGTTAATTTCTTTTACTTTTTTTATCTCTTTAGTTATTAGTTATAACATCGAGCAATGTTGTATAGGGTCTGCTGACGGCTCTGAAAGAAGTTATGTCGAACGCGCATCATGAAAAATGTGTAAGACATATTTAAAAGAATTTCACTAATAAGTATAAGAGCAAGCAGTTAAAGAATGTTGTCTGGGCTTGTGCTAAGAGCAGTACATATGCAAAGTTTAAGGAGAACAGAAATAGACTAAAGAGGGTCAATGAGAATGCATGAACTTACCTAATCAAATTTAAGGTACAATATCATATGAAAAAAGTGGGGGTGCATCTAGGGAACAACACATGTACTTGTAAAATTTAGCAACTTATAGGTACAATTTTTAGTTTTTGTCCCCATTTAGTGTTGGGTAGAATTTACTGATATATGTTCCTGATAAATTGATTATAATTCAAATATGCTTGTTGTGCTAGGCATCCTTTGTGTGCATACAATGACTGCATTAGCAAAGTGAGGAGATAGACCAGAGGGGTATGTGCATCAATGGCTAAAGATGGATGCATTCGAGGCTACCTATACTCATTTCATAAGCCTTGTCAATAGTAAAGAGTATTGGGAGAAATTTGGCTAAGTTTTATAGCCCCAAGATTAAGAGGCCAATTGGTCGTTCTATTAAACGAAGGAGACCTAACCCAATGGAAAATGGACCTGATGGAACAAAGGTCAAAAAGACATTCAAAGTTGAAAAATTTTTTGCTACGCTTTTAAAGCGTGGAGAAAAGTTGAAAAAGCGTAGCAATAGCTTTTTGCCACACTTTTTGAGCTACCAGCATGCTTTTAAAAGGGTCACGTCTACAAGGATGCTGGTTGCTCTATCGCCACGCTTTTGGTAACCTATTGCCACGCTTTATTTTTTGCCACGGTTTTAAATATCGCCACGCTTTAAAAGCGTGGCCATGCGTGCCAGATATGGCTACGCTTTTAAAACGTGCAAAAACAAGATATTGGTACGCTTTAAAAGCGTGCCAATAGAGTTACATATAGTTACGCTTTTAATGCGTGCCAATAGCGAGACATGTGGCTACGTTTTTAAAGCATACCAATAGCAAGAGAGCAGAGAGCAAAAGGGAGCCTTATACTAATAAAAGAAAACCCTAGCACTTCCCTTTCACATCAATAAGAGAATCTACGAAGCATATATAGCAATATAAGGCATGCTTTTTTATCAGACAAATGTGAGAATATGATATCGCATTGAAATTTTCGAGGCCCAGAAAATTCCAAAAAAGAAAATAGAGGAAAGAAAGAGAGCTCACGGTGGCGAAGGGAATCAGACATGACGAGGACGTCGACGATGTGACCAACGCTACCGTTGCTCTCAAAACAGCTCCACGGAAGGGTTTCTTTTGGCCATCAACAGAGAGCTTGCGATGGATGGTGAGTGCCGAGAGAGTCACCATCAGCGAGAGTCACCGCCGAAGGAGCAGCGATGGTGGGAGTTCCAGAAGAGAGAGTGACGGCGGAGGCATTGCGAGCGCTAGGGTTCTTCGGAGGGCCGGGGTTCTTCGTGGAGGGCTGCGGTTCTTCGAAGCTTTTAGGGTTCTGGGTTCTTTAAAGGAGAAAGGGGGTTCTTTAATTTCATATATTGTTATTTGAAGAGAATTATTTATGTAACAATGTGTCAATTGCTAACTTCTGATTCTGGGTTCTTTGAAGAGAAAAAGAGGGTTCTTTAATTTCGAATAATGAAGGAGAGAATGCAGCATTTTGATTTATAAAGGAATGTAGCGTTTTGATTTATAAAGGAACACAGAGTTTTATTTTTGAAAGGACCTTTTGACCACGCTTTTGAAGCGTGCCAAAAGAGCTGTAGGAAACGGCCACGCTTTTAAAATGTCACTAAAACAAAACTTTGTCACCACACTTTAAAAGCGTACTTGTTTCTCTCTATGGCTACGCTTTTTAAGTGAAAAAAAAACATGGTCAAATCTCAAATCAATTGCCACCCTCATAAAAACATGGCCATTGATCACTTTTGGCCACGTTTTTTAAGCGTAGTAAAAAGATGTAGCCAAATCTCTAATCAATCGTCACCCTCATAAAAGCGTAGGCATTGACCATTTTTGGCCACGCTTTTAAAGCGTGACAAGAAAAAAGCGTGGCCATAGATTTTTTTTCTTGTAGTGTTGGAATTGGGATGAACAAGATTTATTTGTACCTCTGCTTCTGCTGTGGTTGAAGAAGGAGGATTGAAAATAGTGAAATTGCAACAACGGTGGCTTGCAGAGGAGGTAATGGTGGCAAAGATCGGGGAAATTGGGTGTAGATACGGGGGTGAATGAAAATGAGACATGAGAAAATAATGTTGATGGGGAAGAGAATGAGAATGAATATGAAAGAATGATAATAGAGGTGTGATTCATGTAAAAATGTTATATGATCATTCAATTAAATTCATGTTTTTAAATAATATATTTAAAAGTTAGTTAGTTTTACTAATCTAATAATACTACATTGGATATTTGTGAAAAACTCATTTACATTATTCAATACATTAAAATACAATTCTTAAATTAACTCTTAATAATTTTGTATATAATTATTCAGTTTATAACAAAAACTTAATTAATAAATTACTCTATAAAATATTAGATAAATTACTTTCTAGAACTTAAAGTTTATAACTGTAAACCCCGATAAAATTGGTATATAATTAGTCAATAAATCGAATTTTAAATAGAAAAATTAAAAATACAAAAATAGTATCAAAATAGGATAGAGCTCGTCAAAACGAGAATTTTGATACCAATTTCAAAATTTTGGCCCAAAATCAGACCGAAAGAGCCGAACCGGTTGAACCGGGCCCGTGGGTCCAACCGGACCCAAACACTTAAAGAAGACAGCAGCTCCTTCTTCCCCATTTGCATGCAACGCAGCAAAACAAATTTGGGGAGGAAGAAGAGCCCCCAAACCCTTAACCTCCTTTAATCCGCCATAACTCTTCCGTCCGGGTTCCGATTGTCGCACCGTTTGCGGCCACGCGTCCAGCGCGTTGAGCTCTACATTTTTATTGGATCAATTTCACTGGTAAGCTCCATTTCTATTCCAGAATCTCTACCCCTCTTTCTGTTCTTGAAATTGAAATCCCATGGTGAGATTTTGCCAATTTTAATGTTCTAGGTTCGATTTAGCTTGCGGAGCTTACTGGGTTTGAGTTGCTACGCGTGTGGGAGCGGTAAAGTTTCCCTAATCTTTAATTTGGTTTTAATTCTATTAGGTAAAATCTGATTTGGAACATATATGTGTATTAGGTGAGAGTTAAGTTCGTGTATATATATATATATATATATATATATATATATATATATATATATATATATATATATATATATATATATATATATATATATATATATATATATATATATTGGAAGTAAAAAGTGAGTATTTGGAGGTTTATTGGTGATTGAGGCTTGGTTTGTGGCTGTTTATTTGAGCTTGGAGGGTTGTGTTCTTGCTTGTGAGGCTGCCTTGGGTTGAATAAAGTGATCGGCCAAGGTATGGTTTAAGTTTCGCACGTTTAATATACGGTGTTGTGAAAACTTAGGTTAGAGGAACCATAGGATAAGTTGAATTGTTTGTTGTATTTAATGATTAGCCTTGTAATGTTGTTGGAATAGATTTGTTGGTGGATATATATTGGAATTATAAGGTGTGGAAGTTATTAAAGGTGTGCTCTTATATTTATTTATGATGGATTAGGATTGGTGTTTGTTAATAAGGACGTAGAGTTGTGTTGTGGTGGTATTGCATATGTTGTAACTATTTATGTAATGATCGGAATTGCATGAGACCAAGTTTGGGCTAAAATTGGGAATATAAGAAACTAAATTGAAAATTTTGGAACCTTTTGTTAAATATACAATTTATGGCAAATTTTTAAAGTTAGGTTGTTAAATCTGTCCTGCAGCAGAAAAGGTTAAACAGGGTAGTAACTTGTTTGTCATGCTGCGACTTCTACGAGTTGATTTTTGGAGTGAAACCAATTTTGTTATAAAATTTGATAAACTTGATTTATTGCTCTAAAACTTCATAATTTTAAGAGTTGAGGATTGGGAGTGGTGAATTTTTGAATATTGGTGGTCAAAGCTGAAAAGAAACAGATTTCAGCAAGCTATGCATCAACTTCCAATGCTTGTAACTATTATAATTGAATAGCAATTGGGTTGCAACCAAAACACACTTGTTTCTGGATAAGCTAAGAGTTCTCAAACCAAAATTTAGCTTAATTGGAATTTTGTAATAAAAGTTATTCAAATTAAAAGGTACTAAGCTTGTTGGTTTCTAAAACAGATTTTGACTCATTTTTACTTAACTTCCAGGTAATGTAACTTCTTCATTAAAAATGGTATTAACTCATAACCAATTGAGAAAGAAACCTGGATGAGTAAAGTTTAACTACATTAATTTTTAAAGTCATTGGATTTAACTTGGATTTTATATTGAATTTTGAATATCACATGCTGCTGCTGTTTTTCTGGTTTTATGCACTGCAGATCAGTCACGATTCTTCCTTTATTTCTAAGGCTAGAGAAATTAGAAAATTATGATCTTTGGTTTGTTAGAAAGCTTATTTCAAGATGAACGCCTGAACATAAAGTTTGCGCAATTCCGAGTTCATTTGTTATATTAAAAACAGAAAAGAAAATAGAGTGTCAAGGATGTCTTAGTGATAGTCATGGGTTCGAGAAGCTAAAGTTTAATCTTCGTGTGATGTGATTGATTTAATGTTAGAGTTTGGTTGATTTTAAGATTATTCGATATTAAAGAGGTTGAGAAGAGTTTGATAAATGGTTTGGTCGGAACCCAGAAAGGGTAAACGTGATGAATTATAAGAGAATGATGTGAAAGCTAAATGAATGCGTGTTGTTATGGCTATAAAGAACGAATGTAAGGAAATGATGATGATAAATGATGAGATTTGAGAATGACTGTGTGTGGCCGAAATGGTCGATATGGCAAGTTGAGGATGGGAGTTCCCTCTCTTGTCGTGATGCAGATATGGGGAAGGTGGAAAGACACTTTGCTTCGTATTGTTTCTCCCACATTTTTCTCTGGTTGCAAGGTGGAAAGGCACACTCCTTCGATGTGAAAAGGCATTCTCCTTCGTATATCCTCCA
The DNA here is from genome assembly GCF_003086295.3 of Arachis hypogaea. Classification (NCBI taxonomy): domain Eukaryota; kingdom Viridiplantae; phylum Streptophyta; class Magnoliopsida; order Fabales; family Fabaceae; genus Arachis; species Arachis hypogaea. The sequence continues at coordinate 44,719,535 of NC_092043.1, forward strand.
GGAGAAGGTGGAAAGGTACACTCCTTCGATGTGGAAAGGCACTCTCCTTCGTTTATGATCCTCCTCGAGATACGCAACCTAGAGACCAATGTCTGGGTTAGCTACCAGATGTGTTGGGTTCTGGCAAAATAACTGACACGTGAGCTCACGGCCAGTAGGATAGATATTCATCATATGCATATGTGTGCTTTGTTTGCTATGCCTTAATTGGGAATGCTTAATTGATATATATCACCTGCTACTTGTATATTTGCTACTTGTATTATTTGTTCATTACTTGTGCTTGAACTTGTTTGGTTGTTTGTTCCTATTGCATTATGGATGATGGAGGGATGGAGAAAATGAAAAAATAGTTTGGTGATAGGTGTGGACTGAAATTGAGTAAGTTAGGTAGATTTAGAATACCTACCGCTGTTTATGGCTTATGTTTAGTACTTGAGTTGGATAATTGTATAATGGAGTTCTAGGATTGCCTATGGCATTCTCAGGACCTTATTTATTATACGCGTGGCACTTTTACCATGTTGAGAACCTCCGGTTCTCATTCTATATTGTATTATTGTTTTTTAGATGCAGGTCGAGAGGCTCCTCGTTAGGCGTCTGGATCCTGGAAAGCGAAGTAGTCCTTGGGTGTATTTTGGTTTCTGGCTGTATATATGTATATATATGTTTAGCTTATTCTCCAAGTAACTTATGTATGCTGCTCCTCTTAGAGGTTGAGGGAGAGATAGGAGTTATTTTGATACTATAGTGTATTTTGGGATATTTTGAGAACACTTATGTATGTTTAGATGTATATATATATATATATACCCTCCAGCCAGCCTTAGCTTCGCAGGCTGAGTCAGGGGTTAATTATGCTGCTTCCTTGGTTGTCCTTTATTCTTTTGCTTATCTTTATCATGTTCCTATTAGATTTCTTAGCACGCAAGTAATCCTTTCCTGAGCGTTGCGCATTTTTATTATTATATATATATTACTATTTTTAGAGGTCGTAATACCTTATTATCTCAATCTTATGACTTAAGCATAATACTAAATATGGTAAGGTGTTACAATAATAATATTTGGTATTCACGGATTTAGAAGAGTTCCAAGGTTTTAATAGATTTTAGATCAATTTAAAAGTATTTCTGATGTATATACATAATTGAAGGTACTAAGAATATCTCTTAATAGAAAATAAATATAATGCACAAGATAAGATATAAGAGTTCAGAAGATATACATAATAATATATATTAGTTTGGATCAAAATACTTACATCTAATTCTCAAGAAAATATGAAAATTCAGCTAATAGAATAAGCGTATAAATAAATCTTTTATATATAATTTTCTCAAGTAAAAGTATTGGCTCGATTAAACTGCACCATATTTTAAAAATCTTAGATATTATTTTTTTTAATGAGAAATGTTAGAAGATTAATGAAATTTATTATTTTTGAGTTACTCAATAATTTTTAAAAGTGTGGATTAAAAGTATGTTGTTAGATTATTAGACTAAAAAAATTAGACTAATAATTAAAAGTGTTAGCCAAAACATAATAAATTCTACTGACTTAAAATGTTTTTTTCAATTCTTTTTAAGTTTAAGATGTGACTCAAATTAAATAACAGAGTATTTTAAAAACATTAGATACTATTTTTTCAAACTTTCTCAAGTTGATTATCTGTTAACAATTAATAATTTTTCACATAATATAGAATTAAAATCCTTTAAAAAGATGGGTTAAGATTGAAACCTTTTAAATTTTAAGAAATAAAAAACTTGAGACAAATGTAGGAAGTAATAGTACAAATACATTTATTTCATTTATTTATTTATTTTTATGTTATTTTCCTTTTTTTTCATTCTAAAATATTCGTCATTTCATTTTTCTATTCAAAATTTATTGTTGAATTGTCAATTTAATTCTTAACATATATAAAATTATTGAAAATTATTCTACTAGTTTTCCTTTTTATTATTTTTTTTAATAATATATATTATCGTTATATTATTATTCTTATTTTGTTTATTACGTTACATATGCCATTAGCCATGATTAATTTATTTTCCAACTCTTAACTTTTGTGCCACAAATAATTGGTGTGGGAGATATCGTCATCAAATTTTAAGGAGAATGCGATCATTATATATAGAGTTGATTTATCCTCCATGCAATAATGTTACTAGCTAGGTAAGAGAGTAAGAAACAGATGGCTTTCTTCCATCACTTTCATTGCTTGCTTTATTATTAGTGTCTCATATGTCATGCTCATCCATGCTTGATAAATGCCGCTTATTATTATTCCAGCTGCCACTATCTTCACACATTTTGGCTTTCATTTTCCGTAGCTAGATTCCTGGCCTATAATCCCTTTTGTCCTCCATGCTACTACCCTTGCCGACTCCCCTTCTCTTCTCAATAATCGTGTGCTTGGTAGTGCTCCACGTGTTGAACAGTATCATCAAGTAGAATGTACATGTATAGACGATGAAATTGAATTTGCCTTTACCTAAATTCGATTCTAAATATTGATCGAGTCTATTTTTTAATTTTTCTTTTTAGATTCTAAACCCGATGAAATTTTATTATTTTCAAGTCGAGAAAGTAAAAAGTGCATCACATTGTGTAAAATAAATATTTTAAAATAAAATAGAATCGAATATTAAAAAAATATTAAACATATGAGTAGTATTAAAGGTGAGCTTAAAGTCTATTCTATATTATCCATTTTCATCCGTGACCATAGTCATAAGTATTCTTATGATCATCACACATAGTAGAATATATTTAAGATATTATATATTAACATAGTATCTATTTATTTAGTTTGATATTAAGTAGATTTTAAAATTATGGTTAGATTGTATTTTTGTCTATAAATAGGCATCCTTTATTGTACATCAATATAATAACATATACAACATTTGAATATTAAATTTATTCTTAAATTACTATTATGAATTCTAACTTGTATTAAAACCATTATATGCTCTTTAAGGTAATATTTGGTAGAGAAATAGAGATTAAAAGATTGAGACTGAAAAATAGAAATTAAGAGATAGAGATTGAAATAAATTTCAGTATTTTGTTTGGTGCAAAGTGAGAAACAGAAATTGAAACAAGAATAAAACTCTAATTTAATTTGCACAAATGATAAAATTAGAATTAATTAATTAAAATGAGGATATTTTAGGTATAAAATATTATTAAAATTTCAGTTTTCTATGTCCTTACTTTTTGAAAGTATTGAAATACTGAAATTTTAGAAATAGAGACAGAAATTTTAGTACCAATTTCTGAACCAACAAACATAATACTGTATCTCAGTATTTCAATCTCTATCCCCGTACCTCAAAACAAACGCTACCTAAAAATTTTGAGACTGTTGTTTCAAATTCTCTAGGGAGAACAAGTTTTGTTCATGTTTCTATCGCTCCTATTTGGTTATCTTTCGATACTTTAATTGTAACACAACCACTACTACCATCTTATTTTTTGTCTATGTCAATTCTTTTCCGTTTGTTTTATGCTCTTTATTATTTTAAGTTCAAGTCCATCGTCTTTTCAAAACTTGATTTGTCAACGTCAACACCAATTTCTTTAAGTTTTAATAGTTCTGCCAATATCTTGAGTTTTAACAATTTCACATGCTCTCTATAATTTCATTTGCACCCGAGTTTTAACAGTTCTGCACTTCGAACTCTTGTAATTTCATCTGCATCACAAATTTTTTGCAATTTCCATCTACACCGTATGAGTTATTTTAACTAGTTAAAATTTACAAGGACTAAATCATGAGTGTATCTTAAGGGTGGAATTGGGCTGGACAATCCAATGAATTACTAGAAAATTATTTATTACAAATAGTTTTATAGACAAATTTAATCTTCATTACATACAAATTTTTAGCTACCGATAAATTTTGTCTATCGATAATCATTTATCGACATATTTTTTTATCGATAATTTACTAGTAGATTTTTCTCTGTTATTGGCAGATCTTTCTTTCCATCTATTTCGCTAAAACGCCATATTTTTTGAAAATTTTTTTGTCAATAACTAGCGTCAAATTTTTCGACAGATTTTATGTCAATAATTAGAACCTAAAAAAGCATTTACAATTCTGTACACATATAATTTTTTTGTCTATAAATCCGTTAGTAAGGTAAAGCAAATTTTTTTTAGATTTTTTTATTACAAAATAAACTTGTTTTTATATAAAATAAATATAAATTTAATCAAGATAAATTTTCATTCAATTTTCATCTAACTTGTATTAAAACATTCATCGTATTTAAAAAAATAAACAAGTTCATCGTATTATCAAACTAGAAAAAAGTGCTATAAACAAGCAAGTCAATTCAAAATATCAACACAAGTGTATTGACACATCAATTATAATCCCAGTGTATTTTTTTACTATACTAAAAATATTAGCTATAATCCTCATTATCATTTTCATATTCATCATCATCATAATCCTCATCATCAATCCAAATTTGTGACACACTTCCTCCCAAGTTCTCATCAAGTTGTGATAACTCCATTCTTTGTGCTTGATCCTTGGTATATTGGGTCCGAACTTCTGCCAACGTTTTTAAGTAATTAGTAAGCAAATGACGTAAAATAACCCATTATTCATGAATTGATGAAAACCTTTACCTTATTTTAAACATTTATAATCTTAAAATAGCATTCAAACTTTGGTTTAGGAATGTATTCTAAATCCTCTATGTCATCAGCAACACACTGCAAATCAAAGCACCATAATTATATAACATTTTTTATGGTTATCAGCATAAGATGATAGTTCAATCTTTTTGACACATTTGATGAACGCATAAAAACAGAATATACCTAAAACTGGCATAAAAAAATTAAATCCGTCATGAAGAACATAATTACAAAATCAGAATATACTTAAAATTTATACAAAAACACGAGAAGTAGATTAGAAGTATTACATTTTACACTTCATCAGTATCAAGAATAAATAAATTTCTAATTAAAATTAGTTTAAAAAATTAAAAAGTTGAGATTAGAGATGGTTACAAGTAAAATTGAGAGAGTGAGTTGAGATTAAATAAAAGAGGCGCCAGAGGAAGCAAAATAAGAATATTAAAATAAAATTTATTATTGATAATAATAAAGTTGCCCAAAAAGCACAACACACAGAAAGCTTATTTAGAATAATTTCATGTCAACGAATATGAACACTAAAATGAAATTTATTATTGATAATAATAAAGAAAAAAAATACAAACACGTATTAATAAAACAGAGTCGAGTGAAGAAAGTAATTAAATTATGCACCTTTATCCTCTGGAATGTCAATATCGTACGGCCCCTCCAACTCCACTAATAAGACGAATCCAAATAAAAATTAAGTAACTAATTAAAATTCAGAGTTAAAAACAAAATCGAAAAGTAGGATTAGAGTTCAAAACTAAAAGCGGTTAAGGTTTCTATACTTTTAAGTTATTAGACTAAGCAAACAAAATAAGTTTCAGGTTGACAATAAATCATAAATTTTCAGTATAAACAAATTAACACAATCAAGGTACTACTATCAATATTCTTATTAAAACTATTAAAGTCTCACAGAAAATATAAATATAACAACTTCAGAAGATTAAAATAATTAGATAATCATGAGTGAATAGTTCAACTAAGGTCCCGTCCAAATAAACTAATGATATTGATTTTCTAGGGATAAAAATGGAGGGCAAAAAAGTGTAGGATTAGGGTGTAGCAAATGTCGACAATATCAAAAAAAAATAAAATAGAAAAAAAAAAGGAAAGACGACATACTTAGATGAAAGAGGAAGGATAATATCGCAGCTGACGAAGGCAATTGGCGACGAACAACGGAGGTAGCAATTCGTAGGGGAGAAACAAATTCTTCCATGGCAGAAATAAGTTCCAGGTGGACACTCCTCGACGGCGATGATGGCTGAAGTCGTAGGAATTGAAGCGGTTGATGATGACTAAACGACAGCGAATGGTGGTGATGGGACTAACGGTGAGAGAGAAAGAGAAATAGGAGAGAAGTGAGGTTAATGATGACGCAAAAAATAGAGAAGAAGGGTTAACAAATTCGAATTTAGGGTCAATTTTATCAGCGGATTTACCGTCGAAAAAATCTGCCGGTAACGCACAACTTGTGACCAAAACGGCACATTTCATTTAATTACCTTACGGTTGGATTTTTTTGTCACTAAATCCGACGATAATGTTCGCACTAATTTTTTTTTCTCTTCAATTATTACCGACAAATTTATCGTCAAAAAATTAAATCCGATGATAATTTTTAGAGAAATTATTGCCAAATTCGTCAGTAAATTTGTTGCTAACCTGCAACACTAAATCCGATGATATTCAACATTTTCATGTAACGAAAATCTTAAAAAAAATCTTTGTAACCAATTTTAATCCGGTTAGTTTTTTAAAAAAATCAGCTAACATCTAAACTATACTAAGAAGAAACATTGGAAAGTATAAAATAGCCGAAATCATGAAACAATAAGAAGCATATGAAAGTGTAGAAAAAAGTCCATCATGATGTAAGCAAAAAATCAATGTATCCATATTTATTTTTATTATTTTATCAATAAAAAACATCCAAAAGTACAAGATTAAATACTTTTTTTTATATAATTTTTGCTTCTTCTTTTTTTCATCTATCCTAACAACCTCTCAAATATTTGTGTAAGTCTTAGCATTAGGCCTCATTCCCTTATCTATCATCTTCACCTCAAAACACTTGCCTTCCTTTAAAACTTTCCCACCAACAAATTCCATTAATTATGAGGCATAGCATAACTATAAACATGAAGTTGAGTTTGGTGTCGGTTGTGGCGTTGGATTTTTTAGAGGTGACTGGGCACATTGTGAAGTAGAAGTTGTAAGATTTGGGATATGGCTGACTGTGAGCAGAAGACAGAAATGAATGGCGATTAGAGGAGAAAAGTGTGGGTGCACGTATGCAAGAGAAGAAGAAGCAGTGCCAGCACCAAGTGACGTCAGCACCTAGAGAAGAAGAAGTAACAGCGACACCAAAGAAAGAGTGGAAGTGAATGACTCTTTTTGAAGCACCAAACACATTTTTTCTCTTTTAGAAATGTAGAGAAAGGAGATTTAAAATACGTAGATATAACTTGGTGTAGTATTCGTTATTTTAATACTTGGCATGTATCCTCAAACTTAACTTATGTTTATATATGTATATATGTATATATACTCTGTTATCATGTGTTTTTTGGTAATATGACCTTAAGGATTATCTTTGCAAGTAATTATATGACGTTTTACCAAAAAAAGTTTATTCATGATTAAATCAGTAAAGGTTTATATTAAAATCTGGGTCTAGAGTCAAGTAAGTTTTTATGATAAGTAACACCTGAATATTTGATATTGGTCATGACCTGTCGAAAGTTGGGGTGTTACAAACGATATATTTTATATTGATAAAACTCATATGTATATACATAGACAATTTTTTTAAATTAAAATTAAAATTATTTCTAAAAGATATTTGAAAGAGAGGAGAAAATTGAAAACGAAATTTAAAATACAAATAAAATAGGCCTGAAATTAACCATTAAGTTATTCAAAAGTGTTAATCGGCCAAACATTTTGTGTAAGTAAGTCTAATCTAGCACTGTGAAATAAAAATTTACCTGCACACCTCTTTTGTTATTTTTTTGTCTTCTTTCTTTTTTTCTTCTTCTTTTTTGTACATTTTATTCTTCTCTTCTTTCGTTCTCATTTTCTATATTATTATTATCGTCTTTATCTATTATCATTATCACATTCTTTTTCTTTTTTTTTTGTTGATTTCTTCTATTTTTTTATCATCTTCTTCTTTTGTTATTATTATGGTTGTCTTCTTCTCCTCCTATATAAAACTTATAATAGTAATAATCATTTCTGAGTTGTACAGCAAAAATATTGAGAATAGCACAAAAATTTTGATACATAGCATAAACCCAGAACAACAATAGAAATAATTTGAGTTGTGCAACAAAATTTGTTTGGGCTACATTCAAAAATTTTTTGTACTATATCGCTAAATTTATGTGCTAATTATGTATAAAAATTTTGTTGTCATGTAAAAACTTTTTTTATGTTATATTGTCAAATTTATGCATTATATACAAAATTTTTGTGTTAAGTAAATTTTTGTTATATTAATAAGAAAAACACACAAAAGAAAAGATATGATGTACACCGACATTAATTTTAAATAAGCTTGTACCAACTTAATTGTTCTTAATTATAAAAACGCTTGTAAATCACCATAAATTATTATATGGCTTGGCTCAAGGGTTACAGGGACTACTACTCATGCATGGGAAACAGCACCAGCAACGCCTGAATTAGTTGTAAGCATTTAAAGAAACAATCAAGAGTATAGTAGTAGAACTAATTTAGAAACTATCAAAACTAAACTCAAGGTTTTCAAACCCAATAGTAGTTGATTTGAATTTTTGTTTGATATTTATTAGATCAGACAAACACACGGTAGAATAAACAGTATCAATTTGTGTGCAAAATGTGACAAACACTAAACACGCCCATCCAAGCAAATGCTGGATAGCAAAGTACTAAAAATTAAAGAATGAAAAAATATATAGGTAGTGTTTGGAGGAGAGATAGAGATAGAAAGACTGAGACTAAAAGACAAAGACTAAGAGACGGAAATTAAAATAAATTTCAGTATTCTGTTTGGTATACAGTGAGAGACAGAAATTAAAATATGAATGAAATTCTAATTTAATTTGTACAAAGGATAAAATTGAAATTAATTAATTGAAATGAAGATATTTTAGATATAAAATATTATTAAAGTTTTACTCTTCATCTCTAAAAATTTTAGCTTCATGTATCTTTACTTTTTAAAATACTGAAATATTGACATTTTAGAGATAGAAACAAAAATTTTAATATCAATTTTTAAACTAACAAATATGATATTGAATTTCAGTGTTTTAATATCTGTTTTAATACTTTAATATCTGTTTTTAATATCAATACAATTCGAATTAGATTTGTATATAATTCGAATTACTTGAAAGCATTGACAACACGTAATTCGAATCAACATGTCACGAATTATAAGCTTGGAGTTCGAATTGTATCAATTCGAATTAGTAGGAAGACGTGCTTTGAAGGGAGTTCGAATCAAGTTGATTCGAATTACTCCATTTTCGTAACAAATTCTAATAAATTTTTTTAATAAATTTATTTAAATTATACTACAAAAAATATTTTATTCTATGTAAAATAATTTTAAAAAATGGCTTAAAAAATGTTAGGAGTACTATAAAAATTTATAATGTTCTAATGACTTAGGTACTCAAATTTTAAATAAAGTACTCTACATAGTCAATAATAATTTAGAAATTAAAAAAAATATTTTATTCCATACAAAACAATTAAAAATATATTTTATTTATTTTTCCACACATATTTCCTATCATTATATTGCCATTGGAATACTCGTATATTTTTAATTTCTCAACCTAACCTTCACAAATTCTAACACAATCTTCATATAATTTTACTTGAGATATGTGTCTCATATTTTGTGATTTGTACAAGTGAATCAATATATATAAATGGGTAATAAACGTATCAGTACAAGTTTTATTATTGACTAATGATAACTCTATTTATATTAATATAGAGAGTAAATCAAATAAATATTTAAATTATTGGTCTCTAAAATTTGAAAAAAATATTATTCTTCGTTATAAATATGTTTATTATATTTTTTTTAATTTTTAAAAGCTGTTTTACCAAACACAATTATAGTACTTGTGCTTATTAAAAACTATTTTTAATGTGATTTTACCAAACGCAAGTGCTGTAGCTTTTAAAAAGTCGTCTTTTAAAAGACAGCTTTTCATAAGCTACTCTTAAAAAGTAAAAGCTTTACCAAACCAAGCCTTATTCAAATTATACGGTGAACAATTCGAATTTTATCCAGTACTTTTCTGCCCATTCTTGATAGCTCATGAATATTTTTTAATAAATTTATTTAAATTATACCACAAAAAAATATTTTATTGTATGCAAAATAATTTAAAAATTATTTTTAAGCTATTTTTTTAAAATTATTTTGCATTGAATAAAATATTTTTTGTAATATAATTTAAATAAATTAATTAAAAAAATTTATTAGAATTTGTTACGAAAAGGGAGTAATTCGAATTATATCGTTTCGAATTACTACTAGTTTCGAAAATAGAGTAATTCGAATCAACTTGATTCGAACTCCCTTCAAAGCACGCCTCCCTATTAATTCGAATTGATACAATTCGAACTCTAAGTTTATAATTCGTGATATATTGATTCGAATTACGTGTTGTCAATGCTTTCAAGTAATTCGAATTATATCAATTCGAATTACATACAAATCTAATTCGAATTGTATTGATTCGAATTACATTAATTTGTTCTTTGGTAGAATGATGTATCAGAAATTTTGTTTGGCTGATTTAGATAATTTTAAACTCCCCTTGAATTATATACGTTTTTTACCCTAATTTTTATTTATATTAGTCAGTATTTTTAGTCAATATTGTATTTAGAAAAAATCTAGGGACCAGCAATTCTATTGAATTTTGGCCAGCATGTAACCAGCAGAAAAAAGTGAGTCATTGGATGAAATCTCACACCAATCTCACACCATCAAATCATCATTAATAGCTAATTAATGATTAATAATCACAAAAGTTGCTGGCCACTAGCATTATATTAATATTCTGTTGGTGTATTCAAACTTTCTTCTAACATCAATAAGATTGTTAGTTAATTAACTGTTGATCGAAAATAATAAATTATATTAACCATATAATACTGTTGTATAACATTACATTAGGCGCTATCTATTAGTAGTAGTAATTTAATTTGTTATGCTTTCCCACCCTAATATTAAATTTATTAATTAAAAATTATTACAATATTTTATAAAATTATAAAACATTAAATACTCTATGTTGTGTGCGAATAAAATTGTCATATATATATATTCATTCTAGTAACTACATACAATTATTTAGTTTTACAATTAATTATTGAATTTAAAATACTCAAGAATAAATCTTATACTATTGATGACTAAAAATTTAATTCGGTTTTTATCTATTTTCATAAAGGACAAAGTGTTTCTTATCCAAAAAAAAAATATTTTGATTTTTAATTTTTTTTATTTTAAGATAATACAACATTTTTAAAAAAAAAATATTAAATAGTAAAAGAATTAGTTTTGTGAGAATTTTATTTATAATTTGTGGGAGTTTTAAATTTTTACAAAAAATTTTTTTAACAATATAATCAATTATAACCACTATTACCACCACTTTTTTCATTCTCATCGTTATTACTTCTATCTCTATTATTTTTATTGTGTAATCATATTTTATCACCATCGTTATCTTTTTTATTATCATCATTATTAATACAAATATCATCAACATTAATATTATTTTATTTTATTTTTTGTTCTATGCTATTTTTTTAGAAAATCTTTGTACTGTAATTACTTTTTTTTGAGATATTATTTTTAACAATAATTTTTTTTATTTAACCATCATTAATAAATGAATTTTTCAAAAATAATTTTATCAATAGTTTGTAAAAATTTAAAACTCTTACAAATTATAACTTAAATCTCTATAAAATTAATTTTTATTATTATTTAATAAATTTTTTAATAAAAAAAATCGTATTATTCTAAAATAAAAAAGTTGAGTGCCGATATCGGATTGGATTAAGTCTTTACAATTGATATGTATACTAGTGAGAAACAATACATAGAGACCAAATAATAATATTGAGAAAGTATTGTAATTTTTTGTAGGTTAAAAAGATAGGAAGAGAGAATGTTCTTTCCCTTTCTAGCGGCCCCCTTGAGAGAGTGTGTGTGGTGGTGCAAGAAACTAAACTCTATCTCTTTGGAGACAAACCTGCAAAGATGTCTATCTCTGACTTAACCCACTTTGCCTTTCCCTTTCGTCTTTAATTTCCCCCTTATTGTCCTGCAGGGGGTAATTTCTTGACTTTCCACACACTTTTTGCCTTTCTTCTTTTACCTTCTAACTTACCTTTATGCTTAATTAATACTTTACAATAAATATTTACATTATTTTATTTTATATATAATAATGTGTGTGTTTTATAAGGTAGTATTTATTTTTAGATATTAAAACTAAAATTTAAAGCCTGAGACTTGATATTATATTTATTGATTAAAAATTAAAATTAAAATTTTAATTTTTTTAGTATTTTTGAAAAAATAAAGATAGAAGAAACTAAAATTGATGAAACTGAAAATTGAAATTTTAACAACGCAACATTTTTTAAAAATATTTTTATTTAATTTTTAAAATTTTAAATTTATCTCTCAATCTTTATATTTATCTTAAACTAAATATAATATTTAGACATAATTTAATTTAGTACATTTTATACTAAACACAATACAAATATTTTTAGTCTTAATTTCTGTCTTTCATTTTAAATTTAAAAATATATTTAAATAAAAATAATAATTATCGAATTAGTCATTGTTATATATTTATTTGTATTATATATATTATTTTAAATATTTTTTAATTAAATAATCAATTATTAGAATAATTAAATTTAACATAATAAAATAATTATATTTATTATAAATGAAATAATCAAATATTATTAGAATAATATATTCAATTTTTTTCATAAACATCAAATACGTATTTCTATATAAATGACTTATTCTGTTTATGTAATATGATAAATTATTTTAAATTTTAGATAATCTATATCTATCTTTTTTAAATTATTGATTATCTCTTTTACGTTTCTAGTTCTTAAAAAATTGATATATCCAAACACGGTTCTATTTAAATACATTATTCAGTATTTACCTTAGCATTCAATAATGAATAAAAAAGAATGAAAGAAACAACTAATTGAGAGAGGGTATAAATTTTAGACTATAAATAAAAATAAGTGATTATAATTTTTTCTAAATTATATATTTATTAATATAGTATAACAAAAGATATATAAAAAAAACACAATGATTAAAAGTTAATTTGGGTCTTTGTTTTTATTTGATTGTTGTTTAGACTTTAAACCTTAAATTCTCTATTTTAAGATAACTAGCAATTTTATAATAGAATTTAGAAAAATTCTTGGGGTGAGCAATTTTTATTATTTTTTGTTATTATTTGACCAACATAAATATTAAATTATTTTTAATAAATAAATTTTATTATTTAATGTGTATAAATTTTAAAAAATATGAATGTAAACTGTATTAATTTATCTGTGTAAATTTTGATAAAAATAAGTATAAATTATAATATTTTTGTATGAAAAATTTCTGTAAATACAAGTGTAAATTATTATTGACTAAATACTTATCAAAAATAATAATATTTATTGGTTATATAGTATTATTCCCAATTTTAATAACCATGTCAGAATGCTAAAAATTAACAACATATCTATAAAATAATAGGTGTATACACCGTAATTAATACTTTAAATAATGAATTTGAATATTTTAAATTTTAAATTTTTATTTTAAAAATTAAAATTAAATTTCTTATCATTAAATATTTTCTCTTTCATGTTTTTTTTTTTGTTATACCTATAAAATAAATGACTATAGATTATACTTTACCTTCTAAGATAAATTTCAAAATTTAAAAGATTCAAATTCTTAAATAATTGCCTTGCGGTTTGATGAATCTGCTTCTAAGTCGAACTCGATTACTGAAATTCTTTATAATAAAATATGAATAATGTGAATGATTATATATATATATAACCAAAGAATAAGAAAACAAAAAAAGAAAATTTCTATATGCTATGCTATACAGCTCCTCCATTATTATTTCCTCACATAATATCATCTCTTTCTCTCTCTCTCTTTCTCTTGCACACATTAAGTTCATATATCACTCAAACATCTAACCAATGAAACCAAATTAATCATCAAAAAATTGCCTTATACCCACAAGAATCCACTATGACAGATCCTCAATCCAATTCTTTAGATGATGATGGATTCTTCAACTTCATGCCTCTCCACCCTCCTCACCACTCTTCTTCATCTTCTTCTCAATCCAATTTGCACCCATTTGCATACTTAAACACAAGATTTCATCATCAACAACAACAATCTGAAGCTTCTTCATCTTCCTCCGAATATCTTCTTCCTACAAATTCTAATTCCCCTCCTCTTAAAGAAGCACTTCCTCTCATAAACAAACTAAGCCTCACAAATCACCAACAAAACAACCACAAGGGTGCACTCCCATATCCAGATTCTATTAATTACGAGAACGAAGACGAAGACGAAGAAGAGGATAATGAAACTGTGGCTGTTGCACTGCGCATAGGGCTTCCAAGAATGGATACTTCTTATGATCTTCAACCTTCAACAAAGGAAGCTATGGCTGATGAGAAACAGCAAGAAGAACAAGTGAATAATAATAATGTGTTTTCTGGAAACCCTTTTGAGAGATTCAACAATAACAACAACAACAACATCAACAATAATAAGAGTCACTATTGGATTCCCACACCTTCTCAGATTCTAATTGGACCTACACAGTTCTCATGCCCTCTTTGCTCCAAGACCTTCAACAGATACAACAATCTTCAGGTACCTCAAACATATACCCTAGCCCTTAATTACTTCTTTTTTCAATTTTTTTTTAATTAATTTCATATTTTTTGTTATTTCTATGGCAAAATTATTTCTTCCTATCATCTTCTGAAAAAAATAATTTTATAATATAATATCAGAATTTTTATAATCTAAAAATTTAGAATTTTAATTCTTATTAACTTTAAAAAATTAATATAAAATAAATAATAAAAATTCTTTTATAAAAATATATATTAGATATATAATTATTTATATATTTTTTTATAAGTTTAATTTTTAAAAGAAGTGATATAATGATAATCTAAACTAAGTTAGAAGTTTGTTTTGGTGTTATTAGGAGAACAATAGAAGGTATTATTAATTAGTACTAATTTTAAGATTAAATAATTAAGAACATCGTTGGTTATGATGATTGTTCCTTATTCTGTTGATTTTTCAAATTTATCCCTTTTGCATGGTCTTTTTAAATGGTTTCATATATCTAAAGGGTACTATACTATTTGGTACCAGAGTTACTGGCACTTTAATTAAATTTTGCGGTCTCTTTAAGCGAAAACTTAAACTATTCTTACAGTTTTCTCCTCCTTGCCATAAAGTCCTCTCACCTTGAACACTGTGCTGTTAAATTGCTGCATCTTCAGACTGCAAAAACAAACAAAAAAGTTATATGTATAAAAACAAACCATTATTATTAATTTATTATTATTATTATTAGAATTTTACTAACTTATATTCTAAGAGCATAGATTAAACATTCTATAAAAAAAGATATTTTATAAAATTTATTATAAAATTTAATATTTTTACGTTTTCAATGCATTAAATATGTTAAAAATATTAAAAAAATTTATAACCTTAGAACACAAGTTAATTAAATTATTATTATTATTATCAATAAACTATGCTTCTTTGCTTTCTTGATTCAGAATTTCAGGTACATATGTTCCTCAACCTCATCATCAATAGGTTTCTGAACTTACTCCAGCCTTTTTTCAATTCACTTTGCACAGAGAAAATATTGAAAGACATAACTCTGAATTTGTGATGATCGGATCATATATAAAACAAAAATTAAACAGCTACTACCTAGTACCCCTATATATATAAAATTATTATTTTATTTTGGGTACAAATTGTACAAAAATCTAGTTAAGTTCTGTTAACCGGTCATCAATTTTTGGGGAAATTATTAGAGATATAATTAAAAATTTTGAAACATTGGAAAGCTATGTTAATATTTAAATTTAATTACCACCTCAAATTATTACAAACCCATTTTTCTATAGGTATAATAAACATTTTTTTTTTCAGATTAATATTGGTCCGAAGCTGAAATCAAAATATAAGATTATCTTGACTATGAATAATGCATTGCCCCAACTTTTCTCTATGTGGTTGAATATTATATTTTTGGGGTTAGTTTCAACTTTATTGTTCTTTTTTGTTGCATTGTTGAATATCTTGTGTATAATTAAGCTACTCAATTAGTATTAATTAGCTATATGTATATATATGGTAATTGCTAATAATTAGTATTAGCTACTATAGCAGTGTCATTGCTCGTGAGATTAACGATTGACCATTTAGTTGTTGGTAGTGTAGTCAAATTAAAACTCAGTGTGCTTGTTTGATTTGTCATGTATCTAGTGCTATCCCTAGGGATTTGCATATGTATAAGACTAGGAGTATTAATTAATTTTTGTTTATGTTGTTTCATTTTTTGCCATATATGCCTCAACACATTTTCTATATGTACGAATTTGCTTCATCTTTGCTTTTCTTATATTAACTAAAATGATTCTTATGGTGTTTAAAAATGTTGTCTAACTTATTTAAAGATAAAAAATTAATATTTAATATTTAATTTTAAAGTATATAAAAAATAATTTTTAAATATTTAAAATTTATCATAAAAAAATAAGCTAAACAAAAATTAGACACCAAATTATAGACACTGTAAAATTTACTTTAACTAAATTATGAGTATTATTTTTATGAAAAATTTCATGTTAAGCTCACAAGTATTAGAGTATATATGTTTCCGAATTTGATTTGATTTAGAGGTAAATTAAAAGAAGAAAGGTTTAAAATGTAAAATGAATTAATTAATATTGCTGCTAATAATTTTGCTTTTCTTATTAGCAAAATAAGGTGTTTTTTTAATTATTGAAAGAATAATATTAGATAAATAACTTTTTTTTCAGTTAATATTAGTCCATTTTTTAAAGATTATTTTATTTATCTTAAATTCTAAACTATAAACTATAAATTATTTAATTTTACACTCTAAATTTTAAATTTTAGAATTAGTTAATATTAACTAATTAAAAGTTCATTTTCTATATTTTTTCATTGTGATGAAAATAAAGAAGTTAACCAAATTAATATATATACCATTGCTGATAAATTTTATATCTGAGTTGACAAGTCTTAGACTATGTAACTATGTTTATGAGCTTTAATTTGATTCTAGAAGTTTAAAAGGAAACTAAGGACTAATAAAGTAAAAGTAACAAACAAAATATGGTTATACATGGAGATAATGTAAAAAGTAATTTGAAGAGAAGTATTTATTAGGACTTTAAAAGTTATGATTTTTATATTTGAATTAGTTGTTATAATGAATTTGGGTTATTCTAAAGTTAAATTTTAATATTGGTTTCTCTTTTTTTTTTTTTCTTTTTTCGGACGTTTATCATGACATCAATTTTTTAGTATTTTTTATAGTAAAATAAAAATCGTAAAACGTCATATCATACGAATAGAGAACACCATCTTTATATATGTCATTACTTTTAATCTAATCTGTCCATCTAATATTAAAATTAACAGATGAGATTAAGTCATTAATAATTTATGAATAATTATCATTAGATCAAAATAGAAATTTAAATTATAATAAACTTCCATAACAGATAATGCATTTTTAATTGAGGGATAGATTAAGTATTAAATTTGTGAAATTGTTGTTACAGATGCATATGTGGGGACATGGATCACAATACAGAAAGGGACCTGATTCTCTAAAAGGAACACAACCAACAGCAATGCTAAGGCTTCCATGTTTTTGTTGTGAACAAGGTTGTAAGCACAACATTGACCACCCAAGGGCAAGGCCCTTGAAGGATTTTAGAACCCTCCAAACACATTACAAGAGGAAGCATGGCATCAAACCCTACTTGTGCCGGAAGTGCCGGAAGTCCTTCGCCGTCAAAGGTGACTGGCGGACGCATGAGAAGAACTGCGGCAAGGTTTGGTATTGTTTGTGTGGATCTGATTTCAAGCACAAGAGGTCACTTAAGGATCATATTAGAGCCTTTGGAGATGGACATGGAGCCTTTGGGATTCAGAGCTTGCATGAATTTGAAGATGAAGCTCCCTCAGAAGCTGAACATGATGGGGAGAGTAGTTCTTTGTGAAATTTAGAGGAATAATTTAACGAAAATGAGGTCATTTCCTAATTAATTAATTATTTCATTCCACATATTTATTTTTTTTGCTTTAAATTTGCTTGTTGAATTATATATAATAGATTGTAATTGTATAATGAGTTTTGTAATGTCAAACAGTATTAGATTTTTTTGTTTGAGTCGCTATTTTATATTATATAGTTTATAGTCCTAGTTCTCAAAATCGAGTTTACAAGTTTGAGTTGTTGAATTATGGTTTAGGGTTTAATAAGCTTGTTGTGTTGTGTCTAGGGTTTGAAAATGAGCAATATAAAAACGCCATGGTAATGATGATGTTACATTTATTTATGTTGTAATCAATTTATGTAAAGAAGTACAAAAGTTGAATTGCCGCAGTTATATATGTAAGTTGAAAGCATGATCCTAACAATGCTGCTGATGATGAAGAAGGAAATTGAGGGGAAATGGATAAAACATAGATACACCATGTACTTGGCTACTTAATGCAGCAGCAACATGCCTAGGAAGAGCAAACACAAAATAATAGAACAATAAACTTTTTATGCTTCATATACATATATAGAGATACCTTGGTTGTTAACTTCAATAAAATAATAGAAATAGATGTGATAGAGAAGGAAAATGATTTAAATTATGGAGTAAATAAGAATTTTTTGTTAAACCTTTTATTTGAAAATCTGTAGGTAAAGTTGTGTTCTATGACGAAGCACAGATATTTTTTTTTATTTGCCGTATTCGTCTATCGGGCATATTTTAGATATAACATTTATCGATGTTCGTTTAACACGCGTGTTTTCTGTATCCAACCGTGTTTTAATAGAAAATAAAAAAAATTCATATGTATTTGGACACACCTAAATATCATCACGTGTAAGCATGTCCAACCTTATTCTTAATATGTATTCTTGAAATGAGTTTAGAAATAGTATATATTATTAATTATTAAAATAAAAAATATTTTAAATATTTTATATAATTAAAGAAAGATATTAAAAATTAATTTATATTTAAATATCAATAAAATACTAAAATATTATTATAGTTTATTTAAAAGATATTTCATATTTTATATATACATCGTATCTCAAGTCTTATAAAAAATTTAAATTCGCGTGTCTATGTATGTTTTATGTTGTACCATATTCCGTATCCATATCAGTATTCGTGCATTATAGATTATGTTTCTCTTGTGGAAAAATATATATATACAAAAATATCCTATACACATAATACAAAACACAAGAATTCTGAATGATCCTAGAGCTATATGTTTTGTGAATCAATAAGGCATATAGCTGAAATCTTGTAATAATGATGGATTAGAAAGGAGTATTTGTGTGTGATTCATTTTTATGTTCACCATATTACTATTATAAAAATCGATAGTATGGAACAAAAAAAAAAATAAATGTAAAGAAAGAAGGAAATGATAAAACAACTAATTGTTAGCAAATTGGATATAAAAAACATGGTAACAACTAACAGACATGTGAATACATATTAAGTTGAATTTCGAAAACAGTATATATAAAGAAAAGTAGAACCTATTTTGTTTGTGAAAGAACCAACAAAATTTGAAGTTCCATCATGGGAGGAAGTTGTACCACAAGAAGAATGTACATCATGCTATTAACAACAATAACAAATAACAACAAAGTTTTGTTCCACTAAATGGGGTCGGCAACATGAATCAAACGATGTTATTGTGCTCTGTCATGTATCATGTCTACAGAGAGACTGTCTACATGTAGATCTCATTTAACCACCTCATGGATGGTCTTCTTAGGTCTTCCTCTGCCTTTCGCCCCTTATCCATCTTCCATCTCATCCACCCTCCTGACTGGATGTTTTATCGGTCTTCTTCTCACATGTCCAAACCACCTGAGACGCGATCCAACCATCTTTTTCACAATGGGTGCTACTCCAACTCTCTCCCTTATATCTTCGTTTCTTATTTTATCCAATCGCGTATGACCACTCATCCATTTCAACATCTTCATCTCTGACACATTCAACTTATGTTCGTGCTCCCCTTTAGCCACCCAACACTCTGTACCATAAAGAATAGCCGGTCTTATAGCGGTGCAATAGAATTTACCTTTAAGTTTTAAAGTCACTTTTTTGTCGCATATAAAACCAGATGCACTTCGTCATTTTGACCAACCTGCTTGGATCCTATGATTTACATCATGTTCAATCTCTCCATTATCCTGTATGATGCACCCAGGATACTTAAAACTTTTAACTTTTCGTATGATATTTTCTCCAATCTTCACCTCTATATTAGGGTTTTTCCTTCTCAAACTGAACTTACATTCCATATATTCCGTCTTACTACGGCTTATGCGCAGACCATACACTTATAGAGCTTCTCTCCATAACTCCAATTTCTTATTTAGGTATTCTCTTGACTCTCTCATAAGAACGATATCATCGGCAAAAAATATGCACCATGGCACAGGCTCTTGGATGTGCTCTGTGAGTACTTCCAAGACTAATGTGAAAAGGTATAGACTTAAGAATGATCCCTGGTGTAATCCTATACCAATAGAAAATTCCTCTGTCACACCACCTTGAGTCTTCACACTAGTTGTGGCCCTAGCATATATGTCTTTAATTGAACGAATATATGCGATCCTTACTCTCCTCTTTTCTAAAACCATTCACAAGACCTCCCTTGGTACTCTATCATACGCTTTTTCCAAATCAATAAACACCATATCTAGATCCCTTTTATTACTGCGATACCTCTCCATCATCCTTCTTAATAGGTATATCGCTTCAGTGGTAGATCTACCTGGCATAAATCCAAATTAGTTCTCTGTTACTTGTGTCTCTTTTCTCAACCTCCATTCTATTACTCTTTCCCATAACTTCATGGTATAACTCATAAGCTTGATCCCTCTATAGTTTCCGTAACTTTGTATATCCCCATTATTCTTGTAGATAGGTACTAAGGTGCTCTTTCTTCACTCATTAGACATCTTCTTTGACTTTAAAATCTCATTAATAAAAAAATAATGATTAAAAAAATCCATATGAAAATGAAATATGGTAAGTAAAGATATTAGTATAACAAAATGCATATACAATATATAAACTATACTAATAAAAAAAGCTAACAACTAAGATGACCGCATGATTTTTAGCTGCTACTAACAATTTTATGAGTAAAGTATCAACTGAAACTCTATACACAATACAGGTAGGGCATATGCTGTCATCAGCGATGGGTTTTGGATAAACCATGAAAACTAACTTCTGACTCATTAGTTTGGACAATATCTTTGAACCATATGAGTAAAAGTTATATCACTTTGTGGATTAAAATACACTGGATCATTTACATACATGACAATTACATCGTGTGAACATAAAAATATAAAAACTTAATTAACAAAAAAATAAATTAAAATAGAAATTAGAATTCATATTGTTCAAATAAAACTTGATGTATATAGTATCTGAAGTCTTTATTAAGAAATCTAAGTAGGAGTTACTATTCGAAAAAGCAAATAAGTGATGTATAAAAACGAGTTAACAACAAACTGACCATAAGAAATGAAGGATTCTCTTTTAATAAGTCTCTACATTTTCTGTCCATAAGGTATGCAACCATTTCATCATGTAAAACAAAGATATTGCAACCTCCAGCATGGGTAGCAAACACTCTCACATGATATCTGCATAACATGTAAATATTAAGTCATTAACAGTGAAATACCTAATTAGTTTGGATTATAGAAAAAATACACATCTTCAATTAAATATAAAAAGAAAGAATTTTTTAATACTACTAATTGCTTATCTTGGAAGACCATCAGAGCAATGTGTTAGACAAAATTCACAAAATGGAAAACGCTTCTCTTTCATTTTTTTTTTCACATAGACAAATGGAGAACCACCACTAATGACGGGTAAAAATTCTTGTAATGGTTCCAACCAAAATAACATGAGGTACCTACATTTGATGAAAAATGTATATTAAGCAAGTGTGGAATCAACAATTGAATATGTAAGTAAATAACTAATGAACAACCGATAAAGAAAGAATTTAAAAGAGAAGTATCAAAGTTGAAATGATAAAAGACAGAATTTTTTTAAGTGTATTAAGTAGTCAAACCATCCAGATCGATCTCAATAGTCTCCATAGTCTCAGCATTAATAGAAGAACCAAGTTTGAAGAAAAACAAGGAGAATATTTAGAGATAAAAACACTACACACTAGAGTGGAATTTTTTTTTACTTTGGTTCCTTTTGATATTCAATTTTTGTGTCTTTCTAGTGAACGAAAAAAGATTTATGATTCATTGAGAGATTATTTGAAAAAAAAGACTATGAGTAAAAAGGCATAGATTAGAAAGAAAAACTAACACAATTTTGGATTGAGTTTGTCGTTTGATTCTGTTTGTTTTTGGCGCTTTTGTTTGGTCTTGACGTTGGTTTGTGAAGTACAGGATTGTTGCTTTGTTTGTCTTGGTGTAGAATTGGCTTGACTCAATTTGTTTTGGTCTTGGTCTTGGTATTGGCATTACTGATTGTAATCTTGAATCGGATATAGTGAAATTTCGCCATTATTTGTGGTGGAGATTGGACGTAGACCTCATTGCACTTCGAGGTTGAATCAGGATATTTGCCGGTGTCGTTTTCTTTATTCTTTCCACCATTTTTATCTTCTACAATTACAAGAGACTAAAGTCGAAAAATCTCCTACTTGTTCTGTTTCACACTTCTAACTTTAAAAGAATGTCTTAATTCAAATCTTCTTTTCTTAAGGCCTATAAAACCTTTACCTTGCAATATAATTTTATTTTTTTTTAAAAAATTGTATTTGATAATATTATAGTTATTCATGAAATTTTAATATTTTAATTTAAAAAAAAGAGAAAAAGTCTAAAGACTATTTGTATTTTGTTTTAATAAAATAAATTAGACAATTTTTAATATTAAGTATTATATGACAAACTCATCCAAAATACACACATCTAATATTTAAAAATTTCCATTTACTGCTTGGTCTTGATTAAATATCGAACTCGCCCTAAATAAAACATACTAAAAAGCACATAATTTGTAACTAAAGCCTCAACTACGACCACCTATATGGACTTTAAGTGGGATATGCCTAGCCTAAATTTTCTCAAAACCTACTAAAATTCTTTGAGTTAATACTTAAAATGACCATTGAAATTTGACCTCGACTCAATTTGGCCCCTCAATTTTTAATTGACTCGATTTGTACCCTAAAACTTTAAGGTATGACTCAAGTTAGCTCTTCAGTCCACATCCGTCATCGGAGAGGATTCTGCGCATATGCAGAAGCAATGCATACGCATCCCTCCCACTCGCTCAAACCACTGTGCGAGCCCTAACTTTTTCTCTCCCTTTCTCAAACAAAACACTAGCCGTAACACTCTCTTCTCCTTCACACCACCATGTAGCCACCTTCTCTCAACACCATCATCAGCTTTCTCATCACTATCACTACACTACCAGTTATACCCTCACTGCCGGCATTTACCCGAAATACCACTCTCATACGACCACCCTCCTTCTTTTCTTTTCTTTCATTCTCCCTTTTCACTCTCTCTTTTGCAGCCCCTTCTTCTTTCTCTATGAACCCACCACCGAGCCACTGTCTTCCATCATCGACTATCTTCTTCTTCTCACCTGCGATCCCTCCTCTCTCCTTTCTTCTTCCATTATCATCGTGGATCACCATTGAAGTCCTCTTCCTTTATCTTCTCCATCAATTCTAGCTAGCTTTCTTATGATTTCTTTTCCTTCACAAAAACAGAATCGAAATACTTTCTCCCGTTCTTTTTTTCCTCTGTTCTGACTACTATTGTCCACCCTATACTGTTGCGGTGTCTCCCCTACCACAGATTATCACCGTAGATCACCACCCAAGCCTTGTACCTTTCTCTTCTCCTTCAGTTCTAACTAGTTTTTTCGCTATCTCTTTCCCTCCAAGAAAACAAGACTGAAACACTCTCTCCCTCTCTTTCTTTTCCTCTGTTCTAACTACCATCGTCCAACTTACACTGTCGTGGTGTCTCCCTTGGCCCAAATAACGAAACACCCTTCCCCTTTTTCTCTTCCTTCAGTTCTAGCTAGCTTTCTCACTCTCTCTTTTCCTTCACTCTCTCCTTCTCTGTCTTTCCTTCTATTCTAACCACCACCAGCCACCCTGCACCTCCACAACGTCTCCCCTTGTCCCCAGATAACCAAACAAAGTAGATTTAACAAAAATCTAGAGCAAGAAGAAAAAATGAACCGAGAATTCAGGGAGAGACATGATGATGATAGCGAGCATGCATTGGCGATGAATGGAGGTGATGAAGCCGATGAGGTAAGCTTTGATAGTGTGGTGGTGTTTGGGGTAAGCAGTGAGCTTCCTACCCTAATATGATTTGTGAGAGATGAGAGTGAGAGAGATTGGAGTGTGGGGGTGTGCTTCAAAGCTGTGGGAGACTGAGTCAGGTGTCAACTAAACGTGCCACGTCATTTTTCTGGTGACGAAAATGGATTGAATGGCTAACTTGAGTCACGCCTTAAAGTTTCAGGATATAAATTGGGTCAATTAAAAATTGAGAGACTAAATTAAATTGAGGATCAAATTTCATGAGTCATTTTGGATATTAACTCAAAACTCCTCACTCTCAAGTCTCAGTGTCAGCATTTATTTTTTAGAATAGGACAAAACAAGATATTAAAAATAAGATATAAAGGATAGAGACACAAAATTTAGTGTTCTTATATTCTATTTGGTAATAAAGTAGAACAAATTATAAAAATTTAATTTATTCTCATTTTTATTCAAAAAGTTTGAAAAAATATAATAATAAAAAATAAAATTATAAAAAATTAATAAGTATAATAAAAAAATAAAAAATAAATTATATCTCTTGTTAGTGTCTTTGTGTTTTTCTTATCAACATAAACACAAAATACACTAATTCAATATCTCTGGACACAATATCTTTATTCATGACTTATCAGTCAAATATAATTTTATGTATATTTTTATTTCAATGTCTTGTCCCTATAATAAACAAACGCAGCCATAAATACGTTGAGTTCTGACCCCAAAATTCAGTTAGCACTTCCTCCCTTTATCTTATTTCTTCTATTTTTATTCATATGTTCTCCTCCGGATTACAATTTAGATATTGAAACGGTTGGATTTGAAAAGATTAAGAAAGAGAGTTAAGAGTTAGTAAGTGAGTTAGTTAGGACATTAGTAGGGAATTAAGCATAAATGGAGAGAATAAGTTTGAAAAAAAGGTGTTTGAATGTTTGATCATTTGGGTACATTTGCTCTAACTCGTTTTCTAATTAGTGTACACATTGCCATTAGTCCTTCAGCAATAACACAATATTACTTCCAGAGCTCCTGTTCTTGAAACCAATTCTGACAAATATTTCATTCTTTATATGGCCATAAGTCAAGTGGTCAAATAAATTCTTATAATTAAAAATATACTTAACAAAAAGTATAAATTACAGTCTATAATTTTTATGAAATATAAGTTATATCTTAATTTAAAATAAGATATTTAAAATTTAGAATACAAACATTATAACATCAATAATACAAAATTATAATTAACTAGTTAAATAACAAAAAAACTAAATAAACAAAATAATATATAATTATATATAAACATAACAAATAATAGTAAATTAAGTAAATAATCAAATATATAAAAAAACAATCAAGCAAAGATTAACAGAAAAATAAAATTAATTAAATTAAATTAAGAAAAAAATTAAAATATATTTTATCTATTCTATTACCTATATAATGTATGACTATATGTCTTAGTTGTTGGTTTTATAGTATCTTTACAGTAGAAAAAAGAATAAAAATAAAATTATTTTTGTAAAAGAAAAGTGACAAATTACTTATTGAATTAGAATTTTTTTAATTTGTAGAAAAAATTAGAGCCAAAGTCTCAAAAGAGTAAAAGATAAATAAAAAAAACTAAAGAGATAAAAAAAGAATACAAAACATTACTACTGCTGAACTGCAAAAGTGAAAGTGTTTCTTTGAGTATATGAATGCATTGGAAAGATAATTATATTTTACTTTTTAAACAAGTTGGGCTATAATATTTTCTTGATACAATACAAAAATATATAGACTTTTTTTTATAAGTTTCCACTTAATTATTAATGAATTGTATTTATAATTTGAAAAGGAAGCTGATTTTTTTTTCTGAAAAGATGACGGTGTAATATAATTTAGGGGGAGGGGGCTATCTGTATAAAAATTAATTTTTTTGTTAACAAAAATTATAATTTGGGAGGGCCATTTCTATATGAGAGCCTTATTTTTTTAGTTTAATTTATTTTTAATATGTATTTTATATTTAAATATATATTCTATTTTAGTAATTAATTTTAATGTATATTTAATATAGTTGAATTTTATTTACATGTGAAATATGATCTCAGCAAACTTTGTTTTTTAATCTTTTATTTATATTTTTTTCTTTATAAAATTTTAGATAATAAAATCTTTCAGTTATATTTTTCTCTTTATTTTATAAAATTAATTTCTTTAATATTCTAAAATATAATAGATAATTTAAAAATTCTTTTATAAGTATCCCCTCTAAATTTGTAAACAATAAAACATTTTTAAAATATTACAAAAATAAAACATACAATTTTTTGTATAAGTAGCAAAAGGTTTTTATATTTTTCAAATTATTTGAGGATTTGATTGAAGATTTTGAAATATATGGACAAATATTTTTAAATTGCATAAAAAACTAAAAAATTTATCTTTATATATATTAGTTCATACCCTGGCCCAATGACAAAGGCCCAGGTCCAAATAAAAGGCCTAGTCTGAAGGATTAAGCCTAGCTAAGTACCGACCTTCACGTAAGAAGTCGGTATCAACCATGACTTACTCTAAAGAAGTCGGACATGAGATTAGCTGGCAGATAAACACTCATTCAAATGAGTAACCGCCCCTAAAATCTCTCTAACCACTTCATAAGGCCACATCTTAACCTCCCTAAGATAATGGGGCGGTTAACACCCTAAAGATACGGCACTACTCCAACGGTGGTTATTGGCTCACCACTATAAATACACTGACACCCCTCAGGTATCTCTAAGCCAATACTCTCTAGACTTGCTAACACCCTTGCTGACTTAGGCATCGGAGTGTCTTTGCAGGTACCACCCCCCATTCATCCACGCGTATAAGTCGGAAGGAGGCTCCAGCGTGCAAACCAACTCGGAGCTCACCATCCGCGGATGATTGGGCCAACCTACGCCATCCATCCTATTAATCTCCGGTTACCCACCGTAACATTGGCGCCGTTGCCGGGGACCCAAGAGATCATCCATTGATGGCGGACAGATCCCACGAAGAAGGCCATGTGGAGACAGATTCTGAGCAAGAGAATCTGGACACAGGCAATAACAATGCGGACCTCGCCCTCCATCAGGAAATTGACAATCAGCATAGAGAAGGCACCTCCGGAGTAAAGAACCCGAAGGTAAATTCCTCAGAAGGGCGCGAATCAGAAAAAGGAGGACCACCCCATGTAACTGAACTCATGGGGTTAGTCCACAGCCGCCTGGAACAGTTAGAACAAGAGCGGGAGCGGCAAAGGGAAACTGAGAGGTACCTAAAAGAGGAGATGGAGCGACGAAAAGAGTTAGAAAGAAAACTCTTAAAGCTAGAATCCTCCCTCAAAAATCGCAACTCCCGTGACGAACAGGAAGAGCCACCATTAGGGGGAGAGGATCCCTTTAGCGAGGACATAATGAGGGCTAAAGTTCCGAGGAACTTCAAAAGCCCTGATATGGACCTCTACGATGGAACTACGGATCCAAAGCATCATCTGAGCAATTTCAAAAGTCGGATGTACCTGGCTGATGCTTCCGACCACTTTATCGAAAGCAGCGATGAAGTGGTTCGATAGCCTCCCCCCGAGGTCGGTTACTAGCTTTGAAGACCTCTCAAGGAAGTTTTTGATGAGGTTCTCAATCCAGAAAGACAAGGTGAAACATGCACCGAGCCTCCTGGGAATAAAACAGGAGGTCGGAGAATCTTTACGAACCTATATGGAAAGATTCAACAAAGCATGTTTGGAGATTCAAGACCTGCCCACAGAGGCAGTCATAATGGGGCTAGTCAATGGGCTCAGAGAAGGTCCCTTCTCACAGTCCATATCTAAAAGACACCCCGTTTCTCTAAGTGATGTACAAGAGAGAGCTGAAAAGTACATCAATATGGAAGAAAACGCCAAGTTAAGAGACCTGAGTTGGCGACCTGGACCCCCTCCCTCAACTAAAGAGAGGGAAAGGGAAGCCAAGAAAAAGGAAGAACTCGGTCTCGAAAGGCCAAGAAAATATCACTCTTATACTCCCCTGAAAGTTTTTATAGTGGATGTATACAGAGAGATTTGCAACACTGAAAAACTGCCACCCCCTAGACCCATAAAAAATAAAAAAGGGGAGAGCCGCAGCGATTACTGCGAGTACCATAAAATATATGGTCACTCCACAAACGACTTTTACGACCTCAAGAATGTGATAGAAAAGCTGGCTAGAGAAGGTCGGCTTGATAGATATCTCATAGAAAGGTCGGACAATCATGGAAAGAGAAAGCGAGATGATATGGATAGAAGAGACCCACTACCGCAGACTCCAGAGAGGCATATCCATATGATCTCAGGAGGATTTGCGGGAGGGGGCTTACTAAATCCTCTCGCAAAAGACATCTCAAAAGAGTCTACCAAGTCGGGGAAGAGTCACCCGACCTTCCTACTATTTCGTTCACAAAAGAAGATGGGCAAGGAATAATCCCTGGACACGACGATCCAGTGGTAATAACTATGATCCTAGCCAATGCCCATCTCCACAGAACCCTAGTAGACCAAGGAAGCTCGGCGGACATTCTCTTCAAACCTGCTTTCGACAAGCTAGGGTTAGATGAGAAAGAATTGAGAGCCTACCCCGACACCCTATATGGATTAGGGGACACGCCAATAAAACCACTAGGATTTTTACCCCTTCACACTACTTTCGGAAAAGGGGAAAAATCAAAGACTCTGAGTATAGACTTCATAGTCATTGATGAAGGGTCAGCTTATAATGCCTTAATCGGCAGAACTACCCTTAATCGGCTCGGAGCGGTGGTATCCACTCCCCACCTCTGCATGAAATTCCGAACCTCAGCGGGAATAGCAACAGTAAGGGGAGATCAAAAGTTAGCAAGAAAATGCTACAACGAAAGCCTAAATCTGAGAAGAAAGGGCAAAGAAGTCCACACAATAGAGCTCGGCGGCGCAAGGGCCAAATAAGAGCTGCGACCACAACCGGGAGGAAAAACCGAGGAGATACAAGTCGGTGGGGAGGAAGGAAAAAACACTTACATAGGAGCCAACCTAGGGGAAACTCTAAAACAAGGGTTGGCTGAACTTCTAAGAGATAATTCCGACCTCTTCGCTTGGAAGGCTTCCGACATGCCCGGGATTGATTCCGAGCTCATGTCCCACAAGCTCTCGGTTTACCCAGGATCCCGACCTGTACAACAAAGAAGACGCAAGCTCGGCACAGAACGAGCCCTAATAGTAGAAGAGCAAGTACAGGCGCTCCTGGAGGCCGGCTTCATTAGAGAGGTCAAGTACCCAACATGGCTAGCCAATGTAGTGCTAGTCAAAAAACAGAATGGTAAATGGAGAATGTGCGTCGACTATACCGACCTAAATAAGGCATGTCCTAAGGACCCTTATCCCCTACCAAGTATTGATACCCTAGTGGACTCCAGCTTGGGGTACCAATACTTGTCGTTCATGGACGCCTACTCGGGATATAATCAAATCCCGATGTATGAGCCAGACCAGGAGAAAACATCATTCATCACACCCAGAGCTAACTATTGCTACGTGGTCATGCCATTCGGATTGAAGAATGCAGGATCCACATATCAAAGGTTGATGAATAAAGTGTTTTCTCCTCACCTGGGGAGCCTAATGGAAGTATACGTCGATGACATGCTAGTAAAAACCAAGAAGGAAGTTGACCTCTTATCCGACCTCTCACAAGTCTTTGACACCATAAAGCTGCATGGGATGAGACTAAATCCTGCAAAATGCGCCTTCGCGGTGGAGGCAGGAAAATTTCTAGGATTTATGCTAACACAAAGAGGGATTGAGGCCAATCCCGATAAATGTAGAGCCATCCTAGAAATGAAAAGTCCGACTTGTTTGAGAGAAGTCCAGCAGCTCAATGGCCGACTTGCAGCCCTCTCCAGATTTTTGGCAGGATCGGCACTAAAATCCCTTCCACTATTTTCCTTATTAAGAAAGGGATGCCAATTCGAATGGACTCCGGAATGCGAGGAGGCGTTCCAAGAGTTCAAAAGGTTTTTAAGCCAACCTCCTATCCTAACCCGACCAGTACCAGGAAAAGACCTCGTTCTGTACTTATCCGTACCAAACAGGGCTGTCTCGTCAGCCCTGATAAAAGAAGACGAGGTCGGGCAACACCCAGTTTACTTCATCAGTAAGGTCCTACAAGACCCCGAACTAAGGTACCACAAACTAGAAAAGTTTGCCTACTCCTTGGTAATAGCCTCACGAAGGCTACGACCTTACTTTCAAGCTCACATAATAAGAGTCCGTACAAACCAACCCATGAAGCAAATCCTTTAAAAGACGGATGTTGCAGGAAGAATGGTTCAATGGGCAATAGAGCTCTCCGAGTTCGATCTGAGATATGAAACTCGGACGGCAATTAAAGCTCAATGCCTCGCCGACTTCGTAGCAGAATACGCAGGGGACCAAGAGGAAAAGCCGACTACATGGGAACTCTATGTAGACGGATCCTCCAACAAAACGGGAAGCGGCGCAGGCATAATATTGGTGGATGAAAGAGGAACCCAAATAGAGGTTTCCTTAAAATTTGAATTTCCGGCTTCAAATAATCAGGCAGAATATGAAGCCTTGATAGCCGGACTAAAATTGGCAGAAGAAGTCGGTGCTACAAAGGTAATGATATACAGCGACTCACAGGTGGTGACCTCCCAAATAAGCGGAGAATATCAGGCAAAGGACCCTAATATGAAGAGGTACTTGGAAAAAACTTTGGAACACCTTGGGCGCTTTGCAGAAACCGAGGTCAAACACATAACTCGGGATCTAAACAGCAGAGCGGATGCCCTATCCAAGTTAGCAAGTACCAAACCAGGAGGAAACAACAGAAGCCTGATTCAAGAAACCCTCCAAGAGCCCTCGGTAGCAAAAACAGAGGATAAGCAAGAAGTACTTGAGGTAGTCGGTTTAAACCTCGGATGGATGAATCCCTTAGTCGAATACCTGAAATTCGACATCCTCCCTAAGGAGGAGAAAGAAGCTAAAAAGATCCGAAGGGAAGCACAGCATTACACCTTGGTGAGAAATGTCCTCTACAGAAGAGGGATATCAACACCATTGTTAAAATGCGTACCGACCTCAAGAACCGCCGAGGTATTGGAGGAAGTACATAGCGGGATCTGCGAAAACCATCTCGGAGCAAGGTCGCTCGCCAGGAAAGTAATCCGAGCAGGATTCTATTGGCCGACCTTGCAGAGAGATGCCACAGAATTTGTGAAAAAATGCCAACAATGTCAGATGCATGCAAATTTCCACGTAGCTCCACCAGAAGAGCTCATCAGTATCACTTCTCCATGGCCTTTTGCAAAATGGGGAATGGATTTGTTAGGTCCTTTTCCCCAAGCGCCAGGACAAGTCAAATACTTGATCGTGGGAATAGATTACTTCACAAAGTGGATAGAAGCAGAACCATTAGCCACTATCACCGCTCAAAGAAGTCGCAGGTTCCTCTACAAAAATATCATCACAAGATATGGGATACCTTATTCCATTACTACAGACAATGGAACCCAATTCACCGACACCACCTTCAGAAGCTTAGTAGCCAGTATGAAAATCAAACATCAGTTCACCTCGGTGGAGCACCCACAAGCCAACGGGCAAGCCGAGGCAGCCAACAAAGTCATACTGGCAGGGCTAAAGAAGAGATTGCAAGAAGCAAAGGGAGCTTGGGCTGAAGAGCTCCCTCAGGTGCTATGGGCTTATAGGACAACCCCCCAATCCGCCACAGGAGAAACACCTTTCCGACTAGTCTATGGTGTAGAAGCCATGATTCCAATAGAAATCAATGAGCAAAGCCCAAGGGTAATTCTCCATGACGAAATCGGAAATATACGGGGACACAAAGAGGAGCTCGACTTGCTCCCCGAAGTCCGAGAAGGTGCCCAGATAAGAGAAGCGGCATTGAAACAAAGGATGACTACCAGGTACAACAAGAAAGTCATTCGAAGAACATTTGCCCCGGATGACTTTGTCCTAATCAGAAACGACATTGGAGTCAACAAATCGGGAGAAGGAAAGCTCGCCGCAAATTGGAAGGGACCATACAAAATCAAAGAAGTGTTAGGAAAAGGTTAATATAAAATAACCGACCTGAACGGCACTGAGCTACCAAGGTCGTGGCATGCTTGTAATATGAAAAGGTACTACAGTTAAAAGCGAACTCTACTCCCTGATGTACTCTTTTCCCAACTTTATGATTTTTTTCCAAAAAGAGTTTTTTTTGGAGAAGGATTTTTAACGAGGCATCATAGTAGAGGCTAAGGGAAAATAGGCTATCAAGACCCTTAGTAGCAAGAAGGTACCTCCCCAATTAATAAAGATCTTTTTCATTTACAATATCTCTTATAATATCCTTCTTTATTTTTCTAAGTCTTTCTACGAAACGCGCCGACTTAAGCTCGACAAAACGTGAAAATCCCATGAACCGACCTAGATGGTCGTCAGGATAAAACGACGAGGTACAAGTTGGCGTAAAGAGGTTGTATGAGTTGATCGTAGAAACTCGGGAACAATCCGACTCATAAGTCGAAATTGGAACCCGAGTAAACAAACTCGGAAGTACTCCGAGTAGAAAAAAACACATCACAAAAATAACCTAAGTCATAAAAACTCACTAAAGCAAGGTCGAGTATAAAGGATAACGAAAAGAGATTGGAAAACCTGAGGAAAGTTTAAAGGCTGCCTAAAAGCCCTTAAACAAAAAGGCTCGGAAAAACAAGACAAGCCAAAGGGAAAGGTTTTCAGAGAAAGATCAAGAGGGTTTTAAATTAGAAAAGCATACACGCATAAGGTAACTTAAACCCTTATCCAAAAAAGGGTATTTATTTTGTTAATCTAAACCCTTATTCAAAAGGGCACTTGCCGAAATATTTTGTTTACGGCCTTAAAAGGCCAAAAGAAATTGTTCAAGCGTCACCAAACAACATATAAATGAGTTTAAAAAAGGGAGGACTCACAGGCCGAGCCCCCATATAGCCATAAAAAAGTCATTTCTGCAGAGGAGTAGACGGATCACCACCACCAGAGTCAGGAGGAGCGCCACCGGGACCAGGAAGAGAAGCTGAAGAGGAAGTCGGAGGAATAACTGAAGAGCTCGGAACATCTTTTGGACGAGGAGGGGACTCAATAATCCTCTGCCCCCGAGTCTTCAATTCTGACTCGGAAACAACCACGGGGACAGGAGGATCCACGATAGCACCATCAATAACGACTTTATCAGGATGTAAAGGAGAAAGATCCAAGTCGGGAGCAATAACTCTGACTTGCTCCAGGAAAATTCTCCAAGACTCTTCGGCACCATCAGCGATAGAGTCCTCCAACTCGGCGTACGCATTCTGAGAATTCAGCAAATCCTTCCTCACAGACACAAGATCCTGAAATAAACTCTAGTAACTGTCCTGTGCTGTCTTCCTCAAGTTCGCCTCCATAGTACATTGGGCCCGCAGCTTGCTCTCCTTCTCTCGAAGGCTATCCCTCTCCTCCCTCAATTTAGCTACCTCCTCCCTCAACTCCCTCTCATGATCCTGGTAAGCAAGAAGCCTCCCCTCCAACTCTTCAACCTTCGAGGTTACCCCCAAAGAGCTGAGGGGAGTCTTCTCGAAGATATCCAAAAGCTTGCCACAAACACCCGCCGCCCGAAAACTCTCCTCAGCCAGGATGGTGAGGTGGTTTCGAACAGAAACATCATCCATACTTATATGAGGATAGATGTTCTTTCGGACGAATGCAAGAGCATCCGCCTTAACCCCACCATCAAAAGAAGAGCCAGACTCTAAAGTCTTACGCTTCTTCTTCTCTGGCTCAGAAAGAAGTCGGGCAGAAGGAAGTGGTCGGGACAAGCTGGAAGAAGAAATCACAATGGGCTGAGAGGGAGTCCCCACGTTCTGAGGAGGAGGAGTAGGAGGAGGAGGGGAGACGATTGTCCTGGCACCACCGGCCCTGGCCCGAGACTTTGCCTTAGCCTCCTGAACTCTCTGGTAAGATTCCTGAGCATTCTTCCTTGCCATATCTGCAAAAGAAATAATTAGCAAAATTTACAAGTCGGCAAAAACTCAAGTCGACAGAAACAAGTCGCATATAGAAAATGCATTTACTACCTAGTTGCGACCGAACAAAGGTCGGCGTCCCCTGGAGGAATTTCCTAGTATCCAAGTATGGGGCCCTCCCCCACGCTTCTCGGAAAAACCCCACAATGGCCGCCTCCACCTCGTCCAGGTCATCTAGACCATACTTTTCACAAGGGGAGGCCTCCAGCCAATAAAGGGGAAAGCGAGGGGAAGAATGCTCATCCAGGAAAAAGGGGTGGTGACCCTCTACAGCTTGCACTTTGAAAAAATAATTTTTGAAGTCATGGAAGGATTCGTCAAAAAGAGTGAAAATCCTCCGACCTTGTATGGCTCGGAAGGATACCCATTGCTGTTTGTTGTTTAGCCCACTAAAGGGCTTAGTCATATGAAAAAGAAAGAAGAAAATCCTCAAAGAGGTCGGAAAGTCCAAAGCGTGACTAACAAACTGATAAATCTTCAGAAAACCCCAAGAATTGGGGTGAAGTTGAGTAGGGGCAACTCGACAGTGGTGCAAAACAGATATCTCAAAATCCAAAAAAGGAAGAAAAACACCCAAGCGGGTGATCATACATTCATACATAAAGAAAAAATGAGGGGCCGCCTCATTGACTCTCCCAAAACAAACCCGGTCTTCCGGACCCGGGGTTATCAACTCATATTTTGGCTCGTCCTCCTCCGAAGTACAAAGCCTGTGATGAGTACGAAGATGAGTAATAAACTCAGCGTCGACCAAGGGTTCCTCCCCAAGGACCGTGACATCAACCCACTGAGAAAGAACATCTACAGAAGCCATTTTTTCTTTATATAATGAAAGGTGACAGAAACCTACAAAAAGAAAAAAGAAAAAGAAAATCAAAAAACACGGTCCCTAAAGAGGAGAGATACGAAGCCAAAATCTACAGACCAACCTATCCACCCACAAAACAAAAGCATGCAAACATAAGGCATGACATGAAAGAAGCAAAGCTAACCTTTATCCGAAAAGTGAAGGTTGGAAAAAGCAGAAATCTTCGAGCACAAAAATGCAGCACGAACAAGGAAAGAAGAAGTTTGAAAGATTGCAGAAACGGAAAAATGAAAGAGAGGGAAAGTATTTATAAACATGCTAAGGGGCATAATGGTAAAAGCGGAGCAGTCATTAATGAGATTGCACCGTTACCAAAGCCCTCAATCCCTAAACGCTTCCCCAACGGACACGACGCTTGAATTAACGTAACTGTCAGAAACAAAAGGTCGCGAAAATCACGTCGGTTTAAAAACCTGTGTTTCCTCCAAGAAAGTCGGCTACGAACCCGAGTTAAATACTTGAACCCAAGCTCTAAAGAGACTTTGGGCTCAAGTAGGGGCACTGTTCATACCCTGGCCCAATGACAAAGGCCCAGGTCCAAATAAAAGGCCTAGTCTGAAGGATTAAGCCTAGCTAAGTACCGACCTTCACGTAAGAAGTCGGTATCAACCATGACTTACTCTAAAGAAGTCGGACATGAGATTAGCTGGCAGATAAACACTCATTCAAATGAGTAACCGCCCCTAAAATCTCTCTAACCGCTTCATAAGGCCATATCTTAACCTCCCCAAGATAGTGGGGCGGTTAACACCCTAAAGATACGGCACTACTCCAACGGTGGTTATTGGTTCACCACTATAAATACACTGACACCCCTCAAGTATCTCTAAGCCAATACTCTCTAGACTTGCTAACACCCTTGCTGACTTAGGCATCGGAGTGTCTTTGCAGGTACCACCCCCCATTCATCCACGCGTATAAGTCGGAAGGAGGCTCCAGCGTGCAAACCAACTCGGAGCTCACCATCCGCGGACGATTGGGCCAACCTACGCCATCCATCCTATTAATCTCCGGTTACCCACCGTAACAATATTTTTTATTTTTTAAAATATATTTGACTATTGCCAAAAAAATGTCAAAAAGTTTTTTTAATATAAAATTATCAAATTCTAAAAATAAAAATATTATATTTTTTTAATCATACTTAAAAAAATATCAAAATTCAATCGCAAAAAATGTGTCACTATATATTTAACATTAAATACTTTTTATTGTGTTTGAAAATATATTTTTACTAATAAATTTAGAAGGTATATGTTGGCTATAATTCAAATTTCAAAGGCATCTTTGATGATTTGTTTCATTAAAAATGAATTTACTAGTGCAAAAACTAGGATTAATCTCTACATATATGATTCTGCTATACAAGTCTTATAAGTCCTCTAATTGATATTACGCTCAAATGCGTCTCTAACAAATTTTTAATTTTTGAAAGGATTTCGTTTCCTTTTTCGAATTTCTTGCATTCTCTTTCTCCTTCTTTATTTACGTGCTTCTCTCTATTTTCTTTTTTCGTTATTCTTGATTTCCATTGTTTTTTGACATCAAGCTCTGAAATTGTTTTTGAAATATTTTCATCTTCATCGTCGTATTTCTCCTCGTTCTTTTTTTGATTTTGCAACTTTATGTATTTTTTTCTTCTTTGTTTAATTCTTTTCTCCCAGAAAGAATTATGAGAATACGAAATAAGAAAATGAAGAAGAAGAAGCAGCAGAGGAGGAGAAAGAGAAAGAATTCTGAATTATGTATAAGGTATACTTCAACGAATTTTGGGTGTATTTCTTAAGTCCTTTGGGTGTATTTCTGTAATTATCTCGTATTTCTATAATCGTTTGGATGAATTCCTGTAACCGTTTGGGTATATTTCTGTAATTTTTTGGGTGTATTTCTATAATCGTTTGAGTGTACTTCTATAATCGTTTGAGTGTATTTCTGAAATTCCATTATCTTAAAAAAGATTTCAAAACTTGATTTTAAAAACCATGAAAATCGAAAAAAAAAACGAAGCAAGACAGTGATAAACGTAGGTAAAACAACGAATGAAAAGGCTAAGGTTAAATAACGTGCATATATTTACTCTTGAACGTGGGAGTAATGCGCGTGTATTTTGTTAGACTTGTGCCAACTTGTAAGACTTGTAAGTCAAAATAGCTCGTATGTATAGCAGACATCTAAAAATTATTAGAAACTAATTTAAAATACCAATATTAATTCCAATTAAAATGGATAAGTGAATTCACTAGAAGGCAGTAGTTGTCTTCTTGGTTGCCAAAATGTTTGATAATAAAAAAGTATTAGTAAAAAATAATTTAAATTTATTTTATTTAATATTTATTAATTGTTATTAAAATCAATAAAAATAAAATAAAATAAATTTAAACTGTTTAAATTAATATTTTATTGTCTCCCTATCTTGAAGGAGATAGAGCCATTCATCAGCGCTACTAAAAAGGAAGGAGCTTATTGAGTTATTGATGGTTTCTTTTGCAATCAGTTTCTCTCCGAACCTACTTCATGGCCATGGTACTTTGCAGGTCAAGTCTTGTTCTCAGTCGCAAACCAAGAAACGCTGTTTGAGATGTCACACTCTCTACTCAGACCAAGACAATTCCCCAATTTCTTGCTCCTTCCACGGCCACATCAACGGTATGCATTTCCGTCCCCCAATCTTCGGATTTCGTAACTGTTTCTTTAAACCGAAATATATATATGCAGGGGAGAAGGGTCTGTTTTCGTTGGCGCCACCGCACCAAGGAATAGATGGGGAATGGAGCGATAAATCTGGAGTTATAGTTTACAAATGGAATGACAAAGATAACAGACCAAACACTGGCCGCGCCAATTGGAAGAGAAGATGGAGCTGTTGTGCTGAGTATGATGAGAATTCACCCCCTTGTAGACTCGGTTGGCATGTTTCTTATGATGACGGTGAAACTCTCTATTAGTTAACCAACTTGGTCGAGTGGTCCAAGTGCTAGCAAGCAGTTTATAAGATGAGAGACTCGTTAACTTAATACCTTAAAATTTTGAGTTGGATATGGTGTATGTAGCCCAACAGTAGTCTTTTCTGTTAGCTTAGCTATCATTACAGTTTTCATCTCTTCTTTCAGTTGGTTTATTACTTGTTTCATGGCTAAAAGATACAAAGGTTTGAGAAGATTTGGATTTTGGATCGTCAAGTGTATAGTTGATGTTGAATTCGAGAAGTCTTGTTAACAATCCTTTAACCAATTAACCTTGAGACATTTGATAACAAGCGAAAATGCATGTTCTATAGGGATTTAACTTAATTGCTATCAATGAGTGCTGAACAATAATGTTTCTTGTTTCAGCCATTTAACAATCTCGATTAAGAAGCTGAATGTTCTGAATGTACATATTTGCAAAATCTTTTGTACTAAAAAAAGCTCAAATTACATAAACCAACATTAGCATAGCTATCTTGGAACTTATTTAATTAATTTCTTTCATATCACTCCAACTTCAAGTCATTACAAACTGATAGCCATCTTGAAATTATTTAATTAAATAAGTTTCAATCATCACAAAAGTCACAAGTAACCCTTGTTCTTGCAGCATTGAATTGCATCATCAACCATTTCTTCAAGTCCATATTCGTACACGAATCCAGCATCGATGAGCTTCTTTGATGATAAATTCGTCATCCTGGTACCTTCAATTTGTTTGAACCAGCTGCAAGAAGAGAGAGAGTCACAAATCATAATTCAAATCAATGAAACATAAAGATAGAAAAGAACTTACTCTAGAGATGGTATCCGGACACGAAACTCGGGGTATTTGGTAGCAACAATCTGAGACATCCTTTCAGCAGTGACCAAA
Organism: Arachis hypogaea; assembly: GCF_003086295.3. Classification (NCBI taxonomy): domain Eukaryota; kingdom Viridiplantae; phylum Streptophyta; class Magnoliopsida; order Fabales; family Fabaceae; genus Arachis; species Arachis hypogaea. The sequence goes on from NC_092043.1 coordinate 44,758,793, forward strand.
CAACATGAACAATTGTACCTCCCTATAGGATTTGGATGTTCAAGCAAAAATATATGTGCTCTGGCCAAATCATCCACATGCACCATAGGTGTCTCAAGGATCAAACCAAATAGTGTTTTTTCACCTGAATAAATTTCCCTTTATTATAAATCTTAAAGCACAATGTAATAAGGCAAAACAAAATATTGCAGTAGTATGAATCAATATTGGTGAGGCTTTGTAAAAGTTAGTTTAAAATTAGTAGAATTTGATGCGCATAATGACTTACCAAATACCATAGACAATGAAGCACTAACAGAGCCGGGAAGCTTAGGACAAATGAAGGGTCCAAAAACAAAAGTTGGAACAATTGTCACAACCTCCAATCCGTTCTCTTCTCCGAATTTCAGCACTGCCTTCTCCGTTAGTGTCTTCGAAACTGCGTACGACGAAGCCGGAGCCTTCGAAGCTCTGACAAAATCGACATCACTCCAGACAGTTTCGTCCAACGCCTCGTTATGTTCTTGGTTATTGGAACTAACAACAGCAGAGGCACTTGAAGTATAAACAACTCGCTTCACAGTCTTGGAATTTAGGCATGCTTTCAAAATTCCTAGTGCACCATCAATGGATCTTTGTGTTAATACTTGTTCTGATTCTTTGTCTTCAAAGTCATATGGGGTGGCAACATGGAAAACTCCAATGCAACCTTCAATGGCTGCGTTGAAACTCGATGGTTCGCTGAGATTGGCACTGAAAATTCGAAGCCTCTGGGATGATCCGGGTAAGTTGGTGAGGAAACTAACATCTTTCTTGTGTTCTGCTTAATTTGGAATATCAAAAACAAAATTGTCATTTTGGTTTATGAATCAAGTTTCAAGTTCAACTCATAGTTACTCCTTCGTCTGATACAAGAACTTACTCCAAAAAGAACAGTGCTATTTTAATATCAAGTCATGTGCTTACATCCGTTATTTTTAATAATCGTTCACACGAACATAACATTATATAATTAGATGCATGTGTAAAACTGTTTTACATTAACACTAATAACGTGTCAAAATTAAATTCTTTAAGTAATTTGAAAATTCTGTTTATTATTATTATATTTTGTGCTAAGATATGATATTATTTTAATAACAAATTTATTAATTATTACTAATTTCAGTATTTAGTTATTTGAGTAGCACAAGTGAATATAAAATCTGGTAAGCTAAATTCATCACTTTCAATAAAGAACAAAATCAGCAATCATAAAACCTAAATGAAACTAAATTATTTCCACAAAGAGAAGTAGAGAACTGTAATTTAGATACTATATACTTGTTAATGAATAGCAAAAATGTTAATATTGAAGCAATAACATTGGTTGAAACAATCAACAAACAAAATGGTTGGTTCTTAATACCTGGGGTTGATCTGACAGTTGTATTAACAGAGTAACCATCTTCAAGAAGCTTCTTGATTATCCATGAACCAATGAAACCTGTTCCCCCTGTAACACACACTCTTCCTTTGCTTTCTTCCATTCTTAATTCTTTGTTTCCTCACAGTCATATTTAGAGCGAGAGTGGATATATATAGAGAGAGGAAAAATGTTATATTTGTTTTGATAAGTGTGAAGTGGATACGAGGAGGATGACCATTTTTCTATGTTATTGAGAATATCAAGAGAGATTGTATAATTAATTAAGTTTGAAAAGGTAACCTTTTTATATGAATATAAATAGGAGTTTTGCTTTAAAGGAAGATACACACATAAATAATAAATATTTCTCTTTCTTAATACAAAATTTTTTTCCCTCTTTCTGTACGTTCCTAATATATATAATAGTAGTAAATATATAATCACTTCTATTATAGGGCGATAATAGCATATTTATATTTTTTATTTTTTATTTATTTTTCTTTTTTATTTATTTATTTTACAATACGTTATCAGTACGTGACTCTAATCAAATTTTAGGAAGACTTCAGGTGACAAATTTTCATTATGTGGAAACTCTCTCATCTTGAATTTAATGCTCTTGTTATATTTGAAAACAACTATTCATCATGAATACTAGATGCTAAAATCCATCTTAATTCAATGGATCTTGGAGATACCATTAAGATTGAAAATAATACATCTCCGAAGGATAAAGCCAAAGTCATAATTTTTCTTTGTCGTCATCTTAACGTATGATTGAAAAATAAATATCTCACATTAAAAGATTCTGCAGATCTATGAAAAGATTTTGAAAAAATGTACAATTATCAAAAGACGGTGATACTTCCTAAAGTCCGATATGTTAGAGAAAACTTTCTCAACCTTCCATGCCTCGAATGTGCTCCTGTAGCAACAATATCGAGAAAAGAATTTAAAAATATTTTGAACTAATTTCTTGCCTTCTTGTTGCTGAACGCAACAATGAGTTGCTCTTAAGAAATCATGGAACGTGCCCAGTTGGCGCTGCCCCATTTTCTGAAATAAATGCGGCAAATCATTACCCCAGAAGAGGTAAATGGCAAGATTTTAGTAGTAAGAAAAATTATAGAAGAAAAACGAATTATGTTCGCAAGAAAGAATCTCACCAGAAATGGGATAAAGAAAGAAACAATAGGCAAAATAAATCAATTGAGGATAAATGTTTTCGTTGTGGTGGAAATGGCCATTAGTCATGTACCTGTCGTACCCCAAGACACCTAGTCGATCTTTATCAAGCGTTTTTTAAAAAGGATGACAAAGGAAAAGAGTTGAATTTTGTTTCAAATGATGTTAAAAATTCAACCACTCATTATGATGTATCTGATTTCTTTGAGGATTCTGAAGAAAATATTGGCTATTTGATCAATGATAGAATAGTTTAATATGTGCAAGTGTGCATGTGAATAAATAATGTAAGAAACTTCTTATTAAGTTTTATGCATTTGAATTTCAACATTACTCAATGTACTAATAATAATAAAATTTTTAGTAAATATTATACTTCTTATAAAAATATTTTCAATCAAGGAAATAATTTTACTGAGCAAATATTTCTACTTATTCTATTATTATTTGTCTTTGAAAAGAATGGCAAGAACATATAGTGAAGATGTTTTGCCTTGCGGATAGTGCAAGTTCGTACACCATTCTCTAAAGTAATATATATTTTACACATCTTGTGCCAAAAGAAGAATATGGTAATGATATTATTGGCTTTGACAATGTGATAAAAGATTCCGGAAGAGCTATAATTTTGTTTCCTAGAGGAATAAAATTCATAATAAATAATGCACTATTATCTACCAATTCTCTGAGAAACTTGTTGAGTTTAAAGATATTCGCCGAAATGGATATCATATTGAAGCAATGAATGAGAGAATGTTTTTGGCTTAGGAATTTGATTCAATATGTTTTGTCATATTGAAATACTAGCGATACATGAAGCTAGTCGCGAATGTTTTTGGCTCAGGAATTTGATTCAATATGTTTTGTCATCATGTGAACTGATTGACCATAAGATAGATCCAACTATCTTGTTTGAAGTTAATACAACATGCATTGCTCAATTTAAGGGTGGATATATCAAAGGTGATAGAATAAAGCATATTTCTCCCAAATTCTTCTTCACTCATGATATTTAAAATCAAAGGACAATTGATATCCAACAGATCCACTCAAGTGATAATCTGGCAGATTCATTTACAAAGCCACTCCCAAAATACTCTTTTGAAAGATTGGTACATTAGATTGAGATGCGCCATTTTCGAGACATTAAATGATGTCGACAAGAGGGGGAGACTGTACTCTTTTTTTCCTTGGTCAGGTTTTTCTCCCATTAGATTTTTCTTGACAAGGTTTCTAATGAGGCAGTCCCCGTCAAAGGATATTATACTCTTTTTCCTTCACTAAAATTTTTTTTTATTGGATTTTTCTTTAGTAAGGTTTTAACGAGGCATAATCCTAAATGGTCATCTAAGAGAGAGTGTTGTGATAAGTGTGAAATGAATCTGAGGTAGATGACCATTTCTCTATGTTATTGAGAATATCAAGAGAAATTGTATAATTAATTAAGTTTAAAAAGGTGATCATATAAATAGGAGTTTTGCTCTGAAGGAGGATACACACATAAATAATAAACATCTCTCTCTTTATGCAAAACTTTTCTTCTTTCTCTTTTATAGGTTCCTAATATATATAATAATAGTAAATATATAATCACTTCTATTATAGTGAGATAAGAGTATATTTATATTTCTCTATTTTATATTTATTTTTTTATTTATTTATTTTACAACAATATTTATCACTTTTTATATAAAAACTAATAAATAAAAAATAAGAAAAACCAAAAAATGTGTGTTTTATACAATAATATATATATATATATATATATATATATATATATATATAAATGGTGAATTCTATCTAACCCCTCTAAAATAACATGTAAGTTACCCTTCATGATGTGTCACACTTTAATTGGTCATTATCTTAACTATAGTTGGGTTATTTTGTAATTTATTATTTTAGATGGGTAATTGTATAATTTTTTAAAATACTAAAATTCTACCCCGTTAATTGAAGCACGTTCTCACGCAATCTCTTTCTATAGTGTATCATTCATTAACGGGTCATTGAATTCTCATGGCTCGTAACTTCCCCATTCTTCCCAGGATAGCCAGCGTCGACTTCATTTCTATCTCTTGTCCTCTCACTCAATCCCTTTTTTGGCCATGACCCATGAGTCACTCCTTACCAACATCAACATCATTAATGGTTAGTTTAGTTATTAAATTTTTTTTATTAAAAAAATATATATTTATTTAGTTACATGATAGAATATATATTCATATGTAAAATATAATATAATAAAATAAATCTATTCAGAATACTTAAAAGTATAATTAAAATCAGAAATATATAAATATAATAATAAAATTTGTACTCTAAACAAGTAAATATATCTTTTATCATACATAAATTATTTAAAAATATATAAATTATTAAAATTAATAACACAAATTTAAAATGATAAAATTCAACTTTCTTACAAGTATTTTTTATAGTATTTTTATTCTTTTAATTTTTAAGTTATTAATATTTTATTATTTAATTAATGATTACACAAATTATTTTCATGAGAAATTATTTTTTGTATAATCTTAAAGAAGAGACCAATATAACAGTTTAAAAATTAATGTAAAAATGATATTTTAAATAAAAAATAGTTAATATTAAAATTTTTAAATACAAAAATAAATTGTATAGATATTCAAGATATAAATATAAAATATATGTTTAAAATAAATAAAGAAGATAAAAATAATTATTTATTTCTCATGAGTACTCCCATTTTACTATTTTATTTATTTTATGCATATATTTATATTTATCTTTTAAATATTAATACAAATTATTTTTGTATTTAAAAATTTTAATATTAAATATTTTTATTTTTACGTTATTTTTTAAACTATTATATTGGTCTCTTCTCTAAGATAATACAAAAAATAATTTTTTATAAAAATAATTTGTTTAATCATTAATTAAATAATAAAGTACTAATAAATTGTAAATTAAAAAAATAAAAATATTATAAAAAATACAGTAAAAAAATTGGATTTTATTATTTTAAATTTGTATTATTAATTTTAATAATATATTTATTTTTTAAATAATTTATGTATGATAAAAAATATGTTTACTTAGTTAGAGTACAAATTTTATTATTATATTTATATGTTCATGATTTTAAATATACTTTTAAGTATTTTGAATAGATTTATTTTATTATATTATATTTTACATATGAATATATATTCTATCATGTAATTAAATAAAAATATATTTTTTTAATAAAAAAATTTAATAACTGAACTAAGCATTAATGATGTTGATATTGGTAAGGAGTGATTCATGGTCATGGCCAAAAAAGGAATTGAGTGAGAGGACAAGAGATAGAAATGAAGTCGACGCTGGCTATACTGGGAAGAACGGAGAAGTTACGAGTCATGAGAATTCAATGACCCGTTACTGTAAAAAGAGATTGCGTGAGAACGTGCTTCAATTAACGGGGTAGAATTTTAATATTTTAAAAAATTATACAATTACCCATCTAAAATAATAAATTATAAAATAACTCAACTATAGTTAAGATAATAACCAATTAAAATATGACACATCATAAAGAATAACTTACATGTTATTTTAGAGATCTATATATACACAAGGTTATCTCTGTCCCGTTAAAAAAAATGACAAAGCGATTCTCATTCTTTTTAACATAGAAAAAATAAATTAATTTCATCAGCCTATGAAAAAAAACACTTAAAAATTATAATTGACCAGAGTATTATTATTTGTCTTCTTGCCACGCTTTAATATGTGAAATGTGATCTAGATATGTATTAAATATTTATGTATATTATTCAGAATACTATATATAAATTAGCCAATGGTTATTTGAAAAATTAGGACCTGTTTGGTTTTTTATTTTATAAAATTTTGAAAATAAAAAATAAGAAAATAAAATTAGACAGTGAAATAGAAACTATAAAAAATAAAAATAGAAAACTTTTAAAATTTAATTCGATTTTAAGTTTTTAACATCTATTCTCTTTGTAACGATTTTCCATTATCCATTCCATTGACACGTGTTTGGATAATGATGGGTAATACTTACTTAAGTGAAGCACTTTCTTTAAGGTCACTTCTAAACTTACAATAATTGACACTAGATCAGTTTTGTCAATTGTTGTTGGCCATTCATTTTCTTCTTTTATCACTTCTAAACACATGGATAATCTTATAGTACTTATATTTAGATATTATTCAAAAATATTTATTGAATACTAAGTACTAACAATCAATTTAGGCTGAAAAAATTTACTCATTTGTTTAAATAATTATAAAAAATTTGAATCTTATTTAGTATATAAAATAATCAATAATTTATTAATCAGTTCAAAATCTTAAATAGAATTTAGACAAATAATAAATTAAAAAAATTTAGAGAATAAGTACTTTTATTAAAATTTGGCTAGTATTTAGCTAGCAAAAGAAAAATAAATAAATTTTTATTATTAAATAAAATTTCACAATATTATTAATGACTAATTAATAACTATAAATCATAAAATCTGCTGGTCCCTAACACTCTTCATAAATTAATTATTAGTTTATCAAATCAAAAGAATTTATTTTTTCAAAAATAAATATTTTTTTGTAATTTAGATAATTTTTTAAATTCAAATTTATCAATAATTTTTTTTTTTGAAAATTTTCAACTAATTAAACCGAAGAGGATTTTATTTGATCTCTTTTAAATCCAAATTTAAATTAAAAATTAGCTAAATAATTTTTAAATCGTACATTGGAGAGAGTTTTGTTAACAAGGGTTAAGTACTCTTTTCGTTCCTAAGGTTTAAGATCAAAATTAAAATCGTCTCCGACATTTTTTTGTATTAAAATTATTCTTAATGTCACAAAACGTTATAAAATTAACAAATTTACCCTTACAAAAAATAAATTTTAAAATTAAAAAACTTTTGCCCAACAAAACTCTTCATTCCAGTTACATTAGACAAATCCATTACAAAAGATACTAGGATAAATGGAATACAAGATGTGGAAACTTTGCCACCATCTCCGGAAATTAAAGATAATATTCCATTACAAAAGTTCAAGAGGGATGTTAATTACTTCATATGCACGAGATCCATTGAACCTCACCCACCCACCATCATACGCACCTAGTCATCCACACCTCTATCTTTATCTCTCACCACCAGACGCAACCCACAAACTCCTTCTCACAATCCACCAACATTACCAAGTATCAACAACAACAATAGAAGAAAAGACAGAAAAAAATAATAATAATTTTTTTCTTATCCATTCTCATATCTTTTCTGCTAACAACAACAACATTAACAATAATTAATTTATTCATGTTCGTTCCTTTCAATTAATGGTTAAAAAAAAGAGAAAACAAACAGAACACAAACAAGTGGATTAGAGATGATGGAGGATATGGTTGGACACGAGGAAGAGACGGGCTACCTTTGCGTGATTTTTGATGTCGTCTTCTGCTGTGAGAAGACGCTGTCAATTACTTTGTCGGGAGGAACGGACGGCATGGAGTCAGGGGTCGAGAGCTTTGGTTGAGCGGGGTAACGACAGTGCTCGAAACTCCGTTCGTAAGGCCGTAGTCGTCGTCGCCAGTGAAGAAGTCTTGAGAACGTGGGGCACTTTTGGTCGACGGGGCTCGAGACTCCCTTCGTGGTGGCTGTGGTCGTCGTCACCGGCGAGTTGATAGGCGGCGGTTTGTTGCGGATGGAAGCTCGTCGGCACCGGTTAGGAAGCTGGCGGCGCAGCTGTGTGAGTGTCTTTTTAGGAATAGATGAGAGAGATGAAAGGATGTTGATGAGGGAGGGGTAAGCTGAAGATGATGGTGGAATCTGGAATGGAGAAGGAGAATGGAGTTTAATTTTTTTATTTTATAATTTATTTTTTGTATTTTTTAATTTTAAAATTTATGTTTTTAAGGGTAAATTTATCTTTTTAGAATAAAAAAGACGATTTTATAACATTTTATGATGTTGAGGATAATTTTAATATAAAAAATGTCGAAAACAATTTTAATTTTGATCCCAAATCTTAAGAACAAAAAAGTACTTAACCCTGTTAATAATGTAAATGGGTTCAAATTTAGAATAAAAAATAGGATTAGGACACGCTTAAAATGCGATTAGGGCAAACTTTATTATGTTTGTCTATAAAAAATTTCATAATAAGTTGTCCTTCTATTAAGTTTGTGCCTCCTGCATTGCGTTTAGTTCATGTCCATGTTGAAATAAATTATTTATAATTCAAATTATTTATATTAAATAACCAAAAATTATATATCATAGTATAGAAATGTATCTTTATTTATAAAAATTAAAAATTAAAAATTAATAAAAAAGTCTTCTTCAACTAAAATCTTTTGTATTTTTAGGATGGCTGAATTGCAATTTTGATCGAGAAAAGAATTGTTGAAATAGTTTTGGTATATTGGATTCAAAACTTTGAAGTCACTATTTATGTTTGAGCATGGCATTCATTAAATTTTATAGTCCAAATAAAAATAATATTTAAAACCCATAAAGATAATATATAATTTTATTTTCATTTAATTCTAAATAAAAAATAATCATGACTTATTCAATTTAGCATTTATAACAATAAATGAGATTACCGTTACATAAGTTAATCATTTGATTTGAAATAACATAATTTGTTATCATAATTAATATATGCATTGCGTACAAATAAATTAAAAAATTAAATAATTTCCTAACATGTCCATATATATCAAAGACACACACAACAATACATGTATATTATTTATTTTGCGAGACAAATTCAAGAGAGCTACAATTAACATAACTACCCATAAAAAATATATATTTGGTATCTTTTTAAAATAAAAGAGACATAAATATTTTACTTGCAACACATATTAAAATACATTTTTAAACAACTTTATTCTTATTAATTTTTCAAAATTTTAAAATTGTCCAACTTACATTAACGTTTTTTTTTTCTCTTCTTTTTATCTCTTCTGACCTTCATTGCTATTATGTCTCAACTCTTTCTCTCCAAATCTGTTTCATCCTCATCCTCCATCATTTATCCCATATCTATCAAGTAGCTACACAAATGAAGCACTTCGTGTTTATCTCTAAGATCAACATCTCTCTCTGGATCTCTCTTTCTCATTCTCTCCTCTTTGGTGCCACTGTCTCTGACGATGTTGTCTTTGCTTCCTCTATCTCCTTCATTTTTGTCTTCGTCTAGTGATGAAAAAAAGAGTGTTGGTGACTAGAGTGGTTGATTGTCATTGCAGATTTGATATTGTCGTAATCGCAAACACGAAAAAGGTTGTTTCTGCCAAACACTGCCATAACTGTGACCACAAAGAACGTCGTCCAACATTGTCATTTGTCTCTACATCGTCCTTGGCCATTACTTATCGTCTTTCCTGTCATTTGCCTCACCTCCAACCCTCATCCTGCCTCATTTTAGGTCTATTTTTGTCTTTCTTTTAATTTTTTAATTTTTTGTTTTTTTAATTTAAATTCTTTAAGTGATATTTAAATTGGGGTTGTTAATTATATTTATTTAAAATAAGATTGAAAATTAGCAATGATTATAGTGGTGGTGGTAGAAATTGATAATGATAATGATGGTGATATTGATATTGAAATTATTTTGATTTGAAGATAAAATTGACTTTTGAATTAGATAAATGTATTAAATACATTATTACTAAACATGTCATAAAATTTGTGTATATTTTATGTCAAATTATATTTGTGTTATTCTTACAACCAAATACGAAAATTGGAAACGAAAATCGACTAAAATTTGGTTGCGAAAAATTAACAATATAGATAGAATTAAAATTTATTTTAAATATTATGAATAAAATTAAATTAAATTAAATAAATATTAGAGATAAAATGTATAGTTTATCCTAATTCTTAATATCATTAATGAAATAAAATGTTGATATAATTTGTTAAAAACAAACTTGAACCATTTAAGAACTTAAAACAAAACAAAGAGTAAAATGTCAAATAGGTTTCAAAATTTTTTTTTGGGTAATCACTAGTTTTTCATATTTGTTTAATAAAGGTTAGTTGATAAACTTTTAAATGGTGAGATATAGGTAATTAAACATATATGAAAGAGACATTTTTGTCCCCGGCCGCACCAAATAAACAAAAATTATCAAAGAAAAAAAAATGTGTTATAATTTAAAAATTCAAAAATCAACGTCTAATAAACAAAAATCAAGGACTAAAATGACCTCTCAAAGAAATTAAGGACCAAGCTTAGAATTAGAAATAAAAATAAGTTATATAACTTATGGGTGGCAAGCGGGGAACCCCACCCCGCCTTGCCAGAAGCCCGTTCTTTGGTGGGCTGACCCGCTCCGTCCTACTTAACTGCGGGCTAATGGGCTGGTAGGCTAAGTCTGCCAAAATTCTTTTTTTTTTTTTACTATTAACTATTAAATAATATATAGTATAAATATATATTCATAGGTCAGGTCACAGTAAACCAAACTACAAGTTATATTCATTCCTATTAGATGTTGGGTTTCACTTTTGGGATACTCCTCCAAATGAGGTAGTAGCTTTTTTGTCTGATGATGAACAAGGGGTAGCTTTGCCCCGTTTAGTTTGTAACTAGGTCTCTCTTCTTTTGGATTTCTTTACCCCGTTTCTAAACAAAAAAAAAAAACTATTAAATAATATATTTAACTTCACAATCACATTAATAAATTTATAATTTTTAAAGGTATAAAAAATTATATTTTTATATTCATAAACATTAAAATCTTTGTAATTATAAATGTCTAATAAACATAATTATAAACCAAGTGTTCATCCAAAACATAAGTATAAATATTCTCTCCAAAGCAAAATAAACATAATTATAAATATTGTCTCTAAAGTAACATAAACATAATCCAAACCACTCAACTTTTATCTTCATACTCTTGTAAGTTAGATTGGGAGAAGTTAGATTTTGACAAAAAAATTGTAAAAATACCCCTCACTAAAAAATACTACGGTTTAAGCGATGCGGGTTAGGCTGGCTTTTGCTATTTGGCAGTCCCAATTTTTCAGCCCAATCCGCCTTTTTTGACGGGTTACGCAGACCGGTCCGGCGAATTTAGACCCGTTTGCCACTCCTAATATAACTTGTAATTTGGTTTACTGTGACCTAACCTATGAATATATATTTATACTATATATAATTATATATAAGAGGGATGTGAAAAAGATAGATGTATATCTTTTTAAAAATATTTTTATTATATATAATTTATAAAAAATATTTCTTTTGTTATTTTTAAAATTTGAACAAAATATTTTTTTTTTGTTAAATTATAAGTAATTTGTTATCTCAATTAATTTTTTTTTTATTTTTTTATACACATTAAATTAATATCTATTACAACAATAGTATGAATAACTATATTATATTAAAAAATGCAATAAGTGAAGTTTGATTTGATCGTCAATAAGTATAAAAAAACTACAACTACTAAACTACTTATTTTCGTTGTTTTACTTGTATATTTTTCAAGCTTTCGAGATAGAAGTGGCAGTGTCTAGTACTCCAGAATTGGAGAAGACATCTACTCACATGGTGGTGGAGGATTATACCTCTCTGCAGAAAGATGTTCAGTAATTTTATTATTTATTTCTTTCTGTCTTTTATTCTGTTATTATTATTTTATTTATGAATATAATAACTTGAAATTGTAGAGGTGCAAGTTCAAAGGATTTTTTAGATTGGTTAGAGATTTGTGTGAAAAATTCCATTCGCATTTGCTTTGTTTGTTAGAAACTCATGTCTTTAGAATTAAAACAACAAAAATTGCGAGTAAATTGGGTTTTTCTTCTTGGTATCTAGTGAAAGATGTCGGGTTCTAAAATGGAGGTTGGGTCTTGTGAAACGATTGGAGCTGAAAAGTTGATCATCTAGAATTTTATAGACAATTTAATCATCTTAAAGTCTCTTTCTATAATAAAGTGCCTTGGTTCTTTACTGTGGTATACGATTTGCCGCATCTGGGTCTTCGATTAGAATTATGGTCTAATATTAGACGATTAGCAGATCAGGCGCAAGGAAAATAGTGTGTTGGAGGTGATTTTAATTTTGTCTTAAGTAGTGCTAATATTAGTGGAAACTTAAGTTTGTCAAGATATCATCATCATTTTGCTGCTTGTTTATTAGATTCTGGATTACAGGATATATATTGGTTCCCTTCACCTGGTAATGTGGCACAGTCTGAAAAAGACTAGATAGGTATGTGGTGAATATCTTGTGATCTCAGCGTTTCTTTCAGGCTGCTACGAAACACTTACCCAAACTAAAGTCTGATAATGTCCCCATCTTATTAGATATGAAAGGCCTATAAAATATTCTGATGCGGCCTTTCAAATTTTTAGGTTCGTGGTTGATTCATAACGATTTTTAGAATTTGCTACCTAATAGCTAGAGCTCTATAAATCCTCTTGAGAAAAATGTGTCGTCGTTCACGTACGCTAAACTTTGAAATGCAAAGGTCTTTGAAAACTTAGCTAGAAGAAAATCACATTTTTTAGCTAGACTCCAGAAAATTTCTACAAACTTATCTTTTGAAGTGAACCCGAATCTGGAGGATTTGCAAAAGTCCATATAGAAGGAATTGAATTCTTTATTAATTCAAGAGAAGATTTATTGGAAGCAATATTCCCAGTGCAAGTAGATTAATTATGGTGATAGAAATACCTCTTATTTCCATAGCCTATTAACGGCTAGGAAAAGAAGAAATTAAGTGAGTATGCTAAAAAATCAAGAAGGTAGTTGGATTGAAGATAATCAGCAACTGAAGAAACTCAATGTTAATTATTTTCTGAATCTCTATACGGATAATAGTGAATATGAGAAGTTTGAAGCCCTTAGACTATTCTCTATGTTTACTAATGAAGAAAATGAGCGTTTGGATAAAGATATCTCACCTGAAAAAAAAAATTAGATATGCTCTTTTCTCCATGGGTGCTTGTAAATCTTCGGGTTCAGATGGTTTGCCACCTATGTTCTATCAAAGTAATTGGGAGTCGTTAAAAACTCTTATCAGATGGGTAGGTAGAGTGTTTTAGAATCATCAGAAAATTCAGGTAGCAAATAGTACTTTTATTTCTCTTATTCTAAAAGTGGATAATCCTAAAACTATAGTGTATTTTTGGCCTATTGGGTTATGCAATGTCTCATATAAGCTTATTACCAAGATTTTGTCATAAATATTAAAAGAAATTATGCCTAAGCTGATTAGTTCCTCACAATCTAACTTCGTTCCGGGGAAGCAAAACGCTGATAATAATTACACAAGAAGTTCTACAATCTATGCGGTCTAAGAAGGAGGATGGTGATTTTATGGCTATTAAGATTGATCTAGAAGCTAATATTCCAGAGAATTTGGTTGATATGATCTATCACTGCTATTTTTCGGCGGAGATAAAAGTTCTGTGGAATGGTACTCCATCAACATCTTTCATGCCCTCTAGAGGTATTCGGCATGGGGATCCTATCTCTCCTTATTTATTTGTGTTGTGTATTAAGCGCCTATCCTAAATTGTTTCTTTTGCGGTTGAGCATCATTTTTGGGAACCGATTACGCTTAATAGAGGGGGACTGGGTTTTTCTCATATTTGTTTTGCTAATAACATTGTCTTATTTTCGAAAGCTACTACAGAGCAGGTGCAAGTGGTGCAGGATATCTTAGACCATTTTTTCTGTTGTTCAGGCCAAAAGGTTAATTTTTCTAAATTTTATGTCTTCTTCTCTGATAATTTGCATTTAGAAAGGAAACATAATCTTAGTAATGTTCTTGGGATGAGACTTACGACGGATTTGGCAAATATTTGGGAGTTCCTTTGATACGTGGAAGGGCATGAAAGGAAGACTTCCAATTCATTCTTGATAGAATGTTGAATTGGCTCAATTCTTGGAAAGCTCAGAATCTTTCTTTGGCTGGTAGAATCACTCTAACGTAATCTACCTTATCCACTATTTCATCTTAGGTTATACATATGAAGCTTCCTTTGAAGATTTGTGATAGAATTGATAGTATTTTCTATAATTTAATCCAAGAAAGAGCCAATTTGGTTAATAAACATAATCTCCTTAGTTGGGGGCAAGATTTGTTTGCCGAAATCTCACGGGGTCTCGGCTTCAGACTAACGAGAGTTTTGGATAAAAGCTAATTTGGTAAAATTATCTTGGAAGCTTGTTCTTGATCGGGAAGCCCTTTAGGTCAAAGTGATGCAAAGTAAATATGGGTGTGGAGAAGCACTCCTTCCTAGGATTAAACATCTCAAAACCACATCGAATGGTTGGCAAGGTATCTATTCGGTATGGAAAGATTTTGAAAACAATCTTATTTGGAGGATTGATTATGGAGCTGAGTTTAACTTTTGGTCTGACCAATGGATTCCTGATATTCGGAGACTTGTTGATTTTGCTTAGCCGAAAGTCACCGAGGAGATATTAGATGATCAAGTTTGTGAGTACGTGATTGATAGCAATTGGAACTTTGACTGTATTGTGACCCTATTGGGGGAAGATTGGTATCCCATTTTTGCATCCATCAAGCCTCCCGAATCAGAGTTAAGCGTTGATTACTTGGCTTGGCTCCATGTTGCAAATGGTATTTTTTCGATTACATCGGCTTGTGCTGTCTATTCAAATCATGCAAATGAGTCAAATGCTTTTCTCTTTTCTAGAATTTGGAAGCTGGAGATTTCGCAGCGATTGAGATCTTTCTGTTGGCTTGTTGCGAATCAAGTGCTTTTGACAAATGAGTAGTGTGTTAGAAGACATATGGCACAGTTTGATGGATGTGCTATTTGTGGGGAAGCTCCTAAATCTTTGCTTCACGTGCTCGGTGATTATAGAGTTGCGAAAAGAATGTAAATGAGCATTGATAATAGTTTGGGTCCAAGTAATTTTTTTAACTCTCCTCTTTTGTGTTGGTTGTTAGAAAATTTATCACCCAAATCTCCTTCTTAAGGACAGTATTGGCCCCTTCTTTTTATCACAACAATAAATTCCTTATGGTACCGAAGAAATATATTTATTTTCTATCTTGGAGATGTTATTAAGGAAGATATAAAGATAGCCAATGTTGCTCTCCACCTTGCTAAGGATTTTCGGTATGGTCAAGATGAGACTAGTCGAGTTCAGCAGGTTGTAGGCAACTATGTTGAAAAACAAATTAAATGGATCCCTCCTGATTCTCCATTTGTTAAGTTGAATATGGATGGTTTGGTGTTTAAAAATGGGAGAGATGCTTGTGGTGGTATCATTAGAGATAATGATAGTCGGTTCCTGGCTTGTTTTAGTGCAAACCTAGCTTTCTCCATGGTTACTTTAGCAGAACTTTAGGATATTTTAATGGGGGTAGAGTTGGCTATGAGTCTTGCTATGATCATGTTTTTATTGAGGTTGATTCGGCAGTTGCTGTTCGTCTTCTTCTGCATAATGACACTGATTTGCATTCATCTAGAGTTCTTATTCTGGCTATTAGGGAGAGATGCAACATGTTATCATGTTGGCGGATTCAACATCAATTTAGAGAGGTAACTCTTGTGCAGATGGATTGGCTAATTATGGTCAGTTTATCCTTTGGACGGTCATATTTTTCTTAGTTTACCTCCTTGTATTTCTTGCAAACTCCTTAAACATTTCTTTTTTTAGAACAATCATAATCTAGTTTATTTTTTTTAGACATTCTTGCCTCGCTGTTAATAAAAAAAAAGTTTAATCTATTTAAGATAAGTTTATTGAGCTAAATAAACCAACTCTTTTATTTTTATTTAAATAGATTATTTTTAATTAAAAAATTAAAAAAAAATAATTTTTGAACTAAACTACTAATTTTGGACCATTTTTTCTTTCAGTGTATTATTGGATTGAAATTTTAAATGTTTTTTATTAAAACTTAAAGTATTTAGGTTGAATTGTTAAAAAATTATTAAAAACATTAAAAAAGAAAGAAAAAATTAAACTGATTAAACAGATCGGTCTGCTTATTTTATAGGTTAACTCATTTATTTCACGAATTAATTAGATTAAACCCATTAAATTTCATTTTTACAGACGTAATATCAAAATTAAAAATCTGTCTGTTTATTAAACGGACAAAGTTAACGGACTTGGCCCAAACAGTCTTATTTTAAGGTCTCACCTATCCCCTTTTTTAACTTTTAATCTATAATTTTATTTTTCAAACAAAAGAGAAAAGAGAAAAAGCACTGTGCCGCCAAAATACGAACTCTATCACACTCAGAAAAAGCTTCATCGATCGCTTTCGCCATGGCCACCGCCAAAAGCAACAGGTGCATTTCCTCAACTCTTCTGATTCCTCTTCCATCGTTGCATTTTCTTTTTTCACCCGTTTCTCTTAGGGTTACAGTTTTACGAAATATTCAGTGTCAACTTTTTCCAACTACTTTCTTTAGAGTTTTCTCACTTTTTTTTCTCTTTCTTTTACTTTTTTTTTTTAATTTATTTTTGCTTCCATTAGAAATATCATTGTTGAGTAATGTATTATCTTTTTTATGCTAGTGAAAGGAATTCTTTCTGTGCAGATAATGAAATATCTCTAAACATAGGGTCTTGCATAGTTCTCCTTCTACATTGTTAACGTTTTCAATGAATTTCCTCGCTTCTTGGATGATTCTATTTGTTTCATTTTATTTATTTTATTGATGAAATTGTGTAAAAAGGTTGCAAGTTCTATGTTTTAGGGTTTAGGGTTTCTCTGTTTGGCATTGTCACTTTCTTCATTGAATTCATAACTTATTATTTGATTCATTTCCTTATCCATGAATTGCTTTAGAGTTTGCAAGTTCTATGTTTTAGGGTTTGATCTATGATCTGATTCTGATCAGTGATTTTATTTTAGAGTTTAACTTAATAGTGCATTGCTAATCCTTTCAATGAATTCCACTTATTAGTTGATTTTGATTTGATTTGATTTTATTGTTTGATCAATGCTTTTTTCAGATTTTGCAAGTTCTATGCCCGTGGAACATGTTTGAAAGGGGAGCTGTGTTGCTTCTCCCATGAGAGAAATGAGGCTTCTTCAGATGTAGGTGACGACTTTACAATTCTTGTATCTTCAGATGTAGGAGACTATATAGTTCTTTCTGTCTTCTATAGTACTATTTACCTACTAATTAATATATAATCTTTTTGTTCACACTTTGGTTTCTCCTTTGATAAACAGATTTGCTTGTTCTATCAGAAGGGCTACTGTGCTTATGGCAGTCAATGCAGGAATAGGCATGTCAAACCATCACAGGCATCAGCATCAGCTTCAGCAAATGGACCTGTATCTTTGGTTTCACAATCTGCCATGACTCATAGTGCTGCTAAGGGAAAGTTTACTTGGGTTCGGAAGGCGGATACGAAAGTGTTGTCACCAACTGACAAACACACTAGTAGCTTACAACACAAGAATCAACATTCTCAAGGGACTCATTGTGAAGTTGGTGAATCGAGCGCTCCTGCTATGCTGGATGAGAATTTGTTCTGTGAATTTGATGCGGC
Source organism: Arachis hypogaea (assembly GCF_003086295.3). Classification (NCBI taxonomy): domain Eukaryota; kingdom Viridiplantae; phylum Streptophyta; class Magnoliopsida; order Fabales; family Fabaceae; genus Arachis; species Arachis hypogaea. Next base: position 44,776,899 of record NC_092043.1, read on the forward strand.
CAACTGCACCTCAAGGGATAAGTGTACCAAAATTCATGGAATCCTCTGCTTGTACTGCAGAAAGCCTTGTCTGCATCCAACCAATCTGGAACAAAGGTCGAACCACATGAAGATATGCAAGGAAAAGGCTGAGATAATGAAGAATAGTCAAGATATAGAATGCAGTGTTTGCCTGGAGCGCGTTCTGCGGAAGCCTAGACCATCTCAGCGCAAGTTTGGTTTGCTATCTGAATGTGACCATCCTTTCTGTTTAGACTGCATCATCAGGTGGCGCAATATGGCCCCAACCAATGCAATGGACTGCCCTGTGTGCCGCAAGCATTCATCTTTTTATGTTCAAAGTGACATTTGGTATGCTACAAAGGAAGAAAAACAGGCAATTATTGACAATTACAAGGCGAACTGCAAGTAATTTCTTCTCTATTTTTCTTTCTTCTGCAGAGTCTTTATTTGGAATTGAATGTTTAGTGATTGGTTTGTTTCCTTGAAATTATCTTTGGCAATTGGTTGAGTTGATCTAATAAGATGCATGCATCTAAATATGGTCTGTTATCCTGTTTAGTTCGCTTTACTCAAATTAGTGAACTCGGGTCCACTAATATGCATTCATTGCACCGGAGTCCATATTTTCGTGTTAAAAAGAGCTCTTACACTCAGTCGAGTCTAATTAGCGAACTATCTGATGATCATGATTATTTTTTATCTTTTTCCAGGTTGATTGATTGCAAGTATTTTAAATTTGGAACCAGGCAGTGCCCTCATGGAACTAGTTGTATGTATAAGGTAATCGAGTTTCCATCTCTCTCGTAGTTTCTTTTATTTTATCCATGCCTGCCTCATTTTAAACGTGACTATGTAAGCAATATCAGACATAGAGCAATAAAATGCGGTCTCCATGTCTCTCTTTTCATTAAGATGGATATTCTCACTATGTCTTTCTATGCACCTATACATGTTCTCTAAAGCTCTGTCAGGTTTCTGCCCCAAGATGGAAATATATAGAAATAGAAATAGAAAAACAAAAGACAGAAAGATGTTTGGAAAGAAGGAAATATATAGAAACAGGAAAAAAATTGTTTTATAGACAGAAATGTACATATTTTCTTCACAATCCAAAATGGGGGACACAACAACGGACAGAGATGGAAATTTTTATCAGTTAAGAATGGTGTTGGAAGAAAGTAGATGGTGGTTTGGTGTCGATGGTAAGAAGATGGAAGCAAAACTGACTCTTAAATTTTTCAATCTTTGTATCCTTTTTTTGCCAAACAAGATACAGAGACAATTTTTTATGTCTCTATCCCAATGTCTCTGTCTCCAGCTCCATATTTATGTTTCAGTACAATATCCAAACAGAGCTTAATTGTGTTTTGACTTTTGTCACTCCTTGAATTGGATTATACATAACCTTTTGTTACAAAATCAACATGACTATATTAGCATTTTATAATCTGCGAAACTCCTTCCAACCAAATGCGGCTTGATTTCTAACCAGATGTGTAATAAAGATGTGTTGAGAGTATATTCCCTTGAATTTTTTATTTTTGGAATCGGAGCGTTTAAATAGCTGATAACTGATGCCTCATTGCCAAATGTTCATGAGAATCTTAATAATAACAAATCCAAAATGAATAGGAAGTTCTCCTTTTTTTAGTCACTTCCGAATCTTTGCTTTGTTTATTGACATATTAATATTGTTTATTTATTTATTTTATTGCAACAGTTTAGCAAATGACCACCCTGATGATATTTTGATTCTTGCTTTCAGCATGCTGTAAAACCTGTCTTGCGCAAACAGAGGCAAACCAGGCCACAACCTCAAATTGGAGGAGACAATCTCAACAAATATGACATCATGTCTCAGCTCAGTGAATTTGATTTGCATCCTCATGAGTTTTATTCCATCTTGAAAGACATGGAGTGGTTCGATGATATGAGTGCAATGGAGAAGATGGCTTTAGCTGATGAACTGGCTGGTCCTACTTACGGAGATTCACATTTCTTTCCCCAGGATGATTTCTTTGATAGTGATGATGATTTTGATGATGAAGATTTCGATCCTATTGATGCTGCAATATCATCAATTATGATGTCTGGTATGCCAGTATTTGGATTCAGTGATGACGAATACAGCAACAATGAAGCCAGGGATGGCAAAGACAGTGATGGCGAATCCATTGACGATGATTGATGGATTTAATTAAGGTTTAGTTATAATGCCGTCTTTAACTTGCTTTTGAAGAATATGAACACCTAGCTGTTTTGGGACAAAATGTTTGGATATTTTAAACTGTCTACAACTTTAGGAATAAACAAAATGCTATATGATGGTGAAATTTATTTTGCAGCCTAATATTCATGTCTGTCTGTCTTTGGAATTTTCTTATTATATATATATTGTTGGCTCAGCAATAGAATTATAATGCAACAATAATGGAAGAAAGAAATCTGTGAGAATATGTATTGAAAGATTCAGCAAATGCAAACGTATGATGGTCACACTTTCCCTCACTTTGAGTCTAGGGAAATTAGACTCCTCACTCTCAAGTTGTTATTCTTCTTTGCTGTCATTCTATTCTCCCCATACAATATAACCCTTTCTTGAATATCCCCATCCTAACTAACTCCTCTGGCTTCCTTCACAATGCTTTCCATTTACTTCCCCATCTAGTAGTCCTCCATCCAATTGAGGGATTTTCTCACATTCTTACCAACTGGGCTTGCTTCCTTAGTTGATCCAGCTCCAAGTTCTGTAATCTCTTCTATTGGGCTTGTTTGTGAGGCTGAGTTAGAGCGCTTGTATCAGCTATCCCCTCCTCGACAATGACCTTGCTCTCAAGGTCCAATTCTGGAAACATATGCAGCAGCTAGTCGAAGTCCACCCAAGTTGTCTCCTCCCGTGGTAAGCCCTCCTAATCCACGAGGACCTGGTCCACTTGTTTTTCATCTCTCGAGACGGAGTGCTTCCCTAAAATCGCCGTAGGTGCAGGTTAGAACGTTGTGGGTGCTGCAGCCAGCCCCAGGGTCGAGGCAGTACGCCACCTTCCCAACACGTCGCGGGATGTGGTTAAAGAAGCGCTTGCCAAGCTCTGGATGCTCCCTATGAAAGAGGGATATTTGAAGGTAAGGCTTCAACTTGAGCAAAACCCAATCCCCCTCTTTGAATTCCTTGTCACAACGGTGCTGGTTTGCTTGTTTCTTCATGCGGGTTCTTGCGTGGTGCAGGTAAAAACCCAACTCATCATTCAATATCTCACGGGGAGCAACAGGGCAGTAGCTAGGGGGCAAGTTCATTGGGAAATCGTGCATTGCCTCATGCGGTGTCATCTGTATTGCAGAGTGAATGAGCTATTATAGCAAAATTCGGCCTGGGGAAGAAAGGCCACCCATTGTTGCGGCTGCGAATGAGAGAAAGCACGTAGGTACTGCTCAAGGAAATTATTAATGACCTCAATCTGACCGTCACTTTGCGAATAATACGCCGTACTGTAACATAGTTGGCTACCGGTGAACTCAAAGAGGCTGCACCAGAAGCGATTGAGGAAGACTGAAGACGGGGTCTCGGTCAGAAATAATGATAGAGCGAAAGCCGTGTAATTTAACCACCGATGCAATAAAGACTTGCAACTGAACTCGCAGTGAAGTCGGCTCTCAGAGGTTCAAAATGAGCAGTTTTGTTGAACGATCAACCACCATATAATAGCAGTATATCCTGCTGACCTGGGTAACTGAACAATAAAGTCTATTAAAAGTTCTATCCATGGTCCACACAACATAGGTAAGGGGTTGAGGAGTCCTTGAGATTTGGAAGTCATGTATTTGGTAGATTGGCATATGCTGCATTTCTGAACAAATTTTTACATATCTCTATGCAGGCCTGGCCAAAAAAAATAAATCACCAACAACCTTATAACTCTTAAGTACCTTAGGATGCCCCGTCATAGGCGTCGCATGAAATTCATTAAGTAGCTGAGTACGAAGGCCCTCAAAATCTGGCACCCAGGAGTGTCAGGGTCCTCCCACGTAACCCAAGAGTGATGGAGTCAATGAGGTATTGACAGTTGAAAAGGCTTGTAGGCAGGTGATAAACTCTAATTTTGTGGTTTATTTTATGTTGAATTTAGTGGATTTTATCAACTTATCTCACATTTATTCAATGAAATAGCATGGTTTTGTGAATTTCTCCTAACTTGTGCTTAAGAGTAAAAACATGCATTTTAGGTCCTTAAATTGCTAAATTTAATTCACTTTAATTCCAGTCGACGTCTTGATGTGTTTGATGAAGTGATTTCAGCAGGCCTCGGAGGGTTCTTCACCCTGTCTTGATAAGGCATCAGCAGCTAAGTTCGTCTTGCCAGATTGATACACTACCTTAAAGTCAAATCCCAATAACTTTGTAAGGTAATACTGCTGTTTTGGTGTAAGGACCACCTGGTTCATGAGTTCACAAAGACCCTAATGATCGGTCTTAATGTAGAACCGACTCCCCAGCAAGTAGTGCCGCCACTTGGCCACTGTCTGGGTAATAGTATAAAGCTCCTGAATATAAGGCAAAGCAACTGACAAGTGCTGGTTAAGCTTTTTACTAAAGTAAGCTATAGGATGTCCCTGCTGTGATAGTATTGCTCCTATGCCATGACCCGAGGCATCCATCTTGACCATGAAAGGTTGAGAGAAATTTGGAAGAGCCAACATTGATGTTTGTGTCAGGGTTGATTTGAGTCTCTCAAAAGCAAGGTCAGCTATGTGGCCCCAATGGAAGTTGTTGTGCTTGAAAAGTTCTGTCAATGGGGCAGCGAGGTGTGCATACTTAGCCACAAAGCAACGGTAATACCTGTGAGGCCAAGGAACCCATGCAGTGGTCTCAGGTTGGAAGGCCTGGGCCAATCGACGATGACAGCAATCTTAGAATTATCTACCTAAACTCCATGTTTAGTCACCACATGTCCCAAATACTCAACCTGTTGCTGACAAAAAATACATTTAGAGAACTTGGCAAGGAAGTGGTGTTGCTGCAACACAGCGAGGGCTGTCTTAAGGTGATGTAAGTGCTCTTCTTTGAATTTGTTGTAAATTAGAATATCATCGAAAAATGCAGTGATGAACTTCCAGAGATAAGGGCCAAAGACTTTGTTTATAGTGGCTTGGAAGGTAGAAGGAGCATTGGTGAGACCAAAGGGCATAACAAGAAACTCGTAAGGTCCTACATGAGTCCGAAAAGACGTCTTTGGAATGTTGATATCATGCACTCGAATTTGGTGATACCCGAACGCAAGTCTATCTTAGAGAAATATTCTACACCACACAACTCATAAAAAATTTCATCAATGGTGGGGATTGAAAACTTGTCTTTTATTATAATAGCATTGAAAGCACGATAATCAACACAAAAACGCCAGCTCCCATCCTTCTTCCATACCAGTAACACCGGACTAGAGAAGACAATGTAACTCTCTCGAATGTCTCGGCTTACAGCATCTCTGCCACTAATTTCTCAATCTCCTCTTTTTGGTAATGGGGGTAATGATAGGGGCGACATTCACCATATCAACACCTTGTTGCAAATGTTTTTCGATATCCCGTGGTAGAAGTAATTGATTAGGTTCTTAAAACACCTTTTGGTATTCATGTAGTAATTGTAGCACTTGCTCATCTTGTTTTGGTGATTCTGAAGTAGGGTCAATTGGCTCAAGCACACATAAGTGGAGGAAGGAAGCAATCTTATTAAGAGCCCTGTTTTCAATTGCCCCAGGTTGGAACAATCGCTCACCCTAAAGCTTAACATGCATATCCCCAACCTTAAATTCCATGGCCAAGTTCAAATAGTTCATAGTAACATCGCCTAACTGCATTAGCCAGTGCCCCCAACACCACGTGTATATAAATTGGTGCATAATCCATAAGTCTAGCATTATAGTTCTTTAAAAAATTACTTTGTATTTTTTTCCTTTTAAAAATTATAAGTTCATTGCAAAATATTTTAGTGTTTAAGTTCTTATACATCTATAGGTTTATTACAAAATTTTTCGACACGCATTTCTTTTTTTTTTTTTGGTAGATTGAGGGGCCAAAGGCCCGGGACAAAGAAAAAACTAAACGGTTACATTACGAAGCATAGAAGCCCCAAAAATATCATCAACAACTATGAAACTAAGCAAGAGTGAAAGTGAGTTCCAATATCTAATCTCCAGGTTCTGTTTCAGGCTATGGATAGCCAAAATTTTTCGACACGCATTTCTATTGAGCAGTAACGCTCAATTACGAAGTCAATAAAGTTGAAGATTTTATAATTCTTTTTCAATCAGTAGCCAAGGTGTCCATGAAACAGTCAAACCTTTTGTCTCGGTTTGACCAATAAACGCTTACTGGCCTGATTTGATTGGGTCTTATGTCTTATTCAAACTCAATATCTTGTCCAAAAAAAAAACAATAAAAAAAGCGCTTAATCTCCGACCAAAAACGGAACACTCCCATAATCTTTTTAAATCTTGTAATTTTCAATTCATAATAAAGCATAAGACTTTTAAAACAATATTTATTTTGTATTGGAATATTTTATTTTGCTATTTTCACACTTTTTTTTCTAACGATAAACCAAACCCAAGTTGATTATTAAACTCATTGGCTCATTGCCAACTTGAATGAGTTATTTAGAATAAATAACCCGTTAAAATTTGAGTATAATCTTACAACGATTGAGCATTGAACATTTTACATGTGGAACGAGACTCTTTTTTATATTTGATTTAGGCATCTTAGTTGTAGGTACTATAAGTAAACACTTTTAAATAAAAGTAGGTAGAATTACACTAAACTACAATCAATCTCGAAAGAAATAGTAAAGTATTCTAAACTTAAATCTTAATGTGAAAAAGGTTTCCACCAAAATCAACAATTCTGAAATCATTTGGGTTTGTTCCAAATAGCAGCTAATGTAACCTCTAACGTGGAAGAAGTAAACATTCTATCCGTTACACCAACATTGTTGTAATTAACTAATAGCCTTATTTAAACATGACATTACTAATTAAGAAAATTATGAATATCTGTCTCCAACTAAATCATCATGTGTATTGTTTCTCAGTTTTTGTTATATTTATGAGCTGGCTAATAAACATTCGTCTTTATTTTGGTCATGGCATTGTTTTGAACTTTATAATATATAGAAAAGAACGATACTTTATTGCGGCTAAAGCTGTTACGAAACCATATGAAAACAAACAATGCATTCATGCTGCCGAAAGATTAGTCCAACAACAAAGTGACGTATCTTATTGTCCAAGTTACTGATTTTCCTTCCTTTCCCATTATTCTTTTTCTTCAAAACACAACCACCCAAAAAAAGGAAAAAGAAAAACAAATACAAAAAAAAAAGCATTCAACTTTTATTAACTTACACCCGTGATTCGTTGTATTGTCTCCAGTAGCATGTATACAACAAAAATTCCTAAAATAGGTGAATCTTAGTTTTCATCCTTATAATCTTTATTCTGTCTTAAAAGAAGTTAGAAGTTTATTTATTCTGATTTTGTGATTAGTCTTCTCCACTAAAAACTTACATGCTAGCTAGTCCATGCCCTCTTTTATTAGTTTTAATGCTACATCTTTTCAAACCTAGTTGTTCACCACACTAACCTCTTAATCCATTCAATGTAATTCACTTTATTCATTTCAACCTTACTAACACTGCATTTGAATAATTCAATAGGGAAATTTCAACCAAAAAACTTCAACTTTCCTTCGTAATTATTTAAAAATTTTAGTTTAGTTTTCTTTTTAATTTTTAATTTAATCTGTTTATATTACAAAATTAATTTTTGACTTCTACCTAAAATTTATCGAAGTTAATTAAGCATACTCTAATCTTGCCCATACAACATGAAACTGTATAAGAAACAGAATCATCAAGAGAGATAACAAACAGTGGCATAGGAGCAATTAAGAAGAAAAATGAAGAATGAAAAGTATATCAATAATAATGAGCTGTGTATTTATATATAATATAATCATATATTACATCATAATAAATTATAGACATGAATGACACTATGAGGATCATATCAGAATTCCTCTTATTTCCCTCTATCACCTACAACAAATTAACAATAATAAATCATAGCTAATCAAGAATAATACATGAAAATCTCATCATAATAATAATAATAAGAACAACGAACTCTCTCTGTATATATAGATAATCACTCCGTAAAAAAGAAGTCAATCAAATTTAGTTCTTCAACACGGCAAGCATGGAAACCACCAACGAGGCAACCATCATTGCCGCCGAGCCGGAGATGGATCCAGCTGCTCCGGCATCAGGAGACGGCGCCGGAGACGAAGCTGGAGACAAGTCTTGTGCGGAAGCAGAAAGTGCGAACAGAGCAACACAGAGTACGACGGCGAATGTTCTGAATGATGCCATTGCTGAGTTGAGTTTGAGAAAATGAAAGAAAGCTGAAAAACAGAGAATGAATGTGGAGAAGAGTGTGAGGGATGAAAAGGAAGGGAAAGAGGAAGGAGTATTTATAGGGAGATGTAGGAGGGGTGGGGCCCAGTGAAACGTGGACAGCTGGCAAAGGGTGGGTGGGTGTGTGTGGCCCATGAACATGAGGAAGGAACGTGTCTTGTTGGCGCGTCACGCGTGAACCCTCTATGGCGGTTGCTTACCCGGTATTCAATGATACATCAATCTACATATATATATATATACAAACCAAATTTATATACAATAAAAAGCATTTTAGAAAATAAAATTGTGTACAAAATTTTATTTATATCCTTTAACTTCATAAAATCTCAAATTAAATTTTGATGATTAACAAATTAAAAATATAATTTAATAATTTTTTAAAAAATGATATTATATGTAAAGATTTTTTAATAATTAAATCCAACTAAATTAGTCCAACTATAATAAAATCATTCTCAAAATGATATGCATGATACGCGCTTCAGTGTTTAACTAGCGTATAATTCAAAGAGCTTACACTACATGTACAAGCTTTTCTACACTTTTTACAGCACATAAATTTTTAAAATATAACACACAAAAATTAGAACGTAATACAAACTTATCGATATAGCACACAAATTTTTGAATCATAACACATAAATTTTTGAAGTACAGCACAAGAATTTTCGCTACTCCAAAATTTATGTGTATATTTTTTATTGGGTTCTGTTAGACATTTTTTTTTCTCTTTTTTTTCATAGTATGTAAACCAATCAATGTTCATTGCAAGCCAATATTCCATTACAGGTTCCATTTTTCAAAAAACACATACATACCAAAAGGTGTTATTAACATTCTCTTTTAAGTATGTCATCCTACCCCATCGTTATTAACTTTATGTGCAATTTCAACATTTTTTAGTGGTTAGGATACGCAGAGAGTGTGGCATGACAATCTTCAAATGTAACCAATACATCTCTTTTGTATTCATGGAATGCTGTCCTTAGATGCAAGAGGTGCGAATTAGTTTTGAATGCAATGGCTCTTGAAACGTTCAGCAATCGCCTCGTCTTTCTTGCAGTTATCCATTAACGCTGCAAACACCATACCAGATCACATATGTAAATCAAACAAATGAAACAATATATACCCCTTCATTTTTATAGCATACAAGTAATCAAAACTAATAAATTGGTAGCTCAAACTAATTTGACAGATATCATTAAACAAATTTTGATTTATCATAGCACAGTTCAGCATAACACACAAATTCATATATATAGCACAAAAATCAGAATCATAGAATAACACTAATTTTTCAAACAATTCAATTAAAGAAAACTAATATCATCATAAATAACCATAATCAAGAAAAAAGATATATACAATAGCACATAAATATCGAATATAGAAAAACAACACAAGTAATCGAAGTTAATAGTCTAATAACTCACACTAATTTGTTAAAAAATTATTACACATTCTGATTTATTACATTACACAAATATTTAAGCATAGCACATATTTTTGTCAATATAACAAACAAATTCACACATATAGCATACAAATTGCATAGAAAAATAATATAAGAGGTATTGTACCTTTTCAATTTCACTCAATAAAAAAGATACATCCAATTTACAAAAAAAAAAATAATAAATAAATAACAACAACAACAAAAAGATAATGGTAGCAACAACAGTAGTGACGACGATAATAATAATAATGGCGACACTAATGATGATGATGTTGAAAGAGGAGAAAGAGAGAAAGAATGTGACTGAAATTTTAAATTTTAATAATTTGATTAATTTGGTTAATGAAAATACTTGAACACCTAGCATTTTGTTTTAAAACTGCCATCTAATTATACTTAAAAGAGTTTCTATTTAAATAATATAAACAAATTAAGTAAATTCTAAATATATATGAGAAAGCGTTAAACAACTTTGTACTTCATAGTTTTTTTTTTATAAACTGATCCAATAGTGATCTCTGACCCTAAAAAATTTAAGAAAAGAATATCTGAAATTATTAGATTAATAAATTATTTAATTTGAGACTTACTTAAGAAATTCACTTGAATAACTAAACTTTTTAAATTGGTGGATATCCAATATGAATCATTGCTTAATCTTAAAAATTTTTATAGAAAAAATATCCAAAATTTTTAAATTGGTAATGAGTCAATCTGAGTTATTTTATAAGCGTGAGAAGAATTGAAAAAACAATATGTAACGTTTTTAGGTTAGTGGAACATTCAATTCGAGTATTGTCTAAAAACGTCAATAGAATTTATAAATTTTTTGGGTTAAGTTGCGATTCAATTTGAATCAAATGCTTAGTTTGAGAAGATTTAACGAAAGAATATTATTTATACACTCATTCTAATAATAAACCAAAACTCTCAAATTACTTGAGAATTAGACGGAAACGTTTTATATCAAATTAGTATACATCGTCTATATACATTTTTTATTTAAACTCTTATCTCTTTATTTTTAAAATTTATCATTTATATTGCGAGTAAAAGTGGATTTTAATTTTATTCAAAATACCTCAATAAACCTTTTATTTTTAAAAGTTTTTTTTAAGTCAATTTAAACTTCAAAAAATATGCTTTATAACCTATCTAAATATTTCAAATATTTTTTGAGGAACCTCATATAAAGCTTTTGAACTTATACACACTAATATTTTCTAATGCATACGAATTTTAAGATTTGAAAAGATTTTAATATCTTGTTTCAAATTTATAAAGTTTATAAAAGTTTGTCAATCAATTATCATTATATTAGGTTGCATTTGTTTCTAAAAATAGAGACATAAAATTTAGTATTTTTGTATTTTATTTAGTAATAAATTAAAAATAAATTATAAAAATTCAATTTATTATTATTATTTTTATTTAAAAATTTGAGAAAAAATATAATAATAAAAAATATAATTATAAAAAATTAACACAAATAATAAAAAAAAATTACGTTTTTTGTTAGCCTTCTTGTCAATATGAACATAAAATACATTAATTCGATTTTTTTAGATATAATGTTTCTATCATATTTTATCTATTAAATATAATTTTATATTTTTATATCTCTGTCTCAATATCATGTCTCGGTAAACAAAGGCGATTATAATGAGTTAATGACAACTACCAATGGCACCTCAACAAGATTGCAAGGAATTCATGACTTTCGGGAAGGACCAAGTAATAGCTCTTCATGCATGTAACCACCAACTTCCCCTGTATACACCTGTTGGTTACGGTAGTTTGTCCACTTAGCTTTTTCAGGTTTATACCAAACTTCACTATGTTTTTCTTTATAATAATAATAATAATAATAATAATAATAATAATAATAATAATAATAATAATAATAATAATAATAATAATAATAAAAACTTTAAATAAAAGGTAAAACAACAAAATAAAACTTATCTAATGTATACTTTGTTATATTTGTTTATCTTTTAAAAAATAATGTAACTTAACAACAATAAAAAATCAATTACGCACACATGTACGAAGTATATCTGTCGCACTGCAAATATATATCATGTATATTCAGATATTCTATTCATTTATATCCCTATTTGTTAATTATAATATACTTTCAATGTTACAAAGCATTTTTATTCTAAATTTTCAGTCTATTTTAAATCCAAAATATGTTCAGATATATGGAACTATTGATATACTATTCTCAACTAATTTTGTTTTATAGGTTTAATATTAAATTACTATAAATATTTTAAATAATTAAATTAATATTTTCTTACATTTTTGTGTTTACAAAGGTGAATTATATTTCTAAACATAGAAATTCTTAGTTTCAGATTTTAAGACCTATAAAATAAATCTTGATATAAAACTAATAATAAAAAATGTGCGTATTATTTATTGCCAACAAATTATAATAATTTAAATAATATAATCTTTTCATTATCATATATAAACAAAAATGTGCTCTCTATTATCAAATCTTAAACCAAAATTTGGATTAAAGTACCATTATCATTTTTGGTGAATGATTAAAGTATCATAATTGGTTGCTTAGTCTTATGGTGATTCTCTCTCTAGAATGCTCGTTGTCTCTCTAGAAAATTGTGTGCTGTATAATGATGTGTGGTTGTAATGTGTTGTGTTGGTCTTTGGCCGCTACACTATACAGCTAAAGATTCGTTGACACTGCAATGTGGACACTTTTGCTTAGTCTTTCAACTTCACAAGCCATGTAATTAAAGCCTCCCACCTTTCCCTTCATTATGTCAATCACTCAATTAATACGGCAAAATTGTAATAAGTAATCATCTGCTCATCATAGTTTTAAGTTAGCAAACTGTCACGACCTTGGACACACTCCAACGCTACCATTCCGGCACTCGGACTTACTCAACCTCTTGAGCTAAGACCAAGTCAGCCTAACCCTCAATACTTAGCAAAAAAGCTAAGAACACAAGAGAACACAAGAAAAAGGAAGCTTGGTGAATAGAACACTTTAGTACTCAAGTATGGTTACAAATGATTCATACACCCTCACACTAACTCTCACCTCTTATTTATAGCCATCCACCTCCTCAATGGATGGTTAAGATTAAATCTAATCAATGGTCTAGATTAATCATCTAGAACCTTCTTTATAAATATCTATCCTACCACTACTTTCTAAATACTTCTAGATTGTTCCATACAACTCTTCATACTTTTATATCAATCCACACTCTTCTAGAATATTCTATGATCTTCTAGAGTCTTCTAGAACCTTCTAGGGTATTCCAGAAACTTCTAGGACATTCTAGAACGTTCCAGAACCATCTAGAGTATTCTCAAACACTCCAGAAAACTATACAAATACTGTTAAATCTAACCTTCTAAAAATTTACCGTGACATTCTCCCCCACCTAATGCGCAGATGTCCTCGTCGCATTCTATTCATGATAGCGCTCTAGGTGTTCTTGGAATTGCCACAGATCTTCACGAGCTTCCCAACTAGCTTCAGTTATCGGAAGTCCTTTCCACTTGATCAAGTATTGGATACTTGGTGGTACTTCTCTTCGTCGCACGATGCGATTAGCTAAGATCTCTTCGATTTCTTTATCAAAGGATCTAATCACCACAGGCGGAGCACGACTCGAATCACCTCTACTCGGTTCATCTTGGTCTTCGTGATATGGTTTAAGCATACTCACATGGAAGACCGGGTGGATCTTCATAGAGGGAGGGAGTTGTACTTTGTAAGCAACTTCCCCAACACGTCCAATAATCTCAAATGGCCCTTCGTATTTACGGATTAAGCCTTTATGAACCTTGCGAAAGGCTTTGAATTGTTGTGGAAGACGTTTGATCATTACCTTGTCTCCCACTTGATAGCTTGCATGCCTCCTCTTCTTATCTGCCCATTTCTTCATCCTCTTTGCAGCTTTGTCGAGGTAAGAACGAGTGACATCTGCTTGTTCTTCCCAAGACTTAATCATATGATAAGCTCCAGGGCTCTTCCCTGAGTAGGGGGAAGGAAGAGATGAGGTGTAAGCGGTTGTCCAGTCACAATCTCGAACGGACTCTTCCCTGTAGACTCACTCCTTTGCAAATTATATGAGACCTGAACAATGTCGAGGAGTTTTGTCCAATCTTTCTGATTAGCGCTTACAAAATGCCTCAAGTAACACTCGAGTAAGGCATTCACTCTCTCAGTCTGCCCATCGGTTTGAGGATGGAAGCTTGTTGAAAAATGAAGCTCTGACCCAAGGAGTTTGAACAGTTCTGTCCATAGTCGTCCTGTGAAGCGTGGATCTCGATCACTAATGATGCTTTTAGGCAATCCCCAATATTTCACCACATTCTTGAAGAATAGTCGTGCTGCCTCCTCTGCAGTGCAGTCAGTAGGGGCGGGTATAAAGGTAGCATACTTTGAAAATCGATCCACTACCACGAGAATAGATCCAAACCCCTCAGACTTCGGTAAGGCAGAAATGAAATCTAGAGAGACACTTTCACACGGTCGCTCTGATGGAGGCAGAGGTTCCAACAACCCGCTTGGTGTCTTGTTTTCAATCTTATCTTGTTGGCACACAAGACAAGTTTTCACATAGCTCTCTACTTCATCTCTCATTTGAGGCCAATAATAAGAAGATTCAATGAGTGCCAAGGTCCTTCGCTGACCTTGGTGACCATCCCACTTGGTGTCGTGGCATTCTCTCACTAATTTTCTTCTTAGATTTTTCCATTTAGGGACGTATAGTCTTCTCCCTTTAGTGTAGAGAAGGTCATTTTCTAGCCAAAATCTTTTGGTCTTACCTTCTCTAGCCAACTCCACCAACTTCTTGGCTAATGGATCGTGATGCAACTCTTCCTTGATGGTGTGCACAATATCTCCTTCAACCATAGAAATGGCCGCCAATTCAGCCTTGCGACTCAGCGCATCTGCTACCACATTAGTCTTGCCTGACTTGTATTCAAACTCAAAATCAAACTCAGCCAAGAAGTCCTGCCACCTAGCTTGTTTGGGGCTCAACTTCTTTTGAGTTTGGAAGTAGCTTGTAGCCATATTGTCTATCTTGACGATAAAGTGTGAACCAAGCAAGTAGTGACGCCAAGTTCTCAAACAATGCACTATCGCGGTCATCTCCTTCTCTTGGACGGTGTATCGCCTCTCTGTATCATTCTACTTGCGACTCTCAAAGGCAATCGGATGTCCTTCTAGCATTAGAACCCCTCCAATGGCATAGTCAGAAGCATCAGTGTGGACTTCAAATACCTTTGAATAGTCGGGTAGTGCTAGTATTGGACCTTCTGTGATTGCAGCCTTTAACTCATCAAAGGTCTTTTGACACTCCTTTGACCATTCCCAAGTGTGATTCTTCCTGAGAAGATCAGTTAATGGTACAGCCTTGGCGGAGTATCCCTTGATAAACCTCCGATAGTAATTGGCCAACCCAAGGAATGACCTCAATTCAGATACCTTGTTTGGCGGCTCCCACTCTTTGATAGCTTTCACCTTTCCTTGATCCATGCAGAGAGTTCCACCTTTAATGATGTGTCCCAAGAAGTGGACTTCGTCCCTTACAAAGGAACACTTTTCCTTCTTCACATATAGGTTATTCTCTCGCAAGATCTTGAACACGGTTCGTGAGTGTTCTACATGTTCCTCCAAAGTATTGCTATAGACAACAATGTCATCCAAGTAGACCACTACAAACCGATCAAGGTAAGGTCGAAAGATCTCGTTCATCAAGGTACAGAAGGTCGCAGGAGCATTGGTCAAGCCAAAAGGCATTACCAACCACTCATACGATCCATACCTCGTGACACACGTGGTCTTAGGCTCATCACCATTATCCTGACCTCAAATCTAGCTTTGAGAACCACTTGGCTCTACCAAGTTGATCAAACAAATCGGCTATCAAAGGAATGGAATATTTGT
Organism: Arachis hypogaea; assembly: GCF_003086295.3. Classification (NCBI taxonomy): domain Eukaryota; kingdom Viridiplantae; phylum Streptophyta; class Magnoliopsida; order Fabales; family Fabaceae; genus Arachis; species Arachis hypogaea. The sequence continues at coordinate 44,792,775 of NC_092043.1, forward strand.
TCTTAATGGTTACCTTGTTCAGTGCTCGATAGTCGACGCATAGTCTCACTGAACCATCATTCTTCTTTTGGAACAAGTCGGGTGCGCCATAAGTTGCCTTCGATGGACGGATGAATCCAGCATCTAGCAAATCCTTGAGTTGCTTCTTCAACTCTTCAAGTTCTGGCGGTGCCATCCTATAAGGTGTTGAGGCGGGCGACTTTGCTCCTGACTCCAATTCAATCTTGTGGTCCACCTTCCTCCTAGGTGGTAGTTGTTTTGGCAACTCGGGAGGCATCACATCCTTATTTTCTTCAAGGACTTCCTTGATTTTGGGAGGAACGTCTTCTCTTTCAAATGTTGACTCCTCTTGTAATAGAGCCAAATATGTAATCTCTCCCTTATTGAACCCTTTCTTGAGTTGCATAGAAGAGAGTATCGGTGGTCCTCCAACTTTAGAGACTGTAGGGACCATGCATGAAGACCCTTTCTCCATGACGCATACTACGTTGTAGTATGGCATAGGTATTATATTTGCCTTCCTTTGCAAGTCAAGCTCGATGACTATTTTAAAATCATCCATGGGTGCTACTAAGAAATCTACAACGCCCTTCCAAGAACCAAGAGTCATCTCAACCCCTTTTGCTACTCCCTTAAGGGGTTCACCCTTGGTGTTCACGGGTTTGAACCAACCATTCTTTTCGGTGATCTTCAACCCAAGCCTCTTTGCTTCATCAGGCGTGATGAAGTTGTGTGTAGCACCAGTGTCGATCATAGCCATGACAGGTTTTTCATTGATAAAGGCTTTGACATACATCAAGCCTTTCTTTTCTGCAGTGCTTGCCTCTTTGCCCTTCACAGCATTTATGTGCTGGATGGATCCAACACACTCAGTTACTTGAGTTTGGGCCTCTCGTTCCTCGGCGATAGATGCCAGAGTCCCTAACTTGGGACAGTCCTTCATTTGGTGTGGTCCCTTGCACACGAAGCATCCTCCTTTAAGTACGAAAACCTTCTTATTTTCCTTGTACTCTTTCTTTGAAGAGTATTTTCCTTCCTTCTTGGTTGAGAAACTCTTCCCCTTGTCTCCCCCACTTTTAGAAGAACTAGGCTTGGAAGAAGACTTGGGTTTAGAGTCTCCCCTATGATACTCAGTGAGCGTGGTGGCCTCATCGACATCCTTAACATCCCTTCTTTGTAGTTCTTGCTTTGCCCAAGGTTGGAGTCCATCAATGAAGAAGAACAATGCATCCTCTGATGCTAAGTTGGGGATTTGAAGTGTGAGAGTAGTGAACTCCTTTACATAGTCGCTAATCGTACTCTTGTGCTTCAACTCCCTCAACTTCTTCCTTGCTTCATAAACCACATTCTCAGGGAAGAATTGTCTTTTCAACTCCCTTTTGAAATCTTCCCATGTGGTTATGTTGCAAGTACCCTTCTCTATATCTACGCTCTTTCTCCTCCACTACAAAGTAGCATTATCAGAAAGATAGAGAGCTGCAGTGCGTACCTTTATTGCTTCTTCGACCACCCCTTGGCCTTCAAAGTACCTTTCCATTTGCCATAGGAAGTTCTCCACCTCTCGAGCGTCCCTCACGCCCTTGAACTCCTTTGGCTTTGGGAGATCAATCTTTGTCATCTCCCTTATAATGGTTGGTCGAGATTTTGCCTTCTCGAACCAAACTCGAACTTCCTCAAATAGCTTCAAGGAATTCTCAAGCTTCTCTTCGATTTGGAGCATGCTTTCTTTGAAAGCATCTAATTCTCCTAACACGTGAGCCTCGAGGGTCTCCTTACCATGTTCTATCCTTTGGAAGCGCTCATCCATAGAGGATAGAACATTTTCTAACATAGAAACTCTTTCTTCTAAGAAGTTAGAGTCCTTACCTCTAGGCTCACTTGAAGAACGGATCTTCTTGCCTCCCCATTGAGAAGGAATAGCATCCCTTCCCCTTTGAGACTCAACATGCTCCATAGTGATATTAGAAGCCATTCCCACAAACCACTTGTGCTCCCTCTCGAACCTTGCTCGGATACCAAGTTGTTACGGCCTTGGACACACTCCAACGCTACCGTGCCGGCACTCGGACTTACTCACCCTCTTAAGCTAAGACCAAGTCAGCCTAACCCTCAATACTTAGCAAAAAAGCTAAGAACACAAGAGAACACAAGAAAAAGGAAGCTTGGTGAATAGAACACTTTAGTACTCAAGTGTGGTTACAAATGATTCACACACCCTCACACTAACTCTTACCTCCTATTTATAGCCATCCACCTCCTCAATAGATAGTTAGGATTAAATCTAATCAATGGTCTAGATTAATCATCTAGAACCTTCTTTATAAATATCTATCCTACCACTACTTTCTAAATACTTCTAGATTGTTTCATACAACTCTTCATACTTTTATATCAATCCACACTCTTCTAGAACCTTCTAGGGTATTCCAGGAACTTCTAGGACATTCTAGAACGTTTCAGAACCATCTAGAGTATTCTCAAACACTCCAGAAAACTATACAAACACTGTTAAATCTAACATTCTAAAAATTTACTGTGACAAAACTCTTTAAATAATAAGTTTAATTTTCATGCATGATAATGTAAAATATTTTATATATTTATTTAATTATATTTATTTTTTTAAATTATTATTTATAAAATTAAAAAAATAATTATTTTTATTATATAATTAGAGATATATATAAAATTATTTTATATTAATAATATATTAAAATTAAATTTTAAAATAATAATTTAAAAAATCAAATTACACATTTATAGTTATGATATGTTTTCTTGAAAGTAAAATGAGAATTTTTTTTAATATAAATCTCAAATAAAACGCCAATTTTATTTTGCAATTAATATTACTCGTTTTGTTTAACCCGGTTATGACATGTGCCAAGTATAAAATTAGAATTTTTAATTTTTAGATTTTTTAATTAAAATAATCGGTGACAAATCTAAAAGTTTTTTACAAAATGGGTTAAAAACTGAAACATTATATAATTAAACTAGTATATGTACTTGTACGATAAACAATTTTTTTTATATTTATGTCTGAGAATACCTCTAAAATAAGTACGAATATAATTTACTTTAGAGTTAACCACACAAAATATCTCTAAATTTTTTAAACGCTATCAATAATGACCCCATTTTTGTTATCGACAAAAATAACTTTTAATAATTTAAAAACATACACAAAATACTCAGTTATCAAGAGAGACATTCTCAATTGATGAAAATATTTGATGTGACAAAGGGAGTTGCTAGCTATCAACCTATTTTCAAATTCCTAACTTTTAGGGCCGTTTGGACGAGCTTCTAAGAAAAGGTTTTTTTTCAAGTTATCTTTTTTTAAAAGATCTTATAGAGAAGTAAAAGTAATTTTATGTTTGAATATCTCATGTAAAAAGGTCTTTTTATCTATTAATTATGTTTGGGTATAACAATATAAAAGTACTTTTTTGTTTATTTATTACATGAAAAACATCTTTTTTTTTGAGAAAAAAAGATCTTTTAAAAAAAGATGTAAATTACAGCTTCTCAAAAAAGATCTTTTTTTATTTTACTAGTGCTTTTACTTTTACTATTAGAAATTTGCCAAACACATTAAAAAATAAAAAAATCTTTTTTCATTGAAAAAACATCTTTTTTGAACAAAATAATGACACCCAAACATACACTTAACCATAATTCCCCTTCCTCTTTCAAAATCAGAAAGCCATCTCTACAAAGGATGGTTGCCAACTAACAATGGCATATAGGATGTTCCTTCTCCTCTATATTCTTCAATCGTCCTCTCTTTCTTTCTCTTCCCTCCATCTTCGCACTTTTCTCCTTTTTATTCAATCCTTACCAATATCTCTCTCTTCTCTATCGTTCTTCGCTCTCTTCTGTGCATCAATGGTGGCTCCTCCTTTTGCCATCGCGAGCTCCATCTTCTCCTCCCCTCTCTTTCTTCTTATTATTCTTCGGGAGGTTTCTAGCTTTAAGAAGTAGTAACTCTGAGTTCTTTATTTTCTGCAACCACAGCTTCATCACTGCTGAGTCCCTTCCTCTTTCAAACGTCGTGTCTTCATCTTCTTCTTCTCTCGGGCGTCATTGTCCTCTTCTTCCCCTCTTGGCAATGCATCTTCGTCATCTTCTCCTCCCATTACCTCTGGAATCGAATTAGTGTTCTGTGTTATTTGCAATAAAAATAGTTATTTGGGATTGAGAAATTGACGATTTTTGGTGAAGAAGATTCTGAAGAATTAGAGTTTTATTTTGAATTTATACGTATTCTATTCTTCGATTTTATTTGTTTCTTTTTTGTGATTTTGAAGAGGATAATGACTAGACTATGTTGATGTTCAAGAGGAGAGAGAGAGAGAGAGAGAGAGAGAGAGAGAGAGAGAGAGAGAGAGAGAGAGAGAGAGAGAGAGAGAGAGAGAGAGAGAGAGGAGAGGGGGATGGTGTTGCGATTTACCCATTTAAATAAACAGGGAACCAATATTACCAGATTCCACATTATGCAATCTGGATACCAAAATGCATTTTTCCCTAAACTATGTAAACCGCGACAGGGGTATCGCGGTTTACAATATGAACGTAATCCGCTACAGGGGTGTCGTGGATTACGTTGGTGTTGAATAATCACATAAACCGCTACAGAGGTGTCGTGGTTTATGTGTGATTGTGATACGTGCATAAACCGCTACAGGAGTGTAGCGGTTTATGCTTTAGTGCGTACTTAGGTCATTTTTCATGGAGAATGATTTTTTGGATGAAAGTTTAACTCCTGTATAGCGCAACATCGGTTGCAACTTAATCCTGACGACCTAAAGACAACTATGCCTCGGCAATGGGGGCGGATCCTCGCTGAGGGCAACTCCTGCGAGTGTGTCCTATCTGTTTGCATAGCCCACATCGTTTCGGCCGACCAGTATCGGCCTCATCCATGGTGTTACAGATTCTTGTTGACCTTGGCCGCCCTTCTCTAGCACGTCTCATGTTAGGATCAGGGATGATAGTAGGACCGGCGTATGGTGGTCAGAGACCCTCTGGAATAGGTGGCAAAAATCTCATCCGGTATACGATGAACACCTTACTCATAGTATAAACCTCATGGACGTACGTAGCCCAGTCTAAACGGGACTGAGCACAGCATGCAATCACATGGCAACAAGGGTAATGGAGAGTTTGAAAGTACCCGTAGTCACAAGTGCGATCTCTGAGGGAAACTCGATACGTCCCGAGCGAGAAGTTCTCGGTAGGAGTTGTCTCAGCCACGGTATATTCAGACTGATGTCTGTCGAACAGAGTAACCGTGAAGCACCTCGCATCTTTCAGGTCGCGCTCTATCGCCTTGACCAGGGCCTGGCAAAACCGTTGGCCTGATCCCAACTGTGCCTCTGTTGTCTACCCTCAGACGACAAAAAGCTCTGCTAATCTCCCATATGTGAATTTCACAAGTGCAGTTATCAAAAGATTTCGTGTCTGCTTCAGTACAGAGTTAACACACTCGGTTTACCCAATCACACATAGCCAGATTTTAAGTCCTCAAAATATCAAACCAGTAGTCAAACTCGGTCTTAGTCTTCGCATACGCCGCATTCACGAGCAACCGCCTCGCATCCTGACCCTTGAAACTGAGGGCAAAATTGGCTGCAACGTGTCGAATACAATATGCTTGATATGCATGACGCGGTTTCCAACCACTGTCTGGTGCCTCTAGTGCAACCTTAATACCGTTGTGTCTGTCAGAAATGACCAGAATCCCTTCATGTGGGGTCACATGTTGATGCAAGTGGGATAAGAAAAAAGCCCACGACTCAGCATTCTCTCCCTGAAGAAGTGCGAACGCAACTGACAATATGTTGGAGTTTCCATCTTGCGCAATAGCCAGAAGCAAACTCCCGCCATACTTCCCATACAGATGCATTCTGTCAATGCTGATCAGTGGCTTGCAATGTTTAAAAGCCTCAACGCATGGAGAGAATGTCCAGAAAAGTCGATGAAAGTACTCCGAGGACTCATCAACCTCACCACCAACACGTACTGGAGAATTCTTCAACAAAGCTATGCTACCGTCCATCGTTGCTTGCATCCCAATGATCTACCGGGGCAACTCCGCATATGACTCTTCTCAATCCCCGTAAATCTGTGCAACTACCTTCTGCTTTGTCTTCCAGACCTTCTTGTAGCTAGGCCTGAATTCATAGGTTGACTCAGTAGCTTCTTGCAACACCTTTGTCGTAACCGCTACGTCCGCCCTAACCTAGGGATAGATCCTCGCACAAATGACGTGGTAATCGAGCTGTCAGTGGTCGCTCGATATCAATGTGGCCAGGCATGTGTGGGCTCCATTGTACCTTCTAACCTCTCAGTTACCCTTGCGCTGCCGAAGTGCCACACGAATGATCCAGTTGTAGCCATTTCCAAACTCCTTGCATCTCCCAACATACTTCAGATGATCAGATTCCATAACCCGATACTGAACTCCACGACGAATGCTATAATCCTTAACACTCATCACAGCTTCTTCCTTAGTCTGGAAAGATTGACCAATCACAAATTCAGCAGAAGCATTGCCCTCGTGTAATCCTTGGTAGCCGAAGGTGTGTCAATCATCTGGTTGTTGGCTCACTGATTCCGGATTGAGCGTCGAGAAATGCTGCGGTTGTTGGTGGGACTCAGAACTGGATGGCCCCTAAGGTGCAGGTGGGAGCACTGGAGTCTCGTCCTCACTATCCCCTGATATGTGATCTGGCTCATCGTCTGAATCATAGTCCCGCATCGCGTCCTCATAGTGATCCGGCTCACCACCCCAACAAGACCAGTAATCAAACCAGGTGACCTCTCTGCCGATGCTAGAACAGGTGGAGCTGCAGGTAGGAGACACCTGGGTGCAACGACAGGCATCGAAGTAGAAGTACACCCCACTGCCGTCGATTGAGGATTTGGCGTTGAAGCCCTGGAATTGTCCACTCGGTCTTCCAGCTTGGCAAACAACTCGTTTATTCTCACCTCTGAAAAACTCTGCCGACAATGAAACAACTCCCCCATGTCTTCATCTGACCCTATGACAAATATTTCACACTGCACACCACTCGATACGACCGCCATCGAAATCTTGTAGAACATCTTCTTCACCGACTTAGCCCCAGCTAACTCTGCCTTCTGTAATATGTTCCTCTTCAGATCCAACAAAGTATCACTAGAACGGATAAAAATGCTCAGCAGTTCTTTATCCGTGAACTTAACATCATGCCTGTTACTTTTTTTAATTTTACCAGAATAGTGGACTAGAACCACCAAGCTTTCCACTCTATCCATTTGTGAAAGTGTGAAAATGACTCCATTCAAATAACTCACTCCCTATCTTGCTTGGTATTTATAGGCAAAGTTTACAAAGTATAAACCGCTACACCCATGTAGCGGATTATGCACGTATCACAATCACACATAAACCGCGACACCCCTGTAGCGGTTTATGTGATTATTCAACGCCAACGTAATCTGCGACACTCCTGTAGCGGATTACGTTTATATTGTAAACCGCGATACCCCTGTCGCGGTTTACATAGTTTAGTGAAAAAATGTATTTTGGTATCCAGATTGCATAATGTGTAATATGATAATATTGGTTTCCTGTTTATTTAAATGGGTAAATTGCCCTTATAATTATTAACAAATTTTACCATAAATAATCACTAAATGTTAATAAATCTAATTATTTAATATAAAATATTTTTTTAAAAGTAGCATCAACATGTAGATTGGCACTAACACGCCACAGCATACTTGGCTCTAAAACTTACGCTTATAAATGGTAAAACATAATACTATATATAACAATTACAGAAATATAAAAAAATAATGATACTTTTTAAAAAAGTATAAAATAAAATATTAGAATTATTGATTCATATAAAATATAGGATAAATTAGATGGATTGAGAGTCAATATTACACAAATATCTTAAATTGAATTTTGTTACATGTCTGTCCCATTTATAATTCTATGTAAATCGAATAAATTAAGTTTGATTTATACTTTTTTCAATGTAAATCAAATTAATTAGATTCGATACTTGATTCGATTTTCTACTAATGCAACATATACATGTAAATCGAATCAGTTTGATTCTATTTTTTACTAATATATAGTATTGACATCATACTTTAAAGTTCATTAACTTTAAAACATAGATATCAATAAGGAAATACTCCTATTTGGATTTAAATAAAATATCAAAAGAAAACAAAATGAATAAGAATAGAAATTTAATTTGTGTTTTAGTTCAAATTCCAAAAAATCTACAATTTTACAAACTAATGAATTTAAAACGAAACAATAAACGATTTTTAAATATTAATTAAAAATTATTCTTTGACTCATTGGCATCTAAAAAATCATTATCGGGACTTTAATGTTGATAAAATTATAAAGTATAGCCCTTCAATGTGGCATATAAGTTAAAACTTAGATTTCTCCAGAGTCAGAAGTAACAGATTGTTATACAATATAAAAAGACTAACTATAATTATATAATATATAATTTGAAAAATAATTAAAATATTATTTCAATTAAAATATTAAATTATCAAATTGATTTTATTTACTATGTATGTTGTACTGTACAATAATAAATCGAATCAATTAGATTTAATTTAAATTGAATCTAATTGATTCAATTTACTATTGGTACAACATATACATACTAAATCAAATCTAACTGATTTAATTTATTTTAAAAAAATATAAATCGAATTTAATTGATTCGATTTACATAAAATTACAAACTGGACAAGTATGTAACACAATTTACTTTAGGACATTTGTGTAATATTGACTCTCAATCTATTTATCGATGTAATTTATCCTAAAATATAAAAAATTATGATAATTACTAAAAAGAAATAAAATATAATATTACAATTGTTAACAAATCTCAACATAATTAATCTTGTTAAGTTGCATATGATTGATTATATCATACTTTTTTAAAAAATAGTTGAGAGGAGATATGTATTTAAACTGATACCTGCTACCAGTGACGGATCCAGAAAATTTTGGTAGTGGGGACAAAATTTATATAACATTATAATTATTTCTATAATAAAAATAATATATATATAAAAAATTAAATATTAAATTATTTATTAATTATTATATATCTATGTATAAATATATGTATTGTTTAACTTATTTTTAATGTGTATTTTATATTTTAATATATATTTTATACAAATAATTATTTTTTATGTACATATAACATAATTATTGTTATGATTATATTTTATTATTATAAAATATGATTAGCCTTCAAAATATCTAATATATAAATTACAATACTAAAATAGTAATTTAAATAATAATATATAATTTAAATTTCTATTATTTTAGGTTTTATATTTTAAAAAATTAAATAATTTTTTTTGTTAACTTCCATCAAAATTTCTCTCTTTTTATATATATTACTAAATAATTATTTAAAAATTCACTTCATAACACAATTAGAAGTCGACTCTTATTTATATTTATAGTTAAAAAAGTTCTTTCAATTAATACAGTTGCTATGCAAAAATTAAAGTAATTTGAAAAGAAGATAAATAATATTCTTTTGAGTTGATTTTTAAAAAAGAACACTAATTTCGTTTAAATTTGAGAATTGATCATTCTAAGTTTTAACGAATTTCTAATATAAAATTTTTAAATTAACGATTAAGTACCAAAAGTTGAGTAAAAATTTATTGTGGGGTCAAATTTAATAATTTAATGGGGACAAATAAATATTATTATCATATACTATTAAAAAAAATTCCAAATTGTAGTGGGGGCGCTTGCCCCCACAACAATGTATGTAGAACCGTCCCTGCCTGCTACGTCAACTTACTTAGTGTCAGATGTAACTTATTGTAGAATTAAATTATTGATTATTGGTTATTGTTGATTGACTCAGTGAAATATAAAAAAAATCATAATAATAATTACTAAAAAGATATGAAATAAAATATTAGAATAATTTATATAGAACGGAAATTCGATTTGGATGACCACTATATATAATAAAATTGGAATTTGAGGGACCAAATTGAATAATAGCATAAATTTTAAGAACCACTATAGAGATTTACTCATAATTGAATGCGTAATACTTTCTTAAAAAATAGTTGAGGAAAAAACGTAGTAAACTAGCACTAGAATACTCATGTTAGCATGTTTGCTGTTAAAATATAACCCGTTGTAGAATTATATAACGATGATAATTATTATTGATTCTTACTGATTAACTCATTGAAACATAAGAATCATAATAATAATTACTAAAAAGATATAAAATAAAATATTTAAATTATTGACAAATTTTGACATAAATAATCATTAAATGTTAATTTGTGTATGATTGATTACATAATTCTTTCTTAAATATGGATGAAAAGAAAAAATTATATAAACTGACACTAGAATGCATCACGTCAACATGCTTCACGCTACAATACAACTCATTGTAGAATAAAATAATGATATAATATCATAAGATTTTTTTTATTATAAATTAAAAAATATTATTTCTCAAAAAGAAAAATTAAAAAGACATTAATTTTTGAAATACATTTTTTTTTTGTATTTTGGCCAAGTTTGCCTTATCCCTAGCAAACTTCATGAATTTTATGGGGTTCCTTGTACCCCTGGCAAACTTCTATATTGATGCTATAGAATTCTTTTTATTTACTCTCTACAATGTCTGAAATTTCATTGTTATTTATTCATTATGATGGTGAAATAGTGTATAATAAGGAATGTTCTATCGTATTTAAGTTAGTTCAACCAGTGATTACATACATGGGACCTAAAGTAAACGTCTAATAGCGTTAAAAAATTTGATATTGCATTTCATTAGCCAACAACATATGAAAAGAGTGAAAAAAATTTACTTCAAATATCCGTCGGAAGTAAATAACTTTTTATTTTACAAAAGGTATATCATAGATTATAGTTGTGATTGTTTATTTTGTATTATTTTTATTATAGTTTAGGTTTTGATAATATTTTATTTTGTTTGAATTAGGTATCAGTTACATGATTACGAGAATATACGTCTTATAAGAGTGTGGCACAACCGATGAACAAATGTTCATTTGTTAAAATTATTTGTCTTCCTAGTTAAGTTTGGTGGACGAGAATCATTTGCAGATACTGCTGATGATTTTCCTTTAAGTGGAGTAGTCAGACGAAATATTAGAAGGACGATGATTGACTTAAATATGCCACCTGAAAGTAGTCAAGAGGGATCAAACGTTGAACATTCTAATGAAGGTATGATGCAATCAGATGTTAAAAGTCACGAGGGTTCTGTTATCAAGGACCTGATGATCGATCCTTATCAAGTTAATTTCGATGATAGTGAAGATGTTGAGGATGAACCAATGGAAATTCCTGGTGACGGTGAGACGGAAGAAATGAAATACTATGGTGACACACAAATCGCACTAACACAACCTACTATTTCTCGACCATATGACCTGCTGGATCACTTTTTCACTTTGAATCTCGAAGCAATGACCTCAGATTGTTTATTTAGTCATGGAGGCCCCAAAGAAGATCCAACGAATGAGTTTGAGATTGGTCAGCAGTTTGGAAACAAGTGGTCTCCTACGGCTTTTTATATTTCGGCGAACTCAATGTGAAATTTTCCAGGGGTAGGATGAAATCTATATAAAACGTAGAATTTGTTGGAGTGCGGCGAACCTTATTAATATATTGAAATTCGCCGAGAGGTCCGACAAATTTGACTAAAATGCAAAAAGAAAAAATGAATTCCAAAAATTAAAGTTCGAATAATCTTTTTGGAGAATAATAATTTTTTAATTTTATAGTAGAAAAAAATCCTAAGTCATAAAAAAAAGTATATTTTAATTTAATCTATTGGGAAAAAAATGTAATTTCTACGTCCCAATCAAAATGTATTGGATGTTAATCTATACATGAACATGAACATATGTATGTTGGTATTTCTCTTGTAACATTTTTCATTTATTTATACGTGAGTTATGAAGCATGTGATATGCCACCACTTTGTAGTTCAAGAACGCAAAGGACCTCTTTATGTTTGTAATTGATGCTTCTGCTATTAATGAAGTGAAATATAGTTGCACGACAATGGTTTTAGGCCATGATTTCGGTTTGGTTGATTTTGTTAATACACAAGAAAGTGACATTACAAACATGCGACAGCTGAGAGACATATATATATATATATATATATATATATATATATATAACCGACTTTTATTATTCAACATTTATTCATTTTTTATTCTAAAATACTTTTTTAATCCGCATTTTTTAAAAATTTAAAGTTAGGATTTAAAATTTAAAATTTAGAGAAAGATAATCATTTAAAAAAACTTCGTTAATTTTAATAAAAAATAGTTAGCTCCCTAATTAAATTCATAAAATAAACCGTCCACACCCTGGTCTCTCCAACATTGCCACTATGAGATGATTAGAATCCAGCTAGTTGAAAGACATGCATCATTATGCACGGATTTCTCCTATAATGTGCCTAACTTATTGTTCCTAATAGACCTAACAAGAGTGAGAGCTATCATATGTTACATTATTATCTACGACTATACATTTTTTCAAAGCTGGACTCTCCATAGAAAACTCTAGGCTATCTATCTCCTGTATATCGTTAGTGATGAACATAATTATTGACAATTAACAAACGGTAAAATTTTATAATTTCATAAAAAATAAATAATACGTTTGAATATAATAGGATAAAGTACGATTTTGATCCCTAAAATATATGTCGAATATTTTTTTTGTCTCTAACTTTTTTTTTAATATACAAAATCGTTCCTATGGTTTAAAACCAAGTTTTAAAATCATTCTTTTTACTTAAATATTAGACTAAATTATCCATAACAAAAAAAATTATAAAATAAAAGAAAAAAGAGTATTTTTGCTCCTATGAAGAGAAAAGGGAAGAAGGAAAAGGGGGAAAGGAAAAAGAAGAAATTGTTCACGATCTACCTCTATTTTCACTTCTGTTATCACCTTTGTACCATTTTGGTCCTTACGATAAAGGACGACTTAAAACTAAGTTAAACCTTGGAAACAATTTTGTATGAAAAAAAAGTTGAAGATGAAAAAAATTTTCAACCTATACTTTAAAGACGAAAATCGTACTTAACCCAATATAATACATTGTTCTACGGAAATTGTGTAGACAACATGAACACTTAGCTTATGTAACTTATGCTCGATAGAAATTTCTCTAGACAAAAATCCGGTGGAGATTTGGGATAAAAATCTAATAGGAAAAAAATTACATCAACCAATACAGGTTTATTCTTAAATGCTTTACTAATTAAAAATACTGTATTATTTATTAATTATAAGTAACATGGAGATTGGGTTCCTATTGCAGTATCGAGAGGGGGACCTTGAGTCTTGCAGCTGATGTTTGTATACGATTTATTACTATTTTGTAAAGATAGTAAGAGGCAAGCACAGTTGGTCATTAACTCTATGAACATATTTTATAAAGCTTTTAGGATAAAGGTAAATAGAGAAAAATCTAAGACTTTATGTTCTAAGAATGTATATTGTAGGAGAAGGAAAGTTCTCTTTGAGATGTCTCATATCCGCTTTACTCAAGATTTAGAGAATTTTTTTGGTGTCAATTTAGGTTGCCTAATAATGTTTCGGACGTCTTGTATGAGTGTTCTGAAACAGAGCAGGGTGGATTTGTCTCTTATATCATACTCTTCTTTCTCTTCGGGTGATATTTGGAACAATGGAAAATGGCATTTGAAAACGATTGGTTCCATACTTCTGAAAGAGATCAAATTAAGTTTTGATCTAAATAGGCAGTTAGATGTGGAAGCTGGATGGTTCTGAAAATCGAATTCATCCAAGAAATGGGTATGATGAGTTGGTGAGGAGGAAGATCAACTAGCATGGTTACAGATAATTGACTTTGGTTATGGATTGCAAATATAACGCTTATTCAACGCACTACAAATGCCATAAATCTTATGGCGAAGCTAGCTGTTAGGGATAGTCTTTCTCAAGTGAAGTGGCTTTATCTTTGGGATGAGTTAGACACAATTGCCCACTAGGAGAAATTTACTTCTCCTTACTTTTTCTTTTTCGTTGTTTAGGTATAAAAAAAAATTCTATTTATTATATTTAGGGTAAACTACAAAAAATGCACTCGAATAATTTTATTGTTGATAAAAATGTACCAAAATTTAGGGTTGGCAATATATAACCTACCCGCGGGTACCTAACCCAGACCAACCCGTTCGGGTAGGATAGGGTAGGGTGCAAATTTGCCTGCGGGTAGGGTAGGTTACGGATTTAGGATATACCCTAACCTATCATATCTGCATTCTTAATATATTATATAATATATGAGCAATACTAGGGGGCCAACAACATTTGTGATTAGTAGTCGTCAACTAGCCATCAATGATGATTTGATGGTGTGAGATTGGTGTGAGATTTCATCTAATGACTCACCTTTCTCTGCTAGTTACATGCTGGTCAAAATGCAATAAAATTGCTGGCCCCCTAGACTTTTTCATAATATATATGTAAAAGTTATGTATGTAGTGAAGAAAGTGAGTCTTGTACTCACAATCTTCTTCTTATAAAAACTTGAAATAATCACTAAACTAGTTGATGATCATATTATTTGTAATTTTATGTTGGATTTCTTTAAGATTTTATTGTTTTTAATTTTAATTTAAACTTAGTTTTTTATTTTCTATTTTATTAATATATATGAAATTTGAAATAGTTGAATTTTAGATTTATTTGAATTTTTTTTGTTTCTGCGGGGTAGGGTCGGGTAGGATAGAGTTTAGAACTTTAGGGTGCGGGTAGGGTTAGGGTCGAGAGATTTTCAGCGGGTAGGGTAGGGTAGAGTTTTAAGAAAGTTTTCAATCTGCGGGTAGGGTTAGGGTAGAGTCTAAACCCTACCCTACTCATTGCCAGTCCCACCAAGATTTTGTTATCCCTCAAATAATTTAAAATCACGATAAAAATATTCAATATTAAATATGTATTTATAAAAAAATACTTTAGAACTTGAATTTTGATACGATTTTTTGCAAGTATGATTAGAAAATTGAGATATTTTTTATTCTTAAAATTTGGTGATTTTTTGCTAACTATATATCTTTTGTGATTTTTTAAAAGTATCATTGTTTATTGACAAAAAAAATCACGAAAAATATATACTTAGCGAAAAATAACTCCGCCTATGTTACACTTGCGATACATAGCCGGTCCCAAACCCGGATAAAGGAGGAGGGTTGTATTAGGTCTTCGGCAACCAACATAAAAATATAGCCGAACCCCCCATGACATGAATCAAAGACATTATTGCGCTAAAGCTAGGTCATTGCCCGGAAGCAACGCGGCGTATGGCTCGAGTACGGTGTCAAAGCAAGAGCCGCTGCATCGGTGCCCAGATGTAGTGTTAAATGAGTAAGGGTTCTCACGTTTTCGTGAACAGACGAGAGTAAATAAGCTAGTTCACAAAGGAAAAGGTAAAGGTCGAAGCGACAGAAGGTTGAGATTTGGGACATGGAACATAGGCACTCTAACAGGAAAGTCCATGGAGGTGGTGGACACCATGACAAGGAGGAAGATTAACATTATGTGCCTACAAGAAACGAAATGGGTTGGTGCAAAGGCTAGGGAATTGGATTCTTCTGGTTTCAAACTTTGGTATACAGGAAAGGTGAAGAATAGGAATAGAGTTGGAATAATTGTGGATAAGCAGTGGAAGAAGGACGTAGTGGATGTCAAGAGGGTGGGAGATCGGATCATCTCTATCAAACTTGTGGTGGAGGGAGGTGCTTTCCATGTGATTAGCGCCTATGCACCGCAAGTGGGTTCGGACGAACAACACAAGATAAGGTTTTGGGAGGATCTAGAGAGTTTGGTTCAAGGCATACCTTTGGGAGATAAGATTTTCTTAGGAGGAGATTTAAATGGCCATGTTGGGAGAGAAGTGACTGGATATGGGAGTATTCACGGAGGCCATGGTTTCGGGGTGATCAATGCCGAGGGTAAAACTATTTTGGACTTTTCCTCAACTTTTGATCTTCTCATCGCAAATACATGTTTTAAAAAGAGAGATGAACATCTTATAACCTATAAGAGTGGCATGACAAGCTCTCAAATTGACTTCTTCTTGTTGAGGAGAGTCGACCGAAAATTTTGCATTAACTGTAAAATTATCCCGGGAGAGAGTTTGACAACACAACATAGGGTGCTCGTCATGGATTTTCGCATTGAGCAAAAGTTGAGGAAAATACATCATACGAAGAACCCAAGGACGAGGTGGTGGCGGATGAAAGGTGAGGAACAAAGAAGCTTCCTAAGACGG
The DNA here is from genome assembly GCF_003086295.3 of Arachis hypogaea. Classification (NCBI taxonomy): domain Eukaryota; kingdom Viridiplantae; phylum Streptophyta; class Magnoliopsida; order Fabales; family Fabaceae; genus Arachis; species Arachis hypogaea. Next base: position 44,809,166 of record NC_092043.1, read on the forward strand.
GTAGGAGAAGAGGCAAAGTGGGATGGGAATGGAAGCGCGGAAGAGATGTGGAGGGAGATGGCAGAAGTTATTAGAAGAACAGCAAAAGAAAGTTTTGGTGAATCTAAAGGAATAGGACCAAGAGACAAGGAGTCCTGGTGGTGGAATGCGAGTATACAAGAAAAGATAAAGATAAAAAGGGAATGCTTTAAAGAGTAGTCTTTATGCCGCAATGCAGATAACTGGAAAAAATATAAGGCGGCTAAGAAAGAGACAAAAGTGGCTATAAGTGAAGCAAGACCAAGAGCATATGAGGGTCTCTACCAGTCTTTGGGCACGAAAGAAGGAGAAAAAGGTATATATAGAATCGCAAAGAGTCGGGAAAGAAGAACGAGAGATTTGGATCAGGTTAAGTGCATAAAGGATAAGGATCGAGAGGTGTTGGCTCAAGAGGAGAAGATTAATGAAAGGTGGAAGAGCTACTTCTACGAGTTATTTAATGAGGGACAGAAGACTCTTCCGAGCCTTGGTCGATTATGCACAAGGGAAGAAGATCAAAACTTTGACTACTATCGAAGGATTCGAGACTTCGAGGTAAAAGAGGCTCTAAAGCAGATGAAAAATGGCAGGGCAGTAGGACCTGATAATATCCCGATTGAGGTTTGGAAGGGTCTTGGAGGAAAAGGCATCAACTGGTTAACCAAGCTTTTTAATGAGATTTTAAGGTCAAAGAAGATGCCTGATGAGTGGAGAAAGAGCACCTTGGTACCTATCTACAAGAATAAGGGGGATATACAAAGTTGTAGAAACTATAGAGGGATTAAGCTTATGAGTCATACTATGAAGTTATGGGAAATAGTGATAGAACGGAGGTTGAGAAAAGAGACACAAGTAACAGAGAACCAATTTGGATTTATGCCAGGCAGATCTACCACTGAAGCGATATACCTATTAATAAGGATGATGGAGAGGTATCGTAGTAATAAAAGGGATCTATACATGGTGTTTATTGATTTGGAAAAAGCATATGATAGGGTACCAAGGGAGGTCTTATGGAAGGTTTTAGAAAAGAGGAGAGTAAGGATCGCATATATTCGGGCAATTAAAGACATGCATGATGGGGCCACAACTAGTGTGAAGACTCAAGGTGGTGTGACAGAGGAATTCCCTATTGGTATAGGATTACACCAGGGATCATCCTTAAGTCCATACCTTTTCACATTAGTCTTGGAAGTACTCACAGAGCACATCCAAGAGCCTGTGCCATGGTGCATGTTTTTTGCCGATGATATCGTTCTTATGGGATAGTCAAGGGAAGACCTAAATAAGAAGTTGGAGTTATGGAGAGAAGCTCTAGAAGTGTATGGTCTGCGCATAAGCCGTAGCAAGACGGAATATATGGAATGTAAGTTCAGTCTGAGAAGGGAAAACTCCAATATAGAGGTGAAAATTGGAGAGAACATCCTACGAAAAGTTAAAAGTTTTAAATATCTTGGGTGCATCATACAGGATAATGGAGAGATTGAACATGATGTAAATCATAGGATCCAAGCAGGTTGGTCAAAATGGCGGAGTGCATCTGGTTTTATATGCGACAAAAAAGTGCTTTTAAAACTTAAAGGTAAATTCTATCGCACCGCTATAAGACCGGCTATGCTGTATGGTACGGAGTGTTGGGCGGCTAAAGGGGAGCACGAACATAAGCTGAGTGTGACAGAAATGAAGATGTTGAGATGGATGAGTGGTCATACGCGATTGGATAAAATAAGGAATGAAGATATAAGGGAGAGAGTTGGAGTAGCACCCATTGTGGAAAAGATGGTTGAATCGCGTCTCAGGTGGTTTGGACATGTGAGAAGAAGACCGATAGAACATCCAGTCAGGAGGGTGGATGAGATGGAAGATGGACAAAGGGCGAAAGATAGAGGAAGACCTAAGAAGACCATCCATGAGGTGGTCAAACGAGATCTACATGTAAACGGTCTCTCTGTAGACATGATACATGACAGAGCAAAATGACGTCGTTTGATTCATGTAGCCGACCCCACTTAGTGGGACAAGGCTTTGTTGTTGTTGTTGTTGTTAGCGAAAAATAACCAAATTTTAAGAATAAAAATATCTCTTTTTTTTAATCATGCTTGCAAAATATCGCAATAAAATTCAATCTCTAAAATATTTTTTGAGAATACATATTTAATGTTAGATATTTTTATCGCATTTTAAAATTATTTGAGAATATTTTTGTTAATAATAAAATATAAATACATTTTTGTCAACGACAAATTATTCAAATATATTTTTAATAGTATACTCTTTCAATAGTTCATATTTAAAATTTAAAATTTAGAATTTAAATTTTAGAGTTTTCGAATTAGAATTTAATATTTAAAATTTATAGTTTAGAAATCAAAGAATGCTATACTTTTTACTTTCTAGAGAGCGTATTGGCATTTGCTATACAATATAAAATGATTTTAAAAAAAAAAAGTTACAGAATAGGCTCAACAATTTTTATTGCCACAAATAACTAAGTTCTAGAATGAAAAACACCTTTTGAAATTTGGAATTGAGCAGAAGACTGGTCATGAGAACAAATGTAGAATCTCAATAAATAAATAAATAAATAAATAAATAAAAGCAAGTCAATAAAAAGAAAAGCAATTTTTGCTGAAAAATCAATACAAGAACTCCTGAACCTTCTATTTTACATTTCATCTTTCTGTACTTAAATTACCATGCCATGAGCAGAGACGGATCTGTATACATTGTTATGGGAGGTATTTATTCTCGCTATAATTTAATTTTTTTTGAATAGTATATAATAATAATATTTATTTATTTTATTAAATTATTAAATTTAATTTTACATTAATTTTTTATTCAATTTTTAGTATTTAATAGTCAATATAAAAATTTCACATTACATATTTATTAAAATAATCAATTTTTAATTTAAATAAGATTTAAAATTAATTTTAATTTTTTTCATAATAACAACTACAGTAATTAAAAGAACTTTTTTAATTATAAATATCAATAAGAATTTATTTCTAATTATATGAGAAGCAAATTTTTAAATAGCTATTTAGTGATATATATAAAGAGAAAAACATTTCGATTTATTTATAAAAAAAATTATTCAATTTTTTTAAAATATAAAACGTAAAAAATAAAATTTTAAATTATATATTATTATTTAAATTACTAATTTAGTGTTTTAATTTGTAAATTATATATTTGAAGATTAATCATATTTTATAATAATAAAATATAATTATAATAATAATTATTTTATATATGTATAAAAAATAATTATTCGTATAAATTATATATTAAAATATAAAATACACATTAAAAATAAATTAAACAATATATATTTATACATAAATATATAATAATTAATAAATAATTTAATAACTAATTTTTATATACATATAATATTTTTATTATAAAAGTTATTATTATTATGTTATATATTTTATCTCTACTGTTAAAATTTTTTAAATTCGCCACTGGACATGAGCAAACCATGTCAAATAGCTATGAGTTCCGTTGCAAGGCTACGAAACCTTAGTAGTATATATAGACTAACCACAATTTTTTAGTTATAATACATATCTAATAAATTAAATAATTAATTACAATACACTAGTAGTATATATAGACAACATGCACTATCAAAAATTATCTTAGCTTAAATTAAATTTTTGTATTTTATTAAAAATATTTGTATTTAATATTGAATATTAATATTATTTTAAACTAGTAGCATTATTAGTTTGTCACTAAAATATTTAATATGTAAAATTGTAAATTTTATTTCCTATTGTTTGTTTACACAAATAAATTATTCTGTCATGTAATATTAAATTGTAAAAATTTTAAATAATTAACTCTTTAAAAATATATATAATATATACTTTTTAATCGAAATATAAGTATAACCTTTGATTTAATTTCTTAAAAAAAAGTATTTCTATATTTGTTATATCCAAATAATTTAGTTACTTCTAATTTTGATAAAAAAATACTTTTAAAATTACATTGAAATACAAAATAATTTTTCTGCTTAAATTCTTAATTTTGCTTCTACTTCCGCTTTTAAATCCTAGTCGTCTGAAATCTTTCTTTCTTGCATGTATTTGAAGAATCATAATCTCTTTTTGCAAATGAGTGGTGCCTATCTACTTTTTGGAACACATGATTTCCACGAAGTTTACAAAGGTAACATTTTTCATGTCAAATGGATCTATTTTCTTGATTTGTGTAAAGCCCTTGCGTTTGTCATGTTCAAAAAGTTAAAATTATATTGAATTCTTATATGAAAAATCATCATTTTTATTACAAGTATGATTCTCTCAATCAAGTTGAAAAACATAACAATATGGTTATATTCTTTTACGCATAGAATCACTAATTGAAGGTCAAAATTAAGCGTATTAAGATAAGACGAATGCTAGTGTGCTCCAAGTAAAGTAAGTGCAGGTTCTTTTGATAATAACTTGCTATTAGAGATAATAAAAAAATAATAGATTATAGACTTTATTTTTTTAGTTTTTATTTTGTAAAAATATGTGTAACATATTTAAAAATTTAAATATATATATGTACGTATGTATGGTTAACTTGATTAGCAAGTTATTCTTTTAAATATCAACCATTAAAATATAACAAAAATAGAAAATATAATAAACTAAGTTTTAGTTAGTCTACATTAGTCAATTTTAAAGTTTACGTTTATAATTTAAAATTTAAGATTAAGAGTTTATGATTTAGAATTCAAAATTTACAATAAACAAAATAATTTTTAAGAAAATTGGCTAATATTAAAAAAAAATCATTTCTGAGCATTACTGTTAACTAAAAAAATTGTCAAGAAGTGTAATATTCAATAAGAAGCGTTTAAAGATTAACCATGAAAAGGACATAAATTCTCTTTAATCGCAGCTAAATATATATAATTCTGTCATCACTGTCTTATTTAATATTTGAAAATAGACAACAAAAATAATTGAGTTCCACCTAGGTCTTAGATTATCTAGGAAACATCAAACATTATACAATCACACAATTGGCTTTTAGAACAATATTTTTCAAGAACGTAAAACAAGTAGAAAGAATACCATAATAAAAAGAATAGCATAGTAAAAAGTAAAAACTTTACAAAAATATGATACTGGAAGAGCTAATATCTTAACATAAGAATTATTAGAGAATAAACTGTTGACTGTCAAAATAATTACAGAAAGAAAAAAAAAATTAATATTTATTTCAAACGTTCAACATAAAATTAAATTAAATTAATCGTTGGTGCTCATTTTAAAAAATTTTAAAAACATCAACAACCAAAAATATACTTTACCAAAAATTATTCTGAAATCAGAAAACACAAGTTATTACAGTTCCAGACCCCAAAAGGAAAAGCTAGTTAACTCCATACGTGTTTTCCGGTCAAAAACCAAGACGTGTTCTGGAAACAGAAAAAGATACGTGTCTAAAGTCGTTTCCTTTTTGGTTTTTGTCCCGCAAATTGTTGTACCCAGGTTCTAGACAAGAGAACGTGACAAAATAAATAACATGTCTCACCAAAATGAAGAAATTTCATGAAACTAATTTCCCATCTAGCCAATTTTTCTTTGATTTCGCTGAAATTACAATTAGCAATTCTTTGCCCTATGTGTATATAACATTACAAGGATTATGATACACAGATGGAGACAGATCACTCCTTGATCTTAGAGCATGAGCTGTTTACACACCATACTCATAAAACAGCCGAAGAAGGAACACTGATTTTGTTAGATTCGAAGTACTACAAGTTGTTGTATGGTGCCGAAGTGGGCATCTTCCGCAAACCAGTTCCTTCCTTAGTCCCAACGGCTTTGTTGGAAAGCCTTCGCTTGTACCGTTTGAGAACAGATGCCAGGTTTTCCTTCCCTTTTGGGAAAGCCACATCCCCGGCTGCAGTTCCTGTACGTCCTTTCCGGCAAGAGATCGCCATCTCCACATCCTTGATCAGGTCAAGCAGTGTCAATGCTGTTGTGCATTTTCCGCGGCCTGGTTTCGAAGTTGGGGGCAGCATCACCCCATTAGAAAGTGGGGGGCTGGACTTCTGTTGATGTGATGCCGGAACTTGAAGGCAAAAGCATGGGACCAAAGGACTGCGAGGCTTCGAAAATGCAGGATCAATGATGCCCTGCTCAAAGCACCAAAAAAGATAAAGTTAGTGGCATGGAGAAAATTATAAGCAACAATGAAGACATAAAAGGAAAAAGTTGGTGGCCCTGCAAAGGACACATTATTGATGACTGAAAAGGGTATGACATGTATAAGCAATTTATCAATATGATCAACCAACGACAATCAAAAGAACAATAGATGCATCCACATAATTTTTACATGAATGAAGAAAGCAGCTGAAATATGTTTAGATTACTCAAGAACATGCAAACTCGTCAAGACAATTTACCTGAAGGCGATTAAGAACATAGGTGTACTTTCCCCAAAGCTCTGGCCGGCTCTCCATAAGTGAAAAATTTAGAATTCGATGAATACACCACACTCCAAAGCTTATTATTAATTCTGATCTCCAAATACATCCCTCCCCACAGTTAGGAACCGAGGACACCAACGAAGTAGAGGAATTCGCCTCATTATTCTTCATCAAAGAACCAGATTTCCCATCAGAAGAAAAATTATGAGCTTCACCCACATGGTTGCCCGGATTCATTTCCCTAGACTCAATTTCATAAACAAATTTCTCCCTTGCTGCTACACGATCGATCAGATCCTCATCAACTCCATCGTACTGGCTAAACAGCCAATCTGACCCCTCCAATTTTAAGAGCTTCACAATGCATAGTCTAAAAGACTGAAGAAGTTTTCTCTCAATATCCACAAATGCAGTACCTTCCTGGGTTATATTATTAGGCCTACTTCCGATACCTTCCAACCCCCCATTATGAGTTTTATCAGCTACCCCAAATTGCTCAAAAGGCTGCCTAGACCAGAGGGATGCAGTATCAAAACCAGAACTAGAGAGTGCCTCTCGATAGACTTTTGATGGAGACAGTTCATCAAAGGCCAAAGGAGCACCCGCTCTTGATTCAGAATTTGAATATAACGACAGTTCATAAGATGCTCTACTCACAGAAGATCCATAGCCAACGGAACCATCCCATGGAGCATTTTTATTAGATGCATAACCAGCCCTGTGGGGGATGGCATATCCAGAAATGTCAGGCAAACTATGGTATTTCTTAGCATTAACTGAACCGGCCATGTTGACTGCAGGTCCAGAAGATGAATAATCATAAGAGGTCCTCTCAGATTGCAACTGGCTATTTCTAGAGGCAGCTACATTATGGAACCCAGGCGGTTGGCCCACACCTAAACCATTACTGTGCAACTTCTTTGCCAAAGCATAGGCAACTGAATCCCTGTAGTTCGTATTAGCTATGGAAGCGGCTTTCAACTGTGGCAACTCCATTGGACCATTTAAGTTATCCAAATTTCTCCCTTTATCAACCTGGCTAAGATAGGATGCAGCTTGATACCCATGTATTGTTGCTGGCTGATAATCCCGAGCCTCAGATGAAGGCAAATTACGCACACTGGAATAGCGTCTCTCGCCAGAATCAGAAGATAAAGGCAAATTACGCACACTGGAATAGCGTCTCTCGCCAGAATCACCAGATGAAGGCAAATTAGACACACTGGAATAGCGTCTCTCACCAGAATCAAGGATATTGCGGCCAGAGTTCTGTACATATGCATCTAGTAATTGCATGGGATTCGCATGCATTGAAGAACTCCTTTGAATACCATATGAAGACTCCAAGCTACTTTGCATCCTACGCTGATCGGAGCTGTCATATGGACCTGAGTTGAGTACACTGTTGGAACCGCTACCTCCAACAGATGCTAAATAATCAGGATAGTCCTTTCCAAAGGAATCTATTTTCTGCATGGAACCAGTGAGCCTTGAATCTGATCCCATTGCTATCAAAACATCCAGCTTCTTTGCCCTTGCTTCTGTGGTTGCTTGCCCATGGAAATCATAAAGTTGCCCCCAAAATTCATCAAGAATAGCAGCTAGCTGACGTCTTGCTGCACGCCCTAAGCCTGCTAATCTTGAGAGACTTCCAATGCTATTCCCACCTTCTTCACTCTTCCCACTAAAACTCCTGAATGACGGAGGGCCATCTAATGTTGTAGATAGGGGACTTGCGGAGACCACTTTGGATGATTCTTCATTTTCCCATGAGTCTCCATCATCATCATCATCCCTTTCAGCAGTCGAATCTTCCCCAACCTCCTCAACTGGGGCATTACTTTCTATTTTTATAGTTTCAGTATCTTCCATTTTAAAAACAGAAGTGTCATCAGTTACCATTGATACTGCTTCTGACTCTGGTTTGTAAGCCAACTCCTTAGTAAGAGCTTTAGGAGAACCGGGAAATGAAGCAATAGATTGACTCTCCCTTACAGCAGTCACATGGAGATCAGGCTCCAGTATAGTTTCAGGTAAATTAGAATGAACCGGTACATCTGTGTAGTCCAAGGTCCTTGCTGGAGCTGGGGTTGGCTCCCTCAGCCGAGCACCTGCATCTCCATGATACCTTGTTTCAGCAACATTTGATTCCTCACCGACGACAAATGGATTTGGCACAGCCTCTGGCACATCCAAGTTCCATGCCTGAGCATCTAATTGGACACTGGCAGATCTTAACGGAGTGGCAGCCAACCATACCATCAAACTTAATGATGCAAAAGCAATGGTAAGAATAAATAAATACGAAAAAGACACACCACTCCCTGCATTCCATCTCAAATCACCCACCCAATCACTACTGCCAAACATCATTTCAACAACAAAGACAATATTCAAGCCAAGCATACCAATAAATATGATCAGTGCCAAAAGTTCCTCAAACTGAGACATCTTGTGTACATCCATTAGTGATCTAGACGTAGCAACTCGGAAAAGGGGGATCACAGAAGATGGAAGTTGCAAAGCGACCAAAACCTGAGTGAATATAAGTAGCTGGTACAATCCTTCAGCTCCTGAACTCCAAACACAATAAAGTGCAGGCAGAACAGCAATCACTCTAATTGTAGCATAATGAAGCCAACCTGGAATATCCAATTTTAGGAAACTTTGCACAACTACTTCTCCACCAAAACCCCAATTTAATGCTGTAATTTGATTTGCAAGAAACACAATGAGAAAAAGAACAGACAGAGCTACCGGGCTACGCAACACCTGCAACAAGAATATTCAAATCATATTTGTTAAGAATGTGCAGATAACAGGATGCTCTAGGTAAATATTCTGAAGTAAACTAATTACAGAGGAAGAGAGACCTGTTCCATTGGTGATAATGCATCCTGAAAAGTAAGCAAAACAAGGCCCATACTGTGGAACTCATTTGCTGAGGTGCTCATCACAGCATTATTTACCAAATAAAGACAACTGAAGACACATAAGATAGCCCAAAAATGGTTATGACATAAGGCATCCTTAGAAATGTTTGTTGGTCCTTGATGCCACTGCAGAAAAAAAAAATGTCAATTCAGATTGGCAAAACAAATAACTGCTAACAATATGACAGAGAACATGATGCACAATATTCCCCCCACACCTAAGCAACATACAAACCTCAGCAAGAAAGCTCTATAGCTTAACCAGGAGGTTGCCATATGGCTTATAAGAAACATAATTAGGAATTACATCTAAATTCTGCCTGCAAATGCTTTCAGAATTAGCAATACACTTTTATACATTTCTTCTCCAAGACACACTGATTTTTTTTTTTTTTTTGCAAGATAAAATAGAAATTCATTGAAATGAGGAGAAGCGTAATACAAAAAGTGGGGATAAGGGATCCCTATACAAAAGAAAATAGATGCTAGGCATCTAATCCTATCCCATAAAAACGAGCTTGTTAGAAATAAAGGTATTTTGGGAAATTCTGTTAGAGGATATAAAGAAAAGGGACTATAAGAAGGAGCATGAGTACTGGAGTGCATTTCTTACGCACACACACATAATGATACCAGCATATTACAACATCCTTCTAAATAAAGTCATCCATAGGATGAATCAAACTACACTGTAAGAATATCTACTAAGAACCCTCTGAAAATAGAAGCTACAAGGTAAGTGACATTGTTTGGATGAATCATTGGCTCCAATAGTAACATTGTTAAAGAGAAACTATGTTAATGCGCCTTGTGTTAGAACAAGCTCAGCAAATCTAGAATCAGATCATGGTACTAATAAAAAATAATAATAAATAAACTCCACATATGAGACTATTTACCGAATGACTTCAACATTGAAAATAGATCTAGCGATAAAGATGAAATTTCATTTTAAGTTAATTCCTGCTATATGACAGTCAATGAGCCAGCTTCCATGTAAATATCAATCTAAAGCACTGGCATAATTGCATTTATTTCCCCTCATAAGGGTACTATTAAGCAAATAATGTAACCATACATGACATAACAAAAGGGACAATGCAACTTGAGGGGCAAGAGAAAAAGCAGTCAAAACACATTTTGGTTTTGACCATTCAAACTAGCAAAGGGTTAAACATTTGACCAACATAATTTTCAAAACTTCACTAGATAATGCAACAATATGAGGATGTAACAATTGTGAGATAAAGTATAAAGGACTCGAAATTCAACAATTTTAACTAATGGCCAGCACTGCTTAAAGTGCCTATCTCCTTGGGCGTAAGATTTACCAAAGATAACACACCTACAGTGGTGAGGTGATTGTCTCTCCAAGCCCACCATCCTACTACAAGATGCAGATATTTCATATATATCAAAATACAAAGAAGCAAAACAGAGCTGCAAATATCTCCACATGGTAAAATGAGAGGAAAACATACTTGTACAATTGAGGAATGAAGGTAAAAGTTGTGAGGCACAAGAGTTGCTCCCAGAAGACTCATTAGCACAAAGGCAATCTCCCCGCTCAGCTTTATTTGTATTCCATTCACAGATAATGGATTTTCTGGTCGGTTGATAAGTAATCCAAGTACAACAAGAACTAAGACAAAGCCTGCTACATATTGGCCTAGGATCTTGGCCTTCTCAATGTCCTAGACAAAGAGAAACTAGTAAATACAATTGATTAACAAAGGTTGGTAAACACACAAGGAATAATACTTACAAGGAGGCCAGCAAGAAGCAGATGAAACACAGCACTGGTGGCAGTTAGAAAAACACAAGTGAACAAATCCCACCCAAAAATAAGATTTAACCCTTGTGCCACTCCCAAGATCTTGCAAAACAGGTAAAATAATAGGTTCAGGTCAGTGAACTACTTTGCTGAACCAACCGTTATGTAAAAGGTTGATCTTGGGTAAGAATATTACCATGTTAAGGTCTAGAATAATCACTGAAAGCTCTGCTTGAACCCCAAGAAGCATGCATGTCCATGTATCATACTCGTTGCTGCAAATCTTTTGAGAAAGAAAGTAAAGTTAGTCTACATTGAACGTAAGCTAAGTGTCCACATGTATTGATAGAGGGAACGAGTCTTATGTTTAGGTTCAATTCCTCTTGAAACTGACATATATAAATACCCTTCAAACTTCAAATTTCCAAGCATGTAGCTATATTTTTTACAGGTGTTAATCAGCAAGGTGTTACACTAATAAGCAGAAATAAAACTAATGAGTCGTTTGGAAAAAGTTAATTTCAGGCCATAAAATAGTGGAGCTGCAGAAATTTCCGAAATAAAAGATGTACAACATAGAATTAGAACAGTTGTTTAAAAACCCCAAAGAGGAAGAAAGGATACCTGAGCAAGATCTCTTTCAGTGACTATACCAATTCTTGCAGATATATACTGACAGAAGATAGCAGCAAGATTGAAAATTAGCATAAAAGCCATCAGATCAAACCCAAAACGTGCACCACCTTCAACAGTTGCCACCCACTTTCCAGGGTCAATATATCCTATTGAAATCAAAAGCACAGGTATAACAGCAGGAAGCGACCGATCAAGGAAGCCACGCTGGTGGTTAGCATTCAATCTCCCTGCTTCCATTTTACTCTGATATTGTAACACCAACAATAAGGCTACCGCGAAAAAAGGCAATACTCAGAGGGATGCTATCAAGTAGCGAAAACTCTCACTGCACCAATGATAATCATATAACTGCAACTTAACTATATTCATATGGAAAGACGTCATCGCCTACATGACAATGATCAACACGGTAGCAGCTTCACATATAAACTATAACCAGCCAGCTGATACAATTATTTGCAAACAATTCACGAAAGGGCATAATCCTTATATCCCTGCCGTTTGACTAAATGTTTTAGACAAAAGCTAGTTATCATCGAATACATATGTAGTCAGTGTTCCTGATCAAGTCAACCCTGATATACAATCACAAAAATATTTTACAACACCCCCAAATAAATATTTCATTCATCAACACATCATGACCAAAAGTGAATCCAATTCACGACAAAGCTCACAATGAAAAGACCCACAGATAAATTCAATCACTTCCTCTTCAATCTGCTTGAATCCTGCATCAAATTGATTCAAAAACAGCATTATTACCGTAATTAAAAAATAGAAAGAAAAAATAAAACAAAATAAAAAATACAGAACATGTTAAAAACAGAGGAATAAGCATCAACGAAGAAAGCATCATCATCCCGATTAGATTACATTCAAGGTTCCAGAAATGCAAAGCACACAGTGACACTAATTAAAGGCAACAAAATATAAAAGCAGAGAATCACAGATTTATCAGCCTAAAAATCCAAGACAAATAAATGAAGAAAGAGAAAGGGGATAAAAACAAAACCCTACAGTGGATAAAGCTCAAAAGAAGCTCAAGCTTTTGAAAAAGATAAGAACGAAAAGGGAAACGTAGACTTGGATCTGATGAAGCATGTGATAGAAGAAAACAGTTGCACAAATTTGAAGACTTAGTATATAGTTAACCAGTTAGTTAGGGTTCTGGAGAGAAGAAAATCTATAACCTCTTCTTCAGCTTCTTCTTCTCTCGTCTCAATTTCAGGCGCTCTCTTCTTTTCTTTGTATCTGTGTCTATTTACTCCAACGAAGCAGATCTCACACACTCCCACAACACCATCGCTATCACATAATTGTGATTATTTTATTATATTAATATAATTGGATAGTAATTATTGGAGACTTTAAATAAATTGTTTGTCCATAAAATATTATTTTTGTATTAGTCTCTATAAATTTATCAATTATCATGATTATTTAACACTTAATTGATAATGTTATAAAATACGAAATTATTTATGGATCATGATGTCATCTGAGTATAGAGAGAGAGAGATATTTGGGAGAAGATTATAAAGAAAATTGTGTGGGGCTTCAGTTCCAGTTACCAAATGGGAGTGTGTGTAACTGTGAGTGTATTTCAAACGAAGGGTAAAACTGTAAAAGAGCTCAATAAAAAGCCTGGAGTTTACCATTTTCCCCTTTTCTTTTTCTTTCCGCATGTGGTTTATTTTAATCAAGTAACGCCATATTAATCACAAAATTATTACACATGGAAAGTTTCTACAAGAGAATGATAAATTATTATATAATAATACTTAAGGATTAATATAACTGATAAATACCATTTTAAAAGACACAAATGATTAATAAATTTTTAATTATTTTAAATTTTTTTCCTTTTGTTTTCTTTCTGCATGTGGTTTATTTTAATCAAGTAACTCCTTATTAATTACAAAATTATTAAACATGAAAAGTTTCTGAAATTGACTGAAAAAGAAGGATAACTTTCTATAATAAGAATTTATATAACTGACAAATATAATTTTGAAAGACACGAATAATGAATAAATTTATAATTAATTTAAAAATATAATAAAAATACTTTTTTAAGTAACGAAAGAATTTTATATTTGTAAATAATTTATAAATTTAATTTAAAGATTTGTAGAAATGTTTGCATAAAAATTTATAAGTGTATACAGAAAGTCGAAATAAAATATAAATAGTAGATTTTTTTTAAGTTAGGAGTGAGACTCAAATCAGCGACTTCTAAATAAATATGGAAAGACTATACTATTTGAGTTATAGCTCATTTATAATATTAGACATCCTTTTTATTTTTAAAAAATTTTGGTCATTTGCTAAAAAAATCACTTGTTGTAAAATCACTAAATTTTAAAAATAAAATACATATTTTTATTTTAAAAAATTAACTATACTATATGTACACCAAAATCAATCACTAAAATCAATCACTAATATAAAATATATGTTACATATTAAAAATAAATTAAACCACATATATATTTTATACACAAATATATTGATAGTTAATTTTAGAGACTAATTTTGATTTACAAATAACATTTTTGTAAAAAATACATATTACAAAAAAATTACATCAAAGAGTCTGTTTAGGTCACTTTTTAAGAATTATTTTCTAAGTTTTCTTAAGATCTTTAAAAAAATATAATTTGATATTAGGATTCACGTAAAATATTTTTTATTTATCAATTATATTTAAATAAAATAATATAAAAATATTTTTTAAAAATAAAAAATATTAAATAAGATGTAAATTATTATTTCTAAACAAAAATTTTTTATTTTCTAATGCTTTTGTTTTTATTTTTAAGATTTTGCCCAACAAACTAAAAAATAAAAAAATTAATAATTTAATGACACTTAAATAAGTTTAAAATCTAATATCTAAAATCTTCTGAAAATATATATATAATATCTAATTATTTTGGTTAACTCACCTAATCTTTTAAATAAATATTGGGGATTTTAAATTTTATTTAATGTATGTAGCAATTTGTTAATCAGCAATAAATCTTTAAATAAAATTTAAAACTTGCGATAGATTAATATTTAATATGTCGAATTAAAAAATATTATAAAAATAAAAAGAATAATATGTTAATATGACATTAGTTTTTTTGAAGTATATGACATTAATTTTTTTTGAGGTATGCAATTTAAGAATTTATATCAACATCTATTTAACGCATCAAATAAAATATGTGAAAAGACTAACTCATTTATTTATGAATTAAATTCAATATCAAATTTATTATTGGAATTTGTTTTTTAATATTGGTCCATTGGGTGAATTTCTCCACAAAAAAAAAAGAATCCACTGTTTAGATTAGAGTTTATAAATGAGAGTTTGTATAAAATTGATTTTAAAAACTTGATTTTGATAAAGAGTGAGTTGATGTTAATGTAATTTATGTTTGGTAATTTTGTACCAAAATAGATTATAATAAAATGAACGTGGTTTGGATTACATTCATTCAAAATTACGTTTAGATAAAAATTACTAAAAAAGACATAAATTTATATCAATCAAAATTATATTATTTTAAAACTCTTTGACTATAATTTTTGTAAAAGAATTTAAATTTATGTGTTAAAATTTAGTGCTCTTTTAGTTATAATTTGTTAGTACTCTTCTTTAGTACTCTTTTTATATTTAATTAAATTTTTTTAATAAAATTTATATTATAAAGTTTAACAATGATAAATAAAATATATACTAATTTAAGAACATATAGTAAAAAATATACAAAGTCAAATAAAAAATAAAGTTCTATAAAAAAGTACGTATTAATAAAAATGATTAAAAAATTTATATGAACAATTACTAAAAATTTTATTAAAAAATACAATATTATACACAAGTGAACATAAAAAAAATCTCTAAACAAAAATATTCATACTATTAACAAGAAAAATAAATGAAAACTGATAAAAATTAAAACTTAATAAAAGGTACTAATAATAATACTAAAAAAATATTTGTTTAAAAAAAAAAGTCAACAATTTTGAATATTGTTTTTGGTATCTTTTATTGTAAATGAGATTGAATGATAAAATTAGTAGAAGGTCAATTAATTTTTTAATCTATTATGTGAACGCAAAAGCTAAGTACAAAAGTTACAATTTGTTATTTTTAGTGAATGAAAGTTCAAATTCAAAATCATGTTCGCGTTTAAAAAAAAAAGTTAATTAAACAAAAATTACAGCATTCAAGCAGATTCAACATACTTCTTGTGCTATCAACGTGGCGTTTAACACTGTTGTGGGAACCGCCATTTGACACGAAGAAAAAACGCCAAACGTTGTTGACTACAAACGTCGGCAACATTTTGAGTAAAACGTCAGTAAATCACACGTTTTGTTCTACATAAACTACACGTGGCGTCGCCTCTCTCTTCCCGGTCGCTTAACCTAGCCAGTAGCAACCCTATCCTTTTTTTTTTCTTTGGTCCCTTTCAGTTCTTCCATGTAAAAATTTAAGTGTAGTCGACTTTATATAAATTGATAGTTAAAAATCGTTAAATAATTTTTATCTAACGGCTTTCAACTATTAATTTCATGATAAACTACACTTACTTTATTTGTTGGGTTATTAGTTATTATTATTAATTTGTTTTAAGCTAAAAATAATATAAAAAATAGTTTTAATTTTTTAATATTATTTAACTATTGATGAATACTAAATAAAATACTTATTAGTTGATTAGAAGTAGTTAGAATATAATTTTGTGGCCAAATAACAGCATCAAACCAAATAGTAGGAGAAATTATAGGATTCTACTAAAGAGAAAAACGCGACAAAAATCACTCAAAAGTATTTTTTTATATAATTCAAATCAAGCTAATTCAAACTAGGAAACTAAAAGTAATTCTAATTAATAGAGAAATGTAATTCGAATTTGATCCATTCGAATTATGCATGGATTAAGTCATAGGCAGTTCGAATAAGCCAAATTCGAATTACGCATACAAGTTGACCTAAGTAGTTCAAATCACACTGATTCAAATCATGAGGGAAGCAATTTAAAGTGTAGTTCAAATCTGACTCCTTCAAATTATATATATATAATTCGAAATTGTGGGTGAGTATGTTCGAAATTGGCTGCTTTGAATTATCAAGCCAGCCCGACATAAATCTAATCCATTCAGCTGCAGCCTGAGCAGCATCAGCTGCTCTCTTCTTTTCACACCCTCTCTTGGTATGACCTTTTTGCAAATAGTACCTACAGGTGAATTGTCGAAGCTGTCTTTTCATGGTTGTACCTGGCTAAACTTTTTTGCTAGAACTTGGTGCCTTCATTAGAGTCCTTCCTCCTCTTTGGGTGGGTATGGATTTGGGTTTGGAAACTGTCTTAGGCTTAGGTTTGGACTCCATTTTCAAATTCACATTGGTCTTTTTCGGTAATGCCTCTTTAGCTTGGGGCTTGTATGTTACTATGCTCAAACTTATTGGAAGGTCCTTCTCAATAGTAGTTTTCCGGGGGGGTTTCACAATCCTGGCATTCGACTTAGCTTGCTCTCCAAGATCCCTCACCTGGTCATCAACATGCACAATAACATCCTGCCCTTGTAGTATCTCAGGTTCTGAAATACCATGTTCAATGTAGACATCAACTACCCCATTGTTCTTTTCACCCTGAGAACACATCTCTCTCAACTTATTATCAGAGTCTAAATGCCTCAAACCCACTTTCAGGCTCATTCCTAGCACCTGCCACCAAACCTCCTTCATCGTCTCATAGCCTAGCTCTTTGAAATAATTTTTCGGGTAGAATACATCCAACTTGTCCACATCCAGATCATCCAAATAGTGCTTATTGTTAGGATAATATGTCCATCTCCCATCCTTA
The DNA here is from genome assembly GCF_003086295.3 of Arachis hypogaea. Lineage (NCBI taxonomy): Eukaryota > Viridiplantae > Streptophyta > Magnoliopsida > Fabales > Fabaceae > Arachis > Arachis hypogaea. The sequence continues at coordinate 44,826,845 of NC_092043.1, forward strand.
TCCTTCTCAAAATTTCTTCCATAATGAAACATTATATTTAATACTTCGGCGTTCATCTGCAACATAACAGAAAAAAATAAACTTAACACACATGCAACACAAAAACAACAAATAACACCCACTTTATACACCATCAGAGATTGCCCCCTGTTCTATTGAAAAGAAACAGAGCATCTATTACCGGTTGGAACATATGAACAAGTAAAACCCTAACAACATATGGATTCCAACAAATTCTGGATGCATCATATACGAGTAACTTTAACAATCTCCCGTCCGATGAATGCAAAAAGATCCAAAAAATTAAAAAAAATTATTACCTTGAAGCTAGATTAAACGGTTCCTCAGTCGTTGCTTCATTGGCTTCCCACGAACCTTCCCCCAAGTTCAGTGCAACAATGGTAAGAAAGCAGCGAGCAAGCAGCAATGCCCTAGGCTATCGCCACTGTCTCTGGTTATGGACGAGGAGATCAAGCGTTGAGAGAGATGAGAAAATATGAAGAAGACGTAACAAATGTCAAACTCTTTACCCAAGCAACCATTACATTCACTGTGATCAAAACGGTGATGTTTGGGCTTTCATACGTTTCTCCCATGAAACGATGTCGTTTCGGATGTCCGACGTGGTAGTGGCTGTGCCACATAAGCAAGGCCGTCGCTGAGTCACGTCAGAATTCCACCAAAGGACCATTATGTTACCCAAAGCGCAATCTGAAAGACATAAATAGTGCAATTGGAATCTCAAGAATTAAATCAGTGCACGAGCTGAATTTGGGAGACCACTATGAGAATTTAGTCGTAATACCTTCATTTTTATACTGTTATTCTCTCAAGAAAATGAAACACTCACACTCGCATTCAATCTAACAAGTCCTTCTTCCTTTTCTAATACTCCAGTTATATTTTTTTAATCTAAAAAATAAAATCAATCCCCCTTGTATTGATAATATGCTCCTCATGTATTGTGATTTTAATATTAAACTAATACAATACACCCCAACGTATTGCTGTTGCTAAATTAATTAAAAAAAAAAAACGGCTACAGCAATTCGCCTCCTTCATATTCTTAGCCCCCATCTATATGCAAAACGCCACAACATCCAATAATGGAACATTATACCAAAGCTTACCATATATTAAAAAAACTAACCGGAAAAAGAAGCTATTTCAGGTCTACGTGTTTTCCGGCCGAAAACCAAGACGTGTTCTGGAGAACAGAAAAAAAAAAGTGTCTAAAGTTGTTTTCGTTTTCCCTTTTTGTCCTCGCAAGTTGTTGTCCCCAGCTTTTAGGCAGGACAACGTAACAAAACAAAAAACATGTCTGACCAAAATGAAGAAATAACATGAAACTAATTTGCCATCTAGCCAATTTTTCTTTGATTTCGCTGAAAATACAATTAGATTCTTTGCCCTATGTGTATATAACATTACAAGGATTATGATACACAGATGGAGACAGATCACTCCGTGATCTTAGAGCATGAGCTGCTGCACAATACTCATAAAATAGCCGAAGGAACACCGATTTTATTAGATTCAAAAGTACTACAAGTTGTTGTATGGTGCCGAAGTGGGCATCTTCCGCAAACCGGTTCCTTCGTGAGTCACAACGGCTTTGTTGGATAGCCTTCGCTTATACCGTTTGAGAACAGATGCCAGGTTTTCCTTCCCTTTTGGGAAAGCCACATCCCCGGCTGCAGTTCCTGTACGTCCTTTTCGCGAAGAGATCGCCATCTCCACATCCTTGATCAGGTCAAGAAGCGTCGATGCTGTTGTGCATTTTCCGCGGCCTGGTTTCGAAGTAGGGGGCAGCATCATCCCATTAGAAAGTGGGGGGCTGGACTTCTGTTGATGTGATGCTGGAACTTGAAGGCAAAAGCATGGGACCAAAGGACTGCGAGGCTTCGAAAATGCAGGATCAACAATGCCCTGCTCAAAGCACCAAAAAAGAATGTTAGTGGCATGGAGAAAATTATAAGCAGCGATGAAGACATAAAAAGAGAAAGTTGGTGACACTGCAAAGGACGCCCACAATATCATGTCTACACTACCGATGACTGAAAAAAGTATAACATGTACAAGCAATTTATCAATATGATCAATCAACGACAATCGAATGCACCATAGATGCATTTCTATCTCTTTTTTATTATTTATTTTTCGCCTAAGAGAGGGAAGAGACATCATCGCAACAACTAGATCCACTTAATTTTCAAATGTGAATGAAGAAAGCAGCTGAAATATGTTTAGATTACTCGAGAACACGCAAACTCGTCAAGACATTTACCTGGAGGCGATTGAGAACATAGGTGTATTTTCCCCAAAGCTCTGGCCGGCTCTCCATAAGAGAGAAATTTAGAATTCGATGGATACACCACACCCCAAAGCTTATTATTAATTCTGATCTCCATATACATCCCTCCCCACAGTTAGGAACCGAGGACACCAACAAAGTAGAGGAATTCGCCTCATTATTCTTCATCAAAGAACCAGATTTCCTATCAGAAGAAAATTTATGAGCTTCACCCACATGGTTGCCCGGATTCATTTCCCTAGTCTCAATTTCATAAACAAATTTCTCCCTTGCAGCTACACGATCAATCAGATCCTCATCAACTCCATCGTTCTGGCTAAACAGCCAATCTGACCCCTCCAATTTTAAGAGCTTCACAATGCATAGTCTAAAAGACTGAAGAAGTTTTCTCTCAATATCCACAAATGCAGTACTTTCTTGGGGAATATTATTAGGCCTACTTCCGACACCTTCCATTCCATCATTATGAATTTTGTCAGCTACCCCAAATTGCTCAAAAGGCTGCCTAGACCAGAGGGATGCAGTATCAAAACCAGAACTCAGCTGTGAAGAGAGTGCCTCTCTATAGACTTTTGACGGGGACAGTTCATCAAAAGCCAAAGGAGCACCAGCTCTTGATTCAGAGTTTGAGTATAATGATGGTTCATAAGATGTCCTACTCGCAGAAGATCCATAGCCAACGGAACCATCCCATGGAGCATTCTTATTGGATGCATAACCAGCCCTGTGAGGGATGGCATATCCAGAAATGTCCGGCAAGCTGTGGTATTTCTTAGCATTACCTGAACCGGCCATGTTGACTGCAGGTCCAGAAGACGAATAATCATAACAGATCCTCTCAGATTGTAACTGGCTATTTCTAGAGGCAGCTACATTATGGAACCCTGGCGGTTGGCCCACACCTAAACCGTTACTGTGCAACTTCTTCGCCAAAGCATATGCAACTGAATCCCTGTAGTTTGTATTAGCTATGGAAGCGGCTTTCAATTGTGACAACTCCATTGGACCATTTAAGTTATCCAAATTTCTCCCTTTATCAACCCGGCTAAGATAGGATGGAGTTTGAAAGCCATGTATTGTTGCTGGCTGATAATCCCAAGACTCGGATGAAGGCAAATTACGCACACTGGAATAGCGTCTCTCGCCAGAATCACCAGATGAAGGCAAATTACGCACACTCGAATAGCGTCTCTCGCCAGACTCGAGGAGATTGCGGCCAGAGTTCTGTACATACGCATCTACTAATTGAATGGGATTCGCATGCATTGAAGAACTCCTTTGAATACCATATGAAGACTCCAAGCTACTTTGCATCCTACGCTGATCGGAGGTGTCATATGGACTGGAGTTGAGTACACTATTGGAACCGCTACCTCCAACAGATGCTAAATAATCAGGATATTCCTTTCCAAAGGAATCTATTTTCTGCATGGAGCCAGTGAGCCTTGAATCTGATCCCATTGCTATCAAAACATCCAGCTTCTTTGCCCTTGCTTCAGTGGTTGCTTGCCCATGAAAATCATAAAGTTGCCCCCAAAATTCATCAAGAATAGCAGCTAGCTGACGTCTTGCTGCACGCCCTAAGCCTGCCAATTTTGAGAGACTTCCAATGCTATTCCCACCTTCTTCACTCTTCCCACTAAAACTCCTGAATGACGGAGGGCCATCTGATGTTGTAGATAACGGACTTGCGGAGACCACTTTGGACGATTCTTCATTTTCCCATGAGTCTCCATCATCATCATCATCCCTTTCAGCAGTCGAATCTTCCCCAACCTCCTCAACTGGGGCATTACTTTCTATTTTTATAGTTTCAGTATCTTCCATTCTAAAAACAGAAGTGTCATCAGTTACCATTGATACTGCTTCTGACTCTGATTTGTAAGCCAACTCCTTAGTAAGAGCTTTAGGAGAACTGGGAAATGAAGTAATAGATTGACTCTCCTTTACAGCAGTCACATGGAGATCAGGTTCCAGTACAGTTTCAGGTAAAGTAGAATGAACCGGTACATCTGTGTAGTCCAAGGTCCTTGCTGGAGCTGGGGTTGGCTCCCTCAGCCGAGCACCTGCATCTCCATGATACCTTGTTTCAGCAACATTTGATTCCTCACCAACGACTAATGGATTTGGCACAGCCTCTGGCATATCCAAGTTCCATGCCTGAGCATCTAATTGGACACTGGCAGATCTTAACGGAGTGGCAGCCAATGATACCATCAAACTTAATGATGCAAAAGCAATGGTAAGAATAAATAAATACGAAAGAGACATACCACTCCCTGCATTCCATCTCAAATCACCCACCCAATCACTACCACCAAACATCATTTCAACAACAAAGACAATATTCAAGCCAAGCATACCAATAAATATGATCAGTGCCAAAAGTTCCTCAAACTGAGACATCTTGTGTAAACCCATTATTGATCTAGACGTAGCAACTCGGAAAAGGGGGATCACAGAAGATGGAAGTTGCAGAGCGACCAAAACCTGAGTGAATATAAGTAGCTGGTACAATCCTTCAGCTCCTGAACTCCAAACACAATAAAGTGCAGGCAGAACAGCAATCACTCCAATTGTAGCATAATGAAGCCAACCTGGAATATCCAATTTTAGGAAACTCTGCACAACTACTTCTCCACCAAAACCCCAATTTAATGCTGTCATTTGATTGGAAAGAAACAAAATGAGAAAAAGAACAGACAGAGCTACCGGGCTACGCAACACCTGCAACAAGAATATTCAAATTATATTCGTTAAGAATGTGCAGATAACAGGGTGCTTGCTGTAGGTAAATATTCTGAAGTAAACAAACCTGTTCCATTGGTGATAATGCATCCTGAAAAGTAAGCAAAACATGGCCCATAGCGTGGAACTCATTTGCTGAGGTGCTCATCAAAGCATTATTTACCAAATAAAGGCAACTGAAGACACATAAGATAGCCCAAAAATGGTTATGACATAAGGCATCCTTAGAAATGTTTGTTGGTCCCTGATGCCACTGCAGAAAAGTAAACGTCAATTCAGATTGGCAAAACTAATAACTGCTAACAGTATGACATAGAACATGATGCATAATATTCCCCCAACACCTAGGCAACATAAAACTTCATCAAGAAAGCTCAACCTTAACCAGGAGACTGCCATATGGCTTATAAGGAACATAATTGGGAACAACATCTAAATTCTGCATGCAAAGACCAATACCTTCAGAATTAGCAATACATTTTTTCCTTCTTTCTTTTGTCATGTAGCAAGCAATAAGAACATTTCTTCTCCAAGAAATTACTGATTAATATTCTTTTTTCTTTCTTTCTTTTTTTTGATAAAAAAAGAAATTGATTAACATGAGGAGATGAATAATACAAAAAGTGGGGATAAGAGATCCTCTACACAAAAGAAAATAGATGCTAGGCATCTAATCCTATCCCATAATACTTGCTTGTTAGGAAGTAAGGGTATCTTTGGAAATTCCGTTAGAAGAGAGAAAGGAAGAGAGAAAGAAAAAGGACTATAAGAAGGAGAACGAGTACTAAAGTGCATTTCTTATAGACACACACATGATACCAGAAACATCCTTCTAATATGGATGGATCAAACTACACTGTAAGAATATCAAATAAAAACCCTCTGAAAACAGAAGCTACAAGGTAAGTAACATTGTTTAGATGAATCATTGGCTCTGACAGTAACATTGTTAAAGAGAAACTATGGTTAATGCACCCTCTGTTAGAACAATGCCAGCAAGTCTAGAATCAGATCATGGTACTAATAAAAATAATAATAAGTCAAGTCAATATAAGAGCCTATTTAGTGAATGACTTCAACATCAAAAATAGATGTAGCAATTAAGATGCAGTTTCATTTTAAGTTAATTCCTGCTGTATGTCTACCAATGAGCCAACTTCCAAACATGTAAATATCAATCTAAACTCTAAAGCACTGCTGTAATTGCATTTATTTCCCCTCATACGGATACTATTAACCAAATATCGTAACCATACATGACAAAACAAAGACAATGTAATTTGAGGGGAAAGAACAAGCAGTCAAAACACATTTTGCTTTTGACCATTCAAATTAGCAAACGTTTAAACATTGACCAACATAATGTTCAAAAATTCACTAGATAATGCATGAGGATGTAACAATAGTGAGATAAAGTCTAAAGGACTCAAAATTCAACAATTTTGTCATAGGTTTGGAAACAGATTAACTAATGGCCAGCACTGCTTAAAGTGCTTATCTCCTTAGGCGTAAGATTCACTGAAGACAAGACATCTACAGTGGGGAGGTGATTGTCTCTCAAGCCCACTATCCTATTACAAGAGGCAGATATTTCATATATATCAAAAAATAAAAAAAAATAAAAGCAAAACAAGAGGTCCAAATATCTCCATGGGTATGGTAGAATGAGAGGGAAACATACCTGTACAATTGAGGAATGAAGGTAAAAGTTGTGAGGCACAAGAGTTGCTCCCAGAAGACTCATTAGCACAAAGGCGCTCTCCCCGCTCAGCTTTATTTGTATTCCATTCACAGATAATGGATTTTCTGGTCGATTAATAAGTAATCCAAGTACAACAAGAACTAAGACAAAGCCTGCTACATATTGGCCTAGGATCTTGGCCTTCTCAATGTCCTAGGCAAAGAGAAACTAGTAAATACAATTGATTAACAAAGGTTGGTAAGGACACAAGGAATAATACTTACAAGGAGGACAGCAAGAAGTAGATGAAACACAGCGCCGGTGGCAGCAAGAAAAACACAAGTAAACAAATCCCACCCAAAAATAAGATTTAATCCTTGTGCCATTCCCAAGATCTTGCAAAACAGGTAAAATAATAGTTTCAGGTCAATGAACTCCTTTGCTGAACCAACCGTTATGTAAAAGGTTAATCTTGGGTAAGAATATTACCATGTTAAGGTCTAGTATAATCACTGAAAGCTCTGCTTGAACCCCAAGAAGCATGCATGTCCCTGTATCATACTCGTCGCTGCAAATCTTTTGAGAAAGAAAGTAAAGTTACTCTACATGGAACGTACCCTAAGTGTCCACATGATGTTTAATATGAACCTGCCCAAGTAAGCATGCATGCATGACCTTGCTCATATTAGGCTTGTCTTAGAGAATGTGTGAAAAAAAAAAAAAGGAGCTCGTGGAGGAAACAAGTCTTATGTTTAGGTTCAATTCCTCTTGAAAGTGACATATAATGACAGCCTTCAAAGTTAAAATTTCCAAACACAGCTATACTTTTTACAGGTGTTAACCAGCATGGTGTTGCACTAATAAGCATAAAATTAAACAAATAAGTCGTTCAGAAAAAGTATATTTCAGGCTATAAAGCAGTGCAGCTGCAGAAACTTCCAAAATAAAAGCTGAACAACATCAAAGAATTAGAATAGTTGTTTAAAAACCCCAAAAGGGATGAAAGGAAACCTGAGCAAGATCTCTTCCAGTGACTATACCAATCCTTGCAGATATATACTGACAGAAGATAGCAGCAAGATTGAAAATTAGCATAAAAGCCATCAGATCAAACCCAAAACGTGCACCACCTTCAACAGTTGCCACCCACTTTCCAGGGTCAACATATCCTATTGAAATCAAAAGCACAGGTATAACAGCAGGAAGCGACCGATGAAGGAAGCCATGCTGCTGGTTAGCATTCAATCTCCCTGCTTCCATTTTACTCTCTGATATCGTAACACCAACAATAAGGCAACCGCAAAAAAGGCAATACTCAGAGGAATGCTATCAAGTAGCGAAAACACTCACTGCACCAATGATAATCGTATAACTGCAACTTTACTATATTCATATGGAAAGACTTCATCGCCTACATGATAACGATCAATGCGGTAGCAGCTTCACATATAAACTACAACCAGCCAGCTGATACATTGATTTGCAAACAATTCACCAAAGTGCATAATCCTTATATCCCTGCCGTTGGCCTAAATTATTTAGACAAAAGCTAATCATCATCCAATACATATCTAGTTAGTGTTCCAGATCAAGTCAACCCTGATATACAATCACAAAAACATTTTACAACACCCCCAAATAAATATTTCATTCATGAACTCATCATGACCAAAAGTGAATCCAGTTCGCAACAAAGCTGACAAAGAAAAGACCCACAGATAAATTCAATCACTTCCTCTTCAATCTGCTTGAATCCTGCATCAAATTGATTCAAAAACAGCATTATTACCGTAATTAAAAAATGAAATAAAAAATAAAGAATAGGCGCAAAACAGAGGAATAAACCCATCAACGAAGAAAGCATCATCGTCACGATTTTATTATATTAAAGGCTCCAGGAATGCAAAGCACAAAGTGACACTAATGCGTTTTGACCCCCCAACAAAGTGTTAACAAATTTAAAAAGAGAAAAGGAAGAAAAAAAGGAAAAGAGAAGGATGCAACGAAATCTATATGAAGAATTAGCCCCCCAAATAAGCACGTCAGAATCATGGCAAAAAATCTTGCAGCATCGAAGCAGAGTAAGAACAATTAAAGCCAACAAAATATAACAGCAGAGAATCAGAGAGTTATCAGCTCCAAAATATCTAAAATGAATAAATGAAGAAAGAGAAAGGGGATAAAAACAAAACCCTACAGTGGAAAAAGCTCAAAAGCAGCTGAAGTTTTTGAAAAGGATAAGAACGAAAAGGGGAACGTAGACTTGGATCTGATGAAGCAGGTGATAGAAGAAAACAGTTGCACAAATTTCAAGGGTTCGTATATAGTTAACTAGTTAGTTAGGGTTCTGAAGAGAGGAAAATCTATACCCTCTTCTTCAGCTTCTTCTTCTCTTTTCTCTTGTCTCAATTTCAAGCGCTCTCTTCTTTCTATCTGTATCTATTTACTCCTACGAAGTAGATCTCACTCACTCCCACGAGACCATCGCCATCACATAATTGTGATTGTGATTATTATATATTATATATTATTGTAATTATACAAATTATAGTAATTGGAAATTGGATAATTATTCTAAACTTTAAATAAATTGTTCGCATTTATAAAATATTTTTTTGTATTAGTCTCTATAAAAAAAAAATCGTTTTTGATATCTTTATAGAATTGAATTGAATTTAAACTTGTCTATAAGTTTATCATGATTATTTAATACTTTCATTGACAATGTCATAAAATACGAAGTTATTTATGGATGATGATGTCATCCGAGTAGAAAGATTTTTGGGGCAAGCTTCAATACCAAAATGGAAGAGAGAGAGAGAGTATTTCAAAAGGAGGGTAAAAACTAAAAAGGCTCAATAAAACGACTCGAGTAAAGTTTACTATTTTCGCCTTTTGTTTTTCTTTCTGCGCGTGTTTATTTATTCAAGTAACGCCATATTAATTACAAAATTATTAAACATGGAAAGTTTCTAAAAAGAGAAGCATAAATTATTAAAGTAATAATTAAGAATTTAAATAATTGATTAATATAATTTTAAAATATATAAATAATAATATTTTTTAATTTATAAATATAATAAAAATAAAAAAAATATTTTTTAATATTTATATTAAAGGATGAGACGCATGCATGTAGATGTTTGTGAGATTTTTTTTAAATAAATAAATTAAATATTTTATTTATCAATATAAGTAATTTATAATTTATTTATTAATTTGTGTTCATTTATTTATTTTGTTTACCATTTACAGTATAAACAAGATGTAAATAATTTTATTTTATTTACACTAAAAAATACAAATTTCTAAATAGACTACAAATTATCTATATCCGTAAATAAAATATTTAAATTATTTATCTAAAAAAAATCCGATTCTTGTGAGAGTAAATGGCCAGAATAGCATTTTCAATATTTACAAGAAAATATACATTTTTATATATATGTGGCCCTCTTAGAATCTACTTGTCGCTATATTAAAATAAAGCCTTGATAATTTTATCAAATTATAATTAAGTCACTATTTTGTTTAATTGAATTTTTATATTATTTTTTATTTTATAATTTGATTATTTTTATATAAAAAATATTAAAATTAATGGAAATTTTTCCAAAAAATTATGTGATCAAAAAACTAATTAGGTTATTAATTGTAAATATCTTTAATTTGTAAAAAAATATTCAATTAACTTTAACATTTTTTATATTGAGAATGATCTAATTAAAAAATTAAAAATAATGTAAAAATTTAATCTAAAGAAAACTTATAAAAATATAATTATAAATTAAAATAAAATTATAAGAACTAATAAAATAATTAAATTTAAAAATTATTTTATTAAATTTTGTGTAAAAGAATATTTTATTAAATAAATTTAGTGATGTTATATATACTAAAGATATATTCTAAAAGTATAATAATAATTTTAAGTTTTCGATTATTTTAATGCATTAGAAATATAAAAAGTTTATCTTTTTTATTATTTTAAATAAAGTATTTTGTCCGATGTTCTTAAAATATGTTTTTGGAATACATGTTAGCAAAATTCTAGATATAAAATCAAATTAATAAGAAACAAAACATTGTGATACTATTCTATTAATAATTTATTTAGTTGACGTTTATATTTTTTATTTTTTTTATTCAACTTTAATCTTTATTAGTAAATTACAAATGTATTTTGACGATTAATTCTTAAACATAAATTGAATAAAAAATATTTAAAAATTAGCTGAAATAATTAAAATTAAATTTGGTCTTTTTTTATTAAATAATTGAATAATTATTAGATAATCTATAAAATATCTAACAGAAATATGAGAGATTTAACTTTTTTTTTAAATATCATTCATCACCTATAATTCATAAAAAGTGTATTTTGCTATTTTAGAGACTTAAATAAAAAAATTTATTAGTTAGAAGAGATAATCAATCTACTATTTTAATTTATCTTACATTTACCATCATTATATATATTAAATATTGGGCAAATCACATAAACAAATTATTAGGATTTTAATTTTACATGAATATCCTAAAAAAATGTTACATGCATGTTTTAATTGATATTTTTTATATATAAATTGAATGTAATAAATTTAATTTAGCCATTCTAATAGTAAATCAAATCAATAAGATTTAAATTAGTAGGTATATATGTAAATTGAAATAACAAAATTCGATTTAGTATGGTTTGGAATTTGGAATGAGCTACTCATATCAAATCGAAACATGGAGCCTCAATTTAGACCCATGAAAAATTGAAACAGCTTACATCAATTTAGACTCCTAGTAAATCGAATGCATTAAAGTTGATTTAGTATATATATGTTTATATATATAATTCGAATCCACTTGTTTCGAATTATATTTCATTATCTCTCTACGCCTCAAAACGTACCATCCAGAGAAAAGTTTGAAAAAATACCACAAGATTCAAACTGTAGAAATGGAAGACGACCCGAATTGTATCTATTGGTCAGACGAAGTTGTCCATATTACTAGTAGTATCTATAAAATGGTTAGTAAATGAAATTTATTTTCTTTAAGATAGACCAGAGTTGCTAGTACTATTAAGTTTTCTTAGAATTTGATTAAACACCTTATTAGAATTTTTAAACTATAAATGGTAGTTAGAGTATTGATTTAGTAGTTTGTTAGAATTTTGTGCCTACAAATACAAGTTAGAGGAGTGATAAATAACTGTTAGTTAGAGCAGTGATTAGAGGTTCTATTAGAATTTGTAAGTTTTAAATGTTAACAGTTTAAGTAGGTAAGTTTTGTTAGCTTTTAATTTTATTTAATTTAGGTTTTAAATGTTAGATTAATTAGGTAGTAGAAGTTTAGTAAGAATTTAATTTAATTTAATTCTTAAATGTTAGATTAACTAGCCACTAAAAGTTTAGTTAGAATTTAATTTAATTTAAGTCTTAAATATTAGATTAACTATATTCAGGTTTGCAATATTTTTACACTAAAATTTATTTTTTATTAGAATTCTCCATTTTAGTTGATTTTTTATTTAACTTGGATATGAATTTTTTTAATTTGTTGGGGATATGGATATTATCATATTATTTGTTTGGTGTTAGTGTATTTTGTCTAAAAGGGCTTCCATTACTTAATGATCGATGAGTAAATTGTTTTGTTAATTATTATGGTTTTTAGAGAATTTTTTCATCATCATGCAGCCCAGCGATGTATCAGCAACATGAAGAGGCAATATGGTATGTCCCTAGACGACAAGATCATCTGTACTTGCAAATGGCCAATTTAGCACATCTCGCGAGACTCAACGACCACTAATTTAGGTTAGATAAGCCACTGGTCAGTGCATTTGTAGAACGATGGCGTCTTGAGATGCATACATTTCACATGTCATTCGGGGAGAGCACAGTTACGCTACAGGATGTTTGTGTACATGTTAGGTCTCCCGATCGACAGAGAGTACGTCAGTGGATGTCTGCCAGACTTTGAGCGATACATTGAGGGCAGCCGACCTGTATGGGCTTGGTTCGAGGGGTTATTGGGTGTGTTGTCTCCGGCGGACTGCATCGACAAGTTCAGTGTGAAGTGCACTTGAATGCAGAAGACATTCAATGACTTTCCTCAAGGCACAGACGAGGAGGCAGTCAGGAGGTATGCGAGGGCATACATCATGATGCTATCAAAAATGCAACTCTTTAGTGACAAGTCCGGTACACATATGCATATTCGGTGGCTACCGTATATAGCGGGATTAGAGGATATGGGCAGATACAGTTGTGGATCTACTACTCTCTCGTGGTTGATGCTTGTGCTGTGTGGCCAACAGGAATGTGGTTAAGTTCACCGGTCCATACAGACATGGATCTTCTAGTAGTTCTTGGATTTTAGGCCCGATAAATTTGACACCTTTCATTGGTCGTTGGATGAAAGTAGATATCACATGATAATCAAGTTTCTTGTGATCACTGGCGATTGACATGGCCAGACATGTATGAGGTTTGTTATACCGTCTGGACTCCCAAATACCCTTCCACTACCGAAGAGTGATCCGAATCAATCATCTGCAACTGTTTCCAAACTCCTTACACTTTTTGTAGTACTTGGTCTGATCCAATTCCAACACTTTGTACTCAATCCCACAGCGGATGCTATAAGTCTTCACACATAATACGACTTTCTCTTTATTCTGAAACTACTGATCAACTTGAAACTCAGCTAGACCTGCGGTGTCATGTGAATCTCTGGCCCCAAAACTGGATTCTACATCCGAGAATCACTGCTGTCTCATAGCCTCTAAGTCTATAGTCGAAAAGTGCAGGAAGTATTGCTGAGTTCTTGAGTTCGATGCTCCATTAGCCCCAAAAGAAATACTCTTCCCTATATCATCATCGCTATCATTATCAATCATGGCGGGCTCCAAATTATCGTCATCCTGCAAATACATCTTCCACGACATCTGGTTCTCGAACTTCCCCAGAAACCAGCATCATAACAGGAGTATTCTTGTTATCACCTATTTCTGCAATTTCATCGCGATGTAAATTAGTTGTGAAAGACGGAGATGCCACCAAATCCCTCGTAGATTCCATTATAGGCAGAGATGAAAACGCAACAACAGGGGTTGAACTAGAAGTTGCTGCCATTGGTACTGATTAATGATTCCAATTCAATCTTCTTGAACTAGAGACACATCCCCAAACTTGGCCAATAGTTCATGGGTTCTCATCTCGAAAAACTGGCGACAACAATGAAATAAAACTTGCAAATCGTCATCGCTGTTTATCACAAACGAGTCGTACTTCACCCCATTGTAAACAACAGAAATCAAAATTTTATAAAATAACTTCTCTATCCATTTCACTCCATGCAGTCCCAATTTTTGGAGTATGGTATTCTAAAAATCAACAAAATTCGTAGAAGATCTGATAAAGGCACTCAATGAATCCTTATCAGTAAATTTTATTCCCTCTCACATTTTTTATCGTCCCTCTGTAGTGCACTAGAACTAAAAAACTATCCTCACTAGCCATTGTGAAATCCACTCTATTAAACATTACACATTTTGATTCTATTTATATAGCACATACTCCGTAGTAAATCAAATTAAATTAATTCAATTTAATGAAAATTCATGCATGTACTAGTAAATCGAATAAATTAGATTCGACTTAACATGTTCTACCAATTGCTTTAAATTGAAACAAGTTCACTCGATTTAATATATGTAACGGGCCTTCTTAGTAAATTAAATAATATGAATTCGATTTATATGAATCCAAAGTAAATTGAATTATACTGTTTTAATTTATATGAATTCAAGGTAAATCGATTTATATTGCTTCGATTTATATCAAATTAAGGTAAATTGAATTATATTGCTTCAATTTACATAGTTTTAGGACTTTCATGTTAGTTCTTTACATTTAGGATATTAAAAATGTTAGTTGCACACTAAAATTAACTATTAATGTATTTGTGTATAAATACATATGTGGTTTAATTTATTTTCAATGTCTATTTGTATTTCAACAAATATTTTATACTAATGACTAACTTTGATAGTTAATTATGGTGTATATGTAGCATTACTCTTAGGATATTCATGTAAAATTAAAATCGTAATAGTTTATTTATGTGATTTGTCCTTAAATATTAAATATAGATAATAAAATATTATTGAATATTTAATATTTTTATGTTATTTAATTATATATACCTCGATATATTTATATAAAATTTTTTGTTATTCTTATACGCTATATGTTTGTCCCCATCATTTAAAATTTGTAGATTCATCACTGATAAATAAATTTTATATTTAGCAAATTATTATATATTTAATTTAAATTCTTGTAAAAATATTTGAATAAGTATTTAAAAATGCATATGAAAAATCAAAATCAAATTCAATTACTTGACATCTGTTTTATTTTTTTTCTAATAATCATTCAAAAAAAGAATTTATTTAAAGTAAAATCGTTAAATTTTAAAGATGAAAACATCTATTTTTTCAACTCATAGTTATTTGTCAAATACTAAAAAATATAGAAAAGACGTACGTGAAGCGAACATTGGAAATGTTATATACACACACTTGCAATTATATGAAGATAGGTGCATTTTTGGGAGAAAAAAAAAATTACAATATAATAACAACTTGTATCATATTACATAATATAATTATTAAAGATAAATTAAATACTTATACAAAAAATTTTAATTTGTCCATAACTTAACGTATGACAATGTGAAAAATGATTTATCACAATCATGAAAAGAGACTTTGTACTATACTGTCAAATTCTTCAAAAAAATGTTCAAGTTTAAGATAAGTAGAAGTATGACAATTGACAGACGACTTTATTAAACACACAACAATTTCATAACGTGCATCACGGTAGAGTTTAATTATATTTATCTTTATATTCTATTAAATAATAGGGATAAGTATTGTTTTAATTTCTCACGTTGAAGGTCAGAATCGAATCCATCCCTAATGTATCTTTTAATTTAAAATCATCTTTAACGTATTTTTTTGTATTAAAATCATCATTTTTTAAAAAAATTAATTTTATTCCTAAAATACCCATATTTTAATAAAAAATTATAAAATTTAAAAAAAAAAGAGAAAAGAACACATTTTCTTCAACCTTTCTCTTCTCCTTTCACTACCACAAGCATCATGATCTTCAATCATCTTCAAAATAATTGGACCAAACATTTAAAAGACCTTCCTCTTCCTTCTTAAACTCCTCCTCCGTTGCAAAATCACTCTCATCAATCCATTTCAATGTATAATCAATAGCTTTGTTAATCTTTGTTAATTAACACAAAAATCCCTAATTCTAGAAACACCTATCAGTTACACTTGCAGTACACTGAAAGCAAACCCAGTTAACACACCAAAAACCCATTCAAATCAAAATCCACACAAAAACAAAGGTCTCTTAGTGCAGAAGGTAACCAATTCCCCTGCAAGAACCACAGTGTATTTCACAAATTCAATAAATTCAAAAATCAATTCAACAAATCCAGAAATAAAAAATTCAACAAATCAACTCATATTCAACAAATTCAACAACCAAATCAAAAAACAACAAATCAAAATCAGAAGCAGAAGCAGTCACAAATGTAGAAGTAGAGGCAATCATATAATCAGAAACAAAAACTCAAGCAGAAGCAGATGCAGAAGAAGAAGATGCTGATGCAGAAGCCGAAGCTGCAGAAGCAGATGCAGCAGAAGAAGAAGCAGAAAAAGCAGATGCAAAACCACCGGCGCTTGGCCACCCATCTCTAGCGGTGGCGACGGAGCGTCCGAGGACCGGCGACGCACTCCACCCTCGGATCCCTCTCTCTCCTTGGCCACCCATCACCCGCGGACCGGCGACGGAGAATGCGCAGACCAGCTCAGCCTTGGATCCCTCTCTCTCTCCTTTGCGCGCCGCCCTCCTCGCATCGTGCTCCTCTTCCCGACGACGCATTCCACGGCGGCAGAAGCATGCATGAACGGTCCTCCCATCCACCGGCGCTCCCTCTCTCTTTCCCCTCTTCTCTTCACACCCGTCGCAGCCCCTCTCCTTTCTTCTTTCTTCCGACGATAGCGACGGCGACGGCAACTCCAAGCTTCGCCGGCGCAGTCCCTCTCTCCCCCCTTCCCCCTCTCCCTCCCCTCCCCCCTTTGCATTTCCTTTCGGCTCCCACCCCCCAAAAACGCGTTTCCTCCCCCCCCCCAAAATGTTATTTTTTATTTTATAATTTTTTTATTAAAGTATGGGTATTTTAGGAATAAAATTAATTTTTTTTTAAAAAGGACGATTTTAATACAAAAAGCACGTTAAGGATGATTTTTAAATCAAAAGATACATCAGGGACGGGTTCGATTTCGACCCTCAATGTTAGGGACCAAAACAATACTTATCCCTAAATAATATCACAAATTAGTTAAAACTTAAATTATATATTGTTGTTAATTATGAAATTATTAAATTTTTTTTCATATATTTTGTCTCTCCTATTAGAAAATAAAATAATATATTTAATCTCTATTTATTATTTATGACATAAAAATATCTATTTCGTTCTTTCTTTACATATTCCTACCTCTTCCATCATTTTTTTGATGATTTCGATCTATTATTTTTATTGTTGATGATGATTTTGGGTGTATGGTATTGATAATGACGATTTGGCATTTTATGGTAGTAGAAATTGAAGACTAGTGGTGGGTAGTAATGACTAGGAATGGCAACATGCATCTT
This sequence comes from Arachis hypogaea, assembly GCF_003086295.3. Lineage (NCBI taxonomy): Eukaryota > Viridiplantae > Streptophyta > Magnoliopsida > Fabales > Fabaceae > Arachis > Arachis hypogaea. Next base: position 44,844,336 of record NC_092043.1, read on the forward strand.
ATTCGTGGGTATCCAATCCGACCCAATCCGGTCAGGTACAGTTGCCAATCCAATTTGCAGCGAATAGTGTAGGGTGTGGGTAGAATTCTTATGCAGGTAGGGTAGAGTGCAGGTTGAGTCTCAATCCTATCCGACTAACCCGCATCCTATATATGTATATGTTATATACTTATATAAAATATGTTTCAAATAGATGTTGAACCAAAAACCTCTCATTAAATACAAAATATCCTTAGTCACTAATGGAAGATCATTAATTGGTAATTTTTTATATTTTTTTACATAAAAATCAATTCTATTTTAAATTATGATCAAGTTATATAATAATGTTGTATCTTTTTGGTAACTCGCGAGTATGATCAGGACCCGCGGGTAAAAAATTGATAGAGTTAGGGTTGGAATATTCTCAATCCACAAATAAAATAGGGTTGGATCTAAACCTTACTCCATCCAACCCATTGCCACCCTTAGTAACGACAGGATAGAATGCGATAATGATGTCAGTGATGATGATGGTAGTGGTGATACCAACGAGAGTGGGGCCGCGAGATAGGATATTAGCACAATGATAGAGATGATAACAATAATGATGATGATAACAGATAAAGATAAATCAGTAATTCTATTAAAATTTAACTGTTGACAGAATAAATTAACTATTAACTAAATATTTGAATTATTTTTTAATTAAAACAAATTATATAGAAATTATTTTATATTATTGTTTGAATATCTTTTTATTAAAATTTAAAATCTTTTAGGTATCAAAATGGCTATTTAGTAAATAAAAACTTGTGTTCGAGTACAATTTCGAACATAGTCTATAATGTATATTAAACTCTCAATTTTTTCTCATTTAAGAAAATAAGGTATAATTTCTTGAATTTAATTTTGATATAAATAAAATAATTTTACACGTGTATCTAATTACGTAATGTCACAGTAAAAATAATTATCTTTTAGATTGACTGCGTGAATGATCATTCAAAAGAATAATTGTGATTGCACAACTGTATAAAACACTTTTACATTATTAATGTACTAAAAATAAACTCATAATCTTTTATCATATATTTTATAAGTGTGACTAAAAAAATATTAAAAATAAAAATTAAAGATTATATTTTTACTGTTTTACACACAGCTTGAACCGAACAAAATTTGAGAGCATCTAGGGGTGGACACGGGTAGCGAATACCCGATTACCCGTTCGAACCAATTAAATTGGTTTTGGAACCAACGGATAATTGGGGTCCGACCTGAACCAAACCAATGTCTCTCTCTAGTAATTAGTTTGGATAACAGTTTTGGGAGTGCTGAATCTAAATCAATCCGTAGATCCGACCATATATTAATTAAATAAACAAATAAAAATTTAAAAAATTTATATATGTCTTTTAATGATTTTGAGTTTCTCACTCAATAACCCTAACACTAACCGCAATTTCTTTACCCTATGGAGTAAATTCTAACAGAATTTTTTCAAACTTTACCTTATCAGTAAGTGATATTGTTGTTAAAAGCACTTTTTCTTTAAACGCAATCATTCCTATTTTATTTAATATGTTTAGGTTTTAATATATTTAGTGTTTAACATATTTAATTTATTTGTATTAATTTTTTATGTACTTAAAAATTTTTAAGATAAAAATTTTGTTTGTTATTTTTTTTTTATAAATTTCTATGTCATTGAGTATTTAATTAGCTAAACTGAATTAATTCGTTCCTACTCAATTTAATTTAATTCAAATGCATACATAAAAAGACGTAAATTCAAACTAAACCGAATCCATTATAATTCAATTAGTTCGGTTTTAATTTCATCCCAAACACGAACTAACCCGACTCACGCCTAAGAGCATCCATCTTTGTAACATGTGTGTATATAGTGAAACCCTAACAATTCCTAATTACTCTTCCACGCCGTTACAACTATTCCTCTTCGCTGCGACACTGACGCCAGTCCCTCCTCCAGTTCGCCGTTTTCCGCCGAGCTTTTCCGCATCTCGTCCGATCCACCGCCGCCCCTCGAACTTTGCCGCGCTCTGTCGTCGTTCTAGTCCTGGTATGGTTTCTGCGTCCAGTTCTTATTGTTTTTGCTGCTATTCAAACTTTATACGCTTGTTGTTGTTGCTGCTGCTGGTTTTGAAATTGTCACTGTTGTTGATGATGGTTATTTTAGTCAATACATTTATTTAATTTTTTTTTTCAATGTCCCTAGAAGGTAAATTCAGAAATTTTGATTCCAGTTTCAAAATTCATCCACCATGTCTTCACCACAAATTTGTCTTAGATTATTTGTCTTCACCATTTCTACTTCTTCACTGAACATGTATATACTTCTTAATCTTTGTCATAATGCTTTGAAACTTTAAATTGAATTATTTCTTCTATTAATGCGTATTTTAATTTGCTTTTTCATTCAATTGTATTTATTTATTTAAGTTAACCTACGAGGGAAACCAAGTTTTTGTTCACTTGGAATGTGCATAAATATAATATGTAATTTGTTATGCTTTTCTCTTTAAAATAGATTGCGCTGGTATGCTTTGTGACTTGTTATGTGGAGCCACACATAGTTTTTGATGTATGCTCAATACATGTTGTGAATGTAAGTGACAATGGAGTGATTGTATGACATCTTGATGATGATGATGATGAGTAGCTGGGAAAAAAATTGCAAAACAATGAGTTGTAAGATTCAATGCCAGATTTCTTACTTGATGTTCTGGTAATGATTAAACAGAAAAATTGTTTAGATTTCTCACACACACTTTTAATAAAAATTCACAATATAAACTTTTATTTTTCATTTTATCTTTCTACCTTTTCAACTTGAAGGAATCTCCTTTTATAGGAAAAATTTTGGGTATCCAAATGCATTTAGGTAAGAAGATTTCAATATTTGAGGTGCCATTTTTTAACATTAGACTTCATAATGCAGTGGGAACATAAGACAAGTGAAGACCAAACCAGCTGCGCAAAGAAAGTGTAGCTGGTCAAAACATGGCACATGGTTTGAATTTTTCGTATTGTTTTAGGGGATAAGACGCATATTAAGAAGGTAGGAGGAAAACTGAAGGTTTTTTTTTTCCCAACTCCTCTCGAAAATGCAAATCTACCTATTTTGATTCCACCATTTATTGATAACATAACCAAATCCCCAAAAATAATTTAACTGAAAAAAAAAAAGAAATTTTATTCGGCCACCAACTATTTTCTTAGTCATATTTCAAATTACACTGCCTCCGATTTTAGTGATTGTACAACAACGATGGCTGCCATAATTTCCCGAAGGTTAAGATTAGCCTCTACAATCCTAAGACCCTATTTTTCTTCCTCTTCTTCAACCAAGCCGTTGTTCAATAACCCTAAGCCCTTATTCTTAGAACCCTTTTCCCAATCAATAAACCCTTTTCTCACCAATTCATCACTAACAAAACCAAGATTATTCTCCACCAATGATTCCGAGAAACCTGAAAGTCCATACCCAAGCCAAAATCCTAATTTCAAGCACCAAGAAATCGAAGGACCCACAGTTGAGCGTGACGTCTCACCTCTGGCGAATGAAACACGAGAGGTTTTGGAATCGATCATGAAGAACGTCTACAAGCTGAGCAAGGTGGTTGCAGTTCTAGGTCTGGTTCAACTTGGTCTTGGATCTTGGATCGCTTACAAAACGGGTTCTTCACCATTTTCGGAGGTTTCTGTTCAGAGCACACTGGCTTTTGCGTTTCCATTTTCATTGGCGTTTGTTCTGAGACAGTCACTGAAGCCAATGTACTTCTTCAAGAAGATGGAGGAGCAAGGTAGGTTGCAGATTCTGACACTTACCATGCAGGTTGCGAAGCAGATGAATCTGTTGTTTGTTAGGGTTCGTGGGGTTTCCATGGCTTGTGTTCTTGGGATCTCCATTGGCTTCTTGTTTGCAGTGCTCTCAAGATGAGGTTAAAGGAAAATCATTGACAGTGCTTTGGGGATGTTGATTTTGATCCTTTTCTTTTTTCATTTTTGAATTAATGCTCACTTTAGTCCCAGTAAACACGTTGTAGCCATATCTTGGGATTTGGTGTAGTTCATAGATTCACAAATAAATGTGAGTTAAAATTAATTCTTACTTCCTCAAAGCGATACTTGTTATCAATGTTATCAAGACCCCTTAATTATTTATAGCACCAAAGTGAATATTAACTCTTGTATTTGTTTATTTATTTATATTATTTTTATTTGGTTTAAAGAAATTATCTTTCTTTGATCGGTTGAGCTTACTCTATAGCAAACCCCAAAGCAGCAGGAATGTGGGGAATAAGATCCCTGATTACATTATCATTTATCAATAAGTAATGTGGTAAACTAAGGCGGTGGATTTCTGTAAAAAAAAAAAAAACAAAGAACTAAGGCAGTGGATTATGCAACTTGTGTTATCTTATTCGCAGTTTTATTTCCTTTCCTCATGTAGTGAGCAGTGACCTAGATGGCTAGATGGACCTTACTTTTAAGTTAAAAGATGGCAAATACAGGTGATGAGTTTTTTTTTTTTTTTGGGCAAGGTCCAGGCCTACAGCAGGCCCAAACCAAAACAAACCAGAAACCCAACCCAGATCCTGAAACCTACACCCGACCCGGCAATGGAAGAGGTCTCCCTCCTCATTCTGTAGGTGAAGCTTCAATCCGATGCCAAACTCAATACCTACCACTGCAATATCCTGCGCGACGATATCAATGGTCACAGCCACTTCAGTCATTAGTCAAACAAAGAAGGAACCCAACCAGAAGGATGATTCTGAGCAGATGCAGTAGCACCGAGTTGCACGATGAGGTTATCTCACTGTATCCGATCCAAGCGTCAGCTGAACCAAGACCCAAAGGAGCATAAGCCAATCTTCCTCTTTGATGAACCTGAATGCATGCATGTGGTTATTCATGACTACTCTCCCCTCTTAGCTAGTTTCCTGCCTGTCCAGCCTCCCTGGCACATTCCTTAGCAGCCGCATCAACACCTCCTCAAACTGCCCACTGGTCACTCAGTACTGAGATCCTGGAAAGCTTAAAGCAGATGGATTCTAAGCAGAACCGTGCACTCCGAAACGCAGGACTCTGGTTTTCTGACCCTCCGGGCTAGGCAAGCTAAGCTGGCGAGACAAAGAAGTACATCGCCAAACAACAAACATGGCATTCCCCCCTCCCGACAAACAAGGTACCAAAATGCATATCCATAATGCCTCCAAACTTTCAATCTGCAATCCAATTAATTCCCTGCCTGATTTGATTTTTATACATAGCCAAAAAAACAAAATAGACATCATACTCATGATCTGTTTGCCAGTTGCAAAGACATATAGTGCTCTTCTGCCAAAATGTTGACGATGGTTCGCGGCTTGCAGCTGAGCCAATTCTGTTGAAGAGAACCGTCAGCAGTAAGCCTGGCTACTTCGTGTGCTAAGCCATTCCCTTCTCTAGGCACCCAGGTAAACCCACAATTTGTGATACTTCGCACTAATTCCAAAATGTCATCCAAAATCACTTGAATTTCTGCAACTGGGGCTTTTGATTTTAAAGCTTGTATGAGTAACAAACTATCAGATTCAACAATAATTCTATCCAGTTGAAAGTTTTTAGCCATTATTAATGCTTCTCTAACCGCAAATGCTTCCGCAGCTAGAGGTGAGGAAGCTGCAATTCTAGAATTTGAAGCTGCAAGGAGGCTTCCAGTATGGTCTCTGAATACTGCCGCTGTTGCTCCTCCAGAGTACACTTCGCGAAACGCTGCATCTACATTGCACTTAATCCATCCTTGCGGAGGCGGTCTCCAGGTAACCCTTCTATCTGTCCTTCTATGATGAATAGAACTTATAGCTGGTTCTTCTATAACATCTGCAAAATCAATTTCCATTTGTTTAGCATTTTCGATTGCTAGTAAAGGACTAGGTTTAGACCTGTGATGTACTGCCTGATTTCTTGCTTTCCAAATCTCCCATACCAAAAAACCAACTCTGCTGCTACTCAGCACATAATCAGTTCCTGTGCCGATCTTCATACTTTTGAAAAGATCCATGACCCATTTCCCAAAAGATAATACAGTATAGGCCGTAAGACAGCATTGGATTTGGGCTCCGAACCATACAGCCCTTGTCCAAGGGCAGAGTAAAAGCGCATGCTCAGTGGACTCTGGTTCCTGCAAACAAATAGGACAGATAGGAGTGTTAGATATTTTCTTCTTATAAAGATTTTGGAATACCGGTAGAATGTTATGTGAGGCCCGCCATAGAAAGGTTCTAATCTTTTGAGGCACTTTTAGTTTCCAAATGTCTCTCCATAAATCCTTAAAGTCATCACTCGTTGATGGGCTATTGCTATTATCGAGATGCTGTTCTTTCCTGGCAGCATGATAACCGGTTTTGATAGTGTACTTGCCATCTGGTTTAAGAGGCCAACTAAGCTTGTCTTCTCTGCCAATAACACTCACCGGAGTTCTAATGATCTTTCCAACAGAATCTCCATCAAAATGTTTCCTTAACTCGCTTATATTCCACCCCTGCCCTTCACTAACCAGCTCCTTTACAAATGTGACATCATCATTCATAACAACAGGACTATTCGTCATGTTCAGTATCCAATTGTCATGTAAAATGTGCAGTCTTTCTCCATTCCCAACCAGCCATCTCCCATTTCTCAAAAGGAAATCCTTACCATGCACAATACTTTTTCAGATCCAAGATGCTCCCCTTCCTGCCTTAGCTACTTTGAAATCCTCATTTGGAAAATAGACAGCCTTAAGCACCTGAACCCATACCGCATTAGGGCATTCAAACACTCTCTATGCCTGTTTTGCCAAGTGTGCTAAATTTTGACTATAAAAATCCTTGAAACCAATTCCACCATCCGTTTTGCTAGCAGAAATTTTATCCCAACTTCTCCAATGGATACCCCTATCTTTACCAGTGGAGGCCCACCAAAATTTAGCCACTTTTTGACAAAGGCGATGACAAAAACATTTAGGAAAAAGGACGACATTCATAGCATAGGCAGGTATCGCTTGAATAACCGATTTGATGAGAACCTCCCTCCCAGCCTGAGAAAGAAGTTTTTCTTTCCAACCGCAAAGCTTGTCAGACACTCGCTCCTCAATCCACCTCAGAGCTTTATTCTTAGATCTCCCCCACTGAGCTGGAAGACCCAGATACTTGCCTGGTTGATCCCAAGCTGGCAACCCTAAGATCTCTTCTATTTCTACTCTATTTCTGATCGGAACCTGGTTGCCAAACGTAATCCCAGACTTGTCAACATTTATTCGCTGCCCCGAGGCTTCTGTATACATATTCAAAATAGTAATGAGCTGATAAACTTCCTCCTCACTAACCTTCGAGAAGATAATGCAATCATCCGCAAAGAGGAGATGAGAAATGGCTGGAGCAGTGGGAGCAATTTTAACACCAGAGATTCTACCCTCTTATTTAGCCTTGTCCATGAGAATAGTAAAAACTTCAGCTGCTATGATAAACAAGTATGGCGAAAGGGGGTCTCCCTGCCTTAGTCCCCTCTGCGGCATAAACCTCCTCGACAACACACCATTGATCTTAATTTTATAAGAAACCTGCGAGACACACATCATAATCAGCCTGACCCAATGCGGATTAAACCCGAAAGCTTCCAGAGTTGCTTCTAGGAATGACCACTCAACCCTGTCATAGGCTTTATTCATATCAATCTTGACAGCTAGATTCCTGGAAGCAAACTGCCCTTTGGTATTTAAAGCATGAAACATTTTCTGCACTATCACCATGTTGTCCTGAATGAGGCGACCCCCCACAAATGCACTCTGGATAGGTGAAACAATCGCATCAATAACTCTTCTAAGTCTAATAACCAACACTTTAGAAATGATCTTATATATAAAGTTGCAACAGCTGATCGGTCGAAGCTGATTAAGAGATTCTGGATAATTGGTCTTAGGAACCAAAACTATAATAGTATCTCCAATGCTGCTTGGTAGGACCCCTTCCCGAAAAAAGACTTTAACAACTTCACAAACCTCCTTCTGAAGAATTGCCCAATGCTTCTGGAAAAAAAGGCCATTTAATCCATCTGGACCAGGTGCCTTAAGACTTCCAAGGCTGAAGGTAGCTTCTTTAATTTCCTGATCAGAAACCTCTTTCAATAGCTCTCGATTCATATCTTCAGTAACTCTAATAGGGATCTTGCTAATGCATTCAGACATAACAAGGTTGCTGGAAGCTTTAAACAGATTCTGAAAATGAAGAACAGCCAACTTTAGTATCTGATCCTCACCACACACCCATTCTCCACTAATATCCTTTAACTTCACAATCCTATTCCTGTCCCTTCGTTGGATGGTAGAAGCATGGAAAAAGGCAGTATTCTTATCACCAAACTTCAGCCATTTCACTCTAGATCTCTGCCCCCAAAACTTTTCCTCTTGTTTCCACAGCCTAATAATATCCATTTTCAAATTACTAATTTCCTGCTGCTGAGTATCCGAGTAATCTCTTTCCTCTGCTAGCTTAAGGCTATGCATTTGCTTTTGTATTTCAAGATCAGCCCTCTTAAAGTTCGTCTTGCTCCATTTGACCAATTCTTCCTTACAACTATTCATCCTTCGGGACAAATTGGTCCAATGATCAACCGAACTATTACAAACACTATTCCATCCTTTCCTAATGATATTACCACAGTCAGCATGATCAGCCCAAAAAGCTTCAAATTTAAAGCATCTGGTCCTTATTCCCCTGGGTGTAACATTGAGAACTAAAGGCGTATGGTCAGAGCTAATAGCTGGTAAAGCTGAAAGGGTGGCATGCTGGAAAGCTTCTCTCCATTCCCAATTAGCAAGTACTCTATCTATCCTTTCCTTAGTAACAAAACCATTCCTTGGGTTACTAAACCATGTGTATTTAGTACCTTGCAACTCTAAGTCCATGAGCGCATTCTTGTCAATAAAGCACCTGAAAGTGTCAATCTGACTAGTCGGCTTTGGATGCATCCCCACTTTCTCATGCTGTGCAATAACATCATTAAAGTCGCCAATAAAAGCCCTCGGCACATGCAAATTATTATCTACACAAGTTAACTCATTCCATAACTCCTTCCTTCTCTTAAAATCAGGATGGCCATAGACAAAAATTCCTTCCCAGGCATTAACATTAACAGTGCTTATCTGGGCCTTAATAAAGTTATCACACTAAGCATAAACATCAATATTTATATTATTTTTCCAAAAAAGACAGAGCCCTCCGGACAACCCCCGGGACTCAACACAAAACATGTTATCAAAACCTAAGTTTCTCCTAGTCCTAGCACAACTAAGATTACTAGCTTTGGTCTCCATAAGGAACAAAACGGACGGCCTAAGATATTTACAAATACTCCTTAATTCAGAGACTGTCGATGGGGCCGCCATACCTCGAGAGTTCCAGCTAACAACAATCATGGCTGCTGGTGGGGCGTGATAAGGCCCGCCTCCTCAGCCATGACCGATCCAGGAACGTATTTGAACTTCTTACCTGATTTTCCCATTCTTAGGTGTTCATCATCCTCAAACTTGTCAACAAAGACTGCCAGGCTGCTTGTATCCCTAATCCTTTTGGAGTTCAGATTCAGCCTCAGATCAAAAGCCAGTTCCAACACACGTTGACTCTCATTCCTCTGCTCCAACCCAGCAGCAACCTCCTTCTCTTTATGATGCTGCTCCTCAGCCAGCTCAACATAATACTCCTCTCCATTATCCATTCGCTGTATCATGGTTCTACCAGCAGCAGAAACAACTCTCTTCATTTTTGGTTTGTCCCTGTAGCTCCACATCTGTCCTGCATCATGCGTAACTATTCGTGTCTCCAAGCCAAAATGCTTGTTAATTTTTGCATCACCATGATGCTTGGCCTGGGCCTGTTTCTTACCAAAAAGCTTCTCCAGTTCTTCCCCAATTGTTAGCTTTTTAGAGTTCCCGAATACATCATGCTCTGCTTGTTGGCGCTGGACACCATCCTCCATCTGCTTGGGCTCATCCAAACGACCTTCATTCAGCCTTGTTCTATTACCAAAAGGTAGGCGCTCCTCATTCCCCCCAACCTCAAGATGCTCCTGACACCTCATAGAAGACGTGGCATTAAGCCTAAATGCACAGCTACCTTCCCCTGCCTCCTGGAGCTTGTCATAACCTTCCCTGATATCAGTTCTAGTGTTTGCAATCTTGTCCCCATTTCTCAGAGCTTCCCCTTCTTCACCCTGCAGCCTAGATCCATGGCTTTCCTCTCCTAACGGCGTCTGATGGACGGAATTTGCATGAATAGTTCGCAGCGGCTCTGCTTGCACTCCCCTGCCTGTACAACTCTCCTCAGTCAAATGCTCCTTCATATGCTCCCTTCTGGTGCGCTCCCCCTCACAATCTTGTTTAGCCTCAGTCCATTCCTTGTTCATTTCCTTCTCATCCTGCTCTTTCCCCTTGGCTGAGATGGCCCTGGCACGATTAACTCCCAATCCTAGCCCATACCTAGGTTGCATATGGTCCCAGCTAGCCACTACCATTGGGCTGCTACACTCCTTCTTGGTATGACTCAGGACTCCACAATTCAGACAATAACTATCCTGTATCCTCTCATACTTGAAGTCCACCCAAAGAGTTTGATGATTCTGTGTTGCTAACCAAAAACCCGTTGGCAAAGGCCTGGTGATGTTCATAGTTACCCTCACCCTCAAAAACGTTCTCTGTAGTGTATTATTTAACCTGGGATTTTCTGCTTCCATCACAGTTCCTAATTGCTTACCAATAATTTCTGCTGTTTTCCTTGTTATATAGCTAAGTGGAAGTCCATGAATTTGTACCCATAATTCCATATACCTGTGATCCACATCATATAGTGACTCACGTCCGTTCCATATCTGCAGATTAAGAAGATGTCCACGAACGCTCCAGGGCCCTCCATTCCTTATTTGGATCCCTTTTCGCACGTCCTTAAAGCTGATAAGCAATTTATTTCTGCCAACATCAGAAATGGCAACTCCTTCCGGATGGCCCCAGATACCAGAAGAGCTGCTCTACAGGTATTAAAACTAACTTCTCTGTCTGATAGAATCTTTCCTACCAAGTTAATATTTTCTGCATCAAAACTGTCATCCTCAACAGGGTTTATGGAGATAACTTTGCCTTCGATAGATTGATCCTCTTGACAGGCCATATGTACTGATGTGCAAAAGAAAAACTAAAGAAAAAAGTATGCAGAAAGAGGTGAGAAGTATACACAAAGAGGTGAATGACAAACAGATAAGCACGAAGCTGTTAATCTAAGAAAACACTCCATATGAGAGAAGATTTCTCCATGAGAGAGAGAAGGCGGTTCTGTCAACCGTAGTACGGGTGATGAGTTTGAATGAGTGAAATTTTTTTAGTGAATACCCATTTCGGTTTCTGATAATTTGTCAGAGACAATAAATGAAACTCCAATCTTAAATGAAAAATTAACATATAATTAAAGAATTCATGGAAGGTAGTTGCATATACTTGTGTACCCTGAGACACCGAATCTTTTGGCCGCAAGATATGAAACTTTCTTCAGCACATCCCTATCCTTCAACTTCTGATGCATCTGAAAATCCAACAAACCTTCCCTTACTCCAGGATAAATTTGGCCTTCCCTTACACTAGGATAAATTTGGCGAATATTAGCTTCAAAATCATCCACGGAAGTGTCGAATTCCAAGGAAGTAAAACTAGCCATATTAACCCCTAAAAGTTGGGGTTCAACAAAACTTACTTGCTTTCATATTAAAGAGATCAGCATCAACCTTCATGTCTTTTTTGCTCTCATTCAACTTCAATCTTGCTCCTATAATAGCCTCCTAAATAAGATTTCTAAAACGAACATAATTGTTAGTCAAATGATTAATTATTTAATGAAATTTATAATAAGATTTTTTTAAGTTTCTTAACAAATGGCAAAATTTTAGGTAAAATCAATTGTTTATCTTTTAAAAGCACATAAAAAATATGAGTGAAGAAGAATTTGGATAAAATATACTTTGTTGAACATCAATTATTCATTGATTTTAAAGATGATGAGCGAAAAAGAATTTGTGAGAAATATGTTTTGTTCTATCACTTCTGATGTATCTACCATTAAGTTATGCAATGCATGTTGTATTATCTTCAAATAGAATAGTTGGAGCTATTTTTTTATAAGTGAGTCTACATGATGATAGAATATATTGGATTAAACTCTTAAGGCAAAAACACTCACAACTTGCTCTGTGTATCGCTAGTATTTTAACATGATTAGAGGATGTTGCTGTTATCGTCTATTTGGTAGACCTTCATGATATAGTTGTATTACCATATGTGAATAGGTATCCTATTTGAGATCTTTCTTTGTGTGGATCAGACAAATATCTTGCATTTACATAACCAACTAATTGTGACTTGGATTCATATCGATAAAATAGTCTCATATCAACTATTCTATGAAGATATCGAAATATTTGTTTGATTCCATTCCAATGTCTTTTTGTTGGAGAGGAACTATACTTTGTTAGTAAATTCACAATAAATAATATGTCAGGTCGCATATCATTAGCAAGATACATTAGTGATTCAATGACACTAAGATATAGTACTTCTCAATATCAAGGATATCTTCATTTTTTTCTTTAAGACGGAATTGATCATTTTCCACATCAAAAGACCTTACGATCATTGGGGTACTTAATAGATGTGACTTATCCATATAAAATTTCTTCAAGGTCTTTTCTTTATATGTTGTTTGACGAATAAAGATCTCATTGTTTGTATGCTCGATCTGCAGGTCGAGACAAAATTTAGTATTTTCGAATTCTTTCTTTTCAAACTCTTCTTTTAGAGTTTTTATAATTGTTGGAATCTCTTCAGGGGTTTTAATATTATTTAAGTCATCAACGTATAACAGCAATTATAATGAATTCAGATCCAGATTTCTTTATAAAAACATATGGGCAAATATAATCATTTTATAATACCTTTTGGCCAAATATTCAGTAAAACGATTATACCACATTTCGTCAAGATTGTTTTAGACTATATAAAAATTTTTGCAATTTGAATGAGTATAACCCGTGCGAATATTTATTAGATGATTTAGTCTTTCAGGAATTTTCATTTAGATACTACGATCTAATGATCCGTTTAAATAAGTTGTCACTACATTTATTAAATGCATTTGTAGTTTATGGTATGTGGATAAACTGATCAAATAACGCAATGTTATTGTATCTAACACAGGGGAATATGTTTCTTCATAATATATATCAGATCTTTGTGAAAAACCTTGTGCCACAAGTCGAGGTTTGTAGCATACAAATTCATTTTTCTCATTTCGTTTTCTCACGAATACCCTTATGTATCCAACATGTTTTATATCTTCTAGTGTACATACTACAAATCCAAAGACTTCACGTTTTGCAAGTCTAACTCAGCTTTCATAACTTCTTTTCATTTTAATCAAACATTTCTTTGTCGACATTCTTCGACTATTTTTGACTCAAGATCCTTACTTTCATGCATGATGTGTAATGTCACATTATATGCAAATATTTTATTGATAATTTTTATTTTGGTTCTATTTTTTTCTTGTAAAGACATAATTTATTGAGATCTCATCATTTTCACAATGTTTAGAAATTCAAAGTTCCTGAACATCTTCTGGCATCAAAACTATATCAGAATTTTGGACAATTGCAGATGTCTTTACTATATCTTTATATTTTTTAACAGGAATAGTATTTACCTTTTTTCTTTTTTGAGGATGTTTTGTCTTTGGAATTGTAGGCTTACCATGCTTCTGGCGTGAATTTGTCTCGGTGACTATTTGTCTGGTTGTGACATCAATTCGAATTGGGACATTTTCAGCTAGTATATAGGATTTAGTTATTCTCTTTGTATCAGAAAATGTATCAAATAATTCATTTGCTATTATTTGCAAATGTATATTCTTTTAAATTTCTAGTTCACATTGCCCTGATCGAGGATCTAAATGCATCAAGGATAAGGCATTCTAATTAAGTTCATTTTCAATAAGCTTATTCTCTCCCTCTAATATTAAAAATTTTGATTAATCAAAATGACAATTTGCAAATTGGGTTTAAAATACATCTCTAGTTTGTATCTCTAGATACCTTATTATAGAGGAAGAATCATATCAAACATATATCCCTAATTTTCTTTGGGGTCCCATTTTGATACGATAAGACGGGGAAATTAGAATATATATCGCACATTTGAATATTCTCAAATAGAAAATATTTAGCTGCTAGCCAAAAGCTAATTGTAGAGGAGAAAATTGGAGGTAACTTATTGGTCTTATGCGAATAAATACAGCAACATATAAAATGGCATGCCCCAAGCAGAGGTCGAGAGATTTGTTCTCATAAGTAAGGGTCTAGCAATCAAATGGATTCGTTTAATAAGTGACTCTGCTAGTTCATTTTGTGTATGAACATGAGTAATAAATGTTCAAAACTTATATCATTGTCCATACAATAAGCATTAAAAGTTTGAAAGGTGAATTCACCAGTATTATTAAGACAAATTGTTTTGATTGAATTTTCTGAAAATTGTGCTTTTAATCAAATGATTTGAGAAAGTAATCTCGCAAACACTAGGTTGTGAAAAGACAATAAGCATACAAGTGACTTTCTCGAATATGCGTCTAACAGGACTATAAAATATTTAAAAGATTCACATGGTGGATGAATAGGTCCACATATATCACCTTAAATCCTTTCTAAAAATTCAGGAGACTCAAATCCAATTTTCACTGGTGATGACTTTAAAATTAGCTTTCCATGAGAACATACAACATAACAAAATTCACTAAATTTAAGAATCTTCTAGTTTTTTATAGTGAATATCCATGAAAATTTTCAATAATTTTTCACATTATGATTGTTCCAAGATGACCCAATCGATCATGGCAAATTGTAAATTTATTTGGACTAGTAAACTTCTTGTTTACAATGGCATTTGATTCAATTGCACTAATTTTAGTATAATATAATTCATAAGAAATTGAGGATAACTTTTATAATATAACATTTTTATTTGAATCATAAGTTGTGATATATAAGTACTCATAATTTTTCTCATTTGATTCATTATTTCAACATGATATCCATTTCTGCGAATATCTTTAAAACTCAACAAGTTTCCCAGTGACTTAATAGACAATAGTGCATTATTTATTATGAATTTGGTTCCTCCAAGAAACAAAATTATAACTTTTTCAAAGCCTTCTATCGCATTGCCTGAGCCAATAATTTATTAACACATTTTTTTTTGGTACAAGATGAATAAAATATATATTACTTTTGAGAATAGTATGCAAACTTGCACTATCTGCATAACAAATATCTTCATTATATATTCTTGTCATTTTTTTCAAAGTCAAATAATAATAATAAGATTATATCATAAAATAAGTAAAAATACATGCTCAGTAAAATTCTATATAAAAAAGTATCATATACTAAAAATTTTATTATTATTGTTATTATTTTTTAACTTGATATATTTAATGATTTTAAAATTCTTAATCATAAGCAATAATATTTTATTAAACACAATAATATTTTATTGAGAATTATTTATATACATCATACTTGAAATTTAAATGCACAGAAGATAAAGCTTAACAAAAAGTTTTACATTATTTATTGACATAAGAACTTAACGAATCCAAATATTAAACTTTTTTAACATTGATCAAATGACCAATATTTTTTTCAAGATCTTTAAAAAAATCAGATACTACATAATGAGTGGTGTAATTTTCAACAACATCATTTGAAACAAAATGTGTCTCATTTTTTTTGTAATCCTTTTTCAAGTATGCTTGACAAAGATCAACTAAGTGCCTTGAGGTACAACAGGTACGCGACCAATGGCTCTTTCCACCACAACAGAAATATTTATCCTCTGTTGATTTATTTTGCCATTATTTTTTCTTTATCTCATTCTCGTGAGATCCTTTCTTGTGAATTTTTTTTTTCTTCCATAATTTTTATTGTTACCAAAGTCTTATCATTTATCTCTTATGGGATTATAATTTGCCGCATTTGCTTTAGGAAATAGGGCGGCGTCAGTTGGACGCGCTACATGATTCTTTAAAAGTAATTCATTGTTACGTTCAGCAACAAGAAGGTAAGAAATTAGCTCAGATTATTTTTTAAATTCTTTCTCTCGATACTGCAACTGCAGGAGCACATTCGATACATGAAAGGCTGAGAAATTTTTTTCTAACATGTTATTATCAGTTATATTTCTTCCACATAATTTCATTCGTGAGATAATTCAGAACATTGTTGAATTGTATTCATTTAAATCCTATAGACGCAAATGTGTCCACTCATATCGAACTTGAAGAAGTATTACTGTCTTTTGATGATTATACATTTCTTTAAAGTTCTTCCACAAATCTGTAAGATCTTTTAGTGTGAGATGTTCATTTTTCAATTCTTCGTCAAGATGACGACGAAAATTCATGGCTTTGGCTTTATCCTTTTAGGATAATTTATTTTCAACCTTAATGGTATCTCCAAGATCCATTGAATCAAGATGAATTTCGACATCTAATATTCATGATAAATAATTATTTCTAGATATATCAAGACATTAAATTCAATATGAGATAACTTTGACATAACGAAAATTTATTATATGTGTCTTTCTTAGTTTTTATCAAAGTCTCGTACTGATAACGTATTGTAAATAAATAAATAAATAAATAAATAAATAAATAAATAAATAAATAAATATAAAATAAAAATGTAAATAAAAAATTTTAGCATTAATATTCACCAATATTATTATTTCAATATAATAGAAATAATTCATATATATTCACTAATATTATATATTGTATCTAGGGGTGGCAAGCGGCATAGCCTGCCTCATCCTGCCTAGTGAGACAGTCCTATAATTCCACCCCGCCCCGCCTAACTGCTGGCTGGCGGGTTAAGCCCGCCAAAGTTTCTCTTTTTTTTTTACTATTAACTACTAAATAATATATATAATTTCATAACCATATTAATAAATTTATAATTTCTAAATATATAAAAAATTATATTTTTATATTCACAAACATTAAAATCTTTGTAATTATAAATATTGTCTGCAAAGTAAAATAAATATAATCCAAAACATAATTATAAATATTGTCTCTAAAGCAAAATAAACATAATCTAAAACACTCAATTTTTATCTTCATACTCTTGTAAGTTGGATTGAACGAAGTTGAGTTTTGGCAAAAAAATATAAAAATGCCTTTGTCAAAAAAATTAAGTCTAGCAGGAAAGCCCGCCCCGCTCTGCCAAAGTCCGTAGTTTAAGCAGTGTGGGTTAAGTGGATTTTTACTTTTTAAAAATTTTAATTTTCCAATTCGATTTGTCTTTTTTAGTGGGTTACATGGATCGACCTAACAGATTTAGGCCCGTTTGCCATTTCTAATTATAACATATATATATAAAGAAATTTTTTTTATATATTATTATATGTGTATGTATTTTATACTATATTTTCTTATTTATATAAGTATAATATTTATTTTTTTTAACTTCATTGTTTAGTTAATATTAAAAAATTGAACCATTTTTCGTAAAAGAACTGAGCCATTCATTTTATAAAAAAAAATCACAAGTCACTAAATGAAGTTTATATCACAATAAAAGATGTGACTCTTCTAAAATTATATTGTTATTTAAAAAAAATATACAATTAATTACCATTAAATTAAAATAATAAAATTCATAAATAATAAATATTATAAATTTAAACATAATTAAAATATTATTTTACTACTTTTCTAATACGGTCACTTTAAAAAATATTTTTCCCACAACAAATCTATCCCATTCTTGCCGAATTAAACCTATGTTATGATAACATTAAACTTCCAATTGTTTAGACATAATAATAGTTTAAATAAACTCACCTTTAATCCCTATAGTAGTAGATTTTATATTTTTCTTTTTTGACGCGACTCATATATTTGATCTTAAAAATTAACATGTAGGAAAGGAAATAGTACCAGTGTTGGGAGGAACCAATTTCCAATTAAGCACCTAATAATAAAAGGAATATTTTGAAGAAAAACGAATAATAAGACAAAGAAAAAGGGTTATATATACTGCCATCACAATCATATAGGGTGGGCCCCATGCGAAAGGGTCAAGTTGTGCGAGGAGGTGCTTGAAGCGTGGGAAGCACACGTGTCAGTCACCATGAGCTGACGAAAATGACCTCTGAGAAAACGAGAGCAGCTACCGACCTACCATGGTCAGATTGGGCGGCTCCTTCCACCAATTTTTTACCCTCTGAATTTCCCGTTTTGCCCCGCTCTCATCGTCCACTTTCAACTTGGGGCGGTTTTACTTATCAACATTAACAATAAATCAATAATGATAAATAAACAAAAGGAGAAAGGAAAAAAGTTTGCATAACGGATAGTGGGCTAGTGGCACCTGCAACCAGCCAAGCCAATTGTATACCAAATTGAGAACCCACATGTTATCTATGACACACTTATCTATGATACTTCATTCATTTTAATGTCAAATTAATTTTTTTAATGTTTATAATAATATATACTAAAGCAACACTTTTAAATTTGACGAATATTTTAGCAAAAAAATAAATAAATAAATAAATAAAAGAAATAGTTGATTGATTTTTTTATTGTTATCTAGACAATTTAACTAAAAAAAATATAATCTTCAAAAATCAAAGTTTAAATATGGTAAAAATTATAAACAAATTTTTTACATTTTTTAATGAATAAATTGATAGTAAACTCTTTAATTGTTTTATATTTTGAATTGTCAGTGATTACTTTTTATTTTTTTGTTCTATCTTATTGTGTTAAATTCTTTTTATTTTAATATATATATATATATATATATATATATAATTTATGAATATAATGTTGTTTATATAAATGTGTTTAAAATATTTAAAATATTTTTTATTTTCTATTAAAATATAGTTAACAAATCTAAAACACAAGTAAATGTTGAATGAATATAGTATTTAAAATAAGTATGATACGCGAACACGACAATTCAATTTTTATGATTTGTTACATTATGATCTTCATCAATACTCTTATTAATTAATTTGTTTATTTATTTGAAATATTATCTTAAATTAGAAGTAAAAAGATAAAATAAATAAAAGTGAATAAAAATATACCGTTTAATTAATGGTTGTAAATTTAGTGTACAAAATTAAAACATTTATCTATTTAAATATGCAAATATCATTTTCTATTAAATCGATATGATTTCTATATTAATAATTCAACCTTTTTTTACCATTAAATTGTGCTAAATGTTTATAGATTATTTAACTTTAATTGTCTGACTAAAACATTAATTAAATTGGGTTATTATGCAATCATTTTGTATTCTATCCATGTCCATGTCAATTTTAATTTATTCCCTTATTATTTAATAAAATTATGGGATTTATATGAAATAATTATTATATTTCATCTAACAATAAGTCAATAAAGAGATACCTGTTAGTTGTTAACCCAATTTATGAGACAAATATGAGTAGCAATATGCCAATAACACATTTATTGATATCACTATCCCTTGTTGGAACAACCCATGCTAGAGTAGTGATTACATAGTTGTGATTTTGTTTCGATGTTCCCGTCCTATTGTTTATATAAAATTAGAGAAATAACAAATCATATAAACGGTGGTTGTGATGGCAATTTATAGGATTACGTGGTACAAATATTAATTTTTTTTAAAACAAAATGCAAATAGCATATTTTCCTGAAAAATATTCGGTTAGCTAGTAAAAAATATTGATGATTAATAATAATGAGGAATATTATAACTTTTGGTCCAGATCTCGTGCCCAAAATAGGGCTCTCTACCTAAAATTGCATTGGGTTACGAAAGATGAGTGAGATAATAGATAAACAAAATATTAAATTTGTGTATGATTGCCAATTTGCCACCATTGCCAACCTGCAAGTAACAGGATCACTTTGATGTGAAGTTAGCTAGGTTTCCTTGTTCCTCACCAACATTGTTCCCATCGTCAAGCGATCACGTTACTCCAAGGCAACAAAAATTTAAAAATGAAAGGGGAAAAAAGTGCTACTCAATGTTAACAAATAACACAACTATACACACCACCGTTTCTTCGAAAAATCTATTGGTTCGGTTTGCCCCAATCATCTAAGAAAATTCTTGTACCGTGCCTTGTATTTGTATTTTCTTTCTACTATAAATAATAATAAGAAGAAGAAGAAGAAGAAAATTCTTGTACCGTGCCTTGTAATTGTTCAATATTTTAAAAACAATATGTATATAATCGAGTTTATATCCAATTTTTTATCCACAAAAAGGTAAATCCAAAATTAAGAATTAATTGTTGCTTCCTAACGAACAAATATCCGAAGCGCCTAAACAGAATTATGGTTATTTTAAACAAGAATAACATGCGCAAAAGGCATCATTAGATATGAATATTATAAGAATATTTAAGTTATATAACTGATCATTCATCAGCCGATGACTCTCAAAATCTGTTCATGGAACCCAAGGTAAACTTTACTAAATAACTATATTTATAATAGTTGTGTCGTTAAATTACGACAATGTCCTTTGAGATTATATAATACAATATTCTTTTATTTACACAAAATATTACTTATTTTTAACACATTATTTTTTTTAAAAAAGATAATGGCTCTTTATGAACACAACACAAATGATTTTCTTTGAATATTAAAATGAAAAAAAATCGTACCCATCATATATAATATAAAGTAAAAATTTAGATATAGTCAACTTGATGTAAAATTGATAATTAAAAATTGTTAAATAAAAATTTAGTTAAATTATTTAAATTATTTAACTATTTTTATCTATTAATTTGACGTGAAATTGCACTTAAATTTTTACTATAATATAATATCAGCTGATAATTATTAATTTGCCCTTGTTGGTTCTTACAAACTCAAGTTGAAGAGCATCTCCCCCAACATTAGTAATTGAAAGGGCAAGGTTACAACAATAAATAAAGTAAAATAATGAGACGAACACGTCAAAAGAGAAAGAAGAAGGCAACAAGAAGCCAGTGGAGGTGGTGGGGAGTGGGGACAAGAAAAGTAAAGAAAGAAAAAAGGCAACACAAATTACAAAAACAAAATAAAGAATTCAAAAAGGGGTATGGGCAAATGAGTAATTTCGAGATTGAGATGCAAATGTTTGATACGCGTCTCTCTGAGGTCCATATTCTATTTCCATTACCAACCTCACAACCCCATCTCCTTACAAATCCACCCATTCCGCTTTTTCTCTTTCTTCCCAATCTCTTCTTCATCCTCCAACCTCTCAACAACCCCCAATTCCTCCATTTCCCCCACTTTTCCGTTTTCTCTTCGCAACTCCCAAACGTTAAAAACAAAACACAAACCAAACCTTCTTTTTCTTTCCCCTCTTTTTCTTCTTTCTTCAACTCCAAAGGGCCATAAGCTCATAACACGAACCAAAACAAAAGAGAGAAGAAAAAAATATGGCTCAGAAAACAGAGAAAGAAGAAACGGAGTTCAAGGTTCCAGAAACCATTACCCCTTGCGTCAATAATTGTGGCTTAACAGGTAACCCAGCCACGAACAACATGTGCCAGAACTGCTTCAACGCCACCACCACCGCCGCCGCCGCTACCACAACTACTACAACAACAACACCGATCTCGCACCAGCCTTCTAGATTCTCCGATGAGAAAGCCACCGCAACAGCCAGATCTGCCACGTCAACGCGTTCGCCGAAGAGATCTCACCCGTCGAACGACGAGGAGAATCCGCGAGAGGGTAATTCGGGAACGGATCGGGGTGAAACGACGTCGTCCGAGGCGAAGCGTGTCGTGAATCGGTGCTCCGGTTGCCGTAGGAGAGTTGGTCTCACCGGATTCCGGTGCCGGTGCGGAGAGCTTTTCTGCGCAGAGCACCGGTACTCAGATCGCCATGACTGCACCTACGATTACAAAGCCGCGGGAAGGGAAGCCATCGCTAGAGAGAATCCGGTGGTT
Organism: Arachis hypogaea; assembly: GCF_003086295.3. Lineage (NCBI taxonomy): Eukaryota > Viridiplantae > Streptophyta > Magnoliopsida > Fabales > Fabaceae > Arachis > Arachis hypogaea. The sequence goes on from NC_092043.1 coordinate 44,866,426, forward strand.
AAAGCCGCGAAGATCGTTAAGGTCTGATGGAATTTCCCGAATTGCCCCTCGTTTCCACGAAATCGACGGAAGAGATCGCTAAGGAGAAAATTGGAAAAGACAACATCACGAAACGCAGGCGTCGATCGTCGTTTCGTGTTCGCGTGGCTAGATTAATTATTCGTGTTTCTCTTTCTCAGAGGAAAAAAAAATACAAAAACTCAGCGCAAGTGGGTTTTATGCTGAGTGGTTTGTTAAACCGGAGAGGATGAAGCCTTTCTCTGTGATCTTCTGTGTTAGATCAAGCTTTGATCATTTTTATTTTTTAAATTATATTTTATGTTTTTTTTTCAATAGCTTGGATTGGAAATTTATAATTATTGTGATTGTGATTATCATGTGCTTGATTTTTCTCTTTTTTTTGGGTTTTTATTCTCGATTGTTTTATTAAATGTTCTGAATTCGGGGAACGAGATTGAGGATTGAGAGGATCGGATTCTGGGAATGCGAAGTAAATTTGACGGGGGTGCGAGGATATAGTTGTCATTTGGCGTTTGTACTTTGAAGTTGGAATTTTCGAGAGCGGTGATGATGATAGAAAGTTAGCTGGACCCACTTGATTTGATATGTGACGATTATATCGAGAAATTGAGAGACGCGATTTTGCGAGATAAGTGATGTGAGCGGGTCCAAATGAGTTGAGTCCTCTCCCGAGATATCGTGCGTGCGATATTTTGTTCTTGATGTGACGTTAACCTTTTCTGGGTTTTGTGAACCTATAGGGTGTCGACACGTGTAAGTTATGGGACTTGCGAGAGGAATATTATGCTTTTATTTATTATTAATACTTAAATTAAAATATTGGTATTTTAGGTTTTGCGTATGATTATTGGGCTCTGCTTTTTTTTTTTTTTAACATTTAGAAGTATCTCGAGGAATGTCAAGATTATTTCAGAAAAAATAAATGGAGAAGTCAATATCAAATTGGCAAATTGCAAGGCCTTGGTGGTGGGTGCCGATTATAAAATTTGCGCTAGTTGTTATATTATTATTACTATTGAAATTAATCGCAATTATAACTTGATAATCTTAACTTCTTATTTCTTAGGCTCTGGGCTGCTTTGTATTTGTGGGGAAAAGGGGGAATAAATTTTCATCAGAACACGATTTTAGAATTGCTAAAAAGGAAAAATAAAAAAATATATTTAGAGAGACCATTTAATAGGGTAAGGTATTTTATTTTGTCCTTACAGTGCCAGCAAAGGGCACCAACTACAGCGCTAAAAATAAGCGAGAAAAAGTCCCAATACCAAAATCCGAAGTATGGGAGAAAAGTCCATAGGGGCGCACGTGAATTTTCTTAGTAGCGCTTCTTAGTTCTTACGATTTATGAAGCGTGACATGCTTGTCCGTTAAACATGCGTGATGATGATGTATTATTTATTTAATTGAGCATGCAGATTAAGTGTTGGTAAAATGTGATTTTTGTTATTAATAAAATACTTCTTGAAATATTTTAAAATTTGACAAAATTACCGAATCATAAAAAGATGACGTCACGGCGAATGAAAAATGCTGATGTAGTCGTCGAAAAAGAACTCTGATAATGACAAAGAACTCCGACAACGTTTTTGATCGCCTTCTTCTTTGACATAGCGAAAGGGGATACAACGGTGAGGTGCTACCATAACGGAGAGGATGCGGAAGGAACGCAACGGCGTGTTGAAGAAGAAGAAGTAGCAAATACAAGAACGCGTCGAGATGCTGCCATGGCGGTCTGGCTGAAGAGAATGCAAAAAGGAACACAACGGCATGTTGAAGAAGAACAAGTGGCGAACATGAAGAACGCAGCGGCGTGCCATGGCGCTCTTCTTCTTCAACTGCCATGGCGGAAGGAGACGCAGTAGCGTGTTGAAGAAGAAGAATCGAAGCTCTCTTCCGACGGCCACATCAGCGCTTTCTGTTCAATATGACGTCATTCTTTTATTATTAGGTGATTTTGCCAAATTTTAAATTTTTTAGAGACAATTTTATCAATAACAAAAGTCAAGTACAATTTTGTCAGCACCACCAGAATATTTTGATTACCGTTTACCTCTTTCTAATTCTATTTACATTTGTTTTTCTTTTATAAGTCTTGTTTTTTAGCATAAAGGATTTTTTTTCTATTATAAAATAAAAAAAGGATAAAGTACTAAATTGGTCCTTTACATTTGGGTGTAATTTTGTTTAGGTCCTTAAGGTTTAAAGTGTTCTATTTGAATCCAAAAAAAGTTTCATTTAGCTTCAATGTAGTCCACTGTGAGGTCAAAGTTAAATATTAACGGAATATCTTACATGACAGCAGTACAAGAATAAGGTCAATAATTTAGAGAACAAGTACAAGCTCCAGAGACACAAAATCAACCGTGGATGCATCAATATATTTATTTATCATTCTCCTTAGTTTTATAAAAAATATTTCATTTAAATTGTAAGAAAAATAATAAATAAATATATTGATGCATGTTGATTTTATGCCTCTAGAGCTTGTACTTGTTTTCGAGATTATCGATCTTGTTTTTGTACTATTGTCATGTAGGACATTTCATTAATTATTTAACTTTGACCTCATAGTGGACTACATTAAAGTTAAATGAAACTTTTTTGGATTCAAATAGGATACTTTAAATCTTAAAGACCAAAACAGAATTACGTCCAAACGTAGGTGGCCAATTTAGTATTTTACCTTGATAAATTATTGTCTCAAGTTCTTTTTATCGTCCACTTTGACAGCTCTAGTTTTCTTTTTTTCTTTTGTATCAGTCTCTTTCACAAGTCCACTTTAATCTAATGAAAATAAAGTGTTGCTTTAATTTATCTACTTCTACTTATTATATATGCATTTTCTCATATTCAACTCATAACCTTACAATTATTGTTACTATTATTTATTGATGTTGATGTTAGTATCTTGTTTGTTCAAATTGTTCATTTGCATCTTAGTTGATAGTAGGAATATTCTTGTTTGCTGTTATTGTACATGTTATGCTAGGTTTGATTATTATGTTTAGTGAGTTTGATTATTGATCATCATTTAAGTTTAACGATTTTATTACTTTTTTAATAGGCAAGTTATCTCGACGACATATTAGCAATTACATATCCTGAATATTCTCAAATTTTCTCGAGCCTAACAATTATGTGGACTTGCCTAATCAACCAAACATGTATAATTGTGATTTGTTTGGGATGAAATCAATGGCACCATAGGAGCCATCTAAAATAATACTACAATGGACTAATGTAAGTAATAGTTTGATTATGTATATATAATCAAATCAAAATATATGTTATTTTTCTATTCTTTTAAATATATGTGTATGGTTTGATTTGGATAACATGGATTGTTATATAATAATAATAGGATGGTTGCAACACATTGAAAAAAAATTCCATCATCCAATTACTTCTAAGCCTACAAAATAGTCATCGGATTGAGATTTTAGAGTTGGCCAATGATGATAAAATCCGTGGAAAAAGGAAAGGTTGGAAACAAAAAGAAAATAAGTAGAAGGAAGCCCCAAAGTGTGGTGATAGAAACGGAAGAAAGAAAAAAGAAAAAAAAAAAAGAAAGATTTGAATACACCCAATGAAGCAAAAACACTAAGACAAGAAATTAGGAGCTTTCCAAGTTACTCCATATGTGAATGTCGGAATGGCATCCTTAGAGAAAATAACTAGAGACCAAGGAACGAAAATTCGAGAAAAATTAACAACTTGTCAAGAAAAAAAAGAATTAATTGTTTGCATAATTCATTGTATCATATTTGAGAGATTATCTTGACATTGTAATCCAAATGAGTGTTTGATAGTAGGAATAATCTTATTTGTTGCTACTATACATGTTATACTAAGTTTGATTATACTCGAATTTTGTAATATGAATTTTGCAGCATGTTTGATTATAGTCTGATAATATCATGAGGTTAAAACTTGATTTAGATATTTGACTTTGATTAATACAACAACATACAAGTAATTTTATGATTATTTATTTATACTCAAAGTTTACAAGAGGCACAGTACGTGAAAGCTCTTTAGAGTTGGAGTAATATAAGTTTGATTATTAACTTGTTGAGTATGTTTGATTATAACTAGATTTTGTAATATAAATTAGAGTTTATTTGATTATAATCTAATTATAGCATAAATATAAATGAAAAATTTACATAATTAAAGTTTCAAATAGTAAATATCTAAAAACTAGAACCAGAAATCTGTTGGGATTATAGAAAAAGTTAACATATAACCTAATTGTACTTAACTCAAACATTGGTGTTCTATTATTTTCTGTATAAATAAAATAAAATTTAATAATATCCTAAAGAAGCAATAACATATCAACTAAATAGCCACAATTATTTAGTAATTAAGTAACTAAAAATGCAATTATCTTTGTATTGTGCTATCTTATCTATGGTAGATGATGGATTAGTTTGGATTGACTTTTGAAAATAATTTTTTTTTTAAATTCTTGTTAACAGACAAAAATTATTTCACATTTGGATAGACTTTTTAAAGAGTTTTTAAGTATTAAAAATGTCTTTTACTTTTACTTTTTTCAAAAACAAGGTATTGCTAGCTTTTAGAAAAAATAAATAATTTGTTTTTTTTAATAAAATTATTCTTTTTTAAAAACGTATCTAAATAGATTTTAAATTGGATAAAATTACTTTAGTTAAAAAAAAACTTTTTCAATAAAAAAAGCCAATCTAAACTAGCACGATATGTCCTGCATAAATAATAGAAAAACAAACTTTAGAAAAAACAAATTAAATAGATAGATGATGAATAACAATCAAATAGAAAAAAAAAATATTCATACCATGCTTCGAATTTTGATCAATAATAGCTTTGTTACATTGAGTTTAAAGGGATATAAATCCAGTTTATTGCTCCTTGATCCTCCCTGTTGCAACACATTCCGTTAAAAAACAAATTATCTTTGAAGTTGATTGTGTTTGATTAGTTAGAGCTCATGTTCAACTCCGAAGGTAACTCCAAGGTTGGCTAAAACAAACATAAAAATCAATAACGTGATAATAAAACATTATAGCAATAATAATAATATCAATCAAATATTGAACTTGTCTCTTTTTTCTCTTTCACATTCTTGCTATGTTTCTTGGTGTTAGCAATTTGAAGCTTCTTGTTCCTATCTTGTTTAACAATTGTTTCTATAGTAGATTGAAGCCTCTTCTTTTGCTTTCGACATTTTTGTGATACTTGTTGGAGCTTGTGGATCTCCAAACCATTTGCATTTTCATCTACCTCATTTGAATGTTGATCATATATATTATTCATTATAGAGGCATTTGGTTCCAACAACATAACCCAATTCAAGTTAAGTACACGATGTACGATTTTGTTGACTTCGGCAATGTTATAAAATTGCTTGCACATGTCATCATATTGTTTCTTTGTGGGCTCTAAATGATCATAGCTACACTTTATGCTATTGTGCTTGCGCTTTAAAGTTTTCTTTCACCGATCATGGATGTATTTGTTTGGCAATTTCTTCACTCTTTCAAGACCAAGGACAAAAAGACTATGGCGACATAAGATTTTCTTTGGCTCAAAAAGATGGCATTGGCAACAAACATTTGAAGTTGAGGAATCAAATAGCACCTCATACATAAAATCAAACATCTTGTCATTATGCTCAATCTCTTTTATAATCTTGTAAGTGAAAATATAACCCTCCTCGTGATCTTTTGTTATAATGTAATTAATCATTGGCCTAAACTTCTTTTGAAGTTCACTAAACATGCCATGAGTATATTTTGTTTGAAATTGGTTTTCAATTGGAGAAACAGTAACACAATGGATAATGATATTGAAGGTAGCATTATCCAATTTATATCCCTTTTGGACTTTATTTGAAAGACAATTGTCATATTACAGTATAAATTATTGCAAATTGCTCTTTGAGGTTAAGTAGCCGTTCATAAATGCATGCATGCTTTCACTCCTTTGAGTGCAACTCATGCCTATCGAAAACTTGTTGTTGAGAAAAACAGAGACCCACTTGTCACGTTCTTCGTACAAAACTAAAAACATAAAAGTGTATAATTAAATTTATAAGGCCTATGATTAATAATTGATAAATAATCAAACATTAGATATAAAATAATCAAACTCATAATGTACTTGGTAACCAATTTTTATCATGCGAATTGGATCTATTGAGAAAAGCAATCTAAGAGCTTTCAAATGCTTTATTAGACCTAGATTCCTACATAATATGTCTTATCTCACCACTAATCTCTTTAAATTGCTTGTATGCTCCAAATTTTTTTGGAATTTTTTTCAAGATATGACAAATACACCATCAATGATGTGTCATCGGCGAGAATTTTTCAATGGCATTTTGCATAGCTTGCATTGATCCGTCAATATGCCAATAGGCGGCTTGCCGCCCATACATTGCATCCAACTATCAAATAACCAAACAAATGAGCTCTCTTCTTCGCATGAAAGAAGAGCGCAACCAAGTAGCACTGGTTGGCCATGGTAGTTAACCCCAACAAATGAGACAAAAGGCATATCATACCTATAATCAAAATTAGGAATCCAATTATAGTTGCCAAAGTAGCAATCAAACTCAAAAACCCAAATCAAAGTTTTAACCTCATGATAATCATACTTTAATCAAACTCACTCAATAAAATAATCAAACTCATTATAAGATGCACAATAGCATCAAATGCATTTTATTTGCCTATCCCTATATATCACACACATGCAAAAACAAGAGTAGATATAATTAACTTAAAATATATAATCGTGGTGTCGTACCTATTTATTTGGTACATTGTATCAAAGCTCACAAAGTTGCCAAAGTACTCATAAACATCATGACTTCTAGCATTGGCCCAAAAAGCATGCTCTACGCAATGTTGCTCTTCCAATTTAACTTCGTAAAAGAAGTTGTGGTTTTGCTGCTACATCCTATGAAAATATTGCATTAATGATTGGCATCCCCTCCTCTTGTATGACTCTGACATTTGTTACTATACGATTACAAAGATCTTTTTCTGTAAAATCAATTTGTCATGATTACCATTCACAATTGCTAAAACTTTGATAGGTATTTCTCATTGTAACACTAGATTACCATTCACAATTGCTAAAACTTTGATAGGTATTTCTCATTGTAACACTAGATTCATCATTGATCTCAGCTATCTATTTGGCATGCAAACTTAGTTTCCTGTTCTTCTTCAGAGACTTTGCCATGCTAAGACTAACATCATGGTTATGCTGAGTGTTAACAGAGGTTAACATATACTCCAGCTTCTTATCCCTCTTCACAATTATCCTAGCTTTATAGTTTTTATCACAAGTTGGATTTGTATTCTTTAGCAAATCAATTTTTGATCTTCGATAACCAGTTCTAGACCATACCAAGATTTAATACGTAATCTATTCATTTTGATCCCACTTAGTAGATCTTCTATTCTATGAAAAACCAACTCTCTTTGCATAATTGGTATAAAATGCATCATAATCTTCCACAGAAAAATGACATTCATATAGTTGGGACAATCTAAAACATGAATAATCAAACATTTACGAAAAATAAAAATAAAGAATAAAAGTACTATCCATAAAAAATCATAATGCATAATATCATGTTTCTATTTGGTGTTTGATTATAGTTGGATATTCAATGTTGAAGCTGGCATAGCTTGTTGATTAAATAGAAGGAGCCACTCTAAATTCATCAAAATGGCAAAACAACAATAGACTACATGCATTGAATTATGAACTATAAACTACTATCAACTTTATATTCTCATATAAATTAAAATCCATTGCACTATCAACAAAGAATTTGATTAAAAACCAAAGCAACACAAATAATTTCAAGACCCATAGTTCAAGGAATAAATTCCAAATTTGTATGATAAGCTAGGTTATGGAGCCAAACCCAATATGCTATTATGTTTATAACTTAATCTTTTGGTTTTCTGCCAATCCAATTGTTTTTGTAGAAATATTCCTACGTAACAAATCAGGAAAAACTAATAAGTAATAATACAAGTTGAAAATCAAATCATATTGGATAGCAATAACTCTAATGTCTCAATCAAATCTCTAAATTTGACCTTAAGAGTACAACACAACACAACACAACACAACCTTGCCTAATGATTATAAATAAGAAAATGTTTGAGAGGACAACAAATTTTTAACAACTGCACCTAATGTTTACTCTAAATGTATGTATTCGCAACTTAGTTACACTACTTGTTGAATGTTATTCATTTAGTTAATACCTCAATAATAATAGGAAAAGTATTAAAGACCAACTCATAATCAGCCAAGTTGTAAATAACTATTTTGTTAATAAAAATAATAGGTTAATTATCAACATTAATTAAGAATTTGAAAAAAAGGATTGCCCAAAACAATAACTCCATATTCACGTTACGGAAAATATTAAACCAAACCTAGACCCGTCAATCGCACGCAACCCCTCCGCATGTACTGTCGCCGTCATTGTGCTTGCACCGTTGTCGTTCCTGCACCGTTGTCGTGCCACCGTCCCCGCTTCCATTTCTCAACCACACCATCCCGTCAAGAAGAAACTCAATGCACACACTGCGATTGCATCCCAACCACACTCCAATTGTCGTCGTTGTCATGCATGCGCCGTCGTCGTAACGCTGAATAGACCGCCCAACAAGAATGACGTGAACAGGGTGCTACGGTTGCCACTGTAAGCATTTCCGTAGTGTTGCATCAATGGAACCATCAAAGGTTGAAGAAGGATTGAATGGGACTTGCTATGATGTGAGTGATCACTCTAATTGCACATAAAGCATTGTCCCGTGCTTGAGTGGTGATGATTGTCAAAGTAGAGACAAGGTAAATGGTGGTTTAGTAGTATACTTGGTGTAGATTGTTTTTAATGTATACTTGATCTTCCAACTATGATATATAATTTGTTTTTGGTGGAATTCTTTTATGCAAGTTGCATGTTTCCTTTCAAATTTGTTCTAATTTTTGTCTTGGTAGGTAGCAATAGTGATAATCTTGTGCATTTTTTAATCTTTTGCAGTATAATAGTGATTTTTTTTTTATGTAAACCAGTGGATGATTATCAGCTTGAGCCTTGTTAGTTGCTTAATTAGCTTGATGGAATACGCATAGATGGCTCCACAACAATATGATTCACATTACATTTGTGGTGCTTAAATTAATAATTTTGCATTATTTATGCTTCAATTTATCACTGCGCATGCATTGATGCACATTATTCTTTTTAAATTGGATACTACTATTATCTTTAATTTGCTTGCTTTTTTTTTTTTTCAAATGTATATACTATGGAAGAGTTTCTGTTAGGTGCGCAAGTTTTGAATGTGTAGGGGTAAATGCTACCAAATTAAATATTTCTGTTTGTATACTATTTCTATCTTTTGGGTGCTCCTTTCAATTGTTAATTTGGGAATAAGTTCTCACAATTGCGATTAATAATTGAAGGTCAAATGTTTGCATTTTAACTTAAATAAACAATTTAATGAGTTGTTTAATATGTTTTCATTTTGTTATTATTTAACTGTGAGCATTATTTGATCTTCCACATTATAGTAGTAGATTTTTTTTTATATAAACCAGTGGATGTGTCCTTGTTTATTATGTTGGATCAAAAAGTAGTAATTGGTATTTTTTTATTTGATTCACTCAGTTGTATTAGAGATTTTTTTATTACAGGTGGAAGAAGCTACATATGTGATTATGTTGGAAAATGATGATTCACAGTTGAGTCACGAGGTATGAATTATATTTTATTATTACGATAGCACTAAATAAGATATTGGAGTCCAATTTTTATGTGCGTACGGCATTGATTGTTATTTTTTTCTGGATGAATTTGTAGTTGCCAGATAATAGTGGCATTCTTCTAAAAGAAATCCCCTATGTAGGACTGCAGTTTGATTCGTTGCAGTAGGCACAGGGATTCTATTCGAACTATGCAAAGAATGTTGGGTTCGTCACTAAGATTGAAAACATAAATTTTGACAAGAGTGGGAAGGAGTTAAGGATCCCTATTAACCAATCGATTCATTGCAATCAGGAAGGTTATCAAGAGTCTCGAGTGAAGGCAGTAGCTCAAATAAAGAAAATAACAACAACGAGATGCAAAGTAAGGATGTGCGTGATGTTGGATGGGGAGAAGAATAATAGGATAGTGTCGAAATTCTAATTGAAGCATACTCACCCCTGTTCTGCTAAGCAATCGGTCTATTACCACGAGTACAGAGAACTGAGCATGCATGCTAAGTGTGCGGTTGAGGACAACGATGAGGTTGGCATAGACCCAACAAGACCTACCTCGCATTGGCCAACGAGGTTGGTAGGTCATCGAACTTGAGTTACTCAGAGAAGGACGTGAGGAACTACATCACAAGCAAAGTCCGCTATGCTAATAATAACGCGGATGTTAAGGAAATGTTGAGATATTTCTTGCGAATGAAAGAGACCAATCCAAATTTCTTTTATGCAGTAGATGTTGACGATGCTAACACGTTTAGGAGTGCGCTATGGGTAAATGCAAGATGCAAGACGTTGTACGAATATTATGGAGATGTGGTGTCGTTTGATACAACATACAGGAGAAACAAGTATGTGTCTGATTGTGTCTTTTGTGAAAGCTTTTCTGTTTTGAAATTATCGCAAGTTCTCACTTGTGGCTGTTTTTCTTATAGGCATGGACTACCATTTGCATCTTTTATTGGTGTCAACCATCACGGGAAGTCCACCCTGCTTGGTAGTGCTTTGCTTGGGAATGAGGAAATTCTGAGTTTTAAATGGGTCTTCACACAATGGGTTAAGTGCATGGATAATGTGCCACAGGGTGTCATCACGGACCAATGTAAGGTCATGTTTGGTGCTATTAGAAATGTGCTTCCAAACATGCGCCACGGATGATGCATATGGCATATTTTGAAGAAGATACTGAATAAGTTCAGAGGATATGTTCGGTATAAAAAAATATATGCTAAAATGACCGGCATTGTATAAAATGTTCGGTCTGTCGAATCTTTCGAGATTAATTGGGCTGAATTCATTGCAAAGTTCGACCTAAGACAAAACATATGGCTATCAGGTTCATTATCACTATCCTATATCAAGTTTTAGTTTTTATATTACGTTTTTGTCATGTGTCTGTATGTTCTTAATTGAAATCAATCTATTTATTTATCTCTATAATTGAATATATGTGCTATTAATCCTCAAAGGCCATTTTCCGGTATAGTCAACAGGGTTTGGTTAAGTGCTCAATAATTATTTGTTTAAAAATTATTATATAAAACTTTGTATTTATTAAGTAATAAATACTTTTTCTTATTCAAAAGTACAATATTGCATCTAACCTAAATATAATCATAATTCATAGGTGGCATTTTGAAATAGACTTCTTAATAAATCCGAAATCAAGTACATGCTGCCACACAAGTTTCATTTATTTAGTATAATATATTGGATGTATCTCTTTCAAGTTCGCTTTGTGTTTCCTTTCCTAAGTCAATCTATGTTTGTGGCAGACTTCATGGAGATGCTTATTTTTTTGTGTAGATCTTTACGATGATCGATGAATATAGGTTTTAATATTTTTTTAAGGTGATTTTTCAGCTGGTATGAAGAATACTCAAAGGAGTAAAAATATGTATATTTTTTATGGCGAGTTTTTACATTACAAGAATAGCTTGGTTCAGTTTGTACATGAGTATGATAATATGTTTGGGAACAAGGAACAAAAAGATCTAGAAGACGATGATGCAGACTCTAAAAAAGTTATCCCATGTACATTCAACTCTACAATTGTGAGACAATTTCAACAAGAATACACATACAGTATGTTTAGGAAAGTCCAACAGAAATTCAGGAAGAAAGGTGATTGTTTAATCCGTGGCGTGACACGAGAGGGTGATTTGTTTTGCGTTAATGTGGACGATCAATACCTACTGTACGGGGAGTATAGGTATTGCACTTACGGCGTTCATTTTGACCCTTCGTCATACAAGGTTCGGTGCAATTGCAATATGTTTGAATAAAGAAATATACTGTATTGCCGTTGCCTTGTTGTGTTTTCGGCTTATAGAGTAGATAGAGTACCATCATGCTATGTTCTCCCTCAATACAGCAAGAATGTACATCGCAAACAGCCCTACATCAAGAGTAGTTATGACGTGAATCGTTCGGATATAAGCCATAACTTATATATTATATTCAGAGGATTGTGTTCATACTTCTTTAATGTTATTAGTTTTTAGTTTTTCATTTTGTTGTTTCATTGTATTTATTTGGTGTACTTTACTTTTAATTTATTTGAACATTGTATTATTTATTTTGAGTAAACGTTTTTCATTATTTATGAACGGACCACTAATTATGTAAAAAAAAATTAAAATTAAAATTGATCATTTATTTCAAATTAAAAAAATTGACATTACCGTCGGAATTACTGTAGGAATAATCCGACGGTAATAGTGTGTGAAACGACATTTTTTGGCACTAATAATACTGCGAAAGAATCCGCCAATAACCAACTAATTTTCGAGCTGATAATTCACCACAACATCAGACGGTAATTACCGTCGGATGAAAAAATTCTGACAGTAAACATTTACTAACGAGGTCTTATCATTTTCGACTGTAATTAAATTATTGTCGAATTTTATTCGTTTTTCCGACGAAAAGTGTTATTATTCTTTTAGGGTATCTTATCCAAAAGTGTTATTATTCTTTTAAATCATTACTTTTTTCTATAAATTACACTTTAAAAATATTTTTGAATTCATACTAAAAAATATTTAAATCCAGAAAGGATTAGGGATGTCAATGGGGCGGGGCGGGGGCGGGGGATGCCTCCCTGCTCCCCATCCCCGCCCCTAGAATTAATCCCCATCCCCGCCCCGATCCCCGCCGTGGGGGGATAATTGTCCCCATCCCCATTCCCCGCGGGGCCCCATTCCCCATTCCCTTATGTTTAACATTCATATGAAAATTATAGTAAAAAATATCAAAAAAATAAAAAACAAACTAGAAAATACTATTACAAACACACAAACATATCTTATCCAAGATTATAAGTCCACAAATACAACATAGTAAATTATAGTCCATAAAATAAAATCTTAAAATACAATTTCCATTCTAAAAAAAACAATAAGAATAGTCTTTAATATCAAGTGGAAACTGGAGAGAGTTGGGGCTGTGGGAGAGAATAGCGTATGGTGCTGTGAGAGTTTTGGAGTTTGAACAAAGTGGAGATGGAAGAGAGTTGGGATCGGGAATAGAGAGTAGATGACACAACAAACAACACAGTGAGTAGGGAAGACTGAATAATAAGGTTAGATTTTTTAATTGGTGAAATTACTAAAAAACCCCTATGTTAGAAATAAAATAAGGTTATTTAAGAAATTTCAAACATTCGGGGAATTATCGGGGATGGGGCGGGGATCCCCGCTCGGGTCCCCACGTCTATCTCGGGGTAATTTCGCTCCCCATCCCCATCCCCACGGGAAAAATTCCCCACTATCAAGGCCCCATTCGGGGCGGTCCCCGCGGGGATCCCCGCCTCCTGGGGATTTTTGACACCCCTAAAAAAGATCACGCTTTATAGAGGAGAAAATAAAAACATAAAAAGAAAACCTCTTAAAACTTCTTTAAAAAAATTTTATTTTTCTTCTGAAAAAAGTTATTTATGCAAAAATTAATATTTTAAAAACCGAATTGAAAATTGAGAATCAGTTCAGTTAATTAGAAATAGGTCACCAAATTAGTTTGGTTTAGAATGAAAATCAACTAACAATAAATCAGTTAATTAGGTAAATCGGTTCAATTTTTTAGTAATTAATTAATTTAAAATAATAAAATATAAAAAATTATCCGTAAATATATTATTTTATTATATTCAAAATTCACTTTTTTTTCACCGGCAAGCAGCTAGGAGCAAAGTAACATCTTGCCCTGGTCCTTCCGCGCCACGCTACCCATTTTTTCAAAACTGAAAATGAAAAGCACAAAATACCCGCGCGGGTTTCCCTGCACTTCAGTAGTCTCCACACTCTCAACTCTGAATCTCTTCCTACGTCTCCATCATTCTTCCATTTTTCGGAATCCAATTCACAATGGAAATACCCGAAATACCCTTCAATGAACTACCCACAGACCCTCTCCTCAACTCATCGCCGCCACACCTTCTTCCTCCCAACGGCGGCGGCGACGACGACAAGCCCAAATATAAAGACGTTTTCGGACTCAGCACCGTCCTCGTCGCGTCGATCCAAGACGCGAAAGAGCGAATCGCGCAGATCGAGCACATCTTCTGCACTCTCCTCTTCCCCAATTTAAAATCAAATTCCAACTCGTTTCGGAACATTCTTGAATCTCTCCAGATCCATAAGGACAAGCAGAACGCGCTCTCGCTCACACTCGACCGGCTCCGCGTCGATAACGAGGCGAAACGGCACCGTATTGAGGAGCTGGAGGTGGCAGAGAGGGAGAGGGAGTTCAGAGATTGCCAGAAGAGAAAGTCGCGGCAGAACGAAATTGAAGGTTTTGAGAGGGAGAAGAAGGTGCTTTTGGAGAAGATCGGTGAGTTGGAGAAGAAGCTGAGTGATAGATCTCGGGAGGTTGAGGAGATTGGAGAATATCGCGAGAAATTGAGGTTGGAGAATGAGGGTGTCGCCGAGAAGGTTAGGGTTTTGGAAGAGAGGGTTAGCAAGGCTGAGGGCTCGTGCAGGGAGATGAGTGAGAGATTGGAGAATGCGAAATCAAAGCTAAATGGCGAGAGAACGAAGAAGAATCGTTTGGTTGAGGCATATAAGAAGCTTAAGTCTCAGCACAATTACCTTCGCCGGAAGGTTGGGATCACCGAGGAAAACATGATTCAGCAAAACAAATCTGAAGATTTATGTAAGCTTAAGTTTCCTATCACCCAACATGGTACTGTTGTTTGTTTTCACTTATTTTATATATATATATTTTAATGAATTTAATTTTGATGCACTATGACTTTTACAGGTGCATTCAATTCATAACAGCGAATTAGTAAAAATAAATACTTTTTACATTAACAGCGTGAATGGTCATTCAAGGAAACGTATGTGACTGTTTAAAATACATGGTCGAATCCATCAAAATTAAACTCTATTTTAATATGTTCGTGTTTTAGAAAATGTGATCAAGGCATAAATATTTATAAAATTCTTGTTACACCTTACTTCACAATATTCATTACTCTAAAGGAATTTCTCGTTTCAATATGTTAGTCATTTTTACATTTTTCAATGTAATTATATGTTAAATATAATTTTCTTTTTACCATGCAAACAATATTAAGCATAGTATACAATGAAGTATTTAAAATATAAATATAAACAAGGAACATTTGAGTTTCAAATTTGCTGTGTCGATTGAAAACAAGTAAGCAGAAAAAAAATATTGAAAACAGAAGAAATTGAAGAAAAGAGTGTATTTTTCTGGAGTAACTTGCATTCTATTAATCAGAAATAAGTGTTAGCCAAGCATTTAATCATTCTCTGTTACTAAGTTCGTTTGTTTATTTGGTTTTTTCCCCAATAAAAAAAGAGCATAGAACTAGCATTCTAACTAGCTATGACATGGCAGCACAGTTACAAAGACAGTTCTTCAGTTACTATAACATGGTCTGTCTGTGCTGCAACTGCAGTTGTGGAGAACTCAGAGACCTCTATGGATACTTGTAATGCAGTTAAGGTGGAGAATGAAATCCCAGAAGACTTGGGAGGTAAATTAAATTATCTTTCCGGACTCTTAATATTTGCATGGTGTTAATATTTGCTATATCATTTGGAATGAGAAAATTGGTTGTTGCTTCGATCAATATGTATGAAAGTACCTTTATTGGCTTTCTACATTGAGATTTGAGATAGTGAAGAGTTGAGAAGTTATTCATTTTCTTGTTAAGCAATCCATCATCCCATAATGTTTACATTGCTTTCTTTTACACTATGTTAGTGTTAAGTTAGCTACAGGTCATAATAGGAGGTAGTCAGAAGATTGAGTGGGCGTTTGTTTAGAAGTTGGTTAGACAATCTATATATATGTGTTTATTATTTATATTATCCTTTTCTAGATTTTCTTGTCTCTGATTCCGTGTTTCTCTGGTACAAACTGGCCTTCACTCAGGATCAGTTTATGCTAAATTATGCCTCCATGCATCACTTTTGTTTGCTAATTTCTACACTGGCATATTATACTGATTTCTATAAAAAGTGTAGTTAAAATTTCATCAATCTTTTAAGTTGAAATATAACTGGGATAGATAACTACTTAAATAAATTCTAACCAAAATACAAGTGTGACACTGTCCCACAAGATGGAATGAGGATATTGCTCTTTCCCATATTGAGTAGCAATTTTGATATTTTCAATAGCAGGAGCATAATTAATAGATCAAC
Source organism: Arachis hypogaea (assembly GCF_003086295.3). NCBI lineage: Eukaryota > Viridiplantae > Streptophyta > Magnoliopsida > Fabales > Fabaceae > Arachis > Arachis hypogaea. Next base: position 44,882,907 of record NC_092043.1, read on the forward strand.
TAATTGATGTGCTGAGGAATATGCACCAATTTGCTGAGATGTTGAATGTACTTTTGTTAGATGAAATGGTGATCGGTTCAAATGTGTTTGGGACATTCATAAAATGTTGGATTGTGGATACATCACACATGTGAATAGCTGTCTGGTTCTCACAATAAGCCATTGTAGTGTCAATTGTCAAGCCTAATTCTGCAAGTAAAGATCTTAACCAAGTATCTTAATGGCTTAGACTCCTAAGGAAGAATTCTCTGTTTCATCAGACGATATAGTAATGGTCTTTTCTTTTATGATTTTTAAGAGACGAGGAAATCGCCAAAGATAATACTATGTTGTGATCTTAACCAAGTATCTGCATAGGCTTGAAGATAGTTGCAAAGAGAAAATAATAACCTTAGCCAAGGATGTCCTTAAAACACATAACAGGAAGTGAACAACTTGAAAGTAAGTTGTTCTAGTCTTAGACATGAATTGACCAGGCATATTAATTGCATACGTAATGGCTGGTTTGGTTACAATCAAATATTTCTCTGCTAGTGGTTCTTCAATACCAAGAATCATCACAAAAAGGGCTAGATCTTGAGTTTCGGATTCTGTTATACATAGTAATGCAACAGCCGGTTTAGCATCAAGGAATCTAGTGTCTTGAACATGTGAAAGTGTATATTTACTTTGCAAAGGCTAGGAAATACTCTATTGTTAAGCTTCATTGGATGCCTGTTAGGGAGCATGCTTAAATTGAGAAATGAGTTCAACTGAGTAGGAATGAGAGAACTACAGAAGAATGGCCTGCTCCATTGAAAAAGATATAATGACTGGCTTTAAATGTTTGAAACCTCAAAGTAAAATGGTAGTCACAAATTCCATGAACAATTGTTCAACGGGATAACCGAGCCATTATATTATACTTATTTTGTATCTGCATTTGTAGACTATTGTTTTCAATGAGTTATTGGTTCAAGTTTTCTAAGGTGTCAAGTTATTCTTTCATAACAAATCTTCACTTAGGATATCTTGCTGCCTGAGTATAGAAGTGAGGTAAATAATGAGAAGAGACTTCCATGAGATATACGCACTGTACTGAGGAGAAAAAGGTTGGCCTGAAGATGATTTGAAATGGGACACTGATAAGAGGCATTAGTGGTTGAGAGAGTTTATTCAGAAGTTGGATACACAGAGTGGACTGAGTTGTAACCTTTTGATCAGAAGTGAGTGTTGCAGTAACTGAGAGTCTTAGACATGTCAACGGCTGATTATTTTTTCGGTTACCAACTGATAAACAATATTACACTGACGTTTTGTCCAACACTGATATATCAGCACAAACAGTTACTGAGAGATATTTAGTGAATTTATGATTTGTGTGTGCTGCAACTGTGGCAGTGGAGAATTTAGAAATTATTAGTGTTGTAGCTACAGTGGCAATTGCAGATTGCAATTTAAAATCTGGTGTCTTTGTCTCCTTCAAAGTGAACAATCAGTTATTGCATGTGGTTGCAGATGGTGCATTTGAGAACTGTGATACCTCCAAGGATGCTTGCAAAGCAGCTAAAGTGAAGAGTGAAATCCCGGAGGAACACATGGAAGGTAAATTTCCAATAGTCCTTGTTGCTTTTTTGTGATCTCAAGTTCACAGGTTTAGGCCATGGATAAGCCACTAATTCATTTTCCAAGTTAGGTTACCTATGTTACACCTTTGGGTGCGGCCTTTTCCTAGACCCTGCGTAACGCAGGATGCTTCTATGCTCTTGTTACTTAAGTATCTGCATGGTCTTAATATTTCCTTGTCTGTTTGGATCTAGTCTTTGCTCCAACCAATATGTATGCAAGTATGTGTCTTGCTTGGATTTTGCTTGCTAAATGATATATTGTGATTTTAGTGTGTTGAATGAGTGTTCATTTTCGTTACTAAACTCATCACTTAACTATATTTACTGTCTGTTGCAGTATGGTTATCCCTTGTATTTCTCACCTTCACCATTTGTAAAACACACTGCCTCAATTTAATCTCCACCCATTTTCCCTATCTCTGATCCCATGTTGCTGTCTGGTATGGGATGGCCCTAACTCTGATAGTCTGTGTTGAATTGAGTCACTTGCATAGATTTGTGTTGAAAGTACAATATAGGTTAATAACAGATCATCCACTACCTATTTTTACTAGGTCTAGAGAATACAAATCCTGATGTGTTTGTTGCTGCCTGTGACACAATCAAAGTGAAGAAGATATCGGAAGATGCTAGAGGGGCCGATTTGAGTCCTCCTCCTTCCATTTTTCGTGTCCCAAGATGTCCGTCAAACACAAAACCGGTTTCTGTATCTGGTACAAAACGGCGTGCATCTTCTTGGCGGCAGACCCGGGCACATCAAAGTCGAGCAGGTCCTGACCTCCATGATGATTTTCTTGATACACCACTTGAGAATGTGAGAGAAAATTTGAATAGAGAGTTGATTAAGGAAGATCTCCCAAATCCAATTGAGGAAGACATTGTCATGAACAGCTCAGACGATGAAACACAGAATTTGAATCTTAGAAGCAGTCCCCTAAAGAAGCAATCTTCAATTCAAGTGGTCAACAAGAGGAGTTTCAAGTACATTGAACCGGTGAGAAAGAAAGCCGAGCGTGAAAATTTGAAAGGAGTTGAATGCAAACAGTGTAGGAAGTTCTATGAAGCTGTTCTTCCTAGTGCTGATGGTAAGGACCATGATGTAAGTGAGCAGAATTTCCGCTGTGAACATCATGATGGTGTTTCTAGGCATCGATATAGGTATGTTCCACCTATGACTCCTGAAGGATTTTGGAATATTGGATTTGAATCTGAAATGTAAGTATATAATCTAGCTTACTAATTAGCAAGTTGTTGTTCGAGTGATAAGCAACTTGGTCTCGTAAAAACGAGAATACAAGTTCAAATTTGAGAAGCAACCTTTCAGATTGCAAGAGCAATGACTTCTACAATTTGTGTAAACAAAATTATTCTAGTGTACTAAACATATTTTGTAGGCATTGCTTATACTAATAATAGTATTAGATGCCTTGTAACAAATAAACCTCATGCCCCAATTTATTAGAAGATAAATTTATCCGTTTTACTACACTCTTGTAACGGGTATCGAAATGCTTTGAATTATTCCTATAACTAATTTATTTTTGCCTTGTTTATTTAGATATACACCTATTTTTCTTCTTTTTCTTTTTCGTTTTTTGAAAATGAGGGCAGGAAACTTGACTATGGTGTCAAAGTTTGAGGGTTTTTTACTAATGAGTCTTTTTGAAACTCATTATCAAAATACTATATTTTTTACACTTTTTATTTTGGTGTTGTCCAGTGGTGTTTTTCATCAATGTTAAAATTTGGTGTTTTTTTGTGAAGATCATGTGACTTTTTTTTTTAAAAAAAAACATGCAAATCTGATCTTTAGATTTTTTTTATATTTTAAATTTTCTTAAACATGCAAATTTGAAAGTTAAATTTGTATTTTAATATTAAAAAAAGTTTTAAATGTGCAAATCAGATCGTCTATGTTTTACGGTGAAACAAAAATATTTCAACATAAATTTAAAGGCCCAATTTGTTATTTAAAATTTTAAAAAATTAAAATCTATATTAGAAAAAAACACATTAACTATTATACTGAATTACACATAATCTTCTATTTTTAAAAAGACAGCCTAATTTTTAAACATTTTTCAAGTATCACTCTTTTGCTAAGCTGGTAATTGATTAATTTGATTTGTCATTTTATTTTTAATTATAACTAATTATAGTAATATAAAAAGTGATATTTAGATAGTTTTAAAAGAGAGATTTTAGTAACTTTCTTTTTTTTTTTTTACTTGGACATGGGCCAGAAGACTGACCCGGCCCTAAACTCAGAACCCGAACCCGCCCAGGCCCAGATCCCAGAAACCGAATTCGCTCAGCTCTCCACCCTCGCTGCCCGACCCTAAAACGTAGCACATTGGTTATTTTTTTTTGTGAAAAAAAGCAAGTTTAAACTTTCGTGGTGGCTGGGTCATTGTCATAACCTTTAATAGTTATTTTTTGCACAAAAAAAGGAAAATTGGACGGAGTCATTGTCATAAACTTTAAAATGGCTTTCTAAGCTTTATGAACAAAATTTTATTGTGAAAGACCCAGTTTCTTAATAGTTAATACTCTTTTTTTTTTTTGATGATGATAGTTAATACTCTTTAATCAGAAAATGTTTAAATACGAGGCCAGTCTACTGGAACGACGAGGGAGAATGCGGAGACATCATAAGAAGAGCTTGGGCCAAAAGGCTTGGACAAGCAAGGGGAATGGGGTGAGTTCTTAGGGATATTGAACACTTATAGGGCATATCTCAAGAAGCGGAGCAAAGATAAATTTAAGAGTTGATAGAGCATCGCAAGGTTTGGTTTAGTGGTAACTATGTTTGTCTTGCTAAAAAGTGCACCAGATTTAAATCTCAGTTGAAGTTGAGTGTTGGTTAAAAACTCATATTATCCATGGTAGTGTGTGAGTGTGTTATGTGAGTGTGTGAAACATGGATGTACTGCTTAAGATATGGGGTTGTTCAATCCACTCGATCAAAAAAAAAGAGTTGATAGAGAAATAGACAAATAGTAAGACAAGTTACAAATAATTGAACGGTGAAAAAGAAAAAAGAAATACTGAGGTTAAAGATCGAGGTTGGAAAGAGAAATACTCATTGATGAGCATTTTAAATCCCTTTATACTACCAAAGGTTCGGTAAACGTGAGGGACTTCCTGGATAAAATATCTATTAGAGTCACCAATTATATGAATGAAAGACTATTGAAAAAAGTCACAGATGAAGAGGTTAAGAAAGCGGCTTCAACATGAATGATCTAAGGACTCCAGGACCAGATGGGTTGAATGGTCAATTCTACCAAAAACACTGGAGGGATTTAAGGAAAGAAGTAGGAGTAGTGGTCAGAAAATTTTTTGAAAATAGTGAACTGTCGGAGAAAGTGAACCACACTCACGTAGTCATGGCATCAAAGACAAAACAAATTTAGAGTCTAAATCACCTTAGACCGATCAGCTATTGCAATTTTATCTACAAAATCGTCTCAAATATTATGGTTACCAAGTTAAAAAAGTTTATGGAAGACATTATTTTTTCGATTCAAAGTGCTTTCATAGGAGGGAGACTTATCCAAGACAAAATTCTCATAGTGCAAGAAGCGTTTCACGCTCTTACAGAGAAGGGCATGAAAAACTCCCAAGAACTGGCTATTAAGGTTGATATGAACAAGGCTTACAACCGGATGGAATGAAATTTTTTGGAGGAGGTTCAGAAAGTGTTTGGATTCAGTCAAGAGTGGATAGAGCTAGTTATGAAGTGCATAAGGGGAGTTAAGTACAGGTTCAAGATCAATGGAGACCTAACTAAGGAAGTTATCCCTCAAAAGGGACTTAGACAGGGAGATCCTCTATTCCCTTATCTATTTATCATAGCATCTGAAGTTTCACTATTTTAATGATTTATGCATAAAATAATAAGTTAATAAAAGGGGTTAAACTGGCTCATACAGCCCTAGCGCTCACTTACCTTCTCTTCGTTGATAATCGTATTATATTTTCAGGAGCCATACAAATTCTAAACACCTACACTATAGCATCTGGTCAAATAATAAATTTGGAGAAATCAAGGATTACTTTTGGATAAGGAGTCTCAATATAGACCAGAGTAAACATAGAAGACATTTTAGGCATTCTAACTTGGGACAACCCCGAAAAATGCCTAAAAATGCTAGGCAATAGAAAAGATCAAAAAATAAATCTTTGGAATAGATAGAAAAAAAAGTGACCGAAAAAATAGAGGAGTGGAAGAAAAGCCTTCTTAATCAAGTAAAAAAGGAGGTCCTCATCAAAGTAATAATTCAAGTCATTCCTTCTTATGCCACGAGTATCCTTAGATTCTTTAAGAAATTTTAAAGAAAGCTGTGCTCAAAGATAGTAAGATTCTAATGAAAATCTACGGGTAAAGAGAAGGAGATTCATTGAAGAAGTTGGGACAAGTTATACGTGAGTAAGAAAGAAGGGGTTTAGGCTTCAAAGATTTCTGTCATCAGAACACAGCACAGTTGGCTAAACAAGCATGGAGACTAGCAAATAACTCGGATGCGTTGTGGGCTAAAATCTTCAAAGCCATATACTTCCTTGGGGAAGACTTTCGAGAGGCAAAGAAGAAGAAGAAAGCTACTTGGACATGGAGTAGCATTTTACAAGGAGGAAATTTTCTTAAAAAGAACGGAAAATGGAGTGTAGAAAATGAGTTTAATATTAACATATGGGAGGATAACTGGATTCACGGATTAAGCCAACCGTTAGAAAGACGCCATTCTGATGTAGCAAGGTATCAGACATGCTGATATAGGTGGAAACTGTAACAGAACAAAGGTTCAGGAATTATTCCCAGATTTTATAAGAGAAAAGGTCCTTCAAACACTGGTAAGCATGCTTGATAAAGAAGATACTCTAAGGTGGTCGCACAGGAGGGATGGAGAATTCACAGTCAAAACAGGATATCTCATTGTAAAGAAGGAAGCGACAGAGAAAAAAGATGACAACCCAACCACTAGTTTTAAATTTTTTTCTTTTTTTAGAAATAAAGAAGCTCAACACAACAAGATGAAACATAGAGAATAAAAACAATAAATAACTACTAAAAAACAAACTAAAAAATTTAACTCATAGTTATTTTGGGCATTGTCATCAATAATCATAAGGTTCAACATTATTCTAGTCGTCATTGCTTGTAAATGACTTATTTATTGTTTCTACAACACTGAACCTTCGTTTTGAAGATTCTATCATTCTTTTCTAATCAGACATTTTAGATGGCTGCGAAAAATTCAATCCACCATCTTTTTTACTCATTTTTTCTACCAGACATTTCAACCAACTTTTAAAGTGTTGTTTAAGTGTACTTGGAACATACCATAGTCTATCAAATGTAGTCAACCAAAACACACTACGCCTATTAAATAAATTCACAACTAAAAAACAAGTAAAAGATATTTTCAACAACCCTATTATATAATACATACATATTATCATTTTGATCAATAATATATAATCTACATATTTTTTCTTGGTATTTACCCTGCCAGCCAAAGTAAACTAAGCAAACAACTCAACTCTTTGTAGAACGAAGCCTCTTCAAATGGTACTAATGAAACTATAACTTATTATATGCTTCGGAAGTATTTCTGTTTGCAAAACCTATACAAAAAAGTTAGTTAAATAATTTTTTTTGGTCTCTTATGGTATCCTCGAATCCTGTAGGTTAAAGTGGGTACTCCATTTAAAGGTATACTGCTGGCCAATGAATTGGACTAGTGAACTAACTACTAAATCAATCAAACTTGATTAAATTAATCATATAATTTTATCATCTCTCTTAATTGTTAGCTTGATTGACTTAAAAGTCTCATGAAATTGGTTAACTAATTCTAACTCTTGTTAGAATAACTTTCTTCTCTAATAAAAATTTCATATCCACTTTAACTCATCCAAAAACCCATAATCATACTCATTTTAAGTTGTATAAGTTTTTTAAACAGAGAATAGTTATGAATAATTTTTTCACCTTTGAAGAGAATTGGAGAGGAACATTAAATTTTATCTGCAATGGAAAATTCTACTTCTGCTCTTTTCTATCATCCAAAAAATTTTGGTTTTTATTTCTTCAATCAAACAATAGAGAATTTTTTTTTCATCTTAAGCAATAAAAGAGAAAATTAATCCTTATCTGTTAAGTCAGGTTATGTTAGATTATTTGTATTATGTTTTATTATTTTGTAATTTTTTTAAATTAAAAATAATAAATTAATATTCACATATATCCGCAAAAAAAATAGCCTTTCCCACAAAAAACTGATAAATAAAGACCTATGACAAATAAAAAGAAAATATGAGTATTTTTCTTAACAAAAATAGAAGCATGGAAAGGAATACTTGTCCCCGTAACTCTATGACCATTCCTACAAACTTCCCTAATCGATCACATGAATGAAGAAGTGATGTTCAGGATATTTGAGAACAAAAATAATGTTATCTGAAAAGTATCATGTGGATGAAACATAGTTTTTTCTCCAATTTTTATGGCAACTAATAATTATGATTTTTCCCTCGGAAACATGCATGGCTTTGGTTGTAGAATCTAGAATGAAAGTGAAGAAAATCAAGCAACAATCACAAAAAAAACAATAAATTATACATTTAAATCAAGGTGATAAACAATTATGGAAACATCATCCAAATCCTCCACGTTACTTAGCTCTAAAAATCACATGCACCACAAGGAATATTCAGACCAATCTAACATCTTGACCTATGCCCATCTAGCATGCACATGCATCTCCTTTACCCTTTTTTGTCCATTGCATTTTTCTTTTTTCAACTTGCACATCTAAAATAAGTAGAAATCACTTCACAAGAACAAATACATGAAATCATGAATACAAATCTAAAACCACACTTTGCTTCACTTTCCAAGAGATTTCACGTTATTTTACTACTATAGGATAAAGTAAAATAGATTTTTTTTTTTTTTTTCATTCACAACTCTTCAATGGATTTCCGCACAAGCAATCATTGTCACTAAACGACGCCGCATCCAGGTGATCAAACGGTGATCCAATCGGAATGGTTCCACAAAGATGGTTGTGGCTCAGATCCAAGTGTCCAACGAACCGAACCGAAGATAACGAATCGGGTATCTTACCGGTCAAGTTATTATGGGACAAATCAAGTGCCATAAAATAGGTCCTTACCCCAAAAACGTCGGGTATCGCACCCTCGAACCCGTTTCGGCTCAGATTCAATATACCCATACCCGAATTACTCAATAATTTCGAAGGTATTTGACCTGACATAGAGTTGCCATCCAATTTAAGTGTTGAAAGAACCTTCATTTTTCCAAGCTGGACCGGGATTGAACCGGTAATCCGGTTCATCGATAAATCAAGATCTGCAAGCCGGTTCATTTTAAAAACCGATTTTGGTATCGAACCGGTGAGTTCGTTTCGACTCAGCAGCGCGCGACTCAGCATTCTGAGATTTCCGAAATTCCACGGCAACTCGCCGGAGATTTGGTTGTTGCTGAGGTCAAGGTGCTTGAGCCCGGCGAGGTTGACGATCGACTTCGGAATCTTGCCGGAGATGGCATTGTCGCCAAGGCTCAAAACTGTGAGTCGCCGGAGTTTTCCGATGTCGGCCGGAATCTCACCGGAGATCTGATTTCCGGTGAGATCGAGGATTCGAAGCGAGGAAAGTGACGATGAAATGCAGGAGGGGATCTCTCCGGAGATTGCCTTCCAGTCGGCGACAACGAGTGTGGAAAGTTCGGTGAGTTTGCAAATCTCCGGCGAGATATTTCCGGTCATGTATCCGGTGCGTTGAAGCTTCTGGAAGATAAGGTCTTGTGACTCGCCTCGGAGGTTGATATCGGTGACACGGTGGGTGTTTGGATCGCAGCTGAGACCGTACCAGCCCTGGCAGCAGTCGTTGCCCGTCCAAGTCTGGAAGATGCCGAGATAAGGTTCGGTCAGGGCGTCCTTGAAGGCTAAGAGTGCTGCCCGGTCTGACGGCGGGCAGGCAGTAACGGCGGATATGACGGACAAGATAAAGAGAGTAAGGAAGAAGAGCGAAGAAGAAGAAGCCATGTACTTAAGTGCATGTGTTGTGTAAGTGTGTGGGTTAACGTTTGTGACTTGTGAGTAATGGGTTATTATATACAAGTAACTGAATAAGTGGTTGGTGAATAAAACGAATATGACAGTGATAGAGAGATAGTGAGTTTCTGTTAAAATTGGTGGGGTTAAGCTTTGGATTTTATTGAAGCTAATTAGCTTCAGCGAGTGAGTGGTAGGCATATGCATGCCACATGCGATTGCAAATGGTGGGGTTAACATCTTGATTAATAATCATCATAGAAATATAAGACTTCTTGGCTAAATCAACATTCATACTTTTTTAAGAGTAAGAAAATAGTTTTCACCTCTTATTATGGCTTAGTTTTGATTAACAATTTAATTAAATACTTTTTAAAAAATAGTTTAAATAATAAATGACTATATTAAAAGTAGTTTATAAAAAAATTATTTTGTGTTTGAATTTTTAGTTATAAAAATATGTGTTTATTACGGTACAATGATAAATTCATAGGTACCGATACGTTTAAAATAAAGACAAATAACAATAAGACATATAAAATTTATTTTTTACGTCAGCATTTTATTTTTTATTTTTTAAATATATATTATATCACCACTTTTATTAAAATACTCTTTTAATTAAATAAAAATAAAAAATATGTATTTATTTAATTTTATAAAAAGACTTAAACATCTTTTCTTTATTTGATTAGATAAAAATATCCTTTTAAATTAATCAAATTTTAAAATTCAATTAACCCTAATTTTATAGTTTCAAATAATTGAAACAACAAAACAAAAACATATTAAAAAAACAAAAAATTAAAATTATTTTTTTATCTTAGTTAACCATATTAAAAAAACAAAAAAAACAAATTTGCTATAAGTCTGACTAACAATTCAAAATAAGTTCAAATATTCTCTTATTCAGAGATAACTATATTTACAGTAGAATTATAATTTTAAAATCCATTTCTACAATCATTTTTGGAACCCAAGATTCCAACACATTCTTAATCCATGTATGACTCCTCACAATTCTACAAAAAGATTTGTAATCTTGTTTCTTGTATGAAAACTATTATAATATTTTATTTTATTTTATTTATTAGTGTTTTACGATATTTTTCGATTTGGCAAGTTAATATTAATTCGTCACAGATCTGAGTTTTAGGTTTGTCGTTGACCAATGATTTGCTACATGCATAAAATAAAATTCAAATTTCCAATACTTGTTTAAAGAAATTAGTGAGTGAACCATTAAATTAACCCAACTTAATTTGACTACTAACATTTTAGGCAAGTCCAAATGGGCAAAACTTCAAGACCTGCCCGACAAAATGCCCACGACCCCTACAATAATAAATGGAACATCCCACTAAAATGGGAAGTATCCTCTCCATCGTAGTGATGTTTGCGGTACGAATTTTGTTCAGTTTTAATAGAAAAATTCATTCGATCTAATCTCATCGATTGGCATAATGTTCCATCCATTCTGTTTTTTTGCATGCAGCTAACCAAACCGAAATGATGAATTAGAGTGAATTGGTTTGGTTCAATTTTCGATTTTAAACTAGTAAAAAAAGATCAATCTATCCTAGCTATATGTGTGTGCTAAAACCTTTGTTATGTTATGTTCAATCAACAATAGGTAATAAAACACCGACACATGAGAAGTAATAAATTCAAAATTTTGTATAAATTTTATATGAGGTTTGTAAAATATAAAAACTATTTTTCACTTATCAAAAATATTAATTTTGGTTATTTATGTCGTGTTCTATAATATTTTAAAACCATTTTGTCGGCTGCCTTTATAAAAAAATGAGAATTATTTTTGTCATCGTTTTCAAAAGTTGAATATGATTTCGGCAATTACTCCTAGTTAATATGTCTTGTACATATCTAACATCTAATAAGGGTTATTCAAAAAATGTAATGAAAAAGCTCTTAAATAAACCACACCAAAAAAAAAAAATGGAAAAGAACCTCTTTGTTACGAAGGAATTTAGATACATTTTTCTTTTATATTTTTTATATGATAAATTTTTTAGTTAATTCATATGGAAATAGCTCGTTTGATTAATTATAACTCTCTCAATTTCGATTTTTTTTAATGGTTGATTTATTTTTAAATGAAAAAAATATTAAGAAATCCAACTTTTTTCCCTTTTTTTGCATGTATCTTTTACAAATTTTATTTATTGTTTATTTAAAAAATATTAATTATTTCTGTCACTTTTAAAATTTTTAAGATATTTTTATATTTCACGTTTAAATCTTTCAATTTTTGTATAGTTTTCTTGATAGTTGGCCATTCGCTTTATTCATAATTGTGTAGTTCATTTTTTTAAGGAAAAAAAAAAAGAAGAAAAAAGAAGTGCAACATCAAGGCTAATTTTTTAAATATTGACTAATTTTTTGTGTAACATTCAGCTATTAAATTTTATGGTATTTTCTAAAATTTTAGAAGAAGATAGAATAAAGTATTGTTTTTGTCCCCAACGTTTGGGATAAGTCTTATTTGTATCTCTAACGTTTAAATCGTCCTATTTGTATCCTTAATATTTATAAAAGTGATTCAATGTTATCCTACTATCAATTATACTAACAAATCAGATTATATTTTTCAATTATTCTCATTTAGATGTATTCATTCTCAATTAGGGCTCATGCGTTCGATTTTAATATTATACCCACTATTTGTGTTTAGATTTAATTATGTCCTTAACATAAAATATAATAATTAAGCATTATACCAAATTTTGATCAAAATCTAAAAAAAAAAAATATATGCAATATTGATACCAAACTTTAGTGGTCGACTTTTCGGTGTCTATAATTTGCTTCTTGTCCTGTATTCTGTTGATGATTGTAATGCTTGAAACTTTATTTCCTAAATTTTAGGACTACAGAGCTTTTCCCGCGAATCAGTTTGGGATCATGAACCTATTATTACTGCTTTATAAGAACAGTGGATTCTCTTAATTAATTTTTGTTGTCTATGTAATATGATTATGTCGCCGTTTTTTATTATTTTATCATAACTGATTTAATTATTCAGGGATAAAATATTTAATTATTTTAATGGATGATTATTTTATAGAAAACAAATAAAAAATAGAAAATAATATATAAACATATACAAATATGTAATGATTGAAATTTATTTACTATTTTTTGGATTTATATATATAGACACACCCAATTGATATTATGATAGTAGAAAACTTCTATCATTAAGTTAATTTAAATTTATAATTTAATTTTGTTGTGGAACTTAGATTAGTAATTAGTGGGATTCACATATTTATTGAAAAGGAGATTTTTTTTAAATAATTTAAAAGGTTTATTTCCACTTTAAAATGTACTTCTATACATATTAATGTTTTTTGTTTAACTTTTGAAAGAAATAATACCATTAACCGCGTCTCACAGATTAAGAAATATTCCTCTTATATGTGTGTGCTAATGAGTAAAAGATTAAGAGAAATATTTGTATATTTTTAGACTATATTTAATAAAAAATTCAAGAAAACTTATAGTCAGTCATTTAATTTTATTTATATAAAGTTTATTTATATAAAAATATGAGAATAATAGTTGTAAACATTTATGGGTAATATATATATATATATATATATATATATATATATATATATATATATATATATATATATATATATATATATATTCTAGGAAGATGTAAACACATTATTATTAAGAGTTGAAAGTATAAACTTTATAAATAAATTTTGAATTTATTAGGATTTCTATAATATAATTATAACAGGATTTAATTTTTAGGCATAGTTAGTGTAACAAAATTTATACAAAGTCCAATTTCGCAAGGTCATAAAAATAAAAACATCTAATTTTATGTTTATTTTATAAATAATCATTTAAAATAAAAGATAAAATTAAATAAATATATAAAACATTTTATTTAAAATACATCAAAATTATTTTTTTTAATAAATTAATAACTACATTAATAAGTGCTAGTATTGAAGTCTTCATAGCCAATATGATGATGAAAGAAAATTCTCACCCCTATGTCACTGTACCCAAATTATGAAGAATAAGAGATTTGCTATAGATTAGGGTCATCATTGAGCTTATCTTTTCCGGTAGAAAGGTAAAACCATTACAGATTCTCCCCCGTAATGATTAACATCAATCCATTAATTTTCTAATATTTAATATGTGTAATAATAAGGAGGGTTTGGCTATCATGTATGTCCTGAAAATCTATATTAAAACAATTAATCTCTACGCACAAGTCTTTTTGTAATACAAGTTTTATAAGTATTGAAAATTCTTTACTTTAAAAACGCATCTTTACTGATACGTTTAGTCTACGCGCCTCCTTAATAGATTTATCAATTAATCAATGCGTGAATATATAACTTTTTCTTTTTCAAATTTCTTCTACGTTTTCTTGTATTTTCTCTTCGATCTCTTTCGTGTGTTTCTCTCTGCGTTTTCCTTCACTATTTACGTGCGTTTCTTTCTCTGTTCTCTTTTTTCGTTTTTTTTATTTTCATTGTTTCTAAAATCGTTTTGAAGATAATAGATAATTCAACTTCAGATAGTCAGCTGAATCAAAGCGAAGTGAATTTTGAATTTGAATCCAATGAAGTTCCTAAGGAGTGGTTTAATTCCAGTTAACATTTTTGTTAGTAGTTTATGATTGTGGGGCTGAACCGCTGAATAATGTTTTGAACCTTGCCTGTGAAATTTGCTATTCATTGTTCGTTGTTTAAATTAAATGTAATGTTCTAGTTCTGATAAATTTTCTGTATTTTATATAAGACTTTAGGATGTAAATCAGAAATATTTGGGTGTACTTTAGGAAAGTTTGGGTGTATTTATAGTTTATGACTTTTCATCTGACTGAGGGTGAATTATCTTATTCTTTTAGTTGAATTAGTTGAATTGTTTTAGTTTTTGTTTGATGATGATTTATGAATCTGATTTTTGTCATTTTTATAATGGTTTTATAGTTATATTTGTATTCTATAGTTTATGCTTGTTTTAATATGGTGTATTTGGACTTTTTGGGTGTATTTTGCAGCCCTTCTGTGATGTTGATGAGCAGTTTATTCCCAAGGTTGGGATGACTTTTAACATCCTTAAAGATGCTACAAAATTCTACAAGGATTATTCGAAAGCTGCAGGTTTTTCTACAAGAGTTCGGAGCACAAATAAGAAGGAAAACAGAATTAAGAATCAATTGATTACATGTAGCAGAGAGGGGAAATGAAAATCGAAAATATCTCCGACAAAAAAGACAAACTCCTCAGCGGGATTAAATTATCCCGCAAGAATTTATATACACATATTGAAGGATATTGGTGTTTGGATCATTTCCAAGGTTGTGTTGCATCATTCATATCCTTACTGTGCAAATCAAGCAAAGATGCTTAAACAGCACAAGGAACTAAGCATGTCCGTGCGTCGTACAATAGAGAATAATGAGGAAGCTGGTATCAGACCAAACAAAACTTACCAATTATTTGTGGCAGCAGTCGGGGGTCACCGCGAGTTAAATTTTATAAAAAAAGACGTGAGAAATTACATCACGAGAGAAGTACAGAATGTTTCGAAAATAGACGATACAAAAGAATTCCGGAAATACTTATTAAGAATGAAAGAGAATAATCAGAATTTCTTTTTTGAGCTTGAATTCGAGGACGATCAGTCGATTAAACTCGCTTTTTAGGCCGACGCAAGGAGCAAGGCTTGTGAGTATTTTGGAGATGTTATTTCATTCGACACCTCCTAAAATACAAACAGGTAATATGTTGTTCTGGTTTATGATGTTGAATTAATGTTGTTTTATAAATCTACTACATAGGTGTATATTAGATATTTTTAAGTGTAGAAGGTCATTATTTGGGTGTACTTAACGATTTTAATTCTGTTTTGTCGTAATCTATTTCAGGTATAATCTGGATTTGGTTCTTTTGTCGGGGTGAATCACCACGGTCAGTCAACACCTCTGGGATGCGCTTTGATGAAAAATGAAGATATTCAATCATTCAAATGGTTATTTGAATGTTGGCTTCGTTGCATGGGACAAAATACTCCGAAAGGAATTCTCACCAATCAATGCGCATCGATGCAAAGGGCTATCGAGGCTTGTATGCCCACAACAATTCATCGTTGATGTATTTGACACATCATGAAAAAGATTCCAAACAAATTAAACGGCTACAAGGGACATATAGATATCGAACAATAAATGAGCCATGTTGTTTGGAACTCTCATACCAAATAATCATTTGATAGGAATTGGAATGATTTTCTGATGAAGTATAGTCTTGTTGACAACAAGTGACTTTTAGGTAATGTCTTTTAAAATCTGCAGCAGAGGTGTAAATTGCATGTTTTTTGGTGTATTATAGTCTGATTTAGATATTTTTTGCAGAGCTTTACAAAGACCGTCATATATGGATTTTAATTTACCTCGATCACCACTTATGGGTCGAGATGATAAGCACACAAAGGAGCGAGAGCATGCATGCCTTTTTTAACAAGTTAATTACGTGGAACAACTCGCTTATCCAATTCGTTAAATAATACGATAATAGTCTCAGAAGCAGGGAGCAAAGAGAGAGAGAATCGGATGCTGCAAATTTTCACACCGTCATACTGTGTACGACAAAATTCTCAATAGAAGCCCAGTTTCAACAGGTGTACACTCATCAGAAGTTTAGAAAAGTCCAAGCACAATTCAGAGGGAAGGTGAATTGCATCACAAGATCAACGAACTCCGCTCTAGACTATTCGGTATACGAAGTTGTAGAACAAGTTTTCAACTCAACATTCAATAAGTTTGCAGTTACATACGACTCGGTAGTAGCCCAAGTGAAATGACAGTGCTTATTATTCGAGTCAAGAGGGATATTATGCCGTCACGCCCTAAGCGTGTTAAGTTTTGAACGAGTAAACAAAGTGTTACCGAGATACATATTGGAACGATGGAGCAAGAACGTAAAGAGGAGCCACACACACATCAAGAACAATCACGAAAAGTCACTGTTGGAGCCAAGAAGCAAGAGGTTTGACGAATTAGTGTTTCGTTCGCAAAATATATGCGAATTTACATCAGAATCCGAGGAGCTCACCACCATTCTGCACCGCGCCTATGATAACGTCGTGGTTGAGATGCAAGAACTGAAAGCCAAAAGGAAAGGGAAATGTTTGTTATCTCACGAAGATGCTAACTTGGAATCCGTTAACGAGCTTCAAAGCCCTCCAAGGATGAAAACAAGAGAACGTCCAAAAAATAGACTAGGTTCAACGTTGGACAAACAGATTGCAAATGCCTTAAAGAAAAAGAAAACGAAAGCTCTAAGCGAGGTAAAAGTGATGTTTTTTAAACAGGGGATAATTGAGTTTATTTTTTGTTAATAGTTTTGCAAATATGTGAGTTTATTTTTTTCAGTTGAACTTTTTTGATGGCACATCAGTGGTGCAATCAAATTCCAGCCAATATCATGGACATGTTATGAATTATCAGTTCAGAGATCCAGCAACAGGAGATAGACTTTTGGTGTATAATGACAGTATTTTGGTATAATGATAAACTTTTTTGGTGTATTTCTGCATTCTTTTTTTTTTAACATTTTTCTTTTTTTTTAATATTTTTCAGATGCTGCTCTTTGTGTTAGAAATTAGTGTCTTGTTTATATTTGTTCGTTTTAAATTTACAATCATATACAATCAAATCCTAAAGAGGTTAACAATTCAAATTTCTGAATTCCCATAACTCTTGGATGATTTTTCCATGGAAATATGTGATTACTCAATTTGGGTGTATACCGGTTATATTTGGGTGTATTATTTAACTAATTCGGTGTATTAGCAAGTTTGCTGTTGTTTTTCTTGATTTTTTTAACTTGCAATTGACAGCTTTTGAATACAGCACCGACAATTTATTTATGCAAAAATAATTTATAATAAGATTGGATTAAATATTCACAAACTTTACAAAAACTGTTCAAACTATTCAAAGACTACACAATATTCAAACTAATGACTGTCAATATCATATGAATTTATTTGACAATATAGACTTAACAATACTGCTGGCTTGGACAATCTTATTGATTCGATTTCCCTAATGGTTGTATCTCTGTCTCGATTCATCTCATGAAACAAAATCTACGAAGCATATTCAACTCTAAAGTAGTCCACCTCTACCTACAGTTTAACGGAATATTCTTTTAATCAACTCCGTTATTTTAGTAAAGTAATAGAGAGTTATATAATTTTAAACACAATTACTTGTGTGCAATTATCTTAGTTATACTTCTCCTTTTTAATGTTTTGAGACTCGATTATTTTAAGCCATTTCATTACATAAATAGCACAATCGTAGCTGAAAACAAAAAATAAATTAGCAAATTAAAATACGACAGTAAGAGAAAATACAATTTTCAGAGAGAAAGATTTATACTCTGTTTTTTGGCCTGAAATATTTATGTATGGCGGTTGAATTTTACGATCGTCTTTCTTGAGAGGTTTTCTCGGCATATACCCTCATTTTGGAAATCACATATCCCTAAAAACAAAATCAAAGCAAAATATAAGAAAGAATAAATTTAACACCTGATTATACCCAAAGGATCCCATACTACACTTTATTTTGAACATAACTACACCCAAATTCTAGAATACAAGTAACAAAATCAACCTACAACAAATTTATTAAGATTCATTTTGTGTTCAGAGGGACACGTCTTATAATACGGGTCAAGGATACAAAATTTTTTCTTTCTAACATCAACCACCCATATCCACCAATGCTCCGCGTAGTAAATAGGTGCAAATATCTGAAGTATGACCACGTTGAATATTGTTTTAGTTTAATTGACACATAACAAATAATTGTGATAAGAAGTTTTAAAAACAAAAACTTATATATAGATGAAATGCCAATTTTTTCAGGTCAAAAAAAAGTTTAAACATTTTATAGTCTTCAATCTTTAAACGATTTTTGTTTTTGGTTGTAAGAATTTGCTGCCCTCGTGATTTCTAATAATCATGTTGTGTAGTATTTATAAAATTCCGAAAGAAATATTTAATATATCCAAAATATTATACAAATACACTCAAAATTAAATTTAATACATCTTACCACAATAGTAAAAGGAGACGATAAACTTCTTCTTCTATATAATATGTTATATAATATGTAAATAAATTGTGTTATAACATGTGATACTAAATTAATATGTGGACGAATAATATTACAGAAATTATTTTTAATATGGAAAGAGAGATGATGTTTTAGTTGAATATTGACATTTGAAGTGTTTTACAGTATTGTGAATATTGTGCAACACGCCCTCCACGTGTTGGTTAAGATGCTGCCACGTGTCCAACACGCTCCTCACGTGTTAGCCAGAATGCTGCCATGTGTCTAACACGCCTCCATGTGTTATAACACGTCCCCCACGTATTGACTTTTCACCTAAAAAATTCACTCATCTGTAATTACATCAAATATTTCCATTTTCAACAAAAACACCAATATTTTTTCATAATAAAAAAAAATAGACATAATATTATGATAGATAATATAATTTTCTGCATTAATATACCATATTTCACTTATTAATATATAATTATATTATTATATGTGACTAATTTATGATGCATTATTTACTATTTATGTCATCAAGATATATTAATTATTAACATCATATAAGTAAAAAATTATCATAGTATATTTTTTATTAATTTTAAAAATATAATTAATACAATAAAATTATTTTAGCGTATACCAATAATTTAAAAAATTACTTTAAAATTTAATTTAAAATTTAAAAGTCTAATATAAATCCGGTTCCATATATTAACTAAAGCTGAAGAATAATTAAAAGTCGAGATAAAATGTAATTATAAAAGAAGTTTGGGTGCAAAATGAAATTAGGCATGATTATATGTAAACAGAATTTCAGGGCAAGAAGGTTGTCAGGTCGTCGTTTGCTTTTGGCCATCTCCCTCTCATCCTTCCTCCAAACGGTGAGCGGTTGGGCGTCATTCATCCTTACACCTTTTGCTTTCGCTGCGACGTCGTTTTCAAATCAACCACAAACCTTCCTTCCTTCCATTCAATCAATTCAACAAACCCTAAACGTTAATTAGGTTTGTTTCTCGCTTCTCGCTCTTCTCTTACCACTAACCTTGTTCCTTTTATTTATTGGACCATTTTTTCTTTAATCATTTTTTTTATGCTTCGGTTTGTTTCTTCTTGGTTGTTGATATAATTATATTGGAGGAGACTCAGAGATTGTGGGATTAGACCTTTCTAGGGTTTGTATCTTGGGATCAAGATTCGGTGAATTGATATTATGTCTGTGTTATTGTTCTGGTGGTATTATTGTCTCTTTGGTTTTTGGTTGGTAGATTTTGCTAGTGCGATTCGAGATCTGGGTTTGATTGGTTTTAGGCTGATATTCATGCATTGGAATCAAAAGGGGATTGGAATATTGTTGACTATATAAAATATTTAGTTATATTTGTTCTGTCGTTGTTATCTGAAACTTAGATTATGGCATGATGATACTATTTCGTTAGATACCATCATATATGCACAGTGATGTAGCTAGCATATAAGCTCTTTTTTGTTAGTTTTAAATTTGTGTGATGGTTATGGATGATACTTTAGTGGGAAGTGGTGGTTTTGCTTTTATTTTGTTAGTACCATTGATCAGTGACCAGTGATAGGCTGATAAATTGGTTTTTGAGAAATTTGAGAATTGACATTTTGAAAATTTGCATATGTAAAGGCTCATATGGGTTTGGAATCTAAGCAGGGTTCTGTTGCTATTTGGCAGGTATGAAACTCCAAATGTAGGAGAGCAGTAGGAAGGGATTGTTCTTAGAATATTCTGCTACATTGTCCTCTTTTTAAAATATTACACTGTACCTCAATCCATGCTTTAATTCCATTTTGGATGTTTCATTTCAGTGTATGGACATGGTATAAGCATGAAATGTCTATCATTGACCTGTATAGACATGGTAGAAGAATTTCATTATGAAACAAAGTGACAATTTTAAATTTTCTACTTTTGCCAATATTTCTGTTTCCATAAATGTCTAGCCTCATTTCAGTGATAGTTTTGTGTAGGAAGGCTGCTCTTATGTAAGAATTCGTAATATAATTTCTCATTCAATAGAATATTTTGTCAACTGTTTAGTGCTTTGGATTACTTTTTTTTTTCCCCCCATTTATGTTACAAAATTCATGGTTCACTGGCTGTTCTTTCTCGTTCTAAATTTTGTAACATAGAACTGACTTATGGTGGGATTTATTGTTGATTGTATCTCCCTTGGTTTTCAATTTATATTTCTACTTTTTGACCTATAACTAGCTAAATACATCAAATAATACAGTAATATGCAAAACAATTTTATTTCATAAGTTGAATAAAAGATATATTTAAACAAAACAAAAGTTAACTTTTAATGTAGTTGCACTATCTAAATACCTTGAAGCTTGCTTTTGAAACAGTGAGTTGCTGTAAGCTCCTTGACTGTTAGCAAATGGACAAGGGACCACCACCTGCCCTCTTTGTTAATGATGGTTCATTCATGGAGAAGTTCAAGCAACTCCAGCAAGAGCAGGAGAAGGAGAAGAATAACAAACTATCAGAGCCTAAACCTATTAAAGTTGTTTCAGGATCTTTGGCTCCTAAAACCTCCATTAGTAGGGTTAATGATACACGGAAAACTTCTCAGGCTGGTTCCAGTGGCAAACTTGCTTTCAGTCTAAAACAAAAGTCAAAGCTGGTTCCACCGCCTGTTAAGTTAGCTGATGATGAAGAAGAAGAAACAGATGCTGGGGATTTTTCAAATGCTGTACAGGCAAAACGCCAAAAAGTTGATCAGGAGGATGGCACTGCACAGCCATCAAGACAACTTGATGTTGGTAATTACTTTCACATAATCTTTGTGCAGGTAGTTGGTTTGTGTTTGATATTCCAGCTTAATGCTGGATTTTGACAGCATTATTTACTTCCACTGTCTAATTGTGATTGTATAAAGAGGATTTTTGTCTTCCTAATTATTCTTTATAATTGTTGCAATTTATTGATTTATTTCTTAATAGATGAATATGATTTACATCAAAACAACAATATTGCATTGGTATAGTCAACTTTACTGAGCAGGACAAGGCTTTAATTGTTTAGATGTTAATATGTGCTATGAACTACCTTTCTCACTTTTTTATCGGTTTCAAATTATTGTTTGTTCCAATGGTTTTTGTATTTGTCTTCAGAATATTTGTTATTTTCTTTCTTTGTCAATTCTGTTTTCAATCTCCATTTATTTGTGCTAATTTTTGCTGGTTGCCTTGGATGTTGGATAAGTATGGGTTTCTAGTTGTTTTACATCTTTTAAAATATCTGAATGAAGAATTTCCTTTGCAAATTACATCTTTGAATACCATATATTTTCACGTGATGATAGAAAAAGGATGAGATAAATATTGCAGAATGAAACTTTTCATTTCATTCACTTTATCCTTCATACAAAGAGTAGAGGAAGAGAAGTTTGGGTGTTGACTTGGAATGTCTTTCTGAAGCATGTTCTAGACTTCCTCTGAAGGTATTTGGTTACAGGAAGGTCATTGTTGTTGCCTCAGCCAGTAGGCATACAGTTGCATCTACAGTATTCTCTGTTTTCCTTTTCCCTTGCTTGAAAATAGAGTCTTCCTTTTAAGTTAAATCATTTCATTGTCGAAGAGGTAACCTCAGTACATTCCTTCTTTGCTCAATGAAGTGAGCATTTCCAATCAGCAAAGAGGAGAAAATGTCTTAAATACTTTTGTGTCATTAATGCAGCTTATGCTTCAACTACCTATCAAGAATCGTGTATTGGCAAGCCAGCTACAAGAGTAATTTTCATTCCATTGTTCATGCTCTTGGTATTAATCAGTTTTATAAGTGATATGCAGCACCCCCAACCCCAAGTGATCCAATGGTGAAGAAAGTTGCTGACAAATTAGCAAGTTTTGTGGCTAAAAATGGAAGACAATTTGAGGACGTTACACGCCAAAAGAATCCTGGGGATACCCCTTTCAAGTAAGTTTGGAGTGTGATCATGGCCCTATTTCATTGATATTTTGTTTATGATTTCTAACTTCTGACTCTCTGATGTTTTATATTAATGTGCAGATTTTTATTTGATCCAAGATGTTCTGACTATAAATATTATGAATATCAACTTGCTCAAGAGGAAAAGGCCCTTGCACAGTCCAGGGAACCACAAGCAAATCATAATGGTGAGTTTTTGAATATAAATAAATTATCAAAACCATGTTAAGATGTTATGCAATTTCCTTTTGAGAGATGGATAGATGGTCCAAAAAGCTTTTCTTATGTAATGCTTGGGATATCTTTATCTTTTCACGGTTCACATTATTTATATTAATTTGGCATGTTATATTGAACAGTTACATCCTCGGGAGGTACAGGCATTTCATCGTCTAGACCAACAAATGGCCCTCAGAGATCATCTCAGCAGCTTTCAACCTACCAAATCCCTGCTTCTGCTTTATATGAAAGTGCTGAAATATCAAGGGCTTCTGGATCTTCGACTCAGGCATATTCAGCAGGAAGCACTGGTAAGGGATATCAGTTTAGATTGTAGTTTTGAATGTTTACTATTTTTTCTCTAGCTGTTACTTTGATTAATTAAAAGTTGCATTGCATTTATTCCCTCCATTAAACATATGGATTTTCCAATTTCCTGAATTATTTTGTTTAATTACATTGCATTTATTCTCTCCATAAGATATAAAAGGACTCTTAATTTCCCAAATCTCATCATTGTTTTGGTGAGAAACTTGTTGTCAGTGCATGCGGTTGTATTTCTGTTGCAGATGAGCCTAGTGGATCATCAAATGCTGATTCTTTAGCACTAATGGAGTTCTACATGAAGAAAGCTGCACATGAAGAGAAGTTGCGACAACCTAAGCAGTCAAAGGATGAGATGCCCCCTCCTGCTTCTCTTCAAGGTTCATAATTGGGTGTTTGTTGATCTTGTATAAATTTTAGTATTTTAGTCACACTGTTTGTGTACTCTTTCCTCTAATGGGAATAATCTTCTAACTGCTTCCTTTTGGGGCACAGCTTCTAATAAAAAAGGCCATCATATGGGTGATTACATTCCGCAAGAAGAGCTTGAGAAGTTCTTGGCTAGCTGTAATGATGCAGCTGCACAGAAAGCTGCAAAGGAGGCTGCAGAGAGGGCAAAAATCCAGGCTGATAATGTGGGCCACAAGCTTTTATCAAAAATGGGTTGGAAAGAAGGTGCTTTATACTTTACACTCTTTTCACTTTACAAGTGGCTGAATAAACTTCCTTGTACAAGTTGCTAAAATTGGCTCAAGCAAAGCTCTAGCTAGTATCTATTGACGTGAAGTGTAACCAACAAGTCCTTACCCTAGAATAAGCTGAGTGATCTGAATAGATAATTTCTTATCTCTCATATCTTGTGCCCTAATTGTCAATCCTTTTATAGGATTCAGTTTGGAGTGGATCAAATGGATGGTAGCCCTATAACTAGAGGTCAAGGGAAACCTCAGAAAACCTTTGAAGAAATTGTTAAAGATTATAGATTTTTTAAACACATAATTTATTATAGGTAACTTAGGTGTCGGTAGATCTATCTATATAGATGACTTCATCCAGCGAGACAAGGTGCAATTGTTATTGTCAATCCTTTCTTATGCTAACATTCCCAATCATGTAATTTCCAGGTGAGGGTCTAGGTGGTTCCAGGAAGGGTATTGCAGATCCTATAATGGCAGGCAATGTTAAGAAAGATAACTTGGGAGTAGGTGCTATCCAACCTGGGGAGGTGACTCCGGATGATGACATATATGAGCAGTACAAAAAGCGGATGATGCTTGGCTACCGCCATAGACCCAATCCTCTGGTAAACAACACCCGTTTTGGTTGTTAAAGATCTTGGAGTGCAATCATCTCAAGTTAATGTAGTCTGTATCTGCATCCTAATTTTGTTTGTTTTTGCAGAACAATCCTCGGAAGGCTTATTATTGATCATTGCGGAGACGGAGGGAACCTCATGTCAGGTCTGTTATGGGAAATTGCATCCTTACAAGTTAATGAAGTAATGCTGTGGTCATGGGATTGTATGAACATTTTACTCTATCTAAGCTTTTGTTTGTTTTCTTTTTCTTTTTTCCGTGAGTAAAAAATGTGTTTTGGTTAGTGTTTGTTTCTATAGCAATCGCAGTAAACAAAGAATAATGCAAGTTTTTTGAGCTTTTTGGAGCATGGTATTTTACTCTATCGCTGTAGGCCTGTAGCACATGAAAGTTTGTTGATAAGGTGCTTGCTATCTTGGTCAAGCATGTGTTCGAATATTTCGAATATAATTATGATATAAAGTCTACATTTAAAAAACCCGAAACTAGAAGTTCTCTTGAATTTAGACACTTTTTTTTAACCCAAGCTTTGTCCCCCCACCGATCTGATCTCTTTGTAGCTTGGTCCAAGGATGCTACATTGCTAAGATGAGGTAGGTTAATAATTGCTGAGTGGGCTCAAAAGAAACCCAAAGGGGGCATAAAGACAAAAAAGTAATGGATATAAGTTACACTAAGAATATTGTTTCTGTCCCTCTGGATTATGCAATTGAACAAGATGCCGAAGAGCATTGATCCTAATGAAAAAGTTGTCTGGATTGTGTTAACTTAAAATTTCCATAAAAACTTATTTTTTAAAACCTAAGCTTCATTAGGAAACCCATCAGCAGCAGCCACATGACCACGTTCGTCAACCACCCAAAAGAAAACCCTTTTCCACCCTCTTTGGCAACTTTCTTGGCAATACAATCTTCAACTACGACAGCAATTCATAGTGGTTCAAGTACAAGATGTCTAGTTTGTAGCTGGAATCATCGAAATTTACTTATGTTTGATGACATGTCTGCTGCGTAATGTTGCTGTCACTGGTGATGTTCAAATTGAAGCTGAAGGAAGTGAAGCTGTCGTTGGTGATGTGGAGGGAGACAAACGCTGGTGCGATTGGTTTGTATTTTTTTTTTCTCCGAAAAGAGCTATACTCTTATGTGATATTGGTCTCTCAAACTAAAACTGTATGTGGTAAGCGTAAATAGTTATAAGTGTCAATTTAAGGCCTTACCCCCAAGTACAAAAAAAAAAAGCCTTACCCCATACGAATATATTAGAAGGGTATGATGGGGATATGACAACATAAAGGTGAGAAAATAAGCACCTAAGTGGGGAAAAAAGGTCAATTCCGATTCCACTTATCTCCTCTCTAAATAGTTTATATAATATTAGAAATTTATCTGTGTGTAAAATTAAATTATACGTTAGCTGATTTGACATTTGAATTATATAATATTTGATGATTTATATATTTTAAAATAAATATAGCGCTAACCTTTCTTTTGTAGAGTTGTGTTTTTTTTTTGTTTTGTGTCTACGTATAAAGAAAAGAAAAGAAAAGAAAAACAAAGCCAATTAATTGGCTTGATTGTTATCTAAGTATATGAAATAACAAATTCATTTTACATATTCTTCCACATTTAAAACAGTATTTTTAGTCATAAAATCAGGATACAAATCTTTCAATTCTAACTTAGAATATCAAATTAAAGAATATCACTTATAAAATACTAGGAAAAAAAAGAAAATATTTATCTAAAAAGATGAGAATCAAAATAATTTAGCCAAAGAAAAAGAGTTAAAAATAAACTGAAAAATGCAATGAGTATTCTTCCCCACTTTTCTAATCTGAAATGAGAGAAATTCCGAAATATATTTACGAAACGCCTACCATTTATACTATCTTGTTTAATGTAAAATATTACTCTAATTTTAAATTATTTATCCCTATTTTCTTTTTCAAATATGTTTTTAACTTTTTATGGCCAATATCTTTGTATCTTGTATCACAAGGGAGTAGGCAAACACTTTTGTTCATCTATGGTTTGAATATATGTTTTTGTGTTCATTTTTATTATACTTTTATTTTCATAATTTGTGAAGATAAAAAATATAGACTAATATTACATGACTAATAAAATGTTAAATTTTATCTCCTAAATTTTAAACTTTAAATTCTAATAATATAAAAATAACGTATTAACTCTATATATTTGCTAATATTAATAAAAAATGTTAGCTAGATATTTTTCAAAAGTAAAAAAATATAGTATGTGGTGCCAAAACTAAAAAGCTTGTTGGGGGACACAAAAAATGAAAGGAAACTACTTACTATTGTGTCTATTGGCTAGCCACAAAGCAAATCCTACCAAGAAAACATCAGATTCAGAAAAGAAATTACATATCTAGAAGTAGATGAGTTCTGCTAAGAACAAAACAAAGAAAATTAAACATAATATATTTACCCAAGTAGCTGAAAACGACCAATTATAGAGGTGCTAACGTAGTTCTTTCTAACATAATACCAAACAGTTCCAAACTTTTCTGATTTTCTTTGGACTGGTTTAAGTTTCAGTATTGGGAGACAGTTATACACCAATAATAAAGATTACTTAATGTTTTGTTTGGTAGGAAAAAAAAAGAATAATAAGTAATAATATAGTATATCTAAGATATGCCATTAGCCCACTTGCAATGTTAACTATGTAAGAATAAGTCTCTTACTACGCTTTAAAACTTGGTGATAACTAATAAACATTAAACAAAAATTGTTTCTTAACTTGAGTGGAAATTAAAGCATCTTCTTTTTTGTTTTTTCTCCCTAAGTGCAATTGTTCCACTTTACCTATCACTTCCCAATTCTTATTCCTAATTCCACTAATGGAACATCCTGCATCCAAAATAAGATGCTTCGTAACGTCATGTCACTGAAACTTAGGTTAATCGTGTAGTTAATTTACTAGTCTATCTAAGTAAGTGTTGGCAGGCCAAAAACAAATTCGTCGCGGTACTGAATTCCATTTAAGGGTTTATTGCATGCATAAGGTGGGATTCGAATCCTCGACACGAACTAGTGAGCTAACCATTAGACCAACTCAACTTGGTTATGTATGCAGTAATCTATTGACTAATAATAAATTCTTAAATAAAATTTAGATCTGTAATAAATTAGTCTTTGATTTGCTTAATTGAGAAATACGTAAGAAAAAAAAGGTTATGAAATGTCTTAATCAATGGCCATAGCAAACCCATTAACATGATGATGATGATGATGATGTTTCAAATTAAACCATATCAGATCAAATCAAAATAACATATGCCCAAATTTTAAAATTGAAATTGAGAATGGTATCGCCATCAATAATGGAGAGTTTATGCCGTACATAATAAAAGATCCAAATCTTGCTGAGCCTGCATTTACCGGGAACATGTCCTCTCTGAAAATAAAAATGGAGCTAATTAATAATCAAATTCTTTAAATAATAACTAAGGCAAGCTTAATTATCGATTGATTGATCATTGTATTAAAAATTGTGAAAACAGTGATAACTTCGTTAGCTATGGTGTAAAGAATGATTGTTACTTCGTTTCTTTAATGTTTCCTTCCCATGCAAGTTGGAGTACCGGATTAATAATCAAAATAGACTTTAAAAGATTTTAGGAAAAAAAATAAATGTTTTGAATTAATTTTTAAAAGATATATTAAATTTTATATTGTCTAAAATAAAAAAATCTGATAATGTTTATAAATGTGAAATAACCCCTATTTTTTGAGTTAGCTTTTGGGGTAAAGTAAGCGTACTTAATTTTTTATATGGTATCATAGTATTTTTAAAAAATTGTTACTAAGCCTGGGACATTTTTCACGCCACAACAAATTGTTATTTTTTGAACTAAATTTTGAGATAAATTAGACCTACTTATTTCTTATAAAATATAATAATAAATCAAATCGTATTTTCAGTTAGATAATAATATAGTTAAAAAATAATTGATGTCATGCGTTTTTATCTAATTCACAAAAATGACCAAGCTAACTCATAAATATATTATTCATTCGTGGACTATTTTGAATTTAAATAAAAATATATGATAATGTAATATAACCGATAGCTTTCAAGATGGATCCAATAACAGAAGCTCCCCTTTTCATCAGCATACCTAACCTTATCTTAACGAGAAAAGTGTTATGGCTGCCCCCTATAGAGTAAAAGATAAATGTGGTTAACCTTCTCAACAAGTTAGTAGGTTGCACATTTTATTTAGGACAAAAAGAAAAAAAATCCACTCTCATCTCTATTATATTGTATAGTCATGTAGAAATATTTAATTTAATCTTTCAGCATTAAGAATTTTATTTTAGAGACAAGAGAGTTAGTACAGTAATGTCTTTAAATAAGTGAAAGGAGATAAATATGAATATTATTGTTTATTTTATTGAGTAATATTATATATTTAAATTTTTTTATGAACTAAATCCAATCAAATTAAATAACAGAACCTAGAATAATGTTAGATATAACTGATTTTTGTTATATTAAACGAATTTGATTAAATTTAGTTAACAAAAAGATTTAAATGTAAAACAATATTTTTTTTAATGTAATAATGCTCTAACTTGTATATTCAATCTATCATCATTAATTAGTTCGTGGTTTAATACCAAGGTTTTGTTATGCTAGTGAATTTCAAAAGCTAAAGTAAACAAATTTATATTTTAATGGTTTTTTTTTTTAATTGAAAGAGAAAAATCACATCAAACTAATATTAATTTGATCTAATTAAAGATGACAGATAGACTAATTTATCCCGCTAATAAATTTTGGTTTGTCTTGTCAAGAAAGACAATGAGAATTTCTCTCTCACTTATTTTTTTGGCTGAGTTAATCCACCATAATTTTTTTAATTTGAAAAAAATTAAAAAATAATATTATTATCAACTGAATTAAAAAATAAAATTCATAACTTATATATTAAATAATTAATTATAAAAATACTTAATAAAATTTACAAGTTTAGAAAAAAAATTAATTTAAAAGCATATTTTTATAAAAAAAAATTAATAGATATCTATTAACTTATTCTATCCCACCAAAACCCACAAGTTAAGCGATACAATTTTGACAAACAATTTTTTTTTGGGACAAATTCAATTTTCAAGTTTAACCTATTTGCCACCCTAGATCCAACCACATTACAGTATTTTTGTACCTGGAGACATAAATAAGTAAATTGCTATTGACTTATTATCACTGTCCGTACTCCTATAGTTTAGTATAAATTAATTATCACATACTCAATGCAAGTAGCTCCATGAAATTTGCATGAATTATTGTGGCACTGCATTGCTTGCAGCGATAGTAATAATGAATATTTTTTGGGAGTAGACTTTTATTTTCAACTTTAACTTTGCAACTCTAAAGAGGGAAACTATGATCTATGCATGCCTTGCCCATTCAACAACAAGAGTTGACCTTCAATTTAATTTGCGTAAAAAGTTAAATAATTAACGGTGCAAAGAAAGCATCACGAGATAAACATGCACAATAATCGATCATCTACTAATTATGAGAAAGTATAGAGAGGTAATAGTCTAAGCGTACAATGTGTACAATTGAGGTTTAGGTAATATCAGAGATATGACCATTAGTGTTATATTATCCTGTCTGGTTACGCTTTTGAGATAAGTGAGTTCATAACATGGTATTAGAGTTCTAGATCTGAAAGGTCAAGGGTTCGATCCTTGGTGAAGTCCAAAATTAACTTAAGTTCTGGATAATATGAATGATATTTATTTTATTCATGGACAAAAATTTAATCCATTATAGACATTGTATATGTGGATTTTTCAATATGAGATGGTAATACCAAAGAGGCAAAGACCTTCTTTGTGTGTAAGACTTTTCTTTTATTTACTTATTTATTTTAATTTTAGAAAAGAACAAACTTTCTGTGATACTGTTGCTGGAGGCTAACACATTTTTTTCCATGACATGTTAACTCAGTTCTTTAAAATTTAAAATTTAAAATTTAAGACTTAAGATTTATAACAAGATATAGAATTTAGGGTTTGAATTAATATTATTAGGCTCTAAAATTCAAAAACACTGTACTTCTTACATTTTAAAAAACGCATTAACATTCGGTCATGTAATATATATCTTAATGATATTCGGACGAATAAATTAATGGGTTCAAGTTAAAGTTGATCCACTATCAAAATAAATTAAATATATTTATAATATTTAAATATTTTATCTGAAAATTAGATATACTAAAGGTTTAAATTATTTTCTAAAATATATTTTTCGATTTAGCAGATGTTAAGAACTTTATTTTATTTTATGATTAAGAAATTTATTTAATACTTAGCTTATAAAATAACCAAACCATTAAAATCTTACGTTAAAAATTGTATATTTTATTAGAAAAAATATAAGTAAACAGTGAAAATACTAAATAATGTGAATAATAGATATTTTGGATGTTTATTTCACTAGGAGTGTAGATGATTATTCTAATATTAAAATTTCGATAGATAATTTAGAGGTGTAATATATTTTTATTTTATCAATGGTAGTTTATATTGTTCAAAAAAATAATTAATTATCTAGTATCACTTTTTATTATTTTTACTATTTTATTATAAAACATATAAATATTTAATTAATCTCATATAATACGTACATCCGAACATATATATATACGTACAACGTGCCCTTAAGATATACGTACTACTTAATTATTTCTCTTCTTATCACTTCTTTGAAACGATTTTGGAAATCTGATGGTCCTGCCTTGTTTTCATTTACATGGTCAACAAAATAAAACTTTCCACACATGATGATGGACTTGCCTTATTTAAATTGGAAAAAAAACATTCTTAATTAAAAAGATATATAAATAAATCTACTTGCTACAGTGTGAAGGCAAAATATTTTGACTGTAACATAATAAAGATAGGAAAGTGAAAGAAGCTACTCAATCTCAGTCAGCAAATTTGTAAGACTTCAAATATTTTTTCTTTTCTCCCTCTTATTAGTCTTTTCTGGGCTACTATACTCCAAGGTGAATAATGATGGCTTGCATGAACAGGTCCTTTTCCATTCACATTTGTATTTCTTTGAATTTGAATACTTATATTATTCAAATTTAGAACCTTATTCAAAAATTAGAAATATAATTAAAAAATCAGTCTTTTCTAATCTTGTTGAGTCAGCAGTTTAGATGGTGGTGAGTAACTGTATTGGTGTGAGGACGAGAATTTCTTTTAACAATATTGGCCACCAAATATAATTTTTATTTATTCACAGATCAAATATGTCATTAAATAATTTTAATGAAAATTTGATAAAATTTTTCTTTAATTCGGAGGTCTCCACAAAAAAGGTTATCAATTTACACATAGAAAATAATTATAAACATAAATTAAAATAAATACACATTCAAACAAAAATCAAATTTTAGTAATTTTAGTACGCAATCTTTTATTACTCTATAATTTTTCAATAAACAAAAATTTTGAAAAAGTATCACTAGACAACTTTTTTCTACTTTTGTCCTAAAACTTTATCATAGAAAAAATAAATTTGACATAAAATTTTAACAATTTAACATGTTTAAAGATATAAAACCAATCTCGATATTGCATAAACAACCCAAGTATATTTTCAGCATGAATAACTCACGATTAACGCTACACGACGTTCAAACAAAACAAATTCTAAAATAGAAATAAACTTACTAACATATAAAAATTAATAACATTTGTAAAAACACTTATAAGCTAATCCAAAAATCTTAATTAATTTTAAATTTACTTAATTTACCTAAATTCAACTCTAAATTATTCTAACTTCAACTCTAAACTAAATCCTAAACTAATTTATCCAACTAATTATTCTAAATTACACCCTATCTAACTTAATATTATTTAATTTCAAATTACACTAAATTTATGTAACAAATCCTAATCACATTCATTAAAAAATTTAATAAAAAATTAATAAAATTATAAACAAATAAAAAATTCAACTTTAAATTCCTATAGCTTCAACTCTAAAGTAAACCTTAA
Source organism: Arachis hypogaea (assembly GCF_003086295.3). Classification (NCBI taxonomy): domain Eukaryota; kingdom Viridiplantae; phylum Streptophyta; class Magnoliopsida; order Fabales; family Fabaceae; genus Arachis; species Arachis hypogaea. Next base: position 44,915,616 of record NC_092043.1, read on the forward strand.
ACTAATTTATCCAACTAATTACCATAAATTATACTCTACCTAATCTAATTTAATTTCTAATACACTAATTAAATTAATGTAACAAATCTTAATCACATATTTCATTAACAAAATTTAATAAAAATTTTAATAAAATACTTAATAAAATCTTAAATAAATGAAAAAAATTCTAAAAAGAATATAAAAAAATTCTCTAATGGTGGCTGCGGGATGGTAAAAGCCTAACGATGACATGAGGTGACAGTGATTATTCAATTCAGTTATTATATTTTAAAAGTTTTATAATTGAGCCTTTGCATTAAATAAAAAAAATTTAATTAATTGTTTTTTTAAATAAAATATTCTTTGATTCATTTTTATGTTTGATTTAGCATAAACTATAGAATATCTTAAGATTATATTATTTTTTAAAAAAATAGCAGCCAATACAAATTAAATTAAAAATTTTATATTGTATAGAACTAAATTATAAATTTTTAAATTGTAAAAATTTAATTAAAAATTTAGTAAAAATATAAAAACTAACAAAAAAAATATAAGAAATCTTTAATTGTAAAATTACTGCTGAATTATTTCAGTTATGAAAAACTTTATTAATTTTATTCCTTTTGTTTTCTTCTCATTCCACCGGTCCACCCTAGCATACCCTAAATATAAAATGGTCCTTATTATTTATGTTTTCTAACCAATCACTAGGGTTTGCTCAGTTGTTTTAGATCAGTAGAGATTAGTACTCTCTCTCCCCATTTCCCTAGTTCTGAAAACCTCTTCCTAACAAAAAAAATATGTTTTCAACCAATTACCACTTCTTAACAAGTAAAAGTCATTGCTAAAGTTTAAGGACAACAATCCTTATCAAAAAGTGCCTTTTTTCATGTTAATAATTAATTAATAATTGCTTAGAAAAATGGTGATAATTATTTTTATTAAAGTAAGCAATATAAACATTTAGTAGGATATAATGGAAGAACCTAATAAAGCTAAAAGATAAATTGCCCCTTCCAGAAATCCAAAGAGCACCAACCATAACTTTGGCCTTTTTTATTCCCCACATCATCATTAAATCCTTATTAATTATTTAATCCCTTATACTGCGAGGTATAGTCAAAATAAAGAATGAACTTTAATACCATTTATATACAAAAAAATGAACTACAATAAATTATTTAAATAATTAATAAAATGATAAAAATATCTAGTAAAAAAAAAACTCTATGCCAAGCATATCTTATCAAATTAGTTATTGTACTTTCCATTCTTCTAATTATTTATTCCAAGCTAATTTAATTATTTGTATAGCATAAGTCATAAAAAATAGCATAGCTAAATGTATTTTATATTAGTTATGATTATGATAAGCAAACATATTAAGATCCCTTAAGCCAGATTTAGATCCCTTAAGCCGGATTTAGAAGTTTGGGCATTTCATTGGTTTTGGTTGGTCAACGGGAAATAAAGATAATCTGAAGATTAAAAAGTTATATGATGGACCACCATATGTCAGCAAGCAAGGGTATTTTGGTAATATTGACAAGTTATAAAGGGCTATTATATTGAACAAAACACTACATTATATAAACATGTAATATGCAATGTTCCAATGGCAACACCAAATTCTCAACTTTAATTTGTTCTTCAAAGCTCTCTCTTTTCTATATGCTTCAGTTTCCAAAATCACATGAATATAACAAAATTTGAATGAACACATGTAAGCTCCTTTATTGTCTCTTCTCTCAAGTTCTATGTTCCTTTTGAGCTTTTATGGTACCAAACAAATTAAAGGCTACACAGAAATAATTGAAACCATGTTTTTCATGATGATGATAATGTCTTAACAACTTTTTTTTAGCAGGTTTTTATGTTCTTTGAATTTTTTTTGTTTAAAGCCAGAATTTGCATTTCCCTTGCAATAAGTTTGAACACAATTTGTTTGTTTTTAATCTTTTTAGTTTCTAGTGTATCTTGTCTTGTGTCAATTATGACTTTATAGTTTTGTATTTGAGTCTCTACACTTTTTATTTGAAATTTTGTGAAATTTTTAACTATCAAAAATTTTTTTTTTGAGATTAATTTATATCTAATGTTTGGACATTTTTAACCTAAATTTTATTGTGCCATTGAGTTAAAGCTTAAATGACATGTTTTTCTATATTTATATAAGAGGTTGCGAATTCAAATTTCTCTATCTTTAATTAAAAAAAAAAACTAAATTTTATTGTACGAAAAAGAAAAAAGAAAGTTCTTTTTGTTTAATTACTTTTTTGGGCTATTTTTTTTCAGGTAATTGTGAAGAAGAGATATAAAGATGAGTGTTGTGTATAGTCATGCTTTAAAATACTCCCAAGAAATGGATTCAAACAACATTAATTCTGGATTATTAAGGTACCGTTCTGCTCCAAGCTCAATGCTCACAAGCCTTATGGATAACATCCACGACGGCGGCGGCGGTGGCGGCGACGAAGAAGCCTTGAGAACTGAATTGGAAAAGTTGATCTCATCCAACAACAAAAGCAAACATGTTAACAATTCTTCAGAGCATTTGAAGAGAGAAGAAGGCAACAACAATTATAATTACTCTTTTGGGTCTCAGAATCATGTTATTTACCAAAACAACCAGCACTACCATCAAATTCATCAAGGGTTGGCAATGGCATCATCATATAATAATGGTTTTGATGGAACATTATTTGGTGCAACGAACTCAATGGATTCAGAGAATAATAATGATAATGGCACACAAAATAAAATGGGTTCCAATCTCATTAGGCAAAAGAGTTCTCCAGCTGGTTTTTTCTCCAATTATTCAATTGATAATAATGGTAAGTATTATATTATATGCTTTTCTCTGTCTTGTTTAATATAATTTCACTTTTATTAGCGTACTTTTTTTTTTTGTCGTTGACCATTTGCCAAAAAATAAAATATTTTTTTACAATTTTAAAAATTTTTAGTCGATCTCCAATCATCTAAATAATTGGTCTAAACAGTCCTTATAATCAGTGACATGATGATAGATAGGAAATTGCTAAGACAAGTAACAAAGATAAATTAGGTCAATTACTTAGATAATTAAAAAACCGATTATAAATTTTTAAATTATAAAAAAATACTTTATTTTTTGGACAAATGGATAGAGGAAAAAAAAAAGAAATTTACTATGATTTCTCATTCTCCTCTAAGGTTTGTTATTGTTAATGTGTTGTGGCCTAAATTTGAATCAAAATTGTGTGATATTAAATTATTAGTTGAAGCGGTATCATATGTTTATTACATTTGTAACACTGTTGAATTAATATTTAATATAGAAAAAGCTGACCAAAGATTGAAATCAAATCTGATTCCTTTTTTGAGCAGTATAATTTGAAAGCAATTGGGAGTTGCATGTCTGGAATACAAAGATAGATCACATTCTTCTTGCGAAGAGAGTTGACTTAATAATAATAATAGTTCTTATCAAGAAATTATATTAAATTAATAAATTTCTCTGATCCAAGCTAAAATTAATTTTTATTCGAAATTTTGGCTTTTGGAGAAAAAGGAGAGGGGTGGAGAGGGAATCTTAGAAATGAATCCCAAAAAAAAAGCAGAAGAATTTGCTTTTCAAAGTGCTAAAATTTGAATCAAAATGAGAATCTTCTAATTATATGAATTTTCTTCTTTTTTTTTATGACTTTGATAACTTTTTTTTTAAATATTATATATTTTATCATAATGTTCTTTCTCTTAATGGTATGTATGACATTGATCAAATAATATAAATATATATATATATATATATATATATATATATATATAGTCCCCTTCTTATTTAGGAAGAGATGGTCTGATTTCAAGTAATAAAATTTCATTTCAGATTACAAAGAAAGACGAAAAAGAATATTCTTTCTATTGGTAAATATGTTTTTTTTTTGGCATTGTAATGTTCAAAATAAATAATTATTATTTTTCCATTTTAGGTACAACAACATCATCAAGAAGTAGTAGTGGATTGCAATGCACTTTGAACTTCTCATCAAGATCATCCTCTTGCTCCAAAAGCCGCATGCCACAAATTGTTGAGAGTGGAAATGAAGGCATGGAATCAAATTGTGTTGAAAATAGAAACCTAATAATAAGGAATGATGATAGTAATAATAATAATAACAATAATGGCAGTACTAAGTGTTATATGCCAAGATTCACTGGTGACGTTTGGGATGCTTCTGAATTCAATTCCTCCAAAAGAGGCACTAACAATGGTGAAATCATGTTTTCCACTTCAAATGCTATGGAAGCTCAGGTATATAGCTCAGATTTTGTTAAATTTTACTTATTTCATCAGTTCCATTATTTAAACATAGTGATTTAGACCTCAAAATTAATATGTGATAATATTATAAATATTTATATAGGACAAGTATAACATTTTTTAATGCCAATTGATAAGAATACTTTTAAATGCTCATAACACAGAAGTACTCCTCAAATAGAAAGTTAGAGTATTTTAACAACGACAACAACAACAACAGCAATAACAATAACAATAATGCTTTGATGATTGTTTATTGATTTATTTATTTTTCCATGAGAAATTAGGATGTAGATTTTGGATATCAAAAGGTTGGTTTGACCCACCATTTAAGTCTACCTAGTTCTTCTACCAAGATTGGTGGCATGGAAAAGCTTTTTCAAATTCAAGGATCTGCTCCATGTAAGATTAGAGCCAAAAGAGGATTTGCCACTCACCCAAGAAGCATTGCAGAGAGGGTAATTTAATCATACATACTTGAATTACAATTTTGTTTTAGAATTTTTTTTTCTAACACTCAAATTCTCGCAGTCCGTTTCAACACTCATTATGTCATTATAAATTTTAAGTATAATTCTTGCTATACACCCTAAATTTTTATTTTCTTTTATCACTAAAGATTGAGTTTGATGTCCACAAGCGTCAAATTTTTAAGCGTTTAAATATCACATTTTTTTAGACAAATTCATATGTCATTCGATTTAAAACTTTTAGGAAAGAAGAACAAGAATAAGTGCAAGAATCAAGAAACTACAAGACCTTTTCCCAAAATCGGACAAGGTAACCTTATTAGCACATGGATTTTTTTATTTTACTTTATTTAATTTTATTTGAAAATTCATTAAGCAATTTGATTGATGATATCATGCTTCTTTTCCTTTAATTTGGCAGCAAACAAGTACTGCAGATATGTTGGATTTGGCAGTTGATTATATCAAAGGCCTTCAAAAACAAGTCAAGGTACAAAGAAATTTAACATAGATCCTAAGAAAAATTTTAAGCTTACATATCCACTATCCTTTTATTTTAGAGTGAAATAACAAAATATAGTCATTCAATAAAATATATTAACTCACTTTTTTTGTGATAATGTAGATACTCACAGATACAAGGGCAAAGTGCAACTGTTCAAGTAATTATCAGAAAGAACAATGATATAGAGCCGTAGATACTCACAGATACAAGGGCAAAGTGCAACTGTTCAAGTAATTATCAGAAAGAACAATGATATAGAGCCATTGCTTGATTTCTTGTCTTTGTAGATAACAAAATGAAGAAGGGAATTGTTTTTACTTTTTGTATTTTTTTCCCCCTTCACTTATTATATAAGATAGTGGTGATAGTGAAGATCTGATATTGTCACTTCTCTTTATAACTTTTCCCCTCACTGTTTTCTCTTGGTTTTGTTTGTCTCTCTCTTTTTTTTTTTTTTGGGTTGGGGGGGGGGGGGGGGGGTTGGTTTAAGTATATCCAAAATCAAAGAAAAGAAAATCAAGATGTATTAGCATGTTTACAATGATAATTCTTTACTCTCTATTTTTCTTATTATGACTTTTGATGATATTACACAACATATAATGAGAAGCTTCAAAATAAAATCACTGCATTTATGGCCGAAAGAGATTGTTGTTCGAAGGGAGCAATGCTAGAATACTAACATTTTTAGTAGAAAAAATGGAATAAAAAATACAATGGCGCCTTTTGAAGATGGAATTAACTCTATTCATCTTCATAAAAGCTATGAACACCAATTAGAAGCTAAAGAATGAAGGTAGAAGTTGAGTGTATGATAAAAGTCATGAAAGAAATATAGGGAAGAGGAAAAAGAAAACTCTGTAAAACTAAATGTCAACTACATTCAAAGTAAATGTTTCTTAGCTATAAAGTAAGCCGAATATAATTATGTTCCACAAAACGTGTTGAAAAATTCATCATGTATAAATTACATGTTCCATGCTATAACTTTGTAAATAAACTAGCTTTAAAGATCTACAAAGCCATCATGCAAGTATCATCATGTGTAACGCTACCAAAATCATCATCCAATAACTGAGTGTTGCTAATTTGATGTGTTATTCTTTCAATCAAATGAGACAATGGATGAGACAAATCACCTTGATAGAATTTATGAGCCCTTCCTCCAATACTGATCCAGCTACAACCAGGGGTTTTAATCAAACCTTGTTCTCTCATTCTTTCTCTAACAGTGGCAATTCCATCAAGCATACCATGAGACTGATAGATGCCACATAGGGCTATGTAGTTACTAGCATTATTTGGTTCTAATTGGAAAAGATGATGAGCTGCAATTTCTGCAATCTCAACATTCTTGTGCATTACACAACCAGCAAGAAGCGCACCCCAGACACTTCCCGTTCCCAACGATTTCATGCTCCTCAACAACTCAAGTGCTTCAACAAGATACCCAGCGCGGCCGAAAAGATCCACCATACATGCATAGTGTTCGGCACTTGGCTGCAATCCATAACCGGAACTAATTGAATTGAAAATTTTCTTTCCTTGGTCTATCAGACCAGAGTGGCTACAACTGGCTAACACTGCTGTAAGTGTGACAGAATTTGGTGTAATTCCTCCATTAACCATCTTTTGAAATAGCAAGAGCGCTTCCTCCCCATTTCCGTGCATACCATAACACGATACCATGGTAGTCCACGTAACCACGTTCACGCTGCGCATTGTCTTGAAAACCTTCTCTGAATCATTTAAGCATCCGCACTTCCCATACATATCAATTAAGGTGTTACCAATGGGAGTATCCACATCAAACTCGCAGTTCTTCAAGACATACCCATGAACTTCTTTCCCTTTCATTAAGTCTCCTTCCCTCCCACAAGCAATTAAAATGCTAGGAACAGACATGGAATCCATCTTCCCCCCATTTGTAAGCAGCATTTCTCTGAAACAATTGATAACACGCAAATACAAGCCAGCCCTTAAAAAGCCAGAAATCATCAAATTCCAAGCCACAAAGTCCCTACAGAGCATCATGGAATACACCGAGTATGCCTCAGTTATCAACCCAAATTTCACATAAAACTCGAGCATAGAACTAGCCACAACAACATACCCCTCATAGCCAAGCTTTATCACCCAACCGTGACACACCTTACCAAAACAAGCATCACCTACTCCTACACAAGCCTTAAAAAGTTGAGGTAACGTATAATGATCTGGAACAAGATTGCAACTCTTGAACTCACTAAAAATAGCTAAAGCATTGGAATACAAGGAATTCTGAATGTAGGAGGCGATCATGATGTTCCATGAATGCATGTTTCTTACGGGCATTGTGCCGAACACCTTCCGAGCATGGCGGAGAAGACGCAATCTACAGTAGGCTAGCAAGAGATCTGTCTGAAGAGTGAGATGCGGAAGCAATCCTTGGAGAATAGTTTGGGCATGGCATTGCTTGACTTGCAAGACTGCAGAACACCACACACAATTTCGGAGCAGAATCGACAACTTCAAAGCTTTGTTCCTACACATTTTGATCGTGTCATGGGTTCTTCCTATAACAAACAACTAATTAGTGATCACCGTGTAAAAGATTGATCAATTGTGTTAAAAAGTTCATGTTTATCCTTCATCATGATTAGGGAAGCCTGGAACCTTTTCTGTGAAATTTTCATATAGAAACATCTCATTTCTGGAACTAGCCTTGTGCAATTACCTAGATGTTACTTGGGAGAAAGTTTAATCCAGCAGTTGCAACTTATCATAGAAGATAAATAATAATCATATTTTCCCACATGTCCACAAGCAATTATTAAAGAACTCCACGATAACTCAAAACGAAAGAGCACAAAAGTTTCAAAAATAAAATGACGCAATAATAATTGATACTAAAAAAGTAAAAACTTAATTGCTTGTTATTTGTTTAGATGAAAAGACGAAGCATATATTATATATACATGAGAAAAATTAGAGAGCAAATACTTTTTTTTTTTAATCAATATTAACTAAGATTTGAAGTCAACAATTTATTATACTATTATGATTAGGTTTGGAGGAAGAGGAATCAGTTGATTTTCAAAGAAAATACCCCTTATCAAGCGACAAGTTCGGTGGTGGAGGATGGGTGGTACAAGGTCAACGTTGAGGGTTCCGTGATCCACGACAATTAATCGAGGAGGGCAGGGACGCAGGGTGCTTCAAATTAGCGGTGAGAGGAGCAAGGAGAAGGAGGATAAGGGTGACACGTGGCACCGCATTGAGCGAAGCCTGAGACGGTTCAGGCTTCCGGAGAATGCTAAGTTGGAGCAGGTGAAAGCTTCCATGGAGAACGGGGTGCTTACTGTTACGGTTCCCAAGGAGGAAGTTTCAGATCACCTGCCTCAAGAGCCTTCAAGAGTTCAAGTTAAAGTCCCTTCTCACCCAAAAAAAAAAAAAGAAAACTACAGTTTAGAATTAAACAAGTGTAATAAGCAGTGCTATGCATAATTTTAAGTTATTTTATTAAAATTATTTTAAATTATAATAATTTTATTAATAAAAAAAATAACATATTATCAAGGTTCTGAAAACCGAACCGATCATCGAACCGTTTTAGTTACTGGTTCACTAATTTATTGGTCCAACCGGTTTAACTGTAGTTCAACCAAAAAACCGTTTTAAAATAAAATAATAAACAAATTACAAATAAACATCCTAAAATATAATTATAATCTAATATAAATCTTAAAATATCTTCTCAATTTAAAATACTACATGAAATGTCATTAACCAAAACCATATAATCTTATCAAAATACAAACTCAGAATTAAATAATAACAAGTGAAATTAAGATAGTGCTTGGTTGAATGTTCTAATATAATCTTATAGCATTTAAAATATGAATGTTGTCGTACAGTAGGACTTACATTCAAACTGATATGCTACATACCCAAAGTATCATACTTCTCTTGTATCTATACTTAGTTAGTTGTTGGCTATGCCATAACTTCTTGGGAAAGGGATAACATCCCTAACATTGGTAAGACCAGTTATGAAGAGGACCATAAGGTCGAATCGCAAAGTGAAACCAGAGTTCTTCGCAGTACCATTTCGCTGAAGATCAAGGAACCATTCGTACTTCTCTCGCGGCAAGATTCTGACATACAAATGTAGAAAAACAAAGAAAAAAAATTATTTCTTATTCAACAAGAAAACAAGCAAATTCTTCAATAGAATTAATACAAACTGCCACCTACAAAGAAACAACTAATTTATCATGAGTTTGGTTTTGTGTACAATAGTACAAAAACTCAAAGAACCAAAATTTCAGTATACTTACAATTGCGCCAACAGACACATTCAAAATGATCCGAAATTTATATAAATTTGTTACAAATAAACCTACAAGGAACCTAAAGAAAGATAACAAATTTGTACAAGAAGATCCTTACCAAACTGAAAGTCCGATAATTAACAAGTAAATGATCCCAAAACTACACCCAAGATGAACTAGCAGCACCTAATGCAGCATAAAATCACAATCCAGTTCAAAACAGATCCAATCACAAGACATACACACTTCAAACAGGTAACCAACAATTCTACACCAAAAATCCACACGAATACTTTGAACTTAATAGGATCGGATCAGATCTAATTTGATCTCAAATCAAACTACAGACAAAACAAATGCAAAATTTTGACTAAAAACCAGAATTTATAATCGGAAAAATACTATCAAAGAAAATATATGGAAGCAAATGAACAGAGCATAAAAATTAAAAACAGCAACAAATAATCACCCTAAAACCTAAAATCAATAAATCTATCAACAAAACTTCAAAAACAGCAGATTCAAAAATTAAAAAACACTAAAACAGCAGCCTGGAAGGTTAAAAAATTAAACAGCAGATTCAAAATTAAAAAACACAAAGAACAAATTTTATACCTAGGGTTAGAAGCTGGAAGCCTGGAAAGAAGCAGAGCTGGCGGGGACCGTGGCTGGCAAGAGGCAAGACAGTGGCTGACAGGGTGGAAGTGTGAAACAGAGCTGGCACCGGCGGAAAGTATCTGCGCGACGGAAAGCGGCGCTGGCGGTGGTTCCGATTTTCGAAGATCAAACAGAGCTGGAAGCGCGACAGAAAGTGGCTGTGCAAACAGAGCTGGCTGACATTGGCTACACGGAATTTGCGACGGCGGCGGTGGCTGAACGGAAGTTGCGCCGGAAGCTCGAGGTCCAGCCGTCTAGGTGAGTACTGCTTCGCGTTCCGCTTTTGCCCGTTAGTGGAGACTGGAGACTGGAGACTGGAGACCGGAGAGGAGAGGGGTATTATTAGGGTTCACTTTCAGCAAGCAAAAATGCAGCCGTTTTTAACACATTTCAAAAATCGGTCGGGTCACGATTCGGTTCGACCGACCAATTCTCGACCGATTTGACGGTCCATTGTTGGTTTTTAAATTTGGTGGTTTTAATTTCTGTCCGAACTTTGTATGACAGCGGTTTACGGTTCGACCAGTTCGATCGGCCGATTTGAACCGGTTGCATATTATGTTTCTAAAATATTTTTTTAACTTGGTGTTAAGTGTATCAATTCTAATGTAGTTATTAATTATTTTTATTAATTTATTTTTTTAATAAGTTAAATATATATACTCAATGTCAAATTAAATAACCTAATAATAATTAAATTTACCAACAAATATTTATATATTATTTTATTGTAAAGTAAAAACATATAAAAATTAACTCAAAATAAACAACAATAAATTAGTAGAGAATTCGAATGCACAAATTTCTTTAATAAATAATAAATAATTTAAAATCACTAAAAAATAACTTAACATTCTCTTTTGATGTCTCCAAAACATGTACCTGAAATTACATTATGATAATTTTAATATCCTCAATATGTAATTGTGGAATAAAAATGTATTACCAATTAGCACCTAGAATTTTTTAGTTTTTTTAATTGATAGTAATAAATTTTAATAAATCTGACTAACAGATTTAGAAATTACCTTTTCATTATAAGTTCTCAAAAATTTCTCTAAATACCACATTTATTGTATAGTTATCTTTTAAGTGTCCATAATCTTGCAAGAGATAGACTATCTTTATTCTTTACTTTTGATAATGCAACGTATAATTGGCCACTTATTTAGTTTTAGGGTTGTTTGTGGATTTGGTTGTAACAGGTAACAATTATTAAATTGATAGTTGAAGTAGACTCAAAAACTCTTCTGTAAATAATTACTAAGGGACCCGAAATGAAAAAGCACTCAGATAGCTTAGTTAAGTGCATAGCACAGTGCAACAAAACATATAGAATTATTTTTTGTAATATCTATTTAGTTTATTTTTTATTTTTATCGTAAACTATAGTTATTTTTAAAATATTTATTTAATATATCATGTGTTAATATTAAGAGTATTTTCTAAAAAAGATATATTTGTAAAAATAAAGATAATATGATTACAAATATAATAAATAAATTAAATAAATAAAAGGTTAAACTAATATGCTTACCAATACCTTTGTTAAAATTTTTAAATTAGAGAATAATTATGTATTCCGTTGCTTGGTGATTACGTAGATGATTGAGTAACTGGATTGCAAATTGATTTGCACCTTATTTTTTTATTTCTCAATGAAAGCAAAAAATAAGAGAGATAATAAGTAGTAATAAAAAATGTTGCATAAAAAAATAATTATTACAAAAAAATCTCATTGTGATATATTAAAATTTTGCATATGTGACTCCTTCTTAAAAGTTATTCTGCACGCGTATACAGTGAGAAGATATATTCTCACAAAATTTGGAAAGACATAAAACCTTTTTCTCGATCAGTTCATTCTCAAACATCTTTGACAAAAAATTTTTGATTGAACAATGAATTTTATCACACTGCAAAACAAATTAAATATAAAAGCTATTGACATTTATAAAACTATTAAATCGCCATATTTTTTACTCGTGTAAGGGTTTACTTATCAAATAAATTTAAAATACGAACAAAAGATATTTATAAACCTATCATCACTTAAAAGAATTATGAAATAATCAACTAACCTTATCATCTATTAGAATTAGAATCATTTCTATGTAAGCTATCTTAATTTTATCAAATTTGGACGAGACTTTCCATAATCTTATTAATTCTTGCTTTTATTTTATATACTTTTTTATCACATAATCTACCACACATGTGACACTATTGATAAAATCATAGCTAATATACTCTAATATTTTTTATGAAGATACTTATCACAATTACATCAAAATTATGCCATTATGTATTATTATTAATCTTTATGATTAATTTAATACACATACTTGTTTGGTATATATATTATATACATTAATTACATGATTATTATTCATTATTTGCTTCTCCCATTTTGTCAACTTCTCTTATTTAGCTCTTTCGAAGAAATATATTACTATCAATTGTAGATATTTGCTATAATTATAACAAATTTAATTATTACTCTAAATAAATAAAATAGATAACAATTAAAATTATTTTTTAGTCTTTTATATTCAATATTTATTATAAATATAAAAAGTATAATAACTAATGAATAGAAATATAAATAGAAAATAAAGCATATCAATTAAAATTAAACTTATGAAATGATTGAAAATGAATAATATTTGGAAATTATTTTAGCATTTAATTAAAATTTATTGCTTTGTAATGAAATTGACCAATAACTTTTTAATTATTTTTATCGTATATTGCCTAATATATTTTAATGAATAATATCTAAAATAAGTAAATCAATAACAATGGTTGAAAAGATATTTTTAACAAATTAAATGTGAGAAATAGAAATAAAAAATTAATAAAAATAATAATTATAGGTAAAAATAACATTTTTATTTTGGAAGGAAAAAGAACGCGAGCAATTGTTTAATAATCCGTGACATGCACGTGATAATAAATTGTTCAATAATTCATATTATACATGTGATAAGGTTAAAATTATAATTTTAAATTATTTTATTGAATTAATTTGAAATGTAATAATTTAATTAAAAAAATAACATATTATGCGTTCATTTTTTCTTAATCTGACATTAAGTGTATTAATTCTAATGTAGTTATTAATCATTTTTATTAATCTACTTTTTTTTTCTAAATTTATGATTGAAATAACAATTATAAATATTAATAATTAAATAAGTCATTATATTATAAGTATTTACGTTTTATTCTCAAAATTAATAACGTACTATTTCTTTTTTATTAAATGGTTTTTTTATTTATATTACCCATATATGTTGATCATTTGGTAAATTATTTTTTATTTGTAAGATATATTTATTTTTTTAAGTAATTGTAAATATTTTCTTATTTAAGTATATATATATATATATATATATATATATATATATATATATATATATATAAAGTCATTTATGTTAATTATTTTTTGATTTTTTAATTATGAATATTTTTTTGGGCCTATAATTATTCAATAATTTTATTATTCCATTAATATCATCGTATATATAATAATATTTATAAATCATAGTAATTTTTTTATTTATATATATGTATATATTAATTGGTTAGTTAATAGTTTTCTTATTCTCATAATATATTTATTTTGTTAAATAATTTTAAATATTTTTTTATTTAATTTATACATATATATTAATTGTGTGTAAATATATTTAAGTTTTATATATTAATTATTTTTTAATTATAATTATTTTTTTTTTGTGCCTACAATCATTCAATAATTTTTTTATTCTTTATTATTAATGTCATCGTATGTGTAATCTTTATAAATTACAATAGTTTCTTTATTTATGTATATGTACATATTAATTTTTTTAAATAATTCTAAATATTTTTTTATTTATGCATACATATATATTAATTATACATAAAAATATTTAAATCACATATATTAATTATTTTTTGTTATGATTATTTTCTTATATATATATATATATATAATTATTTTTTATTCTATAATCATGGAATAAATTTTTATTTTTAATATCACATGTATATTCCCCGATCTCTATTCATACACACGATTAACAAATTTTTTTAAAATAGTGATGTTTTAGTTTTTTTTTTTGTTTCACATATCTTCATATGTTAGTAAAAAAAGCAAAATCACGTATTGTGATTCTTTTCCTTTTACCGTACCTTAATCTTAATTAATCAATCTTGTGTTTACACAATATAATTAAATTTTTAATTACTCTAATCTATTGATGAATTACACTTCTCTTAGTAATTGCATTACTAATCTAAAATACAAAAGAAAAAAGTGATACATATATCCAAGAAAGAAAATAAACTTAAAAATCAGAAAAATATTTTTTATTAAAAATAACATATTCAATAAGAATAGTCGTAATATATAAATTGAAGCAATAATTTAAATTTCTCAAAAATTAATTTAATCAAATACCAATATTAGAAATAAATTACTTAAATAATATTTAATCTATTCTAATCCTTAGACATGTATAAATTATTCATCATTTATGATTATTAACAAATAGAAATAATAACAAAATAGATCTTCTATTATTCATGATTTCTCTAAATATTTTGGCAAAGTAAATTAACAATTTTTTTTTCTTGATCCGTTACATCTGTAAAAATTAAGAAAATTGTGTTTGTAGTTATTTATTTGACACAAATTGATTGATAAAAAATAAATGATATCAAAAAAATCGATTGGAAGTATAATATAATTCATTGATTTTTTTTTCTTTATTTCTTAACTCAATTAGTAGGAAGAGTATAAAATCCCAAGGATTTGCGTATCTTAGTTCATATGCAATACATGAATCAAGACCTACATTATACAATGCAATTCTTAGAGTATCATCAATATCGACTTCTACTTGCTCACTCATGCTATTAGCATCTCTCGGCCAATAAATACCCCTTAAACTTTCAATCTCTTCCCATATGCTCCTCCTCGCCCAATCTCATTGTGACATTTGTGCTGCATCTTCAAATTTTTTAAATAAACTTGTACTCTTTCAAAATTTATTTTCATGAAATTGTCTTTCCACATTTTGTTTTTTTTTTTTCAGGTTTTTTGTTTTATAATTTAACTAAAGATAGTAAGATCATCACTAAAGTTTATATAAAATCTAAATAGAGAATCTTAACCGAGTTAAAAGTTGTACAGAGTAGCATAGCTATTTCTTATCATTAAAGACTCAAGAAGGCAATAGGATAATAGGAGATCTTAAAGGCACATTAATTCCAAAATATGAAAGAAACAAAAGTTTCACAACCACGCAAAGTACAAACAAAAACACAAGTGAATTATAAAGAGGAAGAGGAGCTTCCAATAAGTAATCATGGCTGACAAAGCAAGCACTCAGATGAAATAATACATACAATTGATTAATTTGTACAAAATTTACTTTTTATCGTAAAACATATTTTATTTATGGATTAATTGATTGTTTTAGTAAAATAATTGACTGGTTTAAAAAAAAAACATATATTTTCACTACTCAATGGATTTCATGAATAATAGAATCGATTGTCTTACTGAGAAATTGCAAATTAAAAAATTTTATTCATTAACCAATCGATGAATCAATTCAACGATGTAAGATGAAAAGGGCTCTTTCTCAGTTTCACAAACCAATCTATTATTGCAATAAAGAAATCAATTAGATCTCTATTTTTATGGCCGTCTTTGTCAAAGTTATCGAAAAAACCTTGCAGCGAGTAGCGTCCAATGCGTCAGCTAAATACATCCGATTTTTAAAGTTACTGAAGTGATGTTTCGGATCAGTTGTCCCATTGTATAGGTTCATGTCAGGACTATTGAAGTTCTTAGAAACTATTGAAGTTCTTAGAAACTTTAGCCCTCATGATATCCTCAGTGAACGGGTCTTCTTTCCTCAAATGGATATCCTCCCGATCTGCGCGAGAATCCTTATTTCGAAAGTTGGATTCTAGTTTTGAGAGATTTTCTTCGAACTCTTTTTGTCGCTTGATTTCTTTTCTGAGACTCCTCTCCACCTCACGTTGTCGCTCCAGTTCTTATTCTAGTTGCTCGAGTTGACCTTGGTAGCCATGTAGTAATCCTATGAGATTGGTGGTATGAGGTTGACCCTCCCCTCCGGGTTGATGAATCTCAGAGGAAATTTTCTTTGATCCCTGAGCACCCGAGTCCCGAGAGGCCTTCACCATGCAGTCCCTCCGTCTTTGATAGAGGTACTGTTGCCTGGTCATTATTGACCGCGTCCTAATGCTCTTGATCGGACTCAGATGCGGTGTGTCTGTCTTCATGTTGGTCGTATGCCGTTGTGCGTTGATCTCGGGTCCCCGGCAACAACGCCAATGTTCCGTGGGATACTTGAAACCGGATTGATTGGGCTTGAATACGTGGCCCAAACGTTTAAAGAGGTGGGCTCCGCTTCGGTTCACGTCTGTGAGCCGTCTTTCGAGTTGTTTGTATGCTTGAATAGGTGGGGCGTGGTACCTGCAAGACACTCCGATGCTTAAGTCAGCAAGGAGTAAAGCAGGCTTAGAATATTGGAACTTAGATGTACCTGAGTGTGTCAGGGTATTTATTGGAGATGAGCCAATAACCACCATTGAAGTAGTTCCACTTCTGATGGTGAATAACCGTCCCTTTATCTTATGGTTGTTGGAATCTCTCTTTTAGAAGTGAGAGAAAGATTTACGGAAGTAGTTATTCACTTAGATATGTGTTAAGCGCCGGCGTTGATTCCGACCTCTTTGTGGAGGTCGGATTGGTGGTAATGGCCAATCTTTTAGATTGGGCATTTTAGCTTAATTTGGGCTTGGCTTATCATTTGGGTCATGGTATGAACAATACTAACAAAAAAAATTATTATATTCTCATGGGATGAAAAATATACCAGCATAAAAATTTTAGAAAAATGCCAAAAAAATTTATAAGTCATTGAAAATAAAGAAGGATTTAAAATAAAAAAATACCTAAATGTAACAAAAAAAAATAGAGCTCAAATTTTATACTATTTAATATTTTAATTTAATTTATAAAAATACTAAAAATTTTTAAGTAAGTCAAACAAAGTTTTATGAATCTCTTTTATCTTTGAATAAAAGAGAGCTAATAGTAATTAGTAGAAGATAATTAACAACATAAATAGGAGGATGAAAGAAAAGATAAAAATTAAATTTGACACTATATTAAAATCTAATTTTAAAAAATATAACAACAAAATAAAATTTAAAAGAGATCTTTTACCTTTTAATAGATAGAACATAGAAGAGAAGGAAAAACTCGATGAAAAAAACTACAGAGTTGGAGAGACTGGCTTTGTGATTTTCATAATAAGTAAAAGTGAGTATTTAATCTTTGTAGGTAAGATATCAGAGGAGTGATGAGAGATGAACACGATAAATTAAGAGATTCTCAACTGTAAATATCGTGTTTTTTATTAAAAATATTTTTATCGTTTTAAAACTCTAAATCCTAAACACTGGGCTAAGTTTGTTGGTAATATATTAAGTGATGGCCATAAAGATGATCCAATGGGTTGTACTAAAAATATCGTGTTTTTTATTAAAAATAGTTTCATCATTTTTAACTGAAAAAACTAAAAATAAAAAATATCATTTTTAGTTTTCTACTCCTTTTTAAAAATATTTTCGTTAAAAACATTTTTAAAATGTTTAATTAATTATATTTTTATACTTTATTTTTATTTTTATCGAAAATGAAAATGAAAACTAATCAACCCCTTACTATTTTTGTAAATATATAACACTAGTCTCTATATATAAGACATGATTAATCTTAAAAAATAATTGAAAAATCTAACTTATCCATTTAATTATCTTTTTAATTTTAATTTTTTTTATCAGTTATTATTCTTAAAAAATAAATATTTGAATTTTTACTCTGAGAAAAATAATTAATAATAAAAATTTGTATGCAGTATATGTAAGAATGATCATATAATTTAATAAATTTGATTAAATTATCGCATAAGAGTACCGACTATATACGCGACTATACACCATAACGAGCGGAATAAATTTGATGCGGTTAAAATAAAAAAGAAGTTGAAAAGTGTGGCACTGAGATGTTACATGTATTTTATTTTGACGTCGTAGCGTTCCCCAATCTCTGAATCTCTCAGACTAAGTCTCACTTTCCTCCTCATTGCGCTGCCGCCACCCACCTTCACGGCCTCGCCTCTTCTCCTGCTTTCTTATTCCCTTCGCCGTTGCCGTCACAGGTGTGGCCATCCGGTTCTTCTTCTTTCCCTCTGGCCGTGTGCCGTTGCTTCTCCTCTGAATCGAACCCTGATCTACGTATTGTGGTTAATTTGGTGAGCATTTTTTTCTTTCTTTCGTATTTAATTTTTTAAATTAGTTGATTGGTGTTGGTAAAGATGTAGAAGAAGGATCAGAAAGGTTGAGAAGGAAGACTATATTTTGGGTATAAGAATGAAAGAACCATTACTGCAGAACAAGAGTGACCAAATGTTTCTTTAGGTTTATGGCAGAACAATAGTAGTAAATTTGTGGTATCTATGGTTTGAAGAGAAGGAACCTTTCATTTGTTTAGGGTAAATTTTATAAATCTTTGTAAGTAAATCTCTAATTCTGTGGTATCTATGCTTGATTTTCACCTCATCCCCCAATCCTAAATTTGGGTTGTGAGTGTTTCTCAAATCAGAATATTATTCAATCTGTGTCCCAAGTTATGATCAAATTTGGTTTTGCAACATTTTAATTTGCACGGGCTGCTTGGATTTGTGAATTAACTCAAGTTTTGATAGTTGAACAAGCTTGGATATAGTCATATATTGAATTTAGGACCTTTAATTAGGATGGTGATTTAATTTTAGCCAGTTAGTGTTAAGAGAGAGTAAGAGTATTGGACCACTGAAAAAAAATGCTTGCATATAAGGTAGGATAATGATTTAATCTCGTGCTTGAAGGACTTTACTAAGAAAAATATGCATAATTGTACCAGGGAGAGAACATCCTCACAAAATTCATGATGCATTACTATCCCCCCCCCCCCCCCCCCTTTTTTTGTGGGTGGGTTGGGGGTGTATGTATGTGTGTTTGGATGCTAATTTTGAGTTGAACATGTTGATTTTTTAGTTGAGTATAAATTTTGAATTAAAAATGTTAGTTTTTTTATGTTAAAATGCTAATTATTAAGTTAAAATTGCTAATTTTAAATTTAAAGATTAAAGTGCTAACTATTTTGTTAAAATTGTCAGGGGTATCTTTCAAACACACTAATATATTATGCTTGGCAATTAACATTTGGAATTGAAAAATCAATCTGTCTATGTCCCCTGGAGGAAAACTATGAGTAATGTCAAACTAATAAGCCTTTTAATATTTTTCTAACATCTTTGCTACTAACTAGGAAGAAACAGGTATCTGGAGAAGCAACTTTTAGTATTATAACTCTTTTGGCTGATACTGGAATGATGCTTAGATCCTCTATAAAAACTTGTAATCCTGAATAGAAACCATCATTATTGACAGAAAATATTCTCATCAAATGTAACAGTAAAGTTCCTAATTTTAGAAACCTATTAGCTTGCACATGATTCAAGTTTTAGACTAAACAAGCAATCATATAAACTGTTAATTACTGATTTTCTGTATTGCATTTATGTTTGACATTGTTATTGCTTTTAAGCTGTTGAGCTTGTATCTTGATAATGTGCTCCTGTTGCTTTAACTCTTTCTAATGCTAACTTATAACAAAGTTTTCCTCTGGTAGGTTTATCTTAGACACTTTGAGTTGCATTGCTGAACACATCCATGCACAAAGATACTGGAGGTATTACAAGCAACCTGCTTGGAGGTTTATGCAGCTGTCTTAGGAGATGCATATTTGGCATATTATCTATGGGTCCTGTGCCAAATCATATTGCTTTTATCATGGATGGGAATCGAAGGTTTGCAAAGAAGACTAACTTGGCTGAAGGGATTGGCCATAAGGCTGGATTTTCATCTCTCATTTCCATGCTTAGGTATTGTTATGAATTAGGAGTGAAGTATGTAACTTTCTATGCATTCAGCATCGATAACTTCAAAAGAAAGCCTAAAGAGGTGCAATCCTTGATGGAATTGATGCGAGAAAAGATTGAGGAGTTGCTTCAAGATGAAAGCATTATCAATGAATACGGTGTTAAACTACATTTCATTGGAAACTTGCAGTTATTGGCTGAACCTGTGAGGATTTCAATGGAAAAGGCAATGAAGGTCACTGCCCACAACAAACAGAGAGTATTGTTAGTTTGTGTAGCCTATACTTCAAGTGATGAGATTGTGCATGCTGTTGAAGAATCATTCAAGGAAATATGGAATGCAACAGTGTCCAATGGCACAATTGGACAACTTGACAGGTCCCCGAAAAGAAATGGTATCCGAGTGAATGCTCAAGATTCTTGTGAAGACTATGCAAGACAAGATGCCGATGGATCCACGGATAGATCGGGAAAAACTGAAACTTCATCATGCAATGGGATGGTTGAAATAGCAGAAGAGGGCAAGCATGATCAGGGCGAGCTTCCGGCTATTAAACTGACCGATGTCGAGAAGAACATGTACATGGCAGTGGCACCTGACCCTGACATCTTAATCCGAACTTCTGGAGAGGTTCGTCTTAGCAATTTTCTTCTTTGGCAGACTAGTACCTGTCCTTTGTATTCACCAGCTGCACTTTGGCCAGAAATAGGGCTAAGACACTTAGTCTGGGCAGTGTTGAACTTTCAGAGACACCATTCTTACTTGGAAAAGAAAAAGAAACAGTTTTGATTGTAAGTCTTGTAAGTCTTGTAAGTTGTAACACTAACAATCAAACTTCATAATGTAAAATTACAAATTATTTTTCTTATTCAGATCATCTTTCTTTGACTAGTGTTGCCCATTTTTTATACTCTTGACTATTGAGTGTGCACGGGATCATGAAGTTGGCACATATGACCAGTGCCAGAGGATCAACAAATTCTCTTTTTTTCCCACTATAGCCTTTCCCCCTGAGATTAAGAGGAACCAGGTAGTGTGCTTGAAGAGTTATTTATTTGAATTATATTCCTGCATCTGGTGACTTTTACTTTTTCTTGAAATGGGTTCTATTTGATGAAGAACATCATCTTTGAATTGACAGAAGGAACTTAAAATTTAAAAAGTAGCCAGAAATGCATCTCATATAACCCTTTCTTCACGTTGTTCATAAAGCCAAACTACCTCACATAATATTATATCAAGTGCATGTACGAACTTTAAAAAAGGTTACATTGAGGACAAGAAGAAGGATGTGGCGCTTAAGGTTGGGAAAAGACAATGGCTCAGGTGGTTGGTTCTTGTTTGTGCCTGAGAATGGATTGCAAGCCGAAGACGTTTATGTCTTTGAACTGATGAACATGGAAGATTTAGTTTTTAAAGTTCATGTTTTCAAAAGGCACATCCACTTGGATTCTGTAGCTTTCTTTTATGTGTAAAGATGAAGAGATGTCACTTTGAATTGCATCTGATTCCCTTATAGATGAATTGAGACATTTGTAGTTAATTTTGGAATATACGAAGTAAACATCTATGGTCATGTTTAGCTTAAAACATGCATAATTTTATTTATCAAACTTTGTGAATGATTTTAATTTGTGAAGTTTGACTACAGTTTTGAACGTGCTTGATTGTAACCGAATTTGAAGTATAATTTTGAGAATGTTTTGATTATTATTATTATCTTTAATAATGTTTGATTATAATATGAATAGCAATGACCGCCAAAACTGAAGTGGTTCCAACTCAATACAATCAAGGATTAACTAGTTAGGCATGAAGTTTCTGCAGATAACATTCATATACATAAACTTAATTAGAACCTGTTGATTATCAGGCCAAGCTCCAGAGAAGAAGGTATCTGCTATAAATATCAGTCTAGATCATAATTCTCAAGAACGTATCACTACAAAGTTCTGTGGTCTGTGGCATGCTCTTCTAATTGGGGCTACATTTTCATTCGTGTGGGTGCACGTTGTACATGATTGCACAAAAAAAGTCGAAACAGTTGGGTATAGATGCCACTGCTATTGAGGAGCTATATGTTTTGCCGCGTGTATGATTTCTTAGGCTGGTATGTGTTGTATTTTTATAGGTATAAAAACAGAGTGGCTAATTTTAGTTGAAAGGTACCTGAGGATAGTTGAAACTAGAACTAGTAAAAGGAGCAGAGAAAAAAGCAGAGAGAAAGAGAGAGTTGAGAGAAAAGATAGCAGAGTCCAGAGTTAACATCTGCATCTGAGTTTTGTTAACATTCATCACTGACTGAATGATAGAGTATAGAAACTATCTATAATCTAAATGTGGAAGGTGGTGAGACAGTATAACTATTCTAACCAACTAACTAACAGATTAGAGTAACTTCCGTCATTAGTGACTGATTTGAGTGTATAAATAGTATTTTTAATTGGATTTTGATTTTTATTTTGATAGATTGAATTGGGGATTTAATTTCCAGCTTGTCATTTTAAATAATAAATTATAATGTCAGATCATTATGTACTTCTCAGAACTAGCCATGTTATCTCTTCTATTAGCTAACTGAGCATTTGTTGTCAACCAAAATGGTCTCACTTGATAGATGGGCACTTTTCTTAAATTTTAAAATTTTTAAGGAATTTATTTGTCATTAGTGTATTTTAGAGTTATTTTTGTTATCGATAAAATTTTTCGAAAATTATTTTAATAGTTTATTCGGTTCATAAATAATAAATGTTATATTTAAGATAATTAAAGTATTATATTATCATTTTATTAATTTTACCAACTTTTTTATTTTAAAAAATATTTTTCAAAATTTTGATACTTATAAAGTATTTATTAAACCAATTTCCATCTACCATCTCGGTTTTCCACTTATTCATAGGAAAAAAAATTACCTAAATAAATTTTTAATCTTTATAAATTGTTTAAAATTTCACTTTGGTTTTTAAAATTTTATTTCTAGTTATTGATTATAGAAAATTCAAAATTTTTATTATAGAGTTTATTCTTAATTTATTTCATTAAAATTATTTTGATAATTAAGTTTAACTAAGTTAGTCTAATAGCTTATTCGCACAACTAATCACCCGCACATATTTGCGTAAATTCACGCTTTTTTTTTTCTTAGAAGGTAAAAATTAATTAAATTTGGTTATAAAAATAACTTATTTATCTAGTATTTTTTTAAAATTAAATATCAAATTTAATATATTAAAATAAGTTAAAACAATTAAAACAAAATTAAAATTTAAAACACCTAAATTTTCTAGGATCAAAACGAGAAAAATATAATTATAAAGACCAAATTAAAGAGAAAAAATTTATTTCTTTTAAAAGAATCTAATTTTAATTTTAATGTACCGATAGTTAAAATATTTTGCATAATAGTTTTTTTAAATGGCTATTAATACCATCAATATCAGGAATAATTATTTTGATTGATGCCGATATTATATAATTAGATATACGCATAAAATTGATTTGTAATAATTATGTATCAAAATTAAATTCAGCTTATGTAAGTCATAAAAAATTGAAAATGAAAAAGCAACGCTTTCCGTGGCAGTAACCGTTGTGAGAAAAAGAAAACACGGAAGCGTGATGAAGACAGACAGTGTGATATTCCACTTCCCATTCCTTCCCTCCGTTTCCTTCTGAAAATGCGTATCCAACTACCGCCTTATAAAACACACTCTCTCTCTCTCTCTCTCTGGCTTCCAACGTGTTCTTTGCTTTGTTTTCGAAAGGCGCCATGGCTCACTGGCAAGGTGAATTGGAAGAGGGAATCGATTACATGTTCAAGATTGTGATGATTGGCGACTCTGGTGTTGGCAAGTCTCAGCTCTTGAATCGCTTTGTCAAGAACGAATTCAACTTGAAATCCAAGGCCACGATCGGGGTTGAGTTTCTCACCAAGACGGTTCTCATGGATCACAAAGTTGTCAAGGCACAGATTTGGGACACTGCTGGTCAAGAAAGGTCCATTTTTTCTCTTTGATTTGTTCATTTCTTTGCTTATTAGGGTTTTATTCTATGAGCTTTTTTGTGATGAGCTAAAATGATCGTATTTAGATGGATAGAACTATGAATATAGCTGAATTCTGTGCAAGATCTGATCTTCTTTTGAGATAAGAAGACCATCCCTGTAATTTTAACAAGATTGATTAGTGTGAGACTCATTTTCCTGCTCAATTTTGTTTACATTTTGCATCTTAGAACATAGCTCATTTTAATATAATCAAATCGCAAGACCCTTGTGAATGATGGTCATGGAACATAATGTTCATCAAAGTTCTTAGAATATGTTTCTGGATTCTTGTTTATCGCCTTACACTGCAACTAAATTTTGGCGAGCGTGTTATGAATTTAACTTGTTTACCAATATCCACATTAATTAATAATGCTGACTTCAGTTTGTTACTTATGTACTTGAATGTTTGCTGATATTCTTCCTAAGAATGTCCTTGAAATTCTAGTCAATTCATTTTCTTACAACAATATTGACATTTACTTGGACTTTGTTCCTGAGTTATGAGAGAGACCAATAGTGTTAATTCATGTACCTTAATGAGAAAATGCTCAGTTGTTCTCTTTTTCCCCTTCTTGTGATGTTGGCATTCATGACAGATACCAAGCAATTACAACTGCATACTATAGAGGTGCAACTGGCGCGTTACTAGCATATGACATAACCAACCACCAAAGCTTTGACCATATTGAAAAGTGGTTGGAGGAGCTGAGGATGCATACAGATAAGAATATAATTGTCATGCTTGTCGGCAACAAGTCTGACCTTAGTTCTGCTCGAGCAGTGCCGGTTGAGGCAGCCAAAGACCTTGCTGAGAAGGAGAATCTCTTCTTCATTGAAGCATCGGCACTTGAATCCAAAAATGTGGAGTCAGCATTCCTCGGTCTCCTCTCCCAAGTATATAGAACTGTGAGTAAGAAGCACATCATTTTGGATGGAACTGAACTGAATTGGGATAAAGTAAACCTTGAACTTGGAGGAACAAAGATTAAGATCCCATTACAAGAGCCTGAATGCCAAAAGGCTAAAAGGATATTCAATTGTTGCAGCATATTTTGAATTCTTTTTTTTCACCCTAATCTTCTGGTAAGTACTATCCTCCTCATTTCAAGCGCGTGCTAGTGTGGATTCTACATATAGTCTTTCTACCTCTAGTATAAAACGTGTCATCATCATAGCTATATATTAGAAGATTAATTTATAGCTTGTGTATTCACTAGGCAAATCATCTTTCCTCCAACTAACAAGAATTCGGGAGAGACGGTTGCAAAGGTGAAGCAGCTAACGAGTTTGTGGGGATTTGGACAAGGTGACCTCATTAATATTAAATTTGAAAAAGGTTTATGTTCTTCTGTAAGGATTAATGGGGTTTGCATATTGATGCATTTGATGGAACTATTGTTCATACATTGGTTTTGATTTGATGGATCTCCTAGGCTTCTTTTTCTTTTTTTTTTTTTTTTTGACTATCTGCATCTCATTTCGCAGATTTTTGTTCCATTATTTCCATCATAACCTTATATTTGCTATTCATTTGTTGTAATTAATTCCTTATTTTCTTAATTCATAATGAGTTTATTCATAATATATTCCTGTCTTCATGTATAGTATCACATTTCCGTAGAAAGTATACTCTTAAAGTGCAATCCAAAATGAACTTTGTGTAAGATCAAATCAAGGTTCCTCAAATCAATTTATATAGCTTGTATATAAAAGAAACTACAAAATCTAGAAAAGAAGTTATACAAAATCCAAATGTAAACCCCCCCCCCTTTTCTCCAAAAAAACAAAAACAAAAAAAACTGAAAAAGATAATGTCTATTTTACCCCTCCCCTCCTTAACAAAACCTAATTAAATAGTCAGCTCCTTGGCAAGTGAAAGTGCTGGTTGAATCATCAAAGGCATAGCTATAAGCCTGAGGACAAGAAGCCTTGAACACCTTTGAATAGTTTGTTGGTTGGCACTTATTTGGGCTATTAAAGTCTCCAGTGCAACAATATTGTGGCTTGTTGAATGCCATACATGCACTCTTACAACCAACAATTTTCCCATTTCTTCTCAACTCCAATCCACTTGGGCAGTTTCTGTTCAAATCCGAACGGCAAGTGACTGCCTTGCACTGACCGGATCCCCCGGAGGGGAAGATTGACACTGGCATGTTGTAACCATCGACAAGGCTAACGTCATAAAAGTCCCCCTCTGGGCTGTCTAGGGTAAACTCTGCTAGCGAAGCTGGTGGCACTCCCCCAGCACCATCACACTTGAGCTTGCCTCCACAATCACCGGTGACGCACAATCCACTACCAGAGCTATCAAAAGAGCATCCTCGTCGACCCCAGAACCGGCCAGACCATGCTTTTGGTGCAGTGATGTTTACAGCTTGACCAGATCTTAGTTGAACCCCCCCATCCATGAGTTGTGGCTTTCCTGATGCTGTTAGGATCCCAGGCCAAATTGTGTTCCTGCATCTGTTTTGCAATGTAAAAACCGTTGCGTCCACTCCTGAGAAATAAAAGGGTAAATAAAAATGAGGTAGATTGTCACCAAAGCGGTAATAAACCTAGGAAAAGTAAGTTGTGTAACAACTGATATGTAATTATCATTACCTAATGAGAAGGATACCATGAGAAGAAAGAAGAGGTCTTTCAATGCCATTTGAGATGCCTTTTTGTTGTTTCTAATTTGTTGCAATTTTATACTTTTATACTTCACGACTTGCATGAACCAGTAGGCAATACTTATAAGCAAAGGTAAATGAGGAGGTTCAACAAACACAATCTTTACAATGAGAGAGATAGGGCCAAGTTTTCTTGACGACATGACAACTGTCAAGCTTGGCAATTGAAAGAATCAACATGTTACCAGCACTTTTTTAATTCAGATTCTACATTGTCCGAAATTTTCTTAACTGAAATTAAAGAAAAGGAGACCAAGTCATTCAGCTGGGAACTAAAAGAGAATCTATACAAGTTCACCCAACTAATTATGAACCCTTGACTACATGCATGTCATATATTTTTGGGCTATTTTGTCTTGAATAATAACGTTAATCTTTCTGTTGCCAAAACTCTACAGGTAGGAAGAGGTAGGTTATATATATATGGATGATTAATATGGGCCTATATTAAGAAAATGATAAATTTTTCTTGTACATCCTCCTAATAATTTTCTTAGTTACCACTAAATATAGGAAATATTTACTAATATTTCTAATATGATGTATTCTAGTATCATTTACTCGTTGTTGAGTATTAGGAATATGGCATAGAAGACGTATAATTACTACTCTTTTGGTGATTTTTTAGTTCTAAGTTTTTTTAGTTCTAATCTTCAAAGATGAAAATGAATAATGGGAGATCTTCATTGTGAATCGTTAGATGATTCAGTCAAATATGTCAAATCATTTAAAGATTCGTAATGTTATCTTTATGTAAAAGTACTATTATGGGAGTATCTACCGTGAATATTAATTGTACCAACATAGAATTAGTAAAGTCTATAAATTATTTTGATCTCTTGATTAATTAGATTCGAATGCCAAAAATGAAAATTCTTACTGCTAGAGGATTTGTATACCTTTCATGAGATTTCTATCAATTCAAGTCAGATTAGTCAAGTTTATGCTAATAAGATTAGAATGTAGTGGTTAGATACTAGCCAGAAATATAAATAATTGAACATTTTTTTTCTTTTTAAAGGGGAAAACAAATTGGTGAATCATCTCAATTGCTGAGTTGCCATACAGGCATACGGATACAGGTATGCGTTAGGTATGTTTGGATACATATTTAATAAAAAAAACTGTTTTACAAAATATATATATATATATATATTTTGAATATGTGTTGGATACAATTAGATTTTTTTTTTTCCAAATTAATTCAAAATAAACAGCTAACCAAGTAAGGGAGCACTTTTTCAAAAGGTAGAAACTCACGACAAAATCATTAAAATTGTTTTCTTGTAAATATTTTATACATTTCATACATATTTAATATTTTTTAACAAAATAATAAAATGTTAAAATATTAAACCTTTTATAATAAAAAATGATCAAATATTTGTACTTTATTATTTAGATTATATATTCCTTTTCTCATATCTTCTCATTTACTGTAATCGTTACTTAAGATTTTAGAATTTTAACACTTTTTATTTTTTTTGTGAATTACATATGTAAAATAAACTGGTTATAATATTACACAAATGTCTTAAATGAAATTTTGTTATCGTTTTGCCCTTTTTCAAATCTATGTAAATCATTGCAACTGATAACAAATTAGGATTTTCAACTAAATCATAACAGGCTGTCATGATTTAGTTTGGAACATGCAAGTGTATAAATCGTAAGAAACTATCACAATTTAGCATGTGAAAAGGAAATTATAATGGATAATACAAAGTGAATATATACATAGATAGAATAAAGAATGTTGGCATATTTAATCGTAAAATTATGGAAAAGTCTAGAGAGACAACTACAACATAAACCAACTCAAGTCAATTTGTATTTTCATTTGCAGGTGTTAGAAGAGGGTGCTCAGAAACAGCGCTGTGGAAAATTGATGAGGATGAAAAAGGTTGATATTCATCCTGAATCTGGAATGTCATTGAGCATGCTTAACCGCCTTATTTATGTTTCTGTGATACATTATATCCCCTTTGACTAATAATTTCAATATAAATAATATCTTGATTGATCAATCATGATTCAAAACTTAGTATAGGTTCCAACATTCTTAAGATTAAGTATTGTCCAAAGCCTACATTCCGTAAATTCATAATACAGCTAAATTAGATGTTATTTTAGAATGGTTATAACATACTAAACAAATTCCTTATCATAATGACAAATGAATCATAAAGAATTTATGTAGAAAGAATTTATCAACCACTATTGATCACAGTATAACAGTGTCATACAATATCAGCGGCACAATCTTCAATTTGTAATATGCAATGAATGAGCCACAATTCAACTGGCAGCTAAATTTGTTAACAGAAAATATGTTGATATGCAAATTATAGTCCTATCCTCAAATCCAAATTTTATTGTGGTAGAAAATTCTATTATGCTTATGTATCTCAACCACCTACATCCAACAATAGATGTTTTCAACGGCTATGACCCTAAAAAAAAAGGAAAATTCAAAAACGTAGCTATTGCCAACTAATCAAAGCTTAGTTTATCAAAAAATTCAAGCCTCAACCTTTGGTTTTGGTTTTGATTTCTGTTTCTTTGCATCCAACGATGCCAACCCTTTCCCGAGTCCAGCCGGAGCTTGTTCTTGTTCTTGCGGCACTGATTGGTCTTTTGTAGCATCTGCTGGATCACTTGAACGAACGCCATTCTTCTTTACTCCATTGACATCCCCATTGCCCAAAACATCCGGAGCCACGCCAGAATTTATGATGTTGAAAAGCGGTGTGAGCGTAGGAGGATGTGATTGTACTTGTACTTGAGGGCGCACCACCAGGCCCCTGGCTGCTGCCTTCTTCCGAGCTATGGCAGCTGCACGTGCAGCCCTTTGATCGACTCCCCTTCCCCTGGGGAGGGTCTCAGCAATCATTGCGGCATTGACAGATTTGTTTGTGGGTGCACCTGAACTTCCAGATCCCCCATCTGTAACTGCTTGGAATGCTTGTACAAACTCAGGACGTGCCTGTCATTTCAGTGGAAGTTAAAAGAATCAGAGATAAAGGTGCAGAACAAAGATATACTTAAGATGATCTAAGAATAAAGTGAAAACAACTGTATCAAAGTTGAAAACTGATAGCTACAGTAATGAATATTGATATCAAAGAACATCATTCTCACTTTACTGGCATTAAATATTCAGTATTAACTAATAGCTATTGCCCACAAACACAACATCTATTATAATATATAAAACAGAAATTGAAGTAGTGTTTAACAAGCTAATGCCACCTAAATTTTAAATTTTCTATGAATTTGTCTGTCAACATAGAGCAAACAACCTATCTATATAATCATATTTAGAATATCATAGTAAATAGCATCTATGTAACCAAGCTATCATGAATTTATAATTTCTCATGTTAAATTCTTCAATTATATAAAAAAAATTATATTATAGATATTAGTTTATATCAATGGTCTAAATTCTAATATTGTATGTCCTACTTGTTGAGTAAACTATATTTTATAAAATTATAAAAATTATTTAAAAGAAATCAACGTAATATTAAAATAAGCTAATGACACCTAAGTTTTATGTAACCAACATATCAATTTCATAATTTCTCACGTTAAATTCTTCAATTATATAAAAAGATTATATCATAGATGTTAGTTCAAATCAAGGGTCAATTCTAATATCAAGGGTCAAATTCTAATATTTCATGTCCTATTTGTTGAGTAAACTTTATTTTATAAATTAAAAAAAATTATATAAAAGAAGAGATTAAAGTAGCACTACAATAAGCTAATGATACCCAAGTATTTTAAGTTCATAAGCTAATGATACCTAAGTATTTTAAGTTCTATATAAAATTATCACGTTAACACTAAATTTAACTTTTAACAACATAGAGAAATTATCATAAGCTTATAATAATGGTAATAAAATTTGAAAGACAAATCTATGAATGAGTGTGATGACTGAAAACACTTTGTAAAAATTGAAAATTTTGTGTATATTCATAAATGAATAGGATTGTATGTCTTATTTGAGTGTTATACATATATAATTTCTATCCTATACTAAAAATGTCATAAAATGAAAAAAGTAAATACATATATTTGTGAATCAATTCTAAGCCAATACTTAGAAAAAGAAAATAAAGGTCAAACATGTTATGTTATAGGTTTATACAAAATATGTAAGAATGTTTATATATAATACAGTATTTACCATATGTTTTAAAATTAGATTAAATAATTCTATCCGAAAATATTTTGTTAAATAACTTTAAATTATTTTATTTTTTAACATCAAAGAATATTCTCATTTTATATTCTTGTATTTTTTGGCGCAACGCACGGGTTTAAATCTAGTGATAAATAAAATGACAAATCAACAAAAGAAAAGGAGCAACTCTCAAGAGAACATCAAGAGCCTTTCTGGAGGATGCGAGATTCAAAGCTTGATCGTTTTGCTTTTGAGGCATTCACCTGACAAAATAAGGTGTGGAAGTACATGGAGTAAAAGTTTCTGTTGCTACCAAGTGCTGAAAAGGAACATAAGGAGATGGAACATGGATACAGAACTTTTCATATTTTCAAAGTGAACTATAGAGTATTGACCCCTCCACGGGGAAACACAAAGAAACTTCACTATGATCAATGAAAATTATAATAGTTGGTCAATGATCAAATCACTCACAAAAAGTCCTCCCTATTGCAAAGATTTACCATGCAAGAATTTATGAATGTTGGCAAAGGGCAGCTCCATGCAAGTGTCAACAACGGATTCCATAGCTTGAACTCATGACCTCAAGACTCCATGGATAGTTGTATAAAACTTACACACAACTAAATTGCCAAGTAATATTTCACCTTACTTGAATGCAAAAATTGTACCCAAAAAGAAAGAAAAATAAAATAAGAGAGCCGAAAATTTTGGAGAACTGAAATTTTCTGAACCTTTCTCGGGAATAAATAGAGACTCAATCCCATTTAACCAAGGGAAAAGTAAATACTAGTAGTGAAATGTGTAATTTCATTCAACCAAGGGAAAAATATACAGTACCTGTAACTCACGAATCTTAAATGTATTTATCCAGTTTAGAGACTCCTGTGTTTTCGGATCATCTTCGCCAAGTTGTTTGACAAGTATCTCAAATGTTTTCTTCTCATGCTGTCAAACCAAATGCAACATAGGCTCATGACCTAGTAATAGTAGAGAGTAGAAAACAACTCACGCCTTACATACCTGCAGAGAGAGCTTGAATGCACCCATAGAGTTGAATATAATAGCAAGAGCATGATAACAAACAGCAGTTTGAATATGTTTCTCGCCAAGAAGCCGTTCATTCTTCTTTAAAGCTTCTTGTAGATAACGAAGAGATATGTTCATCTTTTTCAATTCCTGATACATCATTGCTACGTTTACGAAAGTTGCGGCAACATCAGGATGATCAGAGCCTGATGATAAACTTAACAGGAGCAAAGCACGAGTCATGTAGGGAAGGGCAAATTCAGTTTTTTCCCATCCATGATAGAAGAGTGCCATATTAGCATAACTGCAATGAACAAAATTTCAATCGGGGTTCTAGAGCATAATGTTTCATAACAAACACCAATTTTTCTGCAACACTATCACAATAATTTTTTTTCAGCCACAACATCCGATTTTGCTTGGTAAACAAAAAATTCACACGGTAGAGGAATGCATATACAGAACCCCAAAATCATTATGGAAATGAAGCAAGCAGAATAAAAAAAATAAAGTACCTGTGAGCTGTGTCAGGATGATCTAGACCAAGACAAGTCTCATTGATAATCAACTCTCTTTGCTGTTGTGCAACAGCCACATCTATCTCTGCAGCATGATACGTAATCATTGCAAGATACCTGAAATTTAATAATTCATAATTAGCTCAAATATTTCAGGACCATATTCAAATATCACATGGCTCAAAAGAATGCTTGTTATAATTTTTCAAATTGTAAGCATAGCAACTGCAAATCAAATATCACAACAATTTCAGATCCATTACCAAAATTTTAATGGCAATGCAAGCTAATTATGATTAGACAAAGACAAGAGGATAAAATTTAAGGATCATGCTAAAATGATAGAAACAACTGACATACCGACAGCACGTAGCAACCTCACGATGCATTGGACCTGTAACCTGCAGCACAATGTACAAGAATTATTATTTTATGCACAACGGCCATTCAAATACAGATACAGAAATACAGGATTTCGTACCTGTTGAAGAATTTGGAATGCCTCATTAAATAGATTGTAAGCTTCATTGAGTAATCCCTGGATCAAAAAAGTAATTACTTAAGTTATTAAATTTGTTGTCAGAAAATAAATCATGCATCCAACTCCACAATCCACAAAATTGACTTTTACGCTGAGAAACACAGTTGTTCAAACACTGTACAATTCCCCAGTTTACACACAAAATAAGAATTACCATTGCATTACCAGTGATGAGTACAAGTATGAGAATGCTATATTAAGGTGCATAGTTACTTATTAACCAACTCAGAAATTGAAAAAATAAATGACATTGACAAATCTAAACACTACTACTAGTATGAAAAAAATAAAATAAAAACCTTTCCCATGTAGGTTCATGTATATGGATTAAAGAATACCATTGTGTTAAATACTCAGAAGTGGACTGGCGGAAGACTAAGGAACACTATAAATAAAATTAATAAGGAGAAATAGGATTTAAGTAGCTTGTGTATAGATACGTTTGTGATTTAAAATTTCTGAAAAATATGAAGTCATTTTAAACAATTATTAAAAATTATGTTATGTTTTCATAAGTTCAACAAAACAGTCCCAGGAGTAAATAAATGTGATCATTCTACCAAAGAAAAAGGGATCACAGTAAATACAGCTGACATATGACTTTTTGCTGCATCCATAAGTTTCTTGGCATCTGAACAAACTGGAACTGAATGCCTGACAACTGGACAGAGATCCAAGATATCTGATGGTTGGAAGGGTGCTGTAGAATTAAGATCATATTTACGAGATGCAACAGTTATACCAACCTGAAAACCAAACATTGAAAATATTAACAGAATTAATATCAAAGTTATTCACAAAATTAAATCTTTTGTTTGTTAAGGAGTGCTGACATTGAAATGCATTAACTTAAGCTTAACAGGATTACTATTGTAGAGAATCATGGTTAATGGCAGAAGTAGATAACACTATTCAACAACGATGAACAGCAGAGGTAGTGGATGATGTCAAGATCCTATCAACAGCTATTAACAAGTATTATCCTAGCACAACATGAGAATAATTATTAATTATTATCAGTTTGCATACATCATTTGCAGACAGTGGGTTCAGGCTCGCAGTGCACACAGCACATAATAAAAAAAATATCTGCCCTATAATAAAGTTACAAAATTGATATTATTTTCATATCATACAGAGATAGTTTTACCATATCCTATTCTTATCCTTCTTTTCTTTAATATTTCATATAGACAAGGTTAAGATGAGAAATTTTTTTCCCCCAGAAAAGAGCTTACCAAGTAAGCAAAATCTAGACCAAAGAATATATTTTGAATAATCCACAATTCTTAGAAATAAAGAAGATGCCACACAAAGGTATCAACAACATACAACATACGGCAGCACGTGGAGCCGACACCAAGTATATGCAGGTTTAAGGTTTATCCGAAACATCAGAAACATGTAAAGACCAGTAAAAATAATTTGTACAACTAAGACTGTTCAAAAAATTATAAATAAATAATCAACATGAATTGACTGAGGCTTATACTTACCTTCCGACAAAGATTACGTATAACACAAATTTTCTTCACACGTGACCTTGAATCCTCGGGTAACTCAAACTGCAGCAAGTTGAATTTTCGTTCAGAGATATATAGCAAAGTATCAAAAGAGAAAAAATAGTTAGATTCAATGGTGAATTTATGGACCTAATGAGCAAAGCCCACACTGATTATAACCATAGCAACTCATCTCATTTGGCTAAGCACAATCAAAACATGATATGCAAATGCATTCACGCGTACTCTGACCAAACTGAAAACACCCAAAACCATCATGTCAACATCATCCCACTGAGCATTATTGAACTCATCGTAGGCATTAAGCATTAACGACAAAGATTACGTATAACAAAAATTTTCTTGACACGTGACCTTTAATCCTCGGGTAACTCAAACTGCAGCAAGTTGAATTTTAGTTCAGAGATATATAGCAAAGTATCAAGAGAGACATAGTTAGATTCAATGGTGAATTTATGGACCTAATGAGCAAAGCCCACACTGACTATAACCATAGCAACACATCTCATTTGGCTAAGTGCAACCAAAACATGAAATGCAAATGCATTCACGTGTACTCTGACCAAACTGAAAACACCCAAAATGATCATGTCAACATCATCCCACTGAGCATTATTGAACTCATCATAGGCATTAAGCAATAACATACCTTGTATTTGGTCATTGCAAATTCTTGGATGTCAGACCATAGAGATTCAGAGCTTATTTTCGTGTACAAAGGTTGACTCTTCCTTGAACCCCCCTTGCTTTTCCATCGTGCTCGTCCTCTAGAATTTTTTCCTGCTGATTGTTGCTCCTGTAAATAAACATGGATGAATGGCTCCTAAGGACCTCATAAGAGCATACATGACATGCTAATTAGCCAGAGCTTCATAGTTTATAGGGTTTGACAGAAATAAAAAGAGATAAGGAAAAAAAATAGTTTGCACTCAGATCAATTCAAGGTCAAGGGATCATAAGAAAAGAATGGGAAATAAATATTACAAGGAAAACAACCATATTTGGAAAAACCTTTTTTGGAGTTCTGGATTGTATGCCATTTGAATCTGGTTTCCCAGCAGGAGCTTGACAACTTCCAAATATGCAGTTCAACAAATGAGATAATGCAGGAGCAAGATCATGATCCTCTGTGTCTCTCAACACATCCTGAAAAGTGTAAATTGCGAAATTTGAGATCTATTACAAACCTGCTGGTTTAAGAGAAGTGATTTTGAAAAAGGATGTGCCCTCTATAATATTCATGTTTATACAACATTTTTAACCAGTAATGTAATGAAAGCCTCTAGTTAACTTGATATTTGGAAACAGAACAGAGTTTCAAGAATAAACAAATTAAACTCTCAAGCACTCACATACACATACGAATATTCATAAAATTGGCCAGCTCCAATGTACACTGATTCTTACAGAAAATAACAGGACTTAAAAATAAATAAATATTAAACAAACGACAAAGGAAAAATCATTTAAAAATTAAAAGAAGAGGCAAATAAATGTTAGAAGAGTAGAGGGCAATTCTAGCACCTTGATAATATGTTTGGATGATCTGACAACAATCTCGTTAGTGCAAAGATCCCACATATGAGGAAGATGTTTAGTCCCATCAGCCACCTTTTACACAATGATAAAAGGACAAGTTATGTAAAAATTATAAAAGGAAAAGTAAAAGGAATACAAGGAAAACCATGAAATAGATTGGAACATAAAATTCAGATGACAAACTCCCAGAGAAATCATTGCAGCAATATTAACCAAGCCAGGGTACATAGGGCTACTAGGATGGCTCTTAAAAATAATATATTTTTTCATGTGATAATTTCAGGTAGAAACAAATTAATGTTTAGATGCAGCATTTAATAAGACATTTCTCTTCATGAATTTTTTTTTTTTTTTTCGAAGTTATCAAGACAATCTTTCTTGAGAAGCTTAAAGTAATCTCGAGGAAAAAAAAAGGGCACAATTTATACTTTTTGGTAAAAGTATAAAAACTAAAAAGTACGTTTAATATATACACAGATTCAGACAAACTCAAAGTGCTTACTTTGCCAATATACCGAACATTAATTCCACGAGCATGAAGTGTTTCTGTTAATGACTGGCCATCCATAGGTGTAACTTCAAGCTGCCAAAGAACTTTTATAAATTTTGGAATCACCACATCAGTAAGATATTGACCAACTTTCCTCACATTGTCTTCATCAGCAGCAATTTCCTGGTGGTATGAACAAACATGGCAATATAAGAATATCACGAAAAGGATGCTTCAGCAGAGAGAGACACAAAGATATAGATACACATGGAGGAGGAATAAAACTATTGTTAGGCATAGTTATATGTAAATAAAGATTCAGAAGAAACCTCTGGGCTCCCAGCTAGTTTGAATTCAGTGAAAACATTAGGGTTAAAAACTATTTCATCACAATTATCATAGTCCCCAGCAGACGCAGATGAAACTTCTTCGGCATTCTCAGTTGCCTTCTCATTTGTTAACTCCTGCAAAGAGGAAGCAAAAGCACATAAGCACATAAGCACAAATTTAGAGTTGTAAAAGGGAAACATAATCTCTGAGAAAATATCCCATATTCCAAAAAGTCATAAACCGTTAAAAGTATAAAAACCATTCATGTGACTTTACTTAACAACTTGAGTTTGTGAGAGAGATAGTTAAAAACATGGTATTTGAACTTCTATGACCATGTGGTCAAGAGTTAGATCCTGGTTTGCTCCCTTTCTTCTAAATAAAGTTACACTTAATCACAAAGTAGGATAATCCTATACAATATTTCATGTATCAAACTCAGACTCTTGAGTCGGGGCTGTGTTGCCTCTACCCCTAACAGTATAAGCTTTGGGGTCAAAATGGTTCATGCCATAAACTAATAAATAGCGACACCATTTGACCTGATGCTTTTTTGAATACTCAAATACACACACAACAAATGATCATTCGACAAATGCAAACAAACATAGCCAATGGATCCAAGGGAAAAGGAACTGCTGAGATAGTCCTGTATTTTTCTTTGGAAACACAAGGAAAAGAAGCAACAAGTGCCCAAGCATTAATGGTAATATTAACAGCATCATATGTGCTAAATTACTTTTTTCCTTGAATGGTCTATGTAAACTATAAAGTATCTAAGAGTCTTTATCATGTATTCTAGCCCCACAGATTCTGGAAAGGAAGTGTATAAACACCATGCTGTAATGTGCACACATATGCATGCAACAAAGTATGATCACCATTAGATGAAGTTGAAAGTAGTAGCTTATTTTTCAAAATCAAGGTGGAAGGGAGACTCCTATATAAATAAATGTTACACATCATCTCATATGAACTAATAATTAAAAGTCCACATTATTCTAGAAGGAACAGGAGCAGAAAAGAATTCGCTTCAGAGAAAAGACATCTTAATCAAGTAAAAGGAAACTAATAATAGGCAAGCAATTTTACCTTATTGTCAGCATCAGCTTCATTTTGAAAATTAGTGGCCAAGTTATCTGCACCTTCAGAATTAGTCTCCTTGGATTTTGATTTCTCTGATGCTTGGGCCTATTCCAACAATAACAAAAACCATCAAAAACTGGAAAAAGAAAATCCTCAATGTTATAGACAACTGAGTATTGCAGTTACCTGGCAAAAGGCAGCAATTAATTCTGATCTCAATATACAAAATCGGGAACCAGGTCCAGTGTAGTTTGCATCTCGAGGAGTTACCCGCAACAAATCTAAGATATAGTGCCTGATTTGATTAAATAGAGAAGTAAACAATAATTAGGAAAAGATAAAATAAAATAAAATGTCAAGTTTGCACTACACTAAAGATTTATGTTGTAAATATATATTTTTGAAAAACATCCTATCTTATATATTCATTTAACATTCCTCAATCAAGAATAACAAAAGAGAAAACCAGAATGGAGTAACATAAATCAGAAGTGTCTAAATCACAACCTAAGTATATTAACTGCAACGATTATGTTGTTACTTAACTATTGTTGATGAACTTTCTACTGATTAGTACTCAATAACATTCTTCAACCATAAATAATATAACCAGAAATCATGCCTATCCTATGAACCAGTAGCAAATCAGCAGAGAATAGATCACCAACTACAGAGATAGAGAGTATTAAAAATAACAAACAAAACCAGAATAGAAACTACCTGTCATCACCGCCAACAATTCCCTTGCATTCAACTGGTGCAGCTAATTTGAAAGCATTTCCAGATCCATCAAGGACTGAGTGTTCTTTTAAATGAAGGCATTTGGCAGCCTCCGATACCTGAAAACAAGAAAAGAATAAAAAAGATCTTTTATGAAAATTTCATTTGATAGAGTAAAGAGTAGAAATGCCTAAAAGAATGTTTATTTAGAATTTATGGATACTTATATTTATTTATTTTACCTATGTAAGAAAGGTTTCACTGCAAATCAGTGTCAATTAAAGCCTAAAAGTCAAATAAAGTACACTCACTGAAAATAAATAAACTTTCAGCCTTTCTCTTCCTTACCTTGGAATGAAAATCTTCATTCCAGCAAATTTTCTTTCCATTGTCAATGGAGCCATACTTAAGAGACTCCGACTTGTCGCCTTGAAGAATGCCTGGTAATACACTCTGCAGCAAAATATGTAACTTGAATCACAACAGAGATTTAATGGTGAACGGGATTTATACATTAAAAAAGCAGTAAATTTAGTTTCATTTTCAATATGAATAAAGAAGTATAATATCCAGCAAGAGTCTCCATGGAAAGAATTCTACATTGAATAACAATGTGGGATCATTGATAGCAACCAACAAGACATATGTGGAAATACATTTGTATATTTATTTATATTTACATTATTTTTTTATTAAAGAAAAATATCAGCAATACAACACAAAATATGTTCACTCAAATTGATGAGACAACAAATTCAAATGTCCTAGCTTCCTCTACAAATAAATCGGCATCAGAAACTGAAACCATATATAATTCATTGCATTTTCTTGAAAGAAGAGAAACTTAAACTTCAGATTCACAACACACACCTGAGCAACCACTCTGTGACCCCTGTAGTCAATTATAGCCATAGCAAGATTGTAGAGTCCATCCACGTCAGCTTCCTGGTAAGCTATTGTGCCTTTCAAATCATTATTTGCTGAAGCATAAGTAGCCTGCTCACTCTCAGCCAACTGTGCCTCAGGAGAGATCTCTTGAGCAGCTTCCACCCCATTATTAAGATCTTCGGAACTTGAACCGTTGCTTTTTCCCCCATTGGGAACCTGAGAGTCTGAAACATTTTCAGAATCTTGCCGAATTTCTGTGCTCTGTATATTTGAATTGGAGTCTGTGGATTTC
Organism: Arachis hypogaea; assembly: GCF_003086295.3. NCBI lineage: Eukaryota > Viridiplantae > Streptophyta > Magnoliopsida > Fabales > Fabaceae > Arachis > Arachis hypogaea. The sequence goes on from NC_092043.1 coordinate 44,955,740, forward strand.
TTTGAGAGCTGCTCAAGGTCGGCATCAACAGCAAAACTAAAAAATATATTGTTGTGTACATACCTATTTCCAAACGTTTGTCAAAAGACACTGATTAGGCAAAACAACTTACCATGAACCTTTAACTTTGATGGAAGAAGAAAAAAAAAAGCACAGCTGATAATAAGAAATGACTGGTTACAACAATAACAATTTCTGTTCAAGTTGTAAACAAAAGAAAGGACTATTGCATTTTGTACCATATTTCTTTTAAGATATCTCAGAGCCATTTATGTCGGAAAATAGAGTAGATGTCCTTGATATATGTATTATGTTAGAATGTCAATGAATATCTCTTAGGACTAATTTTAATATTTAATATATATCATCATTTGATTACAATTTTCTTATTTGTTTAGAACTGAATTAGGGGTTTCTGTTTCCCTATTATTAGGATTAGTGACATGCCTCTTGTAAAACACATGACACAACAGAATCATGTCAGAATTTTTAGGGTCTTATATTTTTGTTTTTGTGCTCCAACCTAAACCCACAATCAATAAGGACCATTAATTTCAGAAGGGAAATCTATGAGAAAGGATAAAGAAATTGTAAAAAGTGAACAATATGTTAAACACATTTAATAGAATTAAGACAGTAGCTCCCACTAACATGTGAAAGCATTCCGGGTCACTTGGGTTTATTGGAGGAATGCATCCGTTGATCACTCCAATAGCACCATTAGTTGCTGCATCAACAAAGTCTGACGTCACCTTGTAACGTGCTCTATCCCTTATCATCCTGCAGTAATGCATAACTCACACAAGCAGCAAAGATAAACAAGTCATCACCAACAGAGAGAAAAAAAACACTAGAAAAATCATACTTATAAAAGACAATGGGTTATTGGGAGTAAAGATTTATAAAATTTAAAATTAAAATAAATAAAAAATAAAAAAGAGGCTACCTCTCCTGAAGAGTTGTATGAGGAAATTCTCGACAAGATTGCAGCTCCTCGTTCCAATCCCTTTGCATGCCCATTGGTTCACTTCCATATAAAAGGGTCAATGAATTCTCAGCCCTGGCCGGATCACGAGTGTGATCTGTCAACAAAAGAAACGCCATTACAAAAACATCAAGATAGCATTCTCATGTACACCTCTCATAGTACTAAACTGTAGCAATGTGCCGAGAAGTAATAAATAAATATAGTACACTAGAGAGAGAGAGAGCCATCAACCAAGGAAATTAAAATGAAATTACATGTCATTGATGGTTAACTTCACAGTCAAATAAGTGAGAATAATTATGAAATATTCCATCTAATAACTTAAACCAACCCAAGTTTCCTACTTGCCTTCCATCAACAACAAATGAATTTTAAATCATATTAAAGTTGGATATGTGTATCAAATATTACTCCAAAAAACTACCAGGATAGACTAAAATCTTCAAAATAGACTTCTGTTCAACAGTAGTGTCATGCATTAAATTAATAAAAAACAATAGTGACATATCTTCCTAGGCAAACTATTTCATGGAGCTTCCCATGAATAATTTGAGGAATGAGTGATGGAAAAATTGTAAATACATGAAATAAGCATGTTGGCAAAATCATGAACAATAAAACTTGTCCCGGGGAAAATTTTGAATTATTTGTGACACCTCTATGGAATAGTTTGCCATCTTCAATCCGTCTTCCTTAGCATCCTCCTAGTTTCCAAATGAGATAGATTTTGAAGTTTTTTACGTTCTCAAGATATTATATGCATTTGACTTTTTACCTTGTTTAGAAATTAGGAGGATGAATTAGAAGTGTATTTTTTGTGTTTTTATTTATTTATTTATTTATTTTTTTTGGGGTGGGGGGGGGGGGGTGTTCTGGAAAAGGATAAGGCATAATACCGTTTTTTTCCCCCTAGGGTTAGTGTTTGCCATATATTTGGTCTAACTCATGAACTTTGGAGGACTTCTCCTCTTGGTCATGTTGATAGATTGGAAAGCAATACTTTATAGATAGCTCTACTTTTGGTTGTTTTTTGCTATTGTACAGAGGATCTCTTATCCTCCTTATCCTTGTAATATTCTTCTATCAGTCTTAAATCTTAATGATATTCTTATTTTATCAAAAAGAACATGGAAAACCAGCCCAATTATCCCAACTAGAGAAGCAGACGTTACTATAACTGACATAAACAATTGAAGATATAACATTGATTAAACACTAGAATTTGAGCTCACCGGGAACTGGGTATAACCCAAGCCACGAATTAGGTGGCAGCAAGGACTGCAAATTTTCAAAGGGATGATATGCCCGTCTTCGATCCAAAATTTCACGGAAAGCTTCAAATTACAAGAAAGGGAACAAGTATTATTTATTAAGTCGCACATTTGATAAACTTGCATCAAAGGCCTTTCTTACAACTCATTACCTTTCTTGAACTTGGGGCTAATCTTTTGTAAGAGAGCAATAAGAGTTGTTGCTTCCCATGTAGCTTTACTTGGCTTCCAGTCAAAATTGTTTGCTGTGCTTGAGTTGACATAAAACACCCTTGTAGTTCCCGTTATACAAAATGCATTACCCTCCAATGTTACCACATCCAAATAAATCAAGTCTCCAACAAGCCTGAAAATCATAGAAGCCTAACTTAAAATGCCTACCTAAAACAAGGAGGTGAAATCCTATTAAGTGAAGAGATTTCGGGTTACCTTCTATAGCTTGGAGGAGGATTGAAGGATGAAAACACTATGCTCTCCACACACTTGACATCTTTCAATGGGGACGGTAGTAAATTACCCAATGAACCAGAAGGATCCTCCATAAAACCAAGCCCGTCAAGGTCTCGAACTTCAGTTTTTGAAGAGTCTGATACTTCAAGAAATGCAGAGGCGGACTTGTAACGATATATTTCAGAGATGAGGTAGAAAATAGTACAAAATATCAATTAGGACAGAAAAATCCAATGAAGACAATACAACTATCATATACCTCTGGAGTTTGCAGCTCTATTTTGTAATGTTTCATTCTGCTTTGCAATTACGGATGAGAATGAAGCACGGACATTAGAAAGAGAAAACACATCTCTAGTTCGGTGAACATGAGCCCTTATTGATCTATCATCATACATTGCTGCAAAAAGCATTTTTTCCACAATACAGCACCGTACTGTTAAACAAATGTCTAAATTAATTCATTGCTTCAAAAACCCTAAGTCCGTTGAAAGTTACCAGGAACCACTTCCAATGAGCAGCCACCAGTAGTAATATCAGCCACATCCGAAAGTTCATTGTAATCCTCCAGGTGATGAGAGGATCCATCTTTTGTGTGTAAGATCAGGTCATAACATGTGATGAAGCCCATCTCTGGAGAATCAAGAAGGAACTGCCTTACATCAATGATGCTGTCTCCCGGGTTCAACTACGGATCAATTAAACAAAAAATCAGAACATTCTTTTCAAGATAGGTAACAGAAAAATCATATGCAGCTAGCATGTGAAACCCCACAAGTTAATGGTATCAAACAAATAAACAGTTACCAACAGCAAAATCAAACATATGCATAATTAAACCTCTGGTTCAACTGTGAGCCATTTAAAGTTTAAACAACATCCTGGAACAGACTTTTCAAGATAGGTAATCAACAGTTCAACACATCATGCGGCTAACATGTAAACCCCACACTATAAATACATCAAATGGAATCAACCATTATAAATGCAGAATCAAACACATGCAAAATTAAACCTCTGGGCTCAACTGCGAAGCAAGTAAACAACACTCAGAACACTTCTTTCAACATAGATTATCAAAACATCATGTCGCTACAGTAACCTCAAAAAATAAATAGCAGCAAATCAAATCAACTATTACAAACGCAGCAAACATATCCATAATGAAGCATCTGAAACAACAACGTAAACAGAACCTCAATGAAAAATTAACTCACTTGTACTTCAAGCTTTTCCCCGGTTAGTGTTTTGACAGGGACGGCGTAAAGATTATCCTCACCTGCACAGAACACTTAAACTTCACAATTAAACCCTTAAGAATCCATTTTTTTAACTATTCACTTAAAAAAAACACAATTAATATCACGGCTTCTAAATTGAAAATGATGCATAGCAATAAAAAAATCAAGAAAAAAAAAGGTTGACCTTGCATTAGTTGTGCCTCTGAATTATGTGTTACTTCCTCCTTCACGTTCTGAGGATTAGAACTAAATGCAGATTCAGTTTCAGCCGCAATTGAATCAGGTTTTCCATTTTCATTTTCCGAGTTTGCTATTGCAGCATTATTATCCTTTGCAGGAACGTGCTTCAAGGAATTTGAAACGTCATCGGAAACAGTATTATTATTAACATTACCATTCGTAATACTACCGTTACTGTTATTATGATTACTGGTTCCTTTTCTGCTCCTTCCCTTGCTTGATTTTCCAGCCATATTTCTCCTGAGAAAAAAAGATAAAAACATCAATGTCGAAGAGATTAAAAAAAATAAAACAGTGCGTTGAGAGAAAGAGAGAGAGAGCGATGTGAGTGTTTACCAGAGCGAGCGAATGAATGAAAGAAATGTGAAATGTGAAATGTGAAAAATGAAAGGAAGAAGGGAAATAGTTGGTTTTTTAGAGAAGAAAAAGAAGCATGATTTATATAAAGAGGGAGAGCAGGGTTTTAGGAGAAGGGCGAGGTTTTTAGTTAGAAAAGAGGAAGGGTGACACTTTTTAGTTGTGAATAGTGCGGCCAACAAGGAGGTATCAATACTTTTCCATTTCCACTTCTTTTGTTGGTGGGCTCGCTTTGGGCTTCTCTGGATGCAATTCCATTTCATCATTGCTTATTCCAATGCTTTAAATTTTTTTCTATGAAAATAAAAAAATATTTTTTTTTTCTATACAGAGTAAACTACTAAAAATGTTACTAAATTGTTAAATTGTTCACGAACTAATTTTAAAACTTGTTAATGAGAAAATATTCTCAAGATACTTTTGAGAGACATTTTTGTGAAGATTTTTCTATTTTTTATTTTAAATCAAAATTTTTACTAATTTTTTATATGTCTATTGATAACTAATTTTTTATTTTCAACCAAACTATTTTGGCAGCCGATTCTCATGTAATTCGATCGAACGGCTAGTTCAGTCAGATTCTTAAAACTATGGTAGCAATATATAGAGTTTAAAATTAAATTAAAATTTTTATATTAAGATGGTATTTTTTCAAATACTTCTATATAAATAATATTAGTGGTTGAATTTACAAACATTTTTTTGTAATTTATGAGTCAAATTTTTGAATTCTCTTATTCTTATGTTAAAACTTATATGGACAACAAGACAAGTACAATCTAACATGATAAAATTTGTCTTTAAAATTTTTTTATTTTATGGTAAAAGATACTATTATAAATAATTATCTTTGTTAAAATCTACTTTGAATAATTTTATTTGTTAGTGTTATATTCATTCTTAAATTAAAATAATATAACCAACATTGTTATCTATTAAAACTTTACATTTTATGATATGATTTTTAAACTTTTAAACTTATAGTCTTGTCATTATAAAAGCAATAAATTGTTCAATATTCATCCACAACAGCTCTACAACACCAAAAGTAAATATTAGATTGTGTAAAGACAAACTATAACAACTTATGCCATTTAATAATTTTAGATCAAAGAGTTTTAACTAGCTCTTCATATTTCATTTATAGATACAAATTGAATCAAAATTAATATATATATATATATATATATATATATATATATATATATATATATATATTGTCTGTAGGGACGATAAACATTAAAGATAAGAGCCAATATATTTCTTACTTAAATTTTTTTTATATAAATATGTTGTCTAAAATATTTAGATAAGAAAAATTAATCAACTCATTAAATATCTAGTTTAAAATTAGTTGTGCTCTTCTTACATGGCCCTAAAATAGATAAAAAAAAATACTTATTATAATATATTTAAAATAAATGAACTGAAATTAAAGAAAAAAGATTTTTATTAAGTTATTATTTCATGTTTTGTCTTATTTTTTATTCTTTTAACCAGCTTTTTTTTAGTTTAATGTTGTATTTATAGTGGTCCAAGAATATGATTTATCAGTGTGAAGAGGCAGCCATCAATTGCAATTTTTTTTTTAATTTGTAATCTTTGATGCTTTTGATGATGAAAATGAGCATATGAACAGCCTAATTTCATTTTTGTATTGTGTCTACACGAAGAATGAGTGGCATATGAACAGAAAAAATTTTGTTTATTGTTGGCAACAAAAATCATTTTTGGATGAAAAAGATGAATATCCTCTTGAATTTGAACTGATTTTCTGACTCATCAACACTAGTAATGGCAATTTTTCCTAGCGGGACGGGTATCTGCAAGAATTTATCCGCAAGGAGACGGGGCTGGGGACATTTTTTCATTCGCAGGGGGTGGGGACGAAAATCCGCGAAATAAATAGGGCGGGGGCAAGGAGCAAGGTCCCTGCTCCGTGGAGACCCATCTAATACCCTCATATACAAAATGACCAAAATATCCCTAATATATATATTAGTTCTAAAACCCAAATTCCTAACCATCTCCTTTCTACCGTCTGTCACTCACTCACTCTCCTCTCAAAACTCAGATTCTCCTTCTCCCTCTCCGTTCCTCCTCCATGCTCACCGTTGTTCATCGCCATCATCCACTCTTATTGCCTTCACGGTTTCACTTCTCACACTCAAGGTTACTGTCTCATTACCATCGTCCACTCTCGCTGCATTCAAATTGGAAGCATGAATATGAATGTTTTTATGGTTCAAGTAATTTTTTGTGTTTGATTGATTTGGTTTGGGTATAGATTATGAACTTATGAGTTATGATTAAATATTGTTGGTGATGAAGATTGTGATTGTAATGATAATACACCATACTGCGTGTCCAGTATATTTTTGTACAAATGAAATGAATATGCCAATTTTTTAAGGAACTTACACGACACATTCAAGGCTGAGATTTGTCTCATAACATCAAATTCCAATAATTTTTCGACAATATTTTTTGTGTCATTGCTCATCTTGCTAAACAAATCATAAATAAATTTTGTGGAGTACCTCAAATCAGAGTTTTTTTTAAATAAATGAAAATTATGTTTCATAACTATATTTATAAAATAGAAATGGATTGTTCTAACATATATGCTTACTTGATATTTTGGTCATTTTTTCTTTGTGATGCTCTTCTCAGCAATTCTCTTGACTGTCATTTTTTCTATAAAGAATAAAAAAATAGGTTAATGAGTAACAACAACATCAAGTGCACCTTAATTCACATAAAATGCACTGAAAATTACATCAAATGCACCGAAAGTATTTATTTATTACATCACACAATCTCAGTTCAAAAGACATGTAAATAAATCAAACATGCACAAAATAATATCAGAAGCACTACAACAACATTATTTTATGGGATAGTTGCAGTAATTCCATGAACAAATCCATCAAACATAGACAAAAAATACATGCAAATCACTTAAACATGCACAAAATGACACTAAAAATACTAAAACAATATTTTGTTACTTAGTTAGAACAAAAAGTGGACAACAATACAAATTGCACTTCTATTCAGGCAAAATGCATCGAAAATTGTTACTATTACTACATACAAACACTCAAACATGCATAAAAACACATTTAAATTCCTCAAACACATGTAAATATAGGTTAAAATATAAAAAAACACTACAATAATATTTTTACACTCACTTAACACAGTTTTCAACCAAATAAACAATATATGAGAACAGTAATATCTACTTTAATGCAAAAACACAAAATGAATCTATTAAATAAACGAAAATATGACTATCTAGTGTTTCAAGATTGAAATGCAAAAGAGAAAAATGAAAAAAAATGGACAATCAATAAACAGTACCTTCAATAATCTTTTATATTATGTTTCTGTGTTTCTTGGTGAAGATTTCGAATGTAGCTTTGAAATTTTTTCGAGTTTTTGCAAAGATTTTAAGAGATTATTTAGAGATTTTGAGCTATGTTTAAATAAGTTTGTTTCAGTTTTGACTTTTGATTGAGAGAGATGAAATATTTTTCATATTAACCTTTGTGCTACTGAACATTTGAACAGACGCGCGTTTATACGTTCTTTAATCTGATGTTAGTTTTTGTTAAATTTGGCCCAACTTAATTAGACTTAAATGATAAAAAAAACTGTATATATAATATAACTGTTTAAAAATAGTATAGTAAAAAAATGTTAAAAGATAAAGAAACTAATTTATCTAATATTATAAAAATATAGGAACAATTTGTCAAATTGTTTGATTAGAAACTAATTGATCTAATACAAATTAATTCTGAGACCAATTTAAAATCACTCTTATTTTATTGATGCATTTCTTCTATTTACTTAAATAGCGTTTTGTGTATATGAAATGAGTTCTTTTTATTTATTCATCTATTCTATTAACCTAAGTTACTTTTTTTTCCAAGAGTAAATAAATTAATCCAGTTCAATATATATTATATGTTTCCAGTCGTTCGTTTTAAAAGCATCCAATTCCAAACCAGAGTGCAGCTTTATAAAATTGAATTCTCTCTTGTTTTTTTCTTATTTGAGAATATAAAATATAATTTTTTATTATATATTATTTTATAGATAAAATTAAAAAATATATAAAATAAAAAATTATATTTTATATTGTCTATTAAAAAAATTAAAAAATTAATCGGCATTTAATTTTAAAAAAAATATAAGACAAGACATGAGAACAAAATATAAAGAATAGAAACAAAAAAATTAATAATTTTATATTTTATTTAATAATAAATTAAAATAAATTATAAAAATGTAATTAATTTTTTATTCAAAAAATAAAAAATATAATAATAAAAAATATAATTATTCAAAAATAATAAAAATAATAAAAATAAAAAATAAATTATATCTTTTATTAATATTTTTATATTTTTAATGAATATAAAATATATTAATTAAATAGTTTTAAATAAAATATTTTTATTTATATCTTATTTATTAAATACAATTTTATGGTTCTGTATTGGGGAGATATACATGATTATGACGACTTTCAATTTTTTGTTTTAGTGGGAAGAAATCGGACTCAGAATTTTTTGGTAGTACACAAATCAAACCCAAGATTTTCTGTCAGTACATAAATCGGACCTAAAATTTACATAAATCGAACCCAGAATTTTTTGCCACTCTATCACTACACAAATTATACTCAGAATTTTCTGCCAATACACAAATAAAATTCAAAATTGTCAGTACCTCTAATCGAACGGTCCAATTTATCTTACACAATTCTCATACCCTAAAAAAACACTATATACCTTCATAACTCTATTGTACACTAACTCTCCCTCCATATTAAAATTAAAAAGTTCAGTATTTGCATGTAAACAAAAGCAGTTACGCATACGAACTGTATATACACACGCAAGTGGGTAGTGGGTAGCTTCCTTGTTTTTTACTTTTTGGGTAGTGTGGGGCCCAAATAATAAGAAAAGAGTTGAACATTGTATGGCCATTGCACAGTCATCAAGACCCGCCACGCCCCTATAAGTAAAGCACAATGAAAAACAAGCGGAGATCCAAAACCCCACTCAATCTCCCGCCTTTTCAACACTCACAATTCACTAATTCACAAATCCCACGACACGCAAAGCAATGGACCTTCCTGTCGTAGATCTCTCTCCGTACCTCGCCGCCTCGCCCGCCCAACTCAGTCCCGAACTCACCGCCCTGTGCGGCGAAGTGAGCCGGAGCCTGAGGGAGACGGGAGCGCTTCTTGTGAAGGATCCACGGTGTTCCATTGAAGACAATGATCGCTTCATAGACATGATGGAGAGATACTTTCAGAGCCCTCAGGATTTCAAGCAGCGTCACGAGCGCCCCTACTTGCATTACCAGGTAATGCTCCCTACGATGAAGAATTTTTTTTGGGAAGAGAATGAAGACTAGTGTATAATCTATCTTCAAATATTAATAAAAATAAAATGATATATTTTTATAAATAGGTATTTAATTATCTATCAAAGAGAACTTTTATTCTCTTCAACATTTTTTCTCTCTGCCATAGCATGCAACTTTTTTTTTTAAGTTTAATTTTTAATTCTAAGGTTAAATGATCAATTTGGCACAAAAGATTTTCACTTTGATATTAGTGAAAAAAGTTTAGGGTTTAGACGGTCATGCAATCAGATTCATGAATTTTTTAGTGGTTTTGAAAATAGGTAATTTATGGTGATTTGGTATGCGGAAAACTCTCTTTTACTTAATGTATGGAAATTAAATTCGTTAAAGAAATTTGCCCTGACCACCAAAATATTAAAAGATGTTTGATGTTTGTTAAAATGCATTGACCGTCATCTTTTGTGGAATAAACCCTCCAGAGATTTCAATACTTTTGTATGTGAATGTTTGATAATTTGTTATTGCGTGTGAGCAATTGTAGTTGTAAAGTGTCTGGCACTTCTCAAAAATGAAAATTCCTTGCGTGATCCTTCAGAATTTTGAAAAATTCCTTGCTTAGCTATGCTGCATGCTAACCTCTGAACTAGACAAGATATGATAAATATTTGTAATTTTAGAGGATGATGTTAGAAGCTTTCTAATTGGCTAACATGACTGATGCTATTTAATATTTTTGTTACTTTTCAAGTATGAGTTTATTGTTGTAGTAGCAAGCATTGTGCTGCTAACTTTCTGATAGTTGACTTAAGGTTGGAGAAAATAGGATTCATACACTGCCTCAATTTTGTTTGCTTTTCTTTTCTTATTGTCGTCTGATAGTTTTGAATTTTGATGGCAAAGAGAATATACCCTGGATGCATGATAATCATGAACACTTTTTACAAATGGATTTGTTAGGTTGGGGTTACACCGGAAAAAGTAGAGGTTCCAAGAAGCTTGGTCGATGAAGAAATGCAAGAAAAACTGAAAGCAATGCCTAAAGAATACCAGCCACATGCTCCTGTTGGGCCTGATCTCAAATGGAGATACTTTTGGAGAATTGGTCCTCGACCATCAAATACCCGTTTTAAGGTCTCATGTCTGTCATTTCTTTCCCATAAAAGCTATGTGTTGTTAGCTTTTATTCTTTGTTCCTAATGCTATATGAATTTTGCAGGAACTCAATGCTGAGCCTGTCATACCTGAAGGTTTCTCTGAATGGAAAGAAACCATGGATTCCTGGGGAAACAAAATGATAGCAGCAATTGAAGTGAGTTGTTTAAGTGTTCTTTCATACTATTTCTCACGTGAGCTATCTAAATTTTGATATTTCTATCTTAGGTGGTTGCTGAAATGGCAGCTATTGGGTTTGGTCTTCAGAAGGATGCATTCACTTCTCTTATGAAGCTGGTGAGTATGTTTGACAATTAGCGAACCCTTTTCTGCACACTTCCCAATAAATTGCTTCCTGGTGGGTCTTTTTTCTTTTGGCCTGTTAGATGAACAATTGACAACAACACTAGACAACGCATTAAAAGCAAAATTAAGTAAAATGAGTTGATAAAAGAATTATTTGTCATACAAGAAATAATGTTGAATGCCAACTAGTAAGAATAAAGATTATCGAATCAACACTTCACTTGCAATTACACATCCTCAAGTTTCAAAATGCTCCCTTATTTTAGCAGTCTTCTACTGTAAGAGTTGCAAGCAAAGCATACTTTGATATTTATCCACTATTATCTGTAGTTATCTATCATACAAAAGATGCAAGATGTACTTATTTCCAAAGATTAAGTTGTCGTACTTTCCCACTACAATGACATTTGTAATTCAACAAGATTGAGACTTATGCTTTGATCTGGGAAAGAAAAATGCAAAGAAAGGCACATAGACCTTTGTTTAACCTCCAGAATGAGCTGGATGGTTTTCTTGTGGGCATAGATATATTTTCGAATTGTTTCATAATCGAATGATTCCTGCTTGGCAGTTTTTGAACTCTCAAACTCAGCAATGACTTCATCTTTTTCTAATTTGTTTTTTACAATTATCTGTGATTTCTATTCACTGAAATCTCTTGTATTGTCATGTACCAGGGACCCCATTTGTTAGCTCCCACAGGGAGTGATCTTCAAAAATATGGTCAAGAAGGAACGGTTCTTGCAGGATATCACTATGACCTTAACTTCCTAACAATACATGGTAAAAGTAGGTTTCCTGGTTTGAATATCTGGTTAAAAAATGGACAAAAGGTTGAAGTGAAGGTTCCATTAGGATGTCTCCTTATTCAGACAGGAAAGCAGGTATTTTTAAAATCACCTGAATCTACTGGTATTTCAATGGAAAGAATTCAAAGTTTATATTGCAACAAGAAACATTTACTTAGCCAACTTACATATTCTTGAACTATTTAATTTACTTGACTCAATTAACAGCTATATTCTATCACATCATAGAATGAGTATCTAAACTTTGGTTCTTACCAATGAGGAGTTGAGGACCCTAAGGCCCCTTGTTACGGTTAATATCCTTTTTGTTTTTGATACATTGAAAGCTTCTAAAAGTTTAATTTTCAATAAAATCTTATCAATTTTTGTAACCTTGAAAAGGGCGCTAAAGAAACTTGTTAGCAAAGTCCTTAAATTTTATATTGTTTTAGCCTCTAATTGTATTCTTGTTGCTTCTTGTGAGCACAAGCATTTACACAATTTTACATCACTCCATGATGAATGATATTGACTCTTGACATTATCAATGGCCTTTTCCACGTGACATCAAATTTCAGATAGAGTGGTTAACTGGAGGGGACTGCATAGCTGGCATGCATGAGGTAGTAGTCACAAATAGAACTGTTGAAGCAATCAGAACAGCAGAAGAGCAAAAACGTAGCTTATGGAGAGTCTCTTCAACGGTGAGTGAGGATAGAAAGATGAAATCTTTGATTGTAAGAGCTCATTGAAAAAAGAATTTGATGTAGGTTATATTGACTTGTAACATTTTTCTCTGGTACATGTAGTTGTTTGCCCACATAGCTTCTGATGCAGTTCTGAAGCCATTGGGACATTTTGTGGAATCGCCATTGGCAAGCAAATATCCACCACTTTGTGCAGGAGAGTATGTTGAACAAGAGCTTGCAGTGATCAATCTTAAGGGACAAAAATGACAGCTTTTCATGTTCGACAATTGTAATAATTTCATAATTAAATTGGGATAAATTATGATTGGTACAGATTATGGTTTCATTGTCTCGAGGAAAAACTATTTGTGGTTCCAATGCAACTAAATTATTTCAATACATAAAATTTCTTTTATATTTCAGCTTTTCGTCACCCTAAAGCATACAGTAAGTACAAAGTCATCAGGAAAGAGAAGTGCTATGAAAATGCACGCAATTCAAAGTGCAAAAGCAAAATGGTAGTATCCAATGAATTATGGCTCAAATGACCAAACACCCACATAGTTTCCTTGTACTAATCTAAGAGGTGGCGGACCCTATTTTTGGTTAAAAAAAAATGGTAGTAAATGTAAAAATAAGGAGAAAAGAGGGGAATTTGTAATTTTGCCATTTATATCTTCCCATCGGAAAATACATAGAATACAAGCAAGTACAGCGTGGCTTCCAGCTACCCTTTCTTCTCCTTCTCTTCAGTTCAGACTTCAGAGAGCTGCCTCCTGAAACCCTAGCTTCTCCACCACCGCTGCAAGGACTGCCACCGTCCGTCGAGCTCAGGCACCACCTTCCTCGTCTGGTCATCCGCCCTTCTTCATTCAACAATCGCACCCCCTTCCTCGAGCTCGGCATCAGTCCCTGGTCTTCGTCTGCTCCGTCGCGCTCAAGCACCACCATCTTCGTCTGGTCGTGGTGCTTGAAGTTTCCAACCCACCAATAGCAACATCTTCCTCGAGCTCGGTGCGTTGGAGTCTGCTTTTCGTTTGTCAGCCGCAGCTTCTTCCAATCCACCACCGTCGTGCTCGTCGCCTGCCCTCCGTCTTCGGTGCGCTTCTGCCCCTATGCTCAGACTGCTCAGAAGTCAGAACGAAGGTTTACAGTTCTGCTAGTGCTACTTATATTGGTTTGTTTTTTTTTTGTTTGAGTTCTTTATTCGTCGATTTAGGATTCTGCTGCTGCTAGTGTTGTTCAGATTGAATTGTTGAATGATTATTGGTTAGCTCTGTTCATTGCTACTGTGTTGTGTTGGATTTTGTTGTGCTGCACTCTGTTTTGTTGCTTGAAAATAATTTAGCTGAACTTATGTTTGTTGCTACTCCTCATTGTTAATCTTTGAAAAAGTTTATTAATATTTGTTAAAGTTATGCTAAAAGTATGCTCATTGTTAATTTTTGGAGGAATTTTTAATCTTTGTTGAAAGAGGAGTGTTAAGGATCATCAATTAGTCATTATTAGAATTTTTATTAGCGTGAGATTTTATCCAATAATATGAAATTTATTTTTCTTTTGTTAATTAAATATTAGTCAAATTTTAATAAAAATGCTAATCCTTTAAACTTTCTCTCATTAAAATTATGCTGAAATGATGCTCATCGCTAATTTTTGAAAAAGTTTATTAATCTTTGTAAAAATTATACTGAAATTGTGTTCATTGTTATTGCTCATTGTTAATCTTTAATAAAGTTTATTAATCTTCATTCAAATTATGTTAAAACTTTGTTAATTTTTTATTTTTTTTTGTTATTTAACTTTTAAATTTGTATTTTAATAAAATTATAAAATTTTAGTTAATAATATTTTAAATTTAGATAATATTTTAAAATTTATATTAGATTATAATTATATTTTAATATATTTATTTATATTTTATTTATTGTTTTATTATAAAATAATTTTTTTAGTTGAAAACCATATTTAAATCAGTTGAATTAATAAATCAGTAATTAGAATGATTTGTAATAAATCAGTGATGAGAATGATTTGATGACCGATTACGTTTCAGAACCTTGGATACAACTCGAAACAATTAAAATTTTAATGGCCAATATGATGCTCGAAACAAATTTCGGGGTCACGTTGAGTATTACTTCACTGCTACTATTTTCTGAATCCGTTGGTACTTGGTACTGGTAACTGCAGTACAGAGCTTAAGTTGTGTGGCACTGTACAGAGTTGATGCTTCGGGAAACTGTGCTGCTCCAGACGGCGACGACGTAACCTGCATTCGACATCGTTGACTTGCACCACCGCACATGCTATCATTGGCCTGTTTCTCTCTCTTGTCTTGAAATTGGTTCCTGTTGATGACTTCCCATGGCGGCTATGGAGCTCAAGCACTGCCTCCTCCATTGCCTCAACTCCTTCAACCACCTCAGGACCGCCCACTGCCGCCTCCTCCGCCTCTACATCGACCACGATAACTACCTTCTCAACATCATCCTCCAGTATTCATTTTTCTTTCGCAACGCGCCCTACGCCAAACGCGTCTTCTCCCAATCCAAGAACCCTAACATATACCTCTTTAACACTATGATCCGTGGAACGGTCTCCAACGACTCCTTCGACGACGCCGTTCTGTTTTACAACTCAATGCGCAGCGCCGGGTTCTTGCCAGACAACTACACGTTCACTTTTGTACTCAAAGCGTGTGCCAGGCTGGCGGATTTTCCGTTTGGCGTCAAGCTCCATTCGCTTGTTGTGAAAATGGGATTCGATTGTGACGTGTTTGTCAAGACAAGTCTTGTTTGTTTGTATTCGAAATGTGGGTACTTAAAGGATGCACGGAAGGTGTTTGATGATATTCCTGAGAAGAATGTTGTTTCGTGGACCGCTATTATCTGTGGGTATATTGGGTGTGGCCTTCACAAGGAAGCAGTTGGTTTGTTTAGAGAGTTGTTAGAGGTGGGCGTCAAGCCGGATAATTTCACTCTCGTTCGGGTTTTGTATTCTTGTTCTCAGTTAGGGGACTTGGCCAGTGGAGAGTGGATTGATAAGTATATAACTGAGAGTGGTTTCCATAGGAATGTGTTTGTGTTGACTTCTTTGGTTGACATGTATGCCAAGTGCGGGAGCATGGAGAAGGCGCGGCAGGTTTTTGATGGAATGGTTGAGAGGGATATTGTTTGTTGGAGTGCCATGATTCAGGGCTATGCATCCAACGGGCTTCCTAAGGAAGCACTTGACTTGTTCTTTGAGATGCAGAGGGAGAATCTGAGGCCTGATTGCTATGCCATGGTGGGAGTTCTTTCTGCATGTGCGAGGTTGGGAGCACTGGAGTTGGGGAATTGGGCTAAGGGATTGTTGGATGCTGATGAGTTTTTGTCGAATCCTGTACTAGGCACTGCCTTGATTGACTTTTATGCTAAATGTGGAAGCATTGCACAAGCGGTGGATATTTTCAGAATGATGAAGGGAAAGGATCATGTGGTGTTCAACGCCATAATTTCTGGACTGGCTATGAACGGACATGTTCGGGCCACATTTGGGGTATTTGGACAAATGGAGAAGTATGGAATTCAGCCAGATGGGAATACTTTTGTTGGCTTACTTTGCGGATGTGTCCATGCTGGTTTGGTTAATGATGGTCGACGATATTTCGATAGCATGAGTCATGTCTTTTCTTTATGTCCTACTATCGAGCATTATGGATGCATGGTGGATCTTCTATCCCGTGCAGGCTTGTTGGTCGAAGCACATAATTTGATCAAGAGTATGCCAATGAAACCGAATACTATTGTTTTGGGGGCATTATTGGGAGGATGCAGGTTGCATCGTGATACTAAATTGGCAGAACCCGTGTTAAAGCAGCTGATTGAGTTAGAACCATGGAATTCAGGACATTATGTTCTCTTATCAAATATATATTCAGCAAGTCGTAGATGGGATGAAGCAGAAAAAGTTAGGTTAACGCTGAACGAGAAAGGAATGCAAAAATTACCTGGGTGTAGTTGGGTTGAAGTGGATGGGGTTGTTCATGAATTCCTTGTAGGAGATACTTCCCATCCTATGTCACAGAAGATATATGAGAAACTTGAAAGTTTGTTTAAGGAATTGAGAGAAGTCGGTTATAGTCCGACTACTGAGTTTGTGCTCTTTGATATAGAGGAAGAGGAGAAGGAGTACTTCCTTGGCTGTCATAGTGAGAAATTAGCCATTGCATTTGCCCTGATCAATACTGGGGCAAATGACATCATTCGTGTTGTTAAAAATCTACGCGTATGTGGTGATTGTCATGAGGCCATAAAACTCATTTCCAAAGTTACAGGGAGAGAGATAATCATTAGGGATAATAACAGATTCCATTGTTTCAGAGAAGGTTCATGTTCTTGTGGAGATTATTGGTAACATTTTGTGATGTAGACTAGTATAGAATCCGATCTCATTGTTTGCTGCACTTCAAAAGTTGACAAAAGAGTTTCTCTTGCATATGTTCAAATGTTCTGCTAAACCTCCATGAACATTTTGACGGAGGAAAATGAAACCTGAGACTCTTGCAGGGACGGACCTTCAAAATTATGGTCAAGAAGGAACTGTTCTTGCAGGATATCATTATGACGTTAACTTCATAACAATTCATAGTGAAAGCAGGTTTCCTGGTTTGAACATCTGGTTAAGAAATGGACAAAAGGTTGAAGCGAAGCTTTCATTACGATGCCTCCTTATTCAGACAGGAAAGCGGGTATTTTGAAAATCAGCTGAATCTGCTGGTAAAATTTCAACTTAAAGAATTAAAGCCAATTTTACCTGAATCAAGTAGTGAGCATCTATCTCAAGTTTTTATCAATTGTTAGATTGAATATTTAGACTTTGGGTTTTGCTAATGAGTAAGGGCACTTTTTAAGGCTTAATAAAAAGTATGTTTTTAAATCTTCAGTGCACTGAATGCATTGAAGTCTTCAAAATGTTAAAATCTTACTATTTTTTGAAACTTTTACAAGGGCCTTAAGGGCGCTTAATAGCAAGAACCCTTAAAATTTAAACTGTTGTAGGCTCTAGTTTTATCGTCATTGCCTCTTGTGAGAGCAAATAATTTGAAATCTTTCTATGATAAGTGTCTTGACATTACCAATGGCCTTTTCTGTCCCTTGTTTTTACTGTTCCAAAATATGGATACAGTGGTTAACCGAAGGGGACTGCATAGCTGGCGTGCATGATGTAATTGTCAAAAATGCTATTATTGATGCATTCAGAATAGCACAAGAGCAAAAATGTAGCTTATGGGGAGTCTCTTCAATGATGAGTGAGGATAGAAAGATGTAATCTTTAATAGGAATAAGCAAGATCTTAATGATCATGGCACTAGTCTCTCCATCTTTGCTTCATTACATTAAGTCTATCTTTGATATTCATATTGTTTTTGCTTTGTTACTCCTCACTGGCTTCGTGGATCGTTGGCTTTCTCCTCCTTTAGGTGCAATAAAGTTGAATGTTGATGGTTGTTTGTTTGGTGATGGTACCTCTTAACAGAATTGTTGGTGCAAATTGGGTGCTGGGATTTGTTGGGAGGACTTCCCATGCAGACATTGCTCCGGTTGAGCTTGCGGCAAAGAGTGGGCTGAGCTAACCTGAAAGCATGGCTTCCGTAATATTGTGCACGAGATGGATTTCTGGGAGGCTTTTTTCTTGCGCCAGTGTCACCGGGCAAATGGGTCCATATGCTCAGGGGCTGATTTTTGCAATTCATAGGCTTCTAAGGCGTGCTTGGCAGGTTTGTTGCGTCTTGATTTCTAGGAATGCAAACAAATGTGCCAATGCTTTAACTTGTGGTGGTGCAGCGCAAAGGAATGACCTCCAAATCGTTGCGTTTCCTCCAGCAGTGGTTACGCAACTTCTGCGAGTTGATGCTTATTTGTTTTAGCCTCTAGCTTTTCTTTGTTTCTACCTTCTATACTCTACCAAAATCAAGAGCTTAATGAAATTTACTTTGGTGAGGGTTATATTGACTTGTAACATTTGTCTGCCACATGTAATTATTTATACATAGCATAAGATGCAGTTCTGAAGACATTGGGACATCTTGTGGAATCGCTACAAGCAAACCAATTCTCACCACTTTGTCAAGCAGGAGAGCGTGCTAGCTTGCAGTGATCAATCTCATTGTAGTAAGTTTCATACATTATAGTGTACAAAACTTTTCAGAAAATATGTAAAAAACATTAAGAACCATGTAGTGAACTATTTATGATTCTTGCATACATCTTGCTATGCAATTCCTAATGTTTTGTCAATTAATAAGGTAATTACAAATGTTGTTATTCACATCATTTAAACCCTTTAACTGTTGGTAACCATGCCCCAATAGCATTTGATGTTAATCTCTTAGACTCTTACTAAGAGTCTAGGACTATACCTTGTAATAAGCATGACCTTTAGTTAGAACAGCTATAATGCATGACATTTAGTTATTTATCATGTATAAATTCAAAATGTCTAATTGATTGCTTTGCTAGTAATAGCAGGAAGGAAGCTCTTACTGATAGAAAGGGCTAGAGCAATTAAAGGATGAAGCTTTTTGAATCAAAGGTTCCCTGGTTCTTTCTGGTTTTGTGTTGCGTCACAATTTTGGGGGCAAAAGGCCAAAGTACACCTTGCACAAGCACTTTCTTCTCTGCCCTAGTGCAGCTCTTACCTTGCAGGACAGCAGTTGCTCCTTTCAGCCCCATCCCACCTTCCGATGACTGCTGTAATGCCGTCATGGCATTAGGTCAACCGTGTTTGTGTTTTCTTGTGAATGGCCCTCCGATATCTGGTGTAGACCGGAACATGGCTTTGCAGCTTCCAGAGAAGTGCGCTGCAAACTTCGAGCCATGTAAATTCCCTCTTTCTTGCACATGCATTCAGATACATTATCTAGATAATCAAATAATTAACTTATAAACAATTGTTATAAATCTTAATGAAAAAATTGGTGATAATGCTTCAAGTTTGAATGATTAACCCGTTATTTTTCTTCATCATGCAGGTGATATCATGAAGTGAAGAGGCTAGAGACTAGAGCAGATATGCATTTTTAGACTCGAGTATTTTTATTAGGCGCCACCTTTGTAGTGCTTCTCACAATAAGGTTGCATGGGATTATGTGATGAATGAAAATTAGGTTGAGTTCAATCCATGTTGCTGTATGGTTACATAGAGCATCATGTGAAAACATAAGTCCTTATCCATCATGCATGTTCTTTCACTATGATCATTCTAATATATATATCTCTTACTCCACTATAGCAGCCATGTTCTGTCTCATGGTTATAGTATGCCTTTTAAATGTAAAAAATTCAGACAAGATTTGGTTAGTCTACGCTCCTTTTGTTCTTAAATAAATGTTGGTTGGACATCTCTCTCTAATATATATATATATATATATATATATATATAACAAAAATGGCATTAAAACATTAATTTTTAACAGAAATGTTATTTTGACAAATGGATTTCATGAGCACCTAAATGATTTTTCCTGTGCAAGCGTTGTGTTGATCAAAAGTTTCCAAATGGCCCATGCAAATTTGCATGAGGGGAGTGTGTGCGAAACAATTTATCGATTTATACCCGATTATTATAAGGTACCTACTCAAATGAAAATACTAAAAGCATCTTCTTACGAAGATTCTTGTGTTAAAACTTAAAAGTGTATTTTGTTTATTTAGTCACATTTTAAAAAAATAACACTTTTGTAATACATCAAAATCAAATTATACAATTTATGATCTAATGGTAAAAAAGAAGTATTTTCATATGAAGACAATTATAAAATCTTCATGATAGTATCTACTTTATTACAAATTCTTTTCATATGAAGACAATTATAAAATTTTTATGATAGTATCCACCTTATTACAAATCCTTTTAAATAACGTTATAATTTCCATGGTCTCCGGTGTGGAGAGATAACACCAGCATGAGATCAGACAAAACCCTGTATAGAGTTACACCAGCATTCTTGAAATTTTTTGTATCAATTGCAATCGGTGAGATTCAAATTTCCAGACATCTAAATGAAGAAGAAGAGATTATGCTATTTGAGATATAGGGCTTGTTTGGATGAGCTTCTAAAAAAAGATCTTTTTTTGAGTTATCTTTTTTAAAAGATCTTATAGAGAAGTAAAAGTAATTTTATGTTTGGATATCTCATGTAAAAAGGTCTTTTTATCTATCAATTATGTTTGGGTATAACAATATAAAAGTACTTTTTTGTTTATTTATTACATGAAAAACATCTTTTTTTTAAGGAAAAAAAAAAGATCTTTTAAAAAAAGATGTAAATTACAGCTTCTCAAAAAAGATCTTTTTTTGATTTTACTAGTGCTTTTACTTCTACTACTAGAAATTTGCCAAACACGTTAAAAAATAAAAAAAGATCTTTTTTCATTGAAAAAAGATCTTTTTTTAACAAAATAATGGCGTCCAAACATACACATAATTTGTTGGCAATTTTAACTCCATCTAAATTGACCTATGAGTAATGAAAGAAAAGTTTGGGACAAAAAGTCCATTTTAAATTAGGCAAAATACTTTAATGTGTTTCTCATGGACCGTGTAAAAAATTTATCAATTTGTCAAAAACAAAAAAGTGACTTGAAAAATAACCCCATCTCTTCTATCACAGCATCACAGATTCGCACGGACCAATTTTAGGAATTTGTTTGCTTGATCTTAAATAAAAGAAAATGATAAATAAGTTCTTTATTTTTTTATAATAGAAGACAAATCTTTCACCAAATTAAAATACAATTCCTTGACTTTTATAAATAGGAGATACATAATTCCTCTCGTGACGGTTTAAATATGTTATAGAGGAATTTATATGTTTTCTATTTATAAAAGTTAAAAATCTATTTATAATTAAATTTAATAAAAAATTTATTTATTTTTGAGTTAAAAGATCAGAAACTTATTTATTATTTTTTTTAAATAAAAAGTATGTTTACAGTCTACAAAAGACGGGTTAATATTCAAATTCGTTCCTGAAAGAACACGCGATTTTCATTTTCGTCATTGAATGATTTTTTTAATCAAATTAGTCCTGAAAGATAAACTGTTAGTCAAATTAGTTCTTCCGTCAATTGGATAATGAAGTGTCACGTTAAGTGCTACGTGCATGATGACGTGCCACGTGGCACGCCACGTGACAGGTCTGCGACACATGACATGCCACGTGTCACTTGACATATAAAAAAGTTTTCTATTAGTCAAAATAGTCCTTGAAGTCCAGTTGTAAGTCATTTTCATCCATCAAATTTTAAAAATTAATCAAATTAGTCCTTATATAGTTTTTTTATAATATTAAATTTATAATATTTTTTTATACTACTAATTTTAATATTATTTTTTAAACCTTAATAAACAAAATTCTCTTTACATAAAATAATAAAAATAATTAAATTTTATAAAATTATTTTGTCATTTGTAATTTAAAATTTTACATTTTCAAATTATAATTTTTTATGTGAATTTTTTTTATTTAAATGAGTTTATCAAATTATTGTTGATTATATATTTAAAATTTTAATATTTTAAATTTTACTAAATAATATAGTAATTAGTTTAAATCTTTTAAATTTTTTAAAATTATAATTTTTATTATTATTTAATTTATATAGTAAAACTCAATAATTGAAAAATGGTTTATGGAATCACTTTTTAAATCTTAATATTCTAATATAATTTTTTAAATATTTCATTTAAAACAAAAGGAATTTTATTTTACGAAGCATATCTATTTATATAATGTACTAGTGCGGAGTAGCCTGTGTTATGCATAGGTATAATATTTACTATTTCATTTTATCTCATTGATTTGTGAAATTAAAAGAAAAATTATATAATCTATCTCAAACATATAAAACACACAAAAATTTATTATGATATTTGCACGTATTACGCTTAAGAAGCAATTCATTTATAAATAATAATTAACCAACAAATTTTCAATATTTTGTAAAGTTTGAAATTGAAGCAAAATTTATGGATCTTCTTGAATTTTGATTCTAGTATCACTACCATTACCTCCTATATATAAGTAATACCGTAATGGAAAAAAAGATGTAGTAGAAAAAAAAATAGTGGTATAACTTTGTTTAGGTTAACATACATAAATTTTGATTTTGAGCATATAACTTTGTTTAGGTTAATAAATACATACATTTCAATTTTGAGTATATATATTCTAGTAAAATATAGTAATGTAACAAAAAAGGTTTTAGAATAGAAAAGAATAAGAGTGATTTTGAGAAGAATTAAAAGAGAGAGATAATTTTATGAAGAAAAAATAAAAAAAATTATATAAATACTAGTTTGACTAATTTTTTAAATTTGAATGATGAAAATGACTTACGTTTGGACTTTCAATGATTATTTTGACTAATAAAAACCTTTTTTATATGTCAAGTCAACGTGGCATGCCATGTGTTACTGACCTGTCACGTGACGTGTCACGTCATCATACCACGTGGTACTTAACGTAACACGTCATCATCCAATTGATGGAAAAATTAATTTGACTAACAATTTATTTTCTAAAAACTAATTTGATTAACAAAATAATTCGAAAACAAAAATAAAGATCGCGTGATCTTTCATAAGACTAATTGAACAGAGATTTGTAAAATACATAGTCGTTTGCATTCCTTACCATTTTGTTGGCACCAACTCTCGTTAAAAATTAACATATTAATTTAGTGACAAATTTTTTTCATGCGTATTTAAAGGAATAATTATTTTGTTTTATTTATTTATATATACGTTATTATTATATATAATAATTAAGATAAAATTTTATAAATATTTGTAAATTTATTTTTTTTAATTTTATTTTATTTAAAATAGATATAAAAATTTAAATTTAAAATTTTTTTGTATAATTTTAATTGCTAAAATTTTTTTATTCTATTTTATATTCAATATTTTAAATTATTTTAAATTTATTTTTTTAACTTTTAATTTTAATTTTTATTATTTTTTTTATCATTTTCCATACGCATATCTATCATTTTTTTTTATCACAAATTATTATATTGGCTTGTTTTCTATTCCTTCTTTCTTTTTCTTATTTTCCTTTCACCTTCTCTTCTTCTATTGCGGTTAATCACTATCGTTAGGGCTACACACGGATTGGATCGGATATAACCTATAATTCTATCTTATATGTATTGCACTCATCGGATCAGATCGGATACAATATCCGCATTTTTTCAGGCCAGATTCGATCAGATCGGATCGGATATCGGATATATCAGCATAATTCAAAAAGACTGTTTTAAGATTCTATTTGGCTATTTTTACAAAAAAAATGTCAATAAAATCTATTTTTCATCTGGTTCAGCCTATTTACTCCTAAAATATTATCAATAAAAATTCTCTAGAGTAACAAAAAAAATAATAATAACACAAAATATAAGTTTAATTATTCTAAGTTGAAGTACAACATAAAAATTAAAAACAAGATATTATAAAATTCATAAAATAATTCACAAAAATTCATATCACATTAGGGTTTACTTTCTTAATTTATGCTATTTATATGAGACGTGTGGATATGTGGATCTGCAGATCGGTTTCGTGGATATTACGGCCAAATCCGCAATCCGATTTTACCATAGTGCAGATCGGATAATATCCTCAAAATTCAGATCGAATGTGGATAATTACCGCGGATATGCGGATATTATCCGATTCATGTGCAGCCCTAACTATCATGTATTAGGTTATAATTATTATACTCAAAAGTAAATACTACTTTAAAAATAAATAAATAAATAAATAAATAAATAATTTCATAACTCTTAACTAAATCATTTACACTCCTATAAATGTAATAAAGAAATAAATTTAACTTCTTTTATTATCTAATGCATACAAAGTTATATTTTTTATTTATGATAAAGTTAAAAATTAATGTTAACGACATTAATACATTTTTGGTTTAATAAAATTAAAATAAAACACAAAAAATAAGCATAAAAGCTAAAAAAATAGAGGCATTCAGAGAATAATAATGTGATTTTTATGTCATTATGCATAAAAACAGTATGATTTATTATAATATATTTTTTTGTATCACATCACAAAAAAAATAAAATTTATGTATGGTTTTTATTACTTATTTTAATTATCTATGATTTTTAGATTAAATTTTGGTGTTATTGAGTCATGCATTTTTAGACACAAAAATATCTATCGAGTTATTTTTTATTTTTTATAGGAATGTATCTATTAAATCATAACTTTAATAGTTAATATAAATTTTAAAAAATTGAATAAGTTCATATTTATTTTGGTTACATTTAAGAATGAATCATATGTTTTTTTATAATCAAGACTCAAGAGTCAAAAATTTTTTTCTATATCATTACAATGTTGAGAAGATTTTGTACGATAGTCTTATATATATTCAACAATTTAAAATAAATAAAAAATAAAATAATTAAATAAAAATTTTTATAAAAATTAACGGTAAAAAAATATTTGATCAAAAAATAATAAATTAAAACTTATATGATCCAAAAGTAGAAAAAAAAGGAAAAAAATATAAATG
Source organism: Arachis hypogaea (assembly GCF_003086295.3). NCBI lineage: Eukaryota > Viridiplantae > Streptophyta > Magnoliopsida > Fabales > Fabaceae > Arachis > Arachis hypogaea. The sequence continues at coordinate 44,981,193 of NC_092043.1, forward strand.
TTGATTAAAAAAAATTATAGTGTAATACTCTCTAGAATAAGGAAGAAAAGAACATGAGTGTAAGCTATGTGTAAAATAAAGAGGTAATCAAAATCATTAATGAAAAAAATTAATTGATAATTACAATTTTGATTAATTTTTAAGATTATAGTTATATTAATTATTATTTATTAATAGAATTAAGATGAGAAAGCGGAGATTGGACAATAAATTTATTTTTATATATTGTTATAAATATTTATTTACTACTTATTAACTCTCAACTATTCAAAAAAATAAAAACAAGCATGTGTTAAAATAAAATGAAAAATATAAAATTTAATTTATTTCAAGAAATATAGAATCTATAGGTGGTATACTGATTTTTTACGTCCATTATATCTAATAATTTGTGTCTTCTTATTTTTATTAATAATAAAACTTTTTAATATTTACATTAATCAAATAAACATTTTATTTTTTAGTTATTTCTAATGATACTCAATTAATAGTTAGGCTAATTCTCTTCCACAAAAATTATACCAAAATTTAATTTTTCTTAACATTTCTTTTCATGGCACGGACACTATACTAGTTAGGACTATATAAACCTGTTTTTGGTTAACAGAATATTTGATAAGAACGAAGAAGGATTAGTCATGCATTTTGAATTTCTTTGTTATTTGATTGTGTTTGAAGCCTTGAACTGATAATTTATTTAATAAATATTTTTTTTGTGTACTCTCAAGAGTACCATTTATATGGTCAGTTTTTATTAAAATTTTAAATATTTATTATTTTAATTAATTTTATAATTATTTTTTTATTACAAAACAAATATAAAAAGTTAGAGTGTTTCACTATTTATATACATTATGGGAGAATAAATATGTATTTAAAATAATAGTAAGACATTTATGTAAAATATTTTGTCAAATATTTTAAAAGTTTTTGTTACTTATTTAAATAATTTGAAATTGATATTAATTAAAATATTTTGTTCTGTATTATATAGAGCATTATTTATTTTGTTAATTTTTATTAAAATTTTAAATATTTATAAATTAAATTAATTTTATGATTATTATTTATTATGAAATTAATAAGGGGTGGTGGCGCAGTTGGTTAGCGTGTAGATTTTTTTATATATTTAAATTATTTAAAATTAAACATAGTTAAAATATTTTTATGTACTCTACAGAGTACTATTTTTATTGTTTGTTTTTGTTAAAATATTAAATATTTATTATTTAAATTAATTTTATAAAAATTATTTATTATAAAATAAATATAAGAGCCAAAATATTTCATAGTTAATGTACATGTAAAGAGAATATTGCAGGGAATATTAGTACAAAAAGGGTGATGAATCATGCAATAAAACAACACATCAAAATTGGTTTTTAGAATTTTCTGTAGTATAGTTTGAATATTCAGCAGCTTTTTATGGTAATAATTTGTGGGGTTGAGTCTTTTATTTTTAGTAAAAAAAATAAAGGGTAATGGCACAGTTGGCTAGCACGTAGGTCTCATAGCAGATTTGAATTTTCTATTTTTGATAAAAAAAAAATAAAGGATGGTGATTTAATTAGCTAGCACGTAGGTCTCATAACAAATATTTTATAACTCAAAATATTCAATTACTTCAAATTTATTTTATCAATGAGTTATAACTCAAAATATTCAATTAAAAAGTAGCAAATTCAGATAAAAAAAATATGTAAAATACTTTGTGAAATAATTTAATATATTTAAATTATTTAAAATTAAACATAGTTAAAATATTTTTTATGTACTCTACAGAGTACTATTTTTATTGTTTGTTTTTGTTAAAATATTAAATATTTATTATTTTAGCTAATTTTATAAAAATTATTTATAATAAAATAAATATAAGAGCCAAAATATTTCATAATTAATGTACATGTAAAGAGAATAAATATGTTTCCAAAATACTAATAAGATATTTATTTAAAATGATATAAAAAATATTTTAAATATATAACTAAAATAGAAACAAACAATATTCCTAAGTGAGGTGAATATTCACTTATCCTATTCAAGAATCATTGATACGTTGGTTGTTTCTAAAAATCTTAATTATAGTGTAAAATAAATAAAGAAGATATATAAAATAAAAGTGGGAGTAGAAAATACAAGTATTAATATTAGTCAATAATAATCTCATTATAATAGAAATAATTTATGTATCTATATTAAAAGAGAGAGAAGTATATAAGAGTATTATAGTAAAAAGAGAAGACAAAGAATGTTTTTATTGTTGTGTGTAATAGTCAGAGGCTTAAGCCTCTATTTATATATGTATATGAGGTAGTTTTTTCAACTTCATAGTAAACGTAGTTATCCTTGAAGCTATATTTCATGAAAAATGGGCATCCATGTAAGATGTGATAAAGTATCTTTATCACAACACTCTCCTTGATGACCATTTAAAATTATGTCTCGTTAAAACCTTACTCAAGAAAAATTCAATGGAAAAAAACCTTAGTGAAGAAAAAAGAGTACAAAATCCTTTGCATCTGCATAGCCAACTAATTGTGACTTGGATCCATAGGGATAAAACAATCTCATATCAACCGTTCTATGAAGATATCGAAAGATTTGTTTGACTCTATTCCAATGTCTTCTGGTTGGAGAGTAACTATATCTTGCTAGTAAATTCACAGCAAATGATACATTGAGTCGTGTATTATTAGCAAGATATATTAGTGCTTCAATGGCACTAAGATATGGTACTTCAGAACCAATGATATCTTTATTTTCTTCTTTAGGATGGAATTGATCCTTTTCCACATCCAAAGATCTTACGATCATTGGGGTACTCAAGGGATGTGACTTATCCGTATAAAATCTTTTCAAGATTTTTTTGTGTATGTCGTTTGATGAATAAAGATCCCATTTTTTATATGCTCGATCTGCAAGTCGAGACAAAATTTAGTCTTTCCAAAATCTTTCATCTCAAACTCTACTTTTAGAGTTTTTATAATTGTCGTAATCTCTTCAGGAGTTTCAATGATATTTAAATCATCAACGTACACAGCAATTATAATGAATCCAAATGCAGTTTTCTTTATGAAAACACACGGGCGTATATCATCATTCTTAAATCCGTTTTTGGCCAAATACTCAGTAAGACGATTATACCACATTCGTCCAGATTTCTTTAGACCATATAAAGATCTTTGCAATTTAACTAAGTATAACCCCTGCGAATATTCATTGGATGGTTTAGATATCTTCAGTCCTTCAGGAACTTTCATATAGATATCACGATCTAATGAGCCGTATAAATAGGCTGTTACCACATCCATTAAATGCATGTGTAATTTATGATATGCAGATAAACTGACCAAATAACGCAATGTTATCGCATCCACTACAGGAGAATACGTTTCTTCGTAATCTATACCGGGCCTTTGTGAAAAATCTTATGCCACAAGTCGGGCTTTGTAGCGCACAACTTCATTTTTCTCATTTTATTTTCTCACAAATACCCATCGGTATTCAACAGGTTTTACATCTTCTAGTGTACGAACTACAGGTCCAAAGACTTCACGTTTTGCAAGTGAGTCTAGTTCAGTCTTCATGGCTTCTTCCCATTTTGGCCAATCATTTTTTTGTCGACATTCTTCGATTGATTTTGGCTCAAGATCCTTACTTTCATGCATGATATTTAATGCCACATTATATGTAAATATTTCATTGACAATTATCTTATTTCGGTCCCATTTCTCTTTTGTAAAGACATAATTTATCGAGATCTCGTCATTTTTACAATTTTCAGGTACCTGAACATCTTCTGGCGTTAAAACTATATCAGAATTTTGGACAGCTGCATGTGTTTTTACTATGTCTTTGTCAACAGGAATAGTATTTACCTCTTTTCTCTTTCGAGGATTTTTGTCTTTGGAATCGACAGGCCTGCCACGCTTCTGGCGTGTATTTGCTTCGGTGTCAATTTGTCCAACTTGGACATCAATTCGAATTGGGACATTTTTCGCTGGTATATAAGACTTGGTTATTCTCTTTGTATCGAAAAGTGCATCAGGCAATTCATTTGCTATTCTTTGCAAATGTATAATCTTTTAAACTTTTAGTTCACATTGCCCTCATCGAGGATCTAAATGCATCAACGATGATGCATTCTAATTAAGTTCCTTTCAGGAAGCTTATTCTCCTCCCTAATGTTGAAAATTTTGATTCATCAAAATGATAATTTGAAATTAGGATTTAAATACATCTCTAGTTTGTATCTCAAGATACCTCACTATAGAGGGAGAATCATATCCAACATATATCCCAAATTTTCTTTGGAGTTCCATTTTGGTGCGATTAGGTGGTGCAATGGAAACATATATCGCGCACCCAAATATTCTTAAATGGGAAACATTTGGCTGCTAGCCAAAAACTAATTGCATAGGAGAGAACTGATGGTAACTTGTTGGCCTCAAACGAATAAATGTTGCGGCATATAAGATAGCATGCCCCCAAATCGAGGTTGGGAGATTTGTTCTCATAAGTAAGGGTCTAGCAATTAATTGGAGACGCTTAATAAGTGATTCTGCTAACCCATTTTGTGTGTAAACATAAGCTACTGAATGTTCAACACTTATTCCATTAGCCATACAATAAGCATCAAAAGCTTGGAAAGTAAATTCACCAGCATTATCAAGACGAATTGCTTTGATTGAATTTTCTAAAAATTGTGCTTTTAATCGAATAATTTGAGCCAGTAATCTCGCAAACGCCAGGTTGCGAGAAGACAATAAGCACACATGTGACCATCTCGAAGATGCGTCTATTAGGACCATAAAATATCTAAAAGATCTACATGATGGATGAATAGGTCCACATATATTGCCTTGAATCCTTTCTAGGAATTCAGGAGACTCAAATCCAATATTTACTGGTGATGGCCTTAAAATTAACTTCCCTTGAGAACATGCAGCACAACAAAATTCACTAGATTTAATAATTCTCCGTATCATGGTTGTTTTCGGATGACCCAATCGGTCGTGCCAAGTTATGAATTCATTTGGACTAGTAAACTTCTGGTTACAATGGCATGTGATTCAATTGCACTAATCTTGGTATAATATAACCCAGATGAAAGTGATGGTAATTTTTCTAATATAACTTTCTTATTTGAATCATGAGTTGTGATACATAAATATTCATGATTTTTCTCATTCATTGTCTCAACATGATATCCATTTTGGCGAATATCTTTGAAACTCAATAAGGTCCTCAGAGACTTAGTAGACAATAGTGCATTATTTATTAAGAATTTTGTTCCTCCGGGAAACAAAATTATAGCTCTTCCAGAGCCTTCAATCACATTGCCTGAGTCAATAATAGTATTAACATATTCTTCTTTTGGCACAATATGGGTAAAATATATATCACTTTTGAGAATGGTGTGCAAATTTGCGCTATCCCCAAGGCATACATTTTCATTATATATTCTTATTATTTTCTTCAAAGACAAATAATAATAATAAAATGAGTAGTATGGTCAGTTAAATTGAATACTTGATTGGAATTATTTTTTTAAGAAACACTGTACATAAAAATAATGTCATATACTAAAATTTTATTTTAAAATTTGACACATTTAATAATTTCAAAATTCATAAACATTAATATTTCATTATTTATATACATCACATTTGAAACTTAAATGAAACTTAACAATAAGTTCTTTACATTATTTATTTTACATAAATACTTAACAATCCCACATATTAAACTATTCCATCATTGATCAAATGACCAATATTTCCTTCAGAGTCCTCACAGAAGTTAGATACATCATAATGAGTGGTGGAATTTTTAACAACATCATTTGAAACGAAATTTGTCTCCTTTCCTTTGTCGTCTTTTTTTAAAAATGCTTGATAAAGATCGACTAGGTGTCTTGGTGTACGACAGATACGCGACCAATGACCCTTTCCACCACAACGGAAACACTTATCCTCTATTGATTTATTTTGCACATAATTTCTTTCTTTATCCCACTTTTGGTGAGATCCTCTCTTGTGAACATGATTTGTTTTTCTTCCATAATTTTTCTTATTACTAAAACCTTGTCATTTACTTTAGGAAATGGGGCGGCGCCAGCTGAGTGCGCTTCATGATTCTTTAAAAGTAATTCATTGTTGCGTTCAACAACAAGAAGGTAAGAAATTAACTCAGAATATTTTTTAAATCCTTTTTCTCGATACTACTGCTGCAGGAGCACATTCGAGGCATGGAAGGTCAAAAAAGTTTTCTCTAACATATCATTATCAGATATCTTTTCCCCACATAATTTCATTGTGAGGTGATTTGAAATATTGCAAAATTATATTCATTTATGGATTTAAAATCCTGCAGACGTAAGTGCGTCCATTCATATCGAGCTTGAGGAAATATCACCGTTTTTTATGATTATACCTTTCTTCAAGGTCTTTCCAAAGATCTGCAAGATCTTTTAATGTGAGATATTCATTTTTCAATCCTTTATCAAGATGACAACGAAGGAAAATCATGACTTTGACTTTATCCTTCTGGAATGCATTATTTTCAGCTTTAATGGTATCTCCAAGATTCATTGAATTAAGATGGATTTCAGCATCTAATATTCATGATAAATAATTGTTTCCAGATATATCAAGAGCATTAAATTCAAGATAAGAGAGTTTCGACATAATAAAAATTTGTTACCTGAGTCTTCCTAAAAATTTAATCAGAGTTTCGTACTGATAACGTATTGTAAAATAAATAAAGAAAATATATAAAATAAAAGTGGAAGTAGAAAACACAAGTATTAATATTAGCCAATAATAATCTCACTATAATAAGAATAATTTATGTATTTATATTAAAGGAGAGAGAAATGTTAGCATTGTATAAAAAGAGTATTATAATAAAAGAGGAAAGAAAAATGTTTTTATTGCTGTGTGTAATAGTTAGAGGCTTAAGCCTCTATTTATATACGTGAAATAGCTTTTTCAATTTCATATTAAATATAATCATCTTTAAGAACCTATATCTCATAGAAAATAAACATTCATATAGTCACCAAAAAAAATAAACATTCATATAAGATGTGATAAAGTATCTTTATCGCAACAAATTATGAATTTTCAAGCGTATATTTCCAAAACATGATCATTATAAATTTAAATATATTTGCATGAAGTTGTTCTTTAATTGCATCACGTATAATTCACTCACCCCATACAAAAATTAATCGCGTATGTCATTTAGTTAAAAGTCTTTGTTCCTATACTGCGTATTTAGTATTGGAACAGTAACATGTAAAAATAAAAAAAAGTTTAAAGACCACAAATTTATGAACTATCAAAAAATTAGTTTGAATCAAAATTTACAAACTAAAATTTTGATTAAAAATAAGTTATTGTTATAAATTTAAATATTTTTTATATTATTTTATTATTTCATGTTAAATATATATATAAGAATGTTAATTTTATATTTTTATATTCTTTTTTATAGTATTTTTTTAATATTTATTATTAATTTTATTGTTAATTTTTTTATTTAATTTACCTTTTCTAGTGGAATTAATAATTCTTAAAGTGAATTGTTCTTTGTGCCTCTCGTGAAAAAAGAAAACAAAGGGTAAAATTGATAATAAATAATTAAATTTTTTTCAACTAAAATTTCAATAAAAAGTGAACATATAAGCTAAAATTTGTAATTTCGCGTGAATCTGGTTTAGAGTGTGAAATCACGACTATGTTCAAAGGAAAAAAAAAGTAATCAAACCAAAAATTAAAGCATTATAGGTGTGTTTGGTGCGTATTTTTATTTTTTATTTTTAGTGTTTTTATTTTTTAAATTTTGTGAAAGAACAAATAAAAATAGTGAAAATAATAAAATTTTATTTTCTATTTTCACCTTCTGTTTTTATTTTTTTTGTTCATAAAATCAAAAAATAAAAAATATTAAAAATAAAAATAAAAATAAAAAATAAAAATACAAACCAAATACATTCTAAAATTTTTTAAACTTACTTTTCTTAATCCAAACGCTAAACCAAATACATTCTGAGTGGTTGAGAATTGAGGTGGGATAAAATTAGAATTGTGGTTGGAAATTTGGGAATAGGTTGAGTTGGAATGAATAGTTTGTGTTTAGATAATTTTTTAATTTGAATAATTTTATTTATCGGAATCTATTTTTTCATACATACAACATTATTTTCATTTTTTCGTGAATATATATAAACAACAATTTACTCTATTATCTTCTTTGACTTTTTTTTGTGTGTATAATAACTCTAGATTTTATCTTAACGGTGAATTGTTCGGTACAGAAGAGGTTATCTTTCTACATGTGTAAAAATACCGTATGTTCTATATAATTGTATGAAACGTGTTTTACTAAGGAGACAGAATCTGTCTTTGCTAAGTCTATATACAAGCATGTTATAATATGTTCACGTGATAAGGCTGATAACATATATACTATTAGTAATAATTATGTTAGCATAATTGTGGGCTTATAATTATTTTATTGAAAAATAAATAAATTTATGTTAAAAACTGTTAATATTTTTTTTACTGTTTATTTTTTTAATATTGATTTATGAAATTTTTGCCTTTTTAAATAATTTTTTTTGTCTTTTAAGTTTTAACTTTAATTCATGAGTAATCTACTCATTAAATTTTAAAGAAGCAAAAATCTCATAAATCAATATCAAAAGAATAAACCGTCAAAAAAATATTAACAATCTTTAACGTAAACTCATTTATTTGTCCAATAAAATAATTGTAAGCCGCTAACATAATTACTACTAATAATATATATGTTATCAGCCTTATCACGTGAATATACTATAACATGTCTGCATATAGACTTAGTAAAGATAGATTCTATCCCCTTAATAAAACACATGTCATACAGTTATAGAATACAACACATTTCTATACATATAGAAAGACAACTCCTTCTACACCAAAAAATTTACCTTATCTTAAAACCCCTCTACATAACCAATCAATGCGAACAAGAATTTATAGATGAACTAAATGAAAAAGAGAGAGGCCGAGATCACATAGAAAGAGAGTGACGTTTATTTATCTAAAATGAGAAAGAAAGAGTTACCTCCAGATTGAGATAATTTGAGAAAGGTTTAGAACTCATGTGTAGTATACTCTTACAAAGAAAGTAACTTCATTTGTGAATTGGTTGTTAAAGACCACTATGAGAAAAAAAAAAAAAAAAATCAGTCGGGAGAGAATGAGCTCAAAAGATAATGAACCCCTGGGTTATTTTATATGAAAGATTTAGATAGCTAAAAACCAAACAACTAACATTTCAAGTAAAGAGCCAAACCCATAGCTAATTGTCATCAAAACAAATTTTTTAAAACTAATTTCAGTAAATTAAGAATAAATTATTAAAATGGTATCTGAAATTTCACAATACTAACAAAAATAACTTTAAAAGATATTAACGAAAAATAATATTTTAAAATACTTAAAAATGTGACAAAACAACTAAATATTAAATATATATTTTAGAAAAAATACTTTACAAATCATATTTTAATACAACTTTTTGTAAATATCATTAGAAAAATAAGGATTTTTCATCCTTAAAAGTTGACAATTTTATGTAAAGTAATTTATTTTAAAAAAATTATTGTGAATGATAAAATTTTTTTGAAGAAAAAAAAAATTTAAAGATCAAGTTTTGTTCTAAATTTTTTTGTAAATCTTCTAAATATTTATTCAAATTATTGAAGAATATCTGTAAGGAGAAAAGGTTAAGGTGTATTAATAGTGTAGCTTGCTTATTCTCACTAGTATAACTCTATAAATATCATATATTCCCAATGTATGAGATGTACAGAATAATCACAATTTCAATACTCAGATAAAACACATTTCACTCTCTTCTTTCTGTACTACTCTTTTTCTCTGTCTTTCTTAGCATAAAGGAAACTGAGTATTGCTGAGCTCAGTTCATGATTCTGCAGCACTTCTACAACCAACTTGATGACAAGAACTTTATAACTTGGCAATAACATGCTCTCTTTGTCATCAAAGGCCAGAACCTTGAAGATCATAGCTCTCTTTGGCAATAACTTGATTACACTGCTCTTGATCAGCTCTATGTTGCTAATGGGTCAGATATTCCCATTCTCAAACATGGTTATTCTTATCTGCATAATCCTATCACTAATACTAATTTCATTCTTAAAAATCTTCTTCATGTTCTTGATATTGCAAAGAATCTTTTGAGTGTGTCTAAATTCTGCCTTGACAATAATTTATTTTTTGAGTTTCATGCATTCCATTACCTTATAAAATCTCAGGTGACAGAAGAAGTGCTAATGTTTTTCTTGCTACAAGTAAAGCTGGTCTTGAAATTTGGCATAGGCGTTTAGGACATCCATGAATTCAGATTGTTCAAGATGTAATCAAACAATGTAATTTGCCCTGCTTAAATAAAGCTGATTTTGTTCCCTTATTTTGTGAGCCTTGCTATTTAGGAAAAATGCATTCCCTTCCCTTTTCTGATTCATTAACTACATATAATGCTTCCTTGCAATTAGTTTTTGTTAATTTAAAGATGAAATCACCTTATGAGCTTCTTCACAATATCAAACCTGATTACTTGATGTTAAAAGTCTTTGGTTGTAGTTGTTTTCCTCACTTAAGACCCTACAACAAATCTAAATTGGAACTTAAATCTGATAAGTGCTCTTGGGTTATGCTCCACAATTTATGCTTACAATCTAAAGGTTTCAAATGTTTAAATTCTGATGGTAAGATTTTTATTGCATGCAATGTTATTTTTGATGAGCATATCTTTCCTTATTCTTCTGTTTGATGAAATTAGAGCAATGCTAGGGGGCCAGCAATTTTGGTATTTTGTAACCATCAATTGACCATCAATAGTATTTTTAATGGTGTGAGATTATATCCAATGGTAAGAAATCACTCACTTTTCTTTTGATGGTTAAGTGTTGGCCAGAAAACACAAAAGTTGCTAGCTCTCTAGACTTTTCCTTTTATAAAACATGATGAATCATCTACTATATTTGGCTTTCACAACACCAAATCTTATCTATCATTATTTGTTAAAACTGATAAATCATCTACTATATATATTCTTGCTTATGTGGATGATATTGTTATTACTGGAAACAACAATGATCATATTGAATTTTTAATTTCTCAACTGAACTCTTTGTTTTCATTAAAAGATCTTGGAGTATTACATTATCTCCTTGGTTTAGAGTTCAATTTTCTTCCTTCTGGTGATTTACATATCTCACAATCCAAGTATGTTAGTGGATCTATTACAATGTGCTACCATGCATAATTCAAATTCTATCCCTACTCCTATGTTACACACTACAAAATTGACACAACAATGTTCAGAATTCTTTGAAGATGCCACCTTCTATAGGTCCTTAGTTGGTGGATTACAGTATGCCACCCTTACTCACCCAGAAATTGCTTTCTCTGTGAATAGAGTAAGCCAATTCATGCACCAACCACAACAACAACATTGGCTAGCTGTCAAGAGAATTCTTCACTATCTCACCGGTATGACTCTATAAATACCATATATTCTCAATGTATCAGACACATTTCACCCTCTTCTCTCTGTACTACTCTTTTTCTCTATCTAAGGAAACTGAGCATTGCTGAGCTCAGTTTATGATTTTGCAGTACTTCTACAACCAAGTTCACACAAATACTGCTATAAAATTCGGTTCAAATTAATAAACCATTTGCTAAATACATAAGTTTTTTTTTTGTTACTTATAAAAAAATAAATATAATATTTATTGGTTACTTTTGTCATATTTGCAAATTATTCGAGAGTTGTTTTATTGAATACGTTTTTTTAGATATATTTTTGTCCGCGTCTGAATCTTTTGGATACCAATGTAATATTTGTTAATGTTGCAAGTGTGAAGAGTGTATGAAGTTAGTCCCATATAAAAAAAATAAGAAAGAGTGAAAATTTTATAAGATTAGAGACCTATTAACTTAATGTTTTAAAGTTTTGAGTTGAATATGATGTTTTTTCATTTTATGTTATCTCATTTGATATAATTTTATAAAAAAAAATTAATAAGATGTTTTTGTATTAATGTTTTGCATTTTTATGTAAATAACTAAAGATTTTTTTAAAAATAAAAATTTAAAGATTAAATTTTGGCTTCAACTTTTGTGTATATTTTGTAAAAAGTTATTCAAATATTTCTACAAAATTTTATATTAAATACACAAATAACTTATTAAATATAACGATTGTTTGTCATTTAAAATAAGTAATTTTTTTAGTGTTATTGTTATATTTTAAAATATTCTAAAAGTATTTTTATCATTATAAATTTAGAAGATACTTCTACTAGTGTGTTGATAATTGCAAAACACTTTTGGTGATTTACTCGAGTTAAATAAATATTCATACGAAAAGAAAATTAAAAAATGTCAAAGAATTCAACATACTTAACCTAATAATATATTAAAGAATCCTTTTGAAAAATAATAATTTTAAACAAGCCAATTGTGATTTTCCAAACTATGGCGGATTATTAAACTTTAGTCTACGGCAGTGTGAACGTGAAACCAATTATTAAAAAAAAAAAAAAAACAAGACTTTGGAATAAATGAAAGTCTTTTTTGAAAACTTTGACGGATTGGAGGAACACTTTTTCCCCATCTTCTTAGACTGCGATTTCATCAGTATAAGAAAATTTCCCCCTCACATGTGAAAACTTTCTGAACCAAAACCTTGATGTAATAACTCACTTCTACTCAAAATCAATTCTACAAAATCAAATTCATTCAAATTTCAGTTTAACAAATACCAATTCAAACACATACTAAATTATAGTAATGGCAAATCATGGTGTAGCATCCTTTGACTACACGTATGATGTTTTTCTGAGCTTTCGACGCGGAGTTCACCGCGCGTTCATTGATCATCTCTATAAAGCTTTGGACGGCATAGATATCAAAACCTTCAAAGACGACGACAAGGAAGAATCGACGACGGAAGAGGAAGAAACCAATCCGGATCTTATCGAGAAAATCGAAAGATCCAGAATATCAGTGGTAGTGCTGTGTAAAGACTTTCCATTTTCCACAAGGTGCCTCGATGAGGTTGCCAAGATCATGGAGTGTTAGAGAAAAAAACGATGCAGGTTGTGGGACTTTTCTATGACGGCGTGACAGCTGCAGATGTACGTTGGCAGAAGGAAGATAGGGCATATGGCAAAGCCATTACTCAACATAAAGAGAGATTGCGATTGGGAGAAGAATCGGACAAGATCAAAACATGGCGGTCTGCTTTGTCTAGAGTATGCGACCTCATTGCATTAAATTGCGATAAAAAGTAAGTTTAATTTCCTTCTACCTTTCACCTGAAACCAACTAGTCAACTACCAATGGCTTTGCTTCTTGTTAATTTATCAAAAATGTATGGGACACTATACAAATTACTCTAAAATTTTCTTATGTTTTTTAATTACTGATGAAATAGTTGAGTAATATTAATGTAATAATTATAAATTATAAGCTAATAGAGCATAGTCTTTTTATATTTATCTAAGTTTTGTAATTTGTAGTCATCAATAATTATTATTAGTATTTTTAATAGTGTAAAATTTTATCTAATGATGTAAAATTATTCACTTTTCTTTTGCTGATTAAATATTGGCCGGCTTTTAATAAAAGCGCTGGTACTCTAAACTTTCTCATATATAAAATTATAAATCTTAAATTAAATAAAGTGATTTTAGGTTATTATTTTCGTAGTATTATTGGTCAATTTATTATCCTATTAATAATGTTTGTTTTGGTTAATTAAATGGATCAAATAAATTTTCGTAAATAAAAAACGTCAGTTAAATTTGTGTTTATAATGTGAGTCAAAGTTTTTGGATTGGTGAAAACTTTTTGTTAAAGACTATATACTAAATCATTGTGATTATTTTTTTTACCAAAAATAAAGAGATTCGATGAATTTTTTGATGAGTATGAAAAAATTATATCATTTGAGCTATAATTTATTGGTACTAAATGATTGTGATTCTTAATTCATTTGCCTAACTAATTATTCTCTTAATACGTAAAAGAGTAAAGTGTTTAAATTTATATATTAATTAAAAAAATACAAAATTCAAAACTTCTTTAACTTAAAAATTAGGAGGATAATTTAGGACTTGTAATTATTTTTCATATATTATTTATGAAATTGCAGGTATGAAACTGAGCTTATCAGTATGATTGTTAAAGGCGTCTCTGTTAGATTGCCTCCTTTGCGTTTACAAATCAAAGACGTAATTGGATTAGATTCTCGTTTTGAGGAGGTGAAATCGCATCTAGATATAGGCAACAATGATGCGGTTCAAATGCTAGCAATTTGTGGACCTCCTGGCATAGGCAAAACCACATTTGCTGCGTATATTTATAACAACATTATTAACCACCAATATATTGCTGCAAGTTTTATTTCCAACATCAGAGATAAGCCAAAAGTGGAAGATCTCCAGTCCACGTTGTTATCTGAGATGGGCGAGAAGCGAGAGAGCAGGAGGGGCGATACAGATGGTGGAGGCAGAGAAATCAAACGCAAACTTAGTGTTAAAAAGGTTCTTTTAGTGTTGGATGGTGTTGATAAAATAGAACAGTTGAAATCGCTGGCTGGGGGGTGTGATTGGTTTGGTCCTGGCAGTAAAATTATTATAACAACAAGGGATGCAACTTTGTTGAATAGACATCGTGTTAAAATTAAGAGATATCAAATGACAGAGCTAAGTGATGATGACTCTCGCAAACTCTTTTGTTGGTATGCCTTCGATGGTGGCGAACCGGCACAAAACTTTGCAAATCTTGTTCCTCAAGCACTAAGTATTGCAAAGGGTATTCCTTTGGCCTTAAAAAAACTGGGCTCTAGATTGAAGGACCGTAGCTTAGACGAATGGGAAATGGAATTGGACAGATATAACAAGGTTCCAGAGGCTTTCGAATTTCTGCTCAAATCTTTCGGAAACTGAACTGCTTTTAGCCTTTTTTTTTTTTCCTTCCAAAATTTGTTTGTTTGGTTGAGAGTACATTTTTAGACTTAATTGGTGTTTTTTGTGTGGATGAGATTGTTCTTTGGTGTTTACTGCGTGATTTTTTTTTATGTCGTGGAACTAAAAGAAAGAAAAAAGAACAAAGAGAAAAGACACGAAGAAAACAGGGCAGGGATTTTCTAGTAGTTCACAAAATAAAATGTATCTGTTGAGTCGGTCTCACACTCAACGACCGTCATTCTCTGCTGATATGCCATGTAAAGATGATTGCATATGGAGCACACGAATCTTACTCTTAAGTTATTTTACAATTATTTATTTGATTTTGAATTAGAAAAGACAGCAAGACACAAAGTGGATTACTAAGGTAGGATATAAAATCACAAAGTATTAGTACCCTTATGATATGTATAGTTAACAAAATTTTATGCGTTTCATTAATTAAAATTAATTGATTCTAGAGTTATATTTTTAAATTTAAAACTTAAAAATAAAATTTTAATATTTATTTTAATACTTTTATATAATTAAAAAACAATTAATTAAAAAAAACTATAAAATAAAAAAATTAAATAATTATAAAAATAATATTCAATTAAATATTTTAAATTATATATATTAATAAAAAATAGAATATATAATTACATAATATATTAAAAAAACATAATATATAACAAGACTCGTTTTGAGTTATCTGGGTTATTGTTTTGCCTAAACGTGAGATCCAGACTTCTTTTGAGGCTGCGTCCAACTTGTATTGGTACCGAGGTGTCGTCGTCCGAGTTCCTATTAAGGAGATGGGGGTGGTACTTGTAAGAGATTTCGATACTTAAGTTAACAAGGGTTTTAAGTAGATTTTTAGTAGATTGAAACTTGAATATAATTGTGAATATAGTAGAATAGATAACCACCTTTTAGAGTAGTCCCATATTTGAGGGTGGATAACCGTTTCTTTTTGTTAGGCGAGTTGTTTAGATCTTCCTTTTAGATTAATAGGAGATATCTTAGAAGTTAGTTACTTGGGTTAACCACCAAAAACATCCCCAAATTATTCAAACGCGGACAAAAATGCACCCGAATTTTACTATCGACAAAAATACCTTTAAATAATTTAAAAACATAACAACAATACCCAAAAGTAAATATATAGGACAAATCACACATATAAACCAAATGGAGCTCAAAATTATACAATTCTACCAAAAGAAAAAACGTTACAAGGATCTACCAGAAAGACAATTTTATGTAATTTGAATCAACCTCATTCGAACTACCCATTCTAACACTAATTCGAATCAGACCAATTCGAATTACTAGAGATACACACAAATCAAATTAGTCAGATTTATGTAATTCGAAACAGCTTGAGTCGACTGCTTCGAATTACATAAACGAATTCGATTGTGTGTATTTCTAGTAATTCGAGTTGGTTAGTGTTGGAATGAGTAATTCGAATAAGGCTGATTCGAATTACATAAAATTGTCCTTCTGGTAGATCTTTGTAACGTTATTCTTTTTTGTAGAATTGTGTAATTTTGAGCTCCATTTGGTTTATACGTGTGATTTGCCCAAATATATATTTTCAAAAAATGTCTTACAGATTAAATTTTGATGTAATTTTTTTACAAGCATAATTTTAAAAAATGAGATATTATTATTCTTAAAATTTTGTAATTTTTTTCTAAGTATATATTTTTTTGTGATTTTTTAAAAGTATTATTAGTTGTTAACAAAAAAATTACAAAAAAATATACTTAACAAAAAATTACCAAAATTTAAGGATAATAATATTTTATTTTTTTAATTATGCTTGAAAAAAATTGTATCAAAATTCAATCTCTAATGTATTTTTTGAGTAATACATATTTAATGTTAGATAATCTTGTAAAAAAACTAACATTAAATATGTATTTCTCAAAAAATATACTAGAGATTGAATTTTAATACAATTTTTTACAAACATGATTAGAAAAATAAGATATTATTATTCTTAAAATTTGGTAATTTTTTGTTAAGTATATATTGTTTTGTGATTTTTTAAAAGTATTATTGGTTGTTGAAAATTTTTTTATAAAAAGCTATATACTGAAGAAAAACTCACCAATTTCATGTATAATAATATATTATTTTATAATTATTCCTGCAAAAAATTGTATCAAAATTCAATCTTTAAGGTATTTTTTGAAAATATATATTTACTGTTAGGTATTGTTGTGTTTCTAAATTATTTGAAGGCATTTTTGTCGATAGTAAAATTTGAGTGTATTTTTGTCAACGTTTAAATAATTTAGAGGTATTTTTGTGGTTAACCCTAGTTACTTATTTAAATAAGTGTGACCGAACTTATGTTGCTATGTTCGACCTCTATGAGGTCGGGCAGGGGGTAGATCAAAACGATATCTGGAGGTTGAGCTTTATTCATTTTGGGCCTGACTAAATTGTGGGCCAGTGCATGAAAAGTGCCCCTTACTCGAGGTCGGGCTTTATAAAGTCGGGCTCGAGCAATTAGATGACCAAGTCAAAATGTTGAGCTATGAAGAAGTTGTTTAGTAGTTTTAAGGTCTGAAGTCAAAGAGGTCGATCGACTTAACATGATTTGAATGATGTAACGTTTTCATAACATTACTTCATAACCATTTGTGCTATCATTTTGTTGTAGTGTAGTTGTTACTTTGTCGTTTTGTAATATGATATTACAAGTTATTTTTATGCTTGCTCTCTTTATACTTCTTGTTTTTGGCGAAGTCTTTTTTCTAGAGCTAATTTGTATAACTCGTTCTATATCGAGTTGTTTTGAAGATTGTAAATTTGTTGTACGACTTTGTTTTTTGTACAAATCACTTATTTTGAGGCATGATAATTTTTTGATTGGATTTTATACAACGCGCTTAGTTCGAGTTGTTTTACAGCTTAATAACTTGTTTTAATATAAATCATTTTTGAAACTTATAGTTATGCTTTCGTACGATTTTTTTTATACAAATCATTAATTTCAAAACTTGTAATTATTTCTGAGTATAATCTCGTCTAGCTCGTTCGATACGAATAATTTTAAGGTTTTACGATTTGTTTCATTTCAAATCGTTTAATTAAAACGTGGCTATTTTTTTTATTTGATTTCATACAACTCATTTAAATTCGAGCTGTTTTTAGTACTTCACAACTTGTTTTAAATACAACTTGTTTACTTTTGAGTCATTTTAAAGTATCAGATAATCTTTATAGCCATCAGACTTCGTTGCTTTATTAATTGTGCCCCTACTTGAAGTCGAGCTTTATGAAGTCAGACTCGAGTAATCAAGCGGATAGAATTATCGAATGAAGCCTTTCAATGATTTGTCCAACTCGTTCGATTCGAGTTGTTTCTAGAGTGATAGAATTTTATATAACTTGTTTTTAATACAAATTGTTTAGATTATGATACGTTACTTGTATCCTCGGTCACCCGGCATACTCGGCATGCAAGCACTTTGAGGCTGACATTGCACCAACCGCCCAATAAGCTCGGCACGAGCACAGATAAGCTCGGCATCACTCATCCGAACAAAAAGACACGTGCATCACAAAGCTCGGTCCCGTATCAACCATCCGAAAATCCCGGCCCATGATCAGGACCGAACGGCATTACTCAACTGAAGATAAGAGACGTGATCAGATAATTCACAGCACCAAAACAGAATAAATCTTAACTGATCTATAAACTAGGACTCACCCACTAACGGGTAGAAACTAATTCCTATAAAATCTAGCTAACACACTCGACTAAGGCTCAGGTTCTATCACTCTCAGTCTCTTACTCTTTACTCTAAACTCATTTACTCTCTCTCTCTTCTGAGACTATTACTGACTTGAGCGTCAGAGTATCTTGTGCAGGTATTCCCGCCGCGGTGTTTGATTCCGGCCGACGTGAAGCTCTTCCCTTTTGCCGGCGGCCAGTTTGGAAGTGCTTAAGCTCGGCCTCCCTGGTGTTCGGACGAATCACTTGGCGCCCACCGTGGGGCCTCGAGTACATCTAACCCCATTTTTTCCTTTGTCTAGTCTTCTACTTTATTTTGCAGGATTCCCGATCCTCGGACATGGCTGACAAGGAAAATCCACAACTATCACAGGATGACCTCCTGGCTCAGATCGCTGAGCTTCAGGCGGAGGTACGAAGGATAGCCGAGCTCTCAACGCAAAACAATGGAGAGAACTCCAAAGGCTCGGCTCATAATGCCACAGACCCCTTGAACATCGCCCCGCCAAAGGAGAAGCTCACCCTTGACAACCCCTTCTCCGAGGAGATCACAAATTATCAGATGCCAAAGAACTTTACCCTTCCGACTGCACTGGAACCGTACAAAGGATTCGGAGACCCCCGAGCCCACATAAAGAAGTTCCAGTCAATGATGTTTTTCAACGGCCCCAAGAACGAGCCTGTCCTTTGCCGAGCATTCCCAACCTACCTCGACGGCGCGGCGTTACTCTGGTTCTCCAAACTCCCTGAGGGATCAATTTCCTCTTTCGAGGACCTTGCCAGATCATTCATCGATTACTTTGCCGCATCGAGAATCTATGTACATGGATCGGACTATCTCGGCACCATCAAACAAGGCCAGCATGAGAGCCTTAAAGATTACATGACCAGATTCGCTGACGCTACCATGGAGATCCAAGACTTGGACCCAGCCGTTCACCTGCACGCCCTCAAAGCCGGCCTCAGGCCCGGCAAATTTCGGGAGACTATTGCCATAACAAAGCCAAAAACCCTAGAAGAGTTCCGAGAAAGGGCGGCAGGTCAAATGGAAATCGAAGAACTTCGAGAAGCTCAGAAATCAGACAAACAACCACACAGGAGAGATGAGGAAAGGACCTTCAGATCTCCAGGCAATAGAGACACAAAGAAACCCTCTAAACCAGCATCAAAATACAACACCTACACCAGATTCAACACCAGAAGAGAAAACATCATCAGAGAAATCCTCAACGCCAAAATCATTAAACCACCAGCCCGAGCGGGGAACTACCAGGATCAACGATTCGTGGACAAGACAAAACATTGCGCCTTCCACCGGAAGTTCGGTCATACAACAGATGACTGCATCGTCGCAAAAGACCTCCTGGAAAGACTAGCACGCCAAGGTCTCCTGGACAAGTACATCGAGACCCGGAGGGGCAAGGGAGGAAACTCGGACAGGACAGAGCATAAGCAAGCAACGGCTGACGACAAAAAAGAAAGGATCACTCCTGACCCGCCAAGAGGAGTTATCAACCACATATCGGGAGGATTCGCAGGCGGAGGAGAAACAAGCTCGGCCAGAAAGCGGAGCTACAGAGCAATGCTGGCAATCGAAGGAACCATACAACCAAAAAAGGACAAAGGACCAGACGTCACAATATCATTCAACCAAACAGACTTCAAATCAGCAAGCCCTAACCTCGACGACCCCGTGGTAATTTCAATCCAGGTTGGAGATCTGTTGGTAAGAAAAACATTGTTAGACCCAGGTAGTAGTGCTGATGTTTTGTTTTATTCTACTTTTACAAAAATGAAATTATCTGAAAAATTGATACAACCCTCCTCTGGAGAGCTAATTGGGTTCTCCGGAGAGAGAGTCCCCATCATGGGACACATATGGCTAAAGACCACAATGGGAGAGATCCCTATGGCAAAATCAATTGATATTCAATACCTAATAGTAAACTGTTACAGCCCTTATAATATTATACTTGGGAGACCCGCGCTGAACACATTCAGGGCAGTGGTGTCCACATTACATCTATGTGTCAAGTTTCCAGTGCAGGAAAACAAGATCGCTACGGTGTATGCCGACCATCAAGAAGCTCGGCAATGCTATAATGCTGGTCTAAAACCAGTACAAACAAAACAGGAAGCTCGGCCCCAGGTCCAGGCCATTCAAACGTCCGCCAACACAACAACACTAGCCGACCTCGACCCCAGGGAAGACCTCGGCGAAAGACCTCGGCCAATGGACAATCTTCAACAAGTAACACTAACAGCAGACGACAACCAATACACATATGTTGGAGAAGCATTAAAAGGGGCAGACCGAGCAAGACTCATTCACACACTTCGCCAAAACGCCGACCTTTTCGCATGGACGCCAGAGGACATGCCCGGAATAAACCCAGAGGTCATCTACCACAAGCTAGCAATTGACAAAACAGCCCGACCAGTCGCACAGAAGAAAAGGAACCTCGGAGAGGAGAAAAGACAAGCAGCACTTGAAGAAACCCAAAAGCTCCTCAATGCAGGTTTCATAAGAGAGATTCGCTTCACCACATGGTTGTCCAACGTGGTAATGGTAAGGAAGAGTTCAGGTAAATGGCGCATGTGCGTCGACTTTACAAATTTAAATAAAGCCTGTCCTAAAGATGCGTACCCATTGCCTTGCATTGATAAATTAGTTGACAACGCCTCTGGTTTCAAAGCTTTGAGTTTTATGGATGCATACTCTGGCTATAACCAGATTATGATGCATCCAGAAGACCAAAGCAAAACGGCTTTTATAACAGAACATGGAAATTTTTGTTACAAGGTAATGCCCTTTGGCCTAAAGAATGCAGGTGCGACGTATCAGAGGTTAATGGACAAGGTATTCCAACATCAGATAGGCCGCAATATGGAGGTCTATGTAGATGACATGGTAGCCAAAACACCCATGCAGGGGTCACATTGTGATGACTTATCAGAAATCTTCAAACAACTCCGAGCATATAACATGAGACTCAATCCAGACAAATGTGCTTTTGGAGTCCAAGGAGGGAAGTTCCTCGGATTCATGTTAACATCTCGAGGCATCGAGGCCAACCCAGAAAAGTGTAAGGCCGTGCTAAACATGACAAGCCCAAGAACAGTAAAAGAAGTCCAGCAACTTGCAGGACGAATAGCTGCCCTGTCACGTTTCCTACCTGCAGTGGCAAATCGATCTTATCACTTTTTCCAGACATTCTCTAAAGGCAAGAAGTTCAACTGGACAGACGAATGTGAAAATGCCTTCACCGAACTTAAACAACACTTGACATCGCCACCAATCCTCCAGAAACCCGAGACAGGTAACCCATTATATTTATACTTATCAGTATCTAACCATGCTATAAGCTCGGTTTTGGTGACAGAAACAGGGAAAAAGCAGAACCCAGTATATTTCATCAGTAGGGTACTGCAACCAGCAGAAACAAGGTACCCGAAGATAGAACAATTGGCACTGGCATAATCACAACAGCAAGAAGACTGCGGCACTATTTCCAGAGCCACACAATCATAGTACGAACGGACCAACCATTAAGGCAGATACTAACCAGACCCGAGCTCGCCGGCAGATTAATAAAATGGTCGGTCGAGCTCTCCGAGTTCGATATTCGGTACGAATCAAGGAAAACACTGAAGTCACAGGTTCTGGCCGACTTTATATCAGAGATGACAAATGACACATACAACACAGACGTGAAATGGACCATACATGTGGATGGAGCATCAAACAAAGAAGGCAGTGGGGCTGGGATACTACTCAAAGAGGGAGACAAAGTGGTGGCCGAGCAGTCACTACAGTTCCGCTTCAACGCAAGCAACAATCAATCGGAATATGAGGCCCTACTCGCTGGACTAAAGCACGCCCTACAACTGCAAATACCTCGAATAACAGCCTACTGCGACTCCTCATTAGTGGTACATCAAATAAAGGGCGAATTTCAGGTAAAAGATCCTTTGTTAGAGAAATATTGGCTCATAACAAAGGATCTAATTTCAAAATTTAAAGAATTTGATATTATTCATGTAAACCGAAAACACAATACCAGGGCCGACGTGTTATCTAAACTAGCCACAACTTGGCAAACCGGGAACACGTCGGCACTGTCCCAGCTAACGCTTGACAAACCAAGTTTTGAGCAGGATACAATTCTGAGTATTACACAGGTCCCAGATTGGCGAACACCTTTTTTCAATTACATCAACACAGGCACTATACCAAACGGCGAGCCGAACTTGCCACTCTTCTGACGAAGAGCAAGCTATTACACAGTGCTGGGAAACACTTTGTACAGACGAGGGCATTCACAACCACTACTTAAATGCATCAGCAACGAGGAGGCCGAGGAGGTCATGGCCGAAACACACGAAGGAGTCTGCGGCAACCATATTGGCGGCCGAGCATTAGCAGCAAAGATCCTGCGAACAGGATATTATTGGCCGACGATAAAACGGGACTGCATCTCCAAAGTTAAGGCATGTGATAATTGTCAAAAGCATGCCACCCTCTCCGAGACCCCAGCCGAAGAGCTCCACACCATAGAGGTAAGCTGGCCTTTCGATAGGTGGGGATTAGATATCCTCGGACCTTTCCCGAAAGCGCCAGGCCAGGTAAAGTTCCTCTTGGTTTTAATAGATTATTTCTCTAAGTGGATAGAGGCACAACCATTAGCACACATAACGGCAGAAAAGGTGCGATCTTTTTTATGGAAAAATATCATATGCAGATATGGTATACCAAGAGAGATAATCTCGGATAATGGGAGACAATTTACAGATCATAAGCTCGCCGCTTTTCTAACAAACGTTAACATCAAACATCATTTCAGCTCAGTAGAGCACCCGCAAACTAACGGATAAGTTGAATCAGCTAACAGAATTATCTTGCAGGGATTAAAGAAAAAGCTCGGTGACGCTAAGGGAGAATGGGCAGACCTCATTCCAGAAGTTCTATGGAGTTACAACACTAGCATTCAATCTGCCACGGGGGAGACCCCCTTCAAACTGGTATACGGCGCAGAAGCACTTATCCCAGTAGAGGTCAGCGTCCCAACATTAAGGACCGAGCTCTATGATCAAACGGGCAACCTACAAGCTCGGACAGCCGAACTGGACCTCATCGAAGAAGAAAGAGACATCTCCGCCATAAAACAGCGAGCCAGAAAACAATACCTAGAGCAAAGACACAACAGAAAAGTGGTTCCCAGATCTTTCAACAATGGAGATCTCGTGCTTAGGCGCACAGAAGAAGCCCGAAAACCTCCAGGACATGGCAAATTGGCGGCGAACTGGGAAGGACCTTTCCGAATACTCTATAACCTCGGAAAGGGGGCTTACAAGCTCGAAACTCTTCAAGGAGATCAACTTCCAGGAACATGGAACATTTCCTCCTTAAGAAAATATCAGTCATGATGTAACATATAATTTGCGAATAATGGTACTCTTTTTCCCTCCGAAGGTTTTTTCCCAAAATACATGGGTTTTACTCGGAAAGGGTTTTAACGAGGCCGGACGCAGCAAACCATTGTACTCGTACGAACTATTGAACAACGGTTCACATTTTGACAGTTAAAACGTACATTTCAAAGAATCCGAGCATAATCCTCGGAACCTTACCATCACTAACCGAGCTTAATTCTCGGAAAATCCCAACCACAAAAGCAACTCAAAATTTGAGTAACAAACATACTAATCCGAGCTTCATACTCGGAACTCAACATGCGAATGCCGCGCATAATACGCGAACAAGTACATTACCGTCATCTAAAACTAACCCGAGCCTCATACTCGGAGTACAATCCGCACGTTCCGAAAGTAATACTCGGAGAAACGCGTGCAGATATAAACAAGCACAAACAATAACCAAGTTATTCGATCGAAATCTCAAAGGCTCGTTTAAACAGAAGCCCCTTACTTAGAACCTCAACTCCCCTCATTGATGATTTGATCAATGATGGCTGCCACCACCTTTCATGCACATACGCAATCATTTTTCAAATAAAAACATACTGGTATAACTTATCGAAGTACCAGACTTCATTTTCAAATAACATAAGTTATAATCGAGCCACACACTCGGAACACAAAATATAACTACCGAGATCAGTTCTCAAAATTGTTCAACAAAACAAAAACAGTCACAAATCCAAAAGCTGTTACACCTTGTACAAAATAAAAAGCTAAAGCCTATTCGGCCTTATCCCCAATGCTAGATTCCCCGCTATCAGCAGCGCCATCGTCCACAAGCCGCCCGTTTACAACCACCTTAGTTGCATCAAGCTTGTCCGCATCTGACCCAGGAAACAACACCCGGACTTGTGCCACAGCGCACTCGAACCCTTGAGCATATGATTCATAAACCTCAGTCTGCAACTCCTTCACCCTAGACCCCAAGCGATCATTGTCAGCCTTAACAGTTTTCATCTCCTCCTCACAGGAAACATGAAGACGTTCTTTCTCAGCAAGCTCAGACTCTTTCAACTCCAACGACGAGGACAACTCCCTAATAGTCTTCTCCTTCTTCTCCAAAGCCGAGGACAACTCGGCAACATCCACAGCAGACTTGTTCTCTCTCTCTAAAACCAGCTCTTGAGCACGGCCAACAGCTACCATACGTGCACCAATCACCTACAACAATAGCAAAGTGCAGTCAACACAAGGAAGACAAACGCAAATTAAGACAAACACAACCCTCACCTGCATAAAGCGGCTCACTCCCACATGGCCGACATCCTCGATCATCTTCATGTCATCCGGAAAGCAGCAAAGTTCATCAGCCATGACAGAAAAGGGATACAGTTTTCCCCATAGTGAACGACAATGAACATTTTCCAAATAACCATGCAATCTTTTCTGAGACTCATAGGCAGTCTCTACTCGCTGAAGCTCCATAGAAGAATCCCCTTCCTTCAAGAAGGCCTCGACAATCTTCTCCTTCGCAAAACCCCTTTTTCGTTTAGACCTGAGGGCAGCCTCGGACTGAGTCACAGGACCTTTATCAGCATTGGTAGCCGAACTTTCCTTCTCAGCTTTCCTCCGCTGACTGAAAAATGACTTCAGACCGGCAGTAGTAATCGTAGGCACCTTCTCACCTGCACCAACAAGCCAACAAAATAAGAACAGATGAAGATAAAACAACAAACTAAGCAAAACACAGCCAGATTACCTAGATATCTCAGAACTGCCTCTCTATCGAAATCCCACTTCAACAATTCAGAAACAGACAACAATCCTTTAGGCCCCAACTTTTCAAACAAAAATTCCATAACAAGCTGATCATCATTCGACCTATCATCCACATCTAGAGATTGCATGGGCTCAGAACACCAAAATAAAGGGAATCTCTCAACAAGGTATTCACTCAAGTAGAAGGGAAACTCTTCAGGCACGCTCCTCACTTTAACATACATAGTCTTAAAGTCCTTAAAGGAAGATTTGTAAAGGCCAAAAATCGCACGACGTGGATAACTACTTAAGTTAACCCAAACACCCCGATCAACCCCTTTCGCCTGAAATAAAGAAAAGAACAACCGAAGAGAAGGTGGTCGCTCAAGAAAACCCATCAACGCTTCAAAAGCTCTCACGAACCCCCAAGAATTCGGGTGCAGTTGACTGGGAGCACAGTTTAACCAGTAAAGAACGCCACACTCAAACTCAGTGGACGGAACCCTAACCCCCAACTCAGTAAATAAACAACTGTACATATAAAAATAAGCCCAATCATCACGACGATGGTAAACCCGGTCACCGGCCTCACAGGGAAGAACCTCTATCCTTATACCACTACCATTCCTAACCCATACATTGGAACCTAATATGTCAACTGATTCCTTATCACGAAATAGAGACGCATGCTCCTTAACCCTTGAATCAACCCAGCCATACACACCACTCTTACTCGTACCAGAATCTTCCTCCTCCATAGAACAAAATAGAAGAAGACTGAAAGTAAAGATAGGAGGAACAGTTTAAAAACTAAAATCAACACTCACCTTTCTGGCTCATTATTTCCCCAAATGCAGAAGTTTCCAAGACAAAAGACTCAGAGAAAAAAGCCTTGCTTATTACAGAATAGGTAGCAGTTAGAAATGAAGCGTTACCCTTCAATCAAAGCCATAAAAACCCACGATCAACACTCCACAAATCTGACGGTCAAGGGTTCCTTGGAACGCGCAGCACAATCAAATCAATCATTCATGAGGGCGCGAAAAACCGAAATAAGCATTTAATACCTCCAAAAAACGTTTCAAAACCAACATAGTCCACTAAGACGAGCTTGGGGGCTGCAAGGACCATATGCGGCGACCGAGGATCCAGTCCCCTTGGTCTGAAAGCTCGCCTTAGTCCTGTCCACACCAAGGCTAGCTTGGGGGCTATGATACGTTACCTGTATCCTCGGTCACCCGGCATACTCGGCATGCAAGCACTTTGAGGCTGACATTGCACCAACCGCCCAATAAGCTCGGCACGAGCACAGATAAGCTCGGCATCACTCATCCGAACAAAAAGACACGTGCATCACAAAGCTCGGTCCCGTATCAACCATCCGAAAATCCCGGCCCATGATCAGGACCGAACGGCATTACTCAACTGAAGATAAGAGACGTGATCAGATAATTCACAGCACCAAAACAGAATAAATCTTAACTGATCTATAAACTAGGACTCACCCACTAACGGGTAGAAACTAATTCCTATAAAATCTAGCTAACACACTCGACTAAGGCTCAGGTTCTATCACTCTCAGTCTCTTACTCTTTACTCTAAACTCATTTACTCTCTCTCTCTCTTCTGAGATTATTACTGACTTGAGCGTCGGAGTATCTTGTGCAGGTATTCCCGCCGCGGTGTTTGATTCCGGCCGACGTAAAGCTCTTCCCTTTTGCCGGCGGCCAGTTTGGAAGTGCTTAAGCTCGGCCTCCCTGGTGTTCGGACGAATCAGATTATATGATTATTTTTTACTCGATTTCGTTCAACTCATGAGTTTGAGTTATTAAATCATCAAACCGTATTATAACTATTGGACACCAATTTGAACCTCGTCGATTTATCTGAATGACTATTAAAAAGGTCGGCTCGTAATTTTTGTGCTTTGTTGAGTATAAATTGACACCTTAGGTGAAGGGATTATATGTTTATTCCCTTTCTTTTTTAGTTTTCACAAGGTTATTATCCTTGTGTATCACCAGCTCGTTTTACTTGAGTTGTTTTGATTAGAAGATTATTTCGATTTTATTTTAGGGATACATTTCGATACAAATTACTTTTTAATGCTTTGTTTTAATACAAATCACTTTTAAAATTTTGCTTTCAGGTTGACATAATTTATGCTTGAGACAAGTTTGTTGAAATATAGTTGGCTGACACAACTTATTTAAACCGAATTGTCTTCATGTTGATTATCGAAATATCTCTAAAATATTTGAGTTTATGCGTACACATATAACCAGCGAATAAGACAACAGCTGATATAAGTACAGAAATAATGCTCCAAAACAGAAATACTCGTATTCAAATGCACCAAGCAAGTACCTGAAGCATATTATGTGAGCTTTGAAGCTTGCACATCATCTCGCTTCTGCACTGGGCTTAGTTCTCCACCCTTATTTTCCCGTAAGGTGTCTTCTCGAAGCGAGGTTCGGACTCTACCGATCCAAACGTATTTTCTCCTGATGCTCTCATAAATCCATATATCAACAATTCTAACGCTCCCCATTGTGACATCCCTTTTATTTCTGCATTTTCTTTTCCTCTGATAAGCATGAACTCCGGTACATATTCTTCAGAAATGAGAGCATAAGCATCGTCAGTTAAGATAATACATGCCTTCATCTTCCCATATGACGTATTGAAGCGCATAGCATCTTCCTCTATCTGGCTTAATAATTCTGCCAACACAGGATCATTATTTTCTTCTTCTGACGATTCCCCTTGCCCCGTGCATTTCAAGAGAACAGCGGTTGCCTTCTCTTTTGTTGTTGTACGGCCGGGATTCCAATCTCGCCATGCTAGTTGGGTTGTCTTCCTCACAATTGCTTTCGCGGTTATCTCTTCATACTTTATGTGCAGCCTTCCCCAATAACGACGGGACGGAGGTCTTCCAGACCGCGGTTGCTCTAAAACGATTGCCATATCAATATCCATCCTCTCTTGTCCCTTTTCCTTCAACAATTCCATGCGTGCCCTCATCAGTTCTTCGACAAATCGCCGTCCTTCTCGTATTTCATTAGAGTATGCATCAGCAATATGTGTAGGCACATCATCCTTTATCATGTCCATCACCCTCGAAACATTCCAATTAGATTCTTCATGTTCCTGCTTTAAGCTTGCACCATAGGCCGAAGATTCCGGCCTTGTTGCTTCAGCCTTACCAGTCCTCAACGATCTCAGCAATGCCGATGTAAAAGAGGGAACTTCTGTTAACTCCACAAGAGGCAAATAGTCACCAAGTAATTCTCTTGGATTCAAATTTTCTGCCACTTGTCTCATCATACTTTCCTGGGGTTCATGCGGACTTCTTTTTGGAACCAAGTCGGACAACGGAGATTTGGGATTGGGATTCTTGAATTGAATATCAGCCGAGTTTGTGTCTTGCTTATACACATACACACCCCAATGACTGAGAGTTAATGGTGATTCACATTGAACCTGAATGGCTTTCCAACCATCGTCTCCAACTCCAAGATACGCATCAAGATCATGCCACTCTTCGTCACTGAACAAAGCTCGTAGATCAAAAAGTAGCACATGATCTTCCCCAACACTGAAATATTTGGAATCCTTCGGAAATATTTGTTTGCCACCAATGAACAAGTGAAGGCGAACAATGAAGGACAAGGATGAACCAATTTGAGGGAAGAAACCCAGGATGTCAGTCCTTGTCTCAGCAACACTGTTGCTCACAGTGGATCTCCCAAACATGAATGCTAAAGCAACAACAGGGAACTTTCTGCGAGCCCAAAACAGAGGAATACCTTCACTGGAATCGCAGTCAAACAAATTGGGAATCTCCTTTTTTGGCATCACAATTTGAATTCTTTCGGTCTCTAGTAAGACCTGTAATATCAGAAGACAAATATAACCAATAATCAGTCTAAAAGGAACTGCACATTGAAAAATTCATCTGAATAGGTTATGGGGAGTGGAAAGATACCTTAGACCACAGTTCGGTTGAGGACTCTGAAGTTAAGGATAAGCAATATCTTGCATCTACTTTTTGAATGCTGGATGGCAGTTCTGGAATTGTCTTAAGATTCTTACAATAACTAACATCAAGACATTTTATGTGCACAGATCGTTCGATGCAATTTGGGAGGGATACAAAATCATTGTGTGATACATTGACGTCTTCCAGCTTTTGAAGAACCTGAATAGTTGGATGAAGATCTTCATCTGATAGATTGGCACCAGTGAAGTTCAGTCTCTTTATATTTGGGCAGTCATCTAATGTGGAATGGCTCTCTTTGAACCTCTTAAATGATCTTCTAAGATGATAACATCCCTCCATGGTTAATGTGAAAAGTTTCGGCAACTTGAAGAAGCTACTTGGTAGATCTTTGAGTCCTCTGCATATTGAAATGTCTATATGCTCAAGCCCTATAAGATTACCAATGGAATCTGGGAACTCTTTGATAGCAGTATTTGCCAAGTAAATCTTTAAGGGCTTATCCATCTTTTGCATGACATCTGGGAAGTTCTGAAGTTTCTTACAAAAGTAAAATGAAAGCACTTCAAGAGATGGCAAATACATTCTTGGCACAAAACTACGAAGCACCCTGCATTCTGAGGCACTTAAGTACACAAGATTTGGCAGAAACCCAACAGATTCATCGAACTTTACCAACTTATGGCATCTGTCTAGTATGAAGACTCTCAAGCTTTTTGCTCCAGACACATTGGGAATTTGTGTAATGGACTGACACTGGGAGAGATTGATAAATGTCAAATCCTCAAATATCTGCAATGAAAGATGAATAAATTGATCGTCAGCATGTTCAATAATGCTAAGTTTTATTCAATGCTTGCTTTAACAAAGAATTCAAAAAGACCCACTTTTATGTTATTAATTCCTTAACAAGTGCTTAGTGCGAAATTAGAGAGGTGTGTTGTGTGTACCTGAAATGACTTTTCCAATTTAAGAGCACTGTGAGGTAGCTTGAGGTCAACAATTCTGTTGGGATGAAAATCAAGTGGGGACGACTCTGATGGATATCCTTTCCACTCCAATAGTCGCAAACTCTTTGGAAGACAACTTGGCGCCGTTGAAAATATTGTATTCCGAACAATTAAAATTCTAAGGTTCTCCATCTTGTTAAAGGCAGTAGTAATCCAATGATCTACTTCTTCATGGGTAGCAGGGTGAAGCATTATTCCTTCAATTGAACTACTTCCCTATAAAACACATGCAGAGAATTAGCATCAATTACTTAAGTATTATAACATCTGTAGGTGTAAAAAATAGGGTAACTGACAGGGGGTTTATTGAATTTCTTACTGTGTCATCTTTGAGAACCTGAAGAATGTCTTTATGAGACCATAATCTGCTACGTTCACCAGGGTTTGTTGGCGAGTCGCTCGTTACAATCTCCTTGCCCATGTCTTGCACTAGATCATGCATTTCCAAGCAGCCATTTTGATTTACAGTGATGAGACATTTACTAATGAACACTCGAACAACTGGGTAGAAGTCGCAAGCTTTCAATACCCTTTTAACATACTCCCATTTCTCTCCTTTGAAGAAACAAGCAATGTCCAAGAAAGTTTTCTGGTCAAGTTCATACAAGCTATCGTAGCTTCTTTTAAGTACTCCTTGAATACTTGGATCAATTCTATACTGGTCCAGTTCCTCTTCCCAGCTATCCACACTTTCAAAACCCCCTAAATGGGAGCCTATTACTTCTAAAGCAAGTGGAAAGCCCTTTGCATAACTTATTGCATTTCTTGAAACATTTTCAAAGTTCTCTGCAGGCTCTTTGCTGTTGAAAGCATGCCAACAAAAGAGTTCCAAGGAATCATCATCATTTAGCTCCTCCATCTTGTATTTCTTGGTGACAACATCACCCATCACATGCTTGTCTACCATATCAGTATCCCTTGTTGTTATAATGATTCTGCTGCCTGAACCAAACCAATCATGCCCTCCAGCCAGTGATTCCAGTTGCGTTATTGAATTAACATCATCAAGAACTAGAAGTACTCTTCTGTGGCGAAGTCTTCGTTTGATTTCAGATCCTCCCTTAAATTCACTTCCAAACTCGGTTATTGTCTCCTCACCCATGTCATCTAAAAGTGTCTTTTGCAGACTTTCTAAACTTTCACGACTTTCAGATTTTTCTCTGACATTACCGAGAAAACATGAAGCTTCAAACTGCCGCTTGATCTTGTCGAACAGACATTTGGCCAATGTGGTTTTGCCTATTCCACCGGGTCCATAAATTCCCAACATGCAAACATTTTCATAAGACTCAATATCTAGTCGTGATTTTACTTCTTCACAGCGAGTATCCAGTCCAACTACATGATCAGTTGGTTCAGGCAACGGTAATCTGCCAGCGGTGTCTCTAACAATAACCTTGATAAACTCCGGTTCAGACCTGCACAAGCATGATGTTTTTTCATGCTTTAATTACTTATAGCAATGTTATTATTAAACCCGAGTTTATTCGATGGATTTACACGATCTAAACTAAATCATGTTTAAATTTTTTGATAAAAAAATAAATATATCCCTGATTTTTGTTTAAAAAAAAATCATAATCTAATAGGTTATATAAATTAGTCAGTTCAACCGGATCTGATAACAAATAGGTTTATTGTTATTATTATAAAAAAATCGATTTTATTCTAATTTGTTAAGAAACTCAAAAATAACTAATTCATTAATACATTCAATAATAATGGATACGTCCAAAAATATAAATTCTTATTCATCCTGAACTGCCATTTAAATTTAAATTGTATTGATGTATATTATTGTTAGTTTAACATTCCAACTATATACTAACGGTAATATATAAAACTTGAATCTGACCCAAATTAATGTCTAAATTTAATTTAGAATACTCAATTTATTCCATCTCCAATTATAAAACTCTTAATTCTTTTGTTAAACAAAATCTTACACAAGGGTAATTACAATTACAAGCCACCACCTGGATTGAGCGCGCAGTGTCTATGAGTCTTTAAGTGCTATAGGTATAGATATTATCAATATCTCAAAATGTATTAATTATTAAAAATAACATATTTGATATTTTTATCAAATGATCTTCCCTTTAAAAAAATATGACCGAACTCAATTATGAGTTTCGTTTTTAAAAAATGGAAAAATCTACTGGCAATAATTAGTTAATGAAAAAGTATAGGTATACAATAAAAATATTAAACAATGTGATCAATAAATATATCGGATATTCATTTCACTAGGTGTATAAATGATTATTTTAATATTAAAATTTAGATAATTAATTTAAAAGTGTAGTATATTTTTATTTTATTGGTAATTATTCATATTATTTAATATGGTCATTATTTACCTAACACTCTCCTTAATTAATATAATATTACTGATGAATTTTAAAGTACCAATAATAATAATCTGTTAAATTACACATGAAATTTTGTACTCTATTAATTATCCACAAAAATAATTCCCTTTAAAGTTTGTTTAGAACAGAAATTTAATCATAGTTGTGCTATTAAATATATATATATATATATATATATATATATATATATATATATTACCTACTTTTATTAAAATATTATAATTTAATTAATAATTATCATTTCAATTATTTTATTTAATTATTACATAAAATAAATATATTTTTGTGGTGACTACATAAAATAAATATAACAAAAATTACCCTTAGAGTTAGTAATAACAACAATTTTTTGGTAGATTAGTAACAACAATTAACAAATATATAAGCAATCCACCAAAAAAAAGTAAGTACTAAGGAAAATCTTAAACATGATACTTTTAAACTCATTTGGTGTTAAAGTCAGTGATATATTGATATATAAAACTTTCGGTCTTGATAACAAATTTGTTTTTTATTTTTCTATATTTTCGAAAATAGCGACAAATATATTTGTCTATCTACTCTTTCTCTCTTACACACAAAATTCAATTGCAATCTTAAGGTCATTAGTGGTATTCAATCTCGTAGTGTATATAAACAACTACGGGTGTGGTATTTATTAAACTACTCTTCTATATTAGTCCATGACGATAATAAAGAAGTCTTATAGCCCACAAATTTAGCCCAACAAAATATATAAATTCAGTTTTAATTTTAGTCTTTATTATTTTATCTTATCTTATCTTTGTGTTATTTTCTCTTCTTATCTTATCTCTACTTTTATCTTTCATAGGACAATGCTCTATATATATTTAGTTTTACCATCATAGTTTACAACACATGTTCAATTCAATCAATCAATAATCAATAAAAATTATTTCTTTGCTTTTTCCTATTCTTTCACAATTTTATCAGTATTCAAAAAGTTAATATGTTAGATAAAAAATAATCCTAGAAAATACGAATAAAAAATAAGTGTTCAAAAAATAAAAAAATGTGACAAAATAATTAAATATTAAATATATTTTTTTTTAAAAAATTAGATATTAAATTTTAATATAATTTTTTTGCAAGTATTTAAAAGAATAAAATATTTTTTAAGTAAATTTTATTAAAAAAAATTTACGGTAAATGACTAATTTTTTTAAAAAAATAAAAAATTCTAGAGATCAAATTTTACTTTAATTATTTATTTGTACTTTTTAAATAGTTATTTAAATATTATCACAAAAATTTGGATTAAAATTAATAAGTCATTTGTTAAATATAAATTTTTTTTGTCATATTTTAAATTGAGACTTATTTGTTGTTTGTATTTTTAAAATTTATTTTTGTTAACGGGATAAATTTTCAAATAACATTTTAATAGTTTAAGAATAAGTATTATTTTGATCTTTTAAAAATCAATGATCACTTTATATTGTATTTTTTTATATTATAATTAATAAATTGAAAGTTAAAACTAATATCTAATATGCAATAATTCAACTTACAGAGCAAACAAATTTCTGCACTTATTTTAAAGAAAAAATGAATGTAATGAACTTACATGTCCTCCTTGCAGTGCACCCATCCTAGCTTTTCCACTTTGGACAAAGCTAATCGCCATGCTTTGACCTTCTGAGGGTCTTCCCTGTTCTCATGTTTAGCCATGGCTGTCTCATAGCAACCCTTCTGATCCCACACATCTGAAGGATTCACTCTGTAAATAATTGGCAGAACCTGCTTCCCTTGCTTTTCGTGACAGTCAATGATCTTGACTAGCTCACGAAGACACCATGTCGAAGATGCGTAGTTCTCACAAAGCACCACTACTGCCATTTCGCAATTTTCGATTTCCTTCATAAGAATAGGTTCCAGTTCATCCCCTACCCTCAGATTTTCATTATCTCTGAACGTCTCGATTCTATTTTGGCGCAAAGCACCATACAGATGATCCGAGAATCGGTAGCGCGTCCCTCCTCTAAAACTCAGGAATACATCATTTGCCGCCATCACAATTTCACACTAGTTTGGTACTGAGTTTGAGGAAGCTAACGTTATTAGGTTTTGCAATGGCAAAGCAAATGTTTGCTTAATTATATATTACTTGGTATTGGAACGAAACTTAGCCATCAACTAGTCATTAATGATAATTTGATGGTGCAAAATTAATGTAAAATTTCATCTAATAGCTCACATTTTTCTACTAGTTACATACTGGTCAAAATATAATAAAAGAGAAAGTATAGTAACCAATAACCTAAGCGTACAATGTGTACAATGAAGGTTTAGAAAGTATTAGAGATATGATTATTAGTGTTACATTGTCCTATCAGATTATGCTTTTTGGATGAGTGGTTTCAGGACATAGTATTAGAATTTCAGATCCAGAAGATCAAGAGTTCAAACTTTGGTGAACCCAAAATTGTACACATTGTACATTTAGGCCATTAACTTTTTAACACTACTCATAATAAAATTACTACCTCCTAGATTTTTCCTTATTTAAAAACACTTAACTTGGAAACGAAAGTCACCGGTTATTCATTGTTCTTCTTTTCTTATTAATAATTCGTAGTATATCACATGACACCTTTCAGAGAGCTAAATCTATAGACTAGTTTAATAATCCACCAACCACCATCCCTACTAGTGGAACAAAACAATACGGAAAATTTTTTAACGGTGTCGATAAATTTTTCAGTAATTTTTAAGTGTTAATTTTAATTATAAAAATATATATGATATATATAATTAAAATTAATGATTAAAAATTATTGATGGATCGATATATTTAAAACCTTTTCAATAATATATATAACCACTGTCTTTATAAAATGACAATTATGTCTTTTGAAAATATTATTTAATTAAAATATATTAGGTTCATTGGATGGAGCGCGTGTTTTTACTTCGGGGAATAATAGGACAAATAGGTAGGTTTATGGAAAATTTCGTGAAGACTTATTATAAACAACATAAAAAACTACGACCTAAAGACTTGAAAGTTGAAACCTATGTAGTACCATAATTATTACTACCACACTTGGGGGAGCCAAACGGAAACACCAGTTTATTTAAACATAAGGATTAAGGTGGAAATTGTTGTGAAGTTGTTTTTATGTGAAAATAATTAGTTAAAAATGGTTAAATAATTTAATATATTTAATTAAATTATTATTTAATATTTTTAATTATTAATTTTATATAAAAATAAATATATTTTTATACGTGAGTTTTTAGTAAAGATCTAATTAAGTATTTATAAAAAAATAAATACATGTGAATTTCTAGTAGAGACCTAATTAAGTATTTATATAAAAATAAATATATGTGAGTTTTTAGTAGGTCTAAAATATATCCTTTAGTTAGTATTATAAAAATATAATAAAATAACGAATAATATCTCAAATAGGTCTTTAAAGATTTGGCAATTCGACGAATTTTTTTTTCAAAATAATTAATTAGGTCTCGAATTCCCAAAATTATTAGATATATGACATATACGTTTTCAGATCAGGTTAAACCGATTAACTCGACACACTTTTTCCTATGTGGAGGTTGTAGGTGTGACGTGTTAAGTAAAGCAATACATGTTTTGGAGGCGTCCCTTTTGTCTTGGCGCCTAACTTCAGAATTCTGAAGTTAGTTCTGAAGTTAGGCGACACCCTGGCAGCAAGTAGTTGAAGCTTTGTTCTTCTTCTAGCACGTAACTTAGAGAATCCCAAGTTAGGCACCAGTATGGTCGAGCATGCTGGAGAAGAAGTGCATACTATTATACATCGTTGGAAAGCTCTAAAAATTAGCTTTCCAATGCCACTGGAATCATGTCAATTGGATCTCAGTAACTCAAGTTATTTCTGTTGAAGTGCAAGGAAGTTGTGGTTGACAACATCATTCACTTTCTTCTATTCTTCTACAAAAATTCTGTCAAATCCATCCAAATGCTACCTGAAATAAACAAAAGTTACACACAACTCAAAGTAGCACTTATATTGGCTAAAAAGTATTTAAATCTTGATTAAACTTAACAATTCAAATGCAAATTTACTAGGAAAAGATAAGAAAGATGTTCACGCATCATCTACCCCAATGGATGACTCCATTCGCCTCAGCCAAATCACTAGAGAAACATGACACAGTATCTTGTTCCTTAGTCAAAGTTGAGTATCAAGCTCCCTCTACAACTACCAAAGAATTACTGTGGCTACTCAACTTGTTTCAAGCTCTCGATATCATCTCCACCTGCCCACCAGCACTATACTGTGATAATCAAAGTGCCCTCCACATCACCGCTAACCTCATCTTCCATGAGAGAACTAAACATCTCGAAGTGAATTGCCACTAATTCGCGAAAAAGTTCAAGTTGGACTTTTGCACCTCCTTTCAATTTCTTCCTCCAACCAACTTGCGATGTCTTCATCAAATAAAGCATTGTCATCCCGCCTTTTCACTGTCAACATATCCAAGCTAAGATTGAAAGACATTTTTCAATCTCCAGCTTATTGAACAATTCTAGCACTTTCTTTGGCAACAGCTTATTGAACAGCTAAAACTTGATCCAACAATCCTAGCAGATTATTGAACAAATCAAACAGTAGTTCTATGTAAGTGGATCCCAATGCAGTTTAACTAGAGACTTTTAGAAAACCTTACAAGAATCACATATACAAGAAATGATAATCTTTCTTTGGCAAAACTCTTGGTTGTTTGGGTTTATTGGTGGCATGTTTTGTAGCTTCATGTGCCCCTCCACCTTCTCAAAAGACCACAATGGAATTACGTGAAGGAATTCACACAAATCATACGTGATCAAGGTAGACACTTGCATGAAGTTGAGGAGCAGATTCGTGTCTTACTTGTTTGCTTAGATGAAAGTGAGTTGACGATAGAAAAAGATAAACGAACGAGTTATTGCATCGGCTCCCATCAAAATCTTGAGAATAGATAGGAGATTCTTAAGATGACGAAGGACATGACGGTGTACTATCAGCAAGTCTGTACCGGTAGCAAAGATGCAAAGAGGAGAATAATGGAGCAAAGGACTACTAAGATGATTATGTGGACCTTCATCTCCCTTATTAAGAGCAATGCTAGGGGGCCAGCAATTTTTGTGATTGTTAGTCATTAACTAGTCATCAATGATGATTTGATGGTGTGAGATTGGTATGAGATTTCATCCAATGGCTCACCTTCCTCTGCTGGTTACATGCTGGCCAAAATTCAATAAAACTGCTAGCCCCCTAAACTTTTCCCCTTATTAAATTTTTAAGATATATAGTGCTTGATATTTTATTGATTTAATAACTTTGTGTATTGACATTTTAATGTTTCAATAAAGAATATTATTTATTATCTGATTCATTTAATAATACATACAGGATTATGAATGTCAAATATATATGAAGTAAATTTATAAATAAGTTATCAAAGAAAAATTTTTTGTCGAAATTTTTTTCACATAAAAGAAAAAAATAAGGTGTCAATTATTGTCGAATTTAGCTAGAGACAAACAAATCCAACGATAATAATGAGAATTAGTTTATTTTTGTCAAGACATTTTTAGTCGAAAAAATATGAATATAATTAAGGTTTTCTGCCCCAAATCTAAAAATTAACGATAAAATGCGTATTTTTTGTGGTCTTCATTCTTAAGTTTCTTAACTTTTGAGAAAAAAAAGGAAAGAAAAAAATAACTGTTCTACTATGTCTTTCTTTTTGTTTTCTTTTTTCTTCTACCAACTCCTTTTATACCACAGTCTTCTTCTTGAGCTCTCTCTACATCTATCATTTTAATAAAAACACTAAAAATATATTTTTTAAGATGTTTATATGTATCATATTATTATTGAACATCTTTATTAAATCAATTAATAATTTATTTTTTAATAAATCAGAATAAAATCGGTTTATTATATCAACAATAATAACCCCAATTGTCTGTGTTATAATTATTAAACCCGATTTGATCCGATCAAATTACACGATCTAAATAAAATATCTTTAAATTTTTTGATAAAAAGACAAATATATCTCTGAACCTTTTATTTTGCAAACATTTGTGTTCATACCCTGGCCTAATACAAAGGCCAAGGTCCAACTAAAAGGCCAAGGATTAGAGCCTAGCTAAGTACCGACCTTCACATAAGAAGTCGGTATCCACCACGACTTGGTCGGAAGAGGTCGGATGAAAGATTAGCTGGCAGATAAACACTCATTCAAATGAGTAACCGCCCCTAAAATCTCTCTAACCGCCTCATAAAGCCATATCTTAACCTCCCCAAGATAATAGGGACGGTTACTACCCTAAAGATACGGCACTACACCAACGGTGGTTATTGGCTCACCACTATAAATACACTGACACCCCTCAGCTATCTCTAAGTCCAATACTCTCTAAGACCTGCTTACACTCTTGCTAACTTAGGCATCGGAATGTCTTTGCAGGTACCACCCCCCATTCACGCGCGAGCACAAGTCGGACGGAGCCTCCCGAGTTGCGGACCTACCCGGAGTTCTCCTCCATCATACACTTGGGCCGCCAAACGCCATCTGTATTATTAATCTCCGGTTACCTACCGTAACATTGGCGCCGTTGCCGGGGACCCGAGAGATCATTCAACGATGGCGGATAGATCCCACGAAGAGGGCCATGTGGAAACAGATTCTGAACAAGAGAATCTGAACATGGATAATGACAATGAAGACACAGCCCAACAACAAGATAACGACCAACACAGAGAGGGTACCTCCGGAATAAAGAATCCGAAGGTAAATTCCTCAGATGGACGTGAATCAGAAAAGGGCGGACCACCTCACGTAACTGAACTAATAGGATTGGTCCATAGCCGCTTGGAGCAATTGGAACAAGAGCGGGAGAGGCAAAAGGAAACCGAAAGGTACCTTAAAGAGGAGATGGAACGGCGAAAAGAGTTAGAAAGGAAACTCTTACAGCTAGAATCCTCCCTCAAGAACTCCCGCGATGAAGGAGAAGATCAACTCCCGGGCGGAGAAGATCCTTTCAGCGAGGACATCATGAGGGCAAAAGTTCCAAGGAACTTCAAAAGCCCTGATATGGACCTCTATGATGGAACTACGGATCCCAAGCATCATCTTAGCAACTTTAAAAGTCGGATGTATCTAGCCGATGCCTCCGACGCTACGAGATGCAAGGCTTTCCCGACCACTTTATCGAAAGCAGCTATGAAGTGGTTCGATAGCCTCCCCCCAAGATCCATCACTAGTTTTGAAGACCTCTCAAGGAAATTCCTGATGAGGTTCTCAATCCAAAAAGATAAAGTAAAACATGCACCGAGCCTCCTGGGAATAAAACAGGAGGTCGGAGAGTCTTTACGAGCCTATATGGAAAGGTTCAATAAGGCATGTTTAGAGATTCAAGATCTGCCGACGGAGGCAGTAATAATGGGGTTAGTCAATGGACTTAGGGAAGGTCCCTTCTCACAGTCCATATCTAAAAGACACCCCGTTTCTCTAAGTGATGTACAAGAAAGGGCCGAAAAGTACATCAATATGGAAGAGAATGCAAGACTAAGAGACTTGAGTTCACGACCTGGACCTACTTCCTCCTCTAGGGAAAGAGAGAGGGAAGTCAGGAAAAAGGAAGAACCCGGTCTCGAGAGGCCCAGAAAGTATCACTCTTATACTCCTCTAAAGACTTCTATAGTGGATGTATACAGAGAGATTTGCAACACTGAAAGGCTGCCACCCCCAAGACCTATTAAGAATAAAAAAGGGGGAAGCCGCAGCGAGTACTGCGAGTACCATAAAATATATGGTCACTCTACCAACGACTGTTACGACCTCAAAAATGTGATAGAAAAGCTGGCTAGAGAAGGTCGGCTTGACAGATATCTCATGGAGAGGTCGGACATCCATGGAAAAAGAAAGCGGGATGATATGGACAGGAGAGATCCTCCACCGCAGACCCCTGAGAGACACATCCACATGATCTCAGGAGGATTTGCGGGAGGAGGAGTCACCAAATCTTCTCGCAAAAGACATCTCAAAAGAGTCTACCAGGTCGGGGATGAGACACCCGACCTCCCCACTATATCATTCACAAAGGAAGATGGGCAAGGGATAATCCCCGGGCATGACGATCCCGTGGTGATAACTATGATC
Source organism: Arachis hypogaea (assembly GCF_003086295.3). Taxonomy (NCBI): domain Eukaryota; kingdom Viridiplantae; phylum Streptophyta; class Magnoliopsida; order Fabales; family Fabaceae; genus Arachis; species Arachis hypogaea. Next base: position 45,022,711 of record NC_092043.1, read on the forward strand.
CTAGCCAACGCCCATCTCCACAGAACCCTAGTAGACCAAGGAAGCTCGGCGGACATCCTCTTCAAGCCCGCCTTCGACAAGCTAGGGTTGGATGAAAAAGAATTGAAAGCTTACCCCGACACCCTATATGGGTTAGGGGATACGCCAATAAAACCACTGGGATTTTTACCCCTTCACACCACCTTTGGAAGAGGGGAAAAATCAAGGACTCTGAGCATAGACTTCATAGTCATCGATGAAGGGTCAGCCTACAATGCCCTAATTGGTAGGACTACCCTTAATCGTCTTGGAGCAGTGGTATTAACTCCCTACCTTTGCATGAAATTCCCGACTCCAAGAGGAATAGCAACGGTAAGGGGAGACCAAAAATTGGCAAGGAAGTGCTATAACGAAAGCCTAAATCTGAGAGGGAAGGGCAAAGAAGTCCACACCATAGAGCTAGGCGGCGCGAGAACCAGAGAAGAGCTACGACCCCAGCCGGGAGGAAAAACCGAGGAGATACAAGTCGGAGAGGAGGAAGGAAAAAACACTTACATAGGAGCCAACCTAGGGGAAACCCTGAAACAAAGGTTGGGTGAACTCCTAAGAGCTAATTCCGACCTCTTCGCCTGGAAGGCTTCCGACATGCCCGGGATTGATCCCGAGCTCATGTCTCACAGGCTCTCGGTTTACCCAGGATCCCGACCTGTACAGCAAAGAAGACGCAAGCTCGGCCCAGAAAGGGCCTCCATAGTAGAAGAGCAAGTACAGGCGCTCCTGGAAGCCGGCTTTATCAGAGAGGTCAAATACCCAACATGGCTAGCCAATGTAGTGCTAGTCAAAAAACAAAATGGTAAATGGAGAATGTGCGTCGACTATACCGACTTGAATAAGGCATGTCCTAAGGACCCTTATCCCCTACCGAGTATTGATACCCTGGTGGACTCCAGCTCAGGGTACCAATACCTATCGTTCATGGATGCCTACTCGGGGTATAATCAAATCCCGATGCATGAACCCGACCAGGAAAAAACATCGTTCATCACACCAAAAGCCAATTACTGCTACGTGGTCATGCCATTCGGGCTGAAGAATGCAGGAGCCACGTACCAAAGGCTGATGAACAAAGTGTTTTCCCCCCATCTAGGGAGCCTAATGGAAGTATACGTCGACGACATGTTAGTAAAAACCAAGCAAGAAGTCGACCTCTTAACCGACCTCTCACAAGTCTTCGACACTATAAGGTTGCATGGGATGAGACTAAATCCCGCAAAATGCGCCTTCGCAGTAGAGGTAGGAAAATTTCTAGGGTTCATGCTAACACAAAGAGGGATTGAGGCCAATCCCGACAAATGCAGGGCTATCCTAGAAATAAAAAGCCCGACTTGTTTGAGAGAGGTTCAACAGCTCAATGGCCGACTTGCAGCCCTCTCCAGATTTTTGGCAGGATCGGCACTAAAATCCCTTCCATTATTCTCCCTATTAAGGAAGGGATGCCAGTTTGAATGGACTCCGGAATGTGAGGAGGCGTTCCAAGAGTTCAAAAAATTCTTAAGCCAACCTCCTATCTTAACCCGACCAGAACCAGGAAAAGACCTCGTCCTATACCTATCCGTCGCAAACAGGGCTGTCTCATCAGCCCTGATCAGAGAAGACGAGGTCGGGCAACACCCGGTCTATTTCACCAGTAAGGTTCTACAAGGTCCTGAGCTAAGGTACCGCAAACTAGAGAAGTTTGCTTACTCCTTAGTGATAGCCTCACGAAGGCTACGACCTTACTTCCAGGCTCACACAATAAGAGTTCGTACGAACCAGCCCATGAAGCAAATCCTTCAAAAGACGGATGTTGCAGGGAGAATTGTTCAATGGGCGATAGAGCTTTCCGAGTTCGATTTGAGATACGAAACTCGGACTGCAATTAAAGCCCAGTGCCTCGCCGACTTCATTGCAGAATGCGCAGGTGAACAAGAGGAAAAACCGACTACATGGGAACTCTATGTAGACGGATCCTCCAACAAAACAGGGAGCGGCGCAGGCATAATATTGGTAGATGGAAAAGGAACCCAGATAGAGGTCTCCTTAAAATTTGAATTTCCGGCTTCAAACAATCAGGCAGAATATGAAGCCTTGATTGCAGGATTAAAGTTAGCAGAAGAAGTTGACGCCACAAAGGTGACGATCTACAGCGACTCACAAGTGGTGACTTCCCAAATAAGTGGGGAATATCAGGCAAAGGACCCCAATATCAAGAAATACTTGGAAAAAACCTTGGAACACCTGGGGCACTTTGCGGAAACCGAGGTCAAGCATATAACTCGGGATCTAAATAGCAGAGCTGACGCCCTATCCAAGTTAGCAAGTACCAAACCCGGGGGGAACAACAGAAGCCTGATTCAAGAAACTCTCCAAGAGCCCTCGGTATCAAAAGCAGAAGATGAACGAGAGGTACTTGAGGTAGTCGGCCTAAACCTCGGATGGATGAATCCCTTAGTCGAATACCTAAAATTCGACATCCTCCCTAAAGAGGAGAAAGAAGCTAAAAAGATCCGAAGGGAAGCACAACATTATACTTTGGTGAGAAATGTCCTTTACAGAAGAGGGATATCAACACCATTGCTGAAGTGCGTACCGACCTCAAGAACCGCCGAGGTCTTGGAGGAAGTACATAGTGGGATCTGCGGAAACCATCTCGGAGCAAGGTCGCTGGCCAGAAAAGTAATCCGAGCAGGATTCTATTGGCCGACCTTGCAGAAAGATGCCACAGACTTTGTGAAAAAATGCCAGCCATGTCAGATGCATGCAAATTTCCACGTGGCTCCACCAGAAAAGCTCATTAGTATAACTTCCCCCTGGCCTTTCGCAAAATGGGGGATGGATCTGTTAGGTCCTTTTCCCCAAGCACCAGGGCAAGTTAAATACTTAATCGTGGGAATAGATTACTTCACAAAGTGGATAGAAGCAAAACCGTTAGCCAGTATCACCGCTCAGAGAAGTCGCAGGTTCCTCTACAAAAACATCATCACAAGGTATGGGATACCTTATTCCATCACCACAGATAATGGAACCCAATTCACCGACGCCACCTTCAGAAACCTGGTAGCCAGTATGAAAATCAAACATCAATTCACCTCGGTAGAGCACCCACAAGCCAATGGGCAAGCCGAGGCAGCTAACAAGGTCATACTGGCAGGTTTGAAGAAAAGATTACAGGAAGCGAAGGGAGCTTGGGCTGAAGAGCTCCCTCAAGTGTTATGGGCTTATAGGACAACCCCCCAATCCGCCACAGGAGAAACACCCTTCCGACTAGTATACGGCGTAGAAGCCATGATTCCTATAGAAATTAGTGAGCAAAGCCCAAGGGTAATTCTTCATGATGAGGTCGGAAATGTACAGGGGCACAAAGAGGAGCTCGACTTGCTCCCCGAAGTCCGAGAGAACGCCCAGATAAGAGAAGCGGCATTAAAGCAAAGAATGACTACCAGATACAACAAGAAAGTCATTCAAAGAACATTTGCCGTAGATGACCTGGTCCTAATCAGAAACGACATTGGAGTCAACAAGTCAGGAGATGGAAAGCTCGCCGCAAATTGGAAAGGGCCATACAAAATCAAGGAAGTGTTAGGGAAAGGTTATTATAAAGTAACCGACCTGGATGGCACTGAGTTACCAAGGTCGTGGCATGCCTGTAATATGAAAAGGTACTACAGTTAGAAGCGAACTCTACTCCCTGATGTACTCTTTTCCCAGCTTCATGATTTTTTCCCAAAAAAGGGTTTTTTCTGGAGAGGGGTTTTTAACGAGGCATCATAGTAGAGGCTAAGGGAAAATATGCTATCAAGACCCTTAGTAGCAAAAAGGTACCTTTCCGATTAATAAAGATCTTTTTTATCACTATATTTCTCTTAAATATCCTTCTCTATTTCTTATAAGTCTTTCTACGAAACGCGCCGACTTAAGCTCGACAAAGCGTGAAAATCCCATGAATCGACCTAACATGGTCGTCAGGATAAAACGACGAGGTACAAGTCGGTGTAAAGAGGTTATACAAGTTGATCGTATTAAACTCGGAAACTATCCGACTCTTAAGTCGAAAGGAAATCCGAGTAAAACAAACTCGAAAAAGCTCCGAGTAAAAGAAAACCGAGCTTCGAGTAGATGAAAAACGCATCGCAAAAATAACCTAAGTCATAAAAACTCACTGAAGCAAAGTTGAGTATAAAGGATAACAAAAGAGATATGAAAACCTGAAAAGTATAAAGCTTGCATACAAGCCTTTGCACGAAAAAGGCTCGAGAAAACAATGCAAGCTAACAAAAGGTTTTTCCGAAAAAAGATCAAACATATTCAAAACAGAAAAAGCATGTGCACGCGCAAAGTAACTTAAACCCTTATCCAAAAAAGGGCACCTACTTCGATTAGAAAACCCTTATCCAAAAAGGGCACCAAACAGATCATTTTGTTTACGGCCTCAAAAGACCAAGAAGCAAATTGTTCACAACCACCAACGAATAAATAGAAGTTTAAAAAAGGGGGACCCACAGGCCGGGCCCCCATATAGCCACAAAAATAAAGAAGTCATTTTTTGGACGGAGTAGAGGAATCACCACCACCAGGAGGAACACCACCAGGGCCGGGAGGAGGAGCCAAAGAGGAAGTCGGAGCAAGGGTTGAAGAACTCGGAGCGTCTTTAGGATGAGGAGGAGACTCTATAATCCTCTGCCCCCGAGTCTTTAGGTCTGACTCGGAAAGGACCTCGGGAGCAGGAGGATCAACAATGGCGCCATCAATCACCACTTTGTCAGGATGTAGTGGAGAAAGATCCAAGTCGGGGGCTATAACCCTGACCTGCTCTAGGAAAATTCTCCAAGACTCCTCGGCGCCATCGGCGATAGAGTCCTCCAAGTCAGCGTAAGCATTCCGAGAGTTCACCAAATCCTTCTTCACCTCCACCATATCTTTAAATAGGCTTTGGTAACTCTCCTGGGCTGCCTTCCTTAGATTTACCTCCATAGTACATTGGGCTCGCAGCTGGCTCTCCTTCTCCCGGAGGTCATCTCTCTCCTTCCTCAACTTATCCCTCTCCGCCTTCAACTCCCTCTCATGTTTTTCAAACATGAGAAGCCTCTCCTCCAGCTCCTCAACCTTTGGGGAAGTCCCCAAGGAGCTGAGGGGAGTCTTCTCGAATATATCCAAAAGTTTGCCACAAACTCCCGCCGCCCTAAAACTTTCTTCAGCCAGAGCGGAAAGGTGGTTCCGAACAGAAACATCATCCATACTTATAAGAGGATAGATGTTCTTTCGGACGAATGCAAGAGCATCCGCCTTAACACCACCTTCCCAAGAAGGGCCAGACTCCGAAGTCTTGCGCTTCTTCTTCTCCGGCTCGGAAAGTAGTTGGGCAGAAGGGAGTGGTCGAGCCAAACTTGAGGAGGAGGAGATGATAATAGGTTGAGAGGGAGTACCAACATTTCTAGAAGGAGGAGGAGGAGGAGGAGGAGAGACGACCGCTTTGCCACCCCCAGACCTAGCCCGGGACTTTGCCTTGGCTTCCTGCACCCTCTGGTAGGACTCTTGAGCATTCTTTTTTGCCATATCTACAAAAGAAACAACCAAGTCACAAGTCGGTAAAATACAAGTCGGCAGGAAACAAGTCGGTAAAATACAAGTCGGAAATAGGGAATGCTTGCGCTACCTATGCAAGATTGAACGAAAGTCGACGTCCCCTGAAGGATTTTTCTCGTATCTAAGTATGGGATCCTCCCCCATGCTTCTCGGAAAAACCCCACAATGGCCGCCTCCACCTCGTCTAGGTCATCTAGACCAATTTTTTCACAAGGGGTGGCCGGCAGCCAGTAAAGGGGAAAGCGAGGGGAGGAATGCTCGTCCAGAAAAAAGGGGTGGTGACCCTCTACAGCTTGAACCTTGAAGAAGAAGTTTTTGAAGTCATGAAAAGATTCGTCAAAAAGGGTGAAAATCCTCCGACCTTGAATGGCTCGGAAGGATACCCATTGTTGTTTGTTGTTTAGCCCACTAAAGGGCTTAGTCATATGGAAAAGATAAAAGAAGATTCTCAAGGAAGTCGGGAAGTCCAGAGCGTGGCTTATAAACTGGTAAATCTTCAAAAAACCCCAGGAATTGGGGTGGAGTTGAGTAGGGGCAACCTTACAGTGGTGCAAAACGGATATCTCGAAATCTGAGAAAGGAAGAAAAACACCCAAACGGGTGATCATACATTCATACATGAAGAAAAAATGAGGGGCCGCCTCATTAACTCTCCCAAAACAGACCCGGTCTTCAGGACCCGGGATTATCAGTTCATATTTGGACTCGTCCTCGTCCGAAGTACAGAGCCTATGATGAGTACGAAGGTGAGTGATGAACTCAGCGTCGACCAACGGTTCCTCCCCAAGGACCGTATCGTCAACCCACTGAGAAAGAACGTCTACAGAAGCCATTTTTTATATAAAGAAAAGTGGCAGAAAACCTACAAAAAGGAAAAAGAAAAAGAAAATCAAAAAACACGGCCACTAAAGAAGAGAGATTCGAAACTAGAAACTACGGGCCAACCTATCTACTCGCAAAACAAAACATGCAAACATAAAGCATGACATGGAAAAAGCAAAACTAACCTTTATCCAAAAAGGGAGGTTGGTGAAGGGCAGAAGTCTTCGAACGCAAGGATGCAATACGAACAAGATGAAGAGAAAGTTTGAAAGATTGCAGAAACGGAAAATGGAAAAAGAGGGAAAGTATCTATAAAAAAGGCTAAGGGGCTTTGGTAAAAAGCGAAGCAGTCATTAATGAGACTGCACCGTTACCAAAGCCCTCAATCCCTAAATGATCCCTCAACGGACACGACGCTTGAATTGACGTAACTGTCAGAAACCAAAAGTCGCGAAAATCACGTCGGTTTCCAAGATCCGTGTTCTTTCAAACAAATCGACTACGAACCCGAGTTGAATACTTGAACCCAAACTTTAAAGAAAATTTGGGCTCAAGTAGGGGCACTGTTCATACCCTGGCCCAATACAAAGGCCCAGGTCCAACTAAAAGGCCTAATCTAAAGGATTAGAGCCTAGCTAAGTACCGACCTTCACATAAGAAGTCGGTATCCACCACGACTTGGTCGGAAGAGGTCGGATGAAAGATTAGCTGGCAGATAAACACTCATTCAAATGAGTAACCGCCCCTAAAATCTCTCTAACCGCCTCATAAAGCCATATCTTAACCTCCCCAAGATAATAGGGACGGTTACTACCCTAAAGATACGGCACTACACCAACGGTGGTTATTGGCTCACCACTATAAATACACTGACACCCCTCAGGTATCTCTAAGTCCAATACTCTCTAAGACTTGCTTACACTCTTGCTAACTTAGGCATCGGAGTGTCTTTGCAGGTACCACCCCCCATTCACGCGCGAGCACAAGTCGGACGGAGCCTCCCGAGTTGCGGACCTACCCGGAGTTCTCCTCCATCATACACTTGGGCCGCCAAACGCCATCTGTATTATTAATCTCCGGTTACCTACCGTAACAATTTGAATCCTTAAAAATTTAAAAATACAATTAGATCCCTAAGAAAAAATTGGATTTATTGTTATTGTTATAAAAAAATCGATTTTATTTTAATTTGTTAAGAAATTCAAAAATAATCAGTTCAATAATAATATGGCACGTAAACGTCTTTACAAAAAGATATTTTATACGTCTTTATAAAAGCATCTCCACGTATGATTGTGCTAAAATCAATTATGAGTATAAAATAATATATCATGATGACTAATTTTAACGTATAAATAATATTTTTATTTTAAAAAATAATTTTAAAAGACATCATTGTCATTTTCTGAAAGACAATGGTTATATATTGTTCGACGAGTATGGATGGTTGTTGGTGAATTATTGACCTAGTCAATAAGTATGGCTGTCTGTAAGTGCAGTGTGATAGAAACAATTACTAAGAAATACATTTTTTCGGGGAAAGAGTGTTCTTACGAAATAGGCAAAGGGATCATTTTGAAATTTGAAGTTTTTTATTTTGGACGAGAAGAAGAATAATAATGAATAATCGGTGACTTTCGTTTCCCAGTTAATTATGTCAACTTTTTAAATAATTTGTTGGTGTGAATACAATCTAGCTTCTTTGATTTAATTGCCTCATTGAAGACCCAGTGGTAATGTGGCACCAAGTTTCTTTCATTTAAATTTATGTGTATATATATAGTTGCAACCGTGGATGCATTGCCTCAGATATATTCCAAATTTCCAATACCAAATAATAATTAAATTAAGCAAACATTTGCAATTGCAAAACCTAATAACGTTTTCTTCCTCAAACTCAGTACCAAACTACTTCGAATTTGCGATGGCAAATCATGACGTATTTCTGAGTTTTAGAGGAGAAACCCGCTACCGATTCACGGATCATCTGTATGGTGCTTTGCGGCAAAATGGAATCCAGACGTTCAGAGATAATGAAAATCTGAGGGTAGGGGATGAACTGGAACCTATTCTTATGAAGGCAATCGAAAATTGCAAAATGGCAGTAGTGGTGCTTTGTGAGGACTACGCATCTTCGACATGGTGCCTTCGTGAGCTAGTCAAGATCATTGACTGCCATGAAAAGCAAGGGAAGCAGGTTCTGCCAATTATTTACAAAGTGAATCCTTCAAATGTGTGGGATCAGAAGGGTTGCTATGAGACAGCCATGGCTAAACATGAGAGCAGGGAAGACCCTCAGAAGGTCAAAACATGGCGATTAGCTTTGTCCAAAGTACAAAAGCTAGGATGGGTGCACTACACGGACGACATGTAAGTTCATTACGTTCATTTTTTCTTTAAAATAAGTGCAGAAATTTATTTGCTCTATAAGTTAAATTAGTGCATATTAGTTTCAATTTATTAATTATAATATAAAAAAATACAATATAAAGTGATAGTTAATTTTTTAGGAACCAAAATAGTACTTATTTTTAAACTATTAAAATGTTTAACAAATGATTTATTTATTTTGAATTTTTTATCCAAATAAATAATTAGAGTAAAATACTAAAATTTATCTCTAAAATTTTTTAATTTAATTTTAAAAAAGTTTATTTAGTATTTAATCTAGTATAAATAAAAATTCAGTTCAATTTAAATATTAATAATTTTTAATATCTAAAAAATAAATAATAATATTAAAAAAATCTAAAAAAGATATTATTACTAATATTTTTTAATTAAATAAAAAATTTCAAATCTCATAAAGTAATTTTTTTTCTTTTTATGATCGTCTTTTTTTATTCATTTGGTATTAATTTTCTCTATTTCAACTACTACAACTAAAAGATCTTTTTCAATTATGAATATTGTAAAAAATAACTCAAAAATAAAATGAAAGATGAATTTCTTGCTAATTGTCTTTTAATTATATTGAAAAGAAAATTGTTGAAAAATTTGACACAAATTCTATTATCGTTGAATTTTATGATACGAAGAATCGACCACTTCGTTAGTAAAAAGTACACACATATTTTTTGTACTTTAAAATATATTCTCTATTGATATATTTTTATAATATACATCAATACAATTTAAATTTAAACTAGAATGAGACTCGCAGCGATGAGCGGGGCGATAAATTAATAATAGTATATAATAAATATTAAAAATTGTTATGCTTTTTGAATTAAATTAAATATGTGCAAAGTATAGTTAAATTTAAAAGACATTTTATTTAAAATAATTTGTAATACAAAAGATTTGGATGTTGGAATTGTACAAAATGACATTTTTATTTAATAGTTTGATTTTGGCATTTATTTTAAACTTTTAGTTGATGAACTTCTAGATGCGTGTTGAATTTGTATGATTTTTTTTCTTTTTAAACTTTTGATGGGTATGAGATCTTCGTATGATGATATTAACATTGGAGAAATTGGTTCCTATAATCAATGATGTCTTAAATAATTTAAATTAGAAATAAAAATGATGTCTTAAATAGGTAGATTCAATATTTTTTGTTGGAACAAATGTCTTGGCAACCGTGTATCGTTAAAAAAATAAAAACTTTCATTGACATTAAAATCATTTACTTTGACTTCAAATATAAGTATGAGATTGCACAAATTTTTCAATTGGGATGGTGCTTCAATGTCATACTCTTTTGGAGTGTCATTAGATTTGAAGCAGTTGTGTCCAATAATTTTTTGCTTCGTCATCAAATATTACAAAAGTTATTGTAGCACTTTGATTGAAACCTTTAATTGAATTCTGAACCTAAAATAAGTATTGTGTTAGTAAAAAAATTGATTACATTTATTTTTTTAACTTGTTGAAAAAGGAACAATGAATAGCATATTGAAAGAAGTATAATTTTAACGATATTAAAATACAATTATATATAAAGTATTATAAAATAATATAAAAAGTATAAAAAAATAATTAAAGTATTTTTTCGTAAATTCAATTTAAAAATACAATAAATATATTTGTTTTGTACGTTTTCATCTAATATAATCATTTCTAAGTAAAGAGGTTCTTCTTCATTTGTGAGTGTTAATGTTTTCCATAGACAAACTACGCGAACTTTGATAAACCAATTGTCTATTTGTTTGGTGATATTGTTCAAAGAATGATGTTCCATTGAATAAATTTGAGATGTGTCCTTCGGAAATAAATTTCTTGTGCTTAATTTCATGTTATTTGAAGGAATAGTGATAATAGACTTATATAAATAGTTTAAATAGTATGAAATTCGAATATTTGTAATGTAGAATTTATTACGATTAATAATATTATTATAATATTTATAAAAATTAATAAATTAATTATTGGATTATAAATTTATTATTTTGTTTATAAGTTATAACGGTTAGATATAATAAATATAGGAACATGAATTCAATGTCTTTTTTAATTTTTTTTTGTTGATTTAGAAATAATAATTAATTTGGTAAAAATTTAGTAGTTAATTCTAAAATTTTGTCAAATGTTGTTGACATCGCATTAGTAGGAAGAGTAACATGTCTTAAAAATAATGTTGATAAACTTATTCATCTATTCTTATATATTAAGAATAGACAGATAGGTGGCAGTTCAGGATGAATGTGAATTTATGTTTTTCAATTTAAGGGATCAATTTGATCATTTACAATAATTAGGAATTTAACTGATGCCCGTTGGAAATTTTAGGAATCAAATTAGACATTATTTCTAATATTAACTATGATGATTTAATCAAATTTCTCCAATAATCATAAAACATGTCAGAAAGAGATGATAGATCCTTGTCAAGAGAGAAAATTGGGCAGAATCTATCATATATATATGGTGCAACATTGCTATAAGTAAACAAAGTATGAAATGAAAAACATCATGTTTGTGCAGGAATCAACCGGAGTTTATCAAGGTTATTGTTAGAGACACCGCTGGCAGATTACCGTTGCCTGAACCAACTGATTATGTAGTTGGACTGGATACTCGCTGTGAAGAAGTAAAATCACGGCTAGATATTGAGTCTAATGAAAATGTTTGCATGTTGGGAGTTTATGGACCCGGTGGAATAGGCAAAACCACATTGGCCAAATATCTGTTCGACAAGATCAAGCGCCAGTTCGAAGCATCATGTTTTCTCGGTAATGTCAGAGAAAAATCTGAAAGTCGTGAAAGTTTAGAAAGTCTGCAAAAGTCACTTTTAGATGACATGGGTGAGGAGACAATAACTGAGTTTGGAAGTGTATTTAAGGGAGGATCTGAAATCAAACGAAGGCTTCGCCACAAAAGAGTACTTCTAGTTCTTGATGATGTTAATTCAATAACGCAACTGGAATCACTGGCTGGAGGGCATGATTGGTTTGGTTCAGGCAGCAGAATCATTATAACAACAAGGGATACTGACATGGTAGACAAGCATATGATGGGTGATGTTGTCACCAAGAAATACAAGATGGAGGAGCTAAATGATGATGATTCCTTGGAACTCTTTTGTTGGCATGCTTTCAACAGCAAGGAGCCTGCAGAGAACTTTGAAAATGTTTCAAGAAATGCAATAAGTTATGCAAAGGGCTTTCCACTTGCTTTAGAAGTAATAGGCTCCCATTTAGGGGGTTTTGAAAGTGTGGATAGCTGGGAAGAGGAACTGGACAAGTATAGAATTGATCCAAGTATTCAAGGAGTACTTGAAAGAAGCTACAATAGCTTGTATGAACTTGACCGGAAAACTTTCTTGGACATTGCTTGTTTCTTCAAAGGAGAGAAATGGGAGTATGTTAAAAGGGTATTGAAAGCTTGTGACTTCTATCCAGTTGTTCGAGTGTTCATCAGTAAATGTCTCATCACTGTAAATCAAAATGGCTGCTTGGAAATGCATGATCTAGTGCAAGACATGGGTAAAGAGATTGTAATGAGCGACTCGCCAACAAACCCTGGTGACCGTAGCAGATTATGGTCTCATAAAGACATTCTTCAGGTTCTCCAAGATGACACAGTAAGAAATTCAATGAACCCCCTGTCAGTTACCCGATTTTATACACCTACAGATGTTAAAATACTTAAGTAATTGTTGTTAATTTTTTTCTGCATGTGTTTTATAGGGAAGTAGTTCAATTGAAGGAATAATGCTTCAGCCCGCTACCCATGAACAAGTAGATCATTGGATTACTACTGCTTTTGACAAGATGGAGAACCTTAGAATTCTAATTGTTCGGAATACAATATTTTCAACTGCGCCAAGTCGTCTTCCAAATAGTTTGCGACTATTGGAGTGGAAAGGATATCCATCAGAGTCATTCCCACTTGATTTTCATCCCAACAGAATTGTTGACCTCAAGCTACCTCACAGTGTTCTTAAATTGGAAAAGTCATTTCAGGTACACACCTCTCTAATTTGCACACTAAGGCACTTGTTAAGGAATTAGTAACATAAACGTGGGTCTTTTCTGAATTCTTTGTTAAAGCAAGCATTGAATAAAACTTAGTATCATTGAACATGATGATGATCAATTTGTCCATCTTTCATTGCAGATATTTGAGGATTTGACATTTATCAATCTCTCCCAGTGTCAGTCCATTACACAAATTCCCAATGTGTCTGGAGCAAAAAGCTTGAGAGTCTTCATACTAGACAGATGCCATAAGTTGGTAAAGTTCGATGAATCTGTTGGGTTTCTGCCAAATCTTGTGTACTTAAGTGCCTCAGAATGCAGGGTGCTTCGTAGTTTTGTGCCAAGAATGTATTTGCCATCTCTTGAAGTGCTTTCATTTTACTTTTGTAAGAAACTTCAGAACTTCCCAGATGTCATGCAAAAGATGGATAAGCCCTTAAAGATTTACTTGGCAAATACTGCTATCAAAGAGTTCCCAGATTCCATTGGTAATCTTATAGGGCTTGAGCATATAGACATTTCAATATGCAGAGGACTCAAAGATCTACCAAGTAGCTTCTTCAAGTTGCCGAAACTTTTCACATTAACCATGGAGGGATGTTATCATCTTAGAAGATCATTTAAGAGGTTCAAAGAGAGCCATTCCACATTAGATGACTGCCCAAATATGAAAGATAAAAGTAGAGATAAGATAAGAAGAGAAAATAACACAAAGATAAGATAAGATAAAATAATAAAGACTAAAATTAAAACTGAATTTATATATTTTGTTGGGCTAAATTTGTGGGCTATAAGACTTCTTTATTATCGTCATGGACTAATATAGAAGAGTAGTTTAATAAATACCACACCCGTAGTTGTTTATATACACTACGAGATTGAATACCACTAATGACCTTAAGATTGCAATTGAATTTTGTGTGTAAGAGAGAAAGAGTAGATAGACAAATATATTTGTCGCTATTTTCGAAAATATAGAAAAATAAAAAACAAATTTGTTATCAAGACCGAAAGTTTTATATATCAATATATCACTGACTTTAACACCAAATGAGTTTAAAAGTATCATGTTTAAGATTTTCCTTAGTACTTACTTTTTTTTGGTGGATTGCTTATATATTTGTTAATTGTTGTTACTAATCTACCAAAAAATTGTTGTTATTACTAACTCTAAGGGTAATTTTTGTTATATTTATTTTATGTAGTCACCACAAAAATATATTTATTTTATGTAATAATTAAATAAAATAATTGAAATGATAATTATTAATTAAATTATAATATTTTAATAAAAGTAGGTAATATATATATATATATATATATATATATATATATATATATTTAATAGCACAACTATGATTAAATTTCTGTTCTAAACAAACTTTAAAGGGAATTATTTTTGTGGATAATTAATAGAGTACAAAATTTCATGTGTAATTTAACAGATTATTATTATTGGTACTTTAAAATTCATCAGTAATATTATATTAATTAAGGAGAGTGTTAGGTAAATAATGACCATATTAAATAATATGAATAATTACCAATAAAATAAAAATATACTACACTTTTAAATTAATTATCTAAATTTTAATATTAAAATAATCATTTATACACCTAGTGAAATGAATATCCGATATATTTATTGATCACATTGTTTAATATTTTTATTGTATACCTATACTTTTTCATTAACTAATTATTGCCAGTAGATTTTTCCATTTTTTAAAAACGAAACTCATAATTGAGTTCGGTCATATTTTTTTAAAGGGAAGATCATTTGATAAAAATATCAAATATGTTATTTTTAATAATTAATACATTTTGAGATATTGATAATATCTATACCTATAGCACTTAAAGACTCATAGACACTGCGCGCTCAATCCAGGTGGTGGCTTGTAATTGTAATTACCCTTGTGTAAGATTTTGTTTAACAAAAGAATTAAGAGTTTTATAATTGGAGATGGAATAAATTGAGTATTCTAAATTAAATTTAGACATTAATTTGGGTCAGATTCAAGTTTTATATATTACCGTTAGTATATAGTTGGAATGTTAAACTAACAATAATATACATCAATACAATTTAAATTTAAATGGCAGTTCAGGATGAATAAGAATTTATATTTTTGGACGTATCCATTATTATTGAATGTATTAATGAATTAGTTATTTTTGAGTTTCTTAACAAATTAGAATAAAATCGATTTTTTTATAATAATAACAATAAACCTATTTGTTATCAGATCCGGTTGAACTGACTAATTTATATAACCTATTAGATTATGATTTTTTTTTAAACAAAAATCAGGGATATATTTATTTTTTTATCAAAAAATTTAAACATGATTTAGTTTAGATCGTGTAAATCCATCGAATAAACTCGGGTTTAATAATAACATTGCTATAAGTAATTAAAGCATGAAAAAACATCATGCTTGTGCAGGTCTGAACCGGAGTTTATCAAGGTTATTGTTAGAGACACCGCTGGCAGATTACCGTTGCCTGAACCAACTGATCATGTAGTTGGACTGGATACTCGCTGTGAAGAAGTAAAATCACGACTAGATATTGAGTCTTATGAAAATGTTTGCATGTTGGGAATTTATGGACCCGGTGGAATAGGCAAAACCACATTGGCCAAATGTCTGTTCGACAAGATCAAGCGGCAGTTTGAAGCTTCATGTTTTCTCGGTAATGTCAGAGAAAAATCTGAAAGTCGTGAAAGTTTAGAAAGTCTGCAAAAGACACTTTTAGATGACATGGGTGAGGAGACAATAACCGAGTTTGGAAGTGAATTTAAGGGAGGATCTGAAATCAAACGAAGACTTCGCCACAGAAGAGTACTTCTAGTTCTTGATGATGTTAATTCAATAACGCAACTGGAATCACTGGCTGGAGGGCATGATTGGTTTGGTTCAGGCAGCAGAATCATTATAACAACAAGGGATACTGATATGGTAGACAAGCATGTGATGGGTGATGTTGTCACCAAGAAATACAAGATGGAGGAGCTAAATGATGATGATTCCTTGGAACTCTTTTGTTGGCATGCTTTCAACAGCAAAGAGCCTGCAGAGAACTTTGAAAATGTTTCAAGAAATGCAATAAGTTATGCAAAGGGCTTTCCACTTGCTTTAGAAGTAATAGGCTCCCATTTAGGGGGTTTTGAAAGTGTGGATAGCTGGGAAGAGGAACTGGACCAGTATAGAATTGATCCAAGTATTCAAGGAGTACTTAAAAGAAGCTACGATAGCTTGTATGAACTTGACCAGAAAACTTTCTTGGACATTGCTTGTTTCTTCAAAGGAGAGAAATGGGAGTATGTTAAAAGGGTATTGAAAGCTTGCGACTTCTACCCAGTTGTTCGAGTGTTCATTAGTAAATGTCTCATCACTGTAAATCAAAATGGCTGCTTGGAAATGCATGATCTAGTGCAAGACATGGGCAAGGAGATTGTAACGAGCGACTCGCCAACAAACCCTGGTGAACGTAGCAGATTATGGTCTCATAAAGACATTCTTCAGGTTCTCAAAGATGACACAGTAAGAAATTCAATAAACCCCCTGTCAGTTACCCTATTTTTTACACCTACAGATGTTATAATACTTAAGTAATTGATGCTAATTCTCTGCATGTGTTTTATAGGGAAGTAGTTCAATTGAAGGAATAATGCTTCACCCTGCTACCCATGAAGAAGTAGATCATTGGATTACTACTGCCTTTAACAAGATGGAGAACCTTAGAATTTTAATTGTTCGGAATACAATATTTTCAACGGCGCCAAGTTGTCTTCCAAAGAGTTTGCGACTATTGGAGTGGAAAGGATATCCATCAGAGTCGTCCCCACTTGATTTTCATCCCAACAGAATTGTTGACCTCAAGCTACCTCACAGTGCTCTTAAATTGGAAAAGTCATTTCAGGTACACACAACACACCTCTCTAATTTCGCACTAAGCACTTGTTAAGGAATTAATAACATAAAAGTGGGTCTTTTTGAATTCTTTGTTAAAGCAAGCATTGAATAAAACTTAGCATTATTGAACATGCTGACGATCAATTTATTCATCTTTCATTGCAGATATTTGAGGATTTGACATTTATCAATCTCTCCCAGTGTCAGTCCATTACACAAATTCCCAATGTGTCTGGAGCAAAAAGCTTGAGAGTCTTCATACTAGACAGATGCCATAAGTTGGTAAAGTTCGATGAATCTGTTGGGTTTCTGCCAAATCTTGTGTACTTAAGTGCCTCAGAATGCAGGGTGCTTCGTAGTTTTGTGCCAAGAATGTATTTGCCATCTCTTGAAGTGCTTTCATTTTACTTTTGTAAGAAACTTCAGAACTTCCCAGATGTCATGCAAAAGATGGATAAGCCCTTAAAGATTTACTTGGCAAATACTGCTATCAAAGAGTTCCCAGATTCCATTGGTAATCTTATAGGGCTTGAGCATATAGACATTTCAATATGCAGAGGACTCAAAGATCTACCAAGTAGCTTCTTCAAGTTGCCGAAACTTTTCACATTAACCATGGAGGGATGTTATCATCTTAGAAGATCATTTAAGAGGTTCAAAGAGAGCCATTCCACATTAGATGACTGCCCAAATATAAAGAGACTGAACTTCACTGGTGCCAATCTATCAGATGAAGATCTTCATCCAACTATTCAGGTTCTTCAAAAGCTGGAAGACGTCAATGTATCACACAATGATTTTGTATCCCTCCCAAATTGCATCGAACGATCTGTGCACATAAAATGTCTTGATGTTAGTTATTGTAAGAATCTTAAGACAATTCCAGAACTGCCATCCAGCATTCAAAAAGTAGATGCAAGATATTGCTTATCCTTAACTTCAGAGTCCTCAACCGAACTGTGGTCTAAGGTATCTTTCCACTCCCCATAACCTATTCAGATGAATTTTTCAATGTGCAGTTCCTTTTAGACTGATTATTGGTTATATTTGTCTTCTGATATTACAGGTCTTACTAGAGACCGAAAGAATTCAAATTGTGATGCCAAAAAAGGAGATTCCCAATTTGTTTGACTGCGATTCCAGTGAAGGTATTCCTCTGTTTTGGGCTCGCAGAAAGTTCCCTGTTGTTGCTTTAGCATTCATGTTTGGGAGATCCACTGTGAGCAACAGTGTTGCTGAGACAAGGACTGACATCCTGGGTTTCTTCCCTCAAATTGGTTCATCCTTGTCCTTCATTGTTCGCCTTCACTTGTTCATTGGTGGCAAACAAATATTTCCGAAGGATTCCAAATATTTCAGTGTTGGGGAAGATCATGTGCTACTTTTTGATCTACGAGCTTTGTTCAGTGACGAAGAGTGGCATGATCTTGATGCGTATCTTGGAGTTGGAGACGATGGTTGGAAAGCCATTCAGGTTCAATGTGAATCACCATTAACTCTCAGTCATTGGGGTGTGTATGTGTATAAGCAAGACACAAACTCGGCTGATATTCAATTCAAGAATCCCAATCCCAAATCTCCGTTGTCCGACTTGGTTCCAAAAAGAAGTCCGCATGAACCCCAGGAAAGTATGATGAGACAAGTGGCAGAAAATTTGAATCCAAGAGAATTACTTGGTGACTATTTGCCTCTTGTGGAGTTAACAGAAGTTCCCTCTTTTACATCGGCATTGCTGAGATCGTTGAGGACTGGTAAGGCTGAAGCAACAAGGCCGGAATCTTCGGCCTATGGTGCAAGCTTAAAGCAGGAACATGAAGAATCTAATTGGAATGTTTCGAGGGTGATGGACATGATAAAGGATGATGTGCCTACACATATTGCTGATGCATACTCTAATGAAATACGAGAAGGACGGCGATTTGTCGAAGAACTGATGAGGGCACGCATGGAATTGTTGAAGGAAAAGGGACAAGAGAGGATGGATATTGATATGGCAATCGTTTTAGAGCAACCGCGGTCTGGAAGACCTCCGTCCCGTCGTTATTGGGGAAGGCTGCACATAAAGTATGAAGAGATAACCGCGAAAGCAATTGTGAGGAAGACAACCCAACTAGCATGGCGAGATTGGAATCCCGGCCGTACAACAACAAAAGAGAAGGCAACCGCTGTTCTCTTGAAATGCACGGGGCAAGGGGAATCGTCAGAAGAAGAAAATAATGATCCTGTGTTGGCAGAATTATTAAGCCAGATAGAGGAAGATGCTATGCGCTTCAATACGTCATATGGGAAGATGAAGGCATGTATTATCTTAACTGACGATGCTTATGCTCTCATTTCTGAAGAATATGTACCGGAGTTCATGCTTATCAGAGGAAAAGAAAATGCAGAAATAAAAGGGATGTCACAATGGGGAGCGTTAGAATTGTTGATATATGGATTTATGAGAGCATCAGGAGAAAATACGTTTGGATCGGTAGAGTCCGAACCTCGCTTCGAGAAGACACCTTACGGGAAAATAAGGGTGGAGAACTAAGCCCAGTGCAGAAGCGAGATGATGTGCAAGCTTCAAAGCTCACATAATATGCTTCAGGTACTTGCTTGGTGCATTTGAATACGAGTATTTCTGTTTTGGAGCATTATTTCTGTACTTATATCAGCTGTTGTCTTATTCGCTGGTTATATATAATAAGTGTGTATGTTTTGTGTTGTTATTGTTCTTGTGTTGTGAGTTTCTTTTATGGGAGTCATTTCAGATAAAGAGGCTTAAATTATTATTTTTTTAAAAATGTTAAAAAGATATTTTTTAATAATTAAAATTTAATATATATAATAAATTAAATTATGTTATTTTTGTTAAAATTATACCAGACAAATCGGTTTAACAAAAAATTCGGTGAATCAATCTAAATTAATATTTTTTTATAGAAAATAACTATAATAATTTTAGTTTTATATATATATATATATATATATATATATATTAGAAGTATTTTAATAATTTTTTATAATAGGAGTATTATAGTTATTTTTTATAAAAAAATATTAATTTAGACTAATTTAAAGTTTGGTTCACCAATTTTTTAGACAAACTTATTTGTTCGGTCTAATTTTAACAAAAATAATACAATTTAATCGATTACATGTGTTAAATTTTAATTATTAAAAAAAATATTTTAAGTATCTTTATATGAGTGACTCCCTTTATATTTATATATACTTTCATCTATCTTATTTGGATATGTTTTTCTATGTCTATATAAATACAAATTTTTAAAGTTTGCATTATTCGTTTTTTTTAATGATATTTTAGTTGATTGAATGTATATTATTAACAAAAATTTGGAATTAAGAATAATCTAAAAACAATATTATTAAAAAAATCTCTAATCAACTCAACATAAAATCTTACATATATAGAAAAATAAGAATGACCCTAAGATAAAACCCTAAAGGGACACATGATGAAAAAGAACAACTCCAGTATTATTGTTCAATTGTAAATCTTAATTATTATTATTGGTATTGCAAATTTGGAAACTACATCCGATCGAGGCAATGTGCGTGCGTGATTGCAACTATACATACAACTAAGGCAATGTGCATGTATATATATGAAAAAGTCTATGCAGCAACCTCTAATTAGATGTTAGTATAAAAGAATTGACAATACATTCAACTGGAGTCTAATCTAGTTACTTGGAACATATATAATTCTGTTGAAAAATTAAAATTAGATATATAGAACAAGTACATATATAAATAGTGCATTGTATGTTTTAAGGATAAATTACACTCACAACGGAGATTTAATTTATCAAAATTATACTGATTACTCCTCTATTTGACCAATATATACTCAAATTTCTCTTATTCTGTCATTAAATTGAAAGGGGATTAAAAAGAAGTTATACAAAGTCAGTTTTAATCTTACAATTTGATCTCTATGTGTAGATAACTCATAGATATAGAAGAATGATCATAAAGCTCTTTTTCTTTTAATTAACATTGTTATAAATGGCATTTTGTCATTTTAGTTAAATCAAACGCAATAAGAAACAAAAACATTAATATACAGATGATAAAACATATATGTGTATATATACAATAATTTGTAAGTTAAATTAACACCAAGATGTCTAAGTGTATTGTGTTAGACAAATGTAATGCAGGGTAAATGAAAAATACACCAACTTACTTAGACCATCCCAAGTACCACAGACCAAATTTCCAAAAAAAGGAACCTTAGACAATAGAAAATAAAATATAAAACAAGACAGAGCAAAATTAAATGAAAATGCATAAAAAAAACCATGATAATAAAAGTAAATAAAAAAACAAAAATAAACATAAAAGACCGTAAAAGAACCAAAAGAACCAAAACAGTAAAACAAAAAGTAAAAGACAAAGCCCGTACAAAAAACAAAAAAGCAGAATAAAGAAACCGTAAAAGAAAATAAAAAAATAAAAAAAAGGACCTTCTAAAGTACCTTGGAATCTGGATACGCCACAGCTTATTATGCTGCATTCGATTATTATCATGAGTGTCTTGATCTTCGTGTGCCACTCTAATTGTCCCATAAGAGGTCTTCTTAGTACTAGCTCCAGGAATCATGAGCTTTCTCCAACCAAACAATGATCTTCGCATTCTTGATCTGAACATGTCACATAATGCCAATTCTAACCTTCCCCATTCTGACATGACTTCATTTTCCATATTTTCATGTGCTCTCATGTACGTTGCTTCCAGCAAATATTCATCAGAAACTGCTCGTAGTTCATTAGTATAAGTAATAGATGCCTTCAATTTACCATATGACTTGTTACATTCCATGGCATCTTTCTCTATCTGCCTCAATAATTCTTCCAATACAGGATCATCAATGGATTCTTCCTTCTGCGACGATTCCCCCCATATGGATGGAATCTCGCATTTCAATAGAAGAATGGGAATCATCCTTCTATTGTGTGCTTTGGCGCGTTCTTCAATTCTCCATGATTCTTGGAATGCCCTCCTCATCACTGCTTTGAATGTTGGATCATCTGCATGTTTTAAATCTATTCTTCCCCAATAACGACGAGTTGGAGGTCCAAAAATATGGTATTCCTCTAAAGCAATCATCATACCAATATTCAACGTGTCGCAGTCTTTCTCCATCATAAATTGTGCACGTGCCTTAATAAACTCTTCTGCGAATTCTTGTACAGCTTGTATTTGACCAGGGTTTGAATCAGCAATATCTTTTGGCACATTCTCCTTCATCAACTCTATTAACCGCAACACGTCCCAATTAGATTCTTCTGATTCTTTCTTCAAACTTGCCCCATAGTTAGATGACGAAGAAGCTTCGTTAGCCTTAGCCATCTTGTACGACCTCACCAATGCCTTTGTAAAACTCATACTATCTTCTTCTAGATCAACAAGAGATAAATGCTCATTGTCAAATGTTTCTGTTGGATTCAAATTATCTATCACTTGTCCAATTCTTTGCCGAGTTTGTTGTGGACTTCTTTCTAGAACTAAGTCGCTTGACAATTTGTGGTTGGGAAGATGCTTGAAATAAATATCATCCATGTTTGTCTCTCCCTTGTAAACATAAACTCCCCAATGATTCAGAGTTAAGGTTGATTCACATACAACATGAATGGCTTTCCAATCATCTCCAATATATGCATCAAGATCATGCCACTCTTTGTCACTGAACAAGGTTCGAAGATCGAAAAGTAACACATGATCTTCCCCAACATTGAAATATTTGGACTTCTCCGGAAATATTTGTTGGCCTTCTATAAACAAGTTGAGACCAACAGTGTAGGATTTGGATGAAGCAATTTGAGGCCAGAAGTCTAGAGCCTTCATCAATGTCTCATCAATATCATTGCCAGTGGCTCTCCCAAACATGAATGCTAAAGCAACAACAGGAAACTTTCGCCGAGCCCAAAACAGAGGAATATCTTTGCTGCAATTGTAGTCAAGCCAATTGGGAATCTCCTTTTTTGGCATCACAACTTCAATTCTTTTAGTCTCTTGTAAAATCTGCCAATCAGATAAAATTAATTGTAAAATGAATTTCAGCTATTAAAAGGGAAAAAAAAAAGAATTCAATTGACTCCTATAGTCATCAAATCTTCCATATATGCATGTAAGATACCTTGGACAATGGCATGGTTGAGGACCCTGGAGTTAAGGATAGGCAATATCTTGCATCTACTTTTTGAATGCTTGATGGAAGTTCTGGAATTATCATAAGATTATTACAATAACTCACGTCAAGAATTTTCAAGTGCAAAAATCCTTCAATGCATTTTGGGAGGGATGAAAAACAATTATTTGATACATTGATGCCTTCCAACTTCTGATGAACATGAAGAATTGGATGAAGATCTTCATCTGAAAGATTAGCACCACTGAAATTCAGTCTCCTTATATTTGGACTGCTGTGTCCTTTGAACCTTTTAAATGATCTTCCAAGCAGAGAACATCCATCTATTGTCAATGTGAAAAGTTTGGGCAACATCAAGAAGCTACCTGGTAGGTACCGGAGTCTTTTGGATTTAGAGATGTCTATATGCTCGAGCCCTGTAAGATTACCAATGGAATTTGGGAACTCCTCGATTGCAGAATTTACCAAGTTAATCTTTAATGGTTTGTCCATCTCTTGCATGATTTCTGGAAAGCTTTGGAGACTTTTACAAAAGTAAAATGAAAGCACTTCAAGAGACGGCAAATACATTTCTGGTACAAAATGTTTGAGCTTACTGCATTGCGAAGCACTCAAATATACAAGGTTTGGCATAAATCCAATGGATTCATCAAATCCTACCAGTTTATTGCATTTGTCAAGTGTGAGGACTCTCAGGCTTTTAGCTCCAGACATATCCGGGATGTGTGTAACGGATTGACATTGGGAGAGGTTGATAAATGTCAAATCCTCAAATACCTGCAAAACGGAGATGCATAAATTGTTCATCAGCATGTTCAATTATAGTATTATTAAGTTTTATAAATACAATTTGAAGCCATTAAAAATTAATATAAGATATTGTGAAAGTTTATTTACTTAGTGTACCCTTAAATGACTCATTCAGAAATAAATAGGGAAGGAGAGAAGTGTGCACCTGAAATGGCCTTTCCAATTTAAGAGCACTGTGAGGTAGCTTGAGATCAACAATTCTGTGGGGATGAAAATCTAGTGGGAATGACTCTGATGGATACCCTTTCCACTCTAGTAGTCGTAAACTATTTGGAAGATGACTTGGTGCTGTTGAAAATACTGTATTCCGAACAATTAGAATTCTGAGTTTCTCCATCTTGTCAAAGGCAGTATTAATCCAATAATTTACTTCTTCAAGTGTAGAAGGGTGAAGCATTATTCCTTCAATTGAGCTACTTCCCTATAAAACACAAGCAAAGGATCAAGACTTAGTACTAGATTGCCACTGTTAAAGCATAACAAATTAAGTCTTTTAAAGTAAACTTATTTCTCTAAAAAAATACAGTAGTGATGAAACTTCTTACTGTGTCATCTTTGAGTACTTGAAGAATGTCTTTATGAGACCATAATCTGCTGCGTTCACCCGGGTTTGTTGGCGACTCATTCATTACAATCTCTTTGCCCATGTCTTGTACTAGATCATGCATATCCAAGCAACCACTCTGATTTACAGTAATTAAACATTTACTAATGAACACTCGAACAATTGGATAGAAGTCACAAGCTTTCAATACCCTTTTAACATAATCCCATTTCTCTCCTTTGAAGAAACAAGCAATGTCCAAGAAAGTTTTCTGATCAAGTTCATACAAGCTATTGTAGCTTATTTCAAGTACTCCTTGAATACTTGGATCAATTCTATACTTGTGCAGTTCCTCTTCCCAGCTATCCACACTTGTAAAACCCCCTAAGTGGGAGCCTATTACTTCTAAAGCCAGCGGAAAGCCCTTTGCATATCTTATTGCATTTCTTGAAACATTTTTAAAGTTCTCTGCAGGCTCCTTCCTGTTGAAAGCATGCCAAGAAAAGAGTTCCAAGGAATCATCATCATTTAGCTCCTCCATCTTGTATTTCTTGGTAACAACATCACCCATCACATGCTTGTCTACCACATCAGTATCCCTTGTTGTTATAATGATTCTGCTCCCCGAACCAAACCAATCATGCCCTCCAGCCAGTGATTCCAATTGTGTTATTGAATTAACATCATCAAGAACTAGAAGTACTCTTTTGTGGCGAAGCCTCCGTTTGATTTCATATCCTCCCTTAAATTCACTGCCAAGGTCAGT
This sequence comes from Arachis hypogaea, assembly GCF_003086295.3. Lineage (NCBI taxonomy): Eukaryota > Viridiplantae > Streptophyta > Magnoliopsida > Fabales > Fabaceae > Arachis > Arachis hypogaea. Next base: position 45,047,760 of record NC_092043.1, read on the forward strand.
TATTGTCTCCTCACCCATGTCATATAAAACTGTCTTTTGCAGACTTTCTAAGCTTCCGCGACTTTCAGATTTTTCTCTGACATTACCAAGAAAACATGAAGCTTCAAACTGCCGCTTGATCTTGTCGAATAGACATCTGGCCAATGTGGTTTTGCCTATTCCACCAGGTCCATAAATTCCCAACATGCAAATATTTTCATTAGACTCAATATTTAGCACTGATTTTACTTGTTCACAGCAAGTATCGAGTCCAACTACATGCTGGATTGGTTCAGGCAACGGTAATCTGTCAGCAGTGTCTCTAACAATATTCTTGATAAACTCCGGTTCATACCTGCACAAACATTATGTTTTTCATACTTTAATTACGAATGTTATATGAACCAACTTTATATATAGCATACACTTTTCTATTAAAAAATTAACATCAGTTTCTTCATGTTTAGGGAGGGTTGCATCAAAGTATTGCAGTTTATTCTTTGACCTAAGGGCCTCATTGTTTTGGCCCAACAATGATAATTGGAAGGGTTTGAAGTTACATTTACTATCGAAACTCCAGGATTCTCACCTGGATGCAGGTAATGGGATTATTTGCGTCTAAATTCACACTAAGATTGCCTGCAGAAGATTGATTCATCCTATTCTGTAAGTTCAGAAAATTCGAGAGCTGGTTCAAAAGTTTCGCAAGATTCTCGATGTCAATTGGAGTAAAGATGTTCTCTATGTGATCCTGGATCCTACAATTGTTCCTCATTCGCCATAGTTGGGCTGAACTGGGAACCTTCAGCAACAATCTATTCTTTCTACTTAGCCCACTAGGATTCTCATTACTGATACAATTTCCACTCTCACCGCACCATGTGAAAACCTCGGGCTTTGAGGAGGTTGCAAAGAAGATGCAGACAGAGATTGTATGAGAGGAGAGACAGAAAAATAGCTCATGTGATTGAAGATTACTTGCTGAAGAATAAAGGAGAATCTCAAACTGATACTTATTACAGATTACAATAGTTATACATGAGCTGAAAATTACTCTTAACCCTGATTAACTCTAACTACTTCCTAACTCATCACTAGCAACTTTCTAACTATATTAAGTTAACGGTTATCCAACTAAACTACTCTAACATGTGTCTTCAACTCTTAATTATAGAACTACTTTTATAACAAGATAACTCATACATCTTTATAACTAATGAAAAAGTTCTGAGTAAGAAATTCATCTACAGTAAAATTAAAAGTACAAAAATGGTTAATTTTCATATATATACTGTTTTATAGAACTATTTTACACTAAATTGATCCAATCATATACTAAAGTACAGAAAAAAATAGTTGAATAATAAAAATACTATTATTATCTATATGCAACAACCTCAAGTTAGATGTTAGTATAAAAGAATTGACAACACATTTAAACTAGAATCTAATCTACTTACTTGAAGCATATATGATTCTGTTGAAAAATTAAAATTAGATAGAACAAGTATATCAACAGTGCGTGGTTCTGAAAAAGAAAACAAAAGAAGGCAAGAAATGAATGTAATCAACTTACGTGTTCTCCGTGCAATGCAGCCATTTTATTAGCTTTAGCGTGTTTACTTTGGACAAAGCTAATCGCCATGCTTTGACCTTCTCAGAGTCTTTTCCATATCTATCCTCATGTTTAGCCATGGCTGTCTCATAGGAACCCTTCTGTTCCCACACATCTGAAGGTTTCATTCTGTAAATAATTGGCAGAACCTGCTTCCCTTGCTTTTCGTGACAGTCAACGATCTTGACCAACTCATCAAGGCACCACGTCGAAGATGCGTAGTTCTCACACAGCACCACTATTGCCATTTTGCAATTCTCGATTGCGTTCATAAGAACAGGTCTCAGTTCATCCCCTACCCTCAGATTCTCGTCATCTCTGAACGTGTCGATTCCATTTCGCCGCAAAGCATGATAGAGATGATCCGTGAATCGGTAGCGTGTTCCTCCTCTAAAACTCAGAAATACATCATCATTTGCCATCACAAATTCACAGTAGTTTGGTACTGAGTTTGAGGAAGAAAATGTTATTGGGTTTTGCAATTGCAAATGTTTGCTTAATTATTATTTGGTATTGGAATGTATCTGAGGCAATGAGCCAAATCAAAGGAGCTAAATTGGATTCACACCAACAAATTATTTAAAATGTTGACTTAACTGGGAAAGTAACGAACTTTTTTTTTTTTAAATATTGGATTTGTAGTCTCACCAAGATGAGACAGCGAACGAGTTTAACGCCGTTAAGGGAGTGGTTACTGACGGCAGGAAAACGGCGTCGCCGTTTTGTCGCGCATGGACGACACGTGGCAGCCCCCCCCCCCCCCCTTTCTTTTCTCTTTAGTTGAGAGTGAACCTACCGAACCCATCTTCCTCATTTCTTCTTCTTCCGATTCTGATCTCCTATTCTCCCCGATTCTCTTCAAATCACTCTCAACTCCTCAACCTTACCACAGCAGACACAAAACAGTAACAGGGAGGGGAATTAGTGTATTACATTTACACACAACCACTCCACTAAATACACAGGTGAGTATTTTATTTGTGGTTTATTGTTGTTATTTAATGTTTGAGTAATTATCTAAATTAGCCCTCAAAAATTTTAAAATTAAATATTTTAATTTTAAAAATTTTTAGAATTTTATTTTATCAGACAAATTAATTTTTATTTTATTTTTTGGTAGAATAATTATTCAGATTAATCTCTAAAGTTTTTAAAAATGGATATTATAATTCTAAAAAAAATTAATGTACAAATCAATTTTTAATATTTTTTTGCGTAAGACATAATAGTTATTCATCCAAAAATAAAATAAAATAAAATAATTACTATTATTATTATTAATTGTACAATAATATTATACTATATTTTTTGTATTTTTTTAAACAAAAATAATAATAATTTTATTCATTAAATTCTTATATATATAGTCACTCAATAATAATAATAATAATTAATAAAATTATTAGAGATTATTCTACAAGAAATTCAAAGGTAAAATTATTTGATATTTTTGTATTTAATATAATCAAAAGATGTCCTATATAAAAAAAATGTTTGTATTAAAAAATATGTATTAAAAGAAAATATTTTAATTTAAATTTATATTAAATACATATTTTTTTAATGCAAACATATTTTTTAAAATAGGACATTTTTTATTATATTAAATATAAAAATATCAAATAATTTTAAGTTTGAATTACTTATAAAATAATCCCTGATAATTTTTATTATTATTATTATTATTATTATTATTGAGTGACTATATATATATATATATATATATATATATATATATATATATATATAAAAGAATCTAATGAATAAATTTATTATTATTGTTGTCCAAAAACTACAAAAAAATTATAGTACAATATTATTATACAATTAATAATAATACTTATTTTATTTTATTTTATTTTTAGACGGAGGACTGTTATGTCTAACGGAGAGAAACGTTGAGGATTGATTTGTACATTAAATTTTTTTGTGGATTAAAATGTCCATTTTTAAAATCTTTGGGGACTAATCTGGGTAATTACTCTCCCGAAAAATAAACTGGGACTGATTTGTTTGCCGGAGTAAAACTTTGGGATTGATCTGTGTATTAATTTTTCTTGGCAACTAAAATATCCAATTTTAATATCCTTAGGACTGAGTTGGATAATTACTCTTAATTTTTTTAAGCAAAAACTAATATAAGATTGGAAAATAACCATTTGGGACTGAGTTGAAGATAATGCTGGGGTAATTCTGGAATTTTATTAAAAAGTCAACATAAATTTAGGATTTGGGTATTTTTGTCAGTACGAAATCCATCTTTGATAGATACAACGTTAGTTTCCTTCTTTAATGGGTATTTTTGTCGGCGTTCGTAAAGTTCATGGGTACAAATGGTTGTTTTTCCTTTATAATTTTAAATAAAAAATACTATTTGTATATCAAAATTAACCATTAAAATCACAATATAAGTGGATTAGAGAATGAGTGCATGAATCAATTTGGTAGTGCTCCTAGGATGAACGACCATAGAGGAAGCGAAATCAAACTGACATAATTCTACACCTTAAAGCAGCGCCAACATTTGACTGACTGAAATTAATAAGTTCAACTTCAAAACATATAATAAATTAAAATAATACCACAATTATAACAAGTACTTTAGAACACACATTCAACTTCTTCACCAGTATGCATCTAGTTTAACATAAAACTCACACACAATCAAAGCTTCAAATAACACAACTAAAAAAAAAATCAACAAAATAACAAGTAAATAGCCTAATAAACTAAAAGTCAAACCGAAATCCTTCAATATCTTTATCTTCCATAGCATCAATATCCTCATCTTCACCATCTTGTTCCTAAACCAACATTTTTAAACATTTTATTCCTAAATTAACAATAATAAATAATCAAATTAGTAAGTTTGTCCCTAAATAAAAATTCTTTTCCTAAATCAAATAATCAACTATGAACATTAAACCATATCATATACTAACACAGACACACGATAACATTGTAGTTTATTAAATTTGTAACTGCAATTGCTTTCCATGATCAGAATTTAGATATTTAAAAGAATGAATTAATAATGATCATAATTTAAACATTCATAATTTATACAATCCCAGAGACCAAAACAACTAAAAAATTAAAATTAGTAATAAGTAACAACTAGAAAATTCAGGAAGTCAGTAACAAACTCAAGTAATAACTATGAAATCTTTCTAAAAAAAATACTTGAATAAGGCAGTGAAGCGGCGCGGTCATGCAGGAAGAGAAGCGGCAAAGTCGTGCAGCAGTGGAGGTAGAGAAACGGTAAACAATGATAGCAAAGCAGAGCAGATCAACAGAGGCAGCAGAGGCTCGACAACGTAGGCAACTATGCGCGACGGTAGAGGCTCAACATGCATAAAAGAGAACAAAGAGTGAGATAAGGAGAAGGCGAGAAGCAGAGCAGAGAGTGAGACACAGGACTGTGCGCGAAGCTGAACAGACAAAGGAACAGCAGAGCCAACTAGCGGAGAACGGCGATGAATGACAAACGAGTGAAGTTAGAATAATGAGTGAGGGAGAGAGAGAACATCGGAGAGTGAGGTAAGAGAGAGTCACAGAGCCAATTAAGGATTTAGGATAAGTGGGTAGCATTTTTTCTTTCTTTTTTTCCTTTTTTTTTGGCCAAAACGGGCACCTAATGCAAATTCGCTAACTCGCTCTCAAATTCATGAGTTTGACCGAGTTGAGTCTAGCCAAGTCTACCCGATTTTACTTAAAAATGAGTTTGTGTCCGAGTTAACTCGATTCCACTAGCTAAACTCGTAATTAGTACGAGTTTACGAGTTAACTCGCAAATTTGACAACAATGCACATCATGTTGCTATTTGGTACAACATGTGACTAATATGGAATTGCTATACACTGGAAGTATTTTTCATTGCTTTGTAAGTTTTTCCAGATTAATAAGTTTAGTTAGGGTTCTGCATGACTTGCACATATGTATCGATCATTATGTCGAGTATCAAGGTATGATTGAAAGGACACAAAAAGTCCTCTAGCATTGCTCTTTGTGTGGGCCTAGATACAGATGCCGTCAATAGGGCCTCTGGCAGTGGATATTAGCTGTCAATGATAGTGTAGATCTATAGAGTACAATTGTGCCTCTAATATGCTTTGAGTGCTGTGGAGTGGCATCCAATTGACAAGGTTAGAAGATAGTTTGGCTTTTATAAGGACTCCCCTAGTATAAGCTATGAAATTTAAAGTGTCGCATAATATAGTGTTGGCGAGTCCAAAAAAACAAGAATTAGGGAGTAGAACATAGCAAATGGATCTCATAATGGAATAACAGTTCTGCGTTCGTCTTGATAGATTAACATGTCGACAACTATCAATCATCCGATCAGTACATGGACTAGTATATTGGTAGATTTGGTGATCTCCTGCAGCTCTCCAAGCATGCTGAAGAAGAGCAACTACCTCAACAAGAATAACTACTTCGGCAATAACAACCACTATATCCATAGCTATATGCATACCCACCATATCCATGTCCACCATACACGTACCCATCATCACAACAACAATTATATACACCGCTATATTTTTATCCACCACAATATCCATACCTACTATATTCAGATGATTATGTACAAACTTTCATCGTCCAACCTGTTATACTATCATATTCACAATCATATTTATTATACACATAGGAATATGCACAACCTTCCATATAATTATATGGTCAATTTTCTATTATGTGTGAGGAATACATACGGACATAGATGTCGTGATATTTCTTGTTACAATTACTAAGCACATTATTGATTGGATTGAGGATTTTAAGTCATTTTAATGATTGAATGATTTATTCTCTATCTAAGACCTTCTACAGGTGTCAGTGTCTCAAATTGTTCTTGGACAATTATCTTTAGATGTGAGAGTTTTACTGCAGTCTTATTCTGAACACTCTAGGTCAAAAATTTCTGTTGATTCAGTTAGGAGTGTCCATATAAATATAAAAATTGAATATCACCAATGACACCAAACCCCAACACAGATTCCTATGTCCTATGTCAGAGGGTGACAAGGAGGTGAACGACGATGCGGTTGATGAGAATGAGGTTTATCAGCCTGGTTTAGGTAAGGTGTTACAGACACGTGCACAATTTATGATGGAGAAAGGTTGTGACACGTTGTACATGGGTATGATGATTGTTTTAGAGGAGTACCATATTTTTGAACCTCCAACTCGTCGTTATTGGGGAAGGCTAGATTTAAAACATGCATATGATCCGACATTCAAAGCAGTGATGGGTAGAGCATTCCAAGAATCTTGGAGAATTATTGAAGACGGCGCCAAAGCACACAATAAAAGGATAATTCCCATTGCTCTATTGAAATGTCAGATTCAATCCATATGGGGGAAATCGTCGCAGAAGGAAGAATCCATTGATGATCCTGTATTGGAAGAATTATTGAGGCAGATAGAGAAAGATGCCATGGAATGTAACAAATCATATGGTAAATTGAAGGCATCTATTACTTGTACTAATGAAGCAGTTTCTGATGAATATTTGCTGGAAGCAACGTATTGTTAGTATTGCCAGTGTAAGGAGTGTTGAAGTTAGTCCCACATCAAAGAAAGCATGGAAGAGTGAAGAGTTTATAAGATGAGAGACCCATTAACTTGACACCTTAAGGTTTTGAGTTGGATGTGGCGTCTTCTCATTTTATGTTCTCTCCCTTGATTCCTCTCCGAAATCTTCCCGGTTGTCGACGCCTCTCCACGGTTGGCCCAACACGTATATCAGAGCACATGAAAATATGGAAAATGAAGTCATGTCAGAATGGGGAAGGTTAGAATTGGCATTATGCGACAATAAGAGTGACAGACGAAGATCAAAACAGTCATCATCATAATAATCGAATGCAACATAAGCTGCGGCGGCCCCAGATTCCAGAGTACTTTAGAAGGTCTTTTTTCTTATTTTTTTATTTTCTCTTAAGGTCTTTTTATTATACTTTTCTGTTTTTTGTGCGGTGCTGTTCTTAATTCTTATACATTTTGGTTTACTGTTTTGGTTCTTTTACCCTCTCTTTTTTTTTTTTTTTATTTACTCTTATTGTCATGATATTTTCTTTTAATTTCTTTTTTATTTTGGGTTGTCTTGTTTTATATTTTATTTTCTATTGTCTAAGCCTCTAAGGTACTTCTTTTGGTAATTTGGTACGAGGTACTTTATATGGTCAGAGTAGTGTTGGTGTATTTGGAAATGTAATCTTCACTGGGACTTTGAGCATTTTAGATCTCTCTATCTCTCTCTTTTGTCATTAGGATTCTCTTTGACTCTTTGTTCTTCCATCTCCCATTGTCAGACGGTTTAATAATATAAAATATCATCGATCAAAATCATTAATTTATTTTATACGTTTTTTCCTAATTTAATAAACTTTTTAACTGTTTATACAATTATAAAATTCGATAATGTAATAACTTCTATTTCAAAAATGTTAACATTTAACAATACGTAACGAGTTATCATGTAATATTAAATCCTTTTATTTTGTAATAAATATTAAATAGTTGCCATATATTTTGTTTTTTTATATAAAAAAACTAACAATAAATAAATAAATAAATTATTGTAATATATAACAGAAAGTGGAGACATGAAATTTGATCAATCTAATGTTGACACAAAGTACCATATCATACTACGTTCATGTTCAAACGATTTCATTTTATTCCGTTTCTCCATACAAAAACATCGATGCTAAAAACTGATCTACAAGTTATATAAAAAATACGAAGGCCAGAGTGATTCACGGGATCTTGAAAGTGCTAACGTAGTAGAATAAATGAAAACTCTTCCATTTTGGGATGGTGGAGGATGCTATTTTACAATTTGCATCAACCAGGTCATTCTTCAACCTTTTGGAACGCAGAACACTAACATGATTTGTATCAAGAGGAATCATCAAATTAGACATCACCGGAATCTTCTGAATCTGAAACATCACCAGAATCAATCATCTTCTCAAGTGCATCCATACTGCCATGATCAGAGACGGTATGTATCCGGAGTTTATCGGCATCTTCACTGAGAAAAGAAAGGAAAACCAAGGAACAATATTAGATCATATTTAATAGGTGTTTCGAGTTCAATTTTATTGCAGAGCCTGTGTGCATGGAAAAATGCTGAAATAAATTTATGCAAAATGCTGATAGAAATACCAAGTTCACTAAGAAATATTTAAGATAAAAAACAAAAAGAAAAAGAAATAAAAAGTAATAAGCATGGTTTTAATTTGCAGTCTACAACCGCAATGCAATGCCAACTGCATCACATTGCAGCAGCGACTGTGGCTGTTTCACATATGTTTTCGCCCAATTTTCCACAATGCAGTCCAACCACAATTTACAACCGAGGTTAGAAGTAATATGTTACACAATGGCTCTTCGCACTTTGTAATTCAATAAGTTTTTACTAGTTATGACGCAAACGACCCGTAACATTTAAGCATGTAAAACATACTCTGTAACTCCGAAGATTTCCTTGACGACTAAGGAGCTATCTCTTGAACAGAACTCCGGCAGCTGGAACGAATAACAAAACTAATTCAATAAACTCATAACCCAACAAAACATACAAAATTACAAGTATGAATATTAGATATTAAGATATTATGGAATAAAGTATTAGAAAACTTCAGACAAACAATTACATTATCCTCAAGTTGAAATTTGACGATATATACCCAAGAATATTTACATAGCCAGAAAATTTTGACTCAATTTCACTAGAAGTTGTCAATAATAAGGATTTCTTGTTGAATAAATCAAAGGGGATGAGGAGACCACTCATCCATCTAATAGTCATTAACAATGCAAACTCATTCTTGCTAAAATTCTATGACTAGAGTTTGGCCAATCTAAATAGAAGATAATGAGCCAACACCAGCAGGTTGAAAATGAAGTCTCTTTGAAAGATACAACCTCTTCTTTATCAACCTCTACTTATTGGGCTATCCTGACATCTATGATATCTACTCTTTTCTCCTAGACTCTTTTAGGTGCCTATATCTGGCAACTTTAAAGCTACTCTACTGCACAAAACCACTTCCTTGTATGACAGTCTGCATGTCTCGTGTATTATAAGTTTACAACAAAAACTAATGAGCAGAATAATCAAATAGAGGAATGTATAAAGAGCCAAATTTAATATATATATATATATATATTACTGAACAATTGTAAGTAAACCTCAGTATTATTGGGACCTAATAATTGTTGGACAAGTAATTGTTCATCATTATTTATTTGTGATCTCTCTTTTTTCTTGTTCTTAACCTAAATAACTGAATATATAAATTATCGAAGGAATTGTTTACATTTCTTCATGTTTGGTTTCCTTATTCAGTTACAAGTAGGACTTTGGTATTGGTATTGGTATTAGTATATATGGGGGTAAGTGCTTTTTATTTTGTATCTGATCAGAGATCACCATCAATAATTCAATATAAATGAGAACATCATTTTGAGTGTCTATCCTCTCTTTCCTTCTTCCCCACCTCAACCCTTAACTTTAAGGTCATGGAACCAATGTAAAGGTCAGTGCCCAATAGTACAAGGGAACATTGGAACTGAACACTAATCAAATTTTATGCACAGCAAACTAAATTTATATCAAATTGACTGTGCAGACTTACCTCAGATAGATAGAAGACCTTTCCAAAGAGGGCTTGTACTGCTAATTTTCTCTTGAAACCCCTTTCAGTATAGCCTGCTTTCTCCATCACAACAGGACCTAAAAATAATTCAAATGTAATGTAAGTAGAGAACAGATATAATTATGTCCTAACATAGAACAATGTAAGCATCTGTTTTTTCTGACTTTCAAGGTTGCTATTATTTCAAAGCATGTAAGATTTGAATACAAATTTAACAGTAGTGGCAAACCTGTTTCAGAAGAAAACAAGGGTATGTTTAAAACCCAAATATTCTACTTACTGAAAAACAGAAATGTGGATTATAGAATTGTAACTTCATATTAATATTTTTTTCAAATTTGAAGTCCAGCTCATGCTTCGAAGAACCAGATAGCAAGGTTATAATAAAGGATAAGAAATGGAATACAAAAGCCACTACAAGTCTATAACTAGTTATCAAAACATAGTTGCACTAAAGAATCACTTCATAGAACCAAATTGTGATATGTTGAAAATTACACCCATAAAAATTAATATAAGTGAAATTAAACTGCAGATAGGTTTGACTAAGCAGGACTAGAGCTAGGCCTACCTCAGTTAGGCACAATAGAAAGTGATCCTTTTTTCATGATTCAAGCTTGGCTCACTCCAAGCTTACAATTTACATGAGCTCAATCAACTAAGTTTCACCAATTTAGACCTCTAGGCTCAATGACCTGAGCTCATTAATCATGATCCTAGTTGATTGAATAACCGGTCATGAGGCAAGCCCTGAGCAACTAACAAGCCACTTGAACTCATTGCAAACCCCAGATACAGTAGACTCATGCAAAAATTCATTTTGGTTTTCAATTAACCATCAACCAGATTAAGTGCAGCCAAATGCTCACTGAATTAATTATATTAAGAATAGTGATGGAATTTCTGGCTAAGAGGAAAGCTTATTTATATATCTAGGGATGTGTATAATATTTTACTCAAAAATCAGTCAGGTAATTCCTATTAAAAGATATTCAAATCTATGATATATAAATTATCTTCAGCAACAAAAAAAATTATAATTTTATTCAATAATGTTTATTAAGTTAATGTTTATGCAGGAGGATAATAGGAAAATGGGCTGGTGAGAAATTAGCCAAGGTTACGTGAGTTTATGCAAGGAGAAAGAAAGATGCATCAAGAGATAAAGAGGGAAATGAAATGCATAAAGCAGTGGATGCCATGGCAGTTTGGGAGTTGGAGAGTGACTGAATAAACATGCGGCAGAAAGCAAGAGATTAAATAATGATGGAGGTGAAAGCAGTGTCAAAGCAGATCTGGAACTCAATTGGGTGACTTAAGCCATAATGAGATAAGCGAGAGTAATGCAAGGAACAACAGAAGGCTTATGTGGTCAACTAGTTAATGAAACTTATAAACTAATGGTCAGAACCAGTTTCAACAAGTAATTTGGCAAGAACCCAAAATAGATGTGGAGAGCCCAGTATTTATCTTTGGGCAGAAGGCCAGTCATACCTTACGGCAAACAAATCAAAGGGAAATTCACACAATATCAAATAAAATTTCTCCAAATTATTTTATGAGTAGTTACCTAAACATCTTACAAGTAACATCTAAATGTCAAAAAGCCAGAAGGTAATTAAGAATTCTAATTCATGTTTTTGCACTTCCAGCATTCAAAATCTTTCAAATTAAGCCCCTAGAATCATGCTACCAGTGAGTGGTTTTGCTAGTTTAAACTTTAAAAGGTCAAACACTCATAGGTTCAAGATATTTTTCATCCACTATACTAAAACACAATACCATTGGATTTTGGAATCATGTATATCCATGCTATCAAGCACTAAGACTACTCAAAATAATATTGTCAAATGTTGAGAATGTATTACCTTTATCTCGCACAATTCGTCGTGAAATTTCATTCAGAATCTCAGCAACTTGTGAATCATTTAACATAGAAGCACTCCTTAACTGAATTAAATCAGCTACCATGTCAGGGTTGAATGGTTTTTCATTCAAAGCATACCGGATATACTTGCGCAAAATTTCTTCCAGATCAAAACCTGTCTGAATACAAATTCACAGTTGTTACATTAAATTAAATGATACATATACACTAGCACATATATCATGGGAAACCAGTAAACAAAAAATTGGTTCAAAATGTTTCCCATCAAGAAAACAGAATTCCAAATATTCCTTGATTCACAAAGATTTAATATCCTTTAGTTAGAGAAACTGCAACCTAACAGTTAACTCATTTACTCTATACCATATAAAAAAATGTTTCTGCTAATACCTTTTTTCTGCTTAACAAGTTATACATCAAAGCATCATAAAATTCTATATTTTTCCCCATAATAGTCTTTTCTAAATGACAAGTTTTGGTACATTTTCTTTCACATCATTCTTATTATTTTGTAAAGCAAAATAATGATACCAACTGTAGTGTAGCACATATTCTAGGCACATATGAAGACATGACACTGCCATAAAAACACACCAAATCTAGAATAAATAGTAGAATAGACTAGCATTGTGGGTATGTGATATGTCAACTTTACAATTTAACATGTCAAGTTAACCACACTTCATCTGCGAAGCAAATCCAAAGATAACATGATTATTCAAAATTTCAATAAGCAGTAATTACTCCTTGTTATAGCTTGCCACAATCCCAAATTTTAGTAAGTCAACCAATTATTTCCAACCCCCCCCCCCTCTCTCTCTCTCTCAAAAAAAAAAAAAAAAGATTTCATTATATGAAAGTACCACTATAACAGTGTTGAGCATGATGATTCCCTATAAGTATCTCACCTTACTCTCAAGTTCCTTGAGTGCAACAATGTTGACTTGATCTCTTCCTTTCTGAAATAACTCATCAAGTGACTTGCATAGTGTTGCATTTTTCCCAACCTGAAACGGAAGTAGATATATAATTATCAAATTGCCAACAAACAATGATACTTCTAAGCAAAGAGATGAAGTAAAAAAGAGCTTAAGAGAAATGAAATGGTTAGCGAGCAAATATATTCGTTTCAATTCTATCAAACCTTCATGTCTTGTTAATAGAAACAACAATAAAGTGGAATAATAACTCTACTCCTATGCCTCCATTTCACTCCACTCAGTTATATACCATCAATTCAATCCTAGATTGGGGACTCACCCATAAGTAACAAGGAATTCACGTTGACGAATGGTGAATGGTCAACGCGAATTCCACTTGTTTGGAGCAGAGAATAAATGAAAGGAGAAAAGCAAATGACAAACCAGTCTGCGGCGTTTGGCCTTGGGAGAAGTGAACCTCTTAACGGTCTTAACAAAAGCAATGACAAAAGTGATGCCGGCGTAGGCAAGGGGAACGGCGAGGATCCAAGGCAGTGATGTGGGGCCCACACGAGGACCAGGCAAGGCTTGCGTAACGGACCCGGTGAACTCCACCAGGTCCAGCGCCTTCTCCTGAATCCACGGCAGTTCTTCCTCTACTTCAACCTCCTCCACCTCCTCCTCCTTCTTCTTGCCTCCCTCCTTCGGGGCGTTCGACGCCGACGCCGATGCCGCTGAAGAAAACAAGAATCGTTGGCGGTTGAGTCTAGCAGATGGGAAAGGCAAAGAAGAAACAGACGTAGAAGTAGTGGGGAAGGGATTGTTGGGAGTGGGTGGGAGAAGAAGCTTGGAAGCGGAGAGAGAACAAGAAGTGAAAACCATTGCTGGTTCGGTTCGGTTGCCGGCCAAGCTTACTGGTTTTCACTATTCAGTTTGCAGTGCTGGTTTCGGCTTGCATTTAACAGAGACGGAGGGGTTTCTGATAAATTTTAGGGGAAGCACACTTAAACCCTTTGCAAATCATTTCCCCACACAATTTTGACATCTCATTAACTCATGACTAAAAGTATGGATTTAGTAGCTGACTTTAGTTTTGATTTATTATAGTATAATTTTTTTTACATGATTATTTATTATTTTTATTCTTATGATAATATATAATTAAATATACATGTAAATTTTTTTTGTCTATAATAATTTAAAATTAAATAAATTATTTTTTGATAAAGACTAGTCTTCATGTGAAGTTGATAGTTGAGAGCTATTGGATAATAATTTAATCAAACATGTGATTATCTAACAATTCTTAACTAGCAATTTCACATGAAAATAACTATTTTTATTTGAATAAAATCTAAATGTTAGCTTTCAACTTATGATAAAGATGAAGACAGTTAAAAATATACTTATGAGATTTGTCAAATTTATAAGATTAATACTCAAATATGTTTTTAAGATATATTTCATTCTTCAAATTAATTTATGAAAAATTTTGTTAATCATATTAGTCTCTAGAAAGAGATACAATCATAAGTTAAACTAGTCATTTTGTCTGTTAAACAATGATGTGTCATATTATTTATGTTAATTATCACAAGTCATAATGTATCACAAAATGTTTGGTAGATGTGTTCATGATTATAAGTGGTAGACCAATTCTTTTAATTTGCATGTATAATCCCACTTTTCTAATTTGCATCTGCTGAATTAATTTATCTATTATATATCTTTAATTTTAAAGCCAAAATGTACTACATGTCATTTTCTTATTGCAATTGAAATCAAATCTTTTCCTCTAAAATTAAAGAACTCTTCCCTCTTCTTTCTTCATTTCTCTATCTCTCTCATTTCTTCACTTACTCTATTTCTCTTATATATCATTATCAATGACTAATTACGAATTTGACAATCAAAATATATAACATAACATTTTCTAATTGTATTTAAATTAAATTAAAATTAAAATTAAAATACTAAAATTGAAATATGGTTATATTATATATTATATTTATATATTATTAACTAATTTAATAACTAAAATGTGTTACATGACACTCTCTTATTAAAATTTAGAGAATACATTTTCCTCTAAAATTAGTAACCATCCTTCTTATATTTTCTTATCTACCTCTCTCTTTTTTTCTATTTCTCTTTATCCTTCTCACTCTATATATAATTTATAATTCATATTTTATATTAGTAATTTGACAAATCAAAATGTGCCACCAGATATTTTCATTATAATTAAAATAAAAAAATTTCTTAACTTCCAAAATTAACAAACTCCTTCTCTCATTCTTCTTCTTTATCTTTCTCACTCTTTTCTCTCATTCTTTATTTTTCTCTACCTTTATGTTCTACAAAAAATAAAATTAACAACATAATATAATTTAAATAAAAATATTATTATATACATATTTTTATTTAATTTTAAATTTTTACTGCTTATCTTTTTAATATATATTTTCACTTCTTTTCTTTTAAATATTTATTATATATAATTTTAAAAAATACTAATATTGTGATTAAAAGTTAAAATTAAGATTCAATTGTTTTAAAAAAATGAGTTAATTCTATAACTATCAATATAAATTTTTCTTATGTTAATATCTAATTATATTTTTATATATATAAAAAATATTATTTTTAAATAGTAAGCATAAAAATTAATTATTTCTATTTGTGCAACAAACTTAATATCTAATCAAATATAAAAATATACACGTTAAATTCTTTTAAATTTATATGAGGAATGTTAAAATTAAGTAAAAAAATTAAACTCTTTCATTTGAAAATAATAACTAAAAAATTATTATTTAATTTTGTTTAAGACTCTGGTCTTCTTGGCCGACGGGGACTTTTGTCCCTTACGACTACTTTATAAAAGTAGTTTAATGTTATAAATTTTTTGTGACATAATCTATAATACCAGGATCGACGTAATTTTAAAAGATTTATATTCCCGTAATAGTATTATGGGTAAAAATACTAGTAGCAACATAAAGATAACTTGATGATCAAGTAACTAGAAATAATACAAAATCAATTATGTGTACAAGACTTTAAAATTGTAGTATTACAAAAGAATCAGAAAGAACAAAGAGTCCCGTGTATATATCCTATACAAACTCTGTATGAAGAATCAAAGAATGAATCTGTTGTCATGTATACTACTATTTTACATTTTTACCTTAGTCTGCTCCTATCACTCTAACAGAAATCTACATTGCCTCGGATACAAATCAGTATATTTCTTCATCAAAAATGGAACTCAGGAACGAGAGCGCGACCGGGATCCATTGCACATGCACTCCGGGACAGGATACTTGGTGACATCCCGGCCGGCCTTGCTCGTCCTGAGTTCCGGCTGGCCTAAAGAGTCCTGATGCAATCCCTTGACAATCTTGTTGAACTCGGCCTCCGGAAGGGAAGAATTCAGAAAATAAGGTAGCATTTGTCTCTTGTTTGGAGTTATATATTTCTTGTGCCCTGCATAGGCTCTGTGACCCTGAAAACATTTAACAACAAAGTTTAGAACCTAGAATTTGCAAAGTGATACAAACTGTGTTTGGACTTGTTATCATACCTGAATTGCATGGCCCATGTTTCCTCCATGAGACGGCATGAAAACGTCGCTCTTCTCGCAGACGATGTAATCTATTGCAGCCAGTAGAGAAGCTTTGTTCTTGAAAGGTTCTAGTTCGCCCGGCAAGGCAAGATCTGCCTTGCTGTAAAAATGTTGAAATTCATTGATTAATGGATACAAGGCTTCTTTTCCACCCAATGGTTCTCCTCCAGCCCAATAAATTCTAGCATTTTTCGGAGCACCTAGAGCTTTAAGCAACCTATAAGAATTAGAAAATCATGTTATGGTGATTCTTAGAAGAGCATACAGATTCTGTAAATAGAAGGATTGTATGTACCTGGTAACCTCTACAGCATTCAAAGGGCATAGGCCAGCTAGCTTCCTTTCATGATAAGTCATATTTGATCTTGCTGTCAAGAGCTTGGGCCGTTGAATCCGCTCATTATTTACAATCTCATCATACTTAGGACTCAGACCAGGTAGACAACCAGTCCTCACCCAAACATCCTTTTCCATCCGAAGATGAAGCGCAAGGTACGGTCCCTTGCTTTTCATTCTCTCTGCAATCTTGTTACCAAGTTCCAAGACTGGCTTTGCAAATCTTAATGCATTAAAAGCAACCTGAAAGGAAAGGTGGAAGGAACATTTAGAATCTGCAATTTGTTTTGTTTTCCAATGAACAAATAGACTTTGCAATACCTTGCATCGAAGCTTCTGAAGATCAGAAGGAAGATCCTTTGACAGCCTTGAATCCAAGCCACGAAGAAGTAACACGCCTTCTCTGTTGAGCTGCACAAGACAACAATCATTCAATCCATGTCAAGATAACCATCAACACATAACATGTTGCATTTATTCAAAGAAAAGTATATGTGAAGAACATTGCAAGTCTTACCCTTTTGAGATAGCGTGCGCGAATCCAACTAGGAGTGACATGAAGGGGAGGGCTCCCCTCCACTGGCTTTGTCATCAGGTGTGTCGATGGCAAGGCCGAAACCACATGCACATCATTGGCCAGAACTCTCTTGAAGTGCTCCAAGTCAAATATATCAGCAAATTCACTGCAACCAAAATAAACACACAAACAAGGAAACACCATTAGTTAAAGAAAACTCTCTTCTAACATTAGCAAATAAGAAGTAAATCAAATCAAATCGAATCGAATAAAGTCAAAATTAAGCTCAATACTAGGACCAGATCAAATAGATGAAGCTAGCTATCAATATTCAATCTAACCAGTTAACTCATATAAAGATCTAACACCTTGTTATTTCTATGCATAGTACCATTTTTAATACTCATTCAAATTGTAGAAAATTGCTACCAAAGAGTAAACAGAAGTAATGAATTTTTCTATTTTACCTTTCATCACCCCAAATGACATTGACCTGCAAAATAGGAACAACCAAAGAAGCACCAAGGATTCTAGCAATGACAACAGCATCAACAATCTGGTTCCTCTGCTGATTCATCCCACCAGAAACCACAACCATTAGATACTTCCTTCTCTCCTTCACAACACCTTCACTTGCCATTCTATAATCCCTACTGAATTCCAAGCATGGCTTGTACCCTAACCCATTTGGTTGCTTCCAAAACTCACTCTTCTCAACAACCTCTTCACCATCAACATTAGACCCTCTTGCTTGTAACTGCACATTAGAAACCACAGTATGTGACTGAGACAAAGAATTAGTAGCAGCATTAAAGACCCCTTCTTTCTCAGCATTATGAACTGATTCATCAACCTTTGAAAGAGCTCCAAGTTTTGATTTTGATTGCAATTGGGAGTGTTGGTGTTGTTGTGGGAGAGAAATGGAACATGGGTAAGGGGAAAAGGGGATGTCAACGTCGAATCCGAACTTGATCATGCCGAATAAGCCAATGAAGAAGAGTGTGGAGAAGAAGAGTCTTGGGCTGGTGAAGTTGAAGTTGAAGAACTTGTTCATGGAGGTTGGTCTTGAAGAAGATTTCTTGGGGGATTCAAGGAGAGATTGCAATGAAGAAGATGAAATGGAGTTAATGATCTGAGATGGAACGGAGATGTAGGATAACTTCTTGGCTTTGTTCTTGGACTTGGCCATTGTTGAAAGAAACTTGGTTCTTGTTTGTTGAATGGTTCTGTTTTATTCCAAAAAGACCAATTGAGTTGTGTTGTAGAAAAATAAAGGGCGGCGGGAGGGAGAGTCTTTAAGCTTTTGATTTTGAGTTTTGATGTGGACTTGAACGCGTTTATAATCAAATAGGGACAGTTTGGTGGGACTTTGGCAACTCATGCTTTTTTTTTGTGATATATGGAAGCATGATGATTAATTGACTTTTGGTTACTCGTTTTGTAAGTGGGATTTCTTTAACTTGTTGTTTATTTATTTATTACATCTTGCATTTTCCGTGTCTCTACTGTACGCTTCCTACCTCCTAAATCACTAATATAAAATTGAATTTGGTTAACAAATCTTCTCAAGCCTCAGTTTATTTTTTGGAGGAGTGGCTGATATTGAAATTGAGTATTGTGTTAGTGATTAGAGATGGTAGGAGACTGATATTTTTAGGGGTGAAAAAATTTTATATTTTTATGTGTTTTAAGATGCTTTTCTAAAGACATTTATTAAAAACATTGAAAATTTTAACTTTGATATTTTTAATATTTAATACATTGGTTAATTCCTAAGAAACTTGGTAACATAAGGGTTGTAAAAATATTTTTTAGGGAGATAGATATGCTGAAATGGTAATGTTTTGAGTTTTTAATATATTAATAATAATTAAGAATACAAAAAATAATCTTCTTCCAACTATAAATGTTTCTTTTAGCAAGATTCTTAGTAAAAAACTAAAAATAATAATAATAATATCCTTGTGCTAAGCATAAATTATTACCGTTGATGACCGTCTCTTGAAATATTGATGCCATATAATCAAATACTAATTGTTTTCCCATTACTGATGTATTTATCTATAACATTCTTTTAATTTCCAAATGAAGAAGATACTAAATGTTATAAATATATATATATATATATATATATATATATATATATATATATATATTCTTTAAAATAGTATTATTATTCAAATTTTACAAATGAAAATATTTATTTTCTTACTATTAAAAATTAAGGATTTAGCTAAAGACTTTAAATATTATTGTCCTGAAAACATCGGTTGAAAGATTTAAAACAGAAAATTTTGACTCTTCTAATGCTGTTAATTCTTTGAAAACTTAAAATTTTATAATTTCTATTAAATATTTATATTTGTGGTATTATTTAGCTTTGATTAATATGTGCCCTTTAAAAAATGAAAAAACTTTTATATTTTCTATTTTAATATAATTTAAAAATATTAATAATAATATTTTTTTAGTTTTCTTGACCTATATTTTAAAGACATATTTAAATTAATCTCATTTTTAATAAGTATTCTTAATAAAATATATTTATTAGTGACTAATAAATTATAATTTAAATGAGATAAATTTTTTTTTCGCCAAAAAATCTACCTCACTCCTAATTTTAGAGAAAAAAAAAACACATTTATTGATGTATCACATATGAAGAATTAGATAGATAGAGTAGTACCATAGATTCCCAAATCCCAATTACAAAACATATTTTTTGGCTCATTCAAGGGTATAATGGTGAACGTGTTAAAGCAATTGAATTTTGCAACAGGAGCATATGAGAGAAGAGAAACTTCTTTTTTATATGTTCTTCTACAATATAAAAACAATTTTTTATCACCATTAACACTTTTCCAATTACTTTTAATATTTAAAAAAATATAAAAACATATACATAAAAACTAACATTTTTTAAAGGAAAATTATGATATGGCAAGCCGAAATTCTAAACGGATTGACTACGGTAACCCTAATTTGTGTAGTACACACATTCCCAGCTACAGCTAATAATGCCGCTTCTATTAATGGATTCTTGCTAAATCCCAGCTGGCAATGGCATGGACCAATCAACCAGTAGTAATATAATAATATTTTAATCAATCCAATATTAAAATCAATTATCAAATTAATTATTAATTTAAAATATTTATTAAAATATAAATTAATATTAAAAATTAATAAAATAATATATATATTTATACATAAATATTAATAAACTTTTAGTATATATAATATTTTTATATTTTAATAGTTTTTGAATAAATAAAAAAATACTATATATATATTAAAAAATAATTATTAAATTAGTTACTATCTATTTATATATATATATATATATATATATATATATATATTATTTTATATTTCGATATATATTTTATTCAAATTAAAATTGATTTTTTATATATACATAAGATGATTAAATAAACTTGTATACTTAATATTTATTCAACTATCGTAATTAAAAATAAAAATATTATTTAAAAATTAATTTATGTTATTGACACATATTTTGAATTATGATTCTCTCCCATTCATATAAAATGTTTAGTTATAATTGCATTCTGGAGATATAAATTAAAAAAGTAAACTAAATAAATATTACTTTCTCTCTCTCTAAATAAATTAAGGTGAAAACGTGAAGTCGATTTCACATGAAGTTGATACCTCAGAGTCGTTAGATGAAAATTTAGTCAAATCAGTTAAATCATTTAACGACTCTCAGATATCAACTTCACGTGAAGTCGACTGCACCTGAGTTTTTACCATAAATTAAATTAGTTATATAAAATTATTCTTACTAATACTTCTGTTTTGTAATATAAATTAAATTTTTAAATGAATATTTATTTTGGTCCAAGTAAAATTTTAAATCAAACCCTTATTTCAAGTTGAATAAATTATCATTTTGTATTGAGAACAAAATATTAAGAGTTTAACAATTAAAATTTTTTTTATATCTTTTATTTTTATTCACTTATCCATCTGTTGAATAGACATTAGAAAAATAATTTACTTATTTAAACTATATAAATACTAAAATGATAAGATTATTCTAGAAATAAAATGACTATAATTTTATTCTCCTACTTTTAATATAAATCATGGATATCATATAAATTTTTAAATATTTTATCTACCCAAGTGGGGAATGGGGATCCATTGGCGATATGACTGTCCTTGTCTTAGAACTTGGATTGGCATTTCTTTATTACAATGGGATATACATTTTTTTTTCAGAGGCAAATATGGGTGTGAGTATGTAATTAGAAGGAGGATACCGTAATTGGTTGATGTGGTTCATGTCGAAGGGATAGAATGGTGATAAACATCAACTAAATGGACCTAGCATTTTCTTTCTTTTATGTCGAAGGAGGACAAAATAAAATTCATTCAATATAATCTTATTACATTACTAAATCTAACACTACTAATCATAGACTCAATTATGTGTCATATCATCTTCGTTTACTTGAGTTGAATCTTTCTTTAGGTGGCAACTTCCTACAGTACCAAACTACCAACTACAAAGTTTAAGATAAGTGCAATCAGAAAATTGAGCGAGTGTAGTTGTTTGCAACTCCTTCCAATAGAATTTTTAAGTTAGAATCCTGACTTAAGGAAAAGGGGAAAGAAACAATATTTATTAGAATAAATTAGCAAAAATACATATGGAAGAATTTGGAATAGATAAAAATATATACTAAAGATTTGTAAATATCAAAATACATATAAAAAATAATTTGGGATGTATTTTTTATTTTTTATCCATAAAAAAATCAAATATATTTTGATATTTATAAATTTTGATATATTTTGGTGTTGCCCACCCGAAATTCTTTGATGTTTAATTTTATCCATTTATTCTATTAATTATTTGCGAATTTGACACATTATGCAATTAAGTGAGAAAATAAGTAAATAACAAAAGATAGTTACAAAATGTCAATTCTTTGTTAACATTGAAACTACAAATATGCCATTTCTATCCGGATCCACAGAGCACTAACCCGCCAAACTAAACAAAACTTGGTAGTTATGTTGTATGTTTAAATTCTAATTACAACTTTCATCTAAAGTATTAAATTATCATAATCTAGTATTTGGTTCTAAACTTCTAATCCCAATCCTGTTAAGAATGGTATCTTAATATTAATTAATCATTTTTTAGCTTGAGTTGCTTGTGAATTGTAATTTAGTTGCAGACGCAAGAAACATAATAGATTAGGTAAACTATTGCTACAAATTAAGGAAAGTAAGTTCCAATATGATGCCTCACTCTTAGGCTAAACATCAGAAATCATCAAAGCCTTAACCTTAGAGTTAGGGAACAAATTCTCAATTTAAATTTGAAGACATAGATTTTCTACCATTTTAATGGTGAAGAAATATTTTGAACCACAAAGCTGATCTTTTACGATATCTTCTGAGGCCATTCTTGTAATCAACATAGACAAGTCCAAAACGAAGAGAGTAGCCAGCAGTCCATTCAAAATTGTCCAACAAAGACCATGCAAAGTAACCTTTTACCCTCACACCATTCCTGCCAAATTAAAAAACATTTTAGCTTGCTTACATTGATTTGAGAGAAAGAGAGAGACTTGAAAATTTGCATGATCGTTTTGTAAATATAATGATAAATTAGTATTGTATGAAAATTCTAAACACTACTTCGATATTATGCAGTGTCCAAAGTCCCATGTTGAATAATATGGGATGTTTATTGTTCTATTTAAAGAGAGTAGTTCTTTTCCCTTAACGGCTACTAGTTTTTTAAGATGTGATTCTCCACCTTCCTAACTTAACATCCCTTTGGTTGATATGCACTTTGGTCATATTATTCTAAAAAATTGCTAAATTGTCCCAATACTTTTCGATTTCAATTTGAGAATGTCAATGCAGATTTTAATAGTAGCCTACATTGTAGAAACTTTAAGTTTATAAGGTTTTTTTCTCATATATTTATGGGTAAAATATACTTTTTGTCCCTGAAGTTTGGCAAAAGTTTCAAAAATACCCCTAAGTTTTATTTTGTTTCAATTTTGTCCCAGAAGTTTTCGATTTGCATCAAATATATCCTTGACGGCTAAATTTTCAAATTGATGCAAATCGAAAACTTCGGGGACAAAATCGAAACAAAATAAAACTTAGGGGTATTTTTGAAACTTTTGCCAAACTTCAGGGACAAAAAGTATATTTTATCCTATTGTAGTAAGTACTATAAAACTTTCTATTATAATAACCTTAATAAGTGTCTGGTAGTAATATTAAACTTACCTTATGGCCCTTTGAAGATACAGAAGGTGGTGACTGAAATAATCTATTCTCCATTTGTCATCAAGTGACATTTTACCATCATTAACCTCATCAACTCCTAAAAATGATAGAATAACTTGAGCATGACAAAGATACAATTTTTTTATGCAAAGGTGGTTATAGGTACTCATTATAGATAAAAACTTACCATTCTCTGTTATATAAATGATTGGATTGTTGAATTTCTCCTTAGTGTACTCCAAAAGACCTTGAATTCCTGGTGGATAGATGTACAGCCAATCTGAAGCAGCCTGCAAAATTATTCACTTCTCAACTCCATTATAAGATATAATGCGAATGAACTTCGTCTCCTGAAAAGCAGTTATCTTCCTTGGAGCATTAGCCCTTAATTTGTATGAACTGGCAACATAAAGCAATTCGACTCTGTCAACCAATAGAAATTCAAGAAAGTGAGACATCATGCTACGACCATGATTCCTTATCTTCTTGAATTTCTATTCGCTAACAACATGAAATTGCTTTACATTATCATTGCATGGAAATTATTCTCTAATAGTTGCACTTCCCATAATTTTTCAACATCATACTTCATAAGCAACTAAAGTGAGTAAAAAGTTATCTCGGATTTACCTTTGGACCAATAAGAAGCCCATTTCTTAGAGCTGAAGGCAAGTGTGAGAAAATGGATCATGCGTTAGTCAATGTGGAAGGCAAATTAAATTCAAGTTAAAATAGAAAGCATACGAAAGCTTCATTTGAAACTACTTACTTGTAAATCTAACACATGAATCTGTAAAGACACTTGGCCTTCCATTTTGGCAAGGAGTATTGGTTGCATAAGTTGAGGTGTAATAGTTTAACCCGATGAAATCGAAGGATCCTTTAACCATTAAGGATTGTGCTCCAGAAAACTTGGGCAATCGGTTCCCGACTCTGTTAACCATTACAGCTGGATATGTACCAGAATGTAGTGGTTCCATGAACCTTGAAAAACAAAAAAGAAAAGGTTAGTTGGAGATACAAACAATTTCAGATTTATTAAGATACAAACACATGTATAACTATCCAAATAATTATGAAACTCTTGATTATTTTCACCAAATCTTTAGATGTTGCACTTCAGAGTAGCCTAATCCGTTTCACAACTCAGTCTTGTGAATGAAACATGGATACCAAAGTTATCTCCAAGAAATTGTACAAATAATCTGTTCATAAAATTAAGAGAATTGGAGACAAGAAGAGCATTTTTTATTAGAAAATAGGGGAAAAGCACTTACCAATCATACATAAAAGCAAGACCCCGATTTGCTGCTTCTACATCTTCTTTAGATTGAGATAATGGCACAAGCCATGCAGAATTTAGTGTTACCCCAATCTGACCCTTCTGAGTAGCCTATTAGAAAATCACTCGGTCTCAATAACTTCAGAACCAACCACATATTGCATGAATTTCGACTAAATTCTATCAATTCTATATGCTGTTTGATTAATTAAAGATAATAAAAATGGCGAATACCTTGAACTTCTCTCTGTAGACTTTTACAGCAGCAGCATGAGCAAGTATCAGGTGGTGTGTAACAATGTAGGGCTCAATACTCGAATCACCGGCGGCACAGCTTGCTGACATCCACTTGGAGCATCTTGTGGGTGGGGATCCACCATTTCCATAACCACCGGTGCTGTATAACACCGGCTCATTTAAAGTAATCCAGTGCTTCACCCTGTCACCAAATTCTCTAAAGCATACTTCTGCATAAAAAGCAAAATCTTCCCTGTTCAGAAAAAATAAGCGTTGGTTTTCCATTGGTTAGGAGTGAAAAGAAAGGAGGGTTTAATCCATAAAAGAAAGCTTTATATTTTACTAATGCTTACACAATTTTGGGACTCAAGAAACCACCATACTCATTTTCAAGACCTTGAGGGAGATCAGAGTGAAATAGAGTAATAAAGGGCTGCTGTCCTGTAGGAACGGTGTAGAAATAATTCAGTTCCTTGTGATCTAAGGTATCATGAGAGAGAGAGAGAGAGGGAGAGAGTTGACTTCACTAACCATTTGCTACAAGTTCATTTATGAGATTGTTGTAATAGTTGACACCTTCTCGGTTAATTCCTCCCTTCAAGTTTCCACCTTAAAATTTGTTTGAGCACCATTGAATCATGAACACACCAGTAAATGTCCAATTCAATATAAAAAAACTAATTTTTATAATGGTCTTGAAAAGACTATGCTAACTAATGAAACAAATTAGCAACACAGAACATACTCATAACAATAAATAGCTATTTATGCAACAACTAATCTCAGGATAACTGAAGGATGATTATATGATTAGAGTTTTCTCACTCGGTAATATTCTTGACCACGAGATGGAAAATCTGTAGGCATTGAATCCAATATCCTTCATCATGGCCACATCTCCCTGAAGAAAATTCATTTATTTTATGAGTCAACAATTACATTAATCGAAATGAGATCAAGCCTACAAATACAAAGGTACGCAAATTCACTTATCTGAGACTTAAAAATTCACATTAAGAGAATGTAATAACACCTTGTAGCGGTGGTAGGAATCGACAGCAACATCCCCATTGCTGTGATCTGCTATTCTATCTGTAGAATCAAGAAAACATCTCAATGTTTTGAGTTTGTTCAGTTAAAATTCTGCAGAGGTAAACTGTTTCAAAATGCAAAAGAATGAAAACAGCTACATATGACTTTTGTGCAGCAACAATATGAGGTTTGGGAATAAATTCTCATCAGAAAATGTACTTGACTTTTTTAACTAGTGGTGAAATTTTTCAGATGATGATGATCCATTCCCATGAGGCTCATACTGCTGATAATGCTAATAATCACTAAATTAAAGTTTTAATATGGTCCAGCTAATTAATGAACTGAGATACACTTGATACATCATGCACTAAGGTAATCCAATGCAATTGATAGATCTTAATATAACTTTACACCACCAACTTATATTAGATCTACTGAAAGGTATTTATAAATTTGATTAATTAATATTATTAATATTATTGATATTATTATTAATATTATTATTAATATTAATAAACGACTAACCATTTAGTATCATTTGGCTAAAGGGACACCACCTTTTAAGAATGGTGTATGTTACCTACTAAGTATACATTTTACTTAACTATTAAGAGATTTTTCTTGTTCAAGAGAGTTGACAATTTCTTACTATTGCTAATTAAGAAATTCTTAGGTTTCATTGTATACAGGGAGAGTATTGTCATCAACCCTATAACAACTAAGTGTGGGGACAAACTTTAAAGAAAGCTATCTAATCGTGCCTTGAAACCATCTTTATATACCCAACATTTACACCATTAGATCATCATGGAGCATCAAGCAGCATAGTGATTCCCGTTGATATTATGCATTCTAAATATTGTTTTCATTAACTTAATAACTATACTTTTTAAGTTTTTGGTTCCCTCTTTAACCTATCCATGTGCATCTAATTAAAGCCTAAAATAATAATAATAATAATAATAATAATAATAATAATAAATTTTCAAAAAGTTTCTAATATAAACTTAAAAGGTAAGTACTAAATCGATACTCGAAAGATTCTGACGCTAACAAAATAGTACCCGACTTTTGTTATTCACAAAATAACCCCTGAAAGATTTTAAAATTTGACAAAATCACCCAACTTTGAAAGGATAACATCACAGTGAGCGAAAAATGCTGATGTGGCCGTCAGAAGAGAGCTCCGGCATTGGGTGATTTTGTCAAATTTTAAAATTTTTCAGGGGCTATTTTGTCAATAACAAAAGTCAGTACCAGCGCCAGAATCTTTCGAGTACCAATTTGGTATTTACTTCTAAATTTAAATAAGCTATTAACCATAATGACCCTTAATTCCACCCTCACAACATTAATCTGCATAAATGATTACTGTAGAAACAGAAGAATTTTTTGGTTGCTAGAAGGATCCATGCTCCATTATTAATGTTACCCATACATACATACATACATACATACATACCTGGGTGGTTATGAGTGAAAGTGTCCCATATACTAGGGCCTCTGCCACCTTCATGTGCTGCACCTTCATACTTCAAAGTTCATACACAAACACACAACAAAATGTCTAATAAGATCCAACAACAGTTTACACATAAAATAATGTTTTAAAAAAATAAAAAATGAGAAGAAAAACAAAAATGAAGAAGAAGTAAAACCTGGTAAGCAGAAGAAGCTGTTCCAAAAATGAAATCTTGCGGAAAACTGCTACGATTAAGAGAAGCTGCTGGGTGAAGAAGAAGAAGAACAAAGGAAGCTACTGCAAGCAGGAGAACACCACCCTTAAGCCACATTGTTTTTGGTCCGATTTGAATTCGATTCAGAGTTTCTCACACTTTATGTTTATAGTTACTCACGTAGGGTAGGGATAAGTGAAGATTCTGAAAAGGTGAATAAAAAAAGGGGAAACTTTTTTAGCGTGTATTGGTTTGCTTAAAGCGGTTTGTTAGAAAAGATGCCATTATTACTGAGAAGGGGAAATCAGGTTCCACCCTTAAAAACAAGTATTCTTTGCAGCATTCCAATTCCAAGTGTGTTTCAAAAGCTTAAGACTTGAGAGTGAGAGACTATTATTATTTTTGTTTTTGTTGGAACGTGTGCACCATGGTGGTGGAGCCGTGTTTAAATTATGGAGGTTAAAAAATATTCCAAGGACCCCACGTGATCTCTGATTAGTGCTTTTGTTTTGGATTTCAACTGTTTAAACAATGTGAACAATGGATATATCAAATGTTCAATTCAAATAGTTATCCTAATATTAAGATTTAGGTAGATAATTTAGAAGTATAGTGTGTTTTTATTTTATTGGGTCAATTTTAAAGCTTACGGCTCACATTGTTTACAAAAGTCATCGTGTACCTAATAAAATCCTTTTAAAATACAATCCAATCCATTTTTCATAGATTTTTGAGCTATTTCACAAGGGAGTAGTAGTCTTCAGATTTAACCATTTTTTTCTCTCGAGTATCAGTATAAATAAAACACTCCATATAAGAATACTAGAGGAGGATGAATATCAATATTGTAGAAAGTTTTTGAACCACTGAGCAGATCTTTTAGGGTATCTTGGCAATCCATCATTGTAATCAACAAAGATCATTCCAAATCGAACAGTATAGCCATCTGCCCATTCAAAATTGTCCAACAAAGACCATGCAAAGTACCCTTTCACATTTGCCCCATTCCTGTCAATTCAAATATGAATTTCTAACTTAATCTATATAAACTTCACTTAAAAGTGGTGATAGATATAAACTTACTGTAAGGCACTGTGAATATTGGAAAGATGGTCGGTGAAAAAGTCTATTCTGAATCTGTCTTCTAGTGATTCTTCAATACTCTCATTAAGTTCATCAACACCTGAATTTGATTGAGGAATACAGTTAGGTGAAGATGATGATAGACTTCAACACCAACATCCATCCCTACTTACCATTTTCTGTTATGTAAACAATTGGATTATTATACTTCTCCTTTGTGTAGAGTAAAAGATCTTGGATTCCTCTAGGATATATGTATAACCAATCTGACCCTGCCTGCAAAAATTCTTTCTTTCTTTAAATGACTTAATTTATGGGGGAAAAAATCATTTTTGAAGAAGCTAAGAAACGTTAACAATATATTATCCTATTTTCAACTAGAAAAAAGTGTGAAGTAAAAAAAAATGGTTTCCAACAAGTCCATTTCATGGGATTTGATAACTAATTAAAAACTAAATTCTCGTAATGGTTTTTGAGATTCACGACTTTCACTATTTTAGTCCATCAAATTCAATATTCACTACACCATATTAGTCCTAGATCCTTTTTAGTGTTGAGTTAATGAATAGAATGTTAAACTGGTTCTAACTCGTTACAATAAACACAAGGCTAAATAATATTATTTTGTTTTTGCACTTAAACAATGTAAAAACGAGGTCATTTTAAAAAATGAGGTAGATAAACACATCATATAAGTTTTCTCCTCTTCTTGTTTTTGGCTTGTTTTAAGCGTCAAAATGGACATTTTGGCTGTGTTCAGTATGACAAGTCAGAATCAGCTCAATTAATATTAGAAACAATTCAGGAAGGCAGAGACCAATACGTTGCTTAAAATTAGATTTGGGAAACTAATATAGTGAATTTTAGATTTGAGATATTAAAATTGTGAATGCATTGAATTTGAGTAACTACTTTGAGAATTTAGTCACTAATTAAACAATGAAACGAAAAACATTGCAAATAAATATACTTCTACCTGAGGACCAATTTGAACTCCATCTCTCTCTGCTGATAAAACAAAAAAAAATCTTATAATTAGACAAACTTATGAATGAAAGAAAAAAAAAAAACCTTATATATTTTGCCTTACAAGTGAGAAAAACACAAGCATCTTCTGTAAACAAGGTTCTGTTTTCTCTTGTGCAAGGGACATGTGCTGCATAACTCGCAGTGTAGTAGTTCACTCCTATGAAATCAAATGATCCTTTAACCATCAATGACTGCTCCCTCGAAAACTCCGGCAATCGATCGCCGACGTTCTTCACCATTGCAGCAGGGTATGATCCAAAATTTAATGGCTCCATAAACCTTCCATGATGGTATGATCCAAAATTTGATGTATTCATTGGATAGTTTAAAAGAAAAGTATGGAGTTACATAACTAAAAACTAAGTTTATATATAATATCAACGCTTCTCTAAAAATCTTAGACTACTAAATAAAAAATCACATGGTTCCTTCTAGGATAGAAATATGGATAATGCATAAGCCCAACAATATCATACACTAAACTTCCATTTTTATTTGAAAGTTATAATTAGAAAGTAGAAAAAAACATGGATGTTTTTTATATTTTATGCATCAAACCTCTTGCTAATTAATTTGCATATGGTGGTGTAGAAGGTGAATAGTATAAGAATAGTGTAATTTTGTAATTTTTAGAATTATGGTGTCCTGTCAATTATTCAATGAGAGTGATCTGACAATTTGTGAGGGACAAATTCACTTATCACAATTTGCCCTGACCAATTATTTTTTAAAAAAAATTTAAAAAAAATACAACTTGTCCGGTTCTCCCAACAAATTTCTTTTAATTTTTTTTTTGAAAAAAATATTATTTTTAATTCTTTTTATGAAAAATAAGGCGAATTATTTTTTTAAATTAAAATAAAAATTATAATTCGCTCTTGACAAATTAATTTTTTTAGAAATTAAAAAAAGAAATCTGTAATTCACTCCAAAATTTTCTTAATTTTGAATTCGTCCTGTGGTTGTAAAAACACAAATAAATCCCAAATTTCCTCATTTTGATTACATATAAACATTTTTTAGCCTCAAACCTGTGGAATGAAATAAAGTAATAAAGTGAAATAAAGGGAGAATAAAAAGGGAAAATTACCAATCATAGGAGAAAGCAAGGGCTCTGGAGGCTGCATCTTTGTCTGCCTTGGACTGTGAAAGTGGTATCACCCATGCTGAATTCAATGATATCCCAATTTGCCCTTTTTGAGAACTCTACACAAAAACAAACCCAATTCTAGATTAGCGGCTTATTTTGATGTGATTAAGTTGATAGAAAAATATATTTTTTAATAAAATTTATATTTTTTATGTGTTTGATAAATTTTAATAATAAAAATAAAAATATTAAAAAATTATTTTTTTTAAAAAATTATAATTTATATTTTTTTAAAAAATAAAAAAAATTATTTTTTACGTAACAAACAAATAAAAAAATATTTTTATATTATTATATTTAAATATAATTGATAATAAAAAAATTTTATATGAAATATTTAAATATAAAATTATTTTTATTTTGTTTAAAAAATCTTTAAAAAAAACAATTTTAAAATTTTTTTTTAAAAATTTACCCAAACAAATCCTAAATATATATTTATCCCATTTTAATATTTTATTAACTAATCAGTTGATAAATTTAGCTTCAGTACAAGCACACTCCTAATCAGTAAGGCATTAAAAATACGGTAAATTACAATCACTTTTTCTGAAATTTAATAAAATCATATATTAATATAATAATATAAAAATAAACACTCATATCAATTATTAAAACAAAATTCTTTTTTTTTTTCTAAAAGAAAATCAATGTCAACCGAATCTAGTAAAATTATAAGATAATAAATGGTTATACAACAAAAATAAACCAATAATCAACAAACAAAAGTTTTAAAAACCCAAAAATTAAAAAAATTAATATATGAAATTTAAAAAACTACACATCTAAATTTCATATTGTTTGTTTACTGACTACTTTTTATTATTTCTTTAGATCTTTTTCATATAAATTTCAGCAAACATCAAATCTTAATGTGGTGTGTATAATTTGCCTTTGGAAATAAAATTTAATTTTTGAGATTTTCTGTCTATCAGTATATTTTATACGTATATTTAATCACTTAACGTTACATCAATAAAAAAAATACTATTTTTTATATTAATCGTATAAATAATTGTCAAAAATAACAAATGTGATTACAACGTGATTATGTCAAATTAAATTCTTAAAAATATAATTTATATCATAATTATTAACCTGGTAGTTGTCCATATAAACTCTTGCAGCAGCAGCATGAGCAAGAATTTGGTGGTGAGTGACAAGGTAAGGCTCAGTAGTAGAATTTCCCAGAGCACAGTTATTGATGGAGCATCTTCCAGGGGCAAATATACCATATCCATAGCCATTTGTGGTGTATGTAAGTGGTTCATTTAAAGTAATCCAATGTTTTACTCTGTCACCAAATTCTCTGTAGCATAACTCTGCATAGTCTGCAAAATCCTTCCTGATCACACATTTTAATACCATTTGAAAGAAAAATTAAGAAAGTTTATATCATCTAATAATTATCAATTTATCATCAGAAAAAGTGCTTGTTTAGTGCCATTAAGTTATTAAAAAAATTAATATTTTTTTAGTATGTTTAGTAAATTTTTAATTAAAAATAAAAATATTAAAAAATATATCTTTTTTTAGTTGTAATTTATATACTTTTTTAAATTACCTAAAAATAGATTTTTTTAACATAATACATAAACAAAAAATATTTTTATATTATTATACTCAAATATAATTACTAAATAAAAAGATATTTTTATATAAGATATCTAAATATAAAATTATTTTTATTTCTTTAAAAATCTTAAAAAAATTATTTAAATTTTTTTTTAAACTCACCCAAATAAGTCTAAAGTATAAAAAATAATTTTTAGTTAGTTAAGATTAGCCAAGTTTAGTGATTAAGTTTATAATTTAGGATTTAAATTAAAGATTTATGATTTACATTCTATAATTTAAGATAAACAAAATAATTTTATAAATATTAGCTGATGTTAACAGACAAAAATTTGTTATCTAGCATTCTCTTATGTAATCATCATCATAACAATGGTAAATTCAAACAATAAAAATTTTAGATTTAAATAAATGAAGAGACTTTTTCGTCATTGAAGGTCAAATCAGATTCAAACTCTCATGACTTACATTTTCACCACTTGCACAAAATAAATTTTAGAGTATTTACTCATTTTGATCCCTAAAGAAATTTGAATTAGACACTTTAATTCTCAACTAAAATTAATTATTCGATTGGTCTTTAACAATTAATTTCGTCGGTCACTTAGATCTTTTGTTCGGTCAATTCTAATGGAGGACAAAATGATCCATAACAATTTAAACAGGGAACAAAATGGTCTCTAACCCCTATGTTCGAAAACGATACCGTTCTTCCCTAATTTCCATCATATCTCGTATAACCCTAACATTCATAATCTTCTTCTTTACCTTCACAGTCTTCTTTTCCATCTTCTCATTTCTCCTCTTCAACTTCAACATCAAATCATGGTGTAACTGCCACGCATGTCGCACCTACCTCAATATGTCATGGACTACACACTTTTTAAATTTCTGTGACTGGTACACCCACCTCCTCTGCACTTCGCCTACCAGAAGCATCTACCTCCACTTCTTCTATAGCAACATCAACTCCAATCCCAACAATGTCTATCACATTCTCAGGATCAAGTTTTACAACTACCCTAAGGGCACGCCTTTCTGCACTCTCCAACAAGCAATATAGATTGTCGGACATTAGGACATCACGAGAAGATTCTCCTTCATCATCATATTAAAACTCTCATCTGGAATGGACTCCGAGTGCTTCCTTCCTTCTCTCCCTGATTACTGAACATTGGTTCGGAGAAGAATATGAAGGAAGCAATCAGAGTGGTGGACAATGCGTCCATGAAGATGATAGGACAGAGGAGGAGGGAGATGACGACGATGACGGGTCTTAATTAATCGGACTTGCTGTCTAGATTCATAGGATCCGTCGAAAACGACAAGTACTTGAGAGACATAGTCATTAGTTTTTTAAGTATAAATTGGTTGAGAACAAGTTGAGAATTTTCTTCTTGTGAACATTGAAGTTACAGAATGTGCATATGTAGCTTGAAGTTGTAGTGTTAGACCGTTAGGGTTATGTGAGATATGCTGAAAATTCGGAGAGAATAGTGTCGTTTATGAACAGAGAGGGTCAGAAACCATTTTGTCCCCTGTTAGAGTTGTTAGGGACTATTTTGTCATCCATTAGAGTTGACGGAGCAAATGACCTAAGTGACTAACGGAATTAATTATTAGGGACCAATCGAGTAATTAATTTTAGTTAGGGATTAAAATGTTTGGTCCAAAATTATTTGAGAACCAAAATGGGTAAATACTCCAAATTTTAAATATGTAAGCACTTTTAGTTTTTGATAACTAATGACAAAAATAAACTAAACTAATATAATCTTTTTTTGTTACTAAAAGTAAATTAACATAATCTGTATCTACATTTGTAATGTTTAAAGAACAAATTTGCATGTTCTTAGGTTTTAAAATTAGAACTTACACGGCATAAAATTTAGAGATAAAATGCAAGTAATCTCATTCTCTTAAATGTTTGAACGGAAAATTGCTTACACTATATTGGGACTCAAGAAACCACCATATTCATCTTCAAGGGCTTGAGGCAAATCCCAGTGAAATAGAGTTACAAAGGGTTTCAAACCTTAAATAGGCAAAAAAAAAAATTGGTTTGTTAGTTGGAAGAAATTAATTAATATACTTGGTTAGATATGCATGCTAGAAAGAAAGAAAGCAAAAGACCATTGGCTAGAAGTTGGTTGATGAGATTGTTGTAATATGTTATGCCTTCTCTGTTCACACCTCTCTTTAGGTTTCCACCTAAACAAAGTACATGACCAATTTTGTATCATATTTATAATTTACAACAATTCAAGGGTCATAAAACATATAGTATTGAACATATATATTAAGAATAATTGGTTATAATAGTTTCTCAAACTTTGCCAATTATTAGTCAAACTAATCTTCTAAATTTTCACTCAATCAAATTAGTGTCCACATTTTTCGACATCAATAATTTTTTTTGTCTGAGTTGTAGTAGTTTCAAACCCTCACTTAACATTTTTGTGGCTTGCAATTCTTAAATCATCATTTTATTGATTTGTTGCTTTTGTTTATTCTTTCATTTTTTTTCATGTTTCTCATCAATACACTCACTTTAAGAAGAGACCATTGTTTTTGTTCATAATAATATTACGGAATTATAAATTTTTTAAAACTGCTAGGCTTATTCTTAGTATTATAAATTATTGTAGAAAAAAGTTGCAGATTCAAAGGACTACTTTTATAGAAAAATTGTGCGATAAAAGTCTCCATCAACCAAAAAGACCAGACTCTTGTAAACTAAAAAAAAAAATCAAATGAAAATTTTAGTTATTCTTTTTTATATAAGAATCTTATTGACTTATTTAATTTATTATCATGCAAAAGAATTTAGTTTTTTTGTTAATAATTAATTTTAATATTTATTATTTAAAAAATAAAATAATTTAATATGTATAAGTTTATATTTATTATTTAAAAATAATATTATATATAATAAGATATTAGTATAAAAAAATCACATTAATAGTTATGAAATTAACTCTCTTTTTTTATGAAACAATTATTAAATCTTAATTCTAGTCATATTATTGCTATTCTCTCCAAATTATATGTAATAAATATTTAAAATAAGAAAAGAGAAAATATAAATTAAAAATAAAGATAAAGAATGAAAATTTAAAACTAAATAAAAAAATTAAAAAATATGCATATAATAATTATATTTTTTATGTGAATAATATTATGAGATTATTTTTAATTATATTTTATTACAAATTTAATATATCTCTTATAATGTTATTAATTTCTTTTAATTATAATATTTTATTAATTTTATTTTGTATAGTGTAAAAGATAGAAAGAGATAGAAAATAACAAAGAAATGAGCGAGAAAGATAGAGAAAAAGAGAGATGAAGGAAACTCATTAATCTTAGAAAAAAAATTTCATTTTAATTGTAACGATGAAAGAGTATTAGTTCCATAGTATATTTTAGTTGTCAAATTAATAATATAAATTTATAGGTATATATAAAGTGCTCGAGTAGGAAGGATAGAGAAAAATAGAAAAAAAAAATAGGAAAAGAGAAAGAGGAGTAAAGAAAAAGAGGGAGAAAGAAAGTTCATTAATTTTTAAGAGAATTCATTTTAATTATAATAAAAGTGTGTCATGTGATTAATTTTTTAGTTTTCAAATTAATAATATAATAATATAAAATAAATAGAAATATAGATATATTTCAATCAATTTTAATTTTTATTTTCGTTCGATTTCAATTACAAGTAAAAAAAGTCATGTTATAAATTTTAGTTAATAAATTTATAATTAATTATTGATAATAATATATAAGATAGATAGAAGGGGTAAAAGAGGAAGTCAAGCAATTAAATAATTTTTTAATTTAAAAAAATATTTTAATTATAATAAAAAAATATATAACATATTTTAGTTACAAAATTAATAATAGATGATGGATTGAACAATGTATTTTTCCACTTCTTACATTTCATTGGTTTTCTTATTCCCTTTCATTTTAATTATTTTCGTGATTCAAGTAGAGAAAAAACTATATTTTGGAGAATTAAAAAAAATGTAGTTTTGTGAAGATTTTAAATTTATTTTTAATGTGTATTGAAGATTTGCGATATTTTAAAATCTTACAATAGATTTAAAATAAAGTCATAATTTGTGAGAGTTTAAGAGTATGAATGAGTAAAAATTAATAGAGCATGGATAAAACAATTGAGTAGAGATAATAAAAGCAATCAATTTTAAAAAGTTTTAGAAGATTGATTTGATTAAATAAATTTAAAAGAGAAATTTTTATTAACAAATAAAATTTGAAGGATAATTAAACAATTTACTCTATATGTTAGTTATATATATATTCATTTAACAATTATATTTATTCATTCAGACATAAAAACTACCATCATTTATTTGTAAATGTGTATTGTACTATTGTATAATATTGTCTTTATTTAGATCCAGACAAGTCATTAACATTTTATCTTTTAATTTCTCTTTAATAATTTTCCCACTATATTTTTCCTTTGAATTCAATAAGGGAATTAATGTTTTTCAACAACAAAAAATTTCAAAGCTTAATTATTCAATTTCATCCAATTTTTAATTAGCTCTTATATCAAATAATAAAAATTTTCAATTAGATCTTTGTTAATTATTTTTTATTAAAAGTTATGAAATGTTTTTAGAATATTCGTTTTTGTGTTCGTTTGATGTAAAATAAATTATAGAATATTTTAGAAGCACATGTTCTAAAATTATTGTATCTTTTTATGAAAAATAACTAAAAAGAACCTGAATAATTTTTTATTATTTAGTATAAATCTAACTACAAATTTCTAAACTGTAAGTTAAACATTTAATAAAAATATAAAGACTAATAAAATAACTAAACAAAATTTTAAATATAATTATTATTTAGACAACAAGATATAGATTATATCAGGAGAAAGAAATGATATAAAAAGTTTGATTATAAGATAAAATTATTTTATAATATTACTTCATGGAAATTATTTGTTTTTCTCCTTTTTTATTTTTATCTTAATAAGATGTGGAGCAAAATAATAAATGAAGATGAAAAATTCCTCCTCACCAGGTAGAACCCTAGACCATGAGATGGAGAATCTGTATGCATCAAATCCAATGTCTTTCATTATACCAACATCTTCCTACCAATACCAACTTATTTGCTTAAACACTTGAGAGGATAGTGACTATTAAGCCTCATTTATAATATAAATAAAAAAGTAAATTACACAAATAAAATAATTTAAATTCAAAATTACACAGATATTTTAAATTAGAATTGATTATACGATATGTTTTTAATATTTTTATATAATTTAATTTATTACTTGTACAATACATACATTATGATAAATCGAATAAACACATAAATAACATAAATCAAATTAATTTAATTCGATTTATACAAAAATATTCAAAAAATGACGTATAACTAATTCTGATTTAAGACATTTGTATAATTTTAACTTAAAATAATTTTGTTTGTGCAATTTATGTTAAATAAAAATAAAAATATTTATATAAATACTAAATAAATTAAGTGATGAGAATTACCTTGTAGCGATGGTAAGAATCAACTGCAAGCACTCCACTACTTTGGTCTTTTATCTTTTCTGATGAAATATTTATACATGAGGAAGATATTTTTAATTGTTTACTTTTAGAGCCATAATTTAGCTACAAACTAATACTTGAAATTTTATTATAACTATAAGAGAAAAAATATTAAAAAATTTGAATAGGTAAGGTTTTTTTTTATATTTTCAATGCATTAAATTTATAATAGATTCAAAAATTAAAAAACACTATTCATAAATACCCTAATAATAGGACAGATAGTATCGGCATAACATATAGGTTACTCTTATAATACAAAGAATAAAATTTGTCTACTCCCATCAAGGAAAAAAGAATAATACGATAAAATTTGGGGTTTTTTATATTTAAATTAAATAAATATAAAATTTACAAAAATGTATAAAATATAGTGTAATTATTCCCTAAGTATTCGAAATATGGCCAATTGTATATTTATGTAATTACGTTGTATTTTTGTAAATTTTATATCTATTTAATTTAAATTAAAAAATTCCTAAATTTTGATAAAATGATTTTTTTTTAAATTAATGGATGGTGATGGTAATCACCATTATTGTTAAGGTAAAATTAATTAATTAATCCAAGCTTAATTAACAGTACTCGATTCATATATAGGCCATCTCTCATTTTTTTTCCCGAATAAATTTTAATAGGATTAAAAAATATTTAATTATTTATTTACCTGGATATCTTTGAGTAAAGGTATCCCATATACTTGGTCCTCTGCCCCCTTCATTTGCTGCACCTTCATACTTAATTTAATAATAAGTCACATGAGAAATTAAATAGATAATAAGTGACTCAAAATTATTTGTTACTTTTCCACAAAAAAAAATGTATATTAGCAAAATATATATAATAGCTAATCAAAACATAAACCTGGTACGAAGAGGAGGCTGTCCCAAATAAGAAATGATCTGGAAAATTAGAACGGTTAAGAGAATCCACTAATTCAACAAGCACAACAAGAAACATTATGAGAGAAATAAACCCCTTCTTATTTTGTCTCATGATTTCAATTAATCTCTATAATGACTCTTGACATTAATTTTTTGTAAAATGATCCACCATTATATAGGCAACCAAATCATCACATTATTTTATATAATAATAATAATAATAATAATAATTTACAATAAATGATTTAATCATAATAAATAAAGAAGCTCCAACTTCTATATAATCTATATATATCTTGTAAGGTCCAATTAGTAGAGGGAAAAATTAAAGATTGGAACTAGTTAAGCTACCATATATCTATTTCACTTGGTCTTTTGTCATGTTCTTTCTTCTCATTTGTGTGTTTAGGTGGACAAGCTTGCTTTGAAAGGCCATATGCTGTAAAACACTTTTTCATTGATCTCAAAAGCTTATATAAATACGAATAATATTCTAAATTAGTTTTCAAAGATTTTTAATTAAATTTAAAATATTTTATATTTTTAAAGATTTGTTATGTGAAGATGAAATTAAGATGTGAATATATGTTATATTAAATAATTTATTTCGATATATTAGATGAGTAATATACTAATATTATATAACTAGAAAATATTATTAATTTTAGCTAGTATTTTACTAATAATAATTTATACTTATAGTTATAGAAATTTTGAGCACAAAAAATATAATTTTTATTTATATTTATCAAAATTTTGTACACATAAAACAATACAATTTGTAATTTGTATCTATATTATTTATTTATATATATAAATTAATAAAATTTATTTGTTAAAAATAATTTAATATTTATATTAGTTAAATAATATTAAAAGTTACTATCCTAAAATTTTTTATATTAAATTATTTAATAAGTTTTTTTTATTATTTTTATATAAAAAATTATTATCTTTATATAAAAATATCATCATATAAATAATTATTTAAAGTATTAGCCCCACAAAATATCTTATCACCGACTTTACTTAAATTCGATTTGGGCACGGATACCGAATCACACAAATAAATGAAATAATAGACAATAAGAAAAGGGGTTGTTGTCTTTACAAGAATGGTAAAGGTACAAATTTCATTTAGAAATAATTACAATTTAATTAATAAATCAAATTAAATTTAAAGAGCGAATGCAGAAATAAAACCTATTGTGACCCTCCCTGGTCCATGACGACAATGTAGAAGAAAAGTTAATATTCAAATTGTTCCTCGTAAGATTGCGTGAGTCAATTTGATTTTTGAAAAATATAGAATGAATATTTAATTTGGTTTCTAACAATTATTTTAAAAAGATTACGAGGCTTTAAAACGAAAAAAAAGTATTTAACTCAGTTTTTAATTTTTATTTTTATAGGACTGATTAATCTTTATACACAAAAAAAAGGCTAATCAGTGATTACTACAAAGGTGTGCCACCTAAAAAACAAATTAGGATACATGAAGAAACAAGGTTCACTCAGTGATTATTCGTTTAAAATAAATAAAGTTGTAGATTTTTTGGAAAGCGTTAGAGTTACGATCAATGACTCGGACCATGTGGAAGCAATTCTGAATGATTTACATGAAGAATAAACCTTATTCATTACAACTATTACGAACAGATCCAATCCTATATCAGTGGAAGAATTTGAAGCTCTACTCATAACACATGAAGTGTTTAGGTGCCAGAATTAATAGAGACTAAATAATACAATTAAAATTTACAGACAAAAAATAAATGAAACTAAATAAAAATTTAGATGATAGTGAAAATAATATAACTAAGTTGTGAAATTACAATTTCACAATACATAGAAAAGTTTATAATATTTTTTTATATATTATGAAAATATATGTAAAGGATTACATATATAAAAAATTTTATTATTTTTTTTTCTAAATTTGACTAACTAATTCTAAGCAAAACATGACATACATTAGCAAATGGCTTAACTACTTATATATAGTATTTTGTAGAGGTGCATTTAGTTTACAAGTTGATCAAGTTAAGCATAAATTATACATTATGAATTATTTGCACAAATTGTACATGTAATACCTTACCACACAGAGTCTTACGCTTAAGTCGTAAAGCAGATGTGGCAAGGTATTACGATCTCTAAAAGAAAATGATATGTACATAGATATAGTTGGATGAAATCATATCTAGGAGCCTTGAAGAACAAGCTAAACAAAACGATAAACAAAAAATCGTGACACACTCGCATGGATATTCGTAAAACGGACAGGTAAAATCGAAAGATAACTGAAAACATATATACATATCAAAGTTCCAAAACTCAGATAGCAAGCTCCAGACTCGACCTGCGAAGCTAAGGCCGGCCAGAGTATATAATTATGTATATATACAACCCAAAATAAAACTCAAACCACAAAATAAACCCCTGTATCTCCAAGTCGACCTCTAGGAGGGACAAAACACAAAATATACATGCAGAGATTCTATAAACATATATACATAGCCTAAAACAAAATATGACAGTCCAAAAGATAGTTCTTCGCTCGTAAGGAGGATACCCAGACGCTCAACGAGGTGTCTCTCGACCTGCATCTGAAAAAATAACAACATAGTATGGGATGAGAACCGGAGGTTCTCAGTATGGTAAAGGTGCCCACATAGTTAATATAAAAGGTCCCGTGAAAGCCAGAGGCATTCCTAGAACTCCGACACTCAGAATCATTCTTAAGGAAAATAAACTAAACCAAAAGTTAGGTAAGTATCTAAGGTATTCTAGTTCTGAAACTAACTTTAACCTAATACTTCACGTTCTGTCTCCCCCAATCCTCCGAATCACTGGTGGAACAACCCTCTCCCCTCACACTTTCGTCAAGAGGAATTTCTCAGAAAACATACACATACAGTTCAAGCAAGGAAAACACAGATAGAGAAGCATTTACAGCAAGTAGAACAAGTAGCGGATAAGCAGAATTAAACAGTTAAGCAAATCAAAACAATGCACACTCAAGCAAACAAACAAATGCATATGATGTATGTCTGTCCTATGGCTGATGAGTCTTATCTGTCGGTTATACAGCCAACCCGACAAGTCCTGGTAGTTAACCATTGGACAGTCCCTTTGTGCGCGCATCCCCAAGCTCAATAATATTCCATGGAGTCAAACTCCAAGCTCAAATATAGTATTCCATGGAGTCACACTCCAAGCTCAATAATATTCATGGAGTTACACTCCAAGCTAAATGATATAGTATTCCATGGAGTTAAACTCCAAGCTCAATAATATAGTATTCCATGGAGTTAAATTTCAAACTCAAATATAATATTCAATATTCATATTTATATGCATGTCCATGGGGGAATCCGGGGAGTTAAAGTGCCCGGTCACATCTTGCGACAGAGGGTCAACAAATAGTCTCA
Source organism: Arachis hypogaea (assembly GCF_003086295.3). Lineage (NCBI taxonomy): Eukaryota > Viridiplantae > Streptophyta > Magnoliopsida > Fabales > Fabaceae > Arachis > Arachis hypogaea. The sequence continues at coordinate 45,090,595 of NC_092043.1, forward strand.
AATACACAAGCCACATAATAATCTCTTTCCCTTTTAAAATATTACCTCAAATCAAAACTCCAATTCTTAAAGAAATTTTGGCAATATCTCCTCTAAGACTCAAATTTCTGCCACCTTTCAAGAGTCCCAATTATCAAACCAAACACCTCTCAGTCACTCAAATCATTTACAGTAACAAATTATTTCATAATCAAACAAATACCAATATTAAATCTTTTTCCAAACCGACCAACTTCAACAGCAAATTATTGACAACAGTTAAACTTCACATTTTATACCATATACACAATCCATCAATTATTCACTCAGTTCATTCCTATCTTAAGGTCTTCTAACCTAAGTTTTCACGTGACATTAAACATTAACTACGATTGCATTTTTATTTCATTATGTATTATATTCTATTGCTTAATAATTTCATTTATACAATTAAATGACAATAATGATGAGTTTAAATCTTAAAATTGGATTCTATTAAAAAATTAATTATATATCAATTGTATATAACTGTTACACTATTCACTTTATGCTATTAAATTTTATGTTACTATTTGTTTAATGTATAAAATTAAACAGGCAATTTATTATTATTGCACGAAGAATATCCCTCGTCATACTGTAACTACTAGAAACATTATACTAAATGTATAATTCAATAACTATTATCTTATTACTTTATTATCAAATTAAAACATATCCTACAAAACAAAATTCAGATATTCACATTTGGCATGTATGACATTCATATATGTCGCCTTCTTCTCTACAATTATCAACTTTCAAGGTATTTTATTTTTTTTTACTTTGAACTATTTTACTTTTACAATATATATTATTCAATATATGTTGCGACTTTATACCTATTCATTTTCTCAATTTATCTTATTCATGTCAAACCTTCACTATAAATTGTAAATATTCAATAATTAATTGCTTTGAGCGAGAAATTTATCAATAAGTTGTTGTGGGTTGGAAAAATTCCCAAGACAATTAACCATTATATCCTCGGATTATACAATCGATTCCGTCAATGGATATCTATCTCTGAACTTTTAGTTCATATACAATCAAATGCTAAAATTGTTCTTAAGCGGAAAAGTATCCCTCACACAACTATCTTGATTGAACGACTCTTATCACTCAATTATTTTTTGAATAAGTGCCGACATAATAACCCGACTAAGCTTGGGGGCTCACCATATCATTATTCACTCATCTTTTAACCGAGTTATAACTCATTTTATTTTCTAAGCTTAGCCTGGATCATATGATCGGCGGACAAAGCTTGGGGGCTGTGATCCGTCACCTTATAACTCAGTCTTTATTATACATTATGAGTTATAACTCGGCGTTAACTATCATTCATTTTTTTTGCTTGTAACTGACACCTTCATTACCGACTTAATGACCATCATTTCTATCTTAATGACCAAACGGTCATAACATCAATTTTATTCATCAATTCTATGCCTATAAAAGAAATCTTCTATATCTAATATCAGGGAGTAACATGATAAGTTCCATATCATATAATACATTCTATATTCATAGAATTATTATAAACACAACATAACACATGATAACTTTCATTGCATGTCTTACATTCTATATTCATAGAATTATTATATACCTCTTAAACACTTACTGACTTGAGCGTCGGAGTGTCTTTTGTAGGTACCCACCCCCTTGTTCTCTCCTTGCCGACGTATAACTCATCCCGACGAGAAGCTTGAAGACATTCATCGACGGACGAGCTATACACCGGCCAAACTCAGCAAGAACAAATAGATAATAATAAATTTAATATCTGATTTTTTGGAGTTAATAAAATACTTTTAAAGTACCATATTATTTATGTACAATTATATTATAGACCACTAAGTTAGGAGTGCACATGGTCCGGTCTCGATCTGGCTCTGAATTTGTTAGGAACTAATTTGATATGATTTTACTGAGTTTAAAATTGGGTAAGGATCTCAAAAATAGATTCGGTCATTATTTTAGATCGGGGCCAGATCAAAGCGGACCCGACTTTACCCGAGTCATATGTACTCTAAGGTAGCGTTTAGTGGAAAGACAGAGACGGAAAGACTGAGACTGAGAGACAGAGACTAATAGACATAGATTGAAATATTAGACTAATAGACTAATATTCTGTTTGGTGCAAAATAGGAGACAGAAATTAAAACAAGAATGAAACTTTAATTTAATTTAAACAAAGGATAAAATTAGAATTAATTAATTAAAACGAGGGTATTTTAGGTATAAAATGTTATTAAAGTTTCAGTCTCCATCTCTAAAAATTTTAGTCCCCTGTGTTTCCATTTTTTGGAGGTACTGAAATACTGAAATTTTAGAGACAAAGACAGAAATTTTAGTACCAGTCTCTAAACCAACAAACATGATACTGAGTCTCAGTCTCTCAATACCTCAAAACAAACGCTACCTAAGAGAACTAAAAAAGATATGTGTTTTAAATTAATTTTAATATTATGTTATATTAATTATAAATTTATTGTTTTATTTTTAAACACACTTATTAAATTAGAAAATAGATTAAAGAAGTATCAAATTAGAATTTATGGACAAATTCAAATTCAAATATGAATATCAACTTTTGATAACAAGTTTTTCTTTTATAAAGAAGTACATCATATATAAATAAGTTTCTTTATAAATTATTATTAAAATTTTAAAGACCCGGTTTGGATTTGATATAATTGTAGCCCAAAAATATTCAGATTTCATTGAGTTTAGAACTGAGTTAAAGTCTAAAAAATAAATTAAGTGTATATTTAAGACTAAATTTAAGGAGGAAGTATAGGGAGTTAATGGAGTATCTGTACAATGTGTATAATGGGTTTAAGGATGTTTGATTCAGTAGGATATCAGATATTTATTATCTCTGGTATTCGGATGCTTATTCTGAATAATATGAGTATAAAATGTTTGAAAAATTAGTAGTATTTTATTCTGAATGTTCATTTTTTAACTCACATTAAACTAAATAAATAGCTTATTATACACATTGTATAAATATTCTATTAATTTCCTAGCAAAATTCAAATTTAAATCAGGACAAACCTAAATTTATCGGGACTAGGAACACCCTACACCAAGTCACCAACAGATAAATAATAGGTTATATTAAATAGAATTGTTTAAAAAATTGGCCTGTTTGTCTCCTTATACTTTTATTACATATCAGCATCAGAGACCTAGCTAGTCATCTATGTAAATAAATGTATGTGTATGGGACCTAGTCATCTACGAAAATAAAAGCATAACTTCTCCATAAAAATGAAAGACTTCAATGAACAAATAATAGTAAGAAAGAAAGGGAAAAAAAAAAACGAATGCCATGACCAAAACACGTACCTTTTCTTTTTCCAATTCCCTGCTTCAAACTCTACTTATCTTCTTCGTAATCACTCCTATAATCACTGCTATTCCAGATTGTATTAATCCAAGTAATGCCCTCTCTCCTCTATCCACACAATCTTTATATCTGATTTTTTGATCTACATCTGTTATATCTATTTGCCGATCTATTTATGTCATCTCTACTTTTTGATTTATATCTGTTATCTCTATTTTCAGATCTTTATCAGTTATCTCTAGTTGTCAATTTATATCTGATATTTCTATTTGTCAAATTATATCTGGTATCTCTATCTGCCGATCTAAATCTGATTTTTCGATCTATATCTGTTATATCTATTTGCCGATCTAAATATGTCATCTCTATTTGCCGATTTATATCTGTTATCTCTATTTGCCAATCTATATCTGTTATATCTATTTTTCGATCCATATCTATCATCTCTATTTGCATATCTGTTATCTCTAATTGTCGATCAACATCTGTTATCTCTATTTTTCGATCTATATATGTCATCTCTATTTGCCGACCTATATCTGTCATCTCTATTTGTCGACCTATATCTATTATCCCTATTCGCTGACCTATATCTGTTTTTCTATTTTCAAATCTATATCTATTATCTTTATTTTCAGATTTATATCAATAATTATCCGAGCTATATCAATCATTATCATTTCTATATCAATCATTATCACTCTTTGTCAAATCTATATCAACTATCATCGGATCTATATCAACTATCTTCCGAACTATGACTATCAACGATCTTCAATCAATTATCCATTCGCGATAAATCTTCAATTCAAAGTCGCATCGTTTACACATGCGCAATCAAACACAATCTTCAATCAATTATCCATTCGCGATAATTCTTCAATTCAAAGTCGCATCGTTTACACATGCGCAATCAAACTCAGTCTTCAATTCCGAACTATGACTATAAACAGTCAACAAACTCAATTACATATCATACAAGTACAAACACTTATCCATTCGTGACAACTCTTCAATTCAAAGTCGCATCGTTTACACATGCGCAATCAAACTCAATCAAATCACCAAACAACGGTAAACTAACTCAATATTCTCGCCCAACCAATTCACTTTTACCAACATCGACTCGGCAACTATTCAAATTAACTACTCGGTTCCATGAAAAAACCTAACCGTTGCATATATTAAATCAACGGTTCAAAATTTCATTGGAAAAATCAAAGACACAATCAATGACAAGACTACTACACTTTCCAATACACGTTAACTTCAAATTACGTCTGAAAATTCAAATTATTCATTATTTTAATAAAGTAAGTTGATCTGGGGCTCCATACCTATAACTCAAATCGCCGAGTTATAACTAAAAAAAAGCTCAACCTGCTTTATCAAAATATAGCCAGGCTAAGCTTGGGGGCTATGATACGACCGTTACAAATCCGATGTCATAATTCGGCATTATATACAATAACTCGGCATTATGCACCATAACTCGGCACTTTACGTTATAACTCGGCATTATACGTTACAATCAGACATTATCACTTGTTAAAACCTATTAATTGCTCTTCAATTCAGATGATCAATAGAAACGTAACCGACCTATTTTATTTCACCTATAAAGGTATGATATTTTATCTTCAAAGGGACATTGAATTCTCAATACTGACTTAATCTTCGGAGTGCCTTTGCAGGTACACTCCCCTTGTTCTTTGCTCACGCTCTGCGCAATTGGACATCTCCTTGGAGAAAAGCTCGGACTTCCACAAAAGCTCAAAGGTCGACACCGAAGATAACAACTCGGCGTCGACTCCCAAGAACTGAGCTCTCCCTTCAGGTATCCATACATGAACAGATGGTATAAATATATGAGATAACTTAAATATAACGATATATATATATATATATATATAATTTTTTTCCGTACATCACACAAATATATATGCACTAATTTATTCATCAAAAGTAAAATATTTATTACTCGCTTATTCAATTATTATTAAATTATCGTTAAAAGAGAGGGAAAAAAGGGGTAAGAAGCTTGACATAAATGGTTGAAAAGTTAAATAACTTGCTGATGCTAACAATTTAACGTTATCTTCCGAGAAACTGTCGTTGAAAAACTATTTTTGACAAAATCAAACAATAGAATGAACTAGTTGATAGGAACCTATTCATAGTCATGTATATAAAAGTCCTATGTAAAGTGGCATTAACCATATTATATGAATACTGAAAATAAGTTATTTATATAAAATTATATATTTAGTTATATTACTGTAAATAAATTTGATTATTTTGATAATTGATTATTTTATTTAAAAATATAAAATAATATATATACATATAAATATATAATAATAAATTTAATATCTGATTTTTTGGAGTTAATAAAATACTTTTAAAGTACCATATTATTTATGTACAATTATATTATGGACCACCAAGTTAATTAGGAGCGCACATGGTCTGGTCTAATTCGAAGATTCGATTTGGTTCTGAATTTTTTAAGAGTTAATTTGATATGATTTTACTGAGTTTAGGAATGGATAAAGATTTCAAAAATAGACCCGGTCATTATTTTGGGTCGGAGCTAGATCAAGGCGGATTCGACTTTATCCGACTCATATGTACTCTAAGAGAACTAAAAAAGATATATGTGTTTTAAATTAATTTTAATATTATGTTATATTAATTATAAATTTATTATTTTATTTTTAATCACACTTATTAAATTAAAAAATAGATTAAATAAGTATCAAATTATAATTTATGGACAAATTTAAATTCAAATATGAATATCAATTTTTTGATAATAAGTTTTTCTTTTATAAATAAGTACATCATATATAAATAATTTTTTTTATAAATTATTATTAAACTTTTAAAAACCCTGTTTGAACTTGATATAATTGTAGCCCAAAAATATTCAGATTTTATTGAGTTTAGAACTGAGTTAAAGTTTAAAAAATAAATAAATTCAGTGTATATTTATGACTAAATTTAAAGAGGAAGTCAGTGAAGTATTTGTATAATGTGTACAATAGAATTTAGGGATATTAGATTCAGTAAGATATCAGATATTTATTATTCCTGGTATTCATATGGTTATTCTGGATAGTATGAGTGTAATATATTTGAAAAATTAGTAGTATTTTACTCTAAATGTTTATTTTTTAACTCATATTAAACCAAATAAATAACTCATTGTACACATTATACAAATACTCCAATAACTTTCCAGCCTAGAACACCCTACACCAAGTCACCAACAAATAAATAATTGGTTATATTAAATAGAGTTGTTTAAAAAATTGGCTTGTTGTCTCCTTATACTTTTATTACATATCAGCATCAGAGACCTAGCTAGTCATCTATGTAAATAAATGTATGTGTATGAGACCTAGTCATCTATGTAAATAAAAGCATAACTTCTCCATAAAAATGAAAGACTTCAATGAACAAATAATAGTAAGAAAGAAAGGGGAAAAAAAAAAAACGAAAGCCATGGCCAAAACACGTACCTTTTCTTTTTCAAATTCCCTGCTTCAAACTCTACTTGTCTTCTTCGTAATCACTCCTATAATCACTGCTATTCCAGATTGTAGTGATTCAAGTAATGCCCTCTCTCCTCTATCCACACAATCTTCATCTCCATGGACTTCACCATCCAAAGATTTTGCCTTCGGTTTCCAATTTGTTCAATTCAAGGATCCACGCTATGTCCCTCTGCTCTCCATCTATTTCACCAAATCACCCAACAAGCCCATTGTTTGGTACGCGAAACCCAACCAGGAAATCCCGGTTGGGTCCTCTATCAATATCACAAACAATAGTCTCGTCATATATAACCCCAAAGGAAGTGAAATTTGGTCCCGTCCAGAAAAGAAGGACAAAATGGTAACTTGTGCTTCTATGAAAGATAATGGAAACTTTGTTCTTAAAGACAAAGACGGTAATATAGTTTGGGAGAGTTTTGAAGAACCAAGCGACACGCTTCTCCCCGGTCAGAATTTTTCCAAGTCTCAACCATTCAATTTGCAAGCTCGTCAATCGGAAACAAATTTCTCAACTAGCAATAACTTCAATCTCAGCTGGCAAGACGATGGCAATTTGGTACTTTACTATTCTCAAAATCACCAAGAACATGAACAGGCGCAGAATTATGCATACTGGGCAACCGGAACTGACGGTCGCGGATCGCGTTTATTCTTCGATGAGTTCGGACGGATTTACGTTACGGATGATAATAACACGAAGCTGTTCCAAGTAACAAACGGGATCCCAGGTTCAACTCAATATTTTTACATGGCGAGAATTGAATCTGATGGAGTCTTCAGGCTGTACGATTATTACCAGAAGACTAAAACAGTTAAAAACGAGGAGGATAACTGTTCTTCTGGATGGAAAGAGTTGGAACAAGAACCTGATGATATATGTGTTCTTAACATAGCTCAGAATGAAAATTTTATCTGTGGGCCTAACAGTTATTGTGTTTCCATGAATGGAAAGCCTCAATGCATGTGTCCGCATAATTATTCCTATTTTGTGCAGCCTAATGATCCAAACAACTTAACAAGTTGTAGGCCGGATTTTCCGCCTCCCAGCTGTCTGGTCGACGGCTGGGAGACGGATCCGGCCAAGGTGGATTTCCAAGAATGGCAGAATTTGAACTGGCCTTTCTCCGATTACGAGTTGGTGAGCGGTGATTTCGATAAGTACACGTGTCGAGAAAGGTGCCGTGGCGATTGCTTCTGTGCTGCGGCTGTATACAACGTTGATAAGGACAACGTGGCACATTGTTGGAAGAAGAAGTACCCTTTGAGTAATGGAAGGTCTAGTAGGACAGCCGAAAATGGAACAATAGTGTTCCTCAAGTTTCGCAAGGCAGGGTATGAAAACCAACATCGATCTTATTTAACACTTATTTTGTCGTTTCTTCTTGGAAGCTCGGTTTTCCTCAACATTCTGTTGGTGTTGGGAATTCTTGGAATTTACATGTTCTTGCGCAAGAGAAAGATGTTAGGGCAGCAACTGGTTGCGAGCTTGGCGCCGGAGACGGTTAGAAGCTACACATACAAAGAGCTTGAGAAGGCGACACGTGGATTCAAACAGAGATTGGGTCAAGGTGCTTTTGGAACTGTGTATAAAGGGGTATTAGAATTAGGGTCTAATACGAAAAGATACGTAGCTATTAAAAAGTTAGATAAGGTGGTTGAAGAAGGTGAAAATGAATTCAAAACAGAGGTGAGTGTGATAGGCCAAACCCACCACCGGAATTTGGTTCGCTTGCTTGGTTACTGCGACGAAGGGGAGCATCGTCTTCTTGTGTATGAGTACATGAGCAATGGTTCATTGGCGAGCTTTCTTTTTGGGATTTCTAGGCCTCATTGGAATCAAAGAGTGCAAATTGGATTGGGAATAGCTAAAGGACTCACATACTTGCATGAAGAGTGTAACACCCAATGCATTCATTGCGATATAAAGCCTCAAAACATTCTTCTGGACGACTTATTTGCGCCCAGGATATCCGATTTTGGGCTGGCAAAGCTGTTGTTGGCAGAGCAAACTCGCGCCACTAAGACGCACGCGAGAGGGACTATTGGATACTTTGCACCTGAATGGTTTACAAAAGCTTCAATCACAAGCAAAGTGGATGTTTATAGCTTTGGAGTGGTGCTGCTAGAGCTCATATGCTGCAAATCCAGTATTGTGTTTTCAATGTCAAATGATGAAGAACAAGCGCTTATAGATTGGGCATATGATTGTTACAAACATGGAAAATTGGTTCAGTTTGTTGAGAATGATGAGGAGGCAAAGAATGATATTAGGAGGGTAGAAAAACATGTTATGGCAGCAATTTGGTGCGTTCAAGATGATCCTTCACTAAGGCCTTCTATGAAGAAGGTTGCTCAAATGCTTGAGGATGTTATTGCTGTACCTTTGCCACCTCGACCTTCCATGTTTTGTTCATCATCTGCAACTTCGTTAAGTAGTGTTTCTTTTTGAATTTGATTTGTATTTGTATAGTATAGTATAGTATATATTATGGACTGCCATTAAAATTATGCTTTGTTCATGTGATGATTTTCTAATAATATATAATAATGTTATAAGCTAACTAATATCTTATTATGGTCACACAAATGCTTCAACAGAAAGATCCAGATCAGGAGTGTCCTCCAAACATGATTCTATAAAAAATATGAATCAAAGAAAAGTTGGGGACTAAAACTGTATAACAATGTAAAAGGCATTTTTATTTAAATAAAAAAATAAAAATACGTTATTTAACGGTTTAAATTGGAATTAAAGAAATTTACAAATTTAAACATTACGTGTATCAGTAGTATCAGTGGTAATAGTATAGAGAATGTGTCACTACTTTTTGTCTCTCTTCTACTCCATTTTTGCTGTCAATCAGAGCAAAAATGTGAGAAAAAAATGAGATATTTTTTCGCTAACAATAAGTGTGAAAATGGAAAACTAAATTTATTTTATTTTCGCTTTAACCGTAATTGCATAAACCGTTTAAATTTGATATTAAAAAAGGTGATTGTCGTGGTGTCTAAAAATATTTGTGTAATTTATTAAAAATGGTTAAAAATTAATATTTAATTTTTAAGTATAAAAATAAATAATTATTAAATATTCAAAATTTGTCATAAAAAATAAGTTAGGCAAAAGTTAGACATCAAGTTATAGACACTATAGAATTTACCGTTAAAAAAATACAACATTATTAAAGATAAAACATTAATGTTATTTTCTCCCATCAGTTTAAGTTTTTTAGATGAGTGATTTCGTAACATGGTATCAGAATTCTAAATATTAGAGATATAACTATTAATGTTACGTTCTCTTACAAAAATATTCATAGATCAGATCCGATTTTCAAATCCATGGTATTTATCCGAATCCATTCAAAAAAATTTTCATATGATCTGATTTGCAGTCTTATATAGGATCAGATTACGAATTTTATGTAAATATATGCAAATTTAAAAATTTGCAATAAATAAATAAATAAAAAAAAAATATAAATAGTGTAAGTTTTATAAATTATCTGTTAAATTTATTAATTTTTTATTAAGTTTATTAATTTTTTTGTAAATTTTTTATTTAGTTTTACTAAATTTGGTTAATTTTGTTAATTATCTATTATTTTTGTTAATTTTTTTTTGTTTCTGCCACTATATCTGATATGGATTTGATCTAATCAATAATTTTAGTACAATTTAAATCGAAATTTTGATTATATATAATTCGATATGATTTACGAATACCCTACTTATTTAGCCGTGAAAAATAGTTTTTCCAACTCATCTAACACCTATATGACCTCTCTATGATGAAGTGAATTCAATATCTAACTACAAGAAATTATTTAGGAAATTGCACCTAATTATTTGTGAAGCAGTTATACAAAAAAAATTACATATTTTCTATCACTTTAATTTAACTATTTTTCTGAATAAATCAAGTGCATATGTTTAATTTACATTAGATGTCTGTTCTAAAATATTAATAAAACTCATATCATTTTTAAATTTTTTATATATATTATGAGTTAACGATTAAAATAATTCTTAAAAGATATCTTGATTTTCATTTTTATCCCAAAAGATAAAATTAATTAAGGCCGTCCTCGGAAGATAACCGATATATTCTTGTTAGTCCTTCCGTTAGACTAACATTCATTGACGTGTTCTGTTAACTGTCAGCGTGGCACACAAACAAAACGACGCAATTTTGATTGAATGACCTCCAAACCTTGATGTATCGTCGTTTAATATCCAGAAGAAATTCAAAAAGTTTATGAACATGATGAAGAACAAATCCTCCTCTTCTCTTCATCTCATCTTAGCTTAGCTCGTTCATCATATTCTAATGGTGATTTTTCTGTTTTGCCCTTCAACAAACAAGTTTTGCAAATAAAATGAAGCTATCGGAGAGGTACGTACGCTTTCTCCTTCTCATCGATCTTTTTTTAGTTATTGTTAATTTTAGTTTTTGTTAAATTTTATTTTCGGTAATTTTCAGAATCTGACTAGGGATAAAAAAACAAGAAGCGACGAAGTATTGTAACTCGACGCTTGTTGAAGTTGAGAATACGCTTGATAAGTTCACTTGGCGAAGTTAGCACAGAAGAAGATTGAGAAGGAAAACCATTGCCCACAACTATTAGAAAGGTTAATGCTTCTAATTGCTTAAATCAATTCACCACGTTATGATTAAAAAAAAGTTTTGGTTTGGAGATCATTTTGAATTGAATTCAGTGTAACCGATGAACTAACTAAATTTAGGATATTTGGATGTTTTATAGGTCCAAAAGCTGGTTGGTTCAACTCCATTGGATCTTGCGAGGTCTGCTATGGCTCAGGGTGGACAAAATAGAATTGGCAGGAATGCACCCTGTCCATCCGGATCAAAGAAGAAATATAAATGGTTCATTTTTTTTTCTTCTTTCATTACTTTTTATTCGAAATGTTCTTGAACAACTAATTACTAAAATACATTGGCCTGCTTATTTTTTTTGAAGTAGTATATACTAGAACCCTTATAAAAAGGTTTTTTCAAATTGATTAGCTAATGCTTTGCTTGGTTGTTTATTCAGGTGTTGTGGAAAGATTTTAAGAAAATCAGAGATTGTAAATTAAACTGCGAAAAAGGTGCTTAGAAATGGCTGAATAAATCTGCAGTCCTACATGTTCTATTTTAATTTTGAACAAGCTACATACGACAATAAACTAGTGTTAGGATGAGATGTTTTACAAAATAGTTGCTTGGGTTTATTTTGCTCATAATTTTGAGTTGTGCATAGGCAGAATTGAATAGAATGGTTTTTGTTCATTGTAACAGTAGCTAGTTAGTTAGTTCTTTTCTTTCCCTTACTCCCAAATGAAAGGCATGAGAATAAGAAACAAAAGTTCAAGTAAGTGGTGCTGATCCTGAAGTAAATATTGTCTTTGATGAGTTTGAAAAACTCTAATTTAATTTGATAATGATCAAATATTATTAAAACAATAAATTACAAAATTATTAATTTGATATGTGCTAATTTAAATAATTTTGCTATGCAGATTTTTGTTATGGACCGAAAAAAAAAGAAATATACAGCAAGCCCAAATTGATTAAAAATGATAAGCATTGATATAAAATTATTTTTTATCCTTGTGGCTGAATATTTTTGTTACGGTGGGTAACCGGAGATTGTCTGAATGGATGGCGTTGGCTGGCCCAAATATGTGAAGGAGGAGGATTCAGTATGAGTGTGCGACTTGCGAGGCTCCGTCCGACTTGTGCTCGTAAGTGAATGGGGGGTGGTACCTGCAAAGACACTCCGATGCCTAAGTTAGCGAGAGTGTGAGCAGGTCTAGAGAGTATTGGGTTTAGAGATACCTGAGGGATGTCAGTATATTTATAGTGGTGAGCCAATAACCACCGCTGGAGTAGTGCCGTATCTTTAGGATGTTAACCGTCCCATTATCTTGGGGAGGTTAAGATATGGCTTTACGAAGCGGTTAGAGAGATTTTAGGGGCGGTTACCCATTTGAATGAGTGTTTATCTGCCAGCTAATCTCATGCCCGACTTCTTTAGAGCAAGTCGTGGTTGATACCGACTTCTTACGTGAAGGTCGGTACTTCCGAAGGCTGAATCCTTTGGACTAGGCCTTTAATTTGGGCCTGGACCTTTGTTATTGGGTCAGAGTATGAACAGTGCCCCTACTTGAGCCCAAGATCTCTTTAGGGCTTGGGTTCAAGTATTTAGATCGGGTTTGTGGCCGACTTTCACGGGTTTTTAAACCGACGTGATTTTCGCGACTTTTTGTTTTCTGACAGTTACGTCAATTCAAATGTCGTGTCCGTTAGGGATGCACTTAGGGATTGATGGCTTTGGTAACGATGCATTCTCATTAATGACTGCTTCGTTTTTACCATTATGCCCCTTAGCATGTTTATAAGTACTTTCTCTCTCTTTCCTTTTTCCGTTTCTGCAATCTTTCAAACTTCCTCTTTCTTTGTTCGTGCTGTGTTTATATGTACTATACTCTCGGGCTCCTGGAGACTTCTGCTTCTTTATTTTCGGAAAGAGGTTAGTTTCTTTCTTCTTCTTTGCATGACTTGATTTTGTAGAGGAATAGTTTTGTAGATTTTTTGCTCGGCTCCTTTTCTCCTCTCTAGAGACCTTTTTTGATTTTTTCCTTTTCTTTTTTCCTTTTGTAGGTTTTCTTCATTTTCCTTAGAGAAAGAAAAATGGCCTCCGTAGATTGGGTTGACGTTACTGTTCTGGGGGAGGAGCCGTTGGTTGATGCGGAGTTTATTACTCACCTTCGCACCCACCATCGGCTCTGTACTTCGGATGAAGATGAGCCTAAATACGAGTTGCTTGTTCCCGGTTTAGAGGACCGGGTTTGTCATGGGAGAGCCAATGAAACGGCTCCCCATTTCTTCTTTATGTATGAGTGCATGATCACCCGTCTGGGCGTCTTTCTGCCCTTTTCAGATTTTGAGATGTCTGTTTTGCAGCATTGTCGTGTTGCCCCTACCCAGCTTCATCCCAACTCCTGGAGTTTCTTGAAAATTTACCAATTTATTAGCCATGCTCTGGATTTCCCGACTACTCTGAAAATCTTTTTCCATCTTTTTCATATGACAAAACCTTTTAGTGGGCTGAATAATAAACAACAATGGGTTTCCTTCCGAGCCATACAAGGTCGGAGGATTTTTACCCTTTTTGATGAATCTTTTCATGACTTTAAAAATTTCTTTTTCAAAGTGCAAGCTGTAGAGGGTCATCATCCCTTTTTTCTGGATGATAATTCCTTTCCTCGCTTTCCTTTATACTGGCTGGAGGCCTCCCCTTGCGAGAAATATGGTTTGGATGACCTGGATGAGGTAGAGGCTGCCGTCGTGGGGTTCCTCCGAGAAGTGTGGGGGAGGGCCCCCTATTTGGATACTAAAAAATTTCTCCAAGGGTCTCCGACCTTTGTCCAATCACAGCTAGGTAGTTTTTTCTAGTATGCTGAATTTCCGACTTGTTAACCCCATATTCCGACTTGTTTGAATCTTTAGCTATTGTTTTCTTTTTCAGAAATGGCAAAGACAAACGCTGAAGAATCTTTTCAGAGGGTCCAGGAGGCTAAAGCTAAGTCTCGCGCTCGGTCTGGTGGCGCCAGGGTTATCTCTCCTCCTCCTCCTCCTCGTAATGTTGGAACTCTTTCCAATCCTATGGTGATTTCTTCTTCAGCTCCCTCTCAGCCGTCCTCCGTCGTCCGACCTTCTCCCGATCCCAAGAAGCGCAAGCTCTTAGTGTCTGGCTCTTCTGGGGAGGTTAAGGCGGATGCTCTTGCATTCGTCTGCAAGAATATCTACCCTTATGCTCGTATAGGCGTGGATGATATGTCTGTTCGGGGCCACCTTACCACTATGATCGAGGAGAGCCTTAAGGCGGCGGGGGTCTGCGGCAAGCTCTTAGATATTTTTGATAGGGCTCCTCTCAGCTCTTTGGGGGCGACCTTGAGGGTCGAAGAGCTGGAAGGGAGGCTTCGCGTATATGAAGAGCACGAGGGAGAGTTGAAGAAGGAAATTGCCAAGCTAAAGGAGGAAAGAGATACCCTCCGGGAGAAAGGGAAGGCTTTGCAGGCCCAATGCAACATGGAGACGGAATTGAGGAAGACGGCACAGGCCAGCTATCAAAGCCTATTTAAGGATCTTGTGTCTGTGAAAACTGACCTGTTTAATTCTCGGAAAGCGTATGAGGAGTTAGAGGACTCCATTGCCGATGGCGCCGAGGAATCTTGGAAGATTTTCCTGGAGCAGGTCAGAGTTATTGCTCCTGACTTGGATCTGTCTCCTTTACATCCTGACAAAGTTGTCATCGACGGTGCCATTGTAGATCCTCCTGTCCCCGTAATTGTTTCTGAATCAGAGTTGAAGACTCGGGGGCAGAGGATCATCGAGTCTCCTCCTCGCTCCAAAGATGCTCCGAGTACTTCGGTTATTCCTCCGACTTCCTCTTCTTCTCCTGTGGGTGCTTCTCTTCCTGGCGGTGCTCCTCCTGATTCTAGTGGTGGTTTGTTTGCTTCTGCTGTGAAAAAATAATCTAGTGATTTTTGGCTATTTGGGGTCCGGCTTGTGGTCCCCCCATTTTTGAACTCTTTTATTTATTTTGTGCAGTTTCAATAATTTCTTTTGGCATTTTAAGGCCGTAAACGAAATATTTCAATAAGTGCCCTTTTTTGAATAAGGGTTTAAGTTAACAAAGTAAATGCCCTTTTTTGGATAAAGGTTTAAGTTACCTTATGCGTGTATGCTTTTCTACTTTTGATATTTCAAAACCCTTTTGATCTTTTTCTGAAAACCTTTTTATTGGCTTGTCGAGCCTTTTAGCTTAAGGGCTTTTATGCAGCCTTTAAACCTAGGTTTTTCAATCTCTTTTTATTATCCTTTATACTCAACTTTGCTTCAGTGAGTTTTATGACTTAGGTTATTTTTGTGATGCGTTTTTCATCTACCCGGAGTATATCCGAGTTTATTTTACTCGGGTTCTCATTTCGACTTAGGAGTCGGATTGTTCCCGAGTTTTTTACGATCAACTCATACAACCTCTTTACGCCGACTTGTACCTCGTCGTTTTATCCTGACGACCATCTAGGTCGGTTCATGGGATTTTCACGTTTTGTCGAGCTTAAGTCGGCGCGTTTCGTAGAAAGACTTAGAAAAATAAAGAAGGAAATTATAAGAGATAAATGAAAAAGATCTTTATTAATTTGTGGGGTACCTTCTTGCTACTAAGGGTCTTGATAGCCTATTTCCCTTAGCCTCTACTATGATGCCTCGTTAAAAACCCTTCTCCAGAAAAAACCCTTTTGGGAAAAAATCGTGAAGTTGGGAAAAGAGTACATCAGGGAGTAGAGTTCGCTTTCAACTGTAGTACCTTTTCATATTACAAGCATGCCACGACCTTGGTAACTCAGCGCCATTCAGGTCGGTTACTTTATAATAGCCTTTTCCTAAAACTTCCTTGATTTTGTATGGTCCCTTCCAATTTGCGGCGAGCTTTCCTTCTCCTGATTTGTTGACTCCAATGTCGTTTCTGATTAGGACCAAGTCATCGGGGGCAAATGTTCTTCGAATGACTTTCTTGTTGTACCTGGTAGTCATCCTTTGTTTCAATGCCGCTTCTCTTATCTGGGCATCTTCTCGGACTTCGGGGAGCAGGTCGAGCTCCTCTTTGTGTCTCCGTACATTTCCGACCTCGTCATGGAGAATTACCCTTGGGCTTTGCTCATTGATTTCTATTGGAATCATGGCTTCTACACCATAGACTAGTCGGAAAGGTGTTTCTCCTGTGGCGGATTGGGGGGTTGTCCTATAGGCCCATAACACCTGAGGGAGCTCTTCAGCCCAAGCTCCCTTTGCTTCCTGTAGTCTCTTCTTTAGTCCTGCCAGTATGATTTTGTTGGCTGCCTCGGCTTGCCCATTGGCTTGTGGGTGTTCCACCGAGGTGAACTGATGTTTGATTTTCATACTGGCCACTAAGCTCCTGAAGGTAGCGTCGGTGAATTGGGTTCCATTATCCGTAGTAATGGAATAAGGTATCCCATACCTTGTGATGATATTTTTGTAGAGGAACCTGCGACTTCTTTGAGCGGTGATAGTGGCTAATGGTTCTGCTTCTATCCACTTTGTGAAGTAATCTATTCCCACGATCAAGTATTTGACTTGTCCTGGCGCTTGGGGAAAAGGACCTAACAAATCCATTCCCCATTTTGCAAAAGGCCATGGAGAAGTGATACTAATGAGCTCTTCTGGGGGAGCCACGTGGAAATTTGCATGCATCTGACACGGTTGACACTTTTTCACAAATTCTGTGGCATCTTTTTGCAAGGTCGGCCAGTAGAATCCAGCTCGGATTACTTTTCTGGCTAGAGATCTTGCTCCGAGATAATTTCCGCAGATCCCGCTATGTACTTCCTCCAATACCTCGGCGGTTCTTGAGGTCGGTACGCACTTTAGTAATGGCGTTGATATCCCTCTTCTGTAGAGGATATTTTTCACCAAGGTGTAATGTTGTGCTTTTCTTCGGATCTTTTTGGCTTCTTTCTCCTCTGTAGGGAGGATGTCGAATTTCATGTATTCGACTAGGGGGTTCATCCATCCGAGGTTTAAACCGATTACCTCAAGTACCTCTTGCTTATCTTTTGTTTTTGCTATCGAGGGCTCTTGGAGGGTTTCTTGAATCAGGCTTCTGTTGTTCCCTCCTGGTTTGGTACTTGCTAATTTGGATAGGGCATCCGCTCTGCTGTTTAGATCCCGAGTTATGTGTTTAGTCTCGGTTTCTGCAAAGCGTCCAAGGTGCTCCAAAGTTTTTTCTAAGTACTTCTTCATGTTAGGGTCCTTTGCCTGATATTCTCCGCTTATTTGGGAGGTCACCACCTGCGAGTCGCTGTATATCATTACTTTTGTAGCACCGACTTCTTCTGCCAACTTTAGTCCGGCGATCAAGGCTTCATATTCTGCCTGATTATTTGAAGCCGGAAATTCAAATTTTAAGGAGACCTCTATTTGGGTTCCTCTTTCATCTACTAGTATTATGCCTGCACCGCTTCCTGTTTTGTTGGAGGATCCGTCTACATAGAGTTCCCATGTAGTCGGTTTGTCCTCTTGATCCCCTGCATATTCTGCAACGAAGTCGGCAAGGCATTGGGCTTTAATCGCTGTCCGAGTTTCGTATCTCAAATCGAACTCGGAGAGCTCTATTGCCCACTGAACCATTCTCCCTGCAACATCCATCTTTTGGAGGATTTGCTTCATGGGTTGGTTCGTACGGACTCTGATTGTGTGAGCTTGAAAGTAAGGTCGTAGCCTTCGTGAGGCTATTACTAAGGAGTAGGCAAACTTTTCTAGTTTGTGGTACCTTAGTTCAGGGCCTTGCAGGACCTTACTGATGAAGTAGACTGGGTGTTGTCCGACCTCGTCTTCCTTTATCAGGGCCGACGAGACAGCCCTGTTTGCTACGGATAAGTACAGAACGAGATCCTTTCCTGGTGCTGGTCGGGTTAGGATAGGAGGTTAGCTTAAAAAC
Organism: Arachis hypogaea; assembly: GCF_003086295.3. NCBI lineage: Eukaryota > Viridiplantae > Streptophyta > Magnoliopsida > Fabales > Fabaceae > Arachis > Arachis hypogaea. The sequence goes on from NC_092043.1 coordinate 45,109,065, forward strand.
TTTTTGAACTCTTGGAACGCCTCCTCGCATTCCGGAGTCCATTCGAATGGGCATCCCTTTCTTAATAAGGAAAATAGTGGAAGGGATTTTAGTGCCGACCCTGCCAAAAATCTGGAGAGGGCTGCAAGTCGGCCATTGAGCTGCTGGACCTCTCTCAAACAAGTCGGACTTTTCATTTCTAGGATGGCTCTACATTTATCGGGGTTGGCCTCAATCCCTCTTTGTGTTAGCATAAATCCTAGAAATTTTCCTGCTTCAACCGCGAAGGCGCACTTTACAGGATTTAGTCTCATCCCATGCAACCTTATGGTGTCAAAGACTTGTAAGAGGTCGGATAAGAGGTCGACTTCTTCCTTGGTTTTTACTAGCATGTCGTCGACGTATACTTCCATTAGGCTCCCCAGGTGGGGGGAAAACACTTTACTCATCAACCTTTGATATGTGGCTCCTGCATTCTTTAATCCGAATGGCATGACCACGTAGCAATAGTTGGCTCTGGGTGTGATGAATGATGTTTTCTCCTGGTCGGGCTCATACATCGGGATTTGGTTATATCCCGAGTAGGCGTCCATGAATGATAAGTATTGGTACCCCGAGCTGGAGTCCACTAGGGTATCAATACTTGGTAAGGGATAAGGGTCCTTAGGACATGCCTTATTTAAGTCGGTATAGTCGACGCACATTCTCCATTTACCATTCTGTTTTTTGACTAGCACTACATTGGCTAGCCATGTTGGGTACTTGACCTCTCTAATAAAGCCGGCTTCCAGGAGCGCCTGTACTTGCTCTTCTACTATTAGGGCTCGTTCCGTGCCGAGCTTGCGTCTTCTTTGTTGTACAGGTCGGGACCCTGGGTAAACCGAGAGCCTGTGGGACATGAACTCGGGATCAATCCCAGGCATGTCGGAGGCCTTCCAGGCGAAGAGGTCGGAATTATCTTTTAGGAGTTCAGCCAGCCCTTGTTTTAGAGTTTCCCCTAGGTTGGCTCCTATGTAAGTGTTTTTTCCTTCCTCCTTACCAATCTGTATCTCTTCAGTTTTTCCTCCCGGTTGTGGTCGCAGCTCTTCTCTGGCCCTTGTGCCGCCGAGCTCTATGGTGTGTACTTCTTTGCCCTTTCCTCTCAGATTTAGGCTTTCATTGTAGCATTTCCTCGGCAGTTTTTGATCTCCTCTTACCGTTGCTATTCCCGCTGAGGTCGGGAATTTCATGCAAAGGTGTGGAGTGGATACCACTGCTCCGAGGCGATTAAGGGTAGTCCTACCAATTAAGGCATTATAGGCTGACCCTTCATCAATGACTATGAAGTCTATACTCAGAGTCCTTGATCTTTCCCCTTTTCCAAAAGTGGTGTGAAGGGGCAAAAATCCCAGTGGTTTTATTGGCGTGTCCCCTAATCCGTATAGGGTATCGGGGTAGGCTCTTAACTCTTTTTCATCTAACCCTAGCTTGTCGAAAGCGGGCTTGAAAAGGATGTCCGCCGAGCTTCCTTGGTCTACTAGGGTTCTGTGGAGATGGGCATTGGCTAGGATCATAGTTATCACCACTGGATCGTCGTGCCCGGGGATTATCCCTTGCCCATCTTCTTTTGTGAACGAAATAGTGGGGAGGTCGGGTGACTCTTCCCCGACTTGATAGACTCTTTTGAGATGTCTTTTGCGAGAGGATTTAGTGAGCCCCCCTCCCGCAAATCCTCCTGAGATCATATGGATATGTCTCTCTGGAGTCTGCGGCGGTGGGTCTCTTCTATCCATATCATCTCGCTTTCTCTTTCCGTGACTGTCCGACCTTTCCATGAGATATCTATCAAGCCGACCTTCTCTAGCCAGCTTTTCTATCACGTTCTTGAGGTCGTAACAGTCGTTAGTGGAGTGACCATATATTTTATGGTACTCGCAATAATCGCTGCGGCTCCCCCCTTTTTTATTTTTAATGGGTCTAGGGGGGTGGCAGTCTTTCAGTGTGGCAAATCTCTCTGTATACATCCACTATAGAAGCTTTTAGAGGAGTATAAGAGTGATATTTTCTGGGCCTCTCGAGACCGAGTTCTTCCTTTTTCTTGGCTTCCCTTTCCCTCTCTTTAGTTGAGGGAGGGGGTCCAGGTCGCCAACTCGGGTCCCTTAATCTGGCATTCTCTTCCATATTGATGTACTTTTCACCCCTTTCTTGTACATCACTTAGAGAAACGGGGTGTCTTTTAGATATGGACTGTGAGAAGGGACCTTATCTAAGTCCATTGACTAACCCCATTATAACTGCCTCTGTGGGCAAGTCTTGGATCTCCAGACATGCTTTGTTGAACCTTTCCATATAGGCTCGTAAAGACTCTCCGACCTCCTGTTTTATTCCAAGGAGGCTCGGTGCATGTTTTACCTTGTCTTTCTGAATTGAGAACCTCATCAAGAACTTCCTTGAGAGGTCTTCAAAGCTGGTGATCGATCTCGGGGGAAGGCCATCGAACCACTTCATTGCTGCTTTCGACAAAGTGGTCGGGAAAGCTTTGCATCGCGTCGCGTCGGAGGCATCAGCTAGGTACATCCGACTTTTGAAGTTGCTCAGATGATGCTTAGGATCCGTGGTTCCATCATAGAGGTCCATGTCCGGGCTTTTGAAGTTTCTCATAACTTTTGCCCTCATTATGTCCTCGCTGAAAGGATCCTCTCCGCCCGAGAGTTGTTCTTCCTGTTCGTCGCGGGAGCTGTGATTCTTGAGGGAAGATTCTAGCTTTAAGAGTTTTCTTTCTAACTCTTTTTGCCGCTTCATCTCCTCTTTAAGGTACTTTTCAGTTTCCTTTTGTTTCTTCCGCTCTTGCTCTAATTGTTCCAGGCGGCTGTGGACTAATCCCATTAGTTCAGCTACGTGGGATGGTCCACCTTTTTCTGATTCGCGCCCATCTGAGGAATTTACCTTTGGGTTTTTTACCCCGGAGGTACCCTCTCTGTGTTGATTGTTAACTTCCTGGTGTAGGGCTAGATCCGCATCATTATTACTCATGTCCAGATTCTCTTGTTCGGAATCTGTTTCCACATGGCCTTCTTCGTGGGATCTGTCCGCCATCAATGGATGATCTCGAATCCCCGGTAACGGCGCCAATGTTACGGTGGGTAACCGAAGATTGTCTGAATGGATGGCATTGGCTGGCCCAAATATGTGAAGGAGGAGGATTCAGTGTGAGTGTGCGACTTGCGAGGCTCCGTCCGACTTGTGCTCGTAAGTGAATGGGGGGTGGTACCTGCAAAGACACTCCGATGCCTAAGTTAGCGAGAGTGTGAGCAGGTCTAGAGAGTATTGGGCTTAGAGATACCTGAGGGATGTCAGTGTATTTATAGTGGTGAGCCAATAACCACCGCTGGAGTAGTGCCGTATCTTTAGGATGTTAACCGTCCCATTATCTTGGGGAGGTTAAGATATGGCTTTACGAAGCGGTTAGAGAGATTTTAGGGGCGGTTACCCATTTGAATGAGTGTTTATCTGCCAGCTAATCTCATGCCCGACTTCTTTAGAGCAAGTCGTGGTTGATACCGACTTCTTACGTGAAGGTCGGTACTTCCGAAGGCTGAATCCTTTGGACTAGGCCTTTTATTTGGGCCTGGACCTTTGTTATTGGGCCAGAAAATCAAATTAAAATCCCAACAAAGAGGTTGGTCCGAAACTAAAGGAGATAGGGGACAATGCATTTCTTTAATTTAATGAAACTCATTCCTTTAATTATGATGCATGCTTCCAACAGATCTCATTCTTACCATGTGTTGGAATTCAAATTTTATCAAGTGAAGTTAATGCAGACATTGAAAATAGGAAAGAGAAAAGGAGATTGATTAGATAGCACTAAGTGCTACACGCTACCTAAAGCAAAGGGAGTGAAAAAATTAATTTACTCTTATTCTCTTTCTTTGTTGCATTGATTATGGTTCATAATATCTCTTTCTTCTCTCTCACTTCTCTTCTTCATTCGGTCACTTCACAGAAAAAGCATGGAAGTTATGCCTAGACACTGAAAAGAAGGAGAAGCAAGTTACAAGACCATTGTAATGATAGCAAGAAAAATAAAAAAAATATGTTGTGACTAAGATCTTCAACCAAAAAAGGTAAGATTTGGTGAAGAGATCTCAGCTTCTCTATACCAAAAATGGAAGAGAAGATCTCGGTTAGAGGAGGAAGATCTTTGGAGGGATGACTTGTCTCTGATTCTGCTCAACCACCACAGGAGGTAGCTACAGTGGCTACGTGATGAAAGAGGCAGAGAATGAAGCAGATGAAGCTGTCATTATCATGAAGAATCAAGGGCTAGGAGTTCATCTTGAAGTGCAAGGCGAGATGGAAGGCTTGGATTGAGGATTATTGGTGACCAAGGAAGAACCAGAGGTAATTGCACGTTGGTTATTGCATTCGGTTACTTCTCCTCTCTCTTTGGCCGAACCGGTTTGCATGAAGAAGAAGAAGATTAGCTTGGTTCTTTTGATTTCAACCGTGGAGGATTCTCCCTCTATAAAAATGGAGAACAGCTAGGGCTTGAAGTAAGGAGCAAGGAGTGAGAGTGCAAGGCACAGAGTTCTTAGAGCTACCTAAGCTAACATATGTTCTTTCCCTTCAATATATTCTGTTTTGTATTTTTTTGTTTAATTTTGTCTGTCTTAAGTCTCATGGAAAAAAAGCAAATAGTGAGGTTTGTATGAAAAAATCATAGAGCAGAAAAAGGTAGAGAGTGCAAAATTAAAAGAAAAAAAGGCGTAGATGTCCTTAGAGTTCATTTGTACATCTGTGTTGTGTTTCATGATTCTATGGGAATCCCCTTACAAGTTGGGTTAGCACTTAGCAGTTGAAAGCTTGGCAGTAACCAAGTCAAGTTCAAGATTGGGATTTAGATTCTGGACTTGTCCCAGATAGGAAGGGTAGTTCCTAGGAAGAATTGGTGTTTGTAATCAAAGATGATTATAGTGAAATTCCATCATTGTTGTGATGGAGACTGGATGTAGGCTGCACTATACTTAGCAGCTGAATCAGGATATATCTGGGTGTAATTTTCTCTCTCTTCTACTCAATTTCTGTTTCTGCTGCACAGGAGATAAAACTGAAAAATATCTCATGCCGGGTCACAAGATAAAAAGAAAAAGTCTCGTGACTGGGTATGAGACAAAAATAAAAAAGTCTCTAGAAGATGTCTCAAAGACCAGCAAGTGTTATTAAGTGAAAAAGGGGCTAAGATTCAACCCCTCGTTCTCTTAGCCACTGAAACCATCATCCCTGTTGAACATGACATTGCTCCAAAAATTTGATTAGTTATAAATGTGTTTTGGTTGACTTTTCTTTTGTATGGGGCTACTTTATATTTTATAATTTTTGTACAGGACAAATGAAGTACCATATTAAACATTGTGATTATATATAATTTAAAAGTTGTATGAGCTCTTTTTTTTGTGTAGCCTTCTTTTTATGTTTGTTTTCTCATACAAGACCTTATGAATTTGCTATGGTATTTATTCTTAAGATAATGTAACAATAAGTCTATAATGACAAGACAATGCTAAGATCACTTAATTTGATTACTTAATCTGTTTATGACTTAATATATCTTATAACAATAGTAACAATTATTAGTTTGTAATATTTGACAATGTTAATAATGAAGAATTTGGACTTAATCTTAAACAGTCAAATTCAAAAAATTAAACAATTTTTTTTTCACAATCACAAACCCTACATTGCAAATGACATAGTTGAAACAAATTAAAGAAAAAAAATTAATTAATGGAGCAAAAAAGGTATGCAAACACTGTGCATAAACTAAAATTCCCAAATTTAATTTCTCCCACAACCCAAAATTAAAAATTATTAAACCATTCTTCTACCTTAGTCTATAACAACAATAAAGACGTCTCATGGCCTACAAATTCAACCCAATAAAATACACAAATTCAATTATAATTTTAGTCTTTATCTTTCATAAACCAATGTTCTATATATACTTAGTTTTACCTTCATAGTTTACAATTTTAATCAATCAACAATCAATAAAATTTTTTATCTTTTCTTTTCTTTCATTATTCTTTCACAATTTTATTATTTTTGTGTACTCTTTGTGTACTCTTTCCATTTTATTAAAAATCACTCATTTTCTTATCCACACTTAAAAAGGTATGTAATTTTAGTTGATTTACAAGAGTGAGGAAGAAGATACTTACGGCGTTGTTTTGACATGGGAGGACTATCCTATTTAAAAAATTACATGACACGTGTGTTTCCGTAATGACCTAGGTTGGCATCATGGAGTCATGTCAGACTTTTTTCTCAAGTACAACGAAAAGATAAATTTATCCACATCTTCAAAGAATCAAAAACATAAATATATAATTTTTAATCTTTGAAAACGAAAATAACTGAAAAAAAAATCAAAAATTTATTTATCCTTTTCCCTGTTTTTTTATTATAATACTAATGGTTTTATGTAATTAATAAAACATTCCTTTAGCGAATTGTTATTGATATTTACATTTCTGTGTATACATGCAGGCATATTCCAGTAGGAAACTATATTATAAGTAAAATAATTTGAATCTAATCTTTAAAAATTACAAAATGTTTTATTTTATGAAAACATATGACGAAGAGATTTTAAAAATAAAAGTTTATACACTAAAATTCTTTAATATCTATTACATGAAAAAGTTGTATACACTAAAATCTTTTATTTATTTATATATTAAAATATTTAAATTTAAATTAACCTAAATAAAATTAGTTATTTAATTCAATTCAAATAGAAATTTGATTGAAATCATATCGATTTAAATTAGATTAAATTTTATTTTTTAGCAAATTGTATAAATTAAATTATATTTTATATTTATTTTGTAACACGAATTCATCAAATTTAAATTACAGATGTTATATAATAGTATTATTTTATTATTAAATTTAAATTTTATCTATAATATATTAATTTATTATATATTTTTATTTCATTCATATATTATTTTGTAAATATTTTATAAATATAAATGAGATTTATTTATTTATTTATTTATTTTATCATTCTAAAATTTTTTTTTGAATAAATAAAGTCTTAAAATTTTATTTGTTAAAGTTTGAAACTTTGAATTGATTGATTCAATTCAAACTATAATAATTTGGATGTGATGACATTAGATTAAAAATTAGATTGAATTTGAAATTAAAATAAAATGTACTCAAATTACATGAAGAACACACCCATATATATATATATATATATATATATATATATATGTGTGTGTGCCCGGTTCCGAATATTTTAAGAGTTAATTTTGTGTGATTTTATTGGGTTTAGGATTGGGTAAGGGTCTCAAAAATAGACCTGGTCGGGTCCGGACCATAGTTCGGGTCACTCGAAGTCGGCCCAGTGGCCCGTTCATTATACTCAATTAATATTTTGTGTTATTAGTGATGGATCATGACTATTCTTATGTGGAATTTAAGTATAATAAAGCTTAATATTTTGTGTTATTAGTCATTATAAGACTATAAGTTAATGTTTTATGTTTAGAATGTATAAGACTTTAGACTAATAAAACTTAATATTTTGTGTTATTAGTCATTATAAGACTATAAGTTAATGTTTTTATGTTTAGAATGCATAAGACTTTAGACTAACGCATAATATTGTGTTATTTGTATTGATTTAAATATTTGGTATTATTAGACAATATTAGTATTGATTGTGGTTTTGCTTTAGTATTGATTGTGGTTATGCTTTAATTTTAAAGAAGGGTTGATTATTGTTATATTTTTCTAAGTGAATTTTACTATGTTAAATAATGGTTGGAGTCTTAGAAATTTAGATATTTTTATATGCTATCTTACAAGAAGGTATCAACGTAATGTAATGCTAACGGCCCGATTTTTACCCGGTATAATTGTGGCCCGAAAGTGTATTAGTTTCATCGGGTTTAAGATTAGTTCGGGTCTAATAAATAAACTTGATGTATATTTCAAATCAGATCTGAGTCCATTAAACCCAGTTTCACCCAACCCATGTGCACCCCTATATATATATGATATACATTTGAACAAAAATAATAGACTTCAACTAATAAAATAAAGGGCCGATCAATTTTCAGCAGCCCCACGCGGTGGCACCCAAAACTCGGTGTCCGTGTCCGAGTCCGAGTCCGAGTCCGAGTCCGAGTCCGATCTGACCCGCCGCGATATCTTTCTCTCTCAATCCTTCCGAAACCCCGTCTCATCCTTCTTCTTCTTGATCTTCTTCTTTGATAGCGACCACAATTCTTGTTCCTGCACCGCCCTCACTTGATTCCAGCTCTTAACGCGGCGTCGTTTCGAAGAGCGTTTCTCTTTTGTGTGGGATCTGCGTAGCTCAACTTTCATCGCAAACTGGCTATGGACTACGAACCCTTCGATAGTAGTGGTGAGCTTCATCTTCCTTCTATTCAAAGTTCCTTCCTTTATTTATTTACTTTTTAGTTCTTATTTTCTCCCAAGTTTCAACTGTGTGTGCCTTTTGGGGGATTAAGGTTAGGGTTTCGCTTTCAATTTTCAATCTTTTTTTGTGTGCCGTCTCTAGGGTTTTTAGGGCAATTAGAAGTGTTACTTGTGTGAAACTATGAATTTCTGAAGCTGTGTAAGACGAGAAGTTGGAGCGTAAGGAGGCCATTAATTCCATGAGTTAGGTTTTTAGTTACTGATTTATCTTTACTTGCTTAGGAGAATTGGGGTTGAGCTTAGTAGGGTTTATTTATTTCTGTACTCTTTCTTGTTTCTTGTGATTTAGTTTTTTTTTCACGGAGAAGTTAACCGTGTAAACAGCTTTTGCCAGCGGGATAATGCTTGCTTCGTGCTGTTCTTGGTCTTGAGCAAGATTTTGACTTGGAACTAAGCTTTAGCCTAGAATTTTCATGTAAAATCTGAGAATATTCGGCATATTAAACTGAAACTTGAACTATGCTTATGCAGTTAAGATACTCAGATATGAATTAGGTGGTTCTGTAGAACATTAAAAACTTTGTATTTTAGCAAAATAAACCGTATCATCTAATGCTTGCATTTTAATGTCTTGCAAAATCTAACTCAATTGTTCTGCCTGTTGGTTTTCTTCTGTCCTCATGTTTTAGTTAGTAATGCAACTCTGTTTGTGTTGAACTATTTGTTATAATGCTTGCCTTATGTATGGGATAGAGTTTTTTAAAATATTTGTATAACATTGAAAAATATGGTTGATATTTGCTTTGTGGATTACTGATCCAGTCTCACTTGTTATATTCATTAATTTGATTGTTATGACTGCAGGAACCGATGATGATCTTCCACCAGCACACCAAAATAGGATTCCCAGGGGTGGAGGTCGTCTTGCTGGGAATGGTAGATCTGCTGTGGGTTCAATTCCATACCCCAGGATGTATGGTGATGTTGATATGGAAGCACAAATTCACCAACTTGAGCAGGAAGCATACAGTTCAGTTCTACGAGCCTTTAAAGCTCAAGCTGATGCCATTACTTGGGTATATTTTATAATTTTGTTCCCACAAACCTAATATCCTTAAATTTGTTTGGTCAGGTTTAAGTGATTGCTACATGTCATGTATTTTGTTCAGGAGAAAGAAAGTTTGATTACAGAACTGAGAAAAGAACTGAGATTGTCAAATGAGGAACACAGAGAACTTCTAAGTCGGGTTAATGCAGATGACGTGATTCGAAGGATAAGGTCTGATAAAATTTTGATACGAGGTTCTTTTGTGACCTATGCTTTAGAAGTGATATTTATGGTTGAATATGTTAATTAACATGTTGCATGATGCCATTAGAGAATGGAGACAGGCAGGTGGCCATCAGCCAGGCGTCGGAAATACTGGTCCAGCACTTCATGATTCTAATCCCAGCCCAACAGTCTCTGCACCTCACAAAAAGGCCAAGATAACGCCATCTGGAGCAACACGGTCTTTAGGTGTGCCTTCTTCTTCATTTCATCCCCAACCACTGACTACGCCCCACCAGCCATCTTCTTCGGGACCCAAACGAGGATCTGTTCCTGGATCAAAGGCAAAGAAGCAAAAACCTGTAAGTAGGCAATATAGATTAGTTTGTAGCATGCCTTTTCTTGTTTATACCTTACATAGCTTGGTTTGGCCTTTTGATAGTTAGAGGATATTTGTTTATGAGAAATTGGAGAGAACATTGATAGAGATAGATTATACTTCAGTAACATTATTCTGTTTTTATTTCTGTATTTGCAGGGTCAAATGCCACCTGGTGCATCTTCAATGAAGCAATTTCCATCAGGACGAGGTGGAAGGAATCAAGTGCCTAATAATAGGGTGGGTGACCTAGCTGAGGGAGCATCATTTGATTCATTGATTGGTAGGAGAGTGCGGACAAAATGGCCCGATGACAATAACTTCTATGAAGCTGTTATCGCAGACTTCAATCCGGCTAATGTATTTTCTGCACCAATTTACTTCGGGAGTTGGGATTCATTTTCCATTGAAATGTATCAGTGTTTTTACTTCCTCTTATCCTTTCAGGGCCTACATAATCTGGTCTATGACATGGGAAGTGCAAATGAGACATGGGAATGGGTTAATCTTTCAGAGGTATATCTGATGCTTTATTCTAATTCCTGTTGTTGAATTCTTGCATATATCTTGTAATTAACACATTTTTTCTGTACTAATTTATCTCTAGTAATAACTCCTGGGTATTGTTTTAACAACCTTAAGGGTGTGTGTGGTTGGAGGAATTATATAATAGTTCCTAGGAATTTTAAGATGGGAATATCATATTCCCATGTTTGGTTCAAAGTTTGAAAAGCTATTCCTAAGTAAGTTTGATTCCCGGGAATCAAAATACCATCATTTCAATTCCCACCTTCCCCTTGGGTATCTTTAATTCCCATGGGAATGGAATCTTTGTAACAAAGTAATACTTGAACCACACACACCCTAAATGGAAATAAGGCAGTAACATAATTTCGCACAATATTTTGATTTGTTCACCTTCTCTTCACTGTGCAAAAAAGGTGCTGACATATACACTCACCTCCCATATTTTACCCATTTTGACATGAAATACCAAAAATATAAAAAATATTCCTCTTCTCTTTCTCCTTTGTTTACCAAATCACTGTTCAACTCTATTCTCTTTCCCCTTTATTTATTTGTTTTTTAATAAAAGATAATCCAAGAAATCTGCACTGTCAAAAAGCTAAAATTCTTAGTTTTTACCCCGTCATTCTTCTTTAAAGCACCCTCTCATTCAGCAAAGTGGCCAATATTGCTCTTATCTCTTGCATGCACTAGACTCATTCTTAATACTTGACCAACATGACTACTTGAACTATTGCCATGTTACTCTGTAATTAACAATATTTTGGTTTGTTTTCATTTCCTGATTGTGGTGATAATTTGATTTTGGTTGCACGTACTTAGATGCTTTGCTTTGTTCTTCCCATGTATGGGATTGCTTGATAATGTCTAGATGTTTTCGAAAACGATTGTCTTGCTATTTATATGTTGTTTTGCTAATTCAGATACAGTATGTTAACTGCAGATATCTCCTGAAGATATTCAATGGGTGGGTGAGGATCCTGGAATCAATCTTCGTGGGGGTATAGCGGGTCCTGGGCATGGGATGAATAGGCCTGTCGGACGTGATAGTGTTCCAGGGGCCGGAAGAGGTAGGGGAATTCCAAAGGGGCAATCCAGGAAAGATATCTTGTCATCACAGAACGGCATAGGAAAGAAAGCTCCAGATGATATACAAATACTTCACACAGACACACTAATCAAGGAGGTAAATGACAACAGTTCTATATGAATGTTAATTCATTGAGATTGTTTGGTCTTTTTCTAATATATGCTTAAGCTTCTGTTGAACTTGACAGGTGGAGAGAGTATTCAGTGTGAATCGTCCTGATCCCTCTGAAGTTGACAAAGCAAAGAAAGTATTGAATGTAAGGCGACAGTAACATTTCTCTGCTGTTATGTACTTATATCTACCGTTCTTTTTTCCTTTTCTGTATGTATACATGCCTGATTTGTATTTAATTCAATGCAGGATCATGAGCAAGCTCTTATTGATGCCATTGCAAGACTTGAAGATCTTTCTGATGGTGAGAGTGGTAATTCTCAATTTTCATAGCTAATTGCAGTGCTTTGTGAATTCTGTTATCCAAAAGTAATCCTCTAGATTAAATGGTCGTGAGATATTTTGGTTCTGAGTAGATCTATTTAGTGCACAATCATTAAATAAATAAATTGGAAGGTACAATATAAAATTTCTGAACATGCAACATGATTTGATTTTTTTTTTAATAGAAATGTTTGCCTAGTATGGTTTTCTCTGAACTGTTAATGATTTTAACTTGTTAGCTTCTACACGTTGACTGGACAGGTGAAATAAGTAAAGGGGAGTGGAATTATATTTAATTTCCGGTTTAATTTTACAGTGTTTTGACTATTTTCTGTTTTCAAAACTCTACAAAAAAAGGTGAAAAGATTGAAATCCCGTTTTCTTTTCTCGTCTTTTATTTCTTTTCATTTTTTTCTTTACAAAATTTTAACAATAAATAATATTGAAATGAAGATAGGTAATGAAAATAAAATGACTCACATTGCGAAACTTGCTTCAGCAATGTTGGTGTGGCCATAGATTTTGTGGGTTTGAAATGTAAATGAGCTTGTGTTTCTAGATTCATTATTTTCCTTTCATAATAAACTGAGTGATCAGTTCTAATATCACTTACTTTTAACCAACCTTGATGTTATTATTAATCATGCAGATGGTGGTGGTCACCATTTCTCTCATACTCAATCAATGGATAGAGACTAATGAAAAAGGGATCTTTTTCCAGTTTGTAGAATTATCAGGGGAAGAATGCTTCCACAGAATGGCTGTACTCTTTTGTATTATGCATATAAGATTATTTTTCATCTAACAGTTCATAGCTTTAGGCATGGGTTCTTGTGGGTTAGGTTATGGAGGGTGACAATTAATGTAGTTGGGTAATAATTATTTATGGGGGTTGTCTATTTCTTTTTCTTTTTGGGATATGGCAGATTAAATTAGGACCAGCTGTGATAAATTGTATTATACCATTGCTTCAGTGATTAGTCTGTGTTAGTGCTTAAATTCTTGTTTTAATGCGTCAAGTTAGTGTTCACTGGCTCTCTCCAACCGTCAAACCTGACCTGTGGATCTTACTGTGAAAAATAACATTCATTTATTAGCTTTCATATTATGATGAATCTTTTATTTTGTGTAAGATCAAATTAATGTCAATTTCAAAGTTATAAGACAAAAGGATGTATCTTCCATCATAAAACATGAACGATGACAGAGTTCCTTCCATTTGTATTAATATTCATGTAAGGTTAAAAAAGTAGGATTAATTATTAAAATATAAACCATTTTAGCATGTTAAATTTATTCTTAACTAAATTATTGTATTAATATTAATGAATATAAAGATAGGTCTCGGTCCAGTTCTAGGTTGACAACGCGTCATTTAACTTTACATGTAGGCACTTCTCGTTAGTCAGTTCAGTGTATGGACCGATCTGCGTCCGAGGTCGAGTTGGATGTTCATTCATTGAATAACAAGAGTTTGGTTTAGGACGTTGGTCATTTTCGTTAATATTTATATTAGGGTATTTTTAGTGCATTTTAAATATTTTGAAGCTACTTTTTGTGCTTATTATCATAAAACAATGGTATTTTTGTTATTGATTAATTCGAGGATATTTTTAATGGTTTATTCTTTAAAAAAATAAACAAACTACTAAAATTACTTTAATTTTTGAACATGTCAACAAAAGTAATCTATTTTTTATAACGAGAAAAATATACTCAAAATATTTTAAAATATGACAAAAATAATGAAAAAAATATTATTTTGAGTGATAATTAGAAGTCCTGATTTATCTTTTTAATTATACTTCTAATACTTAAAGAATAAGGTTCTACAACCAAGTAAATACTTAACCAAGTCTAACCAAATTATTATCAAGAGTTCTAAATTCACGTTTGCTGCATCATCCATGTTGCTACTGCATTTTCTTCTTCTTCTTCACCCTATTGTTGTTGCTACTTCTTCTTCTTATCCTCCTTTTTTCTCATCTTTCTCTTTTTTGAGATGGTATTAGGATAGTAATTCTCAATAACTTGTACCTAATAAAAATTTGTTAGGAGAGTAATTTAATTTTTGATAATTTTTTCGAATAACTATGAGGCTTTTAAATAAAAAAAATATCTTTTTGATTTTTGATATTTAACTTTGTGAAATTAGTTAGTTTTTTTTGTTATTGATTTCTCTTTAAAATATACTTATGTGATACGTTAATTATTAATATATCATTCATTTAATTTTTATAAATAAAAATAATTTAAAATTTACTAATATTTTTTAGTTTTATACAATAAATTTAGCTAATATATTTAAAAAAATAATAAAAAAATAAAAATATAAATTAAATATCTTTAACAATTATTTTTAAAAGACAATAAAATTTTTAATAAAAAAAATTTGTTAATTTTAATTAATTTTTAATAAATAAATTAATAAATTGATATGTCATATAAATAAAAAAAATATTATTAAAAAATTAATTAATCTCATAAAAATAAATATCAAAGACCAAAAATAATAGTTTTTTGTTCAGCAACTCGGTATCCGTTTGAGGTTTTTTCTCTTTAGTTTGAGTTTTAGAGCATTTCTGTTAGTTTAACACTTTAACCTCTTTTGTTAGAAAAACCCTGATGACAAGTGACAACTAACCCTACCCTCGTCAGTCTCAGCCTCGTCACTCCTCGCCGTCGCCGTCGCCGTCTACCACTGCTCGCCTCTGCTTCGCCGCTGTTCTGCTCTGCTCGTGCTTCTTTGTCACCGCAGGTAAACTCTTTTTCTTTTTTCTCTAATTGATTTTTTTTAATTAGTTGATCCAGGCATTTAATTGCTGATAGATGATACATGATAGTTAATTTAAGCATTTAGCAAGTTGTTTTACCAGATTTCTGATTGCTGATAGGTCTTCTATTCTAAAATAGTCTAATCCTATACTTGGTAATTCTAACTTACTTGAATTCTGGGGTGTGCTCAGCTTGCTTGAAAAATAGATATGATATGATTTTAATTTGTTGAAGTTCGAAGTGTTTATCATTTCCTTACTCCTGATTTTAGCTACAATAGTAAATACTGAATAGGTTATTGAATTTAGAATGCCAAGTAAGGTTGTGTCCTTATTTGTGATCTATTGTGGTGTCTTTTACCTTAAATTATATATATTATTTTATTAGAATCCGGCTTTAGGTTGATTCACTCGGTTGGACCAATGAACCTTTAGCTTGACATCCAGTTTTTGGAACCTATTCTTCAGTAGTTCTAAGTTTGAACTGTGTTATAACTTCCTGTTATTTTTTCTTTCAAAGATGAGCGAGCTTCTCTTTGATGATGTTTTCAAGGTAGAGAACATAGACCCTGACGGTAAAAAGTATGACAAAGGTAGTCCTCTTCTTTCCTTCCTTTTTGTATATCATAAACTTACATTCAATCACTTGTTTGTAGCACAAGTGCACAACACCATGGTTGTTTATTGTAGCATCATCTATCATTATTGTGGCTTTCTTAGTTGATTTTTCATAATTTTGGGGTCTGATTGCTTTGACTTGGATATTTGGGATTTATTTATGAAGGTTTAAGTTCTTCACTTTATGTGCCGGTATCAGATTATCAGCTGAGTAAAATTGTTGGTAAAAAAATTGTAGGTTTAAAATAATTTGTTGGCTGAACTTACCCAAAAGATGTTAGGTGAAACCTCTCATGGATACAAGTCACATTACATAATAATTCTATTCTTAAATGTCGTTTTACATGTGTTGTGTTTGTGTTTATGATCTTTGTTGAATTGTATTTTAGGAGATATGTTATTTGTACTTATTTTTGCCTTGTACTCTAAGCCAACACCCACACATTACTTTTATATCATTAGATGGAATGCGGAACCTATGTGGGATGTGCTCCATGCTCGATCTAATGGTGGAGGCATGTGTATTGAATTGGTGTATGATGATGAATGAATAGATAACACATTTCTTATAATCTAGCCAGCATGGTGTCATATGTGTTTTTGCCTTGTATCTCTGTGCCCCCCCTCCCCCCCCCCCCCCCCTTTTCCCCCTCTTTTCTGGCGGAGCCAATTTATTTAACCCTAAAGTTTTTAGTATCATTTGTGTAATTTAGTTGGTCTGAGCTTTGCAGTTTCATTTTCTCTTGCTGTTGTCTTGTATTGTAGTTTCTCGGATTGTAGCACAGAGTGAGAAGCGTGACATGCACATGCTTTTAGATGTGAATACAGAGATCTATCCAATGAACAAAAATGAAAGATTCTTGATGGCTCTGTCTCCTTCTCTTGTTTTAAACACCAAGGTAGGCTTTGTCTCCTCCTCTTGTTTTAAATACCAAGGTAGGCTTCGATCTCTTCTCACTTTATGGTTCTCTATTTTTTGCTTTACAGACAATATAAGCACAACTTTGTTATTTACTTAATAATTCATCAAGTTCTCAGTCTTTCACACAATGAAACTTTGTCGTAAGTTGAGCCTAAAGAAAACAGACTTGCGGTTGAACATAATCTATGGAGCTTTCTTCAGTTGGTGCTAGCTATCATGTCTTTATCTTGGTATTGGTGTTATTGGATTTGTAAATTAGATTAAATAACTCTTTCTGAAAGTTTGTTTTTTTTTTTTTCATTGTGTGGTTAGCACCATGGCCTTAGATGCCTAACTAAGGTAATTCAAATAGTTAAATTGAAAACATCAGAACCACGAGATATTTGTCCAGTTCTCTTCTATTTGTCTTGGTAACTTCTTGTTAGCAATATATTGATTATTGATTCAAGGATGTATCTAGTAAACTCTTTTGGTGGTATAGATGAAAGCCTAAAAAGAAAAAGACATTCGCCTTCTGCCTTCCATATTTCTTCTGCATGATTCGGGGAAAGAAAATCAGAACTGCTCCGTTGAAGGGGAGATTAATCATGGAACCACTGTGATCTAATCTTCATGGTTATTGAAGGATTTTATGGTCCATTAATTTATGGAGCGATAGAAAAATGGAATATAGCTTGATCCAGTATTGTTAACAATAGTCATATATCAAAATCATCTTTATTCTTTTGCAAAAATGAGTGACTAAGTAATTGGTTCTCGGTAGAGTGACTTTCATTTGTCTTGAAAGTATCTAATTTTGCCTTTCCATTCAATTGATTTTTTCTCAAGGATGGTCCAGTGCCAATTCAAGACAAGTTTGAGTACATCATGCATGGAAGGCTGTATAACATTACCAATGATGGAAGTTCAGAGGCAGACCTTGAAGTGTATGCAAATTTTCACTTACATTTTTACTTCTTGTGCCTTCTTGTCCCCATGTAAATATTGCATAGTGTTAACTCAAATTGAGTTCTATTGTCAAAGTTGAGCTTCTGCACTAGTAATTTATACATATGCTAGTATACTATTGTTTTGCTAAATATTTCAATAAACTATATGAGAATATAAGGGTATGCTTGTGAGTTTCAATTTCGGGGGAAAAGGAACTGAAGGGAAGGGTCTGAAATGTAAAATGGATTAAGGTTTAGGGTTTAGGGTATTGGTGTTAAATTGTTTTTCTTTAAATTTCAAACTTTTGTTGTTGTTGTTGAGTTTCTTTTTGGAATCTTTTGAACTCAGTGGCCTTTTCCTTTTAGTTGGTTGGATCTAACTGATTTGCTTTTGACTTAATTCAGGGAGGTATATGCTTCTTTTGGTGGGCTGCAGATGATGCTAACAGGTCATGCTTCACATTGCGTCAAGTTTGCAGTTGATCAGAAATTGTTTATACTAATCAGGAAGATTGAAAGTTGAAACTCGTGATGAATTTGATCAGGGATGAAAAGATACAATTTTGTTGCGGTTTTTCTCGTAGGAATTTATTTCAAAGGAATAGTTAGAGGTTGGGTTTTGTAACTTTTGTGCTTGGAATGTTTTATCTCTAAGTGATTTTGAGTTGCTTCAAAAGCAAATTTATTTTGAAGTTCTTGAGGTTTTTATCGAATCTATTATATCTAATGGAAGTACGAGAAGGGTTGGTGACCTGGAGTATAACTTTCTTGCTTAAAATATTTTTTACTATATATAATTAATATATTTTTTATTTCTAATACTTGAATTCAAAACCTCATTTGTGAGATAGATTGTGTGAAAGTGTTTAATTTTGTTACTAATCACCAAGATAATTTTGGATTTATTGATCCGTCGGTACTCAAAATAAGGATAACATGCATTGGAATTGGCATGTTTCGTTTGATTATGATTGATGCAAACAGTGATAGATGCCATGGTAAAGATGGCAATAAGGTTACAACTTCATTAAGTGGAGTTTTTCTCTTTGGGAAGAGTTTAAGAGTAATTTTAAACAGGATTGTCTCTCTATTTAACAAGTTTTTTTATTTTTCTTATTTTTTCTGTTTATTTAAGTCACAAGAAAACCTCATAATCAGATTATAAATTAGATTTAAATTTGTCCCTATAATGATTTAATTTTATATATAAAATGTTATTTAATAAAAGAATCTTAAAAATTAATCTTAAATCTAAATAATTGTAAATATATTATACATTTTAGTGTTTGAAAAATTCATTGCTTAATACATATGTTTAATAAACTTATATATTATTGTGCAAGAATAAAATGCAAATATAAATATAATGTTTCAATAATTAAAAATAACATCCGTTTTTTCATAAATTATGATATTATGTATTTTCTAATTATTATAGCTAAATAATATTGAAAATATAAATTGTTAAAAACAAAAGTGATATATAAGTGACAAATAATAACTAATTGATAAACATAAATACATCAAAAATAAAAAAAGAAAACTTAAAAACATTTATAAGAATATTATATGTTATAGTATTTTAGAAATTTATCACTCAATATATAGTAAATAAATTGTTTAGCAAATTACAATAAAAAGTTATAGCCATGAACTAAATTTTTAAATAGTTGTGCAAAATATTTGTACAGATAAAAGAGAAAAAGTGAGAGACATAAGATTATATTAGAGGAGATAAATAAGATGTGTGAAACGAATGTTGATATATATAGTAAATATGAATAGAAGTGAAAATAAAAAAGGAGAATGAATAAGATTTTATTTATATTTATTAAAAAAAATAATATTATTACTAAAGACATAGAATAACCTACATAAAAATAAAGAATAAAAGATATTAACAGGTAAAACTAAACACTACATAAGAAAAATAAAAAGTAATATGATGATAGAAAAAATTATAAAATGGCAATTTTGTTAAAATATTTATGTAATAATATTAGAAGTTGCCTAATATGTTAAGAGTTTATTGTATAAATGAAATATGGACACATTTCGGACACCACACTCGTTCGATATGCGTGTTTTTTATGTCCAAAACGTGTCTTAATAAAAGATAAAAAAAATTTTCTAGCACATTTAGACACACCTAAATGTCATCATATCAGACTTATTCTTAACTTTTAAGTACTTTTACTTTTTAAATAATAATAAATAGTATTTTTTATTTTATAAATATATATTATTTAAAATAGGTAAAATATACTTTTTGTTTCTAAAGTTTGGTAAAATTTTTAAAAATATTTTTAAGTTTTATTTTATTTCAATTTTGTTCCATAAATTTTTTATTTGTATCAAATATACCTTCTACGGCTAAATTTTCAAAAAATTTAAGACCAATGTAATAATAATATATAAAGACTATACTTAATTTGCTTGTGCTGAGAATTGTTTTTATGAAATTATTATTAAATTAGCCTTAAATTTTTTAAAAAATTGACGGTCAAAAAATACAAATCAAAATTTTTTTGAGATAAAACTAAAATAAAATAAAATAATTTTTTTTTTAATTTTTGTCAAATTTGAGGACAAAAAAATATACTTTACCGGTTGAAAACTAAACATTTTAATCGTAAGAAGATCAAAAAGCAAAAGAACCGAACCTAAGTAGCCCTCATCAAGAAAATTCTTGAATCGGAGAGCTGAGGAAACTGCGACAGCTTCAAGAGGAGAGACTTGCTTATTATAAAAAACCAGATCATTTCTAGCAATTCAAATTCTCCATTGAAGGAAGCTACAGAAACAAGACTGTGTTCATCCGTTGCTGCTTCCAACCACAATGGTTTGTTCCCTTCTTTTCTGTTCCTTTTTCTAAAGCAATTTAGTGTTTTTTTTGTTTGTTTATACTTTGAACACAGCACTAAGATGGCAAATTTAGGTTTTTCCTTTTTCAATTGGTTGCAGGCTACCCTTGCCGATTCTTTTCTTGCTGACCTCGATGAACTCTCTGATAACGAGGCTGAAATTCCGGTGAATACAATATTCTATTTCTTATATATCTGAAATAATTTTCTTTTTATTTTTAAAATTTAAGGATTGATGAACTATGTGGTGCCTCTTCTTTCAGGAGGATAATGAGGTCGATGCAGGAGATATGGAAGAAGATATCGATGGGGACCTGGCTGACCTAGAGAATCTCAACTATGATGACTTGGATAGTGTTTCCAAGTTGCAGAAAACCCAGAGATACATTGATATTATGCAGGTTAGTTTGTATTCAATAGTTTCTGATATTATGCAGGTTAGTTTGTATTCAATAGTTTCTGTTATTCTGCAGTTGGCGACTTGCCAGAATTGGGATATACGTTGCTATCTTTATATAGTTGACATTGAATTCTTGATGCTTCTAAGCTTTTTGCTAATTGCAGCTGAAGCTATTGACTTCATACTCCCCCCACCCCCCAATATTGTTGTTTTTTCCCTCTCCGTTTTGGCCTCCTATCCTTCCGTGCCTATTACTTTACACCATCATCTTAGTTTTTCCCCTTGATTAAGTATATAAGGGTTGTAACTAGGGTTAACATTATTGCAGAAAGTGGAAGAAGCCCTTCAAAAGGGTACAGATGTGTCAATTCAAGGAGTAGATCTAGAAGATGATCCTGAATACCAATTGATTGTTGAATGCAATGCCCTGTCGGTTGACATTGAGAATGAAATTGTGATTATCCACAATTTTATTCGTGATAAGTATCGCTTGAAATTTCCAGAGCTTGAGTCACTGGTTCATCACCCAATTGACTATGCTCGTGTTGTTAAGAAGATAGGAAATGAAATGGATCTTACTCTTGTTGATCTAGAAGGGCTGTTGCCTTCCGCAATTATCATGGTTGTCTCAGTTACAGCATCAACTACAACTGGCAAGCCTCTACCAGAAGATGTCCTCAGTAAGACAATTGAAGCATGTGATCGAGCTCTTGCTCTTGATTCAGCAAAGAAAAAAGTTCTTGACTTTGTCGAGAGTAGAATGGGGTATATTGCACCTAATCTTTCTACTATAGTTGGGAGTGCTGTTGCAGCTAAACTCATGGGGACAGCTGGTGGTCTAGTAGCTCTAGCAAAGATGCCTGCCTGCAACGTTCAGCTTCTAGGTGCCAAGAAAAAGAATCTTGCTGGGTTTTCCACTGCAACATCTCAGTTTCGCATAGGATACATTGAGCAAACAGAAATATTTCAGACTACTCCTCCTCCTCTTAGGATGCGAGCGTGCCGACTCCTGGCTGCAAAGTCTACACTTGCAGCACGAGTAGATTCAATCCGTGGGGACCCATCTGGGAAAACTGGGAGGCTTTTCAAGGACGAGATCCACAAAAAAATTGAGAAGTGGCAGGAGCCCCCTCCTGCCAAGCAACCCAAACCACTTCCTGTTCCTGATTCCGAGCCTAAAAAGAAGAGAGGTGGTCGCCGCCTTAGGAAGATGAAAGAAAGGTTATCATAGTTATAAACTTGCCTATACTGAATTTTCAGGTTGCTATGTTTTAATTTTTTTTCCCTTTTATGTTGGATTCATGACCATACAATTCTTATGACAGGTATGCAGTAACAGACATGAGAAAGTTGGCCAACAGGATGCAGTTTGGTGTTCCTGAAGAGAGTTCTTTAGGTAATTTTAACAAAATTTT
The DNA here is from genome assembly GCF_003086295.3 of Arachis hypogaea. Lineage (NCBI taxonomy): Eukaryota > Viridiplantae > Streptophyta > Magnoliopsida > Fabales > Fabaceae > Arachis > Arachis hypogaea. Next base: position 45,131,104 of record NC_092043.1, read on the forward strand.
ACATACACAGACAGCACAGTAATCCCGATATGATGTTTTTGCAATGCAGTATATTTGTTATTTGATGAATATGTCTGTCTATTATGCTGTATAATGTTTTTATAGTGATTGAACAGAGAGAATAAAAAGAGAATTAACCCAGGTTTAATTCCAAGTATAGTAAAAGCTTGAAATGAATACTGCTCTAGCCAAATAGCCCAGGGAATGTGACAAGAGCCATAATTAGTTAATTACTAACCCAACCTTAACCAATTAAGCATAATTACCATATACATGTATATATGTAGTGAATTCTATGATGGCTATTATTATGGCGGTTGTGGTGGAAATTTTGGCAACACTTAATTCTATGATGGCTTATTAAGGTTGTATTTTTTACCATTTGGCAACACTTCTAATTTTAAAATAAAGAAAAAGGTAAATGTCATGATCAAATTAAAAAGTGTTGCCAAATAGTAAAAAAGTGTAATTTAATTTTAGCTACACTTTTTAAGAGTAGTTAAATTTTTTATAGCCACCATATCCACCATAATACTATGGTGAAGAGGCCTTTTGGGTGACTAGAATGCAGAGAGGTGATTTTGTGGTGCAGAATCTGCCACATTGCTATTTTTAATGGTAACACTTTTTAAGCTACAATTATTAGAAGTGTTACCTATATATACATATATAGTACAGAATGTAGTATAGAAGTCTCTGGAAATTTAGTATTGTCTGTTTATTTTGTTCTCCAAGTATTTTGACGTTTTAAAAATGATTTGTTGCTTTTGCATTATAGGGGATGGTCTAGGTGAGGGTTACGGAATGCTTGGTCAGGCTGGCAGTGGCAAGCTTCGTGTGTCAGTTGGGCCTAGCAAACTTGCTGCAAAAGTTGCTAAGAGGTTAGCCCTGATAGATCCTTCAATTTTATGCATGTAGTTATGTTTTAGTTATTTGATTGCTTTTTGTCACTAGACACTGGATCATCATTCTATTTATTTGACTGATCAACTATGTTTCTGATGGACTTTTTTTTATTTATTAGATTCAAGGAAAAGAATTATGGCAGCAGTGGTGCTACATCTGGTTTGACCTCAAGTTTGGCCTTTACACCAGTTCAGGTTAGTGATTTAGAAAAATATAGAGGTAAACTTATTGCATGAGACAAGTATTTCTAATCTCCTTAAGATATCAAAACAAAACATTTTGGGGTCAATTGGTTTGATCATTTTCATTTCTATTTTCAATAAAAATGAAAATAAAGCATGAAAATATGATTGGTTACATATTTTAAAAATATTTTGAAAAATGGAACACAACTGAAAATGGCATTTTCTTGTTTCTGGAATTTTCTGTTATAAGAGTTGAAAATGTTTTCAACTCGAAAGGAGGTGATTTCATTCTTTCAATGATCATGTGCACTGTTTGAACTTTCATTACTGCATAGGTGTTCCTTTTTTCATTTTTTTAATCCCTCTGTACTACGTTCTCTATTCTCTCATAAAATGTCAAATCCCTCTTTTTTTTCATCAGGCATATTTTCAACCTTTACTTTGTTTTTATTTGAGGGACTTATCCACTGCTCATTGTCTTAAAAAAAATTTCTAATTGACAATTTAGTCCTCATTCATCAATTAGAAAAAATAGACATTTTATAAAATTAGTTGTTAACTTAAAAAAATAAATTGATTAACTAAATTGTACACTTAATAAAAATATAATACATTAACTGAAAATCTTTTTTTCTTTAGTAATAAATATAATTTCTAATTTTAATAATAAAAAAGATCAATCAAACATATTTCACTATTTTTCTATTTGGAAATAAAATTCATTTTAGCCGCCAATTGCATTTTCAAAAATCTAAGAATCTGAAAATGAAAATGATTTTCAGAAAATGAAAATAGCAAATAAAAATAGAAAATATTTCACAAACCAATCAGCTTATTTTCCTATAGAATACTTAGCATCACTTATCACTGTTCCTGCTGATTTTATCCTTTTTTTTCATAACTAGCTGGAACATTGTAAATTGAATGAAATGGACACGGAAAGTTATATCCAGCAGAATAAAGTCTACTTAGTAGTAATAATTGAGTTTGCCTGTCAACAAGTATTCTCTTGGTATTGCTGCAGTTGTTACTCTTTAGGTTATTCTTTTCTTGTTAATACCTAATATATTGGTTTTGAATAGATTTTGTGGTAGTTTGGTCAATGAACTTTAGCAAAAGTGTCAGGACAGTTGTCCTTTTGAGTTTCATTTATGGTTGCCTAGCTTTTTTTTTTTTTTTTTGAGAATATCCTGAAAGATTTGAGTAATGAGGCCATTATGTGATTTTGTTTTGCCTTCATTATTAGCATATTCTATTATCATGCATCTATTTGATGTTGGTTGAAATGAAGGATTCTTAGACACATGCAAATAAATAACACACCTAATCTCTGTAAAATTGAGTCTGAGTACTGCACTCTTGTTAGGTCTCCTGCTTGAAAGAAATAGTATATTTATATATATCTGGCCACTATTTAGCATATGGATGATGGACTATTTGATCTTAATCAGCTTCTTAAGCAGAATAACTCGAGTATAGTTCATTAGTCTTTCTTTCATTGACGTTTATTGAAGTTTTAAATTCATGTTCAATATTATTTGCAGGGGATTGAGCTGACAAATCCACAGGCTCACGCACACCAACTTGGTAGTGGAACTCAGAGCACTTACTTCTCTGAAATCGGAGTCTTCTCGAAGATCAAGAGGACTTGAAACCTTGCACAATTACAAACTCTTGCTGTGTCTCTAAATTGTTGCTGCTACACCTAACTAGGAACTTGTTGATCCTGATGGATGTTATGTCCAACCCCAGTTGGGAGAGTTACCATAAATATGAGATGGAATTTGGCTAAATACGGGAACTTTGAATTTTTCTCCCATGCCTAAGGATGTTGCTTCAGTTTTGGGTTTGGAAGGTCATCACTAGAGTAGCATTAGGTCTCTGAAGTACATTATGGGAAGCGTCTTAGTTTTGTAATATTTTTAATTTGATGTACATTTCCCCCCAAAATGATATTTGTTTATTACCTATAAAGATTTAGAATGCTGATAAAATTATTTATGAAAAAATAAAACTAATATTGTATCTATAAAAGATGGGTTTGATTGACAAATATATTTAAACGTAAAACTTTAACGTTGAATTTTCAAATACTTCTTTTTTATCATCTATCAAGTAGCAGTGTAACTAAATCATTTGTTGCTGAAAATGATTATAGTTGAATTTGTCGTTGAAAATGAAGTTTATGTTCTTTGCAATTTAGAATAAAATTGCTCAGTTAAATTGTTGTTTCCATACTTTTTGTTTGTATTATTATGAATTATTCTTGGTTTTTATTTGTGAAAGATATACAAATGTAGATATAAATGCAAATCAAAATAAAGGAAATGTTGGTTTAAGTTTATCCTATGAAGATACAGATGTCGAATTTCAGATCACCCCTGGATTTGATTAATGGTTAGTGATTGTGTTATAGTTGTGTTATAGTTTGTTCTCTCTTGTTTTTTAAATTAAGAAAATATTTTATACTAGTGAGTAGTTAATTATCTCTTTTTGTACTTTAATTATGTCTAAGAATTAATATTTGATTGTTATTGTTATTATGTTTGTGAAGACATATACTTTTGATTTTAATTTTATTTTTATAATTTTATATTTTTATTTAGTTATAATTAAACAACTGAATGAATTAATGACTTATCAATTGAACCAATAATTCAGTCCTAGGACCGAGTTGTGTTATTTTCCATCCGCAGTTCCGCGCAAATACTGTCCACAGCCAGAGTCAAAATCAGTGTAGTCATCCACTTCCATTTCACGCCCACACTTTGCACCATCACTGCCCGCCTCCCGTCCATGGCAGAGAGCAGCAAGAAGCGTCGCCGAACCAACACCGACGACCTCCCTTTCAAGAACAAGCTTAAACCAGACTCCGCCATCCTCCAAACCCTGAAAGACTTCTCCACCTCTTTCTCCTCCTCTTCCTCTTCCTCCAAAACCCTAACCCTCCAAGACCTCTCCCTCCCCTTCTCCTGCCGTGAAGTCTCCGATCTCAGCCTTTCTTCCGTTCAGTCCAACATCGAGTCCCTCGTCCTCCGCATCGCCCACTCCATCCTCTCCGGCAACGGCTTTGCCTTCGACGTCCCCTCCCGTGCCGCCACCAACCAGTTTTACGTCCCGGAGCTTGACCGAATTGTCCTCAAGGACAAGAGTTCACTTCGTCCTTTTGCGAATATCTCGACGGTTAGGAAGTCCGCAATAACTGCCCGCATATTGCAGCTGGTTCACCAGCTTTGCAATAAGGGGATTCATGTCACGAAGCGTGATCTGTTCTACACGGATGTTAAGTTGTTTCAGGATCAGATCCAGTCCGATATGGTTCTTGATGACGTGTCCTGTATGCTCGGATGCACACGGTCCAGCCTCAATGTGGTTGCAGCCGAGAAAGGTATTGCCTTAATAGATCAGTGTCTTAAATTGCAGTTGCGGTTGCTGTTCGTTGTAGAAATTTTGGTGGTTGCAATGTGGATACTCTCAATTATAAAGCGCAATTGACTATGTGAAGTGTGTATTTTTATTTATTTGGTAGGAGTCAACTTGTCAATCGTTGATAAAAATCTAAATTCGAAATGGTTGAGTAAATTTTCCAGTTGCAAGGCATGAAATTTTGTGTATGAAACTTGAAATAGAAACTGTTGCCACGCTAATGTAATTGTGTAATTGAGAGTCACATGTCAATTGTGGTGGTTGTGATTGCAATGTTGCATCTGCATCTCGTTTTGTATGACTTGGGGAGTGTAAAGTTAGACGTTTAAATTTTATTGACGAAGTTTAACGTTGTTGTATGGACTTGGTGCAAGGGACTATATATTTGAAATTATCTTAAGAGTCTTAGTTTAAGATGTGGTGTTAGGCTTGCTCCTCGTTTAAAGGCATGTTCCATATTTTGGGCTCCTTCTGGCCACCTTAATTTCTAGATTTCATGCAGTATGTAAATTTATATCACTTTTTATACATTCAAACTCATTATGCTGGAATCTTGGTTGTTTATCATCTTGATTGATCCTTTGTGAGTAGTTAGGTAGTTACTCTGGCAATTTTAGTTGACTCTTCTAGTTAGTTACAAAATGCACCTGACTAAGTGATTGGTTGCTCCCATGTAATCAGATTAGTTCATGTGATTAGCTAGCGATTATTTACCTCTGGGTGATTTGATTATTAGGCTTAGATATAGATGCATGTGTGATTTACTACTGATGTTTGTATAAATGACTTGTTATATGCACATTTCATTGCCTAGTAAAATTTTTCCAATTATTTTCACTTGTTTCTTGTGATGTTTATCAACCATAGGTGTTGTTGTCGGGAGGCTGATCTTTAGTGACAATGGAGACATGATTGATTGCACGAAGATGGGTATGGGTGGGAAGGCCATTCCACCAAATATTGATCGAGTTGGGGATATGCAGAGTGATGCTTTGTTTATTCTGTTGGTGGAGAAGGATGCTGCTTATATGAGATTGGCCGAGGATAGATTCTACAACCGGTTTCCTTGTATAATCGTGACTGCCAAAGGGCAACCCGATGTTGCTACAAGGCTGTTCCTGAAGAAGATGAAGATGGAGTTGAAGCTGCCAGTGCTTGCACTTGTGGACAGTGATCCATATGGGTTGAAGATTCTCTCTGTCTATGGATGTGGGTCAAAGAATATGTCCTACGACAGTGCCAACCTGACAACCCCTGACATAAAGTGGCTCGGGGTTAGGCCTAGTGATTTGGACAAGTACAAGATACCTGAGCAGTGTAGGTTGCCGATGACTGAGCAGGATATTAAGACTGGAAAGGACATGTTGGAGGAGGATTTTGTGAAGAAAAATCCAGGTTGGGTTGAGGAATTGACATTAATGGTGAAAACTAAGCAGAAGGCTGAAATTCAGGCCCTGAGCACCTTCGGCTTTCAGTATCTATCTGAGGTTTATTTGCCCTTGAAATTGCAGCAGAAGGATTGGCTATGACCTTTCACAACCTAAGAGCAATGTTTATTGTCTAAGATTGTTCCAACAGTTTAGTGATGCAGTACTATTTATTAATGCTCTGATTTTTAGATTGACTTTGTTTATACTTCTGCCTTTGATCTCCCGACTTCAAAGCATTTGAATTGCTAGAGTTCCTCTTTATCTTGGTTAATCCTGAACTGAAAGCATCATATTGTTTTGTAGGACTGTAAAAATGAGTACTAATGCAACTTCAAGATATTGAAAAGGTTAAAAAGACATGCAACTGGAAAAATACTACATAGAAACAAATAAAATGAGTTTAATAATACAATTTTTACGGTAAATTTCCATGACAACTGAATTAAATAAGTGATGCTTCATTATAATAATATATGATTGCTTCTACTTGAACAACATTTAGATTTATGCGGTTGCGTAATCAACTCCTTTTTTTTGTTGTTTTTGCTTAATCAAGTGCTTAGAAGCATTATCTGCCAATATTACATGCTTGACCAAAATATGCTACAGATCTGGTGGCAGTATAAATCAATACTCAACATTGTGTCTTTCAAGTCATCTTTATAATACTACTTCTATGAAGGAAAAAAGGTGCATGGCCCTTGCAATGGTGATACTTCTAATTCACGATATGAATGCATAAATAATGATAGGGAGAAAAAAAAAGAATTTATCTTATTTAATATTTATTGATTATTACAACAATGAATGAATGTTAAATAAGACAAATAATTAATAAATACTAAATAATATAAGTTATGACTTTTTGGCTATTTTTTTGTGTTACCAAACATTATTGTGAATCCATATATAATAAATCAAAACATCTAATTAATCTTTCTTCCAAATTATTTATCAATAGAACTATTTAGGTTTTTTTTTTCATGTTCGTTCAAACCATTTTTGTCACTACAAACAATAGATTTGTTTAAAAAATTTGACTATATGTTATAGCTTACCGCTTTTTTTATTACCTAAAGTATTTTATTTTGTAATTAATTTTAGAAAAAAACGTTGCAAATAAAAAATGATGAGAAAACTAAATAAAATGAAGATAAAATAATTTATGATAAAAAAGAGAGAAATAGACTATAATATTGTTTGGACATAAAAGTTAGTTAATGGTAATCAGTAGTTAAAAAGCATCATAAAACAAACAATCAGAACCAACAATAATGTTCATTGTTCCCCATTGCTACCATTTCTTTGTTACCGTTCAGTGAATAGTCTGTTATTAGAGCAAAAGTTCTGCCAATTACTACAGTTTTCGGAAATAATTTAATTAAATAATGCAACATAAGTTCGTAGCAAATTTAATGCCTGCTCTAGAAATGTCTTATGTTAGACATAAAATAAAATGTTATGTGGATTGAGGAATCAGCTTTATAATTTTCTTACCATAAGGGCAACCATGGCAGATACAACACCAACTCTAACACCACAGGGGCTACATATTTTCCACCGAAAAAGTTTTCATTAGCAGATGATGGGTTCGCACCACTCTTAATATGTTTCATCTGATGAAGTAGCATATAAATACTATGATTAAGTTTTGTTTTCAACTTTAGAGGAAATATATGTATACCCAATTAACATTATTATCATGGTACTTGCAATTGATACGCCTTCCTTGTCTGTTTTGGTAATAAACACAAAGAAATGTAGACACCACAACAGTGATCATAGGAGAAATTGCAGATTCATAGAAGAGTTTCTTGTTTTTTTTCGTCTGCTATCACAATAGAACAGCAATGCAAGTTCTAAAAGGGAATAAATTTTAAGTGCTAAGCTGTTTAATATGGTCCCCATAGCTAGGGTTGTAAGTGAGTTAAGTCAGCTCATGAAACAGTTCAAGCTCGACTCGTTAATAGCTCGATAAGCTGAACTTGTGAGCTAGTGAGTCGAGTTTGAGTTTGGAATTGAGCTATAAATTAAATGAGCCGAACTTGAGTTTAGATAAGCTCAGCTCATTAATTTGTGAGTCGATTATATATATAATATTAAAAGTATAGATTAAATGCATATATAATATACATATTAATAATTTAATATATATATATATTAATATATAATTTTACATATATATTAATGTTTTTAATTATTTAAAATTTTATAATAATTCTTTATATAAAATTTTAATGTAGGACATAAATAAAAAATTTATAATTGATAGGTAGACAATATATAAAATTTATCTTTTTTTAATATTTTTTAATATATATAAGTTATAATTTATTTGAGCCAGCTCGTGAGTTCGAGCCAGCTTTTAAGCTTTCGTTGAGTCGAACTTGAGCTTACGAAATAGACTCGATTGTTAATGAGTCGAGCCGTGAACCAAACTTAATTTTTGTGAGTCGAACTTTTAGTCTAGCTACACTCACTTCCAGACCTACCCATGGCCTCTTAAACTTATAACTTTGATCAAAGTGAGATTCATTTTGGATTTGACAGAGTAATTTAAATAAAGGGAAAATGAAGTGATGCTCAAATAATCAAGTCATAAAAAGAATGCAAATACTAACTCTGACTAAGCATGGACCATTCAAAACTTCTAGCAATTTGTCTAGCGTCTTCTAGTTAGCTAGCTGTATACTAATGATTTATGATAACTTTGCATAAAAATAACAAAAAAAACTGATGCTTCATTAAAATAATATTTCATTGCTTCTCTCCGAATCACATTTAGATTCATGTACTCACTTAATCAACCTTAACAGTCAAGTTTGTGTTTGAAAATTGTATCTTAATCAACCTTAAATAGTCAGAAGCCATTCTTTCATTGAAAAAAATGGAGAAATAACAAACAGTTTATCATTTAGCACTTTAGCAACCTTTTACCTACTATTGTGCTTTTAATGAAAAGAATTTGCTAAGGTTAACAATCACAGCTCACAAGTAATTAAAATTCTCTTAAAAGCATATATTCCTTTTTCTTAAAATATGAATATTTACTATATGTGTATCACAAATACTTATTTCTCTGCATTTAACAACTCATTATGTCTGCCTTCAATTTCACCTGCTAGTTTGCTAACTACAAATCCATTCTCATTCAATCTATTCCCAAAGTTCGAAAAAAGCTGGTTGTTTCTTGGATTCTGATGCTATGTCGTTTGTTTCAGGTGGAAAGGTTCCGAGCTTATCTTCTGCATGGATGAGATCGTTTTTGGATCAAAAGAAGAAGAATGATAAAGAAACTCCTGCCGCAGTTGTTGGGAAGGGTACATAGGTGGATGCTGCAGTCAAGTGCTCGTCCGTTAAAAAGGAAAAAACCGGATTTAGAGACATCTCTCTGGAGGTTCTCTCAGCTTCTGACTTGGAAAAGCAACTGCGTCTTCATGGCTTTTCTAGGGGTGTGAGTGCTCGTTCTGTTTGTAGCGATGCTGAAGGAGGCAATTGGCCAGTACATGCAGATGATGATGAACCTTTTAAATTATTTCAATGTAATTAGTAATGTGGTTATTTACAAAACCTTGTGGCTACTTCTTAGGTCATTGGTGCCAGGAAGCTATGCCTAGGTCGAACCACTGAAATAGCCGGAGCGGAGGAAAGGAAAGATGCAAGTAAAATTCTGGATTTGGAGAAATTATTAAAAGAGAGATGAGGTTGTTATGAGGCTACGGCGAAGATGAAAGCTGGTAGATGATGAAACTGGTGAGGAGGCAGAAGGTGACAATGGGGGATCTCAAAAGGATAATTGACATAAACTTTTTTGTTTTTGTATAATGTGGCTTGTTTAGTAGCTCTTTTGACAATGGCCTCTTGGTTTGTATATTTTGAATGATTGACATGGTGTTTTGTACACCATTATTTTGAAAAACTTGTCTATTTGCTTGATGAATGCATGTTTGCATATTGTGCGTGTAATTTTTGCAAGCTTTCATATAGAAAAAATAGTACTTTATTGAAATGGAGGATTGACAATACTTTCCAATGTGGAAGGTGCAAAGTGATTAGTCTCGTTAAAACCTTTTCAAGAAAAACCCATGTGCTTTTATTGGGAAAAACTTCGATAGTAGAAAAAATAGTACCTTTTGACTTCAACTTTTTCATGTAATAAAAATGCAAGGAAGATATGTTTCATGTGTTTGGGAGCTCGGTTACTACCAGTATTTGTAGAGAATATGCCCTTCCTCCATGTACTTTTGATACTCGAAATGGTCCGTCCGATGTGGCGGCGAGCTTTCCCTAGCCAGGAGGTTTGCGAACATCTTCTACTTTCCTTAGAACAAGGTCTCCATGTTGCAATGTTCTCAGTCGCACCCGTTTGTTATTTTTGTCTTATGACAATCTACATTGTCTGTTGCCTTAGTCTGGCCGAGGTGCGTTCTTCATCTAAATTGTCCAACTTGACTCGGCTTGCCTTATCTGGTCATTGGCCTCGGTAGTCGTTAGTTCAGTTCTTAGTGATCTTTGTGAAATTTTTACTAGGATCATTGAGTCTGCTCCATATACTAGTCAGAATGGTGTTTCTTTAGTTGTTGATTATGGTGTAGTATTATGGCTCTATAAGATTTTTGGGATTAGCTCGGCCCAGTCCTTTGGCATTGGCTAACTTTTTTCCTAGGGACTACAAGATAACTTTGTTAGCACCCTCGGCGAGACCATTAGTTTGTTGGTGCTCAACAAAAGAAAAATTATGTTTGATATTAAGGTTATTTAGAAAAGATGCTATGCTTTTATCAGTAAATTGTCTGCCATGATCAGTAACAATATCCCCTGGCAAGTCATATCTACATATGATGAATTTTCATATGAAAGATTGTACCTTATTCGAAGTTATCTTGGCTAGCGGCTGAACCTCTATCCATTTTGTGAAGTAATCAATTGCAACTAGTAAAAGTTTTACATGATCTCTGGATATCGGAAAAGGTCCGAGAATATCAAGCCCCCACTTGTGAAAAGGACATCCTACCTCGGAGGTGTGTAACATATTGGCTAGAGTATGAATAGTTGATGCACACCTCTGAAAATTGTCGCAATGTCATACTTTCCTCATGCAATCATTCTTGAGTGTTGGCCAATAATAGCTTGTGCGCAGGAGTTTCGAAGCTAGGTTGTGCCCTCCGATATGTGTTCTGCAGATTCCTTCATGTGCTTCTGCCATGGTGAGGCGGGATTCCTCCGTTCTGATATACTTTAACAGTGGTATGGAAAACCCTCTTTTGTATAGATCGTCACTAATCATAGTGAAATGACTCGCTTTCTTCTTAAACAACTTTGGGTTTTCTTCTGTCGTCGGGACCTTTCCTATTTTCAAATAATGCATGCAGGGTGTCCTCCAATCTGTTTCGTGTGACAAAGAGAAGATATGGATACTACATATACTTAGTTCCCCAAGCATTAATTGTGACAAAACTGGTATAGTGTTTGTAACTTTGGAAGTTGCTAATTTGGATAAAACACCTGCCCTATTATTATCCTCCCGAGGTATATGATTGATCTCAAAAGTTTGAAAAAATTGAATTAGACTTTTAACATTGTTCAAATATTGTTCCAAAAAGGGATCTCTTACCTAAAAGTTGTCGTTTACCTGTTGTACGACTAGCAATGAATCATAGTAAACAACTCTTTTTAAAATTTATTTATATTTTCAAACATAATTCAAATTATTTTAAAAATATGTAAAAAATATTACTTACCGTAAAATCATTAAATTTTAAATTTATGTTTACAAAATATTACATCAAAATTCGATATGTAAACATTTTTTTATAAAAATATATTTAACAGTTAAATACTTTTATTATATTTAAAAATATTTTAAAATTTTTTTTTATCATGAACACTTCACAAATTTGGAGTGTAATTTCCAGTAAATTGATAATTGTAGTGCAGTTTTGCTGGTTTACTCAAAATAAAAAATAAAAAATAAAAAAATTTGGACTTCCCTCCTTTTTGTTCCATCTAAAAGTTAAAAACTTAAAACAACCAAAGCTCGCAGTCATATCAGCGTCTGCGTGAGTGCGTGTGTTGTGGTCACAGCGATCTGCAAATCTTGATTCTTCCAAATATGAAAAAACAACGCACAGAAAATTGAAAATTCATAAACACACTTTATTATTTTTACTTATTAGAGTATCAATTCAAGAGAGAGAGATAGAGAAATAATTTGAAGTTTTAAACCTTGTTCCCTCCCACCAACCATGTCCTTGGATCCCAATTTCACAGCAGCCGCCACCGCCACCACCACCGCTACTGCCACCACCACCACCGCTGCACCAGCAATACCTATATCACCACAAGTTCGCCCAAACCCGCAATTATCGAAACCTAACAATAACCACAACGACCAATCTCAGAATCAGAATCAGCCTTTTCTGTATCCAGTTTCTTCTTCTGGCCGCGGCTTCATCCCGGGGATTACGAATCCCTTTGCCCGTGGTGGTGGTGCCGACGCGCGCCACGTGTCGCCTTCGCTAGCTTACGCTCGTGGCGTTCATGCTCACCTTGAGTATCTTAGCCACATCACTAGGCATCAGCAACTAGGTCCCACTATTAAGGCTCTTCCTCTCTCACCTCAACAACACAAGGTATCTTGTAATAGAAATTCAATTCTTCTAGTTTTATTATTGTGCTATTGTTTAATTTCTGTGATAATAATCATTCCGAAAGTTAATGCTTTTGTGGCATTTGGTTTGTGGCGTTAATTTTATACTCTAATTTAACTAATTGTTGATTGTTTGTTGAAGCTTTAGGTTCTGGCTGTGTCATTGTGCTTCTTATAAACTGATATTTGATGATTTTTGCTCTAATTATTTAAATTAATTTTTCACTGTGGGGTTTGTATGTAGGCTACACCTCGGTCTGCTGTTACTGATAGCAATGGCTATAAAGATACAAGCACAAGGTTGTTATTTTTATTTTTTATGTTTAAACGATATGTTATATATATTCGTTTGCTGTGTTGGAATCGATTTTAATATGTTTGGTTTGTTTCTTAGGGAGAGAAGCAGAGATGATCAGTATATCGTGGTCAGAGATAGAAAAGTGAGTCTACATTTGCTTATTTTGCATGAAATTAATTGTAAAGTTCTTGTGTTAGAAAGACCATAGTGATGTTGATATCATAATAAATTGTATGCGTTAAATTTGTGACAATAGGATACTCTTCCTTTTTTGGAGTGTGTGTTTAAATTCATCTTGAAATGTGCCAAATCGGCTAATCTCTCTCTCTTGCATGTTATATCCTTGTCAATTGTTCTGCCTTTTGATCCTAATTTATCTTTCTTATTGATTCTTAATTTCTTCCTTATTACAATTATACATGTAAACTCTGATTGTGAGGGTCCTTCCAATAAATTGATGGTTTCCTATGTTCCTTTTGATTCCTCTTACTTTCCCTTCCATACCTTGATATTATGTGATTTAAACTGAGTTCTACAAATGGGTGTGTTCTCACATGTTGCGTAAAGCATAATTGATGTTGTTGTTACTGGTATTCTTTGATTTTGTACATATTCAGATATTCCAGTGGTCATGCATACTCCAACTCTAGTTATTCAGGAGTGAGTTCTTGAACTCTTGCTTTTGTTGTGTTTCATCCTTGTTCTGATTTGGAAAGAGTGCTCTGAGACGACATGTGAAGTAAGGAAGTTGAGATAGTTCACTTGTTTCATGGATGTTGCAACTAGAAAGATAAATTATATTTACTTTGCATTTAGAAATGGCTTTGGCTGATTTTAACAGACGGTGGAAGTTTGTATATTTTTTCTCTTGGTGTTAAATGTATAGATACTAAGTCCTTCATGAATTCAGGTTTGTGGAATGAGCAAGCTTTACATCATTGTTGGAAGTCATATCACAGATACATCTATGAGAATTATGATGTAGGAATGGGTTTATACAGAAGTAAAAGGGAAAGTATATTAACCAAGCTATAATAACATGCTATTCAAGCCTAGACATAAATTGGGGTACAAAATAATATTGAAACATTTCACAATAAAGTGGCTTGTATTTTGGTTTATTTATTTTGCCAAACTCCATTTATTTTATGGTTGAATAAAGTCAAATTTCATGCCTTGTCTTCTCACTATTTGCTACTGGTAGCTAAAGTGTAAGATTTAATATATTCTTCAATCACTTTCAAATTCATTACTTCGCAGCTAATTAAAAATCATAGATTTTTTTATTTTTTAACCTTCAGGAACATTTTTCTTGCTAAAAGCTTCTCATTGGATTTTTTCATTCTGATAGTTGTTACATTATTATTCATAATTTAGGTCAGGATAACAGAGGATGCTTCCCTCTATGCACTTTGTAGATCATGGCTGAGGAATGGTGTACATGAAGAAAACCAGGTCTGAGTAATATCTCTCTTTTCATAGTTTGACATCTGAGGAAATCATGTTTAACTGTCACAATATTAGATTATTAGCTTTAACGTTTTGTTAAAACAGGATCAATCAGCTTTACCAAAATGTTTGTTTGACATTCATTTCAGTTGTTTTTGTTAGAATATCAATGTTAGCTCTCTAATTAGCTAAAAATGATCAGATTAACTAGTGGTTAGGGTACAAAATACAAGTTAGCTTCTAATTTTCAGAGTGTAGGTTTTTTGAAAGAGCCTCCATGAGGTCAGACAATACTGTATAAGGCACCCCTTGATTTTTTAAAAGATGCCCTATCCTCCCATGAAGTTTGGGTGATATTATACACTTGATACCCATTTTAAACATTAAACTTACGTCTGCCTTAGGGAGGTTAATATAGCATATAAATTAAGGGGTGTCGGGTGTAATCTCAACGAACCTCGAGAGGTGAATGTAATTTACCCTTTAGTAAGCCCTTAATCTTAATAAAATTTAAGTATAGGATAGGTAACTAGGCAAGTATAAAGGGTACTATAAAAATGAAAAGCCTTGTTAAATCTGTTTTGTGTTCTGTAGCTTCTATGTAACTTCATCATATTGCACTGTTGATAGGGGTTCTGAGCAAAGACATTCTTGTTTGTGATATTTTTTTTATTTTACTTTCTGTAAGAGTCTGTTTATTTTGATGAACTTATCAATTTGTCATCTTATATTTCATTGACCTGGCAGCCACAACAAAATGATGTAATGAGGGCACTTCCGAAACCATTGCCTGCATCTGCAGTGACTGGTTATACGTCAAACAAGAAAGAAGAAAAAGACAATGATGAACACGAAGAGGTTTGACTTTCTAGTTAGCTAAGTATATTTAAGAAAAATGATTAATGGAAGCAGAAAGCTTTGTTTACATGTCAAATACAATTTCTTAACAACATTTATATTGTTGATTACACAATATGAGGCCAACTTTCTTGAACAAAAAATATTAGCTATATATTGAGTGAATATTTAGAAATTCCAAACTGCTTGGTCATAAAGGTTTTGATATTATGTTAGTGCCCACTTTTCCTTTAAGCTATATGGTGAAACTTGAAAGCTCATGAATTTTATATATAACGAGTGACAGCTCTTGTCTAGTATTTTTCAAAGCTTATGTTAAAACAGAGTTCTTCAATTCTTCGCCGAGAGAGTGATCTTATTAAATCCTTATCTGTTGATTTTATACACATTTCTGCTTTCAGAAGGAGGAGTCTGTTGAGCATCTATCAGCACCAGATATATTGAAGAGACATATTAAAAGTGCTAAAAAGGTTAGAGCAAGGTAAGTGTTTTCTGTATTATATCTTTTCGACTCGGTTTTGCTTTAACACATCTTATGAGTTCTGCCTTTTTGGTCATTTGTACATTGCATAATTATGGTCACATTTTGCTGTCATCATAAATTTCACTGCAGAATATTTTATTGTGCAATTAATAATTCAAATTTTGTGACTAATAATCACATCATTACTTATTTGAAGCTGACTAACCTGTATGCATAACTTATTTTTTTATTATTGCCCTCGACGTAAATGTCTAAGTTTCGTTTGAGGAATAATTTTTGTATTTTTATTTCTGCCAGTAAGGGTATGCTTGTTAAGGGACAAACATGGATGCAAATTATAATAGATCCGTGAAAAGTTTCACTCAATTTTGACCCCCTAAAAAAATAGTGGAAGGTACAGGGGGACTTTCCAAATTGCTTCATTTGATCCTCCATTGGAGTAATGGCTACCAATTTATACCTTCGGGTAGAGTGTATATAACAAAAGAATGGTGTGCCAGGGATGTTTGTATCAGTGAATCTTGTAACATTGAAGTTCTATGACACATAGAGACTTTGGAGAGATCATAATTCAAGATTTAATGAAGAAAAATGTTGTGTACATAAGATCTGTGAGATACATGCTCACTCACTATTTACCATTAAATGGAATATGGGCTTCATATCTCATCAAATAGACGAATAGTGAATAGTATGAGTCAACATGGTGTCACATTATATTTTCAAATAACAATTCTTGAATGAATGTTAATACCAATTTGCCATACTTATTGTCTTCTGCTTCTTGCAGATTAAGGGAAGAACGGTTACACCGTATCTCAAGGTACAGAAGTAGACTTCAGCTTTTGATTCCACCACAAGTTGAACACTTAAAAAATGACACCGCTGCTGGGAACTGACCTTACAGACTCTAGAGACATCAAGGTTTGTATTAATTCTATAAGGTTTGATATTAATTTAGATTTAAAATATTTGATAAGGTTTGGGTTAGCTCTTTGTTGGTAATGGTCAAGGTATTCCTATTAATCATCATGGCTCTTCTCTATTGTATGGCAACAATAGCAATATATGTTTTAAACTCACCAATCTTTTGCATGTTCCACAAGTAACTCATAATCTCTTTAGTGTATCTAACTTTGCTGAGGATAATCATGTTTATTGAGTTTTGGTCTAAATTTTGTTTAATTCATGACCAGGTTACCAGGGATCTTCTCCCCAAGGACATAGCTAGAGGAGGAATTTACTCTTTTGATCATTTACTTGTTCCCCACGCTACGCCTCCTAAGCGTGTTTCTTTTAATTCTACCTTTGAATCTTTCTACTGATAAGTCACATGCCCCTACTGCTATGTGTAGTTCCTTTTCTTGTAGTTCTCTAGATTCCAATGTACCATTTGATAGTTTTTTGTGTAAGACATCGAACATTTTTGCTTCTTTTGATGATTCTGTGAATAGTTTGAATCCTATGAATAACACACCCTTTAATTTCTGGAACTAATAGTGTTACCTTGTGTGATAATAACATATTTATCATTCTAAGCTTGAACACCATACTCACAAATCAATTCTGATTAACATTTCTCTCAGATTAACCTTCTCCCTTATTCTTCTCCTTTCTTTTATTCTTAACAACCAAAGATCAATGACAATAGTAGCCCACCTTTAGCTTTCTTGACACAGAAGCAAAGAAACAATGCTGTTGAGTTCTGGCATAAAAGGTTGGGCTATAGACATATAGTGCCATCAAACTGTTCAATTTGTCATGTCTCAGTGTTAGATACCTTCCTCTCGTGGCACCATGCCTCCTAAATCAATTGTCCTTTTCCAACTCCCTTAAATTGGTTTTTGTTGATATTTGAGGTCCACCCACCTACAGAATTGATGCCTAAATCCTTTACTTCCTTTCTAGCAGATCATGGTACTTTCTATCATCCCTATTGTCCCTACACACATGAAGGGAGATTAGAGAGGAAATATAGGCATATCACTAAGGTAGTGTTTGGAAGAAAGACTATACTGAAATAAGTCTCAATATTGTGTTTGGTGTAAAGTGGGAGATAGAGACTTAGATAAAAATAAAGTTTTAATTTAATTTGTACAAAGGGTAAAGTTAGAATTAGTTAATTGAAATGAGGGTATTTTAGGTATAAAATGTTATTGAAATTTTAGTTTCCCGTGTCTCCACTTTTTGGAGGTACTAAAATATTGAAATTTTAGAGACAGAGACTGAAATTTTAGTACCAGTCTCTGGACCAACAAACATGATACCGAGTTTCAGTCTCCCAGTCTTCATCCCAGTACCTCAAAACAAATGCTATCTAAAGGTTCGTTTGGAAAGCTTTAAAAGTAACTTTTTTGAGTTTTTGGCTTATAAAAAGTAGTAGTATTAATGTTTGGTGTAATTTTCAAAATCAAATTGCAGTATTTTAAGAAGCTATTTAGGAGTTTATAGAGAAGTTAAAATAAAAAAGATTTTTTTCATAATACTACTACTTTTTATCACATTTTCCATAAAATAAACATTTTTAGAACTAAAAATTTAAATACAAAATAACTTATTTATAAGTTATTTTTAATATAATTATTTATTATTTAAGCTATTTTTTCAAAAAGAATTTAATTAAGCTGTTTATCCAAACTGAACTTAAGACCGGCCTTTGAAATTTTGGGATTCTTTTTTATAATGTCACCTTTTATATTGCACATGATTTTTCATTGTATGTTTAAATAGTTTTAAGTTAGAGTTGCTTAAATAAATTAAAAAACAAAATTTTAAATTTCAGTAAATATTAAAATACTCTTATAATTAATTTTGACAAATACAAATATTCCTAAAATAAGATCTTAAACTTTTAAAAATTTAATTTTAAACTGAATAGAACTAAACTAATTTCAACGTGAAGGTTGGTTGCATTTGGCGAGTCTGCGGAATCCTATAACTTTAACCTCGAGTCATGGCCTGACAGTGACGAATACAGTCAAATGCTTTATGATGAGGCGTAACCGACATTGAACTGATATCAGTAGGATAAGCATCATGATGTGCATTTGTTTGAGTTGCTTAAGTACTATTTGGAATAAATATGCTCTTGCTTGTGTTTGTTGGATCGGAGCATGGAGGTGATGGAGGATGGAAATTACTATCATGGACTAGAATTCGAGAAAGAGAGATGATAATTGGTTAGGTAGAAGACGTAGAGGATTTCGGTTCCCAAATCATAAGTGGCTAGAAAAAGTTTTTTAGAGAATGTGAATTCAGGAAAGTAAGTGCAACACTTGAATAAAAACAATAGATGTGTCCTTTAAAATTCAGTCTTTAATCAACTTTTTTAATTCAAATAATATTATTTAATTAAACTTTAATTAAAATATATCCTTAATTTGTAACATATTATGCAATTTTTTTGCATTAAATGTGTTTGTTAACTTGAATGTCTTCGGTATTCTTTTATTTTCAAAGTCTGTTTGAAGCTTGGTTATTCATTGTATTTAGTGTCAGTAACAGATGAATTACATTGAACTTTGAATTACTAATCTCTGATTTATACAAACATGACAAAGATTCTTCTAACACATGCAATAGCAACCATGAAAACGAAAAAAATAAATATTAAGAAAAAACATGCCAAGTTCAGTACACTTAATCTAAGAAAAGCACTAGTTATTCGTTAAGAAATGGTGGTATACATGAAAATGTCCAAGGAGATTAATAACCTTATTATGTGATCCTATTCCCTATTTCTACAAAGCCTCCTTAGTACTTAAAACATCAGAAAAATGAAAAATCTTGAAAAGCTTTCATCTCTATTTCAAAGGATCACCACAGAGAAAAGGTATATGGATCCTTTTAGAAATATAGATATCTAAATTCAACGAAATTTCTAGTCTACGCTTACATTAGGATACAAAAACAGAACACTTGCAGCACCACAAAAATGCACTCATGGTTTACCTACGAAATCAAACAGCATGCCAGTGTTGCCACCTCGCTTTTCTCTCTATTCTTTTTCTCCGTTTAATTCTTTTCCCTTCCCTTCAATCCATTCCCAACTTGATCCATCAAGAGTTTTGGATAAAAAGCAGTTCAATGAATTCATGCAAATCCCTGTTATAATTTGTCATATTGCAATTACCTGCACAGACATACACACACACCCCACCAAAAAACAAAAGGAAACAACAAAAGTTATGGTAGAGGTAGAGGGAACAAAAATTTAGATTTAATTACTCTATTAGTCCTTATAGTTTCATCAAATTTTCAATTAGGTCCTATACTTTTTTTTTTCAATTGGGTTCCTACACTGCTTTTAATTTTGTAATTAGATCATTTTCATATAAAAAACGTTAAAATTAACAAAATATTTCTCTCAAAATACATGTAGTCAAAGATCTAGTTAGGTTTTTAATTATGAATATTTTCAATTTGCAACGAAATATTCACTTAACTCTCATTTTTTACACTATGAAGGACCTAATTATAAAATTAAAAGCAGTGTAGGGACCCAATTGAAAGGAAAAAAAGTATAGGGACCAAATTGAAAATTTAGTGAAACTATGGAGACCAACAGAGTAATTAAACCAAAAATTTACAGAGACAGAAATAATATAGTTAAATTTTGCACATAAGGAAAAAGAAAAAAAAATTGAATTAAGCAACCTAAGAAATAATAAAGCAAAGCTTCTAAGAACTGAACAAGAAGCCATACCCTAATAGCACACATCTCCCCAAGAAAAAGAATTTTTGAGGCCACAACTACTATCAATGTATATGTATAAAATAACTACCGAAAAACTATTTCTCATAGTTTAACAATGAAGCACAAAATAATTACAAATTTCATATGAATTTTGGGGAACTATATGTAAGCATTCATCAAATTAGGTGAATATTGATTATTGATCACTGTTAACAAAATTACCATATTATTATGCAGCTACTTTCTTTGACTGATCAACCTGCAAGGGCTTATCCTGCCATCTCCTAAAAAAACAGAAAATATGATTTGAAATCAGAAACTAAAGAAGTATGCAGAGGTCATTTCATTAACTAATATCGTAAGAAAATCAGAAGACGTGTAATATAAAGCTACATATTATATCTCAAAAAAGTCACAGTCAATAACATTAAGAGCTAGTATAACTAAGTTATAAAACATACATCAGCACTGCTCTAAATGTATGTTTTATTACCATCGTTCAATCCCAACCATGTTCAGTTCCGAATGCCCTTCAAACTTCACATTCAGTTTATTGATATGCTGTGTTTTGAATCATAACCTTAGCAAATAATCAAGGAATATACTTTCTCTGCAATTTTACAAATGCCAGAGTATACTACATATGTGTATGATAAATTTAGTTCCATACATACAAAACATTGTGAATCAATCATTTTAATTCCAAGACTTGCCTCAGAGAAGAAATGAGAAAGCGATAATCGATCCTAGCCAAAGATGCAAAACTACCAGAGATGATCACTCTTACTGAAGCAGCATTATTCATTTGTTTTACAAAGAAACCTAATAGCATTGCAGAATGAGCTTATTGGAGTAGTCTAAGTCATAAGCCCAGTAAAGAAGTTCTTTTCATTGGACAATGTACTAGTTTTAGTTCAGTATCTCACGCTATTTTAAGTTCCGTATTATTGTTAAAAATAAGACCTTTACCATTTTATTATCAATATACAGGGAAGTGTGTCATTCACTTTATTTTAGTGCTTTCTCAAATATCTTCTGTTTAAAAATCCTAGTCTCGTTAGGAATTTCTCTACAGTCTACAATATATCTCCAAATATAAAGAGTATTTTCTTCACTCTCTTTTCATATCAGTGTAGTTCTTTCAAAAATCGCAGTTAATAATCCCAACTGATGATAAACTCCAAAAACAACCAGGTGCCTTTCACTTAGATTATCAGACAACAAACATAGACACTGGAAATATTAAAAAAAAAATTATAATAATAAGAGAGAAATAACTGACATTTGCTTTAATAAAAAACACAAATGTTGTTATTCCGCATAAATAAAATTAAACTAACACTTAGGTAATGTATACGTCTGCAAGAACTTACCTGTCATATAATTTAGAAAGTGCCTGTGGCCTTAAATAACTATGTTTTCCAGTTTTCAATACAACTGCATTCCCGGATTCAGGTTGCCCTTCACCTTTTTTGGCTTTAGGTTTCCCTCTTGTTCCCCTTGATAACGGCTTCCAATTAGCATTGGTAAGAGAATGAGCCAGTAGATCAGCTATGTCTGTGGCCATTGCCTCAGCTTTCTTCACATATGGAAATCTTTCCTGCTTGAAGTGGTTTGACAACCATAAATACATAGACAACACTTGATGCCTAGTCTCAAGGTCCAGGAGTTCTGAATCATTCCGGGCAGAGCTTCTCGGCAAGCCCATAGCTATATTGACAGGCATATTCTGACTGAACGTCATAGCAAATCTGAGTAAGTGGTACATAGCTTTCGGGTCTCTAATATTAACTGGGGCAAAACAGAAGTTAAAACGATCTTCTAAAGACAGTCCCTGGACCCTCTCCAGCATATTTGCAATCTTCTTTATGTGATCATATAGACACAAGAAGTATGATCCATCCAAACGGCAACTTTCACCAAACTTTTCTAGTAGCTGGCAGAACGTCAGATTAGGAAGTTGACTGGCAAATAATTCAACCTGCTCAAAGAAAGGAAACAACCCCACTTTCTTAACCTCGTCAAAAGGTTGTTTCAAACACTCGATCAAGTAATCCAAATCATCTAAATGCATGGTCGTGGCGAGACCATCGGGATAAAGGCATCCTCTCCTACCAGCTCTTCCTGCAATTTGCTTAACCTGTGATGCTGGGACGGGGACCATTTTGTCACCATTGTATTTCGAGAGGTTATTAAAAATTACCCTTCTAATGTTAAGGTTCAGGCCCATTCCCACTGCATCACTAGCTACTAGAACATCATATTCATTACTTTGATCATTGAACAAAGTAGCCTGGTGTCTACGAGTTTCTGGTGGCAAGGCACCATATATAACACAACAACGATGTTTGGTCTGTTTCTCGATGGCCAACTTAACCTCAAATATCTCTCTCCTTGAGAAGGCAACTACACAATCCCCTGATCGAATATTTTGAAGATTACCAAGTAAGGTCTTTGCTTCAACCACCAGTGGTTTGAACCTCTCATAATGTTGCTCATACAACTCATCTCCAGTGTCTTGGCAGATCTTTCGAACAATATCCAAAACACTAGGATCGCCACACAAATGTATCTCATCAGCCTTCAACCCCAAGAGTGCCCTTGTCCATGCATACCCCCTATATGGATCTGACATCATCTGAATCTCATCAATAATGGCCACATCGTACAATTCTTGCATTGACACCATTTCCACAGTACATGCAACATGATTCGAAAATGGGACGTGCTTCTTTTCTTGCCCCGTTAGTAGACTGCAATAAATGCCTTTTGCATTAACCTTATCAAAAACTTCCATAGCCAACAACCTGAGAGGACTACAATAAATGCCCTTTTTCGCATCCATAAACCGTTGCAGAGCATTATATGTTTTACCACTATTAGTCGGCCCACAATGATAAATTATCTTCCGTTTCATGGCCCGCGCAAATGGGAACCAAGTGTGAGGCTTCGTGAGGTCCGCCATCGCAACCATACCCCTGAACCTCTTGATCTCATCCGGGAAATTATCCAAACAAAACTCAACAAATATAGGAAACAAGAACTTCACAGCAGAATCACTCGGCCCTAGTGACACCAGGTACCGAGCAACATCAGCAGGGCATTTCTTCCTAAAAAAGTGGTGGAACTTGCTCGCGGCTGTGGGGAAAAAAGACAAACCAATGTAAATGGCCAGAGCCTGGTTTGAGGCCCAACCTGACTTGGCAAAGTAATTGAACACTTCCAGCAGCACTTCCCCCTCTGATCTCTCGAGCTTTGCACCCTTTTTGGCATCGCAAAGGGCACGGTACAATTCAACAGGATCTCGCAATGCGACACTTGCAAATTCCTCACTATTCTGATTATTATTATTATTATTATTATTATTATTATTATTATTATTATTATTATTATTCTCTAATTCATCCCTACCAATACTACTACTACTACTACTATTGCATTCTATAGAATCATCATCTACCTCCGAATTGCATTCATTAGTATCATCATTTTCAACAACCACGCTACCAGATAAGGAAGAAACACCATTAACTTCATTTTCAGGCTCAAAACTAACACTCTTACCAAATTCGCAATCCGATTCCGCGGCGGTGTCCTTCTCGCCGCCACCATCGCCGGCGTCGTCTGAAAACTGCCTCATGGGGAGGGTTGTTCCACCGGAAAGATTCCAACTTTGGAGGAAACGCAAGGGAAAACGAGGGTTCCTGAAGTGGGTCGAGAAACTTCGAATTGGAGCATCAAAATTTCGAAATTGTGAAGTAGAAGCGGCGCTAAAATGGTGGGTGTTGGAAAGAAGGAGAACCTTGAGCCTGTGAATGGTTCTCCTGCGTGTGCACAAGTTGAAGAGAGTTGTTGCCATGGAAGAACTGAAGAACAATCAATTCAGACAAGGTACGGGAAAGAATGGGTTGCGGAGGTTTTAGAGAAATGAGAACTGGTGAAGGAAAGTGAATAGAGGGAAACGTCTGGTCAAAGGGTTTTTCTTTTATTTATTTATTTATTTTCTTTCTTTTTTTGGGACAAAATGTTAGGGTTAAACGAAACTCTCTCTTTCTCTCCTCTATTTTTATTTTGTTGATTAGTATTATGTCTAAAAATGTTTACAAAACTTAGAAAAAAGAGTTAAAAATTAATATTTAATTTTAAAAATATAAAAATAAATAATTATTAAATATTTAAAATTTATCATAAAAAATAAATTAAATAAAAAAATTAGACATCAAATTATAAATATCATAGAATTTACTTTTTATTTTATTAATGTCTGCTTTTTTATAGTATGAGAGAATTGATAGAAGACACTAATCGATGGATTTAGATTCTCTAAAGTTTGAATTTTACTTTAAAAAGTAAAGTGTGGTCTTTCACCATTAATTTCATAAGTGGGACCAATAATAAATATAAAAAAAATATTCAAGGATAGAAGATCATATTTTACTCTTTAAAGTGAAATTCAAATTTTAGAGAATTCAAATCCCTAGTCGATACTCATGTTAGGAGTCAGGGCCGGATCTAATTAGATCTAAAAGGTTATTGGATTAATTTTAATTCGACCAAAAAGTGACTTGAAATAAATTGGATCGACTCAATGTAAAATTAGTATATATAAATTTAAAAATTTTATATAGAGTAATTACTCAAATTAGTTTTTACAAATTTTAAATTCGAATATTTTAATCTTTCAGGTTTTAAAATACACAAAACAGTTCCCAACTTTTATTTTTATCTAACAATACAGTCTCCTTCTATTAGCCACTAACAATAACATAGAATGTTAACTCGCACACGTGATTGTTAAGTGTCTACGTGCGGAAACTGAACAAATCAGTCCCTAGAGTAAAATACAAAACAGTTCTCAAAAAATTAAAAAAATCTCAAAATAGTTCCTAAAAAACTTTTAAAATTTTAAAATAGTCTCTTCAAATATTTGTGATCTTTTTAGCTACTTTTTTTAGCAACAGAGATTTAATACATTTTATACACTGTTATAGAGCTATAGCATATTTTTTATGGATATTGAGGTGAATTTTTTTTTAATTAGAATTTGTAAATTGAAGGCTCAATTTTGGCTTTAATACAAACCTTGGGGTTTGATTTGTGATGTGGTGAAGGTGATGAACAAATTAGAGACTCAACTTTATTTGGGATATCAAACTTAGAGTTCGATTTATACATTTAAACACAGATCTAACTTTTAAATTTATATTTTTTTAAAACTTACATATTTGATCCTCAGATTTGATCTCCACATAAAAATAAAACTTACATATTTGATCCTCAGATTTGAGGTCTCCACATAAAAAAATACATCAAGTATCCACATTGTTTAAAAATACCATTAAAAGATTAACACTAAAATAAAAAATAGATTTTTTTCACAAATCAACGTTTTATAATATTTTTATTAATCAAGGAAATAAAATATGATTGGTTTTTCCAAGTTTGGACCTACTTTGCTCCCGCTTTTTATTTTCGTTATTGGAGCTCGAGTGGAGTTGGACGGCATTATGGGGGAGGGAGGGGCTGGACGAGGCTGTGGTGTCAGGGGTGTTACAACTCGGACCGTCCGAGTTCAACAAACCACACGGACCGTCCGATTTTGGTGGAGAGCACACGCACGGTCCAATTACTGAAGGGAAGGACACGCATCGCGTTGCAACAGCTCCCCCAAACGGTCCCTGAAACAAGACACTTACTCATTCACCCCTCTCACTATCCGAGAATATCACTCTCCCACATTTCATTTTCAGCTTGGAGCCCCCTTCTTCTTCCTCTCCCACTTCTCAGCTTTGCATGGTAGAAGAATTAAAAGCATGCCAAAGAAAAATAAAATTAAGGATATTGATCGACCTGAGTTTCATATTATGCATTATCTCAGTCATTCTGATTATGTAAGCTTTTTTTTAAATATTTTTAAATTTTTTATACTTAAAATTATTATTGTAAACTATTTACTTCTTTTGGTTGTTATTATTAGAAGTGCAAGTTAGAAATATAAATAAAATAAATATTAGTATTGTCTAGGATTTATTAGAATTTTTTAAAATTTTTTAGACCATTTTTAAGTTATTTTTAGTGGTAGAATTGTTATTATTTTGTTAGATGGTAAATTTAAAATGTAAACAGATGACTGTTGCTATTGTTAGGTTTTTAGTTTAATAGAGGATGTTAATTTTTTGTGGAATTTTTTAATATTTTATATGGTAAACTATTTACTTCTTATTGTTATTATTATTAGAAGTGCAAATTAGATATATAAATAAAATGCTGATTATTAGTATTCTCCCGTATTTATATGACATTTTTAAATTTTTTAGATTTTTTATAATTAATTTTTAGTGGTAAATATTATTGTTAATAATATAATTATTATTATTTTGTTGGTTGCTACATTTTAAAATGTAAATGGATGACTGTTAGGTATCTAGTTTAATAGAGGACGGAATTTTTTTTTGGGATTTTTTAATATTTTGTATTATAATTATTATTTAAAATAAATATAACCAAATTAAATGTTATTGTGAGTGAGAAAATGTTATAGAAGAATTTAAATATTAATGTTATTGTTATTGTTATTGTGAGTGAGAAAATGTTAATGTTCAATGATTAATAGGATTATTTTAATTAAGCCATGTTATCTTTTTTATTATGACAATGTTTATAGTTTTTAGAATATGAATGTTAATATTTTGTAGAATTGTTCATGATGGCATATACTGATTGTTAATAATTTTTATTATTGAGAAAAAAATGTGTTTAACAAATGAGTAATTAGTATTAGATAATATTTAAATTGTTGTAATATTGTTGAGAATATTCATTAAGAATAAATGTATAGGTCATGAATTTTATTTGTAATTATGAATAATTTTAAGGATTAATTAAATAATTTTAGAAGTTAAAAGAATTAGTTATATAAGGATTTAGTGAAATGATTGATGATGGTAAGTTAGTAACTGTTAATTATATGACTAGTAATTTGTTATGTTTTTTTGTAGAAATTAAGAATGTTGACATGTAACCACCCAGTTCCTCCGGATTGGTACAACGATATGGTGGAGGAGCATTTACGAATTACTGGATTCTATCATGTGTCTCAGATTGGGATAGTTCAGTGTCAGAAAGCATTGGTAAATGCTCTAATCGAACGTTGGCACCCAGACACACATACGTTTCACCTTCCCATTGGTGAATGTTCCGTGACTCTTGAAGATGTGTCTCTATACTTGGTCTTCCCACAGATGGTCATCCAATCACAGGGATGACAATGAGTAGTTTTGAAGCTATGGAGGCGGAGTGTCTGCTTCAATTTGGGGTTGCACCTCATAGAGAGGACTATAGATCAAGCTGCATAAAACTGACATGGCTCCGGAATCTAAAAGAGAATTTAGAATTGAATGATGAAATCAGTATACAGAGGTATGTGACGTGTCATATTATGTTGCTGAACTTATTAATGTATTAGCCATGTGGACTATGTAATGTTGTCTCATAATAGACTAATATGCTACATTAGATATTTTTCTATTAATGTATTAACCATCGTATTATATAATGCTACAGAGATGTTATAATACTAGATTGTCATTAATTACTAGGTATGTGAGGTGTCACATTATGTTGCTGATTGGGACGATACTGTTTGGGGATAAGTCTGGGGCAGGTGTGCACTGGAAATTTCTACCCTTGCTTCGTGATTTTGTCAATATTGGACAGTATAGTTGGGGTTCGGCATGCCTAGCACACCTTTACAGGGCGTTATGCAGGGCATCTCGTTATAACTGTAAGGAAATAGATGGTCCATTAACACTTCTACTCGGTTGGGCTTGGATCCGATTGCCATATCTATCGCCGCTTCCTAGAGAACCCCGCAGTTTTCCACTAGCAAACAGGTAATATTATGTTACAATGTATCCATTTCTTGATATTTAAGATTCAGTTGAGCTAATTGAGGACATCGTATTAGGTGGCGTAACTGGGAGCGTGGTGACCGACGATATAGATATCTGAAGCTAGCTCACTTTAGGAAGGCCTTTGATGAACTTCAGGAAGGCCAAGTGTGTTTTAATTAAAGAAGTATTAACTTTTGGGAATATTCGGCTTCAACAAAACTATCAGTCATTGTGTTAGATATTTGAATTGTGGGTTGTAATCATGAGTTTTCTTTATTTTTTCAGTTTGTCTGGGTTGCATATGATGTGGATCGTGTGGATCCAAACATAATTCCTGCTGAAATATACATGCAATCGGTTGTCTGGAGCGCTACAGTTCCATTGGTGTTATTTGAATGTATCGAGTGGCATGCCACCGATAGGGTCAGGCGACAGTTCGGTTTTGTTCAGGGAGTACCTTCTCAGGAACAGAATTTGGATAAGGCTCATGGAGAGATTCTGACTGGACCTAAAAACCTTAACTGGGCCACGACACCGACTCATTCAAATTGGGTTATGCATTGGACAAACAGGTATCACTACGTTCTTTCTGAACTTCCCATGCCTTCACAGCATCCGTTGGATACCTACCTGAACTGGTACCGATCAAAATATGGAGACCACTTAGCCTTGTCGAATCTTGTGGGTGAAGAGAATGATGAAGGTAACCAGGATCTGGATGTGGGCAATGAGGATATGTATGAGGGTAATGAAGATACCAATGAGGGTGTTCAGGATATGGATGAGGACAATGAAGAGCAGGAGCAACATATATCACCTCTAATTTCGCCTCCACAAGAACAACCTCAGTCCTCAAACTCAGTATCTACCTCAGGCACAGTTCACCCCATCATTTCCAGTACAACAACAATATTGGGGTATGTCACAGTTTGAAATAGGTGATGGAACTTCTTTTAGCCAGTTGCTTGGGTTCATGTCTGCAGATGCAGCACATTCACAATATGGCCATCAGCCGGAGTTCATGCCTGGCAGGTATTCGTTGGATGCAAGGTATCCAGGCCATACCTCATCCGTTGCATCTGGAGGCTTCGTATCTGTCGACTCTAGTAGGAGTGAGGGTGGACGAGGGGTTCTGAATAGTCAAAATCCTAACCAATGTAACATGGGACTCATTGAAGAAAATACTAACGCACTCGAACAAGAAACCGATGCATATATAGTAGATGACCCGGATGAAGAGGGCGATGACGACGAGGATGAAGAATCTCGTAATGATGGTATTATGTTAACTATTTTGCTTTACATATTCGATGACTTATTTACTTTCTTTGCATAAATGGCATCTCTTATTTGATTTTGCTTCTTGATTTGTGGTATTTATGTTGGTATTTGAATATGTAATGTGCTGCACATACTTGTTTATTCAAAATTGTTTACAGGTCAGGCACGTAGTCCAGATGACAACGTCAAAGGTTACAATCTGAGGATTGATCTGCCACGTCGGAGTGCTAATCGTTTCACCTCTTCTGTCCCTTAACCGCTGGTAACGCACTTCGTACTCCCGCACCGTCCTGGAATATCCTAGCAGATCAAAGCATATAGAAAGCAAAGTAATTGAGATCAATAGATTTATTTAAGGCACATCTATTAATAATTTGCTTAAATTTAGTAAATGTTTACCAATGTTAACGACCAATTTTTGGAGGTACGGTGCCTTGAACTTTCTCAGAAAATTCGACTCTATATGTCTGATGCAAAACATATGAAAAGCTCTAGGAGGTGACCAAGCTCCGTTACTACGTTCCACAGCTGCATTGATGGACTCGTGCCTGTCAGATATTAGACCCACTCCATCCCGAGTAACATGTTGACGGAGGTTACTTAGGAAAAAATGCCATGCATCAGAAGTCTCTCCCTCAACAATAGCAAACGCAATTGGGACTATATTGTTGTTGCCATCCTGTGAAACTGCCACAAGCAGACAATCCTTATACTTTCCGTACAAGTGAGTCCCATCCACCTGGACAACTGGCTTACAATGTCTGAATGCCCTAATACAAGGGTAATAACTCTAAAATACACGATGCAATACACGAATATCACCCACCAAGTCATCGCCTTGATATGCAGGCATAGTCTCAAAATGGACAACAGCTGATGGCTCCTTGTGACACATGGCCTCAAACCATATAGGCAAGGCTTCATACGATGCTTTCCAACCTCCAAATATTTTTTCTACTGCCCTCTGCTTAGCCAACCATGCTTTCTGGTAACTGACGGTGTAGTTGAATTTCGATTGCACTTCTGCTATAACCGATTTTACCTTTAAGGATGGGTCAACTTCAACCAGTGGCTTTATTGCTTCTGCAATTGTGATAGAATCCAGCTTCGAATGATCCTGTGAAATGGTGGCGGTGGTACAGGTGTGGCTACCATTATACATCCTTATAACTCAACAGTACTTCCTGCTGATCAAGCTAACCCTGATAAGCCAATCACACCCTGACCCATACTGTGTACACTTGGTATAAAATGTCACCGGCTCAGACTCATATACCCGGTAGTCTACGCTTCGTCGTATGGTATACTCCTTAACCGCCTTAATAACAGCTTCTCTGGAACTGAACTCCATCCCAACGGCGAATTCACCATCTGCGACCATAGGAATTTCTGCTGGGACAAATGCCATAAGATAAATTTCATTAATACGCAAATATTTCAAAACCGACTCTAAAGGTAAATCAAATTTCACTGCATCCAGTATCCTATAAATCAAAACCTTGAACATGTTATGATGTCACACTAAACAACATAAGCACATCAGCAGCAAATGTAAAAAATCAGACCGAACCGGCCGGTTCGACCGAAAAACCAAACGAACCGTGACGGTCCTGTCCGGTTCATGGCATTTGAACCATACAATACATCGAACCTGTGCACATAATTGTTACAAACTCATGCAATTTGCTACAACCATATCTTAACAACATAAATATTATTTCCTAATAAACACATGAAGCATATAACAGAAAAAAATAAATTCCTTAACGGGTTGAGGACCGGTTAGATCCTGACAACTACGACACAGAACGCATGATTAAATAATGCTAAAAAAAGGGTAAAATCTTCATAACTCAATCAATGTCTAACTACAAAAACACTTATACCACGATTACGTACCTGCAGTCATATATTCCGGAAATTCAGGAACATGCATGGTTTCCAAGTCTAAAACTCGCATGAATGATGGCTCCTCAAACGGTACTTCGTTTGCAAGTGCATTTGCCACTTCTGTCACATCTGGGCACATGGTTCTGTCACCTTGATCTTCATCACCGTCTGGAACAACAAATTCATAGTTGCTTTCGAAGTCTTCTTCACTGTCACTATTATAATCTTCCTGTAGAATATTCCGGTCGGCCTCGGATTGTTCAAACTCTACATACAACTCGATGAACGAGATCTGAGCCCGGTTTTCAATATACATTGAAAACATCTCCTGCATGCTCGCTTCGTCCGTCACATATCTGGTTTGAAATTGAACGAACCCACCAAATACCGGTATGGGATATCTGTATAGCATACATGATATCTTTTTGGCCCTCTCAGAATCAATCTTCTCACAGATCACACCCTTGAGCTCTTCAAATGAGATGATAAAAGGAATAACAACATCTATGAATTTTCACAAATAAACTTTACTCCTTTAGACGTTTGTAACAAGATCTGACCAAAATAATACACTTTAATTAATACTCTGTCACTCATTTCTCTCAATGACAAAAAAAAATCTTAACCTTAACTATTAACTTCTCTGAATCAAAATAAGTATGAAAGTGACCCAAAGAAACGAAACAGAGGAAGCAGCCGCTGAAGAAGGGGAAGAAGATGGGTAACCTAGCACTAACTCGCTACACACTTTTATATAGCCCTCTATACTCAACTCGGACCCTTGGACTAGGTTAACTTCATTCAAAAATATATCCAACAACCAAATCGGACCATGCGTTTTCATTTCCCGGTTCGCCATTCCTAGCCAAAACGGACGGTCCGACTTCAGTCTTCTTCAACTCAAACTCTCAACATGCAACTCGGACCGTTCGACTTCATCTTCCAACTCAAGCATATCGGAAGGTCCGATTTATATGCACCAAAAATTTTTTCCTCCATCATCCCAAATCGGACCATCCGATTTCGGGGAGAAAAATTCAATAACGAAGAACTTGGACGGTCCGTGTTCTTCTCCCAAAAGCTGCGAAAACTCTGCCCCACATACATGTCTAGCCCCCCTTGATTCCATTTCGATGAAAAGCGCACATATAGGCTCCATTTCCATAAAATTGAGCCCTTTGCTCCAAGCCTTGACCAAAACAGGAAAAAAAGTAACTTAACGTACCACATAATTTTCTGTTAGCGCCGTTAATAAATAAGAAAAATAACAGAAAGACTAACGTTATCTTTTAATGACATATTTGATTAATTCATTTTTTTTTTGGACAAAAATGAAAATCGAGATATCTTTCAGAAATTATTTTACTTATTAACTCGTAAATCAATGATTCTGGAGTTCTAAATATAAATCAGTACACGCACTAAAGGGTGTTTGGACATGTTCCCGTTACTTCTTCGACAGTCACCAACATGAGAACATGTGAAAAGTAAAATACCAAATCCACAACTAAAGGATAATTCATGCTAACAAATACGCCTAAAAATATTCTCAACACACTAACAGGAAAACTTTGGCTCTTTAGTCTCTCTTTAGAAAATTATTAAATAAACATAAAGCCTAAAAAAGCCCAACTTTCTTAATTAACCATTTATGGTATTACTCTTATTTGTCAATATGATAAATCATTTTTTTTTCTAATTAAAACGGATAATAATGAATGGTGAATTAGGTAAAACTTGGTGCAGATACATTGAGCAAATCTAAAGATGAGATGAAATGAGAGATGTTCAATCTGAAGAAAATATACATCTCACAATTTCATCTTTAAATTTGCCAACCACATCATAAACCAAGTTCAACTTGATGCATGGTAACATTGTCCTAATAAGTATAGCTCAAAGAGTATCTCAACAAAAATCTAAATGGTACAACAATATTTGAAAGATAATTAGATTTCTTCATCTCATCTGACAAAGACAACTGATGCTTGAATTAATTAGCAGGAAATTTGAGTTCATGTGCACCATCCATCTGCCACATGATATGCAACATAGTAACATTGACTTGCACATTTTTCATTTCACAATTGACTTGCAAGAAATATAATGCGGAGAATATAGGATAACAGAGGCAGTGTAGAAAGTAATGCAAGTAGTTTACTTGATTTGACTGTCAACAAAGTCAGAATTTGTTTGGAAATCCCAAAATTGTCCCTGGAAGCAAAGCAGGCTCAGTGTTCATCTTTAGAACAGTAATTGTTACAAAAGCCGTTTTCAACAGGTGCCTCCAATACATCTGAAATGAACTTAATTAAAGAACAAAGCCCTCCCAAGAAGTTGTGATCAATGGCACCTTTTGCATCCGCCACATGTGCAAAGTCAACAAGTTTAACAAGAGCACCTGAACTACTACTTCCTTTCATCAGAGATTCCCTTTCATATACCATGAGGACAGAACAAGAATAGAAATGAAAAATAGTTTGAACCTCAAACCATTTCTTAAGTTCCAGTAGCTGTTCCAAAATTCCAGAAGGTCCACCAAAAACCTTAGACGCAAAAGAACAATCTGGGTGTATGTTATCATTTGAAGACACGTTGGAAGAAACAAACCTACTCAATACCAATTTGGCATCGTTGGCAGCTAGGTTTTGAAGAAACTTCCTGCCCGGCTGCCAGACCGATGCATCTTTGGAGGAGGTCACTAACTTCAATCCTGATATTCTAAAACCCAATGTCAGGCTAGAGGATTCTCTATCCTTTTTTAAACACTTTTCAATGTAGGACTCAGAAGCTTGCGGATCCCAAGTCCTAGAACCAATTTTGATATCCATTACAGACGGGCTCTGGTAACTGGAGACAACATCTTCCAAAACAAGATGGGGTTGTAAGCCAGAGCCATCAGATGCATTGATAGCCTTACTACCACGAAAAATGGGGAAGTATCTGCGAATGTTGTCGGGGACCCTGGGATCAGAAGACAGGGAGGTATAAAATGCAATTTCTTTGGAACCACGTTCATCATTTTGAAGAGGCTTGTAGAAGTTTCCAGAATCGTCTATTAGGGGGCCAAGGACACCATCTTTGGCTTGATGACCAGCAACTTGGTGCTCTGGGATCTTAAACATTTTCCTGTTGATAATGGTAACAAACCTCAGATACAATCACAAAACATTAACATGCGATTTCCAAGCAGCAATTGTTTCATAAACAAAGTTCTCATTATGACACAATCCTAGACAATGAGAGTGGGACCAGAAAACCCCACCATCTTAAAAAATCCCATAGGGACATGTGGTAGAGTTAGCAACAACAAAGTATTGCTCATTAGGTAGCATGATGATCATTTATATATATAAATAAATAGAAACCATAAACTTGGTAAATCTCAAATTAATCAATATAACAACCTATGAAATGGGCCGACACTTTCCCATCCCATCCCAAGCATGCTAATGCAAGCTTGTCCATCAAAATGACATAGAGAACAGAAGCATCAAAATACTGTTTATTGATGCAGTTCACTAGCAAGTGCAATCAGCATCAACGACAACTAGTATTCAATTATCCTTAATTCCTTAGTCCCAAGATCTATGAGAATAATCAGAATATCACGGCTGTAATATACGGTTGCCTTGGAAAAAACTAATGAAAATCAAGCTTAGCATAGGGTGCAAGGAAGACGAAGCAAACATGTACAACTTGGAGGAGAATATATTTGGGAACATGACAAAGTGCTTAAAGCAAATCCTTCTGTTGCTGGGGACTGATAAAAATATTATTCCCCAGATGCTAGAAGTTTGCTTTATCATTCTATTTTTGTTTTTGTTCTAGTTTCTCTAGATACTGAGAATAAGAGCACTCGTATTCAGGAACTACCCTTGAACTGTCTCAATATTTATACAGAGAATAATTTTCATGCAACATTTGTGATAGACATTTAGTTTCTGAAAATAGTCTTCACTGCCTTTAAGAAAGAAGCTTTATTAGAGAAACTAGTTTTCACAGAGGCATTAAAGCATGAAATGCTTGCCATTTTATTATTAGAAAGGGAATAAAAAGGGAGGAAACACAGAGAAACACAAAATGAGACATCTTAATATATGTAAATTTGAGAAACATAAAAGAAACAAAATATGATTAGAAAGGAATAATTGCAGCACACACACACACACACACACACACACAATGGGACCTCTTATATATTTTGAAGGGGGGAGATTAGAAAGGAAAAGCTACAGATAGAACGATTTAGATGCATAGCGAATGGGAAAAAAATTAAAAAGGGTGGAAAAAATATAAAATATACAGAGAAAGCAATGTAAAGAGGGGTTCAATATCATCAACCATGTTAACAAATAGACCTCCAATCAGATCATGTAGAGTTTAACCATTATCCATACTTTTTTCTTTTTAATATATTCTGGTGGTAAAACTGAGGCAAAGTGAATGTAAGTCACTCTCAAGAAATACCTGATAGAAGTGGGGATTTAAGTCAATAGGTTCGTAATTTACATACAAACAACATCCAATAAAAAAAAGCAAGCCACCATGTACTGGTGTTTGAATCTGATGCACACAAGCCAAGGAGATAACATTACATCAAATCATGAATCAGTGGAAAATTAATATTATTATTATCACAAGTCATGACTCTATTTGGAAATACCAAACTATGCAAGAAGCAAACATCAAAGTAAAGCAAATTATGCAGGCAGGCATGTCGGATGTTACTACTGAGGATGATATGATAAAAGAAAAATGAGGCATCACATAGATCCTTCAAAATGAATAACTTCAGAAACAATAAATTTCTAAAACTAACTTGCCTCAAATCTTAAGCAAAATCTTTCTAAAATGTCAGACTTGTTTTTTCACTTATTTATTTTGTGATAATCCAACTAATTCATTATATTCTTGTACCAAACTTGTCATAACACAGGAGCTTCACATTGTTTTGGTTACTATTTCTTACTTAAAAAAGATAGAAACATATATCTTTTGGTACACTTAAAAGAAAGGATTTTACTCTATCCATGCATTAGTTAGAACAGACTGCTACATACTAATCGTTCAATTTATCAATTAATAACAAAAATACCGAACAAAAATTTTCTGACAATTTTTTCAATAACCAAACTAATAA
This sequence comes from Arachis hypogaea, assembly GCF_003086295.3. Classification (NCBI taxonomy): domain Eukaryota; kingdom Viridiplantae; phylum Streptophyta; class Magnoliopsida; order Fabales; family Fabaceae; genus Arachis; species Arachis hypogaea. The sequence continues at coordinate 45,167,691 of NC_092043.1, forward strand.
ATAAATTAGTGGCATCAGAATGAATGAAGAGTGATCTTCAAGTTCTTTCCAAGCTACAGCATTTTCGCTGTAACACCTTTATCACATGGTATTCAGGAAATAAAGATTTCAGGTTTATACAGCATAATATGCAGCACAAGCTTCAATTGTGAAGCACAAAACCCTAATTTTGAAATGTTTCTTTTCTAGCCATCCTTTGAGCTTATACATAGGATTCGTTAATTAAAATCTTCCCAGAAGAAACCATAAAAACACATTAATCTTTCTCCTTTTCTGTTAGAAACCCACATTAGGGAAAGTATATAGACAAAACTCACCTTAAAATTAAGAGAGACAGATCCCCAGGTGACTATCTCTGTGAATTTTAGAAAAAATCTAAGCAGAAATCTGCAAATAAATAAATAAATAAACACACACACTGAAATCAGCTCACCAGAGAATAAAAAATAGAAAGTTTCAAAACCTGAGCTACTTAGCCCAATTACCTGAATCAGAAGGCTCTTTACCGCATTGCCTTAGAAAATTTGTTGACGGAGGTTGCAATGTTGAATACTTCTCTTCGTTGAAATCACAAAAGAGGATCATAGTTAATGATTGAATCGTATTGCTATCATTTATCAAGTAACAAGCATTTGAATCTAAGATCATAGTCCAATATGCAGCGAAGGAGCTACATGCATTTTGTTTTTCCTTTTCTTCTTTTTCGATTATTTTCTGATTTACGCGTAGAAATGCAAGAAAAAACAATGCTAGTAATGAGTGCCTGAATGTTAATGCAAAAAGAGAAAAAGAAAGATCGCAGAGGTAATGAAGATTAAGTAGAAAGTGATTACGGCAAAAATTGCAGAGGGAGAAAGTTCTCCGTCACAGAGAAACTAAGAATGAGAATGACAACGTGACTGTGAAAGGTGCGAGATGCGTCGGTATAAAGCCAAAAGCCGAAAACACGCCAAGGGCAAAATGGGGATTTCACGCATCCACCTTTTGTTGTTTGGTCTGAGTCAAACGTTGGCCTCTCAATTTTATAATTTTTTTTTTGTGACTAAATAGAAAAGAAAGAAAAAAGAGACAAAACCAAATTAATTGGCTAGGGTCATATCTAAATCTATTAGATGTTGAAGCTCACTCCATGGTTGGCTCCAATTCGAGTGAATGTCCGCGACAGAAGCAGCTGCTTTAGCCATACAATCTGCAACACTATTTGCAGTCCTCTGAATTAAAAGAATAGAGACTCTCCAATTCCAATTCATAACCTCCTGAATATGCTTTGCCAAATCCCATTCCGGAATATCCTTACTAAGCATTCTTTGGTTTACCAAGAAAAGAGCTTCTAAACAGTCTGTTTCACAAATAACCTCACGAAATCCACTCTCCCAAGCAAGAAGTAAACCTCTCCAAATTGCATACAATTCAGCAAAAAGAACACTGCACACTTCGACTTTTCCAGTGCAACCTTTCAACCAACATCCATCAGGATTGCGAATAATACAACCAAAACCAGCATAGCCAGAAGGAGCAAACCAACTAGCATCACAATTCAATTTAACAGAATGAACTGGAGGTGGAACCCAATGCAAACAAAGTGAAGGAGGAGACAGAGATTGATGCATAGCAAAAATAGTGTGAAACTCCCTTACTGAACTACGAATCAAACTCACCACTTTACTAGCACTCCATGAATCATCTATATTAAATAAGTCATGATTTCTGCTTCTCCAAATCCACCAGATAGTCGAAAAGAAAAGAAAAGCACCTCCACTCCTTGCACCTCTGTAGAGCCAATCATGTAAATTCGAGTTATCTGAATACAAGTCTAAAAGGGTCCAGACCTCCTTGGCACTAGGGCACTCCCGAAGACAATGAAGAGTGGATTCAGAACCATTCTGACACCGATGACAGGTGCTAGATAAAGCTAAACCACGACCCAAACGAAACTCTGCTGTAGGAATAGCATTATGGAGACTGAGCCAAATCAAGAACTTATACTTCTCAGGAATATGCAGACGCCATACCCACAACCAATTATCATGCTCATTCCAGTCAAACTTTCTTTTGGCTAGCCAACTGTACCCACTCCTAGCTGAGTAGAGTCTAGAAGATGCCACACCCCACGACCAACCCGAACTCTCTCCAGCATTCAAATCCGGATTATAAGCATTCAAACGCTGTTTGACATCTTCTGGAATGATAGAGAAAATATCATGGAGATTCCATTGACCATCTTTCCAAACGTCTCTAATAGTTAAATCAGAGTCAGATATATGTACAAAAGAGACATCTTGAGCAATTGGGCCCTCAATACTCCAATTGTCAAACCAAAAAGATTGATCAAGTGACCCAATGCACCAAGAGAAGGCATCCTTAAGAGCACCAAAAGCCTTTGAGATACTCTTCCAAACATGAGAAGCATTGCAAGGGACAGGGCCATCTAAAACTCTCTCATTCCTCAGATACTTCGCCCTCAATAGAGCAACCCAAGACTTGTCCTGACAATGAAAAAGTTGCCACACCAATTTACCAAGTAAAGATATATTAACACACGCAGGGTCTCTAACACCCAGGCCACCAAATTTTTTTGGAGTGATCACGGTCCTCCAATTAACAAGAGAAAGACCTCTACCATCAACTTGACCCTTCCAAAGGAACTGTCTCATCATAGAAGATAATTTATCGCAAACCCAATTTGGAAAAAAGGATACCTGCATATGATAGACAGGAATGGATGCTGCAACAGAATTGATCAGGCAAAGTCTCCCTGCTTTATTTAGAAGCCTTCCTTTCCAATTAGCTAATCTTCCCCTCACCTTTTCAATCACCGAATGAAAAGAAGCCCTACTGGTACGGGAATGATTAAGGTTAACTCCAAGATATCTTCCTAAGTCCATAGCAAAACGTATTGAAGAAACACTAGTAAAAATATCTCTTCTACGAGCAGTCACATTTTTAGAACAAAAAGCTTTAGACTTTTCAAGATTCACTTTCATGCCAGATGCCTTGCAAAAAATATTAAGAGAATGCATGACCATTTGGACCTGACTTTTTGTAGCCTGGCAGAAGAGTAAGAGATCATCTGCAAACATCAAATGAGAAAATTTTGGGCCACCCCTAGTGACAGAAACTGGTTTCCACACACCCTCGACCACCTTATGAGATATATAGCAGGCAAGTCTTTCCATACAAAGCACAAATAAGTAAGGAGACATTGGATCGCCCTGTCTAAGCCCCCTTCTAGGAGCAAAACTATCCAATCTATTCCCATTCCACATAATAGAAAGAGAGGATGCACGGACACAAGTCATAATCAAATTAACAGTGATGATAGGAAAACCAAAAGCAATGAGAGTACTCTCCAAAAACCTCCAATCCACCCTATCATAAGCTTTTTCAAGATCAATTTTAAAAGCAAGAGTACCTTTCTTGGATTTTGTGTGCTTCATGAAATTCAAAATTTCTTGGGCCACAATAATATTATCAGGAGCACCACAACCCGGAATAAAACCTTCTTGTAAAGGACTAACAATATCTGGAAGAAAAGGCCGAAATCGGTTAGTCAATACTTTGGTGATAATTTTATAAACATTACACAAGCTAATAGGCCTGAAATCTTTCATAAAGGTAGGATTATCAATTTTAGGAATAAGCACAATTAGAGTTTCCATGATGCTAGGATTTAAGAACTCTCCCAAAAAAGCGCTCCGGACAATATTCCAAATTTCAGTGCCTACTATCTCCCAATATTCTTTAAAAAAATAAGCTTGAAAGCCATCTGGACCAGGAGCCTTAAAAGGGCTCATACTGAATACTGCTGACTTGACTTCCGCAAAAGAGACATGGTCAATTAACCTAGCACAAGCCTCAGTGCTTAGAGTGGGCATCGGAACATCCCCTAAACAATCAACCTCAACCTCTTCCGTTGTACCAAAGAGATTCTTGTAAAAAGAGAGGGCTTCTTCCTGGAGAATATTTGGATCAGTAGACCAAGACCCATCTCTAACATATAATCCATGTACTCTATTATGGTTTTTACGCACCAAAGTCTGAAGATGAAAGAATTTAGTGTTTCTATCCCCATACTTGACCCACTGCTCTCAATTTTATAATTTAGAATATGAACACCACACTCTTAGAGAACCTCAACGGTCAACACTGTTGCGTAGTAAAAAGAAAAGTGTCAGTTGAATTGAGATGCAGGATATCGAGGGGAACACACATGTCTGGATGCCAAATTTCATTTTAATTTAAAGCCTTTCCGTCAAGATTAGCAACCAATTGAGGCTGATGGGTTGCTGGCAACACTCAACGACGACGAGCTGGTGGTCGGCGGCGGCAACGGGCTGGTGGCAAGGAGGTGAGAGCAACAGAGAGACCCGGAGATCCGGTGAGAGACCACGCGACGGTGAGAGCTTCCAAACCCGAAGCCGTGAGTGGTGGTGAGTGCTTCCAAAGAAACACTTTACTTCATAATAATTGGAGGAATACCCAACCGGTCCCGTTAAATTTTTTTTGAAGGAATACAAGGTTTTTAAAAAAAATATTATTTTAATTTTTGATATTTAATTTTACGAGAATAATTAATTTCTGTATCAATGATTTTTTTTAAAATATATTTATATAAAATATTAATTATTAATATATTTTTTTATTTAACTTTTAAAAATAAAAATAATTTAAAAATTATAAATATTTTTTAGTTTTACTTGTACATAATAAATTAATTAATATATTTAAAAAAGATAATAAAAAAATAAAAATAAAAATTAAATGACATTGATAATTATTTTTAAAAGACAACGAATTTTTAATAAAAAAAATTATTAATTTTAATTTTTAATAGATAAATCAATAGTTTAATATGTTAAGTAGGATTATTTCATTAATACCAATAAAAATTATTAACAAAAAAACTAATCAATCTCATAAAAATAAAAATTAAAAATCAAAAAAATTATTTTTTATTGAGAATTTAATTATCTTTTAAAATAATTATCAGAGCTGTTTTTTTCCAATAATTCATAATAAGTATTTTTTTTCCACTTAATACTCAATAGGGGTAAGATGGGCATCTCCTATGGCATCGCAGTGGGAGCGCACGTGAGGAAGGAACAGGGGTGTGCATAGAAGGGAATGGATTTTCTCAATTTTTTTTAATAATTGAAGGAGTAAAGTGTAATTTTTTATTATTAGTTTTATAAATGAGACTAAAAATAAATATAAATAAGAACAATGAAGGGTTAAAGATTACAATTTACCTTCTCAATTTTTTTTTAACATTTGAGAAGATTCATTCCCTACATGGAACAAGCCGTTGGAATGGATACTTGAGTAGATTCGGATTCATTTTTAATATTTTATTAGATCTATGTTAAGAATAATTCGACTCTATATCAATCTAAAATAAATTAAGTTATATTGAATCAATATTTATATAAAATATAATTAGTACGTATTTCTGTAAATTTATATACTAAATAAAACAATTTTTTAAAATTAAATTTGATAAATATTATATAAATTTATGTAAAAAATAAATTATTTTAAAAATAAAATGATATTTATAATATAAAATATTAATTAAAAATTAAAAAACATATATAAAATCTGTATTTTAGTTTTATAATATAACTTCTGGCCAAATTCACTCGACTCGAAGCACAGTTTAAATTCAATACGAAAATGATATTGGATTAAAAATGACAAACTCAAATCATTTTCAGTTTATCAAGTGATTAACTCCCTTATTTGTTTAAATAAGTGTTCATTATTCAAATCTTGATTTTTATATATAACAATTCTTTGACAAACAACAAATTCTTAAATTAAATTATGATACGAGACCAAATTATCTTTAACCGTTCAGACTGCAAAAAAAAAAAAAGGACAAATTCAAATTCGATAAAAATATACTTCCGTTAAAATGATAAGCAACTCAATATCACTCAAGTAACGTCCCAAATTTATAAAGATCTGACTATTTACATAAACACAAAATCGCATTACTGGTACTTTTTATATGTAAAGAAATATAATCTTCCAAAATGCTGCATTTATTACAGTAAATTGATATCGGAAAGTTTAGTCATTTACATGCTGATTAAAGAACAAAAAATCAAGAGTTGATTATAAAATTATGTACTAAAACAACTCATTTATAATGTAAATGTTCATTATTTATTGTACTGTACTTAACATTATATAGTGGTTAAATGTGGAAGGAAAATTCCTAATGAATTTAATGTAATCAGTCGTGAAATATAAATATCTATTTTCAAGTAATCATGTTTTGCAAATCAGGTGGCTTTCATATAATTATGAATCCATACCTAAATTAGAAAATAAGGTGGCCTTCATCAATATGATCTTGGAATTTATTTGAAGATTTGGCATAATAATCACTACATACTTGATATCTAGGATCTCCTTGTTATTTGTTAAATTTTAAAAAAAATAAAAATAAAAATGGATGATTTGATGCATTAATCTACTGCCATTTCTGGATAATCAATGATCAAAAAAGAAAGAATACAAAGTAATAAACTCCTAATGAAATTAATGGCTTTGATCTTTGTCACTGTCACTTTGTGGTACATCCTTGGATACAAAATCCAAGTATGTACAAGGAGGAAAAATAAAAAGAAGAGAGGGAAGGAATGCAATATAAAGTAATTCTATCTCTCTCGTACTCAACCATCTAATTTTGAAATTTCAATATAGCACAGAATAGGTTTACCTGAAATGTATCCTTTCCTACAGAATCATAGACTACTTCAACTCCGTTGCCTGATGTTATCTCGTTGACACGAGCAACATAATCCTCTTCTGTATAGATTATAACATGATGACAACTCCTCCCTAGCTTGGGCCGCTTTCACTTTATTGGATACGGTTCCAATAACAGTTGCACCGAGAGCATTAGCCCACTGGCATAACAAAGATCCAATTCCACCAGCTGCTGCATGAACGAGAATTGTGTTTATATTAGTCTGTGTTTATCACCATGCTGAAGCAAAATTAAAAATGTGTTGGTTTTAGGATGAAGCTTGATTTTAGTACTTAATAGATAACATAGTCAGCTATCATATTCCCTCTAGTTTTCAACACTGCATATGCCTCTATTACTTTATTTGAAAAACATTACACTAACTCCCTTATTCCTAAAATCATTTCTTTTAAGAATTAAAAAAAATATAAAATGACTACATTAACTTAGTTATTTATTCTATTTCTATTTTTCTAATATGAAAACAAAAAAGATTTCCTTCAGATGTAATGGCAACCCAATATAGAAACACACCTTGAAACAATGTCGAATCAGAAAAAGAGCTGTCATGCCCTTTGACATGACGGATGCCCCAATAGCTGGGTCAATTGAAGGAGGGATAGGGACTACTTTTTCTGCAGGTAGAATTCGCTCTTCAGTATATGAGCCTAATGGTCGACCTGCATAACCTACCAGATCTCCAACCTTTGCACTAGTGACTCCAGCACCGACAGCTATGACAACCCCAACAGCCTCCACACCTGACACATTAAATAGGAAAATGATACCTCCGAGTTCAACACAGCTTTCAGTTAAATGTTGGAAATTAGAAACTTATCATAAATGCATATATTGCTATTGAAATTCTTTAGCTCCAAAAACAAATTGGAGGAGAAAAAGTAGTTAATGATTTCAAATTGGATAGTCGGTAAATGTAATGTCGCACTAAAACAAAAGCACCCCAAAAGTAGTCATCCTGCTGGGTTCGACGGCTTCAATTTAGGTATTATTATTAAAAGTCAATTTATAAATAAAAGAATATTTGATAGGACAAAATACAGAACACGGAATGACCATCACCGTCCATGCAGGAGAGGAGGTTCATGTGTTTTTTCCCTTTTTCTTTTCACTATTTTAGTGATAAGCTCAATAGAAAAGTAAAAGAAAATAAGCACAGGGAACAATTGAGTAACATATATGTGACAAGCTAGTTATATGGCTGTATTTATAATACAATCATATTAGTAAATCCCCTAGAAGAATAACACTAACCATATCAGCTCAAAGAGTTTATTGTTAGAAAGATTCAGCCATCAAGGGTTTTTCCAAAATGTATAGACTTGGCATTCCCGAATTGCTTAGACCTAATAGAGTGTATAGTAGCGTTAGCATAGACTTGCTTGTACAGGATTGTATAGCATTAGTGTATGGTATCCAGAATCAACATCCAGCATTGGACAGGAAGTGTTCAAAATCCTTAGCCTTCTGACAAGGGAACAAACCACAGCATAGCAGACCAAGAATTTAAGGATTAAGTTTTGTTTTTCCTTTCTTTCTGTTGTCAATGGGTAACTCACGTTATAACCTTGAAAGGGAACGAAAGTGAGGAGACAAAAAAACAGAAAAAAAAAAAAAAGAGAACATAAAGATCCAACCTAGAACAGAAGGAACCTAAAGAAACCCACAAAACAAAACCTCCAACACTCACCATCATTACAACAATGTTTACCAATACCTCAAAAAACACAGCACTAGAAAATATCATAATAAAAAGTTAAAAACCTCCTAGAATCATGCCACCACCTACAAATAACAAGCCTCCAACAAAAACGCCCATTTAGCAAAACACTGCTCATATGTCACTCAGCACTCAAATGCAAATAACTCCAATATATAGCAAGAGACCTCGCTTGATTGAAATCATTATTATAGAATATTTTTCATTCCATAAAACATGCTCGTTAGAAAATTTGTCATTGAAGGTGTGTGCATTGCGCTACAACAGAAAAAATATCACCACATAGAATAATTTGGTAAAAGTAAATCAAATTAACTAACCCGGAGTGTAGGGGAAAGAAGGGGCTTCATAAACTCCTGTGCGAAAGTACACATCAATGAAGTTAACCCCAATTGCTTTGTGTTTCACACGAACCTCACCTTCTTTAGGCTCTCCAATTTCCACATCCTCCCACTTCAGAACCTGTAATCAATCGGTAACAACAAAAGTACTTAACAGAACCATGAAACAAACCTCAGAAGCACCATCCTAATCTTCAATAATTCAACAATTCATAATCAAGATTAAATATGACGACTTTCAATCTATTTGTGCATGACTTGCATTAAGGAATCATAGAAACAAAAAGCATCACTTTTTTGAGAGCGAGTTTGAGATAATGATATAAGCATCCTGTGGACAACTGTTTGCCCTTAAGTGGATGATTCATGGCGAAGGGATTGGTCAATGTGTTTGGCCATGGATAACCATGGAAACCACTCGACAAGAAAACAAACAAACACAATATATGCTTTGATATCATATATTAAGACCATCTTTGGGAACCTATAAAATAGTTAAAAAATTTCTTATAAGTGTATATAATATTTTGAAGCTTATGATTATAAGCAAAAGCAAATTATACTACTTAGAATCAGCTTCTTCATACATTTCAAACACAATAGTTATCATAAAATCACTTGTCATCCCAAACATAAATTGACTGTCACATAATCGATTATTATAAAAGCGTGATTATACAAATAAGAATTATCCAAATAAGTTTAATTTTTCAGTGTTACCAATCACACCCTAAAATTGAGTAAACCTAACTAAACTGCAAGACTTAGATTTAACCTACTTGATTGAGCTGATTCTAAACCAAAGGACGCATGTTCATAGTTGATAATTATAAATCATAATGTCATTATTTAAAAAGTAACTGAAGATAATAATAATTGTATCATGAGATTTTAAGTAATAAAATGAGTTAATGATTGTAAAGTAGATAAAATGAAAACAAGAATTAAGAGAGAGAGAGACCTGAGGGGCACCAATTTGATGAACTCTGATAGCTTTGACCATGTTAATTTGATGATGAGAACGAAGCTAGAGGTGTTGTGAGAGAGTTCATTAATGGAGTGTGTGTTATTTGTGGTTCAGAGTCTCTGTTGATGGCAAATTCAAAGTTGAAAGGGAGTGAGAGTGAAGCGTTGTTGGCAAATGACGAGGGTACATGCAACAACTTTCTTTCTATACTGCTGCAAAAGAAGTTCTTGCAGAAGCGGAAGGTAAAGGAAATATCTCAACTTCTCAAGTTCTGGAATTTAAATTAATTTATTTTGTTAGCACTAAAGTTTATTTATCGGATATTTCAGTCGGTTTGCTTCTAGTCAATGGGTTGACCGGGTTCAAACTTCAAACTCTCACATTTGTTGTGAACAATTGAAATGAATACTTAATCGACCCAAGTTAATTGGAGAAAAAAGTTTAAATTAATATCAGTTCTCTTTATTATTTATATATCTTAGTTGTGTCATAATAATTAAAATAAATGAATAAAATTACGCACCAAAGATTTATAAATACAAAAGTATATTTTAAAGATTGTTTTTTATAAACAAAATTATTACACTATTAATAAAGATTTGATATTTACGATTTTTTGTGTACATTTTTATCGATTGAAAATAATTTTTTGAGATATTACTTGGATTGATATTTATGAATCTAAATATATATTTTTGTTTATTCTAAATTCTTACATATGTATTTTTGTTTATTTAGCCTAATAACTAATAAGTATATAGTACCCTAAAAAATAAAACAAATTCAGTCTAGTTTTACTTAAAATTAATATTTTTTTATTTTGTACTTCCATATATATTTTTTCAAATAATATTAATATATTTTATTCAATTATAAAAAATGAATTACAAAATAATATAAATAATATTATAAATTTCTCTACTTTTTAGTAATTATACATCCAAATTCCAAACACAATTTTAACTACTTCCATCCAAGTGACAATCAATATCTCAAAATTATATTGAAAATAAAATATTCAAACATAAATTATATTAATACTAATTCAATTTTGATCAAAATTAATTTTACAAATGTACAGTAATACCAACATTTATAATTGCAAACATTAATTCAAACACATGTAATGTTCACTTTTTAAATATAAAAAAATACCAAATTAATTAAAAATAACATGCTGATTTCAAGACTCAAACCCCGGAGAGAGAACCGAAGAAGGGAGGGCGGGGGGAGAAATACACCAAAAGAAATCATGAATTAAAAGTGAGAACTGAGAAATATTTGGTGACTAATATTTTTTTTTCTTATATTTATATCTTGTATTTGAATTACACTAACTCTAAATTTTTCCTACTACAAATTTGGCCCCCGAACATTCCCATTAGAATTTAGTGAAGCAACAAAATATGACAAAAAAAAGACACATGAACCAGAAAGAGCATCACATAACTTGCATCTTCAGAGACAACAACGACAACAACAAAACTTTGCCCTACTAAATGGAGTTGACTACATAAATCAAATGACGCCATTAAACTCTATCATGTATTATGTCTACAAAGAGACCATCTTTAGAGAATGATAACAAAATTATTCTTTTAAGCATAAGAACCTGACGAATACCATACCAAGCATTATCTACATGTTACAATCTATAACCCATTTCCATTCAAAGAGAAATAAAAAAGACAGAACAAGAACCAGGTGCTTAGAACATTTATTACATACAAATTGATAGCATCATCAAGGTATCAACACAATAGACCCTGAGGTCTTCCTATTCTCAAGATCTTCATGTGCTTTTGCAGCCTCAGACAAAGGGTAAGTATGGTTAACTCGCACCTTCAACACACCAGAAGCAACATTAGTAAACACCTCTCCAGCAGACTCCAATAGCTCGTCACGAGTGACATTGTATTGCATTAGACTTGGCCTTGTCAAGAACAAGGATTTTGCAGCCAGGGTAGACAATGGAACGGGATCAGGAGTACCTGATGACTGCCCGAAATTTACCAAGTAGCCTCGAAGTTTTAAACAAGCCAAAGATCCCTAGCCAAAAATATAAATAAGTAAATAATAAAAAAAAAAAAGAGCTGAAAAAATAGCATACCACCTAAAAGAATTTTCTCTCATTACATTCGCAGTTTCTTGAAAAATAGAAAGAAACATTACTGACACAAATATACTAAACCATGGTTCCATGTTTAAATTAAAAATTGGAAAAAATGTAATTAACTCCCCTAAACTTTAGCTCATGTGCAACTTAGGTCATAAACTTACAAATACGCAATTCAACACTTCAGGAGTTGTCCATAGACTGAAAACAGGTCTTCCAAAATTATTCTCCCATTGAGGTGTTATGCTGTCTGTAAAAACCATAATTTTGGAAGAAAAGTTCGCACAAAAGTTTTGAAAGTTTACATTGTTAAGGGCATACGAGCAAAAGTTAAAGGCTGTTAATTGCATTTTCCCCTTAAAATATGTCTCATAACAAAAAGGTCCATCGTGCAGAAATCAGTAGAACATTATACCAATCATGTTGTTAAATTCCATCAATAGTATACTAACATGAGAGTAGTTCAATCTGTAAATCAAACCGTGGCATATATTCTTTTTCTCTCTGTGTTCAACCATTAAAGGGTTCTTATTAGAACAATTATTGAATATAGAAACTTTATCTGCTTTCATATTATTGTGTCTACGAATTCACAGAAACACAATGCTGATAGGATACAGAACAATGAGTTCATTTCTAATTTGAAAAGAGAGGCAGTCTTCTTTAATAAGATCCAGGAAGTCATTCATATTAAGAACATGCACTGTTAGAGTTCTGTATCTACAATCTTACCTGGTGCTTGTTGATGGTTTAGTTAAAAATGATCATCAAAGGATCAACTGAACCCTAAATCTAGTTGCATTCCTAGAAACTCAGCCTTCGTAACAGAAAAAATTTCGTGCAGAAATAGAAAAGGTGCAACTGTGATGCTGATGATATCATCATGCAAAATACAAGATTAACAGTTAAATCTTTCCACTCAAAAATTACCCAGCATTTTGATATTGAAATTTCACTTGGATATGATTGCATAGAATGAGAATTACCTGAAAAGTATCCTTTCCTACTGAATCGTAAACTACTTCGACTCCATTTCCAGATGTAATTTCATTGACTCGAGCAACAAAATCCTCTTCAGTATAGATTATAGTATGATGGCAGCCATCCTCCTTGGCTTGAGCTGCCTTCTCTTTACTAGATACAGTTCCAATAACTGTTGCACCAAGCGCATTTGCCCACTGGCACAATAGGGATCCAACTCCACCAGCTGCTGCTTGTACAAGGACAGTATGACCAGGTTCAACCTATGAAGTTACATGTATTGGTTTCTGTTTATCATCAACATGGGGAACAAATAACAGGATTTTAAGGCAAAGCATAGAACTCAAGAAATATTATAATCAACTACAGTAATAGCAAAATTCTTGCTTCTGTTATAAATTACAACAAATTTTCTTTTGTGCTTTACTTCAAGTATATACTAGAAGAGGAATATCTTTCTGCAGTAACACCTTCAATTTACAATGAGATTATCACCCAGAAGAGGAATATCCTAATTTGATAACTATCACTAAAGACTTGTAGCATTCTCTCTTTTTCAGGCACATCTTGCCAGGTATCAATCCTCAGTATCGTTGAGTAAAAATCCCTCTTGTATGCTTTTAGATTGGCAAACATGATACTCCAATACGGAAACTACTACCAAATAGAGGCCAACATCTAATAATCTTATTTGATAAAACTTGCTTGTCTCAAAATCTACTATTAAATCATTTCAACTAGACAAAGTAATTAAGCATTTCAATACTTTTTCTTTTCTAAAAAAAAGGAAAATTCTAGACAGTCGGAAAATTTCTGATGAACTCTTGGATCAATGAGTGATATTAAACCCTTGGATCAATGCGGTTCTACCATTTCATCCCGTTCAATCTGACAAAATTTCTGATGGAGTAATAATGTTCATCTTTTCTTTTTCTGACTTATTGCATCCATAGGTTGACAATATAAACAAATCATAAAGGAAACCAAACTTCCCTTAAAACACAAATACAAATGTCGGAAGATCAATTATCTGAAATATGCATATAATGCCTTTAAAGTCACAAAACAAATTTCATGAATTCTTTTATATTTTGAAGATGTAGAAACACTATCTGGTGAAACTGTGGAGCTTGACTATGTTTAGAAAATACTAAGAATCTCTTCAATATTTATCTCAGATAATGAAATATTTCTAACATGGAATCAACTAGCTTCTCCCTAAGAAAACAATCTTAGGGAGTGCCTTACTAGTTTTGTGATGTTCCCTAATTTGTGATTTTAAAAATTAGGAGTATAAAATGCCAATCATATCAGTGTTCCAAGAAAAATAACAAAATCAAATGAAAACAAAAAAAGAGCGATAAATACAAATTATAAAAGCCTACCTTGAAACAACGGCGAACCAAGAACTGAGCTGTCATGCCCTTCAGCATGATAGATGCCCCAACAACTGGGTCAATTGAGGAGGGTACAGGAACTACTTTGTCAGCAGGAAGAATCTGCTCTTCAGCATATGAGCCCATTGGTTGACCTGCATACGCAACAAGATCTCCAACCTTCCTACCAGTGAGTCCAGAACCAACGGCTGTGACAATCCCAACAGCTTCCATACCTGAACACATTAAAAGTAAAACTAATCAGCATATGATACTTTCTGCATCAAGTATTTGACATATTAGGAATTTTATATTTGTAATTTGCTTATCCTGCTGATTTTCCTTTCCTTCCTTTCAAGTTTCATACTGCTTTTCTATATTAAACTCTCAATGGAAGACGTTCAAATCAGAGAATGGCAATTCATTAAGAAAGGGATCACCAATAGTCAACGGAGAATAAGAATACTACATAACTTAGAAAAAGAGAAGACCGAAGGATGTTGAAACCTAAGGTGTCAGTTATAGTCTTATGTATGTAGCGACAAATTATTTTTAGTACATGATGCAGAATTATATTCTTTAGAAAAAGGAAAAACACAAGGAGTAAAATAAACAAGAAAACAAATAAAACAAGAAAACTTTTATGGCGAATAGATAGATGTTATTTATTATATGCAACAAGGAGTCATTATTATTTTTGGATAGAAGAGGGGCATTATTTCTATTTGTTCGATTCTACAAAACAGCCAACTGTGCAAGCAAAACCGGTGAAAGTTTGGGAGCAAGGAGAATTCAAATAAAATAATAATTTCCATATGATCTGGATTTGTACATTTTGTGCTAATGGCCTCCTCATGGTTCAAACCTCTCTATTACCATCAAAATTAAATGTCATACATAAACTCCAAATTCCCAAAATGAAGACATACTGTTAACTAGCACACAAACATATATATATACCATAGAGAGAATATTCTCTATTACCATCAAAATTAAATGTCATACATATATATTCTCTCTCTATTGCTTTAATGGTTTATGGTTGTATAGTTAAAAATTATATAATCTTAAAAGCTGTTCACAGTATAATCATATGGCCTTTGATCACTGCAAACTCTTGCTGCCTCCACTGCCAGAAATTTTTGCCATCAAGCATGATTGATGCCAGATAATTGGAGTGAATCAAGCCTGAAGGATTTGAGAGATTCAACGGCAAGTTTGCAGCAGATTGAGGATACAATTGTCAAGTGATTTGAACAGCAGATGCATCAGGATATACCCAAGGGAAATTTGAAGCTCTAGATTCCTCGTCAGAAGTTAGGTTTCAGAAAGAACATGTAGGAAAGTGAAGGAAAAGGTTGAGGGAATTTGAGATTGAAAGAAACTGACATTTCTCTACTTGTGTAATGAATCTGATCTTTTGCATTCTGAAAAGGATCATACACTAGGCCCTAACCACAGAAACAGGATCAATACAACCGCAATTGAAAACCAGTGGTCAGTTATCCACAGATTCTACGGATAATAGATGGTGAAGCAGGTCTTCATAACTGACTCAAATACTCTTTAAAAGATACCAGTGCAATACAATACATCCTTAATTTTGAAGAATCCATGTATCATAGCCATCAACAAAATCTAGAATATTACTTCGTTGACATCCAATCATTTCCTTGTGTTCTTTGCGGTAATAAGTAGGAGGAAATCTAATGTTCCAGTACGTAAAATAGAAAGAATACAGTGTACAATTTTTGTTATAACTTATAACCAATAAAACATTCTAGTTAAACATTAATTCTACCTGACCCCAGTAAAGGAACCAATTGCAAGTGAATCATTGGAAACCTCATCCCCTTCTATGTTGAAACTACCAGGTACTAACCACTAAGAACTAAAACAAGCTAAATAATCCACAGTTTGGATTGCTGCATGGAGTAATTGAACACTATAACAAACAAGCTAAATAATCCACAATTTTTCTCTACCTCTTCTTTTCATTTTCTTTTTTTTTTATTTTTTTGGCATTGGCATAAATGTTTCATGAGAGATCAATTGATAAGAGGTAAATAAACTCCAAAAACCTGGGGTGAAAGGCAATGAGGGGGCTTTGTAAACTCCTTTCCGAAAGTAGACATCGATAAAATTAAGTCCAATGGCTTTGTTCGTCACGCGCACCTCGCCTTCTTTTGGCTCTCCGATTTCCACATCCTCCCACTTCAGAACCTGTCATCAAATTTGCAACCACAGAAATAGGTCACAGGATAATGAAGCAAACCACAGACCACAGAAGCAGCACATATCTAATCTCAAATAATTTTAACAATAAATCAAATATATCGAAAAATAAAAATTTGTTTAAAAAAAATGCAAGAGTGAATAGTAACACTACTGAATCATAGAGACAGTAACATTACGTAACTAAAGTGGCGAATATACAACACAAACTTGAAATCAGAACAGTAGTAAAAGGAAAAGCATACTAAAATTACGAAAACGGAAAATTCAGGTTCCAATTGAAAAGAAAAACAAAAAAAGAAAAAGTAAAATGAGGTCGCTTTGATAGTTCATAATCATAACCTGAGGGCCACCGAGTTCATGAACTCTGATAGCTTTGACCATGTTTGATGAGAATGAAGCTTTAGCAATGAGAGGTTTTTGAGTTGGTGGAAGTGGAAGGGTGAAGAAGGGGAATGAAAGAGTTGAATTTGAAGAGGGTGAGAAACAAAAAAGGGGGCTCTGGAGTGTGACTTGTAGTAGCCTTGAAAATGACATGTTTCCTTTCTCTCCCAATAATTGCCAAATTGCCCAACCAGGGGGCTTTTGTTTCTCAAAAAGGAATAAGTTCTGAAAATTTGAAATATTAATTGAAAAATATAAAAATGAAATTTGGATTCAGTGAATTTTTTGGAGCGGGAAAAAGTATTTTTCTATCGAAAAGTGCATAAAAATGCGTATCGATAAATTAGTCGGCTTAAGTCTGTCCGGTACTGCATGAGAGTAATAAAAACCTTAGAAAAACTTAGAAAAATACCTAAAGCCGAAAACTAGGTACTAATTTTAAAGGTTTTTACCCAAAATGGACCAAACGGGCTAAAGACGCTAACGGGTTAGACCGGACCCAAACCCAACATATATAAACGGTTAAACACTCATTTCCATCCTAATTTGAAGAAAGGGGCGCTGAAGTGAAGAGAGGAAGAGAGATTGAGATTTCAGTATTCATCATTATTTTGTTTCGATCATAACTTGAGCTACGATGCTCTGATTCACGTGTCATTTGCGGCCACGCCAAGCTCTTGTCGAACCCGTCATTTCTAACGAACTTTGCTGGTAAGAATTCGCATCTCATGTTCTAGTTTTCTGCCCTAAGTAACTTTGCATTTTTAGGTTTGGTTTTGAATAGATTTTTGTGATTTTGGTTGTTTATGGGTGATTTAGTATTGGAATATTGTTGGGTTTTGTCCCTAATACTGTCGGACAAGTTAAGTCTCTTTATATCCTTGTTGTTTGATGTTTTGGTTAGTCCTATTGTTGATTTTGTATATTATTTAATGTTAGATTGAAGTTTGATGTTTGTTGGAGTGAGTTTGGTGGTCTTGAGATTGGTGGCTTTTGATTGGTGTTTTGAGTTGCGTGGGAATTGGCCAATGTATACTTTCGGTTTTCTTTATGTAATATGTAATGTTCCGTGAAATTTAGGCTAGTGATCCTAAGATAAAATTTAATGTTTGGGTGTATGTTTAATTGTATGTGAATTTGATGTTTGAAGATAAGTTGTATGGTGGTGATGATGATATGAAATGTTGGGATGTCGGATATATGATATGTGATGAAGGTTGAATGAGTTGAAAGTGTTGTAAGTTGATTATTGATGTTGATTGTTGATTTTTAATGACGCTTGAGGTTGATGATGAATGTTCAGATTTATTATTGTTGATGGGAGTTTGTTGATATTGTTGATGATTGATGATGATTAATGATGTTGTTGATGAATAAGAAGAACTATGAGTATTTATGATAATTTTGGATGTTGATGAGTAATAATTTTGATGGTGTGAAATGGTGCAAATGTGATATTATGGATGTTTCGGTTGAGAATTGTGAAGGCGGAGATTTATAAGGGAAAAATGTTGAAAGAGTTAATGGTCTAGTAAAAGTAGTGAATAATGATATGAGAAATATTTGGTATGAGTTTAGAGTTGTTTTGATATGGTTGAAATGTAATTGAATTAGTTTTGGATGAGGAATGTGGTAAATTTTGAGAAGTTGATAATTTGGTAAAAGCATATTTTGAGCCAATTTTAGCGGATCATAATTTGGCTCTCGGAACTTGGTTTTGAGCGAACTTTATTTGAAATTAAAGAGGGTTGAGAGAGCTTTAAAACAGTATAAAGATAAGTGAAATCGAAATTTTGTAGAGAAAGTTATGGACGTTGGAAGTTAGGGTCAAAAATATTATTTCTGTGATGCTGCAGAAAATTGAAAAACCTGCCTTGTGTGCCCGCGCACACTGTTACGCGTACGCATAGAACAGAGTAGATGTATCAAGTTGTGTGTATGCACAACATCATGCGTACGCATAGGTCAGAAAATCTTTCTGTTGTGTGCGTAAGCACACAACTTGTGCGCACGCACAAATCATATTTTTCAATAAAAACTTTGTTTTTATTCGTTTTACCTTCTCGGCAAGCTTGTAAACTTCTGTGACATTTGCTTAAAACCTTTTTGCTAGTATTTAGACTTTGAATCAAGGGAGAATACAATAAGTGAATTAAAAAGGGTATTATGGTTATGCGTTTAGAGCCGATGACATAGGTTTTGAAAGGTTTGTAGATGAAATTGGTGAATGTTGAGGTTTGAAGTATTTCGTTGAAGGGATTTTGAGAAATAAGAATGCTTATGATGAATTTGAGAAATTAGATACTGGTGATGGTTACGATGAGTTGAGAACTTGGGAAAGGATTAAGAACAAAATTGAAAGTGTGCCAAACACTATATCCTTTGAACGATAGTGTGCAGGGCACTATATCCCTGGAATGCTGAGGCTTGGGAATTGAGAATTGGATGATAGTGAGCCGGCCATTATATCCCAAGGACTTGGTTGAATAATGAGGTTTGATCCCCCTTGTCGTGGTTATTGTGCGTATGCAGGGATGGTGGTTTTATCCCGTGTAATACACTAATTACCCTAAACTTTACCTCATGCCGTAAAGCAAAGATTAACTAAAAGTCACGACAATTCTAAGTCTTATACAATAATATATATATATATATAAGAGAGAGAGAGAGAGAGAGAGAGAGAGAGAGAGAGAGAGAAAAATAAAGAAATAGTAATTCTAGAATCCCGATGAAGAAATAAGTTAAAAAACAGAGTTACAAAGTGCGAGACGTTCACACGAAGCTAACGACGGGAATACGACAGGCTCGTCCCGAGGTGCATTCACAAGCACGGACGAAGATACACCAATGGGCCTCGAGCTATAACCGGCTACTGTGCCTAGAGTTTAGGTATTCCGGTTTGAACCTTCCGAGCTAGATATCACATCAACCAACTTTGCCAACAGCTCAGGTGTCTTAACCTCGAAAAACTGCCAACGACAATGGAACAGGATCTGCAAATCCTCGTCACTCCCTATAATGAAAGAATCGTACTTCACGTCATCTCTAAGCACTGAGATCGGAATGCGATAGAATAACTTCTAAACACGTTTCACGCCTTGCAGCCCAAGTTTCTGTATTATAGAATTCAAGAAGTCATCGAATCTCATCGTAGGTCTCATAAAAATACTTAGAGGATCTTTATCAGTGAACTTCACACCAGAGCGTATTTTTCTCTTAATTGACCCTCTATAATATACCAACACTACAAAACTCTTCTCACTAGCCATTTTGTCTCACTCAAATGAACTCAATTCACGTTCACACCATATTTATACACGTCTAGGGCTTCCTAATTCGAATCAGCTAGATTCGAACTGCCTATTGGAATTGCTCACCATATAATTCGAATCAGTGTGATTCAAACTGCTCAAGCATAATTCGAATCAGAATGATTCGAACTTCCTCAAGCGTAATTTGAATCAGTATGATTCGAACTACCTAGCATGCATACTCCCTCATAATTCGAACTGCATTGATTCGAATTACCACTATTTTTAGTTCAAGTTAGATTTATTCGAATTACATAGATACATGCTTTTGGTTGATTCATGTCTCATTTTTTTGTTTAGTTAAATCATATAATATCTCATCCAAACTGACTTGATACCGCCATTTGCCCAGAAATTTATATACGAGTATATGAGAATAAAAAATTTACTATTATGTGTAATGATGAAGAATTTAATTCATATCTTTATTATTCTTTTAATATTTAAGTGAGAAAAATTTTGAATATATTATTATTTTAAAAATCTTAGAAAGATAAAAGAATTTAACTTTTTATTTAAAAATAAAAAATTAAAGAGATGAGTTATTAAGTATATAATATTTTTTTTTCTTTAATCAAATTTTTATCACAGTATTTTTTTTAACAAGATTTGTGATGAACATATTCCTAAGAACATTCAATAGAGTGTTATATAAAATATTGGTGAGTATACTACTCATTAATAGAGCATTAGTAAGAGATAATATTTAATTTGATCTTTAAAATTTGATATCAAATTTAATTTGTTCATAAATTAACCTTTAAGTTAATTTTCGTTAACAATATGTTGATTTGGTACATTAACTTGCTAAGATTTAAATTTTTCTTTAGGTTTCATGTGATCGAGATTTATTATAACTTTCAGAAGTTTAATTACTATTCTTAGAGCTCCAAATTTTTTAATTGAACTTGTTATTATAATTTTTTTGAAAATGTTAGAGAGCTGGTCAAATTTATAGAAAGTCTAATAGATCCTAGTTATATGAAACCTAGACGAGGTCACGAGGACCCAAATTTTGGTAAGTTAAAGTACAAAATCGATACGTCGGACATAATTTAATTTAGGAGTTAACACGAATTATTATTATAAATTTTGAGATCTAAATTGAGTCAATTATAATTTTAAGAATTAATTTAAATTTAACTTTTTAAAAACCAAATTAAATATTAAACCGCATTAGCCATAATATATGTTTCAACTAAATAGTAAATACGGTAAGTCAGTAATATTTTACCATTATTTGACCTAAATATTCCTCTATAAATAGATCCCCATGGTAAATGCTTCATTGCACAACATACACATAAGAACAAATTATTAGCTACAAGCTTTGCTTATGATGGATTAGTTCTCGAGTAATATAATAAGTACCATTATATATAGACAGAAATTGTGTTACAAATGACTAGGGATTGTTTAGATGAGATTCTAAGAAAGGATTTTTTTTAATTATTTTTTTAAAGATTTTATAAAAAAATAAAAGTAATTTTATATTTGAATATCTCATTTTAAAAGATTTTTTTATTTATTAATTATGTTTTGGTATAATAATATAAAAATATTTTTTTATTTATTTATTACATAAAAAATATCTTTTTTTAATTAAAAAAATCTTTTAAAAAAAGATGTAAATTACAACTTCTCAAAAACGATGTTTTTTTTTATTTTTTTAGTGCTTTTACTTTTACTACTAGAAATTTGTCAAACACAATAAAAAATAAAAAAGATCTTTTTTCCATGAAAAAATATTTTTTTTATCAAGATAATGACACCCAAACAAACACTAAGTATTATATTATGAAAATATCATTAATACAACTCTTTTATTCTCATATATAAATTTTTATTTCTATTTCTATCATTTATTGATTATATTTTTATAGTATTTATAAGTTAGGTTTATTCATTAATTCATTGTATTAACACAGTATTTTAAAATAATGTATATATTTTTTTTAATATTCGTGATTTTTAAAAAATACTTTTAACATTTAATTTGATTTAATTTTATTTTTAATATTTTTTATTTTTGTCAAAATTGTCCCTAGATTTAACTTCATCTAAAACGTTAAAGAATAAAATTAAAAATATATAAAAATAAATTTAAGATAAATAAAAAACGTTATGGACAAAATTAAATGAATAAAAAATATTAAAAAGAAAACTAGATCAAATTAAGCGTTAGGAATTTAAAAAAAATAGCCAACGTTAATAAAAAAATGTTTTACTCAAGGTTCTGAAAATTAGACCAGATTGACTAGTTTGATTGGATTAATCGAAAATTGATCTTTTAGCCGATCCAGTTGACGTCCAAAATTGTCTTATAAAAAATTGGTCAAAGAATCGATTGAACTGGTGATTAATCGGTGACCCAAACTTAACTAGCCTAATTTTTTGAAGAATTGGTTCTCTGATTTACATCAAAATGGCGTCATTTTAATCCCCTAAAAAAAGAATAGGCAGAAGTCCCATTCTCCCTTCTCTCTCACAAAAATGAACAATCCAATTATAATTTCTGTAAGATTGTAATCTTATCAAAGCACAGAGCATAACCACGCCCCACTGTCAGCCCCACCACTATTGGCGATGGCGGTGACAATCAGCGGTGGCCATCCTCGCTATTCGAGAATCTGCTCTTCTCCTCGTGTCATCAAAAGGTTGATTCGGAATTGCTGTTGTTGTCTAGCTCACTCTATCCTCATTGTCGTCGAACTCGTCGTCGAGCATCCATTTTCGAGCCATCTCTGTGTGTGTCAAGCTCACTGGAAAAATACAAAGTGCAAAGTCCGAACATCCCTCTCTCCCGCAATGGACTCCTCTCCAGTCGTGGACTCTTTGCCGTCTCTCTCTGCCGCCGTGAGCTTTTCAATATTCAGTAATTTAGTTTAATTTTTTTATTCTGTTAATTATAATGATTCTGAATTGTTGTATTTCTAATTTTGATGGTACTTCTAAAAATGGTGGCTTTAGATTACTTGTTTATGATGGAGTCGTTGGAATACTTAATAATGATTACAATTTATGATGAGTAGTGTCTTTGTTTAGTATTAAACTTGTTTGTTTAATGTTTTTTATTTGGTGCTAGAACATTTTGTGTTTGTCATTTATGTACATTTTGATTTTCTTTAATTATAAATTTTGATGTTTGAAGTTTTTTATAAACTTTTGATGATAAATTATAGAAAATTTATTGTGTAAAATTGTGAAATTTTAAATTTTATTAGTTTAAAAATTATTAAATTTAAATATTTAAAATTATATATTGAATTCTTTATAATTTTATTGTATATTTAATTAAATTGATTCAATCACAGGACAATCCCTATTAGACCATTAAACCATTCAATCAATCACTTTACTAATTCGCTTCTCATAACCTTAATTTTATTCCATTACAAGTGTAATAATCCGTGTTCTGCACGTGATAAGATTGAAGTTATAATTTTAAATCATTTTGTTAAGATTAATTTGAATTATAATAATTTGATTAATAAAAAAAAGTAACATGTTATGTATTGTTTGTTTTTTCTTAATCTAGTGTTAAGTGTATTAACTCTAATAGTTATTTAATTGATTTTAGTAATCTACTTTTTTCAATAAATCAAACATATATACTCAATGTGACCATAAATAACCTATTAATACTTAAACCCACCAACAAATTTTTATATGTTATTTTACCATCGAGTAAGGGCATATCAAAATCAGCTCAAAATGAACAACACATTATTAGATAATTCTAATGCATAAAATTCTCCAATAAATAATAAATAATTTAAACCCACTAAAAATTAACTCAGCACTTTCCTTTGATGCTTGCAAAACATATACCTGAAACAATATTATATCAATGTTAGTACATAATTTTCCGATCATCGACCTTGTTTACTATACGTGACTCCTTCTTAAAAGTTATTCTACACATGTGTGTAGTTGGAAGATAAATTCTGCTTGATTCCTCAATCAAAAAATTTGAGAAGTTATAGATCTTCCCCTCGATCAATTCATTCTCAAACATCTTTGTCAAATAATTTTTGACTGAATAATAAATTTTATCACACTGTAAAATAAATTAAATATAAAAGCTATTAGCACTTATAAAATTATTAAATCGCACTGTCTTTGATTCGTACAAGAATTTACTTATTAAATAAACTTAAAATACAAACAAAAAATATTTTTAAACTGGACCTAGCATCACTTGAAAGAATCATGAAAAATAATCAACTAACCTTATCATCTATGAGAACCATTTCTATGTAAACCGTCTTACTCTTGTCAAATTTAGATGGAACTTTCCATAACATTATAATTCTTACCATTATTTTTCAAACTTTTTCATCACATAATCTACCATAGGTAATACTATTGATAGAATCGCAGCTAGTAGCCATTAGATATGAAGAATAAAAAATAGAAGAAAAACTATGCCTAAATTATGAATTTTCTAAATGAATTATAATGGTAACAATTCACTACTATATATATATATATATATATATATATATATATATATATATATATATATATATATATATATGATTATTTGTATTCTACAATCGTGCAATAATTTTTTATTTTTTATATCCATGTATATTCTCTAATCCACATTCATACGCATGATTAACAATTTTTTTTAATAGTGATGTTTTAATTTTTTTTTCTTTAACGTATTTTCGTATGTTAGCAAGAAAAGCAAAATTATGTATTGTGATTCTTTTTCTTTTACCACGCTTTAATCTTAATTAATCAATCTTGTGTCTTCACAATATAATTAAATTTTTAATCACTCTAATCTATTGATGAGTTACACTTCTCTTAATAATTGCATTACTAATCTGAAATACAAAAAAAAGTGATACATATATCCAAGAAAGAAAATAAACTTAAAAGTCAAAAAAAAAAGAAATTTTATATTAAAAAATTTAAATAACATATCTAAGAAGAATAGTCGTAATATATAAATTGATGTAACAATTTAAATTTCTCTAAAACTAATTTAATCAAATACCAAAATTAGAACTAAATTACTTAAATAATATTTAATCTATTGTAGTCCTTATACATGTATAGATTAGAATCATTCTCGTAACGACAACCAACTAAAGCAACATCATAAGTTTGAACATTTAGAATTCATGCAAATTCAGACAATTTCCTTGTTAAATAAGTTTCATCATTCGCTATCCATGCAATGCGGCAAGGTATAGAATTATCACATCGAGAAACTAAACCGACCTTTATTCCCTTCAGTGGCATTACATTGATGCAAAAGAAGGCTGGTAATTTCTAAAAAAAAAATCACAATATGTTATAAAATTATTTTAATTATGAAAAGTTTAAAATAAGAAAATTTGAATATATTACCAATAGTTGAAATTGCATCTTCGAGTTTGGCACGAATTTACCAAAACTGAACTTAAATTGAGGGAATTCAATCTTATTATGACGATTTCTGGGCAGACGTAGAAAGCATGGAGGGGATGGAACTTGAACTTGGCTACAAAGCTCTGTGGAAACAATTTCTCAATAAAAAATTGAGCTCCTCCCAAAAAAATTAATTTTATCCGTATTCTATTAGGTTGGTCATAATATGTGAATAGATCCAACCATCCTTCAATAAAATAGAGTTTACTGGCCCTTCCGTTGGACGCTTACATCCATGTAATTAGAACTCGAATCACTAAATACAACTTGAGATAATATTTGATGGATGTGGTGCATTGTAAATGATTGTGGCAAAAAAACAATTGCACTGGAACATTAGATGAAAAGAATAAGTTGGAGTAAGAACAATCATTAAATTATCAAGCGAATAATATAATAGAATGAATATATAAAAAATACTATAAAAAATGTAAATTGTACCTTAAAAGGATCAACTTAGATGAAAAATGAAGAATACATTCTTATTCTATGAAGTAGTTAAGGAAGAATAATCAATTTAAAAAATTTGTGGACTCTTAGATCTAGACTCACGAACCACAAAAAACACTATATATAGCCTTTATTAGAACAAAAATAATTATATAAATTAGTTATTATTGGGTTAATTTTTTATTATTTACGTTATACATCATATATTTGCCATGATTAAATAAGTCATTATCATATCATATACATTTTTCTCATGATTATAATCATAGATTTTTGTTTTAATTTTTTAAGGTAAATATCAATATCAACTTGTCAAAAATTATGATTAATTTAAAATTAT
The DNA here is from genome assembly GCF_003086295.3 of Arachis hypogaea. Taxonomy (NCBI): domain Eukaryota; kingdom Viridiplantae; phylum Streptophyta; class Magnoliopsida; order Fabales; family Fabaceae; genus Arachis; species Arachis hypogaea. The sequence continues at coordinate 45,194,114 of NC_092043.1, forward strand.
ATTATAATGATTAAAAATTAAAATTATTGACAATTAATATAATTGTGTATTAAATGCTGATTTGATGTATAATTATAAAAAAATATTGACAATTAACATAATTATATATTAAATGCTAATTTGATGTATAATGATTGATAATTAATATAATTATGTAGAAAATAAAGTATAACAACTAAAATTAATTTTGTTAACTAATTGAAGTTAGGTAGATAATATTTGACAATTATTTTAGTATTTAATTATTGATATCTATTATTATCATTATTATTATTATCAATATAAATGGGTCACCATTAACCTAACAATTTACCACTAGTAAAATTATTGGGTAATGAATAAAAATTAGAATTGTATCAATAGTAAAAGCAAATGGAATGATGACTTTAATTAGTTGCCTTTTTACAACGACGCCTCATAAGAAGAAAAAGAATTGTTGTAAAAGCTATCCAATAAAAGAGTAATTGGTAAACAAATGATACTTTTTTTCTAGCATACACGGTCTTTTATAGTGGTAAAATAAAAATGAAAGGAATAAAATTTTGTATTTTTATATTAGGAATAGAATTTGATATTTATCCTAATAATAATAATAATAATAATAATAATAATAATAATAATTATTATTATTATTATTATTATTATTATTATTATTATTATTATTATTATTATTATTATTACTATTATTATAAATGGTTACCATTAAGGTAACAACTTGCTACTAATAAAATTATTGGATAATGAATAAGAATTAGAATGGTATCAATATAATTAACATGATTAAAAATATTTTCGATTGATAATTAGTTTAATAATGTATTAAATATTGATTTTATATAATTATAATAAAGATATTTTTTAAAATTAGTATAATTATGCATTATTCATTAAAATAATTAAAAATATTTTCAATTGATAATTTATAAGTAGTTTAATAATGTATTAAATATTAATTTTATATAATTATAATAAAGATATTTTTTTAAATTAGTATAATTATGTATTCTTTATTAAATGTATTTATTTTGGAAGGAAAATGGATTCATGAAGAATTGACACTCACTTTTATTAGTTGGAAAAAATTCAACTGAAAAAAAAAATCAGTTTTAGTAGAGTACTGCTAGGAAGCCAATGGTTTAAGTGTACAATGTGTAAAATGGGTTATTGATCTTTCGGATCTAGAGTTCTAATACCATGTTATGATACCATTTATTCCAAAAGCTTCCGCTGATGGAAAAAAGTAATACTAATGATTATATCTCTAATATTTCCTAAATTTCTATTGTACACAGTGTACAAATATTTCATTAGTTCTCTATACTTTATCATTTTAGTATATTAAGAAAAAGTAGATTTTATAATTTCTCCTTCCACGCCCGTTTCCCTCACTAGTGTGAAGACCCGTGCAATTGCACGGTCTTATACATGATATGAAAAATAAATAATTTGATATTTCAATTAGAATAAGTAAATATAATTAGTTAAAATAGAATGCGCATATTATTTTATACATTTATAAATAACCAAAAAAATATATATAACAAAATGCATACATATTAAAAAAAATAATGATTGAAAGGTATATTAAACAAAATAAAAAAATAAAAAATTAAAATATAGAAGAAGAAAAAGAGAAAAAAAGATAAAAAAAATTAAAAGAAAAGGATGAAAAATAGTAAAATGTATATTTAGTAATATACATTCCATGAATTTTTTTCATAAATTCAAAAATCATTTAATTTTTTTAATTTGATCGATTTTAAAAGGTGTGAAAAGATTATATGTAAATATGTAATCCATTAATTTGCTATTTTTTATAATTATCTTTTTTATTGTAAATAAATTATACTATAACATTCTAAAATGTTTTTCAATTATCTTTTAGCAATTTACCACAAAAATATAAATGAAAAATGAAACGGATAGAGAATCAAAATTAAAACGGTAATAATAATTGGTGGAGAGTGGCTTCTCTCTTTTCAATAATGTGGATGTAAGAGTGGGTTTAGGATTTCAGGATTAGTGGGTTATTGATTTGAAGGGATTTGTTTTGTTAATTATTTATTAGTTCATTAATTATTATTATTAATTGTTATACATATAATATTGATAAAAGAATTTTATTTAATGTTAAAAAAATGTGCATTGATATTAGGAAATTAATAGTAAAATATAATTTTTATTAAAGAAATTTTGGTAAAATTAAAATTTAATAAATAAAAAATTATTTAAGAGTATATTAAAAAAAATATTTTACCAATTAAAAAACTTTTTAAAGATAATTTCATAAAAATACAATTTAGTAAATAGAAAAATAATTTGTTAAAACGTATTTGAATAAACTGAATCATATAAAATAAGTTAACATTTTAATTTATCTTTATATTTAATACAATAAAACAGTATCATTACAAAAAATAACCACCACATAAAATTACATTAATATAAAAACAAAACAAAATAAATTATAAAATCTTATCAAATATTTCTTTAAATACGACATTATGAGTTAAAGTAGAATCATCATTTTCCTCGCTAGATACCAAAATTCTTAAACCATCTTTGCTCTTCACTCGAGAAATAGCGACATAGAGTTGACTATGAGAAAATACCGGTCGACGTAAGAACAGTCCAACACTGGATAGAGTTTGACCTTGACTCTTATTGATAGTCATTGCAAAGCACAAGTTTATAGGAAATTGTCTCCGTTGAAATTTGAAAGGCATCCCAGCGTCACTCGGAATTAAATTCATCCGAGGAATGAAAACTTTATCTCCAATGTGACTCCCTGAGACAATCTCAGCTCCAATCACATTTGTTCCTAGATCTCTAACAATAAGGCGAGTACCATTGCATAAGCCACCAGCTGGATCAATATTTCTCAACAAAATAATAGGCACACCTTTCTTCAATTTCAATGAGTGATTCGGTAACCCTGAACATTTTATTTGATTCAAAAACTCAGTATTTATCCAATCAACATCAACGTCACAATAAGCATCACTACCACATATAGAATCAGCACTTAGATACTCTTTTTCTGTCCCAGGTAGCAATTGAACAATGTGATCATTGATTTCTTCAACAATCTCTACTGTTGGAGCTAATATGGCTCTGTCTTGGAAAAAACCAGTATCATCAAAGTTTCTAACTATGTCAGGATAAATTGCATTTATAATATCATCAATTGGATTATCAGAAGGAAAAATCAGAAACTCATTTGGAATTTGAACTAAAAGCTTTTCGTTAATTATTGTCCCAATACGCCCTTCTCCAATCTGAAGAATCCAATCGGAAAACCTTTTCAATTCTTCCAGATTTGATTGATTTGTAGCACTTTCTAACCGCATATTTTTTGTCAACGTCAACACTTCAAAGTGCTTCCAAAGAATTGAAGAATTGATTGATGCCATAACAATCTCAGCACGAGAAGCTTTAGGAATAACAGGCAAAACCTGTCGAAAATCACCTCCAAGAACAATGATTTTTCCTCCAAAAGGTAGATCTTTGTTAGACACTGAAATCGACGTCATTATGTCTCGAAAACTTCTGTCTAAAGCTTCAAATGCCAACTTGTTAGTCATTGGAGCTTCATCCCAAATAATTAGCTCAGCAAGTCGAATTAAATCAGCCTTAGGACTATCTTTCGGAATTCTACAAATAGTATCTTCATTCAATTCAATTGGGATACCAAACATAGAATGAGCTGTCTTACCACCAGGTAACAATAATGAAGCAATTCCACTTGAAGCAACATTAATAACAATTCTTCTTTGAGAACGCAATTTGGCAGATAAGAGTCTATACAAAAAAGTTTTTCCAGTCCCACCAAACCCATAAATGAAAAACAACCCGTGTTCCTTGTTAGTAACACAATGTATAATCCTATCATAGATTGACTTCTGTTCTTCATTCAACTTTGGAAAATTTGAATCGTGTTCTTCAAGCATCACAGAAATGTCATATTCTAATTCACGCAACACCAAAGAATTACTAAATTGTGAGACCAAATTAACATTAGGAAGCGGCATACCAGCAAAATCTCTTAATGATTTTCCATTGGCCTGTAGCAATTTCTCTATCTCTATTAGACAAAATGTTTGTAACTCTTCGTCAGTCATTGTTATTCCTGCAATATATTTTTTTCAGTTAGTAAATTCATCAAGATATCAAAAACTTGTATTGTTTGAAAATTTTTCCTATCATGCTATGTATGTATTCTAAACTTTCTGCATATCATTTTCGATTTATTTATTGTTAAGAGTTTTTCTTAATCCTATAAATAAAAAAGATAAACTAAAGATTAAGTAAATACCTGGAATATGAAGCTCACTTCGCCTGTAATAAATGATATCATCAGATAAATATTTCCAAGTTTGATTCCAAACTAAAACGGGCCTAGAGACAGAACCAGATATTAACAATGAAACAAAAAGTTTTCTCAATTGGGTGCCAGAAGATAACTCAGCCGCTTCATTAATGGCCAAGACAAACTCATTATCATCTATTAAAAAACCCATGGCAGAACATGCCTCTTGGAATGTATCATATAAAACAGAATTGACAGTCCTTATACTTCGAAAACTGGTGCATCCTCTTTGCACATTGAGAAGCATACGCATATAGAACAGCTCACCAGTTGAAGGATGAACAAAACTTAATCTTCCTATAGAAAATCCCCTTCTTCTTGGTTTCCACTGTCGAGATTGTAAATCATAAACGAATTTACTTGGGAACTCAACATATGTTAGTGTTCGTCCTTCAACATATGTTCGATTAGCCATCATCCAAGCAGTAAACATTGTCATCAAATCTCTATTTCTTATTAAAACAGAGCCAATAGTATCATGATCATCGAACACAACATGCTGCTGATTAGGTAAATGAAATCTGAGTCTTTGCACAGGTGGCCATCTATGATGAATTTCATATGCAAAAATTCTCCACATAGATTCACAAGGTGAAAGATACCGACAATCATAATACTGTTTGATCTCATCAACCACTTCAAAAGAATGAGTTGTCTCAGTTGAATGACTAATAGTTGCAGTTACACGATCTGGACCCTTGTTAATGTACTTGAAAAGATACTTTATAACATTTGACTTGTTGCAAAATTCCAAATTAATATGAGCCTGGTACTTCATCAACAATAATGGATTATATGGAACAACAAATCTATTATCAAGATCAACAACGTGACTTTTAACTGTAACACCAATATCTTGACGCTTGTAAATAGGATAACCATCTTCATCAAAACTCGTATAATTAACAAACTGCTTCGGATAAAACTTGGAGCATCTTCCATCTTTCATGCATGGAGAAGTTGGTCTTACCCTACCACAAGGGCCATGAATCATGTATTTACTAACCACACTATACAAATGTGGAAACTTCATAGGATTAGGAAGTTCCGCACAAATCAACTCATCAACAATTTCAATATTCTACAATCTATTCCTTCCATCAAGCCAAAGTAGAATATGTGCATGTGGCAAACCTCTTTTTTGAAACTCAATTGTATACATACCTAAATAGTAAAAAAATATCGGTAAATATAGAAATTTAGCATAAATTCAATATAGAATTGTCTATATTTGATATACCTGCATTAAGAGGACCAAAAAAAACACCATTCTTAAGATCATTAAGAAGACACTTCATCTTAGCATGAAAGACTCGGCAAGCAATGTCTGGCCGATCAGCAATTGGAACTTGATCACGATTAGTATATCTTTGAAACTCAGGCCAGTTAGGATTGCAAGTAAGGGTAAGAAATAGATCTGGATACCCAAAATGCTTACAAATAGCCATAGCATCTTGGCAATTATTAAACATGTAACGTTTACCACCAGTGAAGGAAGAAGGCAAAATCACTCGAGTACCAATTGATGATGTTTCAGTATCACCGCGTCGCATAGCTTCTTCAATACCTTGTAAGACTTCTCTAATTGTGCTCTGTTTTTTCTTGATTTCATAAAGCCTCTGTGACTCAATCATAGAGAATGAATCAACAACAAACTGTTGGAACAATCTTCTAGACTTATGAATAATGCTATCCTCATCCTCTCTCATTTGCAAACGAAAACAGATAAATTCTCGCATGGATACTCTAGTCCTTCTCCCTGCAACATTTATATCTTGAATATCTCGATAAGGAATACCCAATTGATAACCATCTTCCCCGTAAGGAAAAAGCAAGGGATATTGCAATGGCCAGTATAAAGCATGTGTCTCATATATTCTTTGAAGTTGGCCAATTGCAGATTTAACAATGACATCACGACCAGTATCAGAAGAATCAAAATCACCAACAACCAAAGCAGCAACTTCATCGCACGAAAGATAATTATAAACTCTTCGATCACGTTCTCTTTGACTAAACAATTTCAAAGAAAACATCTGAGACGAGTGATTCTCATGGAATTCCCTCACTCTTCTAAATGATTGTGCTATGGGATTGTGTTGATCAATCATTTGGGTCAAATCAATTATCAGCTGTCTATCTATATTTGAACTTTGCCTATAATTAAAAAAAATAATAACACAATATTACTAAGTAATTTTACTTAAAATGAAGAAACATGCATTTTTTATAATTAGAATGAATCTTAACAACAATATTTAAACAATAGGATACGAACATTTTGATTATAATAATCAAAGTTACATCCATATTAGTATCTTACTAACTAAAAATAAAATTGAAAATAAAAGAAACAAATTAAAATTACAAACAATCATAACAAATTTTTGTAAGAATTGACCTTACCCAAATATTCTTTCTCTATGCGTTAACTCATGTTCTATGTCATATATGTATAATTGGGCAAATTTCGGAACTTGACCAGCCTGAGGTAATAAACTTCCAATCCTATGATAATTTTGACCACTTATGATGAATTGTGGTGGGCCAGTTCCATCATTCACTGAGTCTATTACTTTACCACCAAGAGAAGTGAAAGCAAACATACTATTATAATACCGAATTTTCTTCTGAAACTGTAAAGACTTACTATCATGACCATGAATCAAATTATATAATAAATCTGGAGCTTTCTGAAGATACGGTAATTGAATTTTTCCTTGAAAACAACAAAGTGTAAAAAGAGGCTGATTAATTCTTGACTGTTTTTCAACCCGCTCTAGTAACCAAAACGACGCACCACAATATAGACAAGTATACACAGGGTCACCAATATCGAGACAACCTACAAAAATGAATAAAAAATTTAAATAGTAAACAAATCCTTACAAATTTAACTAAGTAAAAAAATTATATTAAATAAAGACTTAAATGCTTCTTAATTTTTTTTTTACTTAAGAAAATATACCAGTAAAACAATTAAAGATTCAGAAATTATTCACTGGATACTCATTGTCTACAAATTGAAAATATAAATATTTGATAATAATAATAATCTAACCAAATTTGAGACACTTGTATTGAAAGTATTTAAAATCAATGAATACTATTTTTTTCATATTATATTTGGTAAAAAAATGTCATATAAATTTTATTACGACCAGAATATTAAAATTATAAAAGGAACATAATGTGACTAAATATACTGAATGAGTAGATTATATCTAAATTAATACGAAAAATGCAAACTCCATAAATAAATCAATTATAAGTATACTGAAATACCTTGAACTTCACTTTGTGAAAAAAGTGGATGATCAACAGGAGACCGAAGCTCATTCCAAGAATTTACAGTAGGATCATATATTTCAGAGTCATCTTGATTTGGGTTTTTATTATGAAACAAAAAAAAAACTTATTATAAATAAATCAAATATAAAGATATACACGTCAAAGAAATATTTAAACAGACAATCATGAAGTATGAAGTTATTAATAACTAAATGCATAATAAACAACATAAAAAAAATATACAAAAATTAATTCAATAATGAAATATATAAACCAAAATAAATAGACAAAAAATATAAACATGATAACAATGATTAGAAAAGAGTCCTTTTTATATTTTAAAATAATTGAAAAAATAATGTAAATAATAACTATACTTTTTAAGTTAACGAAGAAATTAAAAAATTTAAAACAATAAACTCATACCTGATAATATGAAATTGGCATTAATAATTGGAGTATCTTGCAAAATAATTGATCCCCCTAAAGAAAAAAAAAGAACTTTAAACGTAAAATTAAAACTATGGGAAGAGCAAAAAAATTAAACAGGTAGGTTAATAAATACCACGTACCAATATATTTAAACTTAAAATAAGAGAAATATTAGAAGTAGGAACAATATCAAACAATAAAGCATAGAAATCCAACCAATAATATTAATTGAACACCGATTTTATAATAGTAAAAAGCATTTGTAATGAAAAGATGTAAATTTTAATTTCTTTCAAAAAAATCCAAAAGTGAATATAGCAAAACTGACCTCTTCTATCTTCAACTTGTTGTCCTCTCTTTCTCTTTAAATAATTTTTTCTATATAATCTTGCAGTAGCATAAGATTGAGACATTTTATGAAATTTTAACCAAGCTAAAGAAATTTAGAACCAACTAATGTTCACTATAATGGTATTTCGAATAAAATAGTACTTCCTTCTTAGACACCACTTGAGTTATATATAACCCAAAAAAAAAAAAAGAAATCAAAGAACCTCCATAAGTTCATTTGAAGAGAATGAATGAGAATGAATGAGTATAACTTGTTTTCTCACTGCATACACTTGTAACCTTGACTTTCAGAAAATAAAATCAGAATAAGTAGAAAGGCTTTTCAGAATACTCTTAAAGCATGAAAGTAATGCAGCAGACTTGTGAAACTTAGGATCCAATTTATAGACAGAGAAATGAAACCAATTCAGGATTTAAATTAAAAAATTTGAACCATGGAGGAAAAAAATAAAAGATCATTGTGTATATAACACTCACTTTGAAACCAATCGAAAGTGGAATTGATATATTCATTGGAGGGTATATTTCTTAAGGGAATATATACATATATAAGGACTACGCTGGAAAGAAGGATGAGCACTGATTATGAGGCAAAACAATATGAATGACCATCACATCATCGAAAATTTGACAGCAATCAACACCTACCAATCAAATCTGCAGAAGGCAGATAATCATCCATCGGAAGAATGAAGAGCAGGAGATCTGACGTGATTTGTAGAAGGGGAATGTTTTTCCTTTTTGAAAGAAAACCTATAACCAGAGAGGCCATGAAAGTACTTGCTGATGGGATTGATTTGCAACAAATGACAAAGGGGAGTTAGTCACAAGTAACGATACCTACTCTCATTAACCAAATAACTTTTTTGATAGAATAATAAAAGATAGTACTATTTGTTATAGAAGATGATGTCATTTCTCCCACCAAACCACCAAAATCTGATTTTTCATGTGAGGGTACACTGAAAAACAGGGAAGAGAATCACTTTCCCCACCTAACCACATCCAATCCATCTTTTGTTTTTGAAGAAAAATTCAAAAACCAACATCCCATCATAACTTCGAAAGTGACAAAATAAAAGGAGGAAGCAACAACTTTGACTGACATCAGAATCATGTATAAAAGAATGAGATGAGATCACAAATAACATCATTCAAACTAACATCCCATCATAACTTCAGAAGAATGGAATTCACATTATATTTTCAACAATTTGAAGCATATAATAATAAAAATACAACCTCACCTCCCTAGAACTGATTGAGAAACAATCTATACATACTATGATTTGATGAGCACTTTAACAAAAACCAACTCCCATCACAACTATTAGATCTAAATTACTAAAAAAGAACCATTAAATTTGTCTAGTTACCACTCAAAACTGATCAATGAAGTATAAAATGAGAAATTGAATTAACTATAATTTGATGAGCACTTTGACAAAAACCAACTCCCATCACAACTATTAGTTCCAAATTACTAAGAATAAAAGAACACCAAATTTGTCTAATTACCACTCAAAACTAACCAATGAACTATAAAATGAGAAACTGAATTAACTAAGAAGCTTATACCCTAAACACCATAATACATATATACTAATGATATCAGCATGACAATGTGCAAAACCAACAACCTTATAACAATAATCCTAATCCAACCATAATTATCAAGAAAAACATAGGATATATAAAAGAACTGATTTTGAACAGATAGATAGTAAAACATATGATGATATGAAGGAACTACATTATTCATAAATGAAAATGAACATATAAACCACATTCATATCAAAATCACATGATTGTAGCAATAAATCAATGAAGTTGTGGGAATCACAAAGTCATCTATGCATGGCTCCCGAATACAGATCCCAAAGCACCAAAACATGATGAAATTTCAAGAAATTGAATAAAATTACAAAGAGGGAGCTGAAATTAAAGAAAACAGTAGGAGAATATGACAGAACCATATTACATTTTTCTTTAATATTTTTATAAAAATAAGGAGAAGAGAAGGATGAAACTCTTTTCTCAGTCAAACAGAGAGAGGAAAAGTGAAGTACAATATGAAAAGAATGAATGAAGACATTCTCCTAATGCATCTAAAACAACTTTGCATAACCTAATAAATAGCATACATGCTTGAAATCACATGAACAGAATCCTCTCTCACACCAAAGACCATAACAATAATAAAATTCAACAAACGTGTACCTAACCAATCACATCAACTACACAATTTTCAAGGTTACTTTCTATCAAAATGAATTTGTATCTATAGAGAAAAACTACCTACCTTAACTGTCCTAACCTCCTAAACTATAGTTGACAACTCTACATAAACACTTCTGAACACTGAGAATAAACAGTTACCCTAAGAATGACTTCATCCTAAATTTCACAGCAATCAACCACTAAAAATTTCAAAAGGCTATTCACTTAGCCATAGCTGATGAGATACTGGGTATGATATTCTCATTCTCATTCAAGAGGAAAGTACACTATTCATATATACTTATCTCAATTAATGTGATATATTAGCATATTTAAATAAATAAAATGACCTTTAACCCATGATCTGATTTAGCTCTTTCACTTAAATAAAAGAAAATTGCCTTCCAAGACACAAAACTTATATCCAACTGTATTTAATCTGTAATCTCTAGTATCTAATAATAGATATTGATACATTGATATCAATGTCAGAGAAGGCATTTGAAAGAAAACTAATAGATTCCTCATAATTCTTGATATAAAGCCATGCAAGAATGATTCATATGGTAATACCTCTGATAAATAATCCAACATAATTCCTAATATTTATGTAAAAGCAAAACACAAGCCACAATAACCATAGCAAATTAGATTCAATTGGTAGAGAAAAGAAAATGCAGTTAACCCAGAAAAAATTGTTAGCTATCTTCTGTTAATTTTTTGTATAGAAATATAAAGCTCCAGAGATATTGATTTTGAATAAAAGGAAAAGATCATAAAAGGAAATCAATGATAGAATTAACCCACCATACCTTGGTCTTCAACTTTCAGCCTCATCAATCCCCGAATTTGCCACTCCCCTGTTCTTCACAGACCGATAGAACTCCTCACAAAACTCATGAAACTGTGTCGGAATCGATAATTTCTCTACCGGAGAATAATCCTTCAGGAGCCTCTGAATCACATTGGAGTAGGTGGAGCATCAGTGGCTGCGGCAAACCGGAAACAATGCACTGGCGGGGTATCGAAGGCGGACGGCATGGAAGAGTTCAACGACGATGATTGCGGCGAGAAGCATCTCCAAGGGAGGAGAAGGTGTTGCCGGTTGAGCTTGAAGGGGAATTGTTGGAGATGAAGGACCTGAAACCAAAAAGGTTTAAATAAAAAATAAAATACAAAATATTACATAATGGAAAGAAGACCAAAGAGAAGAAGAAGAAGAGAGCTACCTACCGTTGTTGATGGGTGAAGAATCAGAAGCCATAGCTGTTTTTCTGTCTTCCTCACCTCTTCTTCTTCCTAACCTCATTTCTTTATTTCCTTCGTTGGGCTCTTGGGCTTGAACTCTGTCCAAAAAAGAAAAATCAATGAAGTATAAAATAGGAAATTGAATTAACTATAATTTGATGAGCACTTTGACAAAAATCAACTCCTATTACAACTATTAGAGCACTTCATATATAATTCACCGTTCTTCTTCTGTGCGGAATCACTGCAATTACATCCCAAGATCTTCATCAAATGAAAGAGACAAAAATACCTGAAGCATTATAAAATAACAAACATCACTCAACAGCTTTATGCTGAATGAAAAACCTTCCACAAAAAAATTGATGAGTTTTGCAAAGAGCATTTATGATTCTATCACTCTATCAGTTTATAAAGCGCAACATCAACTTATTAAAGAAATAGAAAAATGACGAAATACAGGATTCAAACACAAAATAGAACTAAATGAATTAGCAACTCCCATAAGAAACGAAACCCATTCAATGGAAGCAGGATGCAACTGACAATTATTAGCCTTGATATAAGTTAACTTTTATAAAATAAAACAGTGCAAAGCCTGGCCAAAGAAAATGCAGCTGAAAACCCTAAATTAAAAAAAGATAAAAAAAATTCAGAAGCAGGGTTCGAAAAGATCCGTACATGAGGGTGCGCCGGTTGAGATCTCGGAGGAGGAGGAGAATGTATCAACCAGGTTCTTGAGGTTCCAAAGAGCGTCACTTGTTCAGAGTCCCCAGAATCCCACCGGCGTCGTCGCCATCATTGTGCTCTCAGACGATGCATTCGAGTAGCTACGGTTAGGACTGTGGGTGGGGATCATAACGATTAGTGATCTCAGAACAATAAAGGAAGAAGCCCATTGCGGCGCCGGTAAGTCGGTAACGGCAGCACCGTAGGGGATGGCGATGATGTCAATGGTAGATTAGCACAGGAGTTATCTGAATATAGTAATATAGTACCTTTTGTTGCCTCTCCTTCTCCAATTTGTACTGCTCTATCAAACTCAATTTTTCTGCAACCTACATGATTCATGAATGGTTCAACATTTATCAAACAGTGTTCTATTGTCTACCGATTTGTATTTTTCTAAAAATGAAAGATGCTTGCAGTAGCGACAAATCTATGAAATATGGATCCAGAATTTACAATGATGCTGCTCATGACACAATATTACACTTAATGAAGCAAAATTAAACAAAATGAAAATAAGAGTTGGTACCTGATGATCAAACTCAGCACGATCCATTGCCCGCACATCACTGTGAAGCTGCAGGTCAATCGGCTGTGTGATTTCTTTGACAGGAGGCTTTACCAAACACTGAAATATTAGCACAGAAGATAGTTGAGTAACTCAATACAGTCTATACAGCAAATGCAAGCATGTCACTGAAATGGAAAAAGTATGAGTTGTGAACTGAACACAAGATTTTGAGAGCAAAATGGGCACCTCAGGTTCATCTGTTGTCCATGGAAGCCCAGTATCCTTTGCTTCTCTTCCTCTGTCATCATTTCATGTATCTTCTTCACAAATTCTTCCTCTTTCACCTTCCCCCTTTCCTGCATTGAATTACAGTATCCATGTTATTATCCAATTCAAAAATCAATGGAAAATTGATTCAATCAATCAATTTGTTGCATCAGAATAGGCATTACCTCAGTTCTTAGCTTGAATGGTTTTTGGCTGGTGACTCTCAGCTGCTGCTTCTTCTTCCACCTGCTTCCCCCAAAGGTGCTAGTTGATTCCAAACTCTGAAAAAAGCAAATCCATTCAATTCAAATTTAGAAAACCCTCATTTGAATCAAATCTTCATTTTTTTTCTCAAAAAAGGTAAGCATCCGGAAGACTTACATTTCTTCTGCTTCTTCTACCTCCATTAGAAGTCCTGTTAGATACACTGCAGTTTGAATAAAAAGTATAACAAACATCAACACAAACAGATAAATGCTACTATTAAATAAGTAGTATAACATAGATACATATATATCATTTTGCACACACATCTGTATATCATTTAATTGGTAGATATACCAAAGTGTCTCTCTGTTTTTAATTGGTAGATAGTTCCAATTGTATTAGGTACCCAAAAATCAGAACGCATGTAGAGCATATAGAATGAAAACACTATAGAGGAAAAAAAATTCACGTTTAATTTTCCATTATCCACAGTCCGTGAAAAATTAACAACAAAAAAAATAATAATAATAAAACTACAAAATCAGGTATGGCTCCTCTTATATATGTCTAAGCATGTGATCCCTCCCAAACTTCTTTTCATTTTACAAATCGAATCAAATTTCAATTAAATCCCACAAATCCATATTCCATAAAATGCTGCTAAGAATCTAAAATAAAAAATGGATTATAAGTGAGAAAGAAACATACCAGGAGCGGCGGCAGGTGTTTCAGACACTGCAAAAAATAAACAAAAAAAAGTCACATAAAAATGAAAACTTTATCTGAGAGAAGATTCGAAAACAGGAAGAAGGAAGTTATAATTTGACTGACATCCACAGTTGGAAGCGGAAGGGGCGGAGACTTTGCATGCAGCCGGGAGAGCGAGGGCCTTGGTGACATTGAGAACGACGCCGAACTGAGCGCTGCTCTTGAAGGCTTCACACAGACACTGAGGCGCCGTTTTCAGAACCGATTTGAGCCCGGAGCAGCAGTTACCTTCCGGCTTGGTGGTGGTGCTGCCATTGGTGACGAAGGACAAGCAATCCGCCATGGTTAGAACCAGGTAGGAGCAATCCACGGCGGGGGCTGGGGCAGCGTTGTGCGAGTGGGACGGTGAGGCTCCGTTAGCTCCCAAGATGAAGACTGCACAGAGAACAATGAGAGAGAAACAGAAACGGGTTGGTGAGTGTGATGCCATTTTTGGGTACCTAATACAATTGGAACTATCCACCACAATCCTCTCCTATGGCTTCTTGTTGTTGTCGTTGTTCTTCTTCAATGATCACTCTCTCAATCTCAGCAGCTCCATCTTCTTGATCTTGCTCTTGTTCTTGTGCTTGCTTGTTCTTGAAGAACTCTTCCTGTGACTTCCTGAGATTCTGGTAAGCCACACAGAGACACTTGTTGTTCTTGTTGCTCTCTTTGCACTTACAAAACGACAGCGTTGAGTTTGAACCCTGATCACCATCACCACCACTCCCTTCGAACTTCTTGTTCTTATTCTTCTTTGCAACAACGAACTTCCTCTGCCTGATCTTGTTCTTCTGAACGGAATTCACAACACCCTCCTTTGCTGCCGAGGATTGTGGCTTCTTCTGTGACTTGGAACACGATTTCTTCACAACAGGTGAAGGAGAAGGAGAAGAAGAAGAACCACAAGGATTGGATAAGGGTTTGGAAAGTGGAGTGGTATTACTGTTAGGGTTGACATTCTCGGAATATTTGGAGGGTTCTTGATTCTTTGATCGGAAACCCTTGGCTGGAGTGGTTTGTGAAGTGAAGAAGAGAAACACAAGATTGGAACTGAGACTGATGTGAAAGGAAACCACTTTCTTTGACTCAGACCATGTGCTTTCTATTTTTTATTTTAAAGAAAACTCAAAAATCCAAAAAAATTCCACGTCAGTGATGTTTCCTCCTGAATTCTAGTATGTATAGATTTATTTCCTTTATTATTGTGTGTGCCCGGCAAAAGAAAAAGTGTTAAGATTATTAGTAGTTACTCTTCTCTTATGAATTAAAGAATCTTATGCGTCAATTTCAACTACACTGAGGCATCAAGAGAAAGATGGAGGGAATAGAGCACAGAATAGTGGAAGTAAACGGCATCAAGATGCATATAGCAGAAAAAGGAGAAGGCCCTGTGGTGCTGTTCCTCCATGGCTTCCCGGAGCTTTGGTACTCCTGGCGCCACCAGATTCTAGATCTCAGCTCCAAAGGCTACCGCTGCGTCGCTCCCGATCTCCGCGGCTACGGCGACACCGATGCTCCACCTTCCGTCACAAGCTACACCAGTTTTCACATTGTGGGTAACATAACAATATCCATGCTTTATAATTAGGGTTATATATAGTTTTATAAAGGTTAAATTAGTTTGTTACTGAATAGTTAAGGTAGTTTTTCAAAAAAAAAAAAGTAATTAGGTTCATAAATTTCTAATTAAATATCTAAATTTTGAAATTTTTTAATTAGATCCTTACATTAATTTGGAATGTGCAATTAATTTTTTTTACAGTAAACGTTATTAAAATGTTTTTATCCATTTTGCATCACTAGAAAATAATTAAGTTAAATATTTTTGGATGGATAAGAGTATGATTCTAAATTTATGGCTGGTGTAGAAATTTAGTTAAAAACTTTTAAAATATATCTAGACACTTAATTACAGATTTGATAAAATAATAGAGACTAATAAAATAATTTATTTTTTTATAAAAAACAAATATTATATACACTATTTTTTATATACTTTTTACTTTGATGAAAGATAACAAATTTATTTTCTCAATCATGCATATTTTTTATAGAATACCTACTAAAATACAAAATATAAACAAATACATATTACCTAATTTAGTAATGGATTTAATAATTAATTTTTTTAATAGATAATATTTTGTCTTTAATTTCATACCGTAAAAGATATAGAGAAATGTACACAAAGTAGAACAAACATTAATTATCTTTTACAAGTAAGCTATGCCTGATATATGAAATTATGAACACTTCACTATTTTAGAAATAAATTAATAATAGAATAAAACCAACATTTTTAAATTTTCCAAATCCAAAATCGGAATGTTTTTACAAAGTCAAAAAAAATTTACTTAAAAGCATATTGAAGAGAGAAAAAAAAATAAAAAAAGAGAAACTATTGGGAGCTAGCAATTTTCAGTATTTTTGGCCATGATTTGATCTGTATAGACACTAAATTGTCTTTAACAAATAAATTTTACTAGCGCACAAATTCTGAAAAATGTGGGTGTAAATTGTATTGATTTATGTGTGCAAATTCCGGTAAATTTATGTGTAAACTATATGCTTTTTGTATGCAAAACTCTTGTAAGTATGAGTGTAAATTATTGCTGAACATGGCCAAAAATAATAATATTTACCAATTATATAGCATTGCTCATTAAAAAAAAGATCATAAATCTAGCAGTTTATGGTTATAGCTGAAATATTTGTGTATGAATTGTGATATTAGGTGGGTGACCTTGTTGCGCTTATAAAATGGCTGGGTGTTGAACAAGTGTTCTTGGTAGCACATGATATGGGTGCCATAATGGGTTGGTACTTTTGCATGTTTCGACCTGAAATTATCAAAGCCTATGTATGCCTTAGCGTCCCTTTTGTCCGAAGGAACTTCAAAGTTCCCACCGTTGACGCCATGCGTGCAATTTATGGAGATGACTATTATATCTGCAGATTTCAGGTTCCACTCTTCTCATCTAAAAGGTTAAACTGGTATAGAAATGTAAAACATATATCTCTCAAAAAGTTAAATTATAGATGAAAAGATACCATTATATCGTAATCTCCTTTTTAAGGAATAAAATGCGACACGAGTGATTATTAGTGTATTAATATAGTAGTTATTGACATACGTGTTGATTTACTCTTTTATTAATCGTATTTGTACGTATAAATAATAAAAATATAATTAGTTGAGATGACATGTAGCTTAAAATTTAATTAAGAGATTATGTATTTAAGTTTTGAGGGGAAACAATACTGTCATTTTTATTTATGATAATGTCACTTTGCATATGATATTTTTACACTGTATATTACACAGCGTAAACAGTATACAGTGTAAAACTGTCATATATGGTTGCATGAATTTCTTAAAAAATAGGAGTGACGTTATTAAAATAGAAGTGACAAGTCACAAAAAAAAAAAATAGAAGTTACAATATTCACTTCTAAACAAAAATGTTATTTGCACACTAAAATTGGTTATAGTTTAACTTATAATGTGTATTTTGTATTTCAATATACATTTTATATTGATGATTAATTTTAGTGGTTAATTTTGATATACACCTAACATAATTATTTTTGAAAATAAAAAAATATATTGATAAAGAATGCTATGTTTATACCAAACCAGCTACTATATAATTATGTATAAATATATATAATGTTTAATTTATTTTTAATGCGTATTTTGTATTCAAATATGTATTTTATATTAGTAGCTGATTTTGAATTGCACATAGTAGTTGTTACAAGATATATAGAACCTGTCAGCTGTGACTATGTTTCTTAATGTGATCTCACGATCCAAATTTATTTGGTTTCTGACTGTAATAGCACTCTCTTTGCTGGTGGCAATAGGAACCAGGAAAAATGGAAGCAGAGATGGATGAAGTTGGGACTGAGTATGTGTTGAAGAACATCCTCACCACACGCAAGACGGGTCCTCCAATCCTTCCCAAGGGTGAGTTTGGAACTGGCTTCAATCCTGATATGAAAGAAACATTACCATCTTGGCTCACACCGCAAGATTTAGCTTATTACGTCTCCAAATTCGAAAGCACAGGCTTCACTGGTGGATTGAATTACTATAGGAATTTCAACTTGTAAGTTCTCTGATCTGCAATATTTTATTCTTCCTGCTTGTTTAATCTTGTTTTAGATGGTAAGAAAATTAAATTTCTTATTATCAATATGAACATCTGATCATTTGATTCCTGAAAGATTGAAATTAAATATACCAACAAATATGTCTCTCAAAGATGTTTCATTAGTTATTAATAGGATAGATCCTAATGACCAATTCCATTTTTTTTTTAGCTATTAATTCTATAGTTTTCTGAGTATTAGTAAAAAAAAAAAGTGTAGTTGAAACTTATTTAGCAAAACAATTTTTAAGGATTAGTTGATCAGAATATTAATTTTTTATTAGTACTAAATATGCTGGTATATTGGTCATTTAAAAACCACGTAAGAATATAATATCTTCTAGGAGTAAATTTTGTGTCTTAATTAATTTGTTCAAGATCAAATTAGTATGTTTTTTTTTTTTAAAAAATTATTGAACTCTATAGTCCTCATCAGGTATCATGGGAAGATAACCAATGTATGTGAGCTGTGAGCTGTGAGCGAGAGCGAGATTTTAAATTTATAACTGGTAAAGAGAGTTGTCACATGTGATAAAGACTCACAATATATTTTGAAAAGAAGTGGATTCGAATCTTTTCAATTCTTTTGAAAACTCTTTTTAAATGACCTATAAATCTGTAAGCACTTGTTGAGTCTGAAAGCATGTCCTAATCTTAGTAGGCTTAACCAATAATAACGAATTTATCTAAACTTTTTACCACCAAATAAAACTATCATGACACTAACTAGCATTTACATTTTGCAGAAATTGGGAGCTTCATGCACCATGGAGTGGAGTGAAGATCAAGGTGCCGGTGAAATACATTGCAGGTGAGTTAGACATGGTATACACCTCACTGGGGATGAAAGATTATGTTCACGGTGGAGGTTTCAAAGAAGATGTGCCAAATTTGGAGGAAGTGATCATTCAAAAGGGTGTCGCTCACTTCAACAATCATGAAACAGCTGAGGAAATCAGTAATCACATTTATGACTTCATAAAATTTTTTTGAATCGATTTCCCCAAAGAATTTGAATAATCTATCTTCACCTATCTCCTAATTATATTACTCACCTACTATTTGGTTAGTAGAATGTTTGTTATAGTATTTTTTTTTTCTTTTCTATTAAATAGCTGGCCTTTAATTTAATCAAAGCAAGTAAGCGAAGGTATACAATTTTACCTACGGCTACCAGCAAAAGCACTCGACTCATTATTTATCATTGAAGGAAATAAATTAAATCCAGCTCATCAATGAATGATAATAATGAAACGGTAAATGTAAAATAAATGCATTTAACAGGACAAGTATCTTTGAAAAAAAATTTTCCAGCTATTATAGTTCATCAATGTTTATAAATGACCATCAAATTGAGTGGAACTCTTTTTCACTACCTGATATGAGGGTTCATGAATTTGTAAGGTTTTTTTTTTTTTTTTTTTTTTTTTTTTTTTTTTAGTGTTTGTAAGGATAAGCTAAATAAAAAACTCATGGACAACTTTGGTAGCGCAAACTTCTTCAGAGGATCCGAGGATGTGGAAGTCTAAAATTTCTAAATAAGCAGATAAGTTAGTCCTTATTAGTTCTATTCTTAATAACCTACCAAAAAAAATTTCATTTATACACATATGTTCATGAAAAACTAAGTACAAGAATAAGCCTAAGGGTAACTAAATTGTACTTTTAATAACACTAATCACTTATTATGCCTTTCTTGGCATCTCTGTGTTGTTGAACCACTAAAACTGAGCCTTGAATATCAAAATCTGAAGAAGCCAAAATATCACCAACTGTACCAAGTTCAGGACACTCTTCCCAATCACTCATACCAATTGTTAATGAACATTGCCCTCTACCACCCCTTCCTACTATAAACAAAGCGTATAAATCCCCAATCTCTTTTAAACATTCTAATGTTTCTGCTCCATCATGTACAAACTTCTCCACATATCCAATTTGGCCTGAGGTCACATACCTGTTATGTTACATAAATACAAATCCGAATATGAATATTTAAATAAGATACATACATGGTAATTTTATCATGCAATTAGGAGCAAAATATTAAACTAGCCATGGAAATTATAGTGAATGCTTTAATTAAACAAAAGACATTTTTTAGGGTCACAAGATACTATAGCTTTTTGAGAACCAAATTGTTAGGTCTTTGGGAATCAAAGTGATGATATAATTAACAGTTTAATCACAAATATAGAATTTAAGATAGTAGATTTTAAGCTACATATCATGCATAGTAGGCTATGAAGTATCAACACTTTGTTGAGTTGTCGTAATTAAGTGTCAGACAAATTTTAGATGCAACATTCATCTGACTATCTTAATAAAAAAATGAAAAATATTTCTCCAAACACTTTTGAACACATCCAAATACAATACATGTTGATGTATCTAATCTTATTCTTAGATTATGTTAATTATAATATAAAAGATATCTAAAATGATTTTATAATTAAAAAACATAGAAACATTAAGAAAAGATTAATTTATGTCCATATTTTGTGTCGTGTGTTCTTTGTCTGTATCAAGTGCTTCATAGATAGTAAGTAAAATCAAAGTATCTTTTGCATCATAATTTACCTGTTATAGAAATCAACCATGAATGTGTTATCAATCTCATTCACCGTCTCTTCTCCAGTCAGCGACATCAAAATCTCTTTTTCCTCGGATTCTCCACTTTTGATCTGTTCATTTTGTACAGCAGAAGAGGACAGCAAGAATCTAATTATTGTCAGATTGACGCGCGGATGCTTGGAGATTCGTAAGCTCCAAGCAATCGCCTCACGATCATCTGCGCCGCCAAAGAAAAGTGTTGCAACATTTTGTATGTTATCAGATGAAATTAGATTTGAGAAACCAGGGGATCTGGCAAGTCCTCTTTCAATAATCACACCAATAGAACAAGGAGCATGCCTTAGAACTTTCTGGTTTGTAATTCTTATCCCTTCTTTTCCACTCTCCAGTTTTCCATCAATTCGCTGGTGCTTGTGAAAGGGAAGTATAATGATTGATACCTATGTGAACAAAAGAAAGAAGGTTAACACTATGTTCATACAAAAATAAGCGAAAATGCAAGAACAAAATTATTTGACTGAAATGAAGACAAAGCAGATACTAAAGAAACAAACTAACATGCGGACAATGAAAAAGTTATTAAAGCTCTGACAGACTCGACTATGCTACGTGTACACCAAAATCATTCACCAAATCAATTATTTGTATAGAATACATGTTGAAATACAAAATATACATTGAAAATGAGTTAAATAACACATAGTAGCTGACTTTTTGTATGTACATAGCATTTTTGGACAGGCTTATATCTCTAAAAAAAGAGCAATAGCCAAAATAAGAAATAGAAGAGTTTAAAAATGACTATTTAGTTTCATAAGTCGTAGCTGCATGTGTTGATGAGCCAATTGCTAAAAATGTTGTGCCTTTTCGAGTATTGAGTTCAATCAATGTAATAATTCTCCAATCTTATCCGAAACATGAATCAACAATCGATTGAGGGGGAAAAAAAAGGATTGATACCTGAAGATCTTCTGCATCATTGCAAACATCTTCATAAAGAGTTGGGAAAGAAGACACTGCCCTTCTTTGGTGTACCAAAACCTTTGTGTCTGCAGTGAAAGCATCTAATGCATTATTAATATCCACCACATCATTGCCACCATAGTCTTCGTCATCGCTAATCTCGGCGGTTTCCTTTTCATGAAACAGCACGTTAGTCTTGATCTTCTTAACAAGCTCTATCAAATGCATCAAATAGGTGGTCGATGGTGTTTGCTTATTGCCATGTAATGCTAGAACTGTGGATAATACTGCAGACACTTGGCGAGGATCGTATACACAAGCCAGAATTCGAAGCTCATCTTCCAAGCTCTGTGGCTCCAACGCAGTATGGTTTGATACAAACAATCTCTCTTCCCCTCTTGATAGAAAAGCCACAGTTATCCCAGATATGACTGTGTTGAGTACTATTGATACTAGCAACACATTGTAAGCTTCTGGATCAAAAGTCTACAAATAAGTAGCAGAATTAGCATATGGATATTCACATTACAATTTCTGATTAATTCAGTCAAGAACGTCTTTGGGAAGCATGGTTACCTAGCTTTTATAAAATAAAATGAATAAATAACAACCTCTCTTCAAGTATGTTCGGGTGAAAGATTATAATTTGAATTCAACAATTATGTGAGATGTTTTTTTTTATGGGAATACTCTTAAAGCAATATTTTGAACTTTGAAGTTTATGATTATAAGCAGAAAATGATGATTTCATGGTTTAATTAAATTGATCTCAAATATAAAATATTAAATAATATAAACAATTATTTCGGATCACTTTTTTACTTTTTATGTTTATTTCTTATCAATTTTAGTAACTTCATTATCATAAATATTTTTTAATAAACCATATTAGGTGTACACCAAATCAGCCACTAAAACTAGCCTTTAGTGTATTAAAATAAACTCCACATGTTACACAAATACATGATGACTGATTTGGTAGCTAATTTTTTATGTGTATATAACATACAATTCAACCAAAAAAAAATCTTCAATTCACTTTACATCACAACATTTCAAATACTTGTATTAATACTCAGTTATATGAAGATTATATAAAGAAGTGGTGAATTAGTGCTACATGTGTGCCACAAAATCAGCCAATAAATATAGGAATACAAAATCGCCTCACAATGTAAAAAACTTATTATAAACAACACATTCATGTTTATAAGCAAATTTCAAAAACAACATAATCAAATCAGATTGGTAATAGTAACCGATTTTTGATATTGACTTAAAAGTTGAATATGTGCAGATTTTCCAAACACACCTCAAGAGAAGAATTACACTCACAATAACTTGCTTAGCAGAAGCACCAATAAAGAGAAGATCAGCATAGCCTCGTGTGTTCAAGACAAATCCAAGGAAGATTCCTTCACTAGTTGGATACTGAAGGTAACGGCACACAAGAAGAGTGCCACTGAGCTTGCTTCCAATCCCTAACAAGACCAAGATGGCGACATTGGTCAAGCGATTCAAGTTCCAGAAAGCGTTGATAACGTCGCATTGTAACCCTAAGTATCCAAAGTAGACTGGAAGGACAAAATTGTAAATTGAATAGCCGAGTTTATGGAGAAGTGTTCTAGCTGATTTGCCTTCCCTTGGAAATGCAAGGCCTATCAAGAAACAGTTAAGAATACTGTTGAAACCCCAAATTTCTATGACCATGGAACTCACTAGAAGCAAAAACAAGATTAGTAACAGCTCAGGAGCCTTCAGGTACTTTTGGTTTCGGTTTCTCCCATTCAACCAAACGGCTAAGTACCTGTTTGCAAATTAAATTGTACTCCAAAACTTCAGAATGAAATTTCAGTTTTTTAAAAATAATTAAATTAGTCTTTTAATTGATAAATGTGAATTTTAGGGTGCTTTTTGTTGTGGTGTTTAAATTATCTAATTTATTTTTTAAAATAAAAAATAAAATATTTAAAATTTATTAAATATTATTTATTTATTATTAAAGACACCTAGCATTCACCACGGTAAAAACATAATAGTTACATAAAGTATTAAAGAGTTAGGCTGTTAGCATAACATTTTTAACAGTAAGATGACTTAAAGACTTCAATATATTCAAATATATATTTTAAATTAGTTAATTAGATTTATTTTATTTTTATACTAATATAAAATTAATTAACAAAAATGATTCTAACTAATCAATTTAAGGTATTTATTTGATGAGAAAGTATAGGAAGCCAATTGAGTATCTATATAATGTGTATAATAGAAGGTTTAGGAATGTTTGATTTAGGATAACAGATGTTTATTATCTTTCGATAGTATATGGGTGTATTGTGTTTGAAAAATTAATAGTATTTTATTCTAGATGTTATTTTTTAACTCATATTGAGTCAAATAAATAGCCCATTATATACATTGTACAAATATTCTATTAGCTTCCTAGCAAATTCTTGTTTGATTCTTCTAAAATCTTAGTCATGCTACCTCATGTTAACCGCAATTGAATTAGAAGCGAATAATTTTATAAATTTAAGGACTAATTTAATTATTTTTTCACTTACATACTATTTTGATAATCACTCAAAATTTCATAAATCAAATTAGGCATTATATAAAATTCTTTTATTAGCAATTCTGTAAATCTCAAGAGAAAAAGAATAAGTACCTGTTTATAACAATGACTACGCCAGTGACTGAAATGCAAGCAAAACTATAGAAGAATCTTTTCTTATTGAAATTAACCATTATATTGAAGAACACCAAGCATCCCATCTCTGTGATCACGGCAGCAGACACGGCGATTCGGCCGACGTCGGACGCACCAAACCTCAACTCGGCCGCCAGACGAATGACCATAGGGGAGCTTGTGTATGATATGACAAGCATGATGATCATACAAAAATATTGCATAGGTGCATTGGATTGTAACTCTTGGTACAAATAAAAAGAG
This sequence comes from Arachis hypogaea, assembly GCF_003086295.3. NCBI lineage: Eukaryota > Viridiplantae > Streptophyta > Magnoliopsida > Fabales > Fabaceae > Arachis > Arachis hypogaea. The sequence continues at coordinate 45,219,139 of NC_092043.1, forward strand.
ACAGAAATACCAAAGATGGCACCCATTAATCCACCACCACAAGCCACCAAGCATACTAGACGCCAATTCCGCAGTGTGTAATGAATGTTCATCTCTAAACCAAACAAGAACATGAAGAGTATGCGGCAGAAGAAGCTCACCACTTCATAGTAGTTTATTGAACTTGCAGGGAAAAAAGTCTTCTTTATATAATTAATATGTGACATTGGTCCTAGTACCAAACCAGCCTGTGGAACAATTAATAATAATGAAAATGGAAATTAGAAATTAGAAATTAGAAATATTTTGTGCGAGATAGACAAAGAAAATTATATTTTTGCACTAAGTTGATTGGATTATTATTAATTACCAGAATTTGTGCAACAGGGCCAGTTTGACCCATTGTTTTTAGCACAACATTGAAGAAGTGTGAGACAACAAGAATGCATGCCACTTGCATCCCCATTGAGCTAAGAGGGTTAACAAGATCAGAATCACAGAACATATTGCCGGTGGCATCCATTGTGCTTTTGTAGAAAGGTTAAAATTCAAACTTCAAAGTTCAGGAAGAATTAATCAAGTGTTGCTATATCAAAATCTTGTATGAATTTTCTGGAATAAAAAAAAACCAAGTTTTTTAAATTTCAGATCCTATATTGTTGGTGGAAGATTGGTGGTACAAAAACATTAGGACATTTTACTTTTTCTTCCTTCACTACTATTTATAATTTATAAAATCGAAAATGATATAATTTAATTTTATCTTATAAAATGGTAATTTATTTGTTTTCAGATTTTTAATTTTTTTTAAATATGTTTGGCTTATTTTTATGTTTTTTGTTTTTAAAAACCGAAAATAGGAAAAACATGTTTGGTCTGTTCATTTTGAATATGTAATTTTAATTTAAAATAATTTAAATGTAAAAATATCTTAGAATAAAACTAAAAAAATTAATTGATTATATTTCATAACATTTTAATGTTTTTACTTTTTAATGAGTATGTATTTTAAGTTAGAAATTATCTTTTCTGAAGTATAAATTTCAAAAATAGTGTGTGTGGAAATAATATTACTAGGTATTATTTTAATCAAATTTGTTTAGTTAAAAACTTAAAATTTAAAATTTCAAAGCTAAATTGCAGTAACATATCAATTAAAGAATGGAGTAGTAGTAGTAGTAGAATTCAAAAAATAACTTATAAAACAATTGAATTTTATAAACATTGTTCTAAATTTGTCCATATATAATATACTTTGTACTAGTTTTTTAAATAATAATCTTTAACAAAAAACCTAAATTATTCTGTTCTATAAACTATTTTAGTGTAAACAAGTCCAAACAAGATGTTACCTGAAGTAAAACACAAAAAAATGTGAATAATTTTTTATTAATCCAATGTCTATGATTTGCACACATTTATTCTACAATCATTTTTTGAATTTCTGCCATTTATTTGATTTGGATAGCATCTGCATTTGCTATTCTGATTCAGCCTCAAACCTTCCTCATTTCTTATCAAGTTCTCAATAGAATATTGATCGAACAATTGATCACTTTTATTTTGTCACCTGGTAAAATTAAGTATAGTAGAACAAATATTTAAATTACTCTTTGTCTTCTAATTGAATAATTTGGCATCAATTTTAAAATTAGAAATCTTGCTTTTTAACACTTTTGAAAATCTTTCAATGACTTTTTTTTAAAATGCCTATAATTAAATGATTTTTGTCTTCTATATGATTGGCTCCATCATTAAAATGATGTAAAATATATTTTTTTATAATATAAAGCAAAATAATCGAACACATTAAAAAAATCAAGTAAATCTTTATAATAGTCCTTTAGATTCACACAATTATTTGATTTGATAATTGAGATTCCAATTTTTTTATAGCAATTCCCCAAATAGAATTTCGCACACCATAGTGGTTTCTATTGTCGTTTCCGGTGTTAAGTGAGTTTTTGGAGTACTAATATAGTCATCTTTTATCACGCTAGACAGTCCCAACAGCTAAGTGGTGTGGATTCATTCTAATTTGACCCCAAGTTGGCCCTCCTTAATATAAAATCCGAATCCCAAATGTGCAGAGAGCACTTTATCTTGTGTTTTTCATATTCTCCTTCTTCTTCTTCTTCATCTCTTTTTTCTTCTTTGATAATTGATGTTGATGTTAAGAAACCATGATGAGAGGTGGTAGCACTAATGCGGGGAGCTTTGTCCGGTCACATTTGGGTGGCTAGTCAGCGAGAATGTAGAACTGTGGGAGGGCAGCATGAGTGCCTGAATGGTGTGGTTGTGGCTATTGTCCTGTTTTGAAGTGGACTAGGACAGATTCAAATTCAAACAAACATTTTTTTTTGTCCCAATTATAATGTGAGTGAAGAAGTTAATTCTCTATGTTGATTTGTTAATTGTCCTTTATTTTTTCAACATCTTCTAATTATTGGTTTATTTTAGATAAGTAAAAAGTGGTGGTGTGGATTGTTTGTGTGGGCTGATGTTGGACATGATGAAGATAAAAAACTAAAGAGCAACATGAAGAAAAATTTTCGACTTCTTTAAATGAAGTTCAGGAAAGAGCAAAGAAATACATCAATATGGAGAAAAAGTCCCGACTTAGGGAAACCACGTGCAAGCCTGCCATATCAAGCTCGGGAGAAGGAGAGGGAGCCTAAAAAGAAGGAGGAACAAAATACAGAGAAGCCTCAAAAGTACCACAATTATACTCCTCTCAGAGTTTCTTTAGTAGATGTCTACAGAAAAATATATCATACGGAGAAGCTCCCGCCTCCTCGCCCAATCAAGCATAAGAAGGCGAGAAGTCGGACAAAATACTGTGAGTACCATAAGCTCTACGGACACCCCACTAATGAATGTTACGACCTGGAAAATGTCATAGAAAAGCTGGTCAGAGAAGGTCAGTTAGACAGGTACGTATCCAATAGATTGGATGACCAGAGTAAGAGAAGGAGGGATGAAGAGAACGGACGAAAAGAGTGTCCACCTCAGACCCAGAGTAACACGTACACATGATCAATAGGGGATTCGCTGGAGGACGGATATCGAAATCATCATGCAAAAGGCACCTCAAAGAGGTGTACCAAGTCGGGGAGGGAACTAAACTACCCGACTTACCTACCATCCCAGTCACTAAAGAAGACGTCGAATGGGTAACCCCGGGCACGACGATCCCATAGTAATAACAATGATCCTCGCAAACGCTAACCTCCATAGAACCCTGATAGACCAAGACAGTTCAGTAGACATTCTGTTCAAATCTACTTTTGACAAGCTTGGGCAGGAAGAAAAGGACTTAAAGTCTACCCAGACAACCTGTTCGGCCTAGGGGATGCACCAATAAGACCCCTAGGATACTGTTGGGCCAACCGTGGAGAGCTCTCGACAACCGGAGAGACTTCGGGGAGGAATCAAGTGAGAGAACATAAGATGAGAAGACACCACATCCAACTCAAAACCTTAAGGTGTCAAGTTAATGGGTCTCTCATCTTATAAAATCCTCACTCTTCCTTGCTTTCTTAGACATGCCTGGCATAGATCTCGACCCGATGTCCCATAAACTCACAATGTACCTGACGATTGGATTTTTGACGGTTTAGAATTTCACTAATGAAATCTCGTTGTAAAGTATAGTTTCTAAACCAAACAATAATCCTTTCGTACAAAAAGTTGTTTGTCACTAGTACAAACCCCTAGAATTTATAAACCGAAGTATTGGACCTCGGGTCGTTCTCCCTAGGATTTACAATAAAGTGTCTTGTTATTGGTTGTGAGTTATATTTGGGGTTTTTAAGATTTTAGACAAGAAATATAAATGGCAAAGAAAATAAACTAACAACTAGCAAAGCTCTTGGCAAGATATGAGAACTAGAAGTCCTATCCTAGTTATCCTCCTCAATTGTGATGGCAAATTGTCCATTGCTCCCACTTAGTCAACCTCTAACCATGGAGGAAAGTCAAGTGGATGAATCAATTTGATTCCTCAAGTCCTAATCAACTCCTAAAGGAAAGACTAGCTTTAGAGGTATTCAAATCAATTAGCAACTTCTAATTATCAATCAACAAAGGGATTAGATAACTCAAGAGTCACTAATTACTCTACCTAGGCCAAGAGGAACAAAAGCTACACTAAAACCCAACCAAGCATTTCATCAAACACTTGGAAGGCATAAAAGAGAAGCATAGTAAATTGATAACAAGAATAGAATATAACTACAATTATTGCAAAGAATTAACAACAACAATCAAGGAAATCACAACTATCATGAATTACCTCAAATTGCATTATTGGAAGAAAACAAAGGAACAACAATATATCCAAAACAAAATGAAGAATTACAATTATCAAAGCATATAACTAGGAAGAGAGAGATGAGAAGATTAAGAATTGATAAAAGAAAATTGAATCAAAGCATGAATTAAATCTAGATCTAAGAAGAAAGATTATCCTAAACCTAATCCTAATTCTAGAGAGAAGTGAGAGCTTCTCTCTCTAGAAAACTACTCCTAAAACTAACTATCTATCTAATTATCTCCTAATTCCTCTATGGGTGTGAATGTGTGTGAATGTATGTGAATGTATATCAATCCCCTTCAATCCTTGGCTCTTATATGCATTTTGGCGCCAAAGTTGGTTGCTGAAAACCTTCCAAAATCGCCAGGCACGTGTTACATTAATGAGGTCATGTGCCATCATCGGCGCGTGCGCGCACGGTACGCGTGCGCGTCCTTGGCCTGTTTCGCAATGTGCGCGCGAGCGCCTTGTGCGCGTGCGCGTGCATGGCCTGGATCAATTCTTTGGCTTTTTGTGCTTCCCTCCACTTGTATGCTTCCTTCCTTGCTTCCTTTGATCCATGTTTAGCCTATTTCAACCTGAGATTACTAGCAAACACATCAAGGCATCTTATGGAATCAAAGAGAAATTAGAATTTATCAAAATAAGGATTGAAAAGCATGTTTTTACACTTAAGCACAAATATGGGCGAGATAACAAAACCATGCTAATTCATAGGCTAATTGTGACAAAAGGTTATCAAAATACTCTAAATTCAATACACAACAAACCGTCAAATTGGGGTTTGTCAGTACCCGTCTCCCGATCTGTCCAGCAAAAGTGTCGAAAGCTCAGACCAGAAAGGGCACAGGTCGTGGAAGAGCAAGTATAAATCTTGCTGGAAGCAGGATTCATAAGAAAGGTCAAATATCCATTGTGGCTAGCTAACATCGTTTTGGTGAAAAAATAAAACGGGAAGTGGAGGATGTGCATTGATTACATTGACCTCAATAAAGCTTGCCTCAAGGATCCTTATCCTCTTCCCAGCATTGATTTCCTGGTCGAATCAGCCTTAGACTATCGGTATTTGTCTTTTATGGACGCCTACTCGGGATACAATCAAATCCCGATGTACAAGCCGGATCAAGAAAAGACATCGTTCATAACTCCAAAGGCCAACTATTGCTACGTAGTAATGCCTTTCGGATTAAAGAACGCATGGGCTACATACCAACGACTAATGAACAGAGTATTTTCCTCTCACTTGGAAAAACTCATGGAGTATACGTAAATAACATGCTCGTCAAAACCAAAGAGGACGCGACATTATTGTCCGACCTCTGTGAGGTATTTTCTACAATAAGGAAGCATGGAATGAGGTTAAACCCCTCCAAATGCACCTTTGCAGTAGAGGCCAAAAAGTTCTTGGGATTCATGTTAACCCAAAGAGGCATAGAAGCAAACCCAGACAAATGTCAGGCTATACTAAATATGAAAATCCCGACTTGTGTCAAAGAGGTCCAGCAAATGAATGGAAGGTTAGCAGCCTGATGCGTGAGCATCTTTTCTATCTTTTACTAGTGAATTTGCATTCAAAGTGTTGAGTTTAATCAAGATTTAAATATCTTTTAGCCACTATGGATGCTACTTTGAGTTGTGTGTATTTCAATTTATTTCAAGTAGCATTCGGATGGATTTGATGGAGTTTTGTAGCAAAAAAGGAAGAAAGCGAATGATGCTGTCAACCTCAACCTCCTTGCACTCACAGCCTTGTCTAGGTTCCTAGCCGGATCAGCCCTGAAATCACTTCCCTTATACTCAATCCTAAGAAAAGGGAAACAATTCGAATGGACTCTAGAATGTGAGCAAGCCTTCCTTGATTTCAAAGCCTTCCTAGGCTAGCCGCCCATACTTGCCCGACCAATAAAAGGAGAAGAACTCGTGTTATACCCAACTGTGGCAAGTCAGGCCATAGCCTCCGCCCTAGTCCAAAAAGAGGAAAAGGGGCAACAACCTATCTATTTTATCAGCAAAGCCTTATAAGGGACAAAGTTGAACTATCAAAAGATAGAGAATTTTGCCTATGCCCTTATCCTCACATCTTGAAGACTCCGACCCTACTTTCAAGCTCACACCATTAAAGTTCGCACTAACCAACCAATGAAATATATCTGACAGAAGACAGACTTGGTAGGACAGACGCTACATTGGGTAGTAGAGCTGTCCGAGTTTGACCTAAAGTACGAAGCTCAGACAGCGATCAAGTCACAATACCTTGCATACTTCGTCACTAAATACACCGAAAACTCAGGAAATCCAGCCACATGGAGTCTATACATGATGGGTAATCAAACAAAGTCCGAAGTGGAGCAGGAGTCATTCTAGAAAGTGATCAAAGAACTCAGATAGAACTCTCCTTGAGATTTGAGTTTCCTGCCTCCAACAACCAAGCAGAGTACGAGGCCTTACTCGCTGGCTTAACGCTGGCTAAAGAAGTGGGAGTTGAAAAACCAGTGGTGTTCAATGATGCATAGGTAATAACTTCGCAAATTAACAGCGCCTATCAAGCCAAAGACTCCACTATGGAAAGATACTTAAAAGAAGCCCGAGGACAACTGGCACACTTTTTGGCAAGCAAAATCTGACTTATAACACAAGAATTCAACGCCCGAGCTGATGCCCTCTCCAAGTTAGCCAGCACCAAGCCAGGGGGTAATAATAGGAGTCTTATCCAAGAGACCCTACAAGCATCATCAATATTAAAAGAGGAGGATAACTCGAACCCCAAAGCATTGACCATATCCACCAGAATTTAGGATGAGGATAGATGACTCTTATAGTCAACTTCCTCAAATTTGATATCCTTCCCAATGACAAAAAAGAAGCCAGAAGGCTCATTAAGGAAGCACAAAATTACATATTAGTCCATAATATCCTATATAAAAGAAGGATCTTAACACCCCTCTTAAAGTGTGTCCCGACTTCTAACATGAAAGAAGTCTTAGAGGACGTACACAGTGGCATCTGCGTCAATCACCTAGGAGCCCAATCGCTAGGTAAAAAGGTAATCCAGGCCGGCTTCTTTTGGCCGACCTTACAAAGGGAAGCAACCGAGTTCGTTACGAAGTGCCCACCGAGAAACACGCCAACTTCCACATCGCGCCACCCGAGGAGCTCATCAGGGTTATCTCGCCATGGCCATTTGCAAAATGGGGTCTCGATCTACTTGGACCATTTCTGCAAGCTTTGGGACAAGTCAAATACCTTATAGTAGGGATTGACTACTTCACTAAATGGATTAAGGCAGAACCCTTAGCAACCATCACCACCCAGAGAACTCAGAAATTCTTATATAAGAACATTGTCACAAGATTTGGAGTTTCACACTCCATCACCACGGACAATGGAACTCAATTCACTGACTCAACCTTTAGGAACCTGGTGGCCAACCTAAAAATAAAAAACCAGTTCACATCGGTAGAGCATCCCCAGGCTAATAGACAGGGCGAAGCCGCTAAAAAAGTCATACTGGCCGGGCTGAAACGCCAACTACAAGACGCAAAAGGGGCTTCGGCTGACGAGCTGCCTCAAGTCTTGTGGGTATATCGGACCACCCCACACTCCACGACAGGAAAATCACCCTTCCGACTTGTTTACGGAATGGAGGCCATGATTCCCATAGAAATAATCGAAGAGTAACCTAGAATAATATTCTATAATGAAGGAGCCAACATCTAAGCACAAAAAGAAGAGCTCGACCTCCTCCCAAAAGTTCGAGAAAGAGCTCGGATCAGGAAATAAGCTCTAAAACAAAAGACGACCGTAAGATATAACCAAAAGGTGATTAAGAGGAACTTTGGCACCAATGACCTCATCCTAATCCGAAATGACATCGGGGTACAAAAATCGGGAGAAGGAAAGCTGGCTGCTAATTGAAAAGGGTTTTACAAAATAGTATAGGTCTTAGACAAAGGTTACTACAGAGTGTCCGACCTCCAAGGGCGAGAGCTCCTGAGGTCCTGGCACGCATGTAACCTGAGAAGGTACTACAGCTAGACAGCAAATCTTGTGCTGAGGTGTACTCTTTCCCCCGATTTTAGGATTTTTTAATGAGGCACCAGCACAAGGGCTAGGGTACTCCAGCCCCTAGCACATAGATTCTGTAAAGGAATTTCTTAATTACTAATAAAATTCCTATTTCTTTCACTCATATTTCTCCAAAAGTTTCCTACCTAGAACGCATTAATTTAAGCTCGAAAAATCGCAAAAATTATTTTCCAACCTAAAAATGGTCGGCAAGATGAAGTGATGAAGTACAAATTAATATAAGAAGTTATATAAATAACTCATACAAATCGACCACAACAAGATCAGACAAAAAATGAGCTGTAAAAGTAACTTAATAAAGGCCGACTACTCGAAGTCAGAAATATGAAAGGAAACTAATAACTTACAATTTAACAAAGTTGCTAAGACCTAAAAGTCAACCAAAATATGTTCAAATACCAAGACATAACTTCATTTTAAATGCAGAAAAAGTTCTCTGAGACATAAAGAGAATAACTTTGAAACATTACTTTATGAAGTTGTAAAAGCTACTAAAAAGTAAAAGTGTTCAAAAAAGCTACCAACTACTACAAAAAATTAAGTGTTTTAAGGACCCACAGGTCGGGTCATTCTGATACCGAAAAAGAAATTAAGATTTTTCACCGAAGAGCGGGTTGAGGCTCTCGCCCGTAGAAGCGTCTTTTCCTTTGACAAGTGGAGATGGAGGGTGCATGGAAACCGGCACAGCGGAGATAGCAGTAGGTGATGCAGGAGTCTCTACTACAATGACCTTAGGCTGAACTTTGCTCTGGACCTCTGAAGTTTGGCCGGCCTGAGGAGTGGAAGTCTTCAGGTTGAAGGGAGGCCCCTCATCCTCATCAGGAGCCAGCACGATCTTCCCATCAACGACGATGTTATCCGTGCTGAACAGAGAAAGATCTAGGTCAGGGGCAAGAACTTGAACTTGAGCTTTCAAGTTCTCGAACATCTCGTTCATTCCCCGACCACATGCTCCTGGAGGTCGGCATAGTCATCCCGGGCAGCCTTCAGCTCCCCTCCGAATATCAATCAACTCCCCATAGGTACGAGAGTAACTCTCCTCAGCTTTTTTCTTCATCTCCTCTGCCAGCAGTGTCGCGGCCTCAACCTTCATAGCTCGAGCACGAGTCATCTCCAAGTCAAACTTTAGCTTGACATTCTCCTCCTCCAACTTCGACTTCAAACCATTTACCCTTTCCACCTCAGCTTAGGCAGAATCAAGGAATGCCTGAGTAGCGTGAACATGGGTCTTTTTTAGAGCCTTGGCCAGAGTAGTGTTCAACCCCGTCATACGAATACAGTTACGAGTCATATGGTGAAGGTGATTTTGGATGGACATGTCATCCATGACTGTCTGGATGTAAGGGAGCATATTCTTTCCACTCCAAGCAAACCCGTCAAAATCTTTGTTGTTAATACTTGGCCCCCTAGAGGCCTTCTATTTTTTAGGAGGAGGTCCCTGAGGCGACGGAGTACCCGAACTCTCCAAGGTCGGGTTAGGAGAAGCTAAGCGAACAGCCAGAGTAGAGATAACCTTTCTTGAAGCAGTAGCTCCAGAACCTGATTTCTGGGGAGAAAGTCGGGAGGAAGCACCCTCAGTCTCTTGGCCCTGAAGACTTTGAGCTACCACCTCCTTCTTGGTTTTGCAAAGGTACTTCATAGACGAGGTCTTAGAAGCCATAGTTTCAGCAAGGAAGAAAAAACATCAGGAACAACAAAAGGCAGCTCAAAAAGAATTATAAAGTTAAAGTCAGGAACTACCTAACTCAGAACGGAGTTGACTGAAGTCTCCTAAAAATCCTCTATGTCCAAGTGAGGAGCCCGGTCCCAACACTCTTGCAACACGTCCACGAAGGCTTTTTCAACTTCGTTTAAACTATTTATGGTGTACTTGGTCACTATAGGGTGTTCTTGTCATAAGAGGGAAAAGGTTGGCTTGTCATTTTCATCAAAAAAGAAAGGTCGGGGACCCTCCACAGCTCGAACCTTAAAGAAACGATTTTTAAAATCATGAAAAAACTCATCAAAAATGGAAAATACCTTCCTACCCTAAACGGCTTGGAAGGAAAACCAAGAAGCCTTCCCCTTTAACGTCCCGGGCTTCGTAAAAACAAATAGGTAAAGAAAGAGCTCGGTGGAAGGTCGGACATCCAGTTTCCGACATAGAAGATGAAAAATTTTTAGAAAGGCGCAAGAGTTCGAATGAAGCTGAGAAGGGACCATGTTACAAGACTAGAGGACGTCAGTCTCAAAATCAGTAAAAGGAATGGATATGCCTAGCTTAGTAAAAAAGCAGTCATAAGCATAAAAGAAAGGACGCTCCGATATATCTAAAGGAGGAAAACAAACGCTCTCTTCAGGGTCGGGTGCTATCAGCTCGTAATTTTTCTCATATTTCCTACTCTCATAGATCCTATGATGTCTGCGATAGGCGTCGCAATACTCCCTATCCACTACAGGAACACAACACAGAACATTGATATCTACCCAAGCTAGAAGACTAGAAGGAACCTTAGTCAACATGTTGAGAACAATTGAACAAGACATAAAACCTATCCCTACAAAGGCAAAGTAAAAGAGGTCGTCACTAAAAAGAATCCGGACATCATACAAAGCACGGACAAAAACAATGAAACCAAAGAAAGCTATTCTTTTCAAATTTTTCCAAGATACAACGAAAGGTGTCCCTCTCATGCAACATCATCACATCACAGTGACACCGTACCCTTGGGGGCAATATAGATGCAAGCAGGCAACAAAAACAGACAGTTCTACGAAGATAAATTTTTTTTCCAAATCAACAAATGGAGTCTTTTTAATCCTAGTACCCTACGCCGGCCCCAGAAAGAAAATAAAAAGACTTTCTTAGCAAAAGCAACGCGATAACAGTTAAAGCAGAGAATCAACAAAACAAAGTATAACAACATCGACACTATTACACGAAGCAGCTCCATAAGAAAAACAAAACCATCGATAAATTCAGCAAAAAACACCAACCTTAGTGTTGATTCAAACCAGAGGAGGGCACGTCAAGCAGCAAAAACAACGGATGACCCTCTCCAAGGAATTCTTCAAAGACGAAACTTTAGAGAGATTGAAAAAAGGAATCACAAGAGCGAAAATGAACAAAGAAAGGAGCTTCTGTTCGCAAACGATAACCAAAGCTTTTTCAGAAATGAAAAAAGAGGAAAGAAGAAAGGCCACGACGCTTTTATAAGAAACAAAGGATAACGGGCATAATAACTCCTCTTTAAAGACATGCGCACAAATCAAGGAAATAGACGCGCCAACTTTGCCCCTCATTTAAAAGGGAGGCAACATCCAAAATTTCAAAACGCGTCAAGTACCTGACCTTTGGGAAGGTGGGGGAACCCGACGTCTAAAACGGAAGTCTCGGAATGCTTGAGTCCGACCTTTGTAGAGCCCAAGACTCCAGCAAGGACACTGTTCATACCATGACCCAACTATCAGAGCCAGACACAATAATCAAAAAGTCACCCAGAAAGGTAGTCTGCCCAAGCATACCCGACTTCTTTTAAGAGGTTGGGCATCAACAAAAGAGCCCACCAACTATACCTGCCTAAACAGGTAAACACCTCTGAATATCTCCCCGACTATCTCTATCTTCGCTAAAAGATAGATCATAACAAACTCTCAAGATAAAGGAAACGATTATCTATCAGAAAAGATAGAATAACAACAACAAAGGTAGTTATCAACTCTACTATAAATACACTGACACCCCTCAGGTATGAGACAAGTTCTAACCCACTAAAAATTTGCCTAAAATCTTTGCTAACTTAAGCATCGGAATCCCTTATAGGTACCATCCCCCACCTCCTCGCGAGGAACCCGGACAGGCGGCACTTCGACACCAAACAAGTTGGACGCTACCACTCAAAGAGATCTAGACCTCACGTTCAGGCCCAAATCAACATTTCAGATAACTCTAGAAACAATTATAATAATTCAGGCGATTATTTGATTAGCATAATTTTTTAGTACAAAAAATATACATCCATTCACAAATTCAATAATTTATAGAGTTTATCTATAGGTATTTTATAACTAACAAGTCCTCAAATATTAATTCATTTATTTTATTATACAATTTAACAAATATATATAATATCTTATAAAGGACCGATCAATATGAAGAAGTAACGGAGATACCAAGTTAAGATTATGCCAACATAAATTTTGAAAATAGAATGATAAAAAATCGAATACAAAATAATATAAAATAGTGGGGTGTTCGCAGTGCATTTGGATTGGTTCTGAGTAAAAAATTCATCCGATTCGAATACTAATTTTACTTGCAAGGCAGTTTGGATTAGATATTTTTGTAAAAAAAAAGTCCGATCCAATCCAATTTCAAGCCATTTGGATTAGATTAGATTTGTGATTTTATAAATTAAAAAAAATTAAACATATATAATAAGTCTAAACATCAAATTTTAAATAATAAATAATAACATAACAAGTCTCAACAATATCTTAAAAAAACCAACAATAACATAACAATAGAAATCAAATTATAGGTTAGTTAAATAAATAAATAAATCTCATTTTAGATATAAAATATTTATTAAATAATATAAAATATATAATAATTGAATATATTATAAATAAAGTTGTAAATATAATAATAAAATAATAATATTATAGTACATTGTACTATTTAGATTGGATCGATTTTGAGAAATAAATTTAAAATTTGATCCGATCTATATGATTTACAAAAAATAAAATTCAATCAAATCTAAATTAGTGCGATTTTAATCGATTTTCAATTTAAATTTGATTAGATAAATAATTTAATTTAGATCTATTTAAATTTAAATATTTTTATAAAACACCAATAAAAATTAACATTAATTTACAAAAATTTTAATTAATTTTTAAATAATATAATACTTATTAAAATTTAAAGTGAATACCCAACTTGATTCCTAATAATTATCTTAAAAGAACAACAAGATCGTTAAAAACAAATACCATTCTCAATCTTTGATTTTTATTTTTTGAAACTAATTAATCTTTATATAAAAAAAATATTAATTTTTTTTGACACAAAAATTAATTAATTCCACAAAAATAAAAATAAAAAACCAAAAAAAAATTTTTTTATTAAAGACTTCATTATCTTTTCAAATAATTATCACAATCGTTTAAGGTTTTTCTCACAAATTTATGATATACTATGGCTAATTTACCTTCCAGGCCGATGCGCGGAAGTCACTCTAGCTCATGAAGTAAAACAAAACTGAAAAAGTGTGTTAAGTAACAAGAGATTAAGAGTTGAAGACAAAAGGAGGTACCGTTATATTTGGTGGAAGCCAGGTATTTGGTTGTACCAACGACTTCGTCACAGCAGTCCCTTTCTTCTGTTCTCTCTTCTCTCTTTCCGTCTACTTTGAATTTTCACCTTTCATTACTTTCCTCTTCTTCTGCTTCTTCTTCCTAACCCAAATCAATTTAATTAGGTAATCACCAATCACTAATCAATCTTCCTTACTATCCTTAATTATTAATTTACGATCGCTTTCTCTCGCTAATTCATATAGGGTTCTTCTCAATTCCTTTCTCGTAACGTGCTTGCGCTGTTTTCAGTTTCCTTTATAAATTAGATTCTTTACCTAGAATTTATGTTCTCATCGGTTTATGAGTGATGGAAAAATTTACTTTTTTTTTTAATTATTTTATACTTATTGAGTTCATTCTGTTTTTTAAGAACTTATGATTTTATCAAATTAATTTTGACTTGTGAGATGTTTTTCTTCACTTGCGTACAGGACTAAGCGATCAAGTATCATCCGATTATTGTTTGTTCAGTGGCTTCTGACTTCTGAGTCAATGCCTTCTATCATCTCTCCTCAGTGGCAAGATAAGGCCTCTGGTTTCTTTTCTTCCTCAGGTATCGTTTCTCTAAAACTTCACATTTAAGTTCCCTTTTGAGACCCCATTAAGAATGATAAATTACAAAGTTCACACGATCTTCCCACTTTCAGACTTTGAGGACCACTATAAGGATGGAATTGTAGGGTTTATTTATTTAATTGTTTTTTGAAAAGGAAAAAAAAAAGGGGGGGGGGTTTGGCCTTGTTGTAACTTAGTTTAATTTGTAGGGGTCAAGCTCAAAGAAGCAAGGGAATCAGCTGGAACATTTGTTGGTGAGGTCACAAAGGATACAAAGAGTAATGTTGCTGAAGTGGCAGGGCGAGTTGGAACTATGGTCAAAAGCCGGTGGGCACTTCTTCAGCAGCCGTCAACAAAACATGCCGTACAGGATCGATTGATATCGGCTGCAGCTACAACTGGTTCGTTTCTAAGGAGAAGCATATCGGGGACAAAAGATAAGGTGGCTGTGGGAAAAACAAAGGTTGAAGAGGTAATGAACTTGACTAAATGATATTAGGGACTGTAATACATAATTTTTTTACATGTGCAAACGCAATGGCTGGGTACCATTGAAAGATTAATCATTTAAGCATTTTGTGACCAAAACTAACACAACAAAAACTTTGAAAAGATGTTTCTTCCCTTGCTTAAAGTTCATGTTGAGTCTATTGCCATATTGGATAGGCAATAAAAGAAAAAATTACAGGACAATGTACTTAAAAATGATAAATTTGATTCCATGATCCTTTCTGATGCTGATGTTAAATACAAGCATTGGTTCATGCTTCAGAACAATTTTGTAATAAACTACATTTGATATAGGAATACAGCTAAAGCCTCGAGTGTTGTAGCCAAAACATGTTGTAATATGTAATAGGTGTTAAAGGACTTGGAAATCCTTGAACATTATAAGCAACTAAGTAAGTGTTAAACCTTTCCAATGTGTTTGTAATACCCACAGAATATAAGGTTTGCTGGTTGTGATTACATTCAGCACTTTTGAATCAAGTGATCTTTGTAGTATCACTGCCAACTTTTAATGTTGATGCTGGATCTCTTAATAAATAGAAGAAAGGATCTTGCCATCTTGGAATAATTAAATATGTAATCAATTCATGACATTCTACCACTAAGTGGTGTGAAGACTATATACTGTATCTAGCTGTGCTAGACTAATATAATATTTTTAAACATGGAAAATTACTGTAACAATGTCAGTATTGTTTACTTTTGGTGGTGTGCTTGAGATATTGAGTTATTTGAAACTATAACAGTCTTAATGTTGGTTTTCTTTTTTTCAATTCCACCAAAAAAATGTTGGTTTTTTTAATTAATTAATTTATTAAGGGAAAATTTAGATATTTTGAGAGGTATTGGCAAGGTTCTATCAAATAAAAGTTTAACAAGGTAAGAGAGGTCATTTGCATGGTGTGCTGATCTACATAGTATAGTTTACCAAAGGTGCAGGGAATATTGAGTAACGTTGATTTCACATAGATTACTTATTTCAGGATTTCATTTGGATAATACTTACCATGCTTTCATCCATTAAAGTAATACTCCGATGTTATTGTTTTGGTTTAAGAGAGAGAGGCACACACACAAGAAAAAAAAGGGGGGGGGGTTAAGGAGTGTGTTATATAATTCTGTTTATTGGACATGGATAGCTTATGGTTTGGTTATCGATAGGACAATTTATTGTTGGTATTCTGGTATTGTTATTAACCTTTTAAGAATTAGAAAAGTTCTATCTATTTATATCTGCTAGTCATACACCAGGTCATCTTCAGAGTATATTTTTTCCTGCTCCAATTCAATGGTCAGAATCTTTACTTTCTTTGTTTGGTTTTCATCATGGTAATTATTTCAGGTGGCCAAAAAAACAGCACAAAAAAGCAAGACTATCTTGACAGACATTGAAAGATGGCAGAAGGTAAATGACCTTGGGCTAAATGTGGCCTATAATTTCTAGTATACACCATTTTCCAGTTTTCTTACGTTAATTTTCTTTTGCAGGGAGTTGCAAGTACTGATGGTAAGTTTCTGTACCCAAATAGCTTATCAAGTGAGCGATTCTTTTCATGTGTCAGTCTTTCGCCGACTGTGAGAGCTAATTCCATTGTTTGCAGTTCCCACAAGGCACTTGAGTTGTATTCTAGTTTTACACTACACAATTGCTAGTTAACTATTAACTATTAATTTATAAGCGGTATTGCATGCTCGGTTTCTATGGTAGTAGACTTCTGCTTTATTTAGAAATTGTTGCATTCCCCAGTGTTTGGAGTTCCTATTGAGGTTACTGTACAGAGACAAGATAGCAGCAGGCCTGTTCCTCAGATATTGGTCAAATGTGCAGATTATCTTATAGTTTCAGGTAGCTGTTTCTAGAGTAAGGCTCTACATCTGTGCATAAGTCTATGTTTCATGAGTTCTATAATTTATCTTAATTTTTGTTTAATAGTGGTTTTATTTTTTTAATCTGATGTAGGATTGAATTCACCATATCTCTTCAAATCTGATGGAGATAAAAAGGTTATCCGGCAGTTGGTTTCTCTGTACAACCTAGGTAGTTAATGCATTCATTCATACTTTCAGTAATGAGGATAGATTATAGTAGTGTTTGGGTGATGTTAATACCACTATGATTGTACGTACAGATTCAAATTCTTCAATCCCAGAAGGCACAAATCCAATTGATGTGGCAGCTCTTGCAAAATGTTACCTTGCCAGCCTTCCTGAGCCTCTTACCACTTTTGAGCTTTACGATGAAATAAAAGCTTCTCTATCCAATATATATTCCATGAGAAACATCCTCAAGAAGCTTCCCAGTGTAAACTACATGACTCTGGAGTTTGTAACAGCACTTTTGCTCCGGGTTAGCCAGAAGTCACTTCTCAATAAGGTAAGAGGCTTCTAAATATGTGCGTATATGTGTTTGTTTAGTATAAGCAAAGATGCACGGAAAAATCTGGGTCTTGTACATTTACACTTTTCATTTTTTTAATTGTTTCACAAGCTATGTTTGATGGAGTCTTGTGGGACATTTCCCTGATTATCTTATATACTTTGTCTCTCCTGTAATTAAATCTATGCATTTCTATTATTTGTCATCTGTAGTTTTTGCTCAATATTTTTAACTTCTGCAGATGGATACTCGGACCCTTGCAATGGAAATGGCACCCGTTGTCATGTGGCAAGATGGACAGAGACCTGATTTTTATAAACAATACTGGAACCAAGTGTCTAAAAGCCCTTCCAAAAAAGGCTTGGATGAACCAGCTGGTTCATATGGTGCTTGGGACTTACTTGCTGGTAAGGAAATCGATGCCAAAACATGCAATAACCCACATTGGCTGAATGTGTTATTCCTTTTGTCACTGGTTATGGCAAAAAGTATGACCATACGAGAATTTTCATGAAAGCATCGCTGCATCGTTTCTCAGCTTCTACCTAGTCTTTAGCAATAGGGATTCTGGTAGAGAATCCTGCTTAACCTTGAGAACAAAATCTTCTCTATGCAAATAATTTTCACTGAAAAATACTTTTGTATTCTTTTGTATTCTCCATGTTGGAAGAAAACAGATAAAAGCCCAAATAAGAATATTTGATTAGGATGATAAAGAAATAAACAAGAGCTAGAAGAAGACCAAAGAAACCCCCAAGAAATGGTTAAAAAACTAGATTAATTTAACTGGCGTTGATTTTGTTTTCTTGATTCAAATGGCCTTTCCATTAGATGTTTCTATAGAATACATTTATTTAACTGACTCAACCTAGTGGGAAAACTTTTCTATACTATGGTTATTTTTGTTTTTATAATTGTGAACAGTGAACATGTTTATAATATCTAGTGCTTTAAAAGCAGAAACAAAATTTCAAGGGATTATGTTTTATCTAATGGGCTTTAAAGCAACCCTACTGATGTGGAATTGTTCAACGAATCAGCGTCTGTGTAATCACCGGGCCTGAAAAAGTGAAAATGCATTAGGAGGGAGAAACTGTTTTCTTTGTATTTTCTTAGAGTGTGTTTTTCTTGAGTGTGTTTGAGAAAATATCCTTTGATAGAATAATTTTTTAATAGAAGGTTGAATTAATAATTTAGATGCATGTCTATTACCTAACCTAACTGCTTTCAGCCTCTAAACACCTTTCTTAGGGATATGCTTAAACATTTAAAAAGATTGCATTTAGATTTTCACTTGCGAATATTTTTGAAGGGTGCAAAAGTTTAATTTCATAATTCATTAGTATTACATATATTGAACTAAAGTTGGCGATTGCCGTTTCTTTTTCTTGTTTTTTTGTGATACAGATGATGATGAAGCCATAGATGCATCCTCTCCTATTCCATTGGATGATGGTGCACCAGTTGACTTTGGTGCAATTGAGGTTGTTCAGTTGCTTATAGAACATCATAATGCAATTTTCACAGATGCAAATGAGACAGTCTGGAGATGAATGGTCTTCATTCTTTCCTTCTATGTTGAATTTGATATCATGAACTGGGAACAATTTTCTCCAATCTTTGTCAAGAAAGTCACTATACAGAAGCTATATTCTAAGTTTTTATCAGGTTGTGTGTGCAGTGAGCGTTTTGCCTGATAAAGAGAAAGGAGAAACTTTTTGGGAAAAAAGGAACAGAAGGATTTGTACAGCTATATCCTTCCTTTAGAGAATCAAAACGTGTTATTTTGGTGTTTTGCTGGGAGTGATGGTATTTGATCTTTGTCTATATAGTATAACCATATTTATTTATGTCATTTTTGTACTATGTAAATCTTGTCTTGTCCCTGGATGCAACAAGTTTTCGTGTTTAGAATTTTAGTATAACTTTCATGGGAGAATGTTGTTGACTTGGAGGAACATTGAAATCTCCTTTGTTCAAGTTCCTATAAAACAGAACAAGATGAAGAAAAAAATAATCCGGAGATAAAAAAGAAGTAATATTCTTAAAAACATTTTTTGTCCTGAGGAACACCAACACCTTTCAATTTGTTATCTGTTTAACAATGTTGCTTGTTGATGAAATGAAAGTATCTGTATAAAATGCAACTAAATGTGGGAATGACTAAATGTGGGAAATGCTCTGAAATGTGAAGTAACAAGATCATGCACTGGCAAATTGTAATGTAAAGACAAAAGCTATAGCAATTCATCATTGACTGTTTCCTAAGATGATTAGTAAGTTGGAAACAGAAGCTGAATAGTTTACTTTGCATTACAGTGCAGAATAACTAAAAGTTAGAAATTAAAAGAGTTTTATTGGTCTGATGAAGTTGGAGTATGGTCAAAGTATTCAAAGATCTCAGTTGGGATGTCCTCAAAGAAGCACTTAGCACTTTCATTTTGAGGCTTTCCATCCAATCCAACAGTTGTTCCAATCTTGTTCTGAACACTTTTTTGCTCAAGCATATCAAAGAAGTAAGGGTCATCAATTGGTTCTGGAAACACTGGAAATTCCAGTTGTGGTTCATTTGGGATTTGAGGAAATGTGTACTCTGTTGTTGAAGACTCAAAAGAAGGTACCACATGGAGTGGGGTGGCCTCAAAAGCCTGAGAAGAAGTGTTGATGTCACTTTCCAAATTTTGGTGGTTTGGTTTTGTCAAATCTGGTAGGTTGACCATTTTGAACTCTTCAGTGTTTCCCATGTAGGGAGCAGTGTAATAAGGAAGGTAGTTTCCACAGGGGATATTTTCCTCTGGCTTATTGGAGCTGCATGAAATATCCTGAAAGAAATCATATAAATATATTGTATTTGCTATTCTTCATGTTTTTATTAGTGATACTAGCTAATTAATAGAAACTTCCATACATGTTGATTTGCATCTTAAATATTATTAGCATAAATGATATAATATCTTAAGTTTAATATAAAAGTGGAAATTTAGTTAGCTTTTGCTACTTTTATAATTAGAATTGTAAAAGAAGCTATTAAGGAAAAGATAGAAAGAGATACATTTTTTAATAGAAAAAATTGGACATCAAATTTTGCAATTCCATTTATTTATAGTAAGAGAATAGATCATAGATATTGTGATTATCAATGTTTAAAATCAAGAATTTTAAAAGAGCTCTCTCTCTCTCTCTCTCTCTCTCTCTCTCTCTATATATATATATATATATATATACGGATACAATTATTATGGTTATTTTATGGTAGAGTTTAATTCCTATGTATATTGATGTTTAATTAGGTGTTATCACATAGAAAAAAAAATTAAGTAACAAGACTGGATTATATGTTAATATAAAAGATTCTATATTAATAATGAATAGAAATTAAACTTTGTTATTTTTTGGTAACATTTAAATAGTCTTAACTTATGTCATGTGCCAGAAAGTCGCTTCTAGAAAAATCTAAAACTAAAACTACTCACAAATCAAGAATCTCACTATTAATTATATAATTAATAACTATATTTTATAATAAATTAAATATTAAATAATTTACTTTCATATTATAACTTAGATAATCTACTGGCCGAAAAGTTTTTTTTCTGAAAAAGAAGTTACTTATCATCATCATTAATTATAAATTAGTTTTAATAGTTTTAATACACTTATATTAAATAAATAATTATATCAATGTATAAATTTATAATGTTTACCTAATATTTATAAAATGCAACTAAAAAAATAAGTAAAAATATTTATATTTTATTATATGAAAGTAAATATATCATTTTATATGATGATTATTTTTTCTCTTCTATTTGATTATTTTTCTATATATTCTTCCTATTTTCTCTTCTCATCTAAACATAGCATAAATGCAAGGGATACTCATCTACCTTACCTCTTCAAATTGTACTTGACTAAGAGGGACTTTTTCTTTGTTTTTGTTTTGCATCTTTGACGAAGTTATTGATGGCTTCCGCAACATCCTCTCTATCCTCTTTCTCCTACTGCTCCAGAAATTCTTTACATCGTTGTCTGTTCTTCCTTCCAAATATGTAGCAATTTTTGCCCATTTGTTCCCAAATTGCCCTTGTAACTCTATTACCAACTTCTCCTCTTCTTCCGTAAACTTGCACCCTCTGCCAATTACAATAATCATACACAACATCCAAACAGACAAAGCACATTGCTACAAAAATGGCAACAACATGAAATTAAATGTTTATATATATATACACTAAAATCACTCATTTATTTCAACAATAATTGCAGATAGAGTAGAAAATAAGAAAATTTTAAACTACTTTATGCGGATTTTAGTGTCTTTGAAACAATTTTTATATACATATATATAGAATGTAATAGGAACATGCATGAAATGTTCTTTTCTAGGTTTAACTAAAGAAAAATCAAATGATACATTCATATAACAAGAAACATCGTAGTAGCAACATGCATGAAGTTGAAACCTTCATTCTACTTAGTTGTGTCTAAAACAATCAAACACACGCACGAAAAAACCGGTTTTTTTCGAACTATACTGTAAATTAATAATGCACATTAATTACACCAAAAGAAAATCGATTAATTAAAGGTGAACTAATTAATTATAATTAACTCACATCTTCAAGTTTGGTCTAAGCTTGTTAACCCATCGAAGGCGACAAGATTTTCCAGTTCGAGGCAACAAGCCTTTGGATCGAATGGAGCTCCAATCCCTTGCACCATACTTGTTAACATGCTCCTGGAGCACCTCATCTTCCTCTCTGCTCCATGGTCCTTTCTTTATGTACCTTCTATCAAACCCTCTCTCCATCTACTTGTACTACTAATTCAATTTGCATCGAAAATGTTTCAGTTCCTTTTCTGTGTTCTGAACATTCAGTGTTCTCTGTTCTTTATGGTGCTATGGAATTTTTGAATTGATTTCGATCATGCGCATGATGGTTGTGCTATTGTGTGGTGAGGTTCATGGGATACGTGATGGACTCTGTAATTTGATTGGGTGGGGGGAACTAACTGTTTTCTGATGTGTGACGTGGTGCTTTATTATTGGTTGTTTCTTTGAGAGTCATGTGGATGGGAGAGTAGAGGATTCTTGCTGCGGCTTCTACACGGACGGTTTCGACGGTTAGTGGCAACATCCACCCCGCCATGTTTTTTTATTTTTTTCGAATTTAAATATTTTTAAACGTGTTTAATTACTTGGGAATAGATATCTTCATTACTAAATCTAATGCTGTGTAACAATGCCCCCAAGTTTCTTATTGAATATATTACTAAGTTGGAAATGATATTATTACAATAATTTTACATGTGGCATCTTTATTGTAGTGGTATTATATCGACAAAAATAATTATATTTTATATTAATTACCTAAATATTTATTTAAAATAATAAATATAATTAAATAATTGTGTGAAATATTTTACATTATTAATATATCAAAGTTTTTTATCGATATATTACTAAGTTAGAAATGATATTATTAATTTGTATTGGGATTATAATATTTTTTTTTAATTTATTATTTCTATGTTTTCCATAGTTAAATACTTGTTATGAAATATGAATATTTTGTTGAGTTGTCGTGTTTGTATGTTAAATACATTTCGGATACAATATTTATTGACACTCGTCCGACACACGTGTCTTAAAAAAATCAAATTTTTTTTTTAAACATGTTTGAACACACTTAAATGTCATCACGTTTTAACATATTAAACATTATTCTTAACATATGTTTTTAAAATAAATTTAAAAATAATATATATTATTATTTATTAAAATAAAAAATATTTTAAATATCTTATATAATAAAAAAATATTAAAAATAATAAAAAAATTATATTTTAAAATTAATAAAATATCAAAATATTATTATAATTAATATAAAAAAAATTATATATTTTTTTATATATAATGTGTTTTCGTATATTACAAAAATTTAAAGTTTGTTAATTGATGTGTCCTGTGTCATATCTTATCATATGTCTGTACTTCAAAAAATACTTATAATCTCAAATATAATAAACATTTAAGTTACTCTTTAAAAAAGTTTAGATAGAATATTTTGAATATTAGCAAATTTTTATTCTCTAAATACTACTCCTCTCATACATATCACTCCTGCCGGAAAATCCTGATATCCATTTGATAGGAACGATAAAGACATATTTATTTAAAAATTTGTAGAGATAAATGTCACTACAATTTAAAATTTTTTTAAGTATTACACAAAGATAATATTTATTTATTTCTGCTAATAATTAAATTTGACCTCATTATAAATTATTATACAATTAGTTGAGATTTGAAGAATATTATTTTATTCATTGGTTTTTTTTTTCAGAAGTTAACTTTAATTTTGTCCATAGTAACTTTTTTAATTATAAATATTATAAATAGTTAACTTTGTAATCATATAGAAGATGAATTTTTAAATGATTATTTAGTAACATATAGAAAGATTTATGTTTAATTGTATTGACAATAAAAAAATTATTCAATCTTTTTAAAGATGAAATCTAGGTAGAGAATAGAATTTTAAATCATATATTATTATAAAAAATGCTAAAAAAATTATCAGTTAGCCATTAATATTTAATAGTATAGACTAAAATATGTTGTTGGATTACTAAACTAAAAAATTAATAGTTAAAAGTGATAACAAAAATTAATAAATTCTGATGAACTTTTAATATTTTTTATTATTGTTTAATTATTATTTTAATATTTTAATTTATTAGTTAAATAATTTAAAAATTAATCATATTTTAGAATAATAAAATATGATTATAAAAGTTATTGTCATGTGTTTGTAGTTTGGCAACCGTGTCTACAATTTTATTTTTTGTTCCACCTAATTTATTTTATTATTTTTCCATTTTTTATATTTTTTTAAGGATGATTGAAAGCTAAGTAGGGAGTTGGTTGAAAATATTTATATATATACTATATGAAATTAGTTGAATGAAACAGCAAAATATCTATAAAATAATGAAACCTTTAAAATTATTTAAAAATGTTATTATTTTATCATTAAAAAATTTAAATATTTTCTAAAATTACTTTCCTTCTTTAATTACCTCCTCTAGACATCCTTTTAGAGATTTTTATATACTTTAAATGACAAATTTCAAATTTTACAATCACACAAAATATCAAAAATTATTCATTCATTTCATTATATACTTTTAATTTACGTTTTTATTCTATATTTTAAGTTTTATATTTTCTGTTTTAAAATTTAAAAAAAAATAATAGTAAAATTTTATTTTTTTATTTTCATTATTTTTTCACTTTTTTCTCAATAAATCTTAAAAATTAAAAATACTAAAAAATATATATATAAACACAAACCAAAATTCTCATAACTTGCATGATCTTCATACTGTCTCCCAAACATCACCAGCTGTAACCAGCCAACCGTCAACCGTCAATTGCAGCTTCATCTCCCATCAACTTCCTTGTCTGCTGATATTTTCCGGGACAACTCATTGTCTCATTCTCAGTTTTAAAGTTTTTTTTTTCCTTTTTTCATATGACGAAAGAATCAATAAACGCTCCACAATTAGTTCAAAAATGATAACCTCAATCTGCTCAACCATTTTATAGGCTGCATTTGATAAAGAAAATATGAATAGAGATAACATGTTTAAGAATACTAAATTAATGTATTTTGTGTCTATTTTAATAGGAAGAACATAGAAATTCTAATTTTTTTATTATTTTTATTAATTTTTTATAATTATATTTTTTATTATTATATTTTTCTCTCAAATTTTTTGAATAAAAAAAATTAAATTTTTATAATTTGTTTTAATTTATCACCAAATAAAATATAAAAACATAAAATTTTATATTTTTATCTTTTGTGTCTTATTTTTTGTGCCTTGTCTTATTATGTTCTCATAGATCTATTCTAATACAAAAATGGTTGGATGCTAATACTTTTTATTAATATTATTTAATATTTTAAATTAATATTTTATTTTTATATTATTAAAATTTAAAATTTAAAATTTAATATTTGATATTTAATATTTAAAATATTAATTAAATATTGACTAAAAAAATAAATTTTATTTATCATATAGTATTTTTTATTTCATTATAATTGTGCCTATCTATTAACTAATATCATCTCTGGCTAGATCAGTATATTTCTTGTCCCCTACCCCAATTAATATCCCCAAAATTCTTTCTTCTTTTATTTAATTATTTATTTATATTATTCTTAATTTCTCTTCATATTTATCCTGACTTGTTTTATTGAATGGACAAATTTTTATCAAGACCAGGGTTTGTCAGATATACTTTCACAGCTATATATAAGATTAATTTGAGACATTATTGGTCCTTTGGTCGTCCAAATAGGTAGACAAAATCACACAAATAGTTTGCTCTATTAATTTTATGTTGTATGTATGATAAGTCTTAATTCACAGTTGTTCATTTATTTCTTATTTATGTTTAGACAATTGTATTTTATTTTTTTATCTTTGATATAATAACAACAAGTCAACAACTATACATCGTCATGAGATTATGATTTAATCATCCATATAAATTAATAAGAAATAAATTATCATTTTTAATCATACAAATTTTAAAATAGGTAAAAACTCAGGTGAAGTCGACTTCATGTGAAGTTGATATCTAAGAGTCGTTAGATGATTTAACTGATTATCATCTAACGACTCTCAAATATCAACTTCACATGAAGTCGATCCAACTGAATTTTCACCTTTAAAATATTAACAAATTTAATTATAAATGAATAAAATTAATTTTATATTCACAAAAGATAATTTTTATATGACAAAAATATATTTTATTCATATATAAATTGATCAATATTCTTAATTTGTATGGATAAAAATAATAATTTTTTATTTTATGTGGTATAAAATTAATTTTATTTATTCATAAATAAATTTATTAATATTTTAAATTTTTATAGATAAAAATAATAGTTTATTTTATAAACATTACTAGATTAAATTACCAATCTATCACTCTTTCGCGATTTTGTTACCAAATTACCACGCTTTCTAAGTTATTCATCCATATGACACTGTTTTTTATACATTGGTATTTTTCCTGTGTTATAGGAGGCTCTAAACAAAAATATATTTTTAATCAAACATGCAAAAACATCTAGTATTTTCATTGTAAAATTACTAAATCAGTAGCCGCTTAAAATTTTAATTTACTTGTGTATATTCCTATTTTTGTATGTCAGTCCCTAATTGTTTTTATTATGGTTAAATATATATTTCAAATTATTAAATTTACTTAAATTTTAATATATTTAATTTTGTCAATTGAAAATAATAAATACATTCTAATAAACTTTTTTATGTACCTAACATTAACTATTATTTTATGTGATTAGTTTACAAAAATTTATAATTAGCAAGGTTCTACCTTTTTATGCATTATTAACTCTTAAATTTTGACCTCCTAAAAGTTAAAATATTTTTGTCTTGTTAATAAATCTAGTCTAGAATCACGAATTATTTTTTTTCTTTTCATTTTTTGTAAGTTGAAACAACAATTCATATATAACTAAATAAGACAAATTTAACCACTCTATTTTAGAAGAGTGCCATGATGCAACAACAACAACGAGAAGAGTGCCATGATGCAACAACAACAACGAAGCCTTGTTCTATTAGATAGAGTCGGTTACATGAATCAAACGATGTTATTGAGCTCTATCATATATTATGTCTATAAAGAGACCGTTTACGTGTAGATTTCATTTGATCATTTCATAAATGGTCTTCTTAGGTCTTTCTTTATCTTTCACCCTTGTCCATCTTATATCTCATCTACTCTCTTGACTGGATCGGTCTTCTTCTCACATGTTCAAACCACTTGAGATACGATTTTATCATTTTTTTCACAATAGATGCTACTTCAACTCTCTCTCTCTCTCTCTCTCTCTCTCTCTCTCTCTCTCTCTCTCTCTCTCTCTCTCTCTCTCTCTCTCTCTCTCTCTCTCTCTCTCTCTCTCTCTCTCTCTCTCTCTCTCTCTCTCTCTCTCTCTCTATATATATATATATATATATATATATATATATATATATATATATATATATCTTCGTTCCTTAATAAAGCATAGCCGATTTGATAGCAGTGCGATAGAATTTACCTTTAAATTTTAAAGACACTTTTTTGTCATATATAAAACTAGATGCACTCTACCATTTTGACTAACCTGTTTGAATCCAATAATTTACATCCTATTTAATCTCTCCACTATCCTACATGATGCACCCAAGATACTTAAAACTTTTAACTTTTCGTAGGATGTTTTTCCTAATCTTCACCTCTATATTAGGATTTTCCACTTACGTTACATATATTCTGTCTTGCTACGACTTATGCGCAGACCATACACTTCTAGAGCTTTTCTCCATAAATTCAACTTCTCATTTAAGTCTTCTATTGATTCTCCCCCAAGGATGATATCATCGAAAAAGAGCATGCACCATGGCACAAGCTCTTGAATATGCACTGTGAGTACTTCCAAGACTAATGTAAAAATGTATGAACTTAATGATGATCTCTAGTATAATGCTATACCAATAGAAAATTTCTCTATTGCACCACCTTGAGTTTTTATACTAGTTGTAATCCCATCATACATATCTTTAATTGCACGAATATATGCAATCATTACTCTCTTTCTTTCCAAAATCTTTCATAAGATCTCCTTTGGCACCCTATCGTATGCTTTTTCTAAATCAATAAACACCATATGTAGGTTCCTTTTATTATTATAATATCTTTCCATCATTCTTCTTAACAGGTATGTAGCTTCAGTGGTGGATTTGTCTGGCGTAAAAGCAAATTGGTTCTCTGTTACTTGTGTCTCTTATCTCAACTTCTGTTCTGTCACCCTTGCCCATAACTTAATGATATGGCTCATGAGTTTAATCCCTCTATAGTTTCCACAACTCTGTATATTTTCCTTATTCTTGTAGATAGGTACCAAGGTGCGCTTTTCCCTTATTCTTGTAGATAGGTACCAATGTGTTATTTCTCCACTCATCTGAAATCTTCTTTGACCTTAAAGTCTCATTAAAAAACTTGGTTAACCAAGTGATGCCTTTCTCTCCAAGACCCTTCCAAATTTCAATTGAAATATTATCGGGTCCTACAGCCCTGGCATTTTTCATCCGTTTTAGAGCCTCTTGTACCTCGAAGTCTCGAATCCTTTGACAGTAGTCGAAGTTTTGATCTTCTTCCCTTGTGCATAACTGACCAAGGTTCGGAAGAGTCTTCTGTCCTTCATTAAATAACTCGTAGAAAGTAGATTTTTCACTTTCATAGATATTCTCATCTTGAGCTAAAACATCTCCATCTTTATGCTTTATGCACTTAACCTGATTCAAGTCTCTCGTTCTTCTTTCAGGACTCTTTGCGATTCTATATATACCTTTTTCTTCTTCCTTCGGTCCTAAAGACTGGTAGAGATGCTTGTATGCTCTTGTTTTTGCTTCACTTACGGTCACATTTGTCTCTTTCTTAGCCGCCTTATATTTTTCTCAATTATCTGCATTACGGCACAATGACCACTCATTAAAGCACTTCCTTTTGGACTTTATCTTTTCTTATACACTCGCATTCCACCAATAAGACTCCTTTTCTCTTGGTCCTATTCCTCTAGATTTACTAAAATTTTCTTTTGCTGTTCTTCTGATAACTTCTGCCATCTCCCTCCACATCTCCTTTGTGCTTCCATCCCCTTTTCACTTTGCCTCTTCTCCTACCTGTCTTAGGAAACTTCTCTGTTCCTCACTTTTTATCTGCCACCACTACATCATTGGGTTCTTCATATGATATCTTTTTCTCAACACGAAAATTCATGACGAGCATCCTATGTTATGTTGTTAAACTCTCTCCCAAAATAATTTTACAATTAATGCAAAATTTTCGGTCGACTCTCCTTAACAAGAAGTCGATTTGAGAGCTTGTCATGCCACTCCTATAGGTTATAAGATGTTTGTCTCTCTTTTTGAAACATGTATTTACAATGAGAAAGTCAAAAATTGAGAAAAAGTCCAAAATAGTTTTACCATCGGTATTGACCATCACGAAACCATGGCCTCCATGAATACTTTTATACCCAATTACTTATCTTTCAACATGGCCATTTAAATCTCCACTTAAAAAAATTTTATCTCTCGAAAGTATGTATTGGACCAAACTCTCTAGATCCTCCCAAAACCTCATCTTATGTTGCTCGTCCGAACCCACTTTGTGGTGCACAGGCGCTAATTACATGGAAAGTACCTCCTTCTACCAAAAGTTTGATATAGATGATCCGATTACCCACCCTCTTGATATTCACTACGTCCTTTTTTCACTACTTATCCACGATAATACCCACCACATTCCTATTCTTCATCTTTCTTGTATTCCAAAGTTCCGAAGGTATCCAGCTCTCTAACTTTCGCGCCGACTCATTTTGTTTCTTGTAAGCACATGATATTAATCTTTCTCCTTGTCATGATATCCACTACCTCCATGGATTTTCCTGTTAGAGTACCTATGTTTCATGTTTCAAATCTCAACTTTCTGTCGCTCCGACCTTTACCTTTACATTTTTCTTTGTGAACTAGCTTATTTATCTTCGTCCGTTCATGAAAATGTGGAAACCTTTGCTCATTTAACACTCTACCCAAGCACCGATGCAGCGACTCTTGTTCATTTGATACTGTACGCGAGCTATACAGCGCGTTGCTTTCGGACAACGACTTAGCTTCAACGCAATAACGTCTTTGATCCATGTCATGAAGATTCGACAACATTTTTATGTTGACAATTAAAGGTCTAACACAACCCTACTCTTTTATCGGGCATGAGATCGACTACGTACCACAGTGTAGCATAAGCGGAGTTAGAAGAGTGCCATAATATATAAAAGAAATATTTTATATATTTTATTGAAGAAAAAACCCGGGCTTAAATATGTGAAAAGTTACTACACATGAATTTCCTTTGTAGACATGACATGAGGAACCATTATTACATCGGCCGTGTTATAAGTTGCACACATTAATGTACTTGTCAGTATCACCACCAAACGTATCCTTCTCCATTTTATTTATTTATTTTTTTTCTATTTACGGTTCATTTTGCTATCCAAAGTGAGTGAGCAACATCAAGAATTCTTCATTTGATTGACCTAAGCTTCTGACTCAAATGCAAATTAAATGGATTCATTCATTGATTCCAGTTAGTTATTAACAGTTGAAGAAGCAGTTAACAGTTGTATCTACTATGGTTTGGTGATGTCTCAAGGCTATTACTCAGAGTCATACCCTTCTTCTTCTTCTTCTTCTTCTTCTGATTCTGGATCTGATATTTCAGATGCTGCTGCTGCTTCAGCTGAACTGAAGCTCTATCGAGCATTCATTTTCTCAGCACCAATATTCTTCACTTTCATTCTTCTCTTCCTCTTTTATGTCTTCTATCTTCGACCCAGAAGGGTTGATTGGTCCTCCCTTAGGATGAGACCCTTTGCTTTTGCTCATGACTCCAACACCAACACCATCTCCACGGTAATAATAACATACATTATTCTTCTATTTGGTACAAGTAAAATGGGTACTCACCTTTTGTGTATATTGTTTTTTGAGGCAGTGGGATATTGGGTTGAAGAAAGAATTGAGAGAGATGCTGCCTATTATTGTGTATAAGGAAAGCTTCTCTGTCAAAGATACCCAGTGAGTTGCTTCAATATTTTTGGGAGTAATTTTCTATGCAAATCATATCTTTATTTTTATTTTCTATTGTAAAAAAAAAAAAAAAGCAATAAAGCAAGGGATCCTGCTTGAGGGTCACTAATTCCAAGTTATCTTACTTGTAGTAGAAACTAGAAAGTAGAAACAATGCTTTAGTATAGGACAATGTTGCAAGGAAATCCCTAAGCACACCGGCCTTAAATACTATATGATTACATGTTCTATCTCCACCATTTTGGGTAATGTAACCAAGATACTTAAATCTCACAACTTGATTATATCTACTTTTAATACCAATTTCTTGTCTAAGCATTAGGCCTTCATTCTGTTTTGTGTTTGCTTGAACTGAAACCGATTTTATCTTTAGCTTTTCTGATCAATGAGATGTTGCAGATGCTCAGTGTGCCTTTTGGACTACCAAGCAGAGGATAAGCTTCAACAGATACCTGCATGTGGCCATACATTTCACATGAGCTGCATTGATCTTTGGCTGTCCAGCCACAGCACCTGCCCTCTCTGCCGCTTGTCCCTATTAGCATCGGCTAAATCTTCAACGGAGCCATCCCACACACAGGTTGATGTAAGTGATTTCAGTAATCCTAAGAGGTCTTGGTCCAAAACTACTTTCTCACATGTAAAATGATATTTTATTTTTTATATTACTTAGCTGATAATGATGTTTATATTTCTCTAATGGAATAAATGAGAAAGAAATATGGCACTTGGATGAAACTTTATAACATGTTCATGTGAGACCATATTAACTGAATTTTCATTCAAATCCACAGATTTATAACATGTTCAAGACATAACATATCATTTGATTGTCAACATTTATGATTAGACTCCATTTAGATGTTGACAATTAAGACCTGGTGCTTCTTAAAAAAAAAAGGGAAATGAGTATTGATATGGATACTGACAATGGAAACACTTGGACAGGGGCCACAGAGCAATGAGGAAACACAGACCATAGAATCATCAGAGTTGAGAGCTACTAGTCATGTAGAAACCACTGTTTCCCAGAATGTCTCAGGAGAGGTTGCAATTGCCGCTCACTGTATCGATGTTGAAGGACAACATGGACAAAACAATCAGTAGAAGGATGAAGATATCAGAGATTCCTAAGGTAATTTTTGCCTTCTAGTTACTACATTTGAGGTCCAAGCTTCTAGGTTTGGTGGAGGATCAACACATATACATCAACATCACTATCATGCTTTAGCTTTTGTCAGTCTCAGAATTTATGCATCAGTTATGAATCAGCATTTAAAAATAAAAACAAAAATCAAAATAATTCATGTTAATTGTGGTAAAATTTGATTATCATAATGCAGCATCGGAATCAATCATAGATGATCAATAAGATATATATCAAAGTATCAAATTGCTTAAATGGTTTGTTGTAGCAATTTAAAGTCATTCAACTGTAAGTTTAAAACTTTTGAGGAGTTGGTTATTAGAATGGTATCATTATCACAACCTCTATAGTCAACTAAAGGAGTTTGGTTCTTTCAACCCTCATGAAAAGTTTCTCCAAATAAAAGATTTTGTATAATCTATACATCGTAATATCGTATCCATATAATTCTTGCATAAGATGCTTAAAGAGATAGAAAACCAATCATGAAACTCCACTTAGCTTAAGCTTTGGAAAATGGTTTAGCTAACAAGTGCCTAAATTAAACGTAGCCACTTGCCGCTCATGAAAAATTTTAAAACTTTCCACATAATAAATACATTGAAATCATATCCTTTTGATCTATTTCTACTTTGATAACCTCAACAAGTCTCCTTATGACACTCTTTTACAAAAAAAATTTTGTAGATATAAAAAAAGGCTGCAATTTGATTTCTCTACCATAATTCTTTCTTCTCTTTATATGAATATTATTTTTGTCTCTGTCTCATTTAGGTCAGTGATAGTTATTCATTATGATTTATCATTTAAACTTCATTCTATGCATCTATATCAAGTTGATTGTCACTTCTCTTATCAAATTCTTGGAATCCAGATCAATGGCCCTTTAAACTTAGCAATCTACATGCTAGTGACAGCGTATTGCCGTATTCCTTCCAACTTATCTATCGGCATGTGTACAGCATCCTCCGATAAGTACAGCAACAAATGTATTCACACAGTGACACAGCTTTGAGAGCAAATTTTAATTGGCACAATTATTGTAACTTATTGAATATTGAATGAATATTGAAAATATTCTTTCGAAAGGAGAATTGTATATCTTAAAAGATGAGCTTGGATTCGTTTATCTTGATTCAAGAAAACAGTCCTAAACTCATTTAGGAAATGTTTGGTCAAATATAACTTATGGTTAAGTGTATTATTAATCACCTAAGCAAACAAGAAGCTAAGCTGTGATCATAATTGTGGACAATCCAATGATGAAGCAGCTTAAGTTGAATGAAGTATGAGTAATAATATAATACACCGGTTCCCAGATCCATTACATGAAACACTAGTATATTATTTACCTCTAGAATGATCATATTCTAAGATACTCGGTTCCAATTAACCAAATAACATCTACTGCAGAACTTAAATGTTTGCTATTTTTTAATGGTATAATATTATTTGATCAAGATCAATATGAACGGAATATGCGGTGTCTTGATATCGGTGTTCTCTCTGGAAAATTACATGTTCACTGCCACAGTAAATTCCTCCCCACAGGCACATTTTACCACATGATGGATCTCCTGTAAAGTCAGAGGAATATATGAATGCAGGGGAAAGTATACTTAGGGAATTTTATTTTATGAAGATAATGACAAGTTTAACTAAATATTGCTAAGGATAGGCTAGAACTATTTCATTGCGAATTGCAGGATTACGTATTGTTGAGGGGGTGAAAAAGGTTACATTGCATGTACATATATTTTACCTTGAGTTTGTCAACTTGTTTCCCCAGAGACTGCAAGTACTCTATTTCTCCAGCTTTGTCAGACATAAGTGCGTTATATTCTTCTTGAAGAACCGTTATATCTGCAGCTTTTAGCTCTAGCTAGTGGAGCTCAATCATTGTGAAGAAAACTTTGAATGAGAGATTTTACAAAATCACTGATTAAAAGCTGTGAAATTATTGACAATCCCACTAAAAAGGAGTAAAGAAAGAGACATTGCTATGATGCACAAGATAATTCAATGGGAGAGATTTCCATATACTTAACATCAACGATTTTTGCTAAATCACATCATTGGATTATCTTGATACATCATAAACTTGACGCATTTAAGGCATACGACATTTCCTAAAAAGAATATACAATATGTAAATTTTTTTCCACCCTCAACCATCTGAAGAGGGGGGGAAAAAATAATTACAGGTCTCAATAACACCAGCGGAATAACAGCCAACCTTAAAATCATTTGTCTTGCATTTCAGATCCTCAATAGCGAGTTTTATCTGAGGTAAAATAGAATATCAATCAAAAGCTCCCAATATGATTTTCTCAAGAGCATTAGGGTATGAAGAAATCCTTATATACTATATAGCTAGCTATAGCTAAATGAGTTACATGTATGCAGCAGCCGCATATAAGACTTTGCACTCAATTTTGATGCTTGGGACCATTTTAGATGGCACTGTTTAAGATATATTGTTTTTCAAAACCATTCATGGCTATTTGAAGTAACTAAAAGGGGATGAATGGTTGCATGAAACTTCATGAAAATAGCTTGAAAATTTCAGTTCGTTGTGTAAAACTTTATCTGTGAATATTGTGATTAGCCAATTTAAATAGAATGAGACAATATAAAACTAGGAGGCAGCACGAAACTAGAGAAAACAAAAGGCTTAATTGATGAAGCAACACTTTTTGCCACTCACAACCGAGTTCTAATAAAAAGAACATTTGGACTAATGCGTATATGATCAACCACAACAAGTAGAGGGAATTTTGCAAGAAATTAAAAAACTCAAATTCGATGGCACTGACAGCAATTATAGTAAGCACTCCGTGTCCACATATATCCTGTTTTAATTTAGAAAACTGGGCTTCAACGTTGTTCATGGAGGATAGGACATCCCAATTGCTCATGGAGGCTATTTTAGAACCGATTTTAAAACTTACAGGGAACAATGTGCAAAATTAAATCAGACTGATAACATATGATATGAAAAACGAAAATGTTATAGAGCAAAAAATAAGTAAAGAACAGGACATAAACTTGAGTGACTAATATCTACTTCACAGCCTAAAAGGAAGCATAATCACCGACCTTGTTGTTCTCCATAAGCATCTTGGATTTTAGATTAAGAATTTCATTAAGCCTTCCTTTAGCTGAATCCAGTTTAGTGATTATGCTCTTCCTTGCATCACTCCCCTGTCATACACAGATAAATTACCAAATTCCACCTCCGTGCAGCATATATCAATGAAAAAAGTAGTCTACCAGGTTGTCCATGATACAGTTACCATCGGCTGCAGCCTTCCCTGCATGTTCATGAAAAGAAAGCTTGGATATCAAATTTATTTATCAACAAAAAAAAAAAAAAGCATGGATGTTCATGGCCTGTAATCCAATGATATTTCCCCTTTTCTAAAATTAATATAAAATGAACAGATCGACTTTTAGTTCAGAGTTTCAGTCTAGGCAAAATAAAGGTCCCTACTCAATACCAAAATACTGATTCTGTTAGGGCAGCAGATAGAGGTAGGTAGTTGTGTGCTGGTTTGAGTTTAAACTGAGCTAACCCATACTTTTTCCTACTGAACCATAGCATCTTGTGGCACCAATCACAATGATCACACTAAGTGATAGACACAACAGATTCATATATCAACAAGGCAATTTTCATTAACAGCATGTTACAACTGGTATATCAGAGATTCACAGTAGCCATTCTCATGCGAAGCCAAAACAATGATACTGGTTAAATGATACTCTTGTTTTCTTTCTAATTATACGGGGCAAAAATCTACAATGTCAAGTAGTTCTTGTAATGACTTTATTATATCACCAAAGGTCAAATATCAAACTGGAATTGTAAATGACCAGTCCTTTTGTTTTCATGCTAGTTAAAATTGTCACCAGTTATTTAACTTGTTAACTCAAAGTGTAAAACATTATACAGAAGCATGAGTCATGCCTTTGGTTTTACTTTTCTGTAAATCAACTTTTTCCTTGATCTGCATAAGACAAAAATGATTAGCAGAAACTAACAGGGAAAGTTAATAAACAGATAGGGCCTGATAATAAGAGGAAGTGTTATCCCCCTCCCCCCTCAACAAAAAAAAAAAAATATATATATATATATATATATACAGAGAGAGAGAGAGAGAGTTTAATTTTCATGCACTGACAGTGTAAAACATTTTACACAGTTGTGCAAGTGCAATCACAACCGTTCTCTTTGATGACCATTCACGCGGTTAGTGTAAAAGGTAGTTATTTTTACTAATGTGGCGTTATGTGATTCGATGCAGTGTAAAAGAGTTTTACACTGACAGTGCATCAAAATTAAATTCTATATATATATATGTACGAGATAACATTAAATGAGAAATCATACTACCTCATGCTCTTTCAATTTTCTACTAGTCATCTTAGTTCTGTGCCACTCCTGCCAAAGATTTCTCTATTCAGTAATTTTTTTCAACAAACTAAATGAAAGAACTAACATGAAGTATGACAT
Source organism: Arachis hypogaea (assembly GCF_003086295.3). NCBI lineage: Eukaryota > Viridiplantae > Streptophyta > Magnoliopsida > Fabales > Fabaceae > Arachis > Arachis hypogaea. The sequence goes on from NC_092043.1 coordinate 45,255,719, forward strand.
GGAGAGTCTTCCATCACATGATAGGACCAATGGGACAAAGACGGAAAATAGATTCACTGAGTCCAATAAAAAAAGTTCGTTAAAGAAGTGGCTTCATTACGCTGAAATCACTCACACTCCACAATGCCTCCAATGGTATTTTCCTCACTATGGTATGCACTTGACACACTACATGTTTTCAAAGAATCTTAGACGCATATGTTAAGAAGTATCTCTAAACTTTTCTTCAGCCCAGTAGCCAACCACTACCAACACCCAAATATCACATTTATATACTAGCAGATTGGCTTCTAGTTCAAGTGTAAACATATTTATAAAACTTATTATTTCCCTACCCCTTTGATGCCAACAGCTGCTCTGCAATCGTTCAAACATATTACTGAATGCATTGAGCCTGGTGCCCCAAAGGTCATGAGTCGTGTTGAAAAATAAAAGGACCACACAGCCACCCTAAGTTGTGTGAATAAATCACTCAAGGTACACAGTCCTCTGATATCCTATTTATATTCCTAAGTACAAGGTGAAGTACAATAGCACAGGAATTAAAGTGAATAAAAAATGAAATAAGAAATATCAATTATATGCTGACACATATTTGTAGGCATCATTTACGAATAAAGCAGACTAATCAGATCAAACCTGTTGCTTCTGCAATTTGGCGCTCAAGTCCTCCTCAACCTTGGTATAGTAGGCTCTGATGGAGAAAAGAAATTTAGATGGATAACCATCATATGTATAAGAACATTCATTTAGCATCTTTAGTTACCTCTTCTCTGAAAGTTTGGCAGACAACCCAACTTTCTCTTGATGAATAAGTTCCAGGGTCTGTTGGTAGAGTGTCATGAACATGAGCAAAACAGCATAACATATCAGAACTTTATTTTATTTTCCATTTCTCTCTTTTATGTTTTCATTACTATTGAAGTACTAGCCAAAACAAGGGAGAAAAAAAATGCTCCTAAGTATTAAAAACCACTACAATATCTCCATATGATTTTGAGAGTTTTTCCACACAAATTCTTTCTTTTTTATAAAAGAAAAGAAAAGAAATATATCGTTACAGATACAAATCTCTAAGTATTACATTTGAGTTTCATATAACAACTTCACCTTTATGACTTTAAACATAGAGAGAGACACATGAGTTTGTGCATAACTGTGGATAGTATCACATTAACAAACAGAAAACAAGTTTCAGTCCACTAGATCATGAATATAATTTACAACAAAGAACAATGACTAATTCAGTTAGTAAATCAATTAGTTAGCGTACCAAACTTCTCATTTCACTCATTTTTGCAGTGAAACCTTTCGAAAGAAAATTACTGTCCGAATTGCACATCAAATAGCTAGTGCGTTTAATACCACATGAAAAGCCTCCACCTCTACACACGAATTGGTAAGATAGCCAACAAAACAGAAAAAGGCACATCCTTTACCTGTGTAAGCTTGGAGATATCAGATTCCGAAGAGGCAATCTTTTTCTGATTCTCCAATATCTTAGAGCATAGCTCACCCATCACTTTCTTCATTTGTTCAGTATCTTCCTTCGTTCTTTTAACTTCCGATTTCACTACATAAACATTTACATTATATGAAACTGCTTCACAGGAGCGTGTCACACAGTTCATATTTTATCAATTTGAAGTAAATTTCTTGAAGCGAGAAATTCATAAACAGTCCTGAAGTTTCGGTTAAAAACTATATAGAATGTGATAATAACTTCTTGAAGCTTTGATTTTAGAGAAAAATTCGGTGAAACAATAACATTGAGAGAGTTTGAAGAAGAGAGACCTGATTCGATATCTTTTTCCATCGTGCGAACGTTGGTGAGTTGCGTTTCCTCTTCTACTGAGATCTTAGCCGCTTGATCCTCCACATCTGAAAATTCAACTTCGGATTTGATCTATGTTCCAATTCAAAATTTTGAAGAAAACTAAAAAGAAAAGAAGCAGCAGAAATTGTTGAAAATATGGATTAGTAATTAGATACCGTTCATTTGAGAGCGCAAAGTCTTCATGCACAGTAAGTACTCCTCCATCTCCTTCACAACCAGAGAGAGAATGATCGATTCGGAGAACGATTTTGGCGGTAAAATCAAGTTTTGAACGGTTATGGCAGTTGAACTGACTCATGCAAAGCGCAAAATTCAGGAATTTATGGAGGGAAAGGGTTTCTAATACATAATATTTCTGATCTCTAAAATAAATCAAATAATAATAAATAACTAAATACAACTCTCCAAAAGTTTTCTCAATTATCAATTTGAAGGTGTCCAAATTAATTCGTTATTCACTTATGTACCATTGCCATAAAAATAAAATATTATAATGTAGTAACTAAAATCTAATCATCACTATATATAAATTCTTGAATTACAGGTAAAACTACTTTTATAAATTTAAAATTACAAGAACATATAAAATAATAGAAGTACCTTGGTTTTTTTTTAGTTAGACTCTTGTTCGTAAAATTTAACAGATAATTATATAATAAAAATTATAAAATTTAACATATTGCACACAAAAACATAATATATAAATTTAGTAAATGTGCCCGTTACAATTTTAAAACAATACTTGAATAATATTTATGTATCATCGTATGAATTATTATTTGCAAGTAATATTTTTATCTACAAAAATAGTATAAAGATTATTCGTGTGAAAACATTTTATTATATAGTTTATATACACCATCATTTTCAATCACAATAAAAATATATATTTTTATGGTTGCATCTAAAATGTTTCGGTAAAAAAATTTAAATATTAATGTTTTTATGGATATAATCCATTGAGATTATTAGATAATAAATCTAAAGGTTGATATTAAAATAATATTATAAAATAAATTTATAAAAAAATACTTTAAAATAAAAAGATATAACAAATTACTAAACTATTAGATATGTATTTATTGTGAATAGATTATATAATAATTGAGTAATATATAAAAATAAGTTGAGTAAATATTAATAAAGTTTAAATATTAAAGCATATATATATATAACATTTTTTTGAATAAAGATCTTTCATTAAATAATATTACTAGAATACTAATTATTTTATAGTAAAATTAATGTTTGTTGAAACGGGACATATTAGTCCATCACAACCTTCAGCTCTTCCCAATATAAGCTGGTTGAAACTGCACATCATAGGACTAGACTGTAATTTTTTCTCTCACTTTATGGGTGAAGAAAAAGACAAGTTGCAACTTCACCATGCTCTCCAAATAAAATATTCCACATATAAAATTTTCACTTACATCTTATCCTTCTATATATTTTATTATAAATCTTAATGGTTGAAATGATGAGAACAAAAATATTCTGATAAAATACGGTAGTATACGTGAACCACTTCCTATAATATAATATATATTTTCTTCTTGTATATAAACCATAAATTTGTATATCATTAATCACTTAGTAAAACACCAACCAATGTTGGAACTTGGAAGAGTATTTAAAATTGATCATTTAAGCACTTCATGTTTTAGTTCATACAACTGACAACTCTCACATCCAAGCAGAGCATTAAATGGGTGTTACAAACAACCACTTTTATGTTTTGTTCATTTCTTGGTTTTACCAAGAAGTTCAATGTATCTTTTTGTAACTCCATATTGTTCAATCAAATGCTTTGCTAAATCATCAATTACTCCACCTTGAACCGAAATTTCTTGCCCTTTCTTACCTGCAAGTACATAATTTTATCAAACTTCAGATGAATGCATCAAACGATGCCGTAATATTCAGTGTAGATTACTAGATTATATTTGCATTCAAACTATTGTTGATCTCTTATAAGAGTTTCACTGTTTTGCTAAGTCTACCTCCATCTCTGGTATACTATCGTCTTCTCCACAATAAATGCTATCCCAACTATTATCTTTAATGCATTCTAGAAAAATAAGGTCAATTATCCAAAGTAACACCATCATCTCTGCAAAATTAAGCTTATTTTGTACTTTTTTACTGTTAACCAATCTTCATAGTGTCGGTCACAGTTACCCGGCTATCCCACACAACATTGATGAAACAAAAATTGAAAAATAATTAGTTCTTGGTTCACCTCTTCCCTACATACTCGGTCACATCGACACAAAGGTTAGACATTAAAATGTGTCAAGAGAATATCAAATTTTCAAGTTTATACATATTAATCCCTGAATGAAACTTTGATGACACTTTCATCCCTGAAATGAAATATACTACAACAAATTAGTCATTGGTTTAAGTCTCATTCATTAATTCTTAACTGAAATGATGATTTGGTTGTCAATTACCATGTTATATCTAATCTCAAAGTTGTTGAAACATATCATTCTAATAATCTCAACACAGATGCACCAATAAAACCCCAAATTCGGTCATTATAGATAAAACCCAAAACCCCAGATTTTAGACTTAAAAATCACTGCATTTGTTTTGACATTCCTGAAACAATGCACTTAAAAATTTTCAGGTCCAGAGCATTCATCATCTCCATTAAGAATTGAATGACAAACTTCAATAAAAGGATCAAAGCTTTGCAATGTATTTAATTGGAAGTGTTAGTAAATTTTATTAAATGAGAGTGATAAATAGTCTAGAAGTCTCAATCATATAAATTTAGTTTCGTTTACATCCCCTGACCCTCTAAAGCACCAGAGTGCAAAATATTACTTGTAAAGAGAGATCAACTACCAGTCTACCATGTGACTCCAACTAGTGATTCCGACAAATAACATCTTCTACCAGCAAGTATCGGAGTTATGTGCCATGTAATATGCATGAGGGGGAAAAAAGAGAGAGGAAAAGAAGAGAAAAGAGGGGGGGGGGGGGTCTTACACAAATTCCAACAAAATCACACATATGAAGTTGAATTTAGACAAGGAAAAACAGTAATACCTGTTACCTAATATGCATTTGAAAGATATTCAGATTGCTTGGCTTCAATGAAACTCCTAATGCTAGCTGCATCTCCATATTTGACAACTTTCCCATCCTCCATGTATATGGCACCATCTGCATATTCTAGTTCTTCCAAACGATGGGTCACCCATAATGCTGTAACTTCTGCAGATGTATCCAAAGAGTTTCTAACAGCCTTGATAACCCCGACCTTAAAACAAAAACGCAAACAATCTATTAGAAAGTGTAGGTCTTACACCAAAACTATCCATATATACTTGGCATTATGAATAGATTCAAATCCATGCACAAGTCCAGGTTACCGGAGCAGACTTGAATAATTAGATGCTACTCACTGGGAAAAATTGGTACATTATTGGATCAATCTACCTAAATTAATTCTTGGATACATTGATCTATGGATGTACCAAATTTTCATTGACGCATATAAAGTAAAACAGCCAAATAAACCGTATACTATCTAGTGGAATATATTGCTCTTGCATCAAATCTATCTTATCTCCTGCTGGTGCAGTTACTACTATGAATAGAAGATTCATAGTAGTAACTGCAACAACAGAAGATTCATAGTAGAAGATTCACAAAAACAAACATATTGTAACACAGCCTCTGCCCAATTGGTAATATATAACAATTCATAGATCACCTGGTCAGTTTCATCTAAGAATGTTGTGAGCTCATCCAACAAGAGAACTTTACAAGCTTCTGCTAAAGCACCGGCAATTGCAACCCTCTGCTTCTGACCACCACTCAGAGTTTGGACAGATCTCTTCCCATTGCAACAAAGGGAAAGCTCATTCATTATTAACTCGGATATTTGTTTTAAGGTTAAAGTTCAACTATTTCAACTCAAATACCTTCTCGTAGTCAGAGAGGCCTACAGCATGCAAGGCTCTCGACACCCTAGACCTTACTTCATCATTAGTCAAGCTGAACTTACCAAGACCAAATGCAACATCGGCGTCTACAGTTGGCATCACCACCTGCAACATGCGTAATGCTTCTTGCTTGACATATTTCTTATATGCATCATATATATATATACATTCAAGTATTGAAATTTCAGGTAATCTTCTAAGTGTACACAAGTTGATAACAACAAAAAAATGACATTTTTTCCTTTTATTTTGTGAATGAAACAGTTTTTTATTGTACCATCTGTAACTAAAATCTGAACATCAAAATAACATTCAAATGTAGTTCAATTATTCAAATTCATAAGAAAGCACTATTGCCAATAGAGAGAACACTACCATTGATAAGAGCTCAAGAACTAAGTAGCACATAATCAAAATTGAGCGAGAGAGAGTATAACATCTGAGAAAGAGAAAAAACCTGATGGTCAGGATTTTGAAAAACAAAACTCTTAGGTTCATTAACATGCACTATTCCTGAAGTTGGATTCAATAGACCAGCCAAAATCTGCAACATCGGCTTAAGGTATTACATCACAAGTTGCAAACTATTATCATAAAAATAACAGTCAGTACCTTTAAGAGGGTAGATTTTCCACACCCATTTGGTCCAAGAAGCATCCAAAACTGCCCAGAAGGAATGCGAAACGAACAATCCCTAAGCACAGGCACCACCTTTGCTTGCCTCGTTGCTGTGAACGAGAACTTCAAATTGCAACCTTCAATAGCAATATTATCAGCAGTACCACTGCTTCTGAAAATTCCAAATGCAAAACATTATCAAAATGCAACTTTAAAATAAATAAAATAAAATATTGTCATCTAACTATTTGAGAAAAGTCTCAGCTGAAAAAAAATGGATTCTAGTTGAACCTGGTGGAGTTGGTAAGAGCAGAGCAGAGAGGAGGAACAAGTTTCTGAGGGAAGTAAGTGAGAGAAGGGAGATTCATAGCATTCTGCTCTTAGGTTTTTTTTTTTCAACTGCACATTCATAATAAGTAGCTGAGTTATAGTCATGGATGAAGTAAATCATATACAAGTGAATTGAGCAGAAATAATCATATTTCGAAACAAACAAAAAATCAAACATCAAAATAAGAATCAACCTTCTTAAAATCTAGTTTTCAAGGTTGAAACACAGAGAAATTTGCTATTCATGGGAATTTAAATTTTTTCCCCTCCTTTACCTTTGTTCTATATATATGTCAAGTTGGGAGTTGGAGCTCCTATTAGTTATTAGTCTCACTCTTTCAGTTTTTCTAATTCAATGTGTTTTTTGCTCATTGCTAGGTTTCTTTGCATGGAAGGGAGAGAGCAAGGTTCTGGCTTCATTCAACGGACGCAAGAGGCCAAGGTTCTAGCTTCATTCAAGTGGCGTTGGTCCCCTCTTGCCTTCATTCTTCTCTTTCAGCTTCATTTAGTTTTCTCAATAAAATAATTTTATCCAAAAGCAAAGCCCAACTATCAGACAGGCCATCTAAAAAACACTTCTATATGAGATGGTATGAAAGATGAGACCAAATGGTTTTGCTTACATATTATAAGAAATTAAGTGGATCTAACTTACCCCAAAAGCTAGCTCAAGAGATAAGGATTGCCTCACACTTAGACAATGTGAGACTTGATACATCCCCTCACGCTCAAGACTAGACAAGGACTTGGAGCGTGAAGCTTGAGGACGACTTGAATTTCTTTGTGGTGTGAGGATGACCGAATAACAATTTTTAATTTAGCTCTAATACCATGAAAGAAATTAAGTGGGTCTAACTTACCCCAAAAACCAACTCGAGGTAAGGATTGTCTCTCACTTATAAGGACTACCAGGCTTTCAATTTTAGACCATGTGGAACTTGATACATATGCTACATTTTATATTTTAATCTAAGATACTCTTTGGTTCATTTTGTCGTAATATAACTAACAGGGATCAAGCATACAAATCATGGTCTCAAAGTCACTGGTCAAGGGACAGCGGAGCCAAATTTCCAAGTCGCGTATAATGGTAATACAAAACAAATTCAAAAACCACTTTAGTTACCCAGAAGAACTTTCCAACCTTGACACATTTTCAGAAAAGCAAACTACAGAAATCTAATCAATATAGTTTTAGCGTGCTAGCTAGCAAACATAGTTTTTGATTGCGGATAGCGGCTCATGGCGGAGAGCAAAAATCTGCCATGGGGTTATGCGGTATGGCGTTGCAGGGAAATGGCCGATAGATTGAAAATACATGCAGAAAATAATCTATGCATAAAAGAATATGCAGAAAAACAGCAAATGCAATAGATTACAAAATCTAATCAATATAAGCAACCTTGTACCTATAAATATGTAACTAATTCAGCAAACTCAACATAAAATTCAACAAATAAACACAACATAAGTCACTAGACACGAAATAACGTAACATATAAGGGTTTAAATGCCAACTATGGGATGATCAAATACTATAGAAATATTTTTAACTAAGAAATGAACTATCTCACTTGACTAGTTCTCTTGAAATAGACATAGTGACTGAAATGAGTGAGAGAATAAGAGAAGTTCAAAGTAGAGAGGGGACGAGACGGAAGAGAGGAACGAACCCGGGAAAAAAGTAAGTATCGAGCAGGAACAGAAACAGAGAGTATCCAATCTGAAGTGGAGAAACAGAGAGTAACCAAATTTTTTTTTCACAGAATTCGGATGGTCCGATTTCTTACTGTCCCACATCCATGTCCCATCATCCATATCAATGCATAACACACACGCATGGCATATCTAAATTAATCAGCCAATGACGGAGCACTATCAGTTGAGATCCAAATAATTTATAATTTATCTAAAGGTTCAAATTTTAAAAAAGAGATATTTTTATAAATTATATATAGAATTTAATTTTGATGCATGCTAGTATAAAACAGTTTTTAAACGTGCGTCTAATTACTCGTAATACTACATTATTAAAAATAACTACTATTTTTATTAACCGCAAATTAAACACTTATATATAACAAAAAATATTTTATAAAAAAAATTGAATACTAACTTTCTTCGTATTTCCATCATAAAATACAAATTAAAAAAATTATATAATATACTGTATGTAAAACAGTTTTATATACTTATTCAAAATCACATAAGGAAACATCAAATATTATTTTTTATATTAATTGAATAAATAATCATAAAAAAATAATATAATTAAATAATTATATAAAAATAAATATAAATATTTATACTATTAGTATATTAAAATTAAATCCTTTTTAATATACGCATAATAATTTTATATTTTTAATGAGGCAATGTTACGACTTGTGAGCACCAAGGTTCCGAGAACCGAATCGGTTATCAAAATGCTTTAGTTACTGGTTCAATAGTTTATTAGTTTAACCAGTTTGACCGTGATTCAATCGAAAAAATCGTTTTATAATAAAATAATAAATAAAAATAATAAATAAACACACTAAAATATAATTATAGTCTAATATAAATTTTAAAATATCATCCAAATTAAAAGTATTACATAAACCACAATATCATAATCTCATTCAAATACAAACTCAAAAATCAAATAACAAAACAAACAACCAAACATAAAATGCCAACATCTAAATTTGTCAACAACCAAACATAAACTGCCATATTTTGTAAACATGGAGCAGAACCACCGAACAACCTCCACCATTCATCCACAACGTACAATCCCATAACCATGCTATTAGTTATCAAATTAAGAAAATGAAAGCATAAAATATGTGTATAGATACATGGCTGCAATCACACTCCTCCACCATTCATATATGTTTGTGCATGTTTTCTGACATGATTGTGAATAGATTGAGACTTGATTGGCAAGCAGTGTGCAACTATTTGGGTTCTACAATAGTATTTTATCTCCAATAAATATTGATGCTGAATTATGTTCAAACTCAGTTCAACTTTTACTTTAGTCCTTAGCTCCTTATTCCTTAAGTTCAATTCTTTAGTACTTCTATCAAATATACATATTAAAAGAAAAAGGGAAGAAGGAAGGATGCCTAATCATTCATTTTTATTTTTAATAATTGCAAATATTTTAATTTTAAACAAAAATAAGTGTACGGAATAATTTTAGTTTTGGGTGGCAAGTGGCAACCATTGATTTTGGGTTTGAGTTTCAAATCTTCTGGCAAATTATTATGACCTTCACAACTGATAATTGTTCTGAACAATAATGCCCTTTTCAAGTGCTGGTTATTGCCAAACACATGAACAACTATCAATAGAGAAAAGACTGGGTTTATTGAAAGTGACATTTCAACCATTTACCAGTGCTTCAAACTATTATGAGTTATGATTTGCCATGTAGAGAGACCCCATCATCCTTCCATCTATTAATTATTATTAATAAATAATAATAATAAATACAGTTATTATTATAAGTTTTAGCTTCTAGTTCTTTACTCTTCCCTGCATTCCAAAACCACCAATAGCAATAAGCATTTAAGAACCATAAGATATTTTACCTAAAGTAGCACTCTAAAACTGTTTGAATTACAATCCAAATGGTATAAAGTTCAGAAAAAATTTCAAATGTTCTCACAATATTACAGGCTTACAGCAACCCATTAATCTCAACATAGATAATTAGACACAGTAATACACAATAAACAAAATCAAAAGCAGCAAGGTTGGAATCAAGAATATCATAATCAAATCACACATTAACTGATTAACTAACAAAAATACCTTCGAGGGAAGGGCTGAGCGATGGAACAGAGTTGACGCCGCTGAAGGACTGGAGCGCGGTGGAACAGAGCTGGCGCGGCGGGACAGTGGCTGCGCGATGGAGACACGAGGCGCGGCGGGACAGTGGCTTGAAGTTCAATCGGTGGCGGAAACGACGTTAGTGGGGAAGGCCGCTTCCAGAAGTTGCGACGGCGGCGGTAACAAGGCGATGGCTGGACGGAAGTGAGGGAGTGAGGAAGGAGCTCAAGATGAGAAGAAGGAGGAGTGAGCGAGTGAGGTCGTGAGGCAGTGAGGGTGCTGCAGTTTAGTTAGGCTATCTTTCTTTGGAGCGAAAATGAAAAGAAAGAAAAGAGAGAAAAAGAAATTCGAAAGAAAATGATTATTTCGATAAATATTTTTTAAATTATTTATTTTTATTATTATTATTATAATTATTTTATTTATAAAAATAAAAAAACCTTTATAATTAAGGACAACGACATTTTAATATTAATTATTCTATTATTATATAACATGTTTAAAAAAAATGATAAAATTCGTGCTTCTTTTTTATATTCATCGACAATTTTTTCCATACCGATGCATATTAATAAATACACACATCGGAGAAATCCCGACTAGGCGAGGGAGTAAATCCTATCTTGTTTTTAAAAAAATAGATGCTGCCCAATGTTTAATCTAATCCTTCATTGTTTTCTCTTTTTTATTTAATTTTGATCCCACTTAAAAAATTAAAGATAAAATATCTCATTTTATTCTTTCAAGTGTTTTTTCCACTCGAGATGATCCATTTCCACTAGGCGACTACTAACAATTATGCAAGTTAAATGTGCTGTGTTTCATTGGTGCTCCTCATCTTCAACGACGTCACCTCACGGGATCATTGTATTTGTAGCATATATGCACCCGAGTTCACATCATCCTCACAATTTTTATTGAGATGTTTATTAACAATGCCCCCAAATGACATTAAACACACTTAAAATCCATGATAAATGTTACATGTCTGAGAAATTTCTTACTCCACCAGCATGGATCATCATTGGTACAAAGCACTTCAGCCACCTAACCTGTTTTCTGTATGAATGCTTTTATGTCAAAAGCATCAGCCGAAGACATCTTTGTAATGACACCCTGCTCACAGAACATGAATTGTCAAACAAAATGCAAATGAATCCAACGTACAAATGAATGCAAGTCGAGAGGGGGTAGGTCAGAGAAACCTTCTCAGTTATGATTCCATGTATTAGACCAGCAGGTGTAACATCGAAAGCTGGATTCCATACCGAAATTCCTGAGGCAGCAACTTGCTCTCCAAGTCCTCCTCGTGTGTTCAACAACTCCTTCGGAGATCTCTCCTCGATGACGATTTCTTCTCCGGAAGAAAGTGACAGATCAATCGAAGTCAGCGGTGCAGCCACATAAAAAGGTACATTGTGAAACTTGGCACACAAGGCAACGCTATAGGTCCCAATTTTGTTGGCTGTGTCACCTGCAATGACATTTGAAAGAGGATAACGATAAACCTGATGATGTCTTTCTTGCTTTAGAAAACAACTAAACAAATGATAGGGTATTTTCGATTTGACTCAATGTACCATTTGATGCAACACGATCGGCCCCAACAACAACAGCATCCACACGTCCGTCTCTCATTAAGGCAGCAGCAGCAGAATCTGCTATAAGAGTAGCCGGTATTTTATCATGCACTAACTCATAGGCAGTAAGTCTAGCACCCTGCAAGTAACCAACATAACTCTTAAATCATATCACCTTATGTGATTCTCACCGTAGATAAAGGAAAAGCCCTATATCACTAAAGCATAGAAATGTGTTCTCAACATTAATTCAGCTGATCAATTCCACAAGAGTCTTTACTCTTCAATGCCAAAATGGATAAAAGGTCATGGCAACAAACTCTAGCGCTATATAATCAGCATTACAATTGCCAACAGATATTCATTGATTCTGATGATAAAAATTTGAGTTCTACTTCTAGGAATTTTTCCTGTCCTTTTCCTTGGGAGAAATTTATGGGTTTGCAATCAGTACTATGTTCAAGTGCTTTGGATATACTGTAAATTTGAAAACGGGATATAAACCAAAAAGAGTAAACACCTACTATATTTCAGTACACTAAAGATACAAGTGTCATTAATTTGATACTTCAATCAAAGTTGACATCAATCTGAGCTCTCAATTATAAAAATTATATGTATTTGGTTTTCTAAACGAAGTTAAGATCAACTACACCTGGCAATCATAAAAAGTGACATCAAATTAGTCATTTAAATCAAAAGCTGTGTTAAGTACGCAAGGAAAGTTGAAAACCACACCTTAATACAACATCAAGGATCCCATAATACTCGATGTAGGACTTTGGGAACCGCATAATACACAAGTCCCTAAGACATTTTCTCAACATATTATAACTGTCTGTGGACAAAAAGACAAATCTGATGAGATTTTGTATGAGACTAGATTGATGTCACATGATCAAAGGAGAACTTAAATGGGTGTTTATATCTAAACTAAAAGCACGTAAATCACACCGGTTCACTTCTGTTTTCAAGTCACGTCATTAGTGCAAGTGACAGAACTTTATGCATCTCGTCTCAGTAAACCTCTAAATGTACTTGAAGAATGAAAAAACAAAAAACAAAAAAGAAAAGAAAAGCTTACTTGATTAAATGGCCGGGTTTCAGTGCAATAAGCCCTTTCTAAAACTCCTCCACTGTGAAGTGCGCGAATTACACCCAGAGCAGTACCATATCCAGCTGTGGCTAGACTAAGTACAGTTAAAAAAAAGCAGAAAGAGAGTTTAAACACCTCACTTCAAAATAAATCTATATATAGCGGGGATATATCATATGAGAATGAGATTTTCATGTGAGAAAGTGAGAATGCATTGTTAGACTTTGGATCATTTTATGTGGTTGAGAATAAAACATACTTAAAAGACACGTGATCCAATCCTTTAAGTGTCACTCCTTTTTCTCTGTAGTTTCTCATCCTCTCTAATCTGCTCTCACTGCAGCACCAGCCCCATTCCTTTGCAGGGAAACTTCCCTGCATAGTGATTGTTCTGCTTAATGCCACTGGCTCTTTCTCTCTCTCTTCTATCATCTCGTATGATTTTCGTCACTTCCAAAACCTGTAGCACTCCTTATACAGAAGATTGGTTTATGCTTCTCACTTTTGTCTGACCACTTCTTTTTGGGACTTAAAACAAAGATTCATTCAACAAACCTCTCTTACCTACAAGCTCGACCTTAGTAACCAACATAATAATATTGGAAGTATTGATAGAGTTCATGTGATTGCACAAGACGGATTTAATTCAACCACTTGGACAGAACAAAATGTATAACTAAGTAATTTATACCAAATTGCCAGTCAATGGCAACCACTAAAAGGCAACTTGCAATTCCTAATCCAATTTCTCAGAAATTAAAGGAAAATGTGAAACAATATTTATAAAACAAGTGGAACAAAGTCAAGGTCACCAAGATTTAATTTTTCAGTCTTCAATAATACACTTCTTTGATATTTTAATTTGTTCACCATATAAAGGGGCTGACAACTCTAGGAGGTTAGCATGAGGAACTTAGGGAGGGGTTGGTGGCAAATTAAAGAAGAGGAGAAGCGGAAGCCGAATTAAGGTGACATAGGATGAGATGTAAGAAGTGTACATTCAAATTGAAAGAACGGGTCGCTGTGTGTTTTTACTTTTTAAAACAGGATTTAATTTCAGCCACATAAAACAATCCAAGGGCTACTAATGCATTCTCACTTTCTCACATAAACACTCTATTTCAATATATATTAATATACACACACATAACAATAGGGCCACAAGGGAAAGTCATATAATATGCACCTTCCAGTATTGCAATGGGTCAAGACAGAAAGTTTCTGTTTCTCCATTTGCTGTTGCATGAACTTTGCTCCATATGAACCAATTGCTTTGTTTGAGGCAACATCATCCTCAAGCATAATTTCAGCTGCTTCTATATATGCCTAAATCAATACAGCAGATTTAGATTCAAATGGCTAAAATGGTAGGAAATCTAGCTTCCTTTATCGGCAAGTATTCATTCATTATAAATCTTGGCAATACCTGGAAAACACTCCTGGCCTCTGAACTGGTAGCAGCAGCCTTAGATATGACTTCTTTTAGCTTTGTTGCAGCATCTGATAAGTTTACTGCAGTTGGCCGACTGAACCATGAAGAGAGGAGCAAGTTAATAGAACTCATACTTGAGAAAGAGTCCATAAAAAACAAAAATATAAAAAAAAAAAAACTCATGAACGCACTTCATAGGAAGCACCTCAACTGCTTAAGATGAGTGTCAAAATCAATATGGCAACTGCTATTTACCAAGCATACTTTGAAATTTGAATAAACAATAATTATGTTGTTGTCTTAGTAATGCAAAAGAATTGAAATTCAAAAGTACCTTGAGACAAGATATTCTAACTTGCTTTGCAACAAGGAAGCAGCATCACCAGGCGACCCATTAAAAGAACCTAGATTAGACACCTCAACAGCCAGAGAGAGTGCGGCTGCAATGGCAATAGCAGGTGCTCCCCGGACCACCATATCCCGTATGGCATTCCTAAGAAAGTCAAGAACAATTGGATAGATTGAGAAGACCTAAAAACGACCATAACAAAGATTCTAGTTTCTACAAGCTCTTTTCTCTTCATTTCTGAATGAAACTGTTACTACTCTACTGAAATACAGCACACAGGTGCTTGATAGTTGATGCAATTAAAACAAGCCAGAAAATCAAGTCAGGTTAAAAAAAAATAACTAAAACTACATCTGCAACAATCACATTCTGACTTCTTGTTGTACCATACATAAATGCAGATCGGAATACCGAAATCCGCACACAAGATATGGTGGAGACAAAGTTTCTCTCTTATAAAAATCAACTACAATAGTATCTTACCAGCCATCAGTAGAATCCTTTATGTCCAAAAAAATTGTTTCCAGAGGTAGCTTCCTCTGCATTAGAAGGATGAGTAGCAGCAGTATGTAAATATTGAAGAAAACATTGACCAAGCACACGTACCGGCTAGAAAATTAAAATTATAAAACTAATGAAATGTATATCATATGGGTTTTTCTAGGCACTACCTAAGGATAAATGGATAATATACAATTAGAAAAGTTTTTCAACTTTTAGCATGCTTACTACATTTAGTGCTTGCTTGAGTGCCATTAAGTTGATAGAGATCCTTTTTTGTTTTTTAACATGTTTGGCAAATTTGTAATAGTAAAAATAAAAACACTAGAAAATTTTAAAAAAAAAACATTTTTTTTAGAAGCTAAAATTTACATCTTTCTTAAAAAGATCTTTTTTTCCTTAAAAAAAATATTTTTATATAATAAATAAACAAAAAAATACTTTTCTATTATTATATTCAAACATAATTAATAGATAAAAAAAATCTTTACATGAGATATCCAAATATAAAATTACTTTTACTTCTCTAAAAGATCTTTTAAAAAAAAGATAACTAAAATGTAAATTTTAGCTTCTCAAAAAAGATGTTTTACCAAAAAATTTACATTGTAAAGTTTCCTAATTCAATTTCTTAACCAATGATCTAGGGGCCCTGGTTAGATAAATCCATATAATTTGAGTATTTTACCAAATTTCATGAAACATGAAGTTCAAATGTTGTGACAAACATAATGCTAGTTTGTAATTAGTATACTCACTCTTTTCAGAATATTTGTTGTTTTCCACATTGCGATGCAAAACTTAATTTTACCTTTATGTTACAATCAAAGCAAGATTATCACAGATTAAAAAAGAACATGTGCGCTTATTATAAGCATTCGTTAAGAAATCAAGAACTAAAGTTTTGCAGCTATTGTATTAAAAACGTGAAGTTTTATCTTCTCAACGCATACTTTTCCTCTCTTGATTTTTAACCAGTGCAATAAACCCATTAAACAAGGACAATTTGATAAAGTTATTCCATAATTAATCATTAGCTTTGAGTTAAGACGACTAATATAACAAAAAATTGTGAAAGGGGAGTACCTTTTTCCAGTTAAAGTAAAAAAGGCACGTGAAAACTAATGAAATTTAGAATTCCACAGAAAATTAGGGGAATGAGTTGAACCTGATCGAGAAGCTGAAGGGAACCGCGGTTGTAACATATGGATTGGAGCGTGTTTGGGGATTCGACTCCGTTGGAACCACAAGACGCCATGGTTTATAGAAAACTTGGAAGTATTTTAGGGTTCGGTGGTTGAATTCCCGGAAATGAGGAAATTGGAAGAATTGAGACCCAAAGCCCTGTTTTGTTTTCTTCCTTTTTAAGTTTAAATTTTGAAGTATCAGTTTGCAGTGTAAAAGAGTGGCATGGAAAGATGCGTGCAATGAACCTGACCAGGGACCAGTGATGAATATCATGTGTTTATTATTCTATTACTGTACAATTAATAAAGAAGATTCGCCGCCAGCTGATGCCTTTATGGCTTCATTAGCTTTTTTTTTTCCAAAGGTACTGGATATTTTATCAAGGTTCTGATAACGGAACGGTCATTAAACCGATTGACTGATTCAATGGTTAAATGATTTAATAGAATCGAATCCTAATTGAATCGGTTTAATTAAATATATAATAAAATTATTAAAAATTTAATATATAATTTTTTATATTTAAATTTATTATTTTTTATTTTTAATTTTAATAAAATTATTAAAAATAATATTCATTAATTTTTTATTTTAAAAAATAAGTTAAATAATTTAAATATATACATAAAAGTGTAAAATAAAGTTAATAATTAAAAAAAATAAAAATAAAAAAATAATGTTTAAAAATTATATAATCGTTAATTTTATAACACTAATTATTTTTTTATTTAATAAAATATATAAATTTAGCCTTTCAAATTTTAGTCCGACGTGTAGTTTTTAGCAGGTCGACCGTTTATCATCTTTAATTTTGAAGGTGTACTTTTATGAATAAAAAATGTGACCCTAACAATTGTGGATGTAAACTTTCAACTATAATTCTATATAATTCATCCGAAAAAGTAGGAGGAGCCAAAATATATTGAACCAATCAATTATAAATACAAAATACTTAAGACACCAAAAAAAATAAATGCTAAATACTCGTCTAACAATGATTGATGTTTTGCCAAGTTATTACTGGTAAACAAATGTATGGTTTATATGCAAGAACAAAGTATAAATTATATTGTCTTATATTTGAGTAATTTGAGAAATATAAGAATCTTTTTTACCATTTTTAGGGAGATTAATATTCTATAAAAAAATTTTGTTTGGATACCAAAATGGAAACAGAATTATTAAACTAAAAAATTGTGCATATTAATTGCCTTACTATAGAAAATAATTATTATGACTGATATGTTTTTAGAATGATAAATTTGTTAATTAGAAAAATTTTAGAGTGAATACCCCATCTGGCCCTAACAATTACTTCGAAAGGACAACGAGACCCAAAAAAAAACACTCAATCCAGCTCTTGATATTTTTTTGTGACTGATTAGCTCCTGTGCCAAAAAAAATAACCTAAATTTTTTTGGCACAGAGACCTCGTTGTCTTTTCAAAGTAATTGTCAGATTGGAATTGTCAAGGGCTATTTTACACATAAAAGTATTTTTTTAGTTGAGGTATTGAAATAAAACCAATTCTCACACAATCAACTTGTATTGTATGGATGAATTGTACACATTGTATACTAATAAATAATAATATTGACTCCTCATACTTTCCTCATATTTTCTCTTTACTTATGGCATTTGGTTGAAGAGTATTTGAAAGCAAGAAAAGCAAATAACGAAAGCTTTAACTCAATTACAAGATTAGTATCGAAGAACATATATGAACATGCATGGAGATCCCTACAGTAACTTCAACCAAAATAAATTAATCTGATTGTCACCAAAAAAAAATTAATCAGATTACATAAAATATCATATAAAAAAGTGTTAACCTTATTGATCTGAATGATCATCATTCCCATTCAGAATTTAAGAAAACTTTTTAAAATGACAATTTTTTTCTGGAATGAAACATAGAACCATTATCACATTTCTATTTCTATTAATTACGGGGTACCAAATAGTACAAAAGTTTATAGAACTCTCAACATCTAAGCAAAAACACTAAATGGGGTGTTACAAACAACCACTTTATGTCAAGTTCATTTCTTTGTTTTATCAAGAACTTCTATGTATCTTTTTGGAACTCCATATTGTTCAATCAAATGCTTTGCCAAATCATCAATTACTCCACCTTGAACCAAAACTTCTTGCCCTTTCTTACCTGCAAGAACAGAATTTTATCAAACTTTAAACCAGAATATGTCATAATATTCAGTGAAGCTTATATTTACATTCAAACTATTATTGATCCCTTTTAAGAGTTTCACTTATGGTTTCTCTAATTCTACCCCCACCTCTGGTATACTATCACCTTTTCAACAATAAATGTTACCCCAACTATATCTTTAATGCACTAACTACTAATCCTACCTTGTATAATGAGGCCAAATATCCAAAGTAACATTTTCATCTATCCAAATTCAGTTTACTTTCTACGTTTTTTTAACTGTCGATAAATCTTCATAGTGCCAGTCATAGAATCGAACGTCATCATTGACTCCTATCATGTATTATGCCTACCGTGAGACTATTTACTCCCTACTCAGTCACAATGGCAAAAAGAAGGATAGACAAGACATAGAAATGTGTCAAAAGAGAATATTACATTTTCAAGTTTATGCATATTAATCCCTCAAAGAAGCTTTGATAACAATTTCATCACCAAAATAAAAATGCACTACAAGATATTAGTACTTGTTTTAACTCTCATTCATTAATTCTTAACTGAGATGATGATTTGGTTTTACCATGTTATACCTAACCTTGAAGTTGTTGAAACATATCATTCCAATAATCTCAACACAGATGCACCAATAAAACCCAAATCCGGTCACTATAGATAAACCCCAAAACCCCAGATTTGAGACTTAAATCAGTGCATTTGTTTTAACAATCCTGAAACATTGCACTTAAAATTTTTCAGGTCCAGAGCATGGCAATTGATAGATAAGTCATTCATCTCCATTAAGAATTGACTAATAAAAGGATCAAACCTTTGCAATGTATTTAACCGAAAGTGTTAGTAAATTTTATGACGTGACAGTGCCCAGTTCTTTGGCTGGAAAACAGTTATAGAAGTCACAATTATATAAAATAAATTGAGTTTCTTATACAGCCCGGATCCTCAAAAGCACCAGAGTGCAAAATATTACCTGTAGAGAGAGATCAACTACCAGAATACCATGGCCAATAAAAAGGATAAAGGTAGGTATAGCTGCTGGGGAATATAGAGAAATTGAGGCCAAGATGAGATTTTGATAATCTCATCAAGCATCAGCATTATATGCAATATTATGCATGAAAAAAAGCGGCAAGCAGTACCTATTACCTAATATGCATTTGGAATAACCAGCATAACACCCACTTCTGGGCCTGTTTTTCTTTGATAAAGTAAAGAATTTGATTAAGATGAGGAGAAGGATAATACAAATTGGGGAATACGGGTTTCACAAAAGCAAAAGCTAAAAAAAAGGAAAAAAGATTATCTATTAAGTATAACTTTCCAATCTCTCAACATGTCTGAGAGGAAAAGTCCCATATAAAGATCATGAGCTTTACACAAACGAGACTCTAGGCGCCTAATTCTATCCCATAAAACTTGTTTGTCAGAAAACCTCTCATTAAAGGTGTGGGTGCATTGCGTTCCAGCCAAATAGTAAAAACAATGGCTAAAACTGTACATTGCCACAAAATTTTGCCTCTTTTCTGTTACCAAACCCCCTCTTCTCAGTCTTAGTTTGCCTTTTAAATCTTTTAAAAGAATAATAATGATATTTCTTTAGTTAAAAATATAAAAAATTTAGTATTGTGAAGAATTACGGTATTTGTTTTATAAGGTTATGTAGTTATTTTTATTTCCTTTATGAAGATGGCAGTTCTATAAGTTTGTATATATATATTGACACAATGACGGGGACTCTATATATATGAACTCTTCTGGTTATAGATCCCATGTACCTTGAGGTCAATACTAAATAGTGCACTCGTATAATACAAATTAATGAGACCAAGAAATATACCTGGTAGTTCTCCGACAGTGGTGCTGCAAGCAAACTTCTTCTGTAGCTCTGATGCTAATGCTTCAGCATCTATAAGAAAAGTTTCCATACCAGAGAGTTTGGTTACCTTCTTGTTACCTTGCCGCCGTTCTGTCACTAGCTGAATTGTTTTAAGGGCGCCTTTACGTACTACAGATTCATTTCCCCTCGTCACAACATGATGAGGCTGCATACGGCTCACAAATGTTGGCCCTATATCTTTCTTGTGAACTTCTGTAGGATACGTTGAACCCTTTTTAATAGCCCCCTTGAACAATGCATCACACAATACCACATCTAGAACAACCATTGATTTATCTGTAGGCTTTACAAGATTTTCTTTTTCAATGTATTTGAAGACAATTTCAGAAGCTTCAGAAGCACTAAAAAGCTTTCCTGTATCAGCTCCTACAGATGAAAATATGGGATTGACATGTACACTTGGCTTGTAGATTTCAGCCACTTCAAGAGTTTTAGATGAACGAGTTTCCTTGGCAGATTGAACGTTGGGCTGGTCGCTTTTCTCCACAGGCCTTTTCTCTGGCTTAAAGGATGAATAATCAGCATGGTTTCGATTTACAGAAAGTAACATGACTTCTTTTTTGTATTTATCTTCTTTCACTGATATCTGCACAAAATGTAAACCATGAAGGAAGAAACCAGTTATCCAGATATAGCATGGCAAAATAAATAAACGTGCAAATGAATTACAAGCAGAGGAAAAATTATCGGAAAGTAACACTAACACATAGTATATCACATGGATAATTTAATATACTTTATTTGTCTTATAATGCAAAATTAAGTTTACTCGAATACATGAAAAATTAAAATAAAGCAACCACCGTCTCAACGCAAATATAATAAAAAGGCAACATGATAAGAAAAGCCCGGATTTGGCTCTTGTATCATGAGCATGTTGATAGTAAGAAAGTGAGGGTAACTACCATTTGGATCATTTCTTGGGTTCTGGTGTTCCCCATATAATGGAAAATATTGATCCAAGGGTGGTTATCCCTCACTTCCGACTCTACAATCATCCTCACTTTAGAGGAGCTATATCCCTTCACAAAGGCAATATAGGTTGTAAGTTCGTAACTTGCATCATATAATTTAGAATGCTGAATCCACAGTTTAATATTGAGACTTTAGTCAGCTCTCTGTTTTGATGACTTCAAATGGTACTATACACATGGAATTAGAACCGCTCCAGTCCAACTTCCTATTCACGTTTCAAATTATCAAAATTCTAAGCAACTCCAAAAATGCAAAAGGTGCCAAATCCTACTTAGCACATTCTAGATTTTAATTTTAATTTTACATTATATAAACAATAAGAAGCTCCTCAGTCAATCTCAGTAAGCTTCTACTGGCAAATGAATATTCCATTTCTTCAATCAAAAGAGAACAGCAGATAACATACCAAGCCAGAGGAGGATTTTGCTTGTAACCACTTTGATAACTTTTTGTAGGACGATTTCTTGATGTCTAAAGTCACTCCTGAAGGCCTACATGGCAACACGTGGTTTGACCTACAGCAAAGAAAGACAAACATTTATCATTTATGAATTGTTAAAGGAAAGAGGGGGAAATTCAAATGGCAAATGTAGAGAAAGAGTGTTAATCCCACCATAAAGTGCTTCCAGGAATGGGAAGGTCTTTGTCCTTCACAGTGGTATGCAATGCTTGTAGAAGGCATTTATCTAACAGCAAATCTATCTCTTCAGTTGATAGGTTATGTTGGTCATTTAGGTCATTAGCAGAACCAGAATCCGGTAGCTTCAGCTCAGACATGCCCGCAGATATTTCATTTGCAGTTTCATTCTCGTCAGCATTGGGTGTCGTCAATGCAGCGCTGGAATCCGCTTGAAAGTCATTTGCATCGACAGACTGCTCTTCAATATTTTTTATGTTGTTCTCTTGATCATTTGATGTCTTGCAAGCATCCTCAGTAGAATCAGAATTCTGAGGGGGTGATAATGACGCAGGATCCTCAAATACAGCATCTTCAAAAAAACCTGCATTGGGCACATAACAGCCCTCGACTGACTCCCTGAAATTAAAATCCAACCAAACAGGAAAATAAAAATAAAAAATAAGAAACCTTCAATTATGAGTGGAATGCTGCTTATACATATAGACAGAGAGAGAAGAGAGTCTTGCTGTACTTGCCATAGCAAATCACGATAATAATGAGTTATTCTTAACGCCTTTCCACGTAATCCAGCTTTTAATGCTTCAGTGCTGCTCATTGTGGTACTCCCAACCTTCATAAGAATGAATGAAATTTTAAGAATGACTGCCAAATTAAAAAATATTAAGATATAGTGGTGGCGCAAGAAATGTAAAGAACTTACAGCTATTGGAGCAGGATTTCCTGGTACTTTCACTGCCCATGGTTCCCCTGCCGCAAATGATGGAAGACCTTCAGGAGGCACACTTATGCCTGGGAACATCAAGTCTGCTCCACCTATAACAAACCGAGAAACTTCGCCACCCTTCAGCATGAAAGCAGGCAGAAGCTCAGGGACTGTCCATAGAGCATAAACTGCAGCCAAAAAAAAAAAAGCAAAAATAGGGTGAAAAATATGCTAACTTATACTTATACTCTTATAGACATGCACCCAAATTAATGTTCTTATAAGTCAGAGATCAAAGAGTGCTATGACAAATATTTTATACATCTACTTAGGGCTCAATCTTAGGCCTCAGCAAGCAGACATGAATAATATTGTAGAAGAAAACTTTTCTTGTATATTATAGATTTATAGCACTAGCAGCAACAATAACCAAGCTACAAGCTGACAAAACAAGAGGATGGAACTTTATCAAGTTGGGGATTTGCTTTATCTTGCCATAGCACTGTTTTTTTTTTGGTAATTAATAAATGTGTTTCAGCTAATTACGCCCCATGCAATATTACCCTCCTCTGTAGCACAAAATCTCTTTCAACATACTCCCAGCTAGCAACCTTTCTGAATCTTTTATTTGCTTCAAGCTTTCAGAGCCACTCTTTTGATCTTCCGCACTCTCAGGAATCTCTGTCCCCCGTGTCTTGGTTGCCCTACCCACCTTCGGCATTGCCATTAGGTGGAATGGGCAAACCTCATTCACAAGTTCACATCACTCAATACTAGTTGAGGGGAGAACGGGAAATTCCTTAGTCACACTTTGGTCCAAAACCTCATAGCTAGTTTCAAATGGCTATCTTCATATTAAGATCTGGTCATTTTTTTCTCAAATATCTACCTATTTATCATCTTCCATGCATGCCATATAATAATAAAAGACAATGATACCTATGTCTTGTTCTGAAGTTTACTGAATAGAAACCCACACCAATCATTAAACATCTTACCACACCTACCCACTTTGATCCCTAGCTAAAAGATTTTGTCACAGCCTATACGAAGAAAAGAGAGACCCGGGGATTTTAAAAATGGAAAGCCTTGGATTTTATCAACATTTT
The DNA here is from genome assembly GCF_003086295.3 of Arachis hypogaea. Taxonomy (NCBI): domain Eukaryota; kingdom Viridiplantae; phylum Streptophyta; class Magnoliopsida; order Fabales; family Fabaceae; genus Arachis; species Arachis hypogaea. The sequence goes on from NC_092043.1 coordinate 45,279,940, forward strand.
ATCATTCTTTGAGTTCACTTTCTCAAAAACTTCTCCTATTACTGCAAATTGACATGAGTTTGTTTGGGTGAGCTTCTAACAAAAAAATCTTTTCTCAAATTTTTTTTCCAAAAGATCTTCTAAAAAAAGTAAAAGTAATGTTATGTTTGCAACTTTGCATATCTTATATAAAAAGATCTTTTTATCTATCAATTATATTTGAGTACAACGATATAAAAATATTATTTTGTTTATTTATTATGTGAAAAAAAATTAAGTAAAAAAATCTTTTGAAAAAATGTAAATTGTAACTTCTAAAAAAATATTTTTTTAATTTTTCTAGTATTTTTACTTTTATTATTAAAAATTTGTCAAACTCCAAAAAAAAAAAAAAAAAAGATCTTTTCAAAATAACTTAATAGCATCCAAACAAGCTTTATGTCACACTACAAATAATCTCAATGCAATCAATTAAACTATATACACATACCAGTTGGGAAAATTTCCGAGCCACGCCCATCAACATCGAAAAACGTTGGAAATCCTCCCTCCACACCATATACAAGTACTCGATTCGGAAACTTTGCCACTGTTATCTCAGCCTGGAACATTCAAAGACAACAAAAAAAATACAGATTAATTCATAACTTCCCATTTTCCTATTATCACAAAAAGATAAAAAACAAAATACACTCCTACATATTTCTCTCAAAACCTAGATAAGTTAAACACGATAAGGAAACATTTTCCATTAAAGAATTAGCACAGCTAATATTCATCATATTTGTCATCAACTATAGAGTGACAGAGCTCATGCTCATTTTTTTCAATTTTATGAATGCAGTTAGCAATTTATACAATTTGTGCATACCTTTGGATTAAGCAGTAGAAGGAAATAGGAAAAAGAAAGGGAAAATAGGAGGATAATGTTCTACCTTGGGAGGAAGTAAGGCATCTAAGTCGGAATCAGAAACTCTTGGGAATTTATCCTTAACGGTTCGCCTGAGCTTCTTTCTGTCGGCGCCGGATAACCTCTGGTGAGATTTCGCTTCAACCGCCTTCTTGAACATAGTGTCTTTTGTTCTCAAGAGTGGGAACAGCTGAAGAATGAGAAGAATCAAACGTGGGAGTGAAGCTGGGAAAGTTCTGGAGCACCCAATTTCATATTCATTATATATGCATCGCCAATCAGCCCACAAATTTGTACGCGAGCAGTGCGCAAATACGGAAAGAGTGATTTTTCGTTGCGAGAAACTTCTACTGGCCAATTTTTAGTATTTTTTGTTTTAGAATAAATGTTCTATCCTAATTATTTGTTTGATAGACACCTTTAAGAAATCTAAAAACTCAAATCGGTTTCTATCTACTTTGATATATGTAAGTTTCAGTTTCTGGTTAGAGATCGAAAAGGACATTACCAAGGACCGAAAGGCATTTACTCAAAGTTGATAGGGATTGGAATTTACATATTTCAAAGTAGATAAGGACCGATTTGGATTTTTAGATTTTTTAGGAGGTAAAAAATTCATCGGACAAATGGTTAGAACCGGAAAGAACATTTACTCTTTATTTTACTTAATTTTTTTAAAATTAGAAAAGTGAGAGTAAAACTCGCAACTTCTAAAGATCAGTTTGGATAAAAAAAATAGTTTAAACAATAAATGACTATATTAAAAGTAATTTATAAATAAATTATTTTGTATTTGGATTTTTAGTTTTAAAAATACTAATTTTATTAAAATATGATCAAAAGTATTAGTATTGTGAGAGAAGTCATTTTTTTTTTTAACTTCTCTATAAGCTATTAAATATCTTCTTAAAAAACCGCAATTTAGTTTTAAAATTGCACCAGACATTAATACTACTACTTTTTATAAGTTAAAAACTCAAAAAAGTTACTTTTAAAACTTTTTAAACGAACTCCAAATATAATTATGTTATTTAAGTTATAATTCATTGTCTTTATTATTATTAGATCAATATAAATATTAAATTATTTTTAATAAATAAATTTTATTAATTTATATACATAATTATATTAATTTATATATATAATTATAATAAATATAAATATAAATATAAATTATATATTTTTGTATTGTGAAATTTTTATAATATAAGTATAAGTTATTATTATTATTTAATTGTGTGTTCAAAATAATAATATTTATTAATTGTATAGTATTTTTTTTCACAATAACAATATTAATAATACCAGACATATATTTGATTAGTTTATAATAAGGATTATTATTATATATTTTAGAATAAACAATTTTTAAGACTAATTAATTTATTAATATTTATTTATATAATTAAAAAATAAATTTTATATCTAACGATTAAAGAAATATTTTTATACTGGACAAATGCTACATTTAAAAAAAAAATAAAAAGTCTAGTACTACTTAAAAAATATCTTCTATTAAAGATAAGTAAAATATTCTGTATTTTAGTAAAAAATTATTTAAATTTAAATTTCAATAATTGTGATGGTGCATATTAATATAATTAGAAAGATTTTATTATAATTTATAAAACATTGAATTCATTTTTATTGTGTTCTTGATAATAACTCATAAATGTTATTTTAGAATATAGATAAGAATAAGAATATGATATAGATAACATATAATGCTTTTTGTATCTAACAAACTTAAATATAATTTAATAATTTCATTAAAGTGTTATCTAAGTTTGTTAAGTGTAATATGTATCCAAAAACTTTTTTTGAATAATAAAAATAAATTAGACAACTTCTAAACCTAAAAAAATCGAATTATCAATGTACACAATTTCAAAAATTAAGTTGACTTATTTGATTATCTTAGGAGCTATGTAATTATCTTAAAAATAAAATTACACACCTCAAAAACTTGATGTCTCACTCCTCCTTATAAAAGTGAAGAAGTCTATTTTTCAAAAAAAAAATCCTGATTTTTAAAATTTAAAAATGAATGTGTTCAACAAATTAAATTGTTTGAGGACTTTTTTATCTCATCTACAATAAAATAAAATATAGAATTACTTTTTTTTTATAAAAGACACTAACATGAGTTAAAAAGTGATTTAACTTTTATCACTCTTTAAAAAATATAGAGACATCATTGGAAGAGAGATTTTCAACAGATCTTTTATTCTTTTTCTCTATCTGTATATATATAAAATCTGACCCTTGAAGAAAAAGAAAACTAATGCTAAAGCCAACTAAAAGTTATATTTTCATATTTTTAAATTTCCATGTTTTTTACCAGAAGAAATTTCATTTCTTCAAGTTATAATCTAGACTTATTTTAATTTTATATCTTAAATCAAATTACGGTAGTGGTAAATTTTGACACTTTCGCATATGCATGCCTCCTTCTGCGTACGCGAGTATTGCAAAAAAGATAAAATACTATTAAGTGTAAAAATCAATTTTTGAACCCAATTTTTAAATTTTCATATTTTTTGGTGCAAAATTTTATTTTCAACCGTTGGAAAGATCGATAAATGAATTTTCATAAAAATATAGTTTTGTAAAATTTTCAACTATGAGAACTGAGTTAAAATCCGTCAATTTTGACCAAAAAGCTGGTTTTAACAAAAGTGGCATTTCCCAATCTTTCCAAATGTTCACAAGTCAAAACAGTTTTCACTTATCAAATTGATCACAAACCAACTACATTCACATATTTACACTCAATCAAATCCAAACCTACTTCATCCACACAATTCAACCCAAATCCATCAATTTCGCATCTCAATGCCTCAATTTTCATTATTCAATAATCATTCCAATTATTCACACGTTCAATATCCAAAATCCATTCAATCTCATATATCATCACACCATACAAACACCATTTACCTTCCTTATCTCTTTCCAGCCTCCAGCCCAATATTCACAGCCTCGGGCCCAAATTCACAATTCACAAACGAAAATCATTATCCAATTCATCAAATTTCTCAACACACCAAACATGCAAATTCACACAATTCACAATCCAATCATTTATTTTCACAACATATCAGCTATACATATCAATATCAATCAATTACACAATCCAAACTTAATTCTAGGGCATTTAGTCTAGGGATCTTCATCACACCACATGGTACTTAAATAAAATTTAAATCATACCTTGTTGACGGGGTGTGCGTGAGCCTCTTTCACAAAGACACCCACAATTGAATCTCCACTTCCAAGCTCACCCAAGAGTTTTACAAGCCAATTCAAGTTTTCAAGAGCACCAAAAATTCACCCAACAATTCTAACACAACCAATATCATACATATGTCAATCTAGGGTTCATAAATTTGATAAATCACAAGAATTTTGAGGTTTTTTACCTTAACCCATAGAAATTTAGGATGAAACTCACTAATAGCTCATATTAGAACATCCATAAACAACCAAAATCACAATATCTCAACATACACTTAACCAAAAATGTAAATTGAAGAGAAAAACAAAACTGGACAGAGAACTTAGAAATACTCACCACAATACCTAAATACAATTGAAGAGGAGGAGGAGATCAATGCGTGGTCACAAACGACTCGTCAATCGAAGCACCGAAGAGAAAGTTATGATGGTTTGAAGTTTCAAGAAGGCTAAGGTTTCTCTCTTCTTCCCTCTCCTCTCTATTTTCGAATCTCTCTCATAAATGGGGGAGTATGGTGGCTGAAAGTATATTTAGTGATGTTATATATACGTGGGTTTAGGTCCATTTTGGGCTCAGTTCACTCGATTTAATCCGTTTGACCTAACTTTGGACTAAAACCTTTAAAATTAGCGTTTTAACGTAGAAAACGATATTTTTCGACTCAGAAAAATCCACGGAATCCAAATATCATATTTAAATTGTCAAATACCGATTGCTAAATTTTCTAACTATTTTCACCCATATTAACTAATTACTTAGTTAATGACAGTTTGTCCGGATTTTACAAGAAACAGACCAGGAATCCTGGTATATTCGAACTTGTTCTCCAGACCCTATACTCCAATTTAGCCCCTATTTTACTACTTTTTTCCCTTCTAATAAACTCTATCATCCCCCAAAAGGTTGAACCCCTTTCTCTGCCAGCATAACTGTAAAGTATCTATGATATTTACCCTTTAGCATACGGGTTACGAGAGAATTAGGATTTATTGCAATACCCTAGAATTGGTTGCCTATAAGAGCTAAATTTTGTGCCTTTATATATTTGAATATCAATCCTCCCTCCTTCTTTGATTTTGTCATATGATCTCAGATAATCTAAGACATTCTCCGTTCTGATCCTCTTTGGTCCCACCTGAATTGGGTCAGAATCTGATGAATTTTTTCCAATAATGTGTTTAACAATCGAAAACATGACAAGGTATATATTGGAATAGCTTCTCTAATTACCTTAATAAGCACATGTCTTCCACCAATTGATAAAAGATTCTTTTTCTAAGCCTGGACTTTTTTTAACCTTATTCTTGATTTTTGCAATTGTAGCTCTTTTAGATTTATGAACCACTAAATGGAGTTAAGATACTTATCTTGGACCATTACATGTCCAATATTGAGAAAATCAGTCAAAATACGTCTGAGTGGGGTAGGTGTATTCTGACTAAAAAAAACTGCAAACTTTGTCAAGTTCATCTTTTGACTACTAAGCATTTTGTACTTGTATAGCAAAGTCAAAATATTAGAGCATAATTCTTCTAACATCTTATAGAATAGGATAAAGTCATTTGCAAATAGGATATGGTTAACTGACGGACATCTCCTATTAATTTGAATTTCTTAAATACCTCTGTTTTGCTTTGTCTTGCGTAATAGATAGGATAATCCTTCCGCACAAAAATAAAAGAAATATGGTAACAAAAACTCTTCTTGCCGGATGCCCCCGTTGGCCTAAAATAGTCATATGGTTGTCCTTCCATAAGAATAGAGTAAGAAATAATAGTAACAAGTTCTTTTATCCAAGTAATCCCTCCCCAAAACCCATCCTCTGTCTATAATACACCATAAGAACTATCATTTCACTCTATCATAAGCTTTGCTCATATCTAACTTAATGATAAATATCATATGTTAGCCCAGTTTACTTTGTCTTTAAGTAATGCATACATTAATGAGTAATGAGAATATTGTGAAAAATAAATCTATCTTTTAAAAAAATACTTTGATTTGAGCTAATAATATTATTAAATTCTGAATCCAATGAACCAGCATTTTTTAGACAATCCTAAAAAAACTAAAGATAAACTTATGGTTTAACTTGTGACATATTTATAGCATTTGGAATCTTTGGAATTAAATAAATATGGGTGTGATTAAAACTTTTTAGAATTTTTCCTCCTTCGAAAAAACTACATACAACTTTAAATACGTCACTCCCAACTATGTTCCAATAGAACTAGAACAACTTTGCTGTAAATCTATCATCCCATGGGACACTGTAGCTACATAAACTAAATGTGACTCACTTTTTTTCTTCCATTGATACCAACCTTGTTAGTCTACAATTCATGGAAGATGTCATAGTAAAATTGAAATCATCAAATCTATTCCCCGAATTAGAGTGATTAATAGTTGAAAAGATTTTTTCAAAATAATTCTCAGCCACCGTCGCTATGCTTTCGGGGTCTGAAGCAACCTCCCATTGTTTTCCACAAGTCCCCAAATTTTATTTTTTTGATTTTTAGTTCGAAACTTCTGATGGAAGAATTTCGTATTTTTATTGCCTTTTTTTACTTACATTTTGACTTTTCCTTCCAATACTTCTCTTCTCTCCCTAAAGCTTTCTCCAATCGATTTTCCAGGTCTATAATCTCATTGTCCCCATGGGTTCCTCCTTCATGCAGCTGCTCAAGCATCTTGTTAGTTCCTGTATTTCTTAAAATTGGTTTGGCTTTGTTGTTGCCACTAAATTAACTAGTGACAACAAAGCTTCAACTTTTGAGTCCGGTAAAACTTTGGTGAACCTTGAATAATCGTATCCCATGTCTCTAAAATCAGGTTCTTCACTTTGTCCATTCCGTACCACATTTCTTGTAATTTGAATTGCCTGTTTAAGTTCTATTTTGGTGGGTCTGTGTCAAGTAAAAGAGGTGCATATCGGATCCATTAGCCTTCGAACCACAGCTGCATCATATCCAACTCTCTATGTATCTCCCACCATGACTCGATCAAGTCTTTCCCTAATTAATTCATCTCCCATCCTCCTATTCAACCAAGTAAACTATTGAATAATCATACCAAGATCCACAAGCTGATTACCCTCAATGAAATCATTAAAGTGGTCTATTAACGATGCTGATATGAGATTTCCCCTTCTTTCTCCTCATTTCTCTTCAATCGAGTTGAAATCTCCCATAAGTATAAAGTTCTCTCTAAACTACTGAAATTGTCCAGTGAGTTCTTCAAATTATTGCAATTGAACTTGTTCATTAGTGCTTAGATAAACTCTCACTAGTCTCCATGTTAGGTTCTTGCTCTCATCCTTAATGGTAACAATTAATGAAAGGGATTTTTGAGCTAGAATTCTCACAAGCATGTAGTCCTTTCAAGAAAGAGCCAAGCCTCCTGATAATTCACTCGGATTTACAGTTGTGAAACTCGAATAGCCACATGATCTAACTTTTTGCTCCACAAAGCGAGATTGATTTTTTGTTTTACAGAAAAAAATCACTTCGAAAGAGTAAAATTTACACATCTCTTTAAGGTTATGGATTGTCAGGGTCTCCTCAAATCCCGACAGTTTCACGTAAGGATTCTCATGGAGCTTGGGGTGCCATTGAACGACTGGCACCCTCCACCATCTCAAGCTCCATAACCTCCTCAGCTATAGCCATATTCTAGATCTTTCTGTCTTCCTTATTATCTTCTCCTACTCTTTTCTTATTACCGCTCCATGTTCCGGTTCCTTCCTGGCCAATTCTTGCCATATATTTTATTCTCTTGAATTGGCTAATATGATCTCCATAATTAGGTTGTTGGTACGACTTTCAGTGAGCACTCTATCATAAGTTAGCTTCTTGCTTTCGCAAGCATAAAGAATATGATGATTTGTTATCACAATAGCATCATCCCTGTTGTTAGTACTATTTTTTTTATCCTTTGATTAAGCTTTGTTGGTTGAGAAATTGTCACCTGATTCTCCCTTCACGGTCTCTTGAAACTCAGCCCAAAAAATCCTTCAATAAGACAGTCTGGGAAGGGTTTTTTTCCAGCATACAGCATCTGCAAGTTGATTTCCCTTACCTTTTTTGTATTTTCAGCCTCTTTCAACTCTACTCTTATGCCCACTTGATCAACCCGCATCCACTCCCCAATTTTATCTTCTTTCAGACTATTCTTCTTTGAATCCTCCATAAAATTGGGACACATTCTATGATCATGGCCTATTCTTGCGCAATAAGTGCAAGCAATCCCAACTCTTTCATACCGGACAATCACTTCAAGCGTGTTTTTATCTAGTCCAACAAGTCTAAGAGAGTCTTTCACAATTCTTCCTCCATTAAGACCAACTCTCACCATAATGATTCTAGATTCTCTCTCCTTTATGTCAAAGAAACCTGCATCCAAGACTCTTCCCAGCCCTCCACTGAGTTTTTTTGTTGCTTCTAAGTCTTGTAAGTTTTTGGTACTCCCCAAAACTGAGGTCAAACTAGTAGAGAGGTGATCAACTATTTTTTTACTTTCTTTTTTCTCTCCCAGCGTTGAACCTGCAATGCAAAGTCTTTAAACAACCATGGAGATCCCTTTCAAATTCTCAGTACATTCCATTCTCTCTCAAAAAAAAATTGAAAATGATTGCTCTCAAATTCTGCCACCGTAAAACCCTCAAGACGCCACCCATATGGCCTTAAGAGCTCCTTCTATGATCCCCTTAAAAAAGGCTTTCTCGGGAAACAATTTTCCTATTAGATGTTGATGCAATTATTAATCATTTCCCTTATATCCTCCTCTCCCAGTTGAATTATATAATCACTCTCTCTTTCGTTTACAAGCGTCTAACTTTGCATGGTTTCTCTTTGATTTGCCATGCAGTATTCACGAGATCGAGCAGAATGACTATGAAAAGTTTAGATATTGGACATGAAAACTTTTTAACTTTTTTACTTTGACCTTGATGGCATAATAACTTTGTTTGAAAAATCCTAGCAAAGCATAGATACTTTGATGGCACAATATAACTTAATTTTGCCAATTTAACACCAAGCAATCTGTTATTTTATGATAAAGTACTAAATTGGTCCCCTATGTTTGGCGTAATTCTGTTTTGGGTCTTAAAGTTTAAAATGTCCTATTTGAATCAAAAAAAGTTTCATTTAGCTTCAATTTAGTCCTACCGGAGGTCAAAGATAAATAATTAACGGGGTTAAGTATGGTTTTGGTCCCTAAAGTTTAGCGCCAGAATCGAAACCATCTATCATCTAATTTTCGATTTAAAATCGTCTTTAACGTTTTTTTTCGTATTAAAATCGTCCTTTTTAATAATCTTTTTATATTATTCCTAAACTGCCCCTGTTTTAATAAAAAAGTTATAAAATTTAAAAAAAAAAACAAAAAAAAATGTGTTGTTGAGGAAGGAAAAAGGTAAAGGGAGGGGAGGGGAGGGAAAGGGGAAAGGGGAAGTCAGCCCCTCACCGCTACGCCCAGTACCTTACCGCCGAGCTCAGCCCTCATCGCCGCGCCCCGCGCCTCACCGCCAGGCCCAGCCCTCACCGCCTCACCGCCCAACCCTCATCTCTCGCCCAACCCTCACTGTCGCGCCAGCCACCCACGCTAGAGGAGAGAGATCAGACAGAGAGAGATGCGAAGAGGGAGAAGGACTCGCGCTGCTGCTTCTTGTCGCCTCGCCGCTGCCAGCGCCACCGTCGCTGCTGCTCCTCGCCGCCTCGCCGCATCAGTTTCTTGCTTCGATCTCTGTTTCTGCTTCGTCTTCTGCTTCTTCTGGGTTTGCTTGAGTTTGAGTTTTGTGTTTGTTTTTCTGAGTTTGAATTCTAGATTCTGAGTTATGGGTTCTGATGATGATGATGATTTTTGAGTTGAGTTCTTGTTTTTCTGAGTTTGAATTCAGGGTTGTTTTTCTAAATTTGAGTTCTAGATCTGAGTTCTGATGAGTATGACAATGATGATGTTGATTTTCTGAGTTTTGGTTGGTGTGATGCGGATGGTGATAGAGTAGCAGTGGGTGGGGGTGGTGGTGGTAGATTTTGGTTCTGAGTTCTTATGATTCCATTATCCATAGTGGTGGTGGTGGTGGTGGTGGTGGTGGTGGTGGTGGTGGTGGTGGTGGTGGTGGTGTTGGTGTTGGTGGTGGTGGTGGTGGAGAAGGTAATTGTGCTATAGTGGTGAGGTTATTTTTGTCCGAAAAAAAATTAAAAGGACGATTTTAATATGAAAAAAAACGTTAAGGACAATTTTAAATAAAAAATTAGATGAGGGACGGTTTCGATTCTGGCGCTAAACTTTAGGAACTAAAACCATATTTACCCCATAATTAACGAAATGCTCTACATGACAGCAGTATAAGAACTAGGTTGATAATCTCAAGAATAAGTACAAGCTGTAGAAGCACAAAATCAATCGTTGATGCATTAATACATTTATTTATCATTTTTCTTATAATTAAAATGAAATATTTTCTATAAAACTAAAAAAAATGTTAAATACATGTATTGATGTATCCACGGTTGATTTTGTGCCTCTAGAGCTTGTACTTATTCTCCAAATTATTGATCTTGTTCTTATACTGCTGTCATGTAGGATATTTCGTTAATTATTTATCTTTGACCTCACGGTGGAACTAAATTGAAGTTAAATGAAACTTTTTTGGATTCAAATAGAACACTTTAAATCTTAAAGACCAAAACAGGATTACACCCAAACATAAAGGACTAATTTAGTACTTTACCCATTATTTTAATATTTTACCAAATTTTTTTTATTTTAGAGTATTGAAATTTTTAGTAATAATGCTGTTTTTGTTTCGGTAGAAATTAGAAGAAAAAGAGTACAGAAAAAAATAATAGGGATGAACATTCAAATTTTAACTGTAAGTTTGGATGGAAAATATGAAAGACAATAATAAATAGTGTAAAAAAGTAAGTGAGACCTAAAAAAAAATTCACCCTTATTTGTGCAGGAAAATGAAAGGAAAAAACATTTCTTTCTTTCTTTCAAATACTACGTCTCCTTTCTTCGAAAAATCTTCTTCAATTCCATAATACAACCATTAATGCTACTCAACCTCAACACTATCAACCACGGTAGTTGTTAGTTACTATGCATTCATCTACTACTGCACAATCACTGCGCAACTATCGACTATCTAGTCATTACACCTTTTTGCTTCTACTAAAACAAATTAGATAAATTTTTATTTTGCTCTTGCTATTTTATATTTCATTCCATATATCCATGGGTCTCTGTGTTTGTCACTGAATTTTGAAATATATGAAAAAAATTACATTTTAATTTGGTTTATTGGTTTACTTATTTTCATGTCTTTAAATTATTCGATAAAATGTTTTAATAACAACATGCAATGTTTTATGATTTATAAAGCATATATTATTATTGTTAATGGACGCACAATTTCTATATGTATACATGTTATCTATAAAAAAATGGGCAAAATTCATGGTCGAGTTAGTTTACTTTTTTGCATTTTTAATTTTTTTTATATGTAATTTATGTTAAAATTTTATTATAAGTTAAAAAAAATAGTTATGTTTTAATTGGTTAAGATTCTTTTACAATTAAATATATTTTTTGATGGAGAGTTTATAATAATATATAGTTAAAATATATTATAGTTAAAATATATTATATATAATAATATACAAAATAACATCCTTATACAGTATAAAGGATAAAATTATCATTATATAATTTTAGTTATTTTTTTTCAATTTTTCTTTTAAATAAACATTATAAATTAAACATCTTCAATATTTTTTCATTGTATTTTTTTCCATTCAAATATACCAATAGAAATTAAATTTCACCTTAATTTCTTTTCTTTTCATTTTTTTACTCAATTTCATGTTTTTCTATTTCTTTCCTCCACTAAACAAAGTCTAAGAGATAACTCGAACCAACTCCAAAAAAATTACCTATTTCGAACAGAAAATTGCATGTTATTAATTGGCTGTCTTTTGTTTTTCGATTTCATTTCTTAGTTCCAGTGTACCATTTTTTGGTATGTGGCTATTTTTTTTTATAGAAGTAAAATAAGTGATATATTCCAACATGATCATTTTTAGTAGAAAAAGTATGAGGAAATAATAGCCTTATTGTACAATGGATACAATGGGGTTTAATTGAAATTAAAATTAAATTATGGGTTATTAATTAATTTTGAATTCTTTCTAATTTAAAATTTGAAACAAATTAGGGTTTTCATATTGGTGAATTGAGGCTCTGCAACTAGCCTCTCAGCTTATCTTTCTCTCGCTGGACCCTCTCACCTACTGGACGCCAGCAATTGCCGTGCATCCACAGCCAATGCCGCGCCCCTCTACGGCAATCTTCGAGCACCCGCCGTCCCCTGAAAATCTTTTTCCCACATGAAATTGATCGGCGCAACGTTGACAAACCCCAATTTGACGGTTTGTTTTGTATTAAATTTAGAGTGTCTTGATAACCTTTTGTCACATTTAGCCTATGAATTAGCATGGTTTTGTTATCTCTCCTATATTCGTGCTTAAGTGTAAAAACATGCTTTTTGAGCCTTATTTTGATGAATTCTAAGTTTCTCTTTGATTCCATAAGATGCCTTGATGTGTTTGCTAGTAATTACAGGATTGAAATAGGCTAGGCATGGATCAAAGGAAGCAAGGAAGGAAGCATACAAGTGGAGGGAAGCACAAAAAGCCAAAGAATTGATCCAGGCTATGCACGCGCACGCGCACAAGGCGCTCGCGCGCACAAGGCGCTCGCGCGCACATTGCGAAACAGGACAAGGACGCGCACGCGTACCGTGCGCGCACGCGCCGATGATGGCACATGACCTCATTAATGTAACACGTGCCTGGCGATTTTGGAAGGTTTTCAGCAACCAACTTTGGCGCCAAAATGCATATAAGAGCCAAGGATTGAAGGGGATTGATATACATTCATACACATTCACACCCATAGACTAAGGAGGAAATAATTGGATAGATAGTTAGTTTTTAGAAGTAGTTTCTAGAGAGAGAAGCTCTCACTTCTCTCTAGAATTAGGATTAGGATTAGGTTTAGTTCTTAGATCTAGATTTAGATTCATCTTCTTCTACTTCTATATTCTCAATTCCTTGTAGTTACATTCATTCTTCTCCTATTCTTTTGGTGTAATCTCTTTTATGTTGTTCTTACATTTTGTTGTAGATCTAGTATTGTTCCTTCTACTTTCTTTTAATTCAATTCAAGGTAATTCATAATGATTGTGTTTTTTTTATTGTTGTTGTTAATTTCTTTCAATAATTGTTGTTAGATTCTCTTCTTGTTGTCAATTTGCTTTGCTTTTCTTTTAGGCCTTCCAAGTGTTTGATGAAATGCTCGGTTGGATTTTAGTGTAGGTTTTGTTCCTCTTGGCCTAGGTAGAGTAATTAGTAACTCTTGAGTTATCTAATTCCCTTTGTTGATTGATAATTAGAAGTTGCTAATTGATTTGAATGCCTCTAAAGCTAGTCTTTCCTTTAGGAGTTGATTAGGACTTGAGGAATCAAATTGATTCATCCACTTGACTTTCCTCCATGGTTAGAGGTTGACTAAGTGGGAGCAATGGACAATTTGCCATCACAATTGAGGAGGATAACTAGGATAGGACTTCAAGTTCTCATATCTTGCCAAGAGCTTTGCTAGTTGTTAGTTTATTTTCTTTGCCATTTATATTTCTTGTCTAAAATCTTAAAAACCCCAAATATAACTCACAACCAATAACAAGACACTTTATTGTAAATCCTAGGGAGAACGACCCGAGGTCCAATACTTCGGTTTATAAATTTTAGGGGTTTGTACTTGTGACAAACAACTTTTTGTATGAAAGGATTATTGCTTGGTTTAGAAACTATACTTTACAACGAGATTTCATTAGTGAAATTCTAAACCGTCAAAAATCCAATCGTCAAACGTGCAGCCCACCGCGACTTCTTTCTCTGACGCGACTCCCCTACCCGTGAGGCGAGACATCCGCGACTTCTTCCATGCACAAAGCCACCCCCAACACCACCGCGATTCTCCCACTCACGATGAAGAAATCCAACCCCAAAACGGCACTCGAAAGTCGTGCCACTGCGCCGCAAGCCGCAACGCCTCTGATCCCCTGCGTCGCCTTCCCGACGATGAAGAAGATTGCCCTATGCTCCGATGCGCCACGCGTTCCCAACGAAGAAGGCTGCCCTCTGCTCCCCTGCGTCGCGTCTGTTGAAAGGGGAACATAATTTGAGCATGTGAGCATTTAACTAATTAACCTGAGTCTCTTTCCCTTTTTGGCTTAGATTTGGTTGCAATTGGAGCTTTCTTATTTGTATTTTTATTGTATTTTGGGGTTGAATAATAAATGAATAATTGCTTTTTTTTCCCTCTCTGTATTTATATTGAGGCATGCCAGGGCTTTAGATAAGCAGTTTTTCATGCTTCAAATGGAACTAGCAGCTGCTAGGAGTTCTCATGAAGCCAGGATCTCAGACTCGAATAGCACGGCCACTACCATAGGGATATCCGGGGAAGGTGCTCCTAGGAAGAAGGTGTAGGATTACAAGTGTTCATAACACGCAGCGGAAGTAATAAAGTAATCCTATTGATCTATTTTGTGCTTAAAATTTTATTGAAATAAGATGGGTTAGATGCCAATACCTGAGTACCCTAGTGAATAAAGCTTTCCCCTTCGATGGTACGAAGGTACTATGTGTATCCACACCGAGACTAATCCTTGTTGTCAACTCTTTGACCAATGGATTTAACTGAGAAGTTTCTTGCAACTCCTTGCACCAGCAATTCTTCACTAAGAATTTGGAATATTTGTGTATGTGGAGATAAAAAGAGAAAACTTATGTTTTCTTTCTTTTATCATATACACATATATAGTATGAGATTGGTGACTGATTTGTGAATCAAATTACAACTTAATTTGAGACAAAATCAGTTAGGATCTTATCCATATTTAAAACTCATCATAGAATACATAATTAATTATTTAATATTCTCAATTATAATATTATTATATTCATGGTGCTAGCAAAGAATATAATAATACTCCATTTGAATTAATATAATTATTTATTTGATCTAATCAAAATAATAATTAAATAATTATTTACCAAGGATTAGAACACTCGTTAGTGTGTGACCCCATAGGTTCAATACTAAGCGGGTAGTATATTAGTCATACTATATTTACTAATCAAGGTTGGCGTCTAGCAACGCTCCTTGACGACCCGATAGTATGAAGTAATAATATTTTTTACTAAGAACCCAAGATGAACAAAAATACAACTCCTTCCATCTTTTCAGCTCTTGGCTAACTTTTAGAGTACGGTTTGATTGTCAAACTCTAACTTGTTACCATTATTATAATGAATTATGAATGACTTAAGAAACTCATTTCTTAATTCATTCAAACCCCTTGGCCAAGGCATTGTTTATTTTATTCATTATAATCGTAGAGCTCAAACTCATTACCATAGTTGATGGATTCCATTTTGACTAATCATTAATTATACAAGTATTTAAATCATACCCAATGTCCATTCAACTAACACCGTAGGGTGTTAGGTGTCCAGAATCAAAGTATAACAAATACATTGTTAATTACTATGATAGTCGCAGGTCAAAGGAAAATTCTAATATTATGTTCATCATAAGAATATCCTATTGACAAATATACGGTAATTATAACCATTAGGAATTCTTAGAGTGAGTCAGTTCAATGGTTATATCTCTATATATACCATTTATATATATAATTTAACAAATGAGATCTATTAATCTTCATCCAATGAAGACTATTATATATATATTAATCTATCCGAATCACTAATGTCCCATTTTTAGTGATTCTACGATTAAGAACAATTTAAATTAAAAGTACTAAAAAAACGTATATCTCATTATTACGATCCCTATCGTAATTATTCGTTTCTAATTTTTAATTAAGGACACTATCATAAATTATAAAAGTTTATTCTTATAAAAAGGAATAATAATAATAATAATTCATGATAGTATTTTGTTGGACATACACACTTATCTCCAACAGAAGGCCTTTGTAGTGATTGGAATAAACACAGCTTTCAACAGCAGGAAGAGGCGTGATTCGGTCCGAGAGACTTGGATGCCTCAGGGTATATTATATTTCCCCTAGAAATTGTTTCTGCTAAGAGTCAATGTTGGTATCTACCTTTAAAAAATGGGATAAAATATTAGAGGAAAAGTTTTATGCTGATAGATGTTTATATGGATCCTAACATTGAGAGGACATTGAATTAGAATGGCATGACCAACTTTAATATATATCTAATACCTGTTTGAACAGGAAAACAACTTCTTCAGTTAGAGCGCGAGAAGGAAATTGTTATTAGATTCATTATTGGTCACAGGTAATTGGTAGGAACAATTCTAGTTTAGTGTGATTGGAAATTATCTTGACAATATAAGTTGTTAAAGTTATCCTTTCCTTTGAGGTTTTAATGTATGTTATTGTGTTTTTGTGTAATTTTTTTAATCCTAAATACTTACTAGGATAATAATATACTCAAACTTATCTTCACTATTTATTTTTGCCAATTCTATTTCTTCTATATGCCTATGTTGTACAAATAAATTATGTGTTTAGTTGTTTGAAGATATCCTTTCCTTTGAAGTTTTAATGGATGGTTAATTTCATTATTAATTATTTAGTTGTTTGGATTGGATTCAAGTAAATACAAATAAATTATGTTGGATGTGATGAAACTGAGGCATGAGGTTCAAATTTTAACTTATTGTTGATTTAACAATAAGTAGATTTTACAATTTAGTAATATTCATATGTGACATTGAGCGATGTTTGTTGTGAATTGATACATAGTTACCGAATCACAGTGGCCTCCATAAAGAAGAAATACCAAGAGTTGGATTGCGGTTTGATCTTTGCAACTAGAACAGGATTTTTATGCGAACTATATAATGAAAGTCGGTTTCGTAAGTAAGATTAGGATTCATAAACTAAGTGATGTTTAGTTTTTTGTATTGGATTCAAGTAGACCAAATTAAGTTATGTTGTATGTTCATTTTACTAGGTCTGTAGATGGTCAATTTCATTATTAAGTGTTTAGTTGTTCGGATTGGATTCAAGTAAATACATTTAAATTATGTTAGATATTCATTTTACTAGATGTACAGATGGTTATTTTCATTGTTCAGTTGGTGTTTGGTTGTTACTATTAGATTCAAATAAATACAATTAAATTATGTTGGATGTTCATTATACTAAGTGTACAGATGGTTATTTTTACTGTTACGTGGATGTTTGGTTGTTAGTATTAGATTCAAGTAGATACAATTAAATTATGCTAGATGTTTAGTTTAATAGGTATGCGAATTGTTATTTTCATTTTCAAGTAGATGTTTGGTTGTTTGTATTAATTAGTTATTATGTATCTTATGTGAATACATAAAAAAGCAAAATTTTCTTATAACTTTAAGGAATTTAATTTTCATGCACTGATTGTGTAAAACATTTTACCTACTTGACTAATCACACCTATCTTTTTATATGATTATTCACGTAATCAAAGTAAAATAGTACTAACAAAAATTGCATAAAACTAATTTACACTGACAATGTATTAAAATTAAATTAAGTTTTTAGTCGTTAGAAAGAATTACTAGAAAATTTTATCATTCTCAATATATATAAATTTTATTGATAGTGGTATAAATTAAATTGTGACCAAGATTAGATAAGAGTGAATTCTCCCTTAATTTTAATATTTTTCTAAATTAACCTACATCTATGTATGTGGTTTATGCATTTACATCATTCAGATGATTGCAATCCTTTTTAAAGTATGATATATTCGTGTCATCAATGCATGAAAAGTAACAATAATGAAAAAAAGAAAGGTTAAGTAATTAATTTTTACCCTTTAGAACCCAAAGAAATAATAGAATAATAAAATGCATGAAACAAAAAGAGTGAGTCAGTTTTGTCACAAAATAGTTACCTTGTTATTGCTGGCTAACTGCAGTACATGATCATTGATCACTAGTAAAATGGCCAATTCCAAATCATAATTTTTAATTACGATACAACAGATGTTTAATTCACTAGGTATGCGGATAGTTATTTTTATTCTTAACTGGATGTTTATTCGATTGAGACAAGCAAAATAAAAAAAGGAATATCTATACATTTGTGACTAAAAAACATCATATTGTCTTATAACTAAACTCTAACTATTCAACAAATAAACAATATCAAAGAGGATTGTACTATTTTCACTTTTATTCGACTTATTTTTTTCTTCTTTTGTCTATCTTTTTCTTGGATAATTCTTCAATCTATTGTGTAATGGTCCTCTTCATGGGTAAGCCACATATAAAATCACACAACATGTCCTCTGCAATCCAATGCAAACATCTTTTCAGTTTATACACAAGTAAAAAAAAATTTAATAACGTAGCAAATAAACCTTGTAATCATTCCAACCTTGTACTCTTAGATTTATAAAGCAGACAAATTTTCATATCAAGAAATGTAGAATTATGAGTTTTATTTTCCTTTTCTAAAGTAACATGCAATACCTGAAGGTTATGAACAGTATTACAATAAAACCATAAGCCAGGATCCTTTTTCATATGATTATGCTTATCATGAATATCACGGAGAAAATAATCAGCCTTTGAACTTTCAAATTGAAATTACACAAGTTAGTCATAATAAGTCTCACATTAATAATGATGTTCAAATAAATGATGACACTGCACAAAACAATATACGTGATGATACTGCACATAATGATATAAATAGCACACATACACAAATAGTGACAACTCGTGCACCCTTAACTCAAACACACAAAAACCAATCCATGCACTCACATGCCTTGTACCAAGAAGGTCTAATAGAATTAGACAACCTTCATCCAATCTTAAAGACTATAAGTGCTAGAATCTCACCACCAACAACAATAGCTCAACCATGAATCACTTCAGTAGGTATTATTTATCTAACACTAAATCAATTGCAACCATCTACACCCATAATTTATTCTACACGTTCCAATATACTGAAATTGCAACAATGGAGTTCTTCACTAGAAACAACCAAGCATCTAAGCAAGATTCATTGCATCTAAAATTAGAAGGAACAGAAACAGTAAACCATCTATAATTAGGATGAAAAACTAATTCATCAATACATATATCAGCAGATACACAATACAACTGACCATCCACACACTTAACTAACAATTAAAATAACTATGGGTCATGTCAAATATCACTAACAATCGAATACCAGGAGCACATCTTTCAACTACAAGCATACCAAACATCAAGGAAAACTAGTTTCACACAATTCATCAAGTAGAGAGCTCCAGATATTGTTTTCTTCCTTCACTAGAGGGCATGCCAATAAATGATTCACAAAAAAGCTATTCACTTCAGGCAAGTCTGACATGAGCATATAGAATTGAAATTTTTATTTAATAATCAATAATCATACAAAAACCAAAAGATAAAATAAGCGTGTTCATTATAAACTGTTGAATGACATAATAAACAAGACCGTTTAGAAATTATAAGATGCACCAAAGACACAATTATGGTTTCAGTCCTCTTCCTAGCACAAGATTCAGCGACGGCACTTAGCTGTTCATCAGTAGGTTGGAACAAAGATGATAGGTACATGTTTCAGGCGGAATCTTGGAAGCCATCCAACAACGCAACAAATACAAACATATAGAAAGCGGACACCGTGATATCAAGTTGTATAAACCAACATGCATGTTGTGAGAATTATTATATAAGGAAAACTAAACAAAGGGGATTCACCTAATAGTAGGTTAACACGCTTGATTTGTTTAGAGCCTGAACTTGAGATAGAATGGTTGTTTTACGGCTTCCTGCGGCACAAAAAAAATTAATACTGTGTATTTATCCGGCTCATGTAGCTGGAAGCAGGATTTAAGTATATTAATGCATATAAAGTCAAGCTTGTTTTGCACAAAACAACATGATACAAAGATGCCTCGCAAAGCCACCAACACATTCCTTGGTCCATGTAGCAAACATTACCTTGTTAGAGCATACTAACTTTAATTTCTTCGCTCAGGTCTAAAAATCAGGGGGTCCAGGCTTGAGAACAAAATTCTTTTAGTGTTATTACATATCAATATCATAAAGAGAGGTTAATTGTTTGGTTACAGTGACAAGAGAAACATATTTGGTAGCAAAAATTGACCAATCTTTATCAAAATTTCAAGACTAAACATCCATTATCATACTAAAGTAACCATCCGTGATAATGTCAACGAAGATCCAACAATGGTCAACCAAGAAAACGTCAAATTAAATGCACATGGTCCACACAGATACACACCAAAAAAAGGAAAAAAATTAATTTAAAATGATATGAAACCAAAAGGAACAAACTTTTTCATACTTTTCCTGCGCTAAAGTTAAATCAACATGAATTGCAACAACGTAAATGAACTACCTAGCCCACAATCTCCGGGATGCTACCATGGCACCCAAAGCTTTCTCACCATGGTTAAACGCTCATATAATCAACAAAATCTATCTCTAACACAACATGCAACAGCAATAAGCATTCAAAAAATGAACAACTACAGATACTAACAGATACTTCGAGAACGCGGCTGATTACCGCGGATCGGATGTTCAGCTGGTCGGCGATGGCATTGCCCACGCGAGTAAAACTGCTAGAATGCTCCTTTCGGTCGTGAGCGCTCCTCTGCCTTCAGCTCTGACCGAAGGCACAGCGCGGACGGTTTCCGGGTCGGTGACGGCAGGGTGTTCAGCCGCCGCTCTCCCTTCGGCGCTGATCAGAGGCGGGGCACGGACTTCCTCGGGCGATGAAGGCGGGCTGTTCTCCACGTCCTCGGGCGGTCACGGCGTGGTTCTCTTGACGGCCTCGGGCGATGACGGTGGGGTCTTCTCGACGGCCACGGTTGGTTGGCGTTTGCGGCGCTGCGGAGTCTTCCTTGCAAAACGGCGCTGAGGGGTCTTCTTGGTTCTGTTCAACAAATGCAAGGTTAATTGATTGGGAGTGAAACGGCCTCAATCTCCTTTATTAGGATTTTGGGGAAAAAATATAATTAAATATAATTTTGTGGTATGGTTAACTAAACATCTATAAAAGATTAGGGTTATTAATGGGTTAATTTATCCTATTAAACTAAATTGGGCCTTATAAAACGGTCCATTGTAGCCATTGTAGACATATTTCATTGTCTCCCTAGCGTTATCCTTTTTAGTTTTTTTAAAATTGTGAGAAAAAATAAAATTGGAGGATCCGATATCTCTATTTTAAATTTTTTAAAAACAAGAATCAGAGGGTCAAATTTTAAAAATCAAAGAATCTAAATTCTATATCCTAGAAATTGGATAGTCCGTACTTTCCAAAAATCGGAAAATTCAATTTTTGTCCCCCAAATCAAACGACGTCATATTTGAGAATAACATCCTAGCCACCTATAATTCAAAAAGAGAAATGCACTATCAAAATTTATTGTTTTTGGATATCACTTAGAATCAACTCGATTTCTTTAGAGCTTGTTTGAAAACTATTTAAATGTGAGAAAATAATTCTATTTTCCTAAAAAATAGAATTCATTTTTATTTGAAACTCAATTTTATGGTTTGAAATGACTATATCATATTAATAAAATGGAAATCAATTCTTTAGTTTAGAATAACTCTTATATGGATTAAATTTTCTTCTTTTATAATTTTATCTCTAATAAAATTATTTGATTAAACATCTACTTATTATTAAAATATATAAACAGAAATATTTTTGATATTTGACATATTAAGCTTGTTTGGTATGAGAATTGATTTCAAAATCATATTTCTTTTGATCTAATTTGTAGATGAGAAAAAAAGTGTGGATTAGAATTCTCAAATAAATTCAAGTTTTTTTTATTTGTTCTAAATAAAAAAAAATAATTTTTGAGTAAATTTTAATTTATAAGTTTCTAAAAAAGTTCTTATTCTAGTTTCTTTACATGGTGTTTAGAAATTTCGAATTCAATTTCAGTGTTTGAAACAAAAGTAATTAAATTAGTTTAGATGAAATTCAATTTAATTCCTTTTTTTTTTTTGTTAAAATCAATTCCAACCCAAATAGGTCTAATTAGGAATTCCATTCTATTGGGATTTCAATTAAAATGTCTAAAATGTTCTTATAATCTAGTTACTTATTCTAAACTTTTCACTCACTTCCTTACAACGCCTCATTCATTTTAACAAATACTTTCTCTTTTCTCATCACCTTCAGGTATTCATCCAAGCAAATTCAGATATTCTCTACATCCAAGCAATTTTAACATCAAAATTCATCCAAGCAATTTTAGATCACGCGTTTTTTTTCGTTTTCTTCTCTCCTCGCGTTGCTGCTTATTCTTCTTCTTCTTCTTCTTCTTCTTCTTAATATCGTCGTTATCGTTATCATCGTTATTGTTATTGTCATTGTTGCATTTTTGCCATGTTGATAATGTTGCCTGATCCAAAATTAATTTTAGATGTGTTCCTGTTCACGATTCAGTTTTGTTTGTGTGCTTATTTTCGAACTGAGTTTATATGTCCCGATCATTATGTAATTTCGGTTCATTTTTTAGTTAATTGTGTCGCAATTGTTATGTAATTTCGGTTCATTTCTAAGTTAATTGTATTGCAGTTCATTATGTAATTTTGGTTCATTTATGAGTTAATTGTGTCATAATCATTATATAATTTCGGTTCGTTTCTGAGTGAATTAAGGTGCATTTGGACTCGTTGTCCTGCACAATTCAAAATTCTTTTTCCTCATCTTCTATTATTTTTCTTCTTCTTTTTAATCTGTTTCTTCTTCATCTTTACCTTCTTATTTTATTTTTTCAAAATTTTTTTATTTACTCTCTTGAGAAAAATAAAACCAAGAAAAAGAAAAGAAAATATCAAACAAAAAAAGAAGAAATATATTAATGATGTTGTCTGATCCAAAATTGATTTTGGATGTATTTTTGTTCATGATTCAGTCTTGTTTGTGTGCTTATTTTCGAACTAAGTTTATGTGTCGCAATCATTATGGTAAAATTTGGTTCATTTTTGAATTAATTGTGTCGCAATTGCTATGTAATTTTGGTTCATGTCTGAGTTAAATGTGTAGCAATCCATTATTTCGGTTCATTTCTGAGTTAATTATGTCGTAATCATTATAAAATTTCGGTTTATTTCTGAGTGAATTAAGATGCATTTGGACTCTTTGTCTTGCACAATTCAAAACTCCTTCTCCTCTTTGTCATCATCTTTTGCTGCTGCTTCTTCTTCTTCTTTTTCATATTTTTCTTCTTCATCTTCTCCTTCTTTTTTATTTTCTTATAGTTCTTCTTGTTTCACTCTCTTTAGAGGAACAAAACAAAAAAAGAGAAGAAAATATCAAACAAAAAAGAAGAAAAAATATATTAATGACGTTGTTTGATGTAAAATTGATTTTGAATGTGTTTTTTGTTCATGATTCAGTCTTATTTGTGTACTTGTTTTTCGAACTGGGTTTATGTATCGCAATCATGATAGTAAATTTCGATTCATTTCTGAGTTAATTGTGTCACAATTGTTATGTAATTTCAGTTCATTTTTTAGTTAATTGTGTCGCAGTTTATTATGTAATTTAGGTTCATTTCTGAGTTAATTGTGTCACAATTATTATATAATTTCGGTTCATTTTTTAGTCAATTAAGATATATTTGGACTTGTTCTCATGCACAATTCAAAATTCTTTCTTCTCTTCCTCCTTCACTTTCTATAGCAGCAACAAAAGAATGATAATGAGAAGAAAACAAGCGAAGAAGGAGAAGGATCTTCGCGAAGAAGGAAAAAGAGATAGAAAAGAAAAAATAGCAGAAGAAGGAGAAGGAGAAAGAAAAGGAAGAGGAAGAATGTAAAGAAAAAGAAGATGACAACAATAACGTAAATAATGCATGCGTCTGTAATCACGCTCTTTTTAATGAGAATAATTTTTATTGGTATTAAATCTACTTACTTGGATTTGGGTGACAATATTATTTGGATATGTAGTAGATCTAGAACAAATTTTAGTTGAAAATTTTTTTAGTTAAAACTTAAAAGATACAAGGTTTTAATTGAGTTATACAATTTAATAAATAAGTATATTTATTATTTAAATATGATGGTATATTAATAAAGTATAAATTGTCCACTGTAAAATTTTAATTTATTTGATAAATATGAAATTCAATTCAATTTTATAATTTTATTCATTTTTTTAAATATTAAAATTCAATTTAATTTTATATTATTAAAATTTTTAAATAAATTATTAACTTTTAATCTAATTTATTTTATATTTTTAAATATTAATAACTAATTGATAACCAAAATCAATAAATTTTGATAAACATCTAATATTTTTCATCCAACAAATCATCTTTGTCAACCTAATTCCAAAAATGAAAAGTGCTTGGGATGTAGTGTAGTTTTTATTTTTTTTCTTCACGGACTGAAGTTTATGTCTAGAGTTAAAAGTTAAAAACAGAACACAATTCAAAATAAAACGACGTCACAAAGACGACTGAGAAGTCCGACACCGAGACAACCATTTCAAAACGCGGACGCTTAGAGAGAGAGAGAGAGAGAGAGAGAGAGAGAGAGAGAGAGAGAGAGAGCGACTGCGTACTTTTTTGAATTTTCAGAGAATCTACCTTCAATTTATTTAGTTAGAAGAGGCAAACCCCAAGTTCCCTGAAATCTTACAGAGAGGGAGAAGACTCAGAGATCTGAGCGGAAAACGTCTTCGCAGATCGCAAACTAGGGTTCGATCTCGATCTCGATCTCGATCGATCCCTAAATATATAACCGCAAGTGTTCGATTCTGATTTCAAAGGGTCTTTACTTTGTTTTAACCTTGGGTGCTTTCGAGTGATCGATGGCTGCGATCGAGGACTTGTCGGAGCTGGCCGATTCGATGCGCCAAGCGGCGGCGCTACTCGCCGACGAAGACGTCGACGACGCTTCATCTTCTAGAAGGCCCTCCACTTTCCTCAACGTCGTAGCACTCGGCAATGTTGTGAGTACCAAAAAAGAGAACTTCATATTCCTCTAGCAGCTATGTTTTTTCTTTCTTCTGAATACCACGTTGTTTTATCTTCTCTCAGCGTGTGTGCGCTCATGTTCCAATTTTGTAGGGTGCTGGTAAATCCGCTGTATTGAACAGTTTGATTGGGCATCCCGTATTGGTAAGCTCGAATTCTCACGCTCTCTTCGATCCCTTACCTATTATTGTAAAATTGAACTGAAGTTGGAGCTGGTTCTTACTTTTATTTAATTTTTTTCAGCCTACTGGTGAAAATGGAGCTACGCGTGCTCCTATATGCATTGATCTTCAGCGAGACACTGCTTTGAGTAGCAAATCCATTATATTGCAGATCGACAATAAGTCCCAGCAAGTCTCCGCAAGTTAGTTGCTCTTCTCTTCTCTCGTTTTGTGTTTTCGTTGCTTGATTTTTGAACGTCACCGTTTTTGCTCTTAGTCATATGAACACAAGTTTCTGATCTGTACAGATTTGGGGTTTTACTTGTTTTCACTGCTGCAGGTGCTTTGAGGCATTCTTTGCAGGATAGACTGAGTAAGGGCTCTTCTGGCAAGAGCCGAGATCAGATACATTTGAAGCTGCGGACGAGTACAGGTTTGGTGATCTGGCATTTGTGATTATTGTTGGTTGCTATGTGCTGTTATTTTAGAACTAGTGAAATAAAAGTTCATTGGTTTGGCAACTGTGATGGTAATATGCATAGCTCTGTGCTAACATTGGAAATTTGGTTCAGTGTGATTTGTTTTGAGATTGATGTAGCTTTCTGAAAATTCAAAGTTTCTTGGTGTTGCATGCAATGTCTGCGTACTTAATTGTGGTATCAGATAACTACTGGTAGTTGGCTTGTATGAGATTTTGAACCTGCTGCATCAATTTTCCTTCTTTTTTCTTTTTGGTGGTGGTTTTTTTTTTGGGGGGGGGGGGGGGGGGGGGAGTGTTTCTAGTGTGCCGTTATCCTCCTTCTTCCCTTTTAGTTTGTTCTGCATCTTAACACTCTTTGTAATGCCTTTCCATCCCAGCACCACCTCTGAAGTTGCTTGATTTACCTGGGTTGGATCAGCGCATCATGGATGATTCAATGGTAATGGATGGCCTCATTTGCTAATTGCTTCTGTAATTTATTTCATCTGGCAGTGTTGATATTCTTATGTTGCTTACTTTGTTCAATGTATAGATTAGTGAATATGCGGAGCACAATGATGCCATTTTGCTTGTTATTATACCTGCATCTCAAGCACCTGAAGTCGCATCTTCTCGAGCCCTGAGAGTTGCAAAGGAATATGATGGAGAAGGTGTACTATTTGCACTTTCCCTGTTTAAGAGTATTGCTACATAGCAATTTGTGGAATTATGCTCCTTAAAACTTTTTCATTCTTTTTACAATTTTTGGTTTGCTGTTGATACCAATAGTACACTCAATAAGTAAATTAATTTAACATAGGTACCAGAACCATTGGTGTTATTAGTAAAATAGATCAAGCTGCAAATGATCAGAAGTCACTGGCTGCAGTTCAAGCACTCCTATTGAATCAGGGTCCTGCAAAAGCATCAGATATTCCATGGGTTGCTTTGATTGGTCAATCAGTTTCAATAGCTACAGCACAGTCTGGATCTGCTGGTGCTGAAAACTCTTTAGAAACTGCTTGGAGAGCGGAGAGTGAAAGCCTCAAGTCCATACTGACTGGAGCTCCGCAAAATAAGCTTGGAAGGATAGCTTTAGTGGATGCTCTAGCACAGCAGATTCAGAATCGTATGCGGCTTCGGCTCCCTAACCTTCTTTCCGGGTAATTTCCATGTGGTACAACATGAAATTTTCTTATTGAATATCCTATTTTATTGGTTCTTGATTTTACTGGAACCTAAGCTTGACTTTTACAATAAAATTGATGTTTGTTGTTTATTGCCATATATGTGAAGTCATAATCTTTTTTTAGTAACTTCTTTATTTTGTTTACAATCTGTATAACTGTCTAAAGCTAAATGATTTGTGATTTTTAGAAGTTATTGATGAGGATTGGATTGCTTAAAAAATGAAACTTAAATTATTCTTTTTGTTGTAGTTGCAATAGCCAGTGTATGTTTGCCTTTTTATAGACATGATTTGAGTTCTCTGATTTGTACTTATTGCTTCTGATATCTGGTGGAAATTTTTGTAACCTTTTGAGCAATCTCCCTCCTACTTGTGAGATGTTCACTAGACAATGTCCAAACTCTAAAATAGTATTAAAATCCACTCACATAACTACCTTGGCGATTATGTGATTGGTGTTCTTGTTATTAGGGAAAACATTGACCGCGTAATTGCTTTCTACAAATAAATTTCACATTTGCAAATGTCAGTTATTAGAAAGTGAACTCCATTAATATGTTTTGTATGATATAATGTTAAAAGGTTACAAGGGAAGTCTCAGATAGTTCAGGATGAATTGGCAAGGCTTGGTGAGTCATTGGTCTCCACTTCAGAGGGCACACGTGCTATAGCCTTGGAACTTTGCCGTGAATTTGAGGATAGGTTTCTACAGCACATTACCACTGGTGAGGTATGTTGTCACGATTATATATTTTGTTTGAATTTGAAGTTTTGTTTTTATGTTGTATAGTATTTGTATTGCTGTTTCTGTATTGCCAAATATTTTATACCTTCATCTATTTTTTGTATGCCACAGCATATCTGCTGTCCATTGAAAAGCATTTCTGTGGGCTCAATCCTGTTTTATGAAGGTTAACATTGAGAGATTTGGGATACGAGGAAGGGGATATTTCATTAAAATGCATTCAAGAATTTCATTATCATTGTTCTACTATTCTAGTTGGAAAAGATAGTATTGTGTAGCATCCATTGATGTTATATTTGTTATTGCAAGTAGAATATATTTTAAATAATAAGCATTTAATGACAAATTGCTTCTCAATTTGTAATTTTGTATTAATGAATCTTCCTTTATTATTTTGTTTCTTTAGAAACTGAAGCATTATTCCCCAAAATTAATATAATTTTATCTGCCAGGGAGCTGGTTGGAAAGTAGTTGCTTGTTTTGAGGGAAGATTTCCTGATAGAATGAAGCAATTACCTCTAGATAGACATTTCGATATCAACAATGTAAAGAGGGTAAGATTGAAAACTGTTTTTTAATCCCTGTGTTCTATTCTTTTACTTTTTTGGGTTTGTTGCTCACTGCGACAATTTCTCTCTGGTATCAGATTGTGTTAGAAGCAGATGGTTATCAGCCATATCTTATTTCACCTGAAAAGGGATTGAGATCTCTAATTAAAGGGGTCTTGGAGCTTGCAAAAGAACCATCACGTCTTTGCGTGGAGGAGGTATATTTGTTTAATTATGTGTAGAATATGTACAATGAATTTGAGTTGCGAATAATTTGAGGCATTTTCCTATAAGGATAAAGTATACTTTTTGTTTCTTTTTTCGAGAAGTTTCAAAAATACTCCGACTGTTTAGAATAAGTTTCAATTATACTTCCTACCTTTAATTTTTTTATAGTAGTGGTCAATTCTTCTTTTCTTCCCCCCCCCCCAAAAAAAACACCCAAAACAAATGTACACATCGTCATCATTCATTAATCAAACACCCTTCTTTTTTCACCACCACACCATTCACCCCCCACCCTTACCCCTCCATTGCCACTTGCATTGCATCCACCTCCCATCAACAAGCCTGAAAATCTCGTCTACACTCTTCAACCCCATGTTGGCACACGTTTCTTCAATATCAATGGAGTCTGACATGGTAAGCAAGTGGTCAATTTTGGTTATGAGGTGTGGGATGGTTTGGGAGATGTGTTCAATGAGTGTGGGTAAAGAAGGGATAGGGACAAAAATGTGAATTTGGCAGGGTAGGTTGGTGGGGGCATGATGGTCTTGATGGCGATGACAGTGCAATTGATGTGGCCAACCTGGAGGGAGCGGGTGTTGATGACTTTGATGGCATTCGGGTTGTAAGCATTGGAGGAGGGCTACCATCTCACTCCGTTGGCGGTGTTAGAGTAGTATAGGTGTCGATGGTGTTGACGTTGGTAAAGCCTTGAAGGTGAGGGTCGTTGTCTTCAAGAGAGGGGGGGTGTCATCTCCCAAGTCCAATGCGAGACTGTTCTTCCAAATGCCAATCCTATTTTCCAGGGTGAGACTTTTTTTTTTTTGGGGGGGGGGGGGAATGGTGGGATGAGGGTGTAGAACGAGAATTGATGATGATGTGTATATGGAGGGGTAAAATTGGAAAAAGAATATTTGACCACTTGTTGACTACCAAAATATTATCAATAGTCGTATATTGAAATTTATTTTAGATGTCTGGGACAAAATTGAATCAAATTAAATGTTAGGGGTCCGGAACAAATATATTTTATCCATGTTATACATAGCACTAGATGAAATTCTTCACCTCTGTTTTCTACCTACTAACGAAGATTCCATGGCCTTATGCTCTAGGTGCATCGTGTCTTGCTAGATATTGTTTCAGCTTCTGCCAATGCTACACCTGGTTTAGGAAGATACCCACCTTTCAAGAGGGAGGTATGGCACTTCATTGTTCCATTCCTACTTCATATTTTTGTTTTACATGTCACGGTTAATTTGATATACTTTTTGGTTCCTCTATTCTTTTCTTCCCTTCTGAACTCTGTCCTGTCATATGGAGTGGACTTCCCCTTTCAATTTTAAATAACCCTGAAATACCTTTTTTCAAAGGTTGTGGCAATTGCTACGGCTGCACTAGAAGGGTTTAAAAATGAAGCAAAGAAAATGGTGGTTGCACTTGTTGATATGGAGCGTGCATTTGTGCCACCCCAGCATTTCATTCGTTTGGTACAACGGAGGTAAATTGGATACAATGGCCCTTTTTTTTTGTGTGTGTGTGGATACAGATTCTCTCCTCCTTCAGGGAGTATCTGCTCCCTGTGCTATCTTTCTCTGTTATTTGCATTTTTCGCCACACCATGATAACATGGGAAAGGACAGGATTCTGAATATATCAGCTACCTGTCTAACACTGTAAATTTTACATGTCTGTATTTCAAGAAACAAAAATTTAACCATCATATTTTTTCGCCCCTTGCATATAAAATATTCTTGGTATCTTCGTAATTTATATCTATTAATTGTCCTCATTTACCTTAGGATGGAAAGACAACGCCGTGAGGAAGAACTTAAGGGGGGTCGATCCTCAAAAAAGGGGCAAGATGGAGAACAATCTATTCTTAACCGGGTTAGTGGGCTCTAAATCAATCTTGATAATAGTATAGGATGGATTGTTATTTTGCAATTCTGATTGTGCTTTGTTGGATTAATTCTGTTACTTGTTAACTTATTTTAGGCCAGTAGTCCTCAAACTGGTGGAAGCATGAAATCAATGAAGGATGAGAAGAAGGACAAAGAGAAGGAAAAGGACAAATCAGGACAGGGAGAGAAAGAAGGGCAAGAAGGCTCTGGTTTGAAGACTGCAGGTCCTGAAGGAGAAATAACTGCAGGTTTGTTTCATGCTTTATGCTACTAGAAACATCCTCCTGTTCCAAACTCTGAAACATTTTATAAGTTCCTGTGTTGTTTGCATTTTGTAAATCCCAAAAGCAAGTTCTGAAAAATGAAAATGAGTTTGTATAGTGTTCAACGTGTGTGTTTTGTTTTTCCTGCAACTGACTATTCTTCCAGCAACTAAAGGTACTTGTAGGTGCTCTTGGATTTACTATTCATTTCTAGGAGGTACTTTCAAGATAGGATCTCAACTATTATTTCTATATTAACAAATAAAAGTAATTTTGTTCTATCGCTTTTTGAACAAGAAGCATTCTCTTGACGTAACCTAACCAAACACATAAATTATTTCAACTTTCTCAAAGCCTTCCAACTGAATTCGTAAAGTACTTCCCTAGGTTGTTGAAAGAAACATGCTCTAAGTAGTTGTGTGTAGGAAACTTCCTCAAATTTGATAGAATGACATCTTCCCTGTTTAGTAGATCTACCAATTATGTAAAAGTCATATGCTGTATATTTAAGTGATGATTTTTTGTAAACATGTTTTAATGGAGTTTATATTGTAGGAGCTTAAATGTCTATATTCTTTCATAGGTTTTGCTATCTAGGGCACTCTAAAGGATTTAAAAGTGCTAAGTGTTTTGTAAATGTTGATACAGTCACTTAAAAATTTTATTTTTCTATAAAGTATCTTCAATTTATTGTTCCTTAAAGAGTGCCTTAGGGCACTTAGCAATATATTTATTTTTAAAATGTGGCTGCTTATAGTTAATAGTTTCATCTCTGGATGAGCAATAAAAAAGAAAAAGTAAGATGTCCATATGATTATTCTACCTGAATTTGTTTGGTTCAATATAAATGCGATTCAATTTATCTGGTTGATTTATAGGTTTAGAAGATTTTGATCTGATGTGTATAATTTTGAATCCCGTGAACCAATGTTAATATCATAAAATACAGTGTATTTGTGGCAATTGGCAAGTTATCCAAGATACTTTTCCCCTTAAAAATGTCTTGTTAATTGTAGTTAGAATAATCTTTTTTCAATGATCCCCCCTTGCATGCATTCTGGCTTTGTTATTAAAGTTTCTCACTTTCTGATATTTCTTTTTTTTTTTAAAATCCAGAGTGTGTTGAAATGTTGAATCTTATACATTGTTTTCAGGGTATTTGTTAAAGAAAAGTGCCAAAACTAATGGTTGGAGCAGGCGATGGTTTGTTCTAAATGAGAAGACAGGAAAGGTTTGTACCTGCTGGCTCCATTGATTGAATTATTCTGTGTTATCTTGTTGATATGCAGGTCGTTTGAATATTGCCCACTTGAACCTGACTAAACGTAGTAACAATTTTCTGCATCTTCACAAAATTCTGCCTATTTCTTCTTGAAATTTGTTTCTAACCAGATAAGCCTTTTGTTGAAAACATAAAAGGTTTTCCTAGATGTTCTAATATACACATCTAGGATGACTCATTCTTGACTTAATATGGCATTGAGTTCACAATAGCTAATACCTTCCCCAAGAAGTATAGGAGCATCTTGAGGCTTCTAAAAATATTGCTAATTATATTCTAAGTTTTCCCACTCTTATTCCTTAAATCTTAATGAAATTCTTATTTATATAAATCTTAAATGGAATTTGTGTACTAACTCGGTACTTGAGAAAAACTAGAATATCAAGTTAGTAAGATTGAGAAGTACCATTAAACCATTACATTGGAGTGCACCACCCTAAATGTAATGGGATTTGATCCTTAAGTATATTTAGATCTGGATACCATGATTGATATTGGTGTTTAGATAGAAAAGAAAAGGATTATGGAAATCTTCGAAAAATGTGATAGGATTATGACTTAAGGGATATAGTGCCAAGCTCTGCCTCCTATTTAATTATTTATTTATTATTCATGTATTTTGATTCTTAATATTTTCAAACATTTATCATGTTTTTCAATGTGTTACATCTTGTTATTTTTTATTTTATTATACTTCAACTTTTCACTTTACAGCTTGGGTACACCAAAAAACAAGAGGAAAGGCATTTTCGTGGTGTTGTTACGTTAGAGGTATGTAGTGCTATTATTACTTCTGCACATTCATCATTTCTAAGCACCACAACTTACTACTGTGTCAGGGTGCGTATATTTTACTATGGGCATATTCTTACCCTTATCTATATAATTATGGAAGGATATAGTGATGTTAGCCTGTGGGAAGTAGAGAGTTAAGCATAACCAATAGTTTTCATAAGCTTACAATTGCTTTTTATTTTTATGATGTCATTTAATTTAAATTGCCCTGCAGGAGTGTAACATTGAAGAGGCATCAGATGAAGATGATCCGCCGTCTAAAAGTTCAAAGGACAAGAAATCCAATGCAGCTGATTCTAGCAAAGTCACCCTTGTATTTAAAATCACTAGTAGAGTTCCATATAAAACTGTTCTGAAAAGTAATTCCTCCTGTCCTATAGCTGTCAACAATATATTCATATCTGAAAATCTTATTGAAACAGTTTAATTATGATATGTTTGTACTCTTGCAGCCCACAGTGCTGTTGTTTTGAAGGCTGAAAGTGCTGCTGATAAGGTTGAATGGATTAATAAGATAAGCCAAGTTATAAAAGCTAAGGGAGGACAAATAAGATTGCCATCCGAGGGTGGATCTATGAGGCATAGCCACTCTGATGGTTCCTTGGTGAGTAAGTTCTGGAATATGCTGTAAAATGATTGAGTGCTTGATAAGCCACCTTGCCATAAAACATGTTCTGTTGAATTAAGATGATGAATTGAAACTAACCGATACAAAAATAAGGATTCATGCCTGCAAATGGATGAGTGGAGAAGTGATTGGATGACAGCAGCAAACTCATTAACGTTTACATTTCCAAAACTGATAACATGGTCTGGACTCTGGAGAAAGGGTGGAGAGCAGAATTTGCTAAATAAAGAAACTGACTAACTTGACACACTGGGTTTGGGTTTTGGTAAACTATTTCTTCCCAGATGCCATGCTACCTGACATGACCAACTCTAACATTCCATGCTCCTGAGTCTAATCTATTTCAAATCAAGAATTATTTTATTTGTAAATTTGTTCATTTCTGACTAAAATTTGCAACAAACTTTTCAGTATAGAACTTCAGAGAAGGATGGGCAGAAGCAAGGGTTTGGATAACACATATTTTGGAATTAAATTACTGAATAAATGCCAATCCTCAAACTGTGATTATTGACTGGCTACTATTATGTTTGTTATGTCCCATCTCAGGAAACAATGGCCCGAAGACCTGCTGACCCAGAGGAAGAACTACGATGGATGTCTCAAGAAGTTCGTGGCTATGTTGAAGCAGTTTTAAACAGTTTAGCTGCTAATGTTCCAAAAGTGAGCTTTTGTCTTACCATATTATATTTGGTGGATCCTCTCGGATTTGTCAATATTAATGCTTGATGCAAATTCTGGATGATTGTTTCGCAGGCTGTTGTCCTCTGCCAAGTTGAGAAAGCCAAAGAAGACATGCTGAATCAATTATATAGTTCTGTCAGGTACAGAAATATTTTAATGCTTTCACATTTGTTTTTCTTTCCTAACATTAATTCATCCCCTGTTGTTTGTCAGTTTTGTTCCTACAAATCTTTGAAGGGATGTCATTTAAAAAAAAAAAAAATCTGATGATCCCCCCTTTGTGGTTCCTCTATGTTTTAGTTAAATTCAACTTTGAAAATAATGTAAATATCATGAAGTATTTCTTTTCAATTCCTGAAAATGATTTATCTCTGTTTTTCTTTGCTTGCATCTCTTTCACTCTTTCTCATGTGGGTGTTGCAATTCTGTATTCAACAATGATTTTATAATTATTGCTGTTTTGACTTCACCTGCACTAAACTTTTTAAGTATCTTTCATGATTAGTGCTCAAAGTACTGCTAGGATTGAGCAGTTGCTTCTAGAAGATCAAAATGTCAAGAGCAGGCGAGAGCGCTACCAGAAACAATCTTCACTTCTGTCAAAATTGACAAGGCAACTGAGTATTCATGACAATCGAGCAGCTGCTGCCTCAAGTTGGTCAAATGGTAGTGCAGGTGTGTCTGCCATCTTCTAAATGGATTACATGTTTGATTTGTGGTCAACTGGTAAACTTTTTAAGTGCGACATCCTTGGGGTTTTTTCAAGTGCCCAAAATTGCCACTTTTTGGTTTGGATGCTATCAAGAATTTGCTTGCTGAATCATGGATTCTGACATAGAATTCACTTTCTTGAATGTTTTGCTAGTGGACTGGTTACCTATGTTACTTTGTAAATTGCATCTTGCACCTTAAGAGAATCCAACTCCTAGGCCTATTTTCTATTGAAACCAAATCCGTTCTGCTTTACAATCTCCCTATTTTGACTAATCACTACTTTTTCATTTTTTGCTCTGGTTTTTGGTTTACAGATAGTAGTCCTAGTCCAAGAAGCAATGGTCCAGGTGATGACTGGAGATCAGCCTTTGATGCAGCTGCCAATGGCCCTGTTAGCCGAAGTGGTTCACTGAGATCAGCATCCAATGGTCATATTGATCCTGTACAAAATGGTGATGTAAACTCTGGTGCAAACTCTGGCAGTCGACGGACACCTAATCGACTACCTCCTGCTCCTCCAGGTTCTTCCGGATACAGAGTTTAACAAATGGCTGACTGGCCACCACTTGACCATACGATTCGTGTTTTGATACATTTTTGGAGGGTGAGACTGCTCTCGCCCCATTCATACCTTTGAGGGTTAAGGTCACAATTCTTTGTTTCTGCAGGATAATTTAGGTCGAGAAATGTGTGTACATAGAAGACTATAGCTTATTTAGTGTATGTTTTTGGGTCTTGTCTCAATTTCTTGAAGCTTGGCATCAGGGTGGACTTGAATGCATCGGTCATGTTTCTCTACTCAATATTCTTTCTTTTCTCTTTCATTGCTTTTATTAATTAGCCGTTTTTTTAAAAGAAATTTAGTTGAGAATGCACTTATTTTTTGGATGAACAAACTGTATTATTATGCTTGTAATTACTAAAATGATACCCTGTCTCGGATTCGTTTAAACGACCACTGTATGCATTATTCTAAATTTCTAATACAATGGGGATGATCTGTTTCCCGGTTCTTCATCTTTATTTTTGGTATTTTTGTTTGTCTAGTAAACCACCAAAATAACACCCAAAAGATTTGATTTGGACAAATGGACTTTTAAAAGACTGCAGTGCCGAATGTCATTTTATTAAGAGAATTTCTTTGGTGAAGAGTTATGTTTGATGAAGAGTGAATATTGTAGTTATATTTTGAAAGTAGTGTATTGTACATGATGTCTTTAATTTTGTATTTTTTTTTCTATTGCAAAAGGTGTAATCTTTACTCTTCGCCCAATATTCATCTTCACCATTGCATTATGCTTTTATTAAACATCTATAATCTTCTAGGGGTTAATGGATTTCTTTTGAGGCTTTATTTGTGTTGGAATCTTTACGATGATTTCTGGGGGTTTATTTTCTTTTCGATTTTGATCACGTTTTCATTGTGATCTGATCAGATGCAGCACCATGATATCAGGGGTTGCATTGCCAATGACACATGAATGAAATGGTACTGACGTCACTTCAATTGCAACGTATATATATATATTTTTTTTGGACGTTAACATATAGATGGTTAAAATAGTGCATTTGATGAAGTGATTTGAAGGATCTTGTTTAAAAGGTCTTGTTCTTTGGGTCAGGATGATATATGATTCAGATGGACGACGGCAATTGATGACATATTATTGATAAGTCAATGTTAAAATTGAAGTACTTATTTATAATTAGATGATGATCATATGGTATTCCAATCAAATGTTTCCACCAAGTATCGTTTTGTTAGTATGTGCTTGGTCTAGGTACGGTCGTACACTATTTCTCTCCTTTTAGCGTTGTTTCATCTTGAGAAGGGAAATATAAACTAATGTCCATTCTTACTTGCCTGTGCTTGAAGGGGTTTGGGCTTTGTCATTGACTGTTTCTTCGATACCCTTTGTGCTCATTGCCAGCATGCTTCTTTTGCCTAATCACAGAGGGTCCAAGTTCAAACTCCAAGTCTCCAATGATTATGGAGATCCCCTTTCTATATCAACTATCAATCTTGGAAAGTGAGATCAATGTTTACCGTTTTGTCCTTAATCTTTTATTGTAGTGGTTAAAAGCAAGCTCAAAAGGTTCACAACCATGCTATACCAACAATGAAAGCAACTGATTGCTTATAAGAATTCATTCCTGACCAATAAATAAATAAAATAAAGGAAAAAGTGAATTTATTGGATGGTGTAAGTCACATTTAGCGTAAGTGGATTCCTCCTATGTATGAGTTAGGATTGAATAATATTGATATTAATTTAAACAAAATCAGACTGTATATAAATGTTAATAGGAGATATATATTTTACCAATTTAAATATTAATTTACAATAGAATATAGTGAAAATTATCTATGCCAGATTTTATTAAAATTAAATATCATTAAATATGTAGTCGAAGAATTTTTTATTTACGTATTTTGAGTTAATATATTACGTTGTGATCAATTTTGAATTGACAAAAAATGTGTTATAGGTATAACAAAAAATTGTATACTCAAGACTAGTGTTCAATCCAACTTTTATTAACTAACTACATTTCAAACTTGCTAAGATATAAAAATAACGAATAAACTAAACTAGTGTTTGTTAATGAAGTTTCTTTTTATACTTCGCTTTTGTTTCTTAGGTGGCCTTCGCAAAAATAAGGTCATTAGCAAAACATGTGCAAATAGTAAACAATTTGAAATTAAATATTTTTTTAAAGTAAAAAAATTCAACACAACAAAGTGGAACAAAGAAAAAAAAAAAAACTCATAACACTACAATAACAATTTATAGCCATTTCAAATATTGTCATCATCAATTACAGGATTCACCACCAATCCACTCATCGTAACTTGTAAATGATTTGTTAATAATATCCACCACATTTAAATCTTGATTTTTGAAGATTCTATAATTTATTTTGAAATTAAATATTCTCTATTTAATTAATTCAAACAATCCAATTGTTTAATTCCCCGACCCCTATACAACTCGATCGTAACTTTATGCTTATTTTAATCTATTAGCCAATTATTTATAACCTTAATGATAACTGTATCCAATCAAATTGAAAGCAAACCATAGTCTAATAACATAGAAGCAGCCTTTTCGCTAACCATCTAACACAAAAATAATATATTTTCAAAAATGAGATATCACAAAGTTAATATGAAAATAATAACACTACAACTAAACAATAAGAGATACCAGGGATACCTACCATTACAAAATTTCATGGAATGAAGTGTTCTATTAACACTTAGTACTCTATAGACACTTGCAGTCATATCCAGAGCTAGCCGTAATATAGCTACCATTGCAAATATACAACAAATGAAAAAGACCACTACACCCTTGTTCTCTAAAGAAGCCTGCTTCTCCCTGACCTTTTCAACCTCAGATCTGAAAATTGTTAAAAATAAACTAAAAATTAAAAATCTAAAAGAACTGAATCACAGTTTAATACACACGTCCTAAAAACTATATTGCATAATACTCAAAATTTAAACATAATAATAACGATAAATAATTTATTTTGAAAATATTTAAGAAGAACAAATAAATAGAACGAAAATGATTTCAAATTTTTTTTTATCTACAACGTAGTGGTGCATTTAATAAATGCTTAAAATGTTTTACTTTTATCAAAAACTGTAATTTCACACCCAAATTATTTTAGCACTTTGGAAGAACTTTCTTTTAATTTGTTGTAGATTATAGATAAAATAACTATTTGCTCCCCTTAAAGGCTTATTAAAACAAGGGAATAGTTGGTTCAATCTACTTTGTACAAATGGTAGGTTTGAACATTGTTCAATTATTGTAAGGCTGAAATACTGAATGATTTGGTAATAAAATTGCAGTATGTAACTGAAGCTGCCATGTTATTACTAAAAATTTCACATTTTTGCGCCATAACTGGCTGGTTGTGCTTAGGTTTAGGTGACCGCGGCTTGTTCACTAATTTTCTGGCCAAAGTGACAAGTCCGATCTGGTTCCTAGAAACCTAATACAAAGACCAAGGCAGGGAGATTCACGGAAACTACTTTTGATGATTTCTCAAGTACGCCAATTATGAAATCTGAGCTAGCATCTTATAGTGAGCTAACTAAGAAAAAGCACATAAAGAAAAGATCTTACCTCAAAGCAGCATTGTCCTTGAGAAGATGATCCATCTGTATGGAAATATGGGACTTCCAGGTATTTAGATAACTAGCCTCTTTGATCTGCAAGGGCGAGGAAGTTAAATTTCAATACGAGTTACGTTGAACAATGACCTTACATAACCAAATGCAGATGTTGGCAACAAAATCCAGATAGAAATTAACATACCAAAATATCCTGCTGTTCAAGGAGTTCCCTAACGTCTTCTTTGAACTTCTGTAGAAGTATATCTTTTTCTTCTATTTCTTTTCTGTAATCTTTAAAAATATTGATATATCTAGAATTCAAATCTTTCAAATACCGCTCCAGGACAGATAAATTTAAGTCTAGAGAACGAACTTTCTGCATTAAAATCTTGAGAACAGTATCCCCAGGCATCCTGCCAACTTGCTGACGGATTTCGTCAACCGGATCAGGAACATTACTATTTACAGTTCCATGACTTGCAGAAGAGATATCTGAAGCAGGGTCAGAGTAGATCCCCTCGGAAGCATTCTGTTGTATATTTTCACTCTCAGCAGGGTTAGGATGAAGTGATACTGTCTTCTTGTCACCATTACCCTCTCCAGATGCAAATAAATTATCTTGAGTATATATCAAATCCTCCAGCATCCTCTCAACAGCATCCACACCATAAACTTCAACCACACTCAGTGTGCAGTAAAATTCTGAACCATAGTGGCTTTGAAGATTCAATTTTAGATATCTCACCCATTTTGGTTCCTGAAGAACAAACGTTTGAGCATGCTTCACATTTGAGGCTGTGAAATTCCCAAGGAAAACCCAATCATCCGTTGGATAGACCAAACTTCCATGCAGTTCAAAAGCTTTTAAATTGGAAGAATGGTGCTCAAAATTAGCTATCTCTATTGTATCTACTAAGGTTTCTTCTGAGAGTTCAATAACGACAAATTTCTCTTCAGCAGAACATGGATTTCGAAGATATTTATCTTTGTCTCGGCTTAAGATATTAGAGGCACCTTTGGCTTCTTTGTTAGAAGCTAACACTTTTGCACCCTTAGCTGCTGAAGCATAATTGTATTCAGCACCACCAGGCTCCACTCTATGTATTACACTTACAGATGGACTACCGCCAGATTTGGTTTTTGAACTAATTGCTCTGCTTTTGAATTCATCGAGACCAAGAGGCACATCCCAAGTTAAATTTTCTTCAAGTTTGGCAGCAGATTGATGACTCTCCAATACAGGTTCCTCTCTAGCAGGAGAATGAGAAGTTTCCTTGTTAATAGGATCAGTTACAGCAAAATCTCGGCTCTCTTCATTGGGGAGTGACTCAACACCATGTATAGCCTCAGAAGAAATGTAAGCATCATTTGCTTTGATAAAAAAATCAAAAGCAGAATGAGATATTTTACACTGTCCATGCTTATCTTCATTCCAGTTTGATACACCAAGTGGATGTTCTTCAAAATCAATACCATTAATAAATTTATCAGAATTTCATGTCAACATAGTTATCATAGCCTATAAGAGAAAGGGAAGGAAAAAAGAAAAAAAAATAAAGGGATGCATGAGAATGAATGATGAACAGGGTATATAAACATTATATTTTTTTTTACACCCAAAATGCAGTTAATAACATATACTAATAAACTAAAGTCAACATTTGATCAGATTCTTTATCCTGAAACAGAAAAAATTGGCTAAACACTTAAAACAGTTGAGGGGCAGTATCTCAGAATCACAGTGCTTTTATTGCAGGAAGAAATCTTGGAAGCTGCTTTGGTGGCCAGTAAAGAGTAACTACTATAAATTGAACCTTTTATGGTTAGGTGTCTTACAGGCTTGTTGTTGACACAGGATGATACCAGTAAAAGGTATTTCACTCCAAAATGGAGAAATTGGCTCTCAACAGGTAATTTTCCCATGCTTGTTAATAAAGAACAACGAGAACGTTTTGTAACAAACCTGATATTCATAAGGGATAATTGCACAAGAAAATGCTCTCTGAATTTATAACAATGAAATTGTAACACTGAAATTGCAAGAAGCAGTACAATGTGTTCGCACTTCGAGAGGCCAAATTTCTCCTATTGTTGAGTATTTGAGAGACTCAACACTCTCCTAAGTCATAAACCTGGTTCCTTCCTATTCCAAGATATCCCCCATCCCCTTATATAATTCCCACCCTCCTGCTAGCAACTTCTTTTCAGTTCAATCACGAGGAATACCAAAAATGTCACATTGCCATCTAAACCAAAACCAACATTTCCATCCTACAATACAATGTACAGTGATTCACATCAAATGCAAAATGGGGCAAGCACAGAGCAAAACACAGATAGATAGATACCGGAGTAACCATGGCCGCCACTAATCCACAAGCTGAAGAGTAAGATTAAGCCCCAGAGAACAAATACCAATGAGATTGAAACTTTATACAACTGTTGTTGTTTGCTCCCATCTGTGTTATTCTTATTAGGCTTTTCTAAACCAAAAGCTCTTCTTTCCAACAGAAGAGCTTTACGAGTTCTCTGCATTGTACATCAATCCAAACTCAGTACCCAATAAAACAACTAAATTAAACCCCTGCAACAACAACAACAACAACGAAAAATAAATAAATAAATAGATACAGAACCAAACTAATTAATTTAACTAATCAATCAACAAAATAAATAAATAAATAAATAAAACACCTGTTAATTAGTTTGCCACAGGAAACGGATTAAGAAAAGAAGGAAACTGAAAAGGGAGAAGTTGGATCTGAGAGAGAGGAAGCTGAAACGATCACATTAGAAGGATAATATAATATGATATGTGAAAATTGGATCGAGAAAGGGGATTATGCAATTGTGTTGTGACCTAAGTATATGGGATTGGGTTAGGGTTGGTTTCAAGTTTCATAAAAAACCGAAGGATTTTGGCGTTGACGGATTGGGGGATCTGTGAATTCGGCTCTGCTGTGTGTTGCTTGAGAAGCAGATGGAGAATGATTGCGAGTTAAGTCACACGCAAAGCAAGCGCGCGTGTAAGCATCACCCTTCCTTCGCCTTCTACCATACATGAGCTTCTACCTTATTATTAGAGTAAACGAGAAATTGATGATTTATTGGAACTAATATTTTTTTTTGTGACTCTATTGGAACTAATATTAATTGTGTATAATGTGTAGAATAAATTAAAAAAAAAGTAAAATTAAAATAAAAAATTAGATCATTAATTAATTATTTAATTTTAAATTTTAAAATTTAAAAATTAAAATTAGTATTTAAATCCATTCACACTATATACGATTATTTTTAATCTTACCGTAACTTTTAATACACATCCAAAATTTACCGTCATTTTTTTCGATTCTCACCTCGCGTCACTAAATTTTTCGCCGGCCATACCGAGACCGTCGCATCCTCCTACAGGCACCGTCCTCACCTCCGCCAGTCAACCCAATGCGTCACGCCTTCCGACGCTCAGCCTAACGTTGCTACCGCTATTTTCGTGCCTCTCTTCCAAACCGGCTTCTCTTTTTCCCGTTCCTTCAAGTCTCTTCTCACCGAGGATACCACCATGCTCTTCTTCTTTTTCGGATCCAAGCATGATTAGCTTGTTTCATGATTTGAGCCCTATGCTTCACAACAGTGCCGCTTTTATCATGACTAGTCCTTTAAAATTATGTTTCACCACAATAATAGTTTCTTCTATTTATTCATCTTCTTCTTCTATTTTAATTTTTAATGGTCAATTTAGGATGATAATTTTAGTAGGTATGCGGATGGTTATTTTATTTTTATGTAGATGATTATTTTAATTAGATTGGGTTTATTTATATATAATTAAAATATGTTAGATGTTCAATTCATTAGGTATGCGGATGATTATTTTTATCCTTAAGTGAATGGTTATTTTTATTAAGGGTGAGTGGCATGTAGCAAGCTAAGTAGCGACGGTGAAATGGGATGATTATTAACGAAGGTGGAGTAGCCGCCAGTTGAAAAAGAAGAGAGTATTGGAGGATTTCAGATGGTTATTTTTTTGAAATAACTAACTGTATTTTTTAAAAATTTAAAATTTGAAATTTGATGTGAAATAATTGAATAAGAGTTTTTAAATTCATTATTTTGTGGATAATTTTCATTTTTAACTCATATTTGGTCAAATAAGCGGCCCATTGTACACATTGTACAAATATCTCATTGACTTTCTATCGGGATTCTTTTTTATTTCGAGAATAAATAAATTTTTTATTAATTAAAAATATAAAAATATTTTTTAATTTTTAAAATATAAAATATTTAAATTTTTTAAAGAATTAATTTGTTTTTAATATATTTTAAATAATCAAATTTAAATATTTTGTATTTTAAAAAATCAGAAATATTTTTATATTTTTAATTAGTTAAAAATTTATGTATTTTTAAATTAAAAAATTAAGAATTTATTTATTTATGTATTTATTATTATTATTATTATTTGTTAACAAAGATGTCTTAAGAA
The DNA here is from genome assembly GCF_003086295.3 of Arachis hypogaea. Lineage (NCBI taxonomy): Eukaryota > Viridiplantae > Streptophyta > Magnoliopsida > Fabales > Fabaceae > Arachis > Arachis hypogaea. Next base: position 45,323,411 of record NC_092043.1, read on the forward strand.
TATTCAAGACTTTTTTTAAAACCAATTTGGGGTATGTGTAAGAGACTCATGTTTCCATGGCAAGGTTAACTGAACCAAAGTAAAACGTTAGTTTACCTTAAATTTTATGGCTTTATTATTTGAATTTAATTTTAATATATTGTTATTTTATGAGTATTATACATGCATCTAATTACACATCATAACATAAATAAAAATAACTATCTTTTACATTAATAGCATAAATAATTATTCAAAAAAATAAATGTAATTATAAAACTTCTTTATTATTATTTTGCCGACTAAAAGTAATTTTGACGACTACCAATTAAACATTTGTATCTATACTTTTCCGCCAAAAAGGTCATTTTGTCCATCCCATTTTCAAAGAGATGCGCGGTTATATAGTTCTATTCCACTCCCTCACAATTTCTTAAACCACCTCGAGTATCTTCAAAAATCAAAACTCATTCTCTCCTAATCTCTTATAGCTTTTTCAGCAACCAAAGGATCTGCAACGAGAACAATCGAAGTGTCACTAGTGAGAGAAGGGTGGTGCGGAGAAAAAATTATGGGTCAGTCTGCAAGGGTGTTGCATCTATGAACAGAGCGGGTTTTAAGGGGGGCAACGGGCAAGTGTACACCATGACCCCAAAAAATTTTAAAACTTTGAAATTATATTATATAATATATATTACTAATCTAGTGGTCAACTAATGTACTTGTAGTTCCAATCATAGTTATCGAAAAAAAAATATATAGGGTACCAATATATTCTAATTTATTGCCAATAATAATTAATTATTATATTTTAAATATATGTATAAAGAGATACATCCAGAAAATATATTTATAAAGACATTTCTATTAGACACAATCATAAAAAAAATATTTTTATTAAACATATCTACAAAAACACTTCTATTAAACACAGTTATAAACAAGAGTTGGACAGAATAAAAATTTAAAAATAATATAATATTATTAATTATTTTATTAATTATTCTACAAATATTACAAAATTATATATTATAACACATAATCCTTAACGGTTAAATTTTAATGGTGTTGCATTTTTCCAATAAAAAATAAGATTAATAGTCAAATTAGTTTAACAAAAGGGTAATTCTCTTTGAAAATTTTTATCATTTAAATTAATTCTTTAAAAATTATAAATTAATCATTTTTGTTATTCCGCTACTCAATTAATAGTTTTCGTCAATAATTAATGATATAAAATATTAATTGATAGCATACATGACACATAACATGTCTAATTAACTATATTTATGAAGATTTTTCAAATATATAAACCATAATCTTAATATAACTTAACAAAACTAAAATAATAAATCTTTATAAATATATTTGTTTATCATCTAATTAAATATGTTAAATGTCATATATAATGTAAGTTAACAAATAACTAAAAGACAAATAATTAATTTATAAATTTTTGAAAAACAAAAATAATTAATTTATAAATCTTTAAAAAGTCAATTTGATTAATAAAATCTTTCAAAAACAAACTTAAAGAACAAGTAATCTTTTAACGATTAATTTGACTAAATGTACAAGCAACCATATCCAAAAGCTACAACTATTTTGTTCACGATATTAATTAAAATCGCGAGTAGAAAAAAATAACCGTGATCCTTGTCATAAATTGTTCTGTTATGAGAGACATCTAAAGTGATGCATCATAATAATGAAAGCTTGCGTATCCTAAATTCCTAATGGGTATTCTGGCTGATACAAATTACTACCGCAGCATTCCCCATTATTTGATCCATGAAGGAGCACATATTCCGCCTTTTGCGGCAACAAAAAGGAAAATAAGAAGCATAAAATTATCAACATAAAATTTAGTTAATAGTCATAATATACAATACCATTAAAGAAAACTACCCAAACATAAAAACTCAATACCCTTTCTAGCAAAACCCATATAGATATCTCCCTTTATCTTAGTCATAAAACCCACTTAAGATCAAACAATACAAATTACAACAAGAGATAAAATTCAAAGTAAATATCAAACCACAATACCTCAATTTAAAAAGAAAAAGCCGAGTTTGGAAAATGACATGATGTGGAGAAGCAAGAGAAATGAGATGCAACAAGGACACTCTGATGTGCACCGGCATGTTTAGCGATAGTACATGAGCTGCTGTCTTGATGAATTACCAGCATATCCGTCATACATGGCTTGGGATCCCCCGGAGTTTATACCCATTGATGCAGGAGCTAGGCCATGTTGTCCAGACATCTGCAGAAGAGCTTGACCTGAAAGGCCGGATACAGCAGCTTGACTCAAGGCCAGCTGGCGTTGATACGCCAACAACTCAGCAGGAGAATAGCCTTGGTTCATCCCTGCAGTAGGAAGTATTTGATATGGTTGAGCAGGAGGAGGCAGAGGATTTGAAGCTGTTCCAGGAGGAGTTGGCTTGCTGCCCCATGAACACTGCACAAACCAATGAAATTACATTTTATTCACACAAACGCGGAAACATGCCGAATTTTGGTGTGCTTCGCAACCATGGAATTTCATTAAACTCATTCATTTTCATTTTCAATTCAAACAAAATAATAAAATGAGTCCTATCATTCCATGACATATTGACATGAATGCTATATGTATAGACTTGTCATCTGAATCAAAATCCCAAACCCTCCTATATGTGACGTCTCTTTTACGGATGAGGTCAGGTCATTGGCACGCATGGGTGCATGTATGGGTCTAATGTCTAAACATGTAAGAAACATCATCATCTACTGGCAAATAAGAAAGAAGGATGGCATCCTCACTCACTTAAGAACCTAAATAGATAGATAAGCAGCAAGTGGCATATTTCTCACCTTCATAGACTTCCCACGAACTATTCTTCCATTAGCCATCTGAATGGCCAATGCTGCTTCCTCATGAGTGTTGTATCTGACAAATCCAAAACCTTTATCCCTCTGAACTCGAACCTCCTCAATAACTCCAGCCCCCAGTGCATGAAATTGACAGTGGAGTTCAGCTTGTGTTACCTGTAACAAAATACCACATTTGTAGAGATATGGTGAATCAGTTATCAAGAAATATGTGGACAGAACAATTCAAAGTGCTCAAGAAATTGCAACTTTGCAAGACAGACCAACATTCAGACCATTACTGCCAGTCTTGACAGAGATATTCATTGATAATTATAAATATGATTTATCTAGAACACAGTACAAGGTTTTCTTATTGTTATTGTATTCATCGATAAGTAGATGCAAATATTACAATTAACTCAAATCTCAACCATGACTTCAAATTGCAGAGACATTGCACGAGTTTGGGAAGGTTCCAAACAGAAAAACCAAACATGTTGTTAGACTAGTCTACGCTATCAGTCAAGTTCAAGACCAAGAACAAACTTGACTTTTAACTACACTAGTTCAAGGTCAAGTCAGTCATAATTTTGCAGACCTAGGCATGTCTATATCACTAATCACATGCAGCAAGGCACTTGTGCAGTTGGAAAGATTGGAGCAAAATACTATTGCAAACACTATCAAATTCTTTTGGTATATTGGTTTTATCAAATGTCAAACTGATTACTGGATCATGATACAGAAAACAGAAAATACAAGGGTTTTTACATACATATCATTCAAAAATATGCATGCTGTAAAAACTCATCAAAGATTATACTTAGACGATTCGCACAAACCAAACCATATAATTACATGCTTTTCAATATTTCTTGAACAAAGGAATGAAATTTTTAAGTTATGCACAAATGTATGTGGAAACATAATGATAGCATTTCATTCTTCAATTACTATACATACATCATGGGGAAGGTTGCCAACATAAACAGTGGTGTATGCAGGATTGTTTTCAGGGGCATCCTCATTGCTGTTATCTTGACCTCCATCTGTAGAATACCCGGGGTTAAAAAAAAAGAGTACGTCAACAATCCTGCTGAAGATCCCAAATGTGCAAATGAAACACAAGCAAATAAAGTAATAGAGCACAAGTATGGTCCAAAATCCAAACCCCAAAGTAGAATCAATTATTGTAATAATTTAATTTCCATACATAAACTGATCCAGAAACAGCATTCTGAATATGTAAGGATAATACATGTTGCCAAATAATATTAATGTACCAAAAAAGTAAACAAAAAGGCTTACGAAACTCTAGCTTAAACAAAATTAACTTTACTATTTGTGTCTGCTAGATATCTCTTATCCACTTCATCTAAAAACATAGATAGAGTGCAAGCAGAAAATATCAAAAGCCCATATATATAAACCAAGCATGTATCAAATCTGATCTAAGAAAAAACTAGCAATTAGAATTTTAGGAACATTTCCCTACAAGACAAGCTTTGGATGTAACCAGCGTATACTACCAAAGTATGCATGTTACCAGAGTAGCTGTGGTCTATTATACATTTTCACAGTTATGCAAATAGAATCAATCACTCATTTTTAGCAAGGTACACAATACCTGAAGACCCATTTGTAAGAACAACAGCATTTTGGTTGTCAGTGCTCTTCTCTTCATTGGAGCTAGTACTGGCACCCTTAGTTGCCCAATTGCATCGTATCTGCCTATTTCCCAGCCATTTACCTATAAGAAGCAGGAAATAGCACAAGTTGGTAGAAACAAAAGTAAATGGCATGAGATTCAAAAATAATTTAAAAAAAAAAAACTAAAAAGGAACAGATGATTAAATCACTAACCTGTCATATCATTTATAGCACTTTGTGCATCCTGCATATACATTGCATAGAGACATAATTAAATACAAAACTAACATAGCTACATTAAACCAAACTAACTTTGCAGAGTTTAACTTGGAAAATGCCATTCCAGTTCAGAACTTCAAATTGATCTTTATACATCCATAAATAAAGAAGCAGAAAACAATGTAATATAGTACAGCTTATGTAAAGTGGTTTTATGCTCCAAGCGACATTAAGTATTCTGATCTAGTCTAAGTTGGAAAACACTTGAATGATAGCCATCACCATGTCTATCATTGTGAGTATAATCATAATACAACTTAAGGAAGGAAAGAGACCATGTGCTAAAAAAGACTATAGGATAGATTATACTTTTGTCCTTAATGATGGGTTCTGGTATCAAATTTTCCTAGAACGTTCTTTGTTCCAATTTTCTATCTAAAGTTGTATAACATCCTCAATTTCACCCTTCCATTCATCTGATGCCCCCCCCCCCCCCCTCTTTTCCCATCATCTTCCTTCATTCCTCTCCTCCAACCCGTCTACTATCACCTCCACCACCATTACCACCACCTTCTCTCTCCCATCACCCTCCTTGCCATAGATGACCTTTCTCTTCAAGCAATCATCAACAGGTACATGGGTGGAAACTAGATACCTTTATATTGCTCTCCATGTAATTGATTGTATTAATATCTTTATGAAAGTCCCCCATATTTCTCATCAGCATCACAGAAGAATATAAAAAGAATATTTTCAAGCCTAGCAGCACCATCGCCAAAATCAATTGAGAATTATCACCTCCCTCTCAGATGAGACCCCAAGAGAAAAAAAAAGAAGCACCCATATGGGAATTTCAATACCTTAGAAATATACACTTAGGACCTTCTCTCCATTGTTAATTTCTTCAACTCTCGAATTTCCTACTAGCTTAAAAATCAACCTATCAATCTTCACCTAAGGCTTGTACCCCACTGACTAACATAGATTATCCATAATCAAGAGCTTTTTTCATAGAAAATATGCTCCTATGCAATAGAAGTCTGCAAAAAAAAAAAGGATTTCCTTTTGTGATGTGTTTGAGGGTGGGTGGTTGACTTGGGGTGGGGGGTTGGTCTGAAGGTGTTTTGAAATGTTGGTACAAAATTGTGGGGAAAAAAATATGGGGTAAATTTGAAACCAAACCAAAAAGCTAGGGGAGAAAAAGTATACTTGGTTTTACCTTAAAAAAATTAAAAACTATTTTCAACCTTTTAGGAGGGTTTTTTGGTTTATCACTCTAGCACATTCGAGTACACAAAATAAGCATTACCTGATGATCACGGAAAGAAACAAAACCATATCCTTTTGAGCGCCCAGTTTTGTGATCCCACATAACCCTTGCATCCCTGCAATGAATACAATAGAGAATGAAAAGTAAGTTCCAAGGCCAGAGTATATTGCAACTTGCAGTACAGTAACCTGTTTAAGAGTTAACTGTCCACACCAATTATCAGCCTTCAACTGTCACTAACAATAATGACTAAGAGTACAGTCACCATCAGTCCATCTCAAAGAATAAACCTTGCTCTAGTGAACGAAAAAAATGAAATGAAGAGGGGGGAAAAAAGCAATGAGGAACTCACGAACAACTAGGATAGACTGAGAAGCAAGCAAATAAAGTCGCATCAGTAACCTCTGGACTCAAATCACCAACAAATATATTGTAGTGCCCTGATGATTTTAAAATAAAATGAAAAAAAAATAAACAACTAAAAATAAAAAAGAAAAATAACACCCCCAAAAAGGAACAAAAGAAAATCATCATAAGTCAAAGAAATACAAATGGAGTGTGCTTAAGAGTAACCTGAAGTATCCTCTCTACTGCTATTGGCATATGCCCAATTCACCTTAAGTGCTTGACCATATCTGCAGGTAGGAATTAAAAAAATTAAAAAACAAATTAATTAATTAGTGAAGTGCTGCAGCACATTAAGGAAAAGTCTAACAAACTTATCAAAATTGAATAATTAACATGACATCCACTAAGACATTACAATACATGTATATTGGCAACCATACAATAGGTGTATCAGTAAGAATGGCTATACACGGCAAGTCTCCACACAGTTCACATACCAATGCAAATATCGGAGATTCAAAATAACCAAGTGTAAAACATGATGCTTACAGTTGCCTTCCATGCAATGTCATTATCGCAAGGGCTGCAGATGCTCGATCATGATAGTCCACAAAACCATAAGAGGACTGGAAAACCAATGTGAATCAGAAAAGTGACACTAATCAGCAGAAACCAGAAACTAGAGAACAGATACAAGGGATAAGTTAATTCTGCTTCCCACAGCAGGACTGATGACAGCAATTCACATATAACATAACATGATTTAACGCAGTCTATGACCTTAGCTGCAGCATTTTCTATCAAGCTCTAAGCTTTCAGCATAGGCTATTCCAAGTAGAGAAGCCCATTTTCACTGCCTAAACATCATGATAGACAAGTGATCATAATTTTTTATGGCTATGAGAAGGTACTAACACCCCCCCCCCCCAAAAAAAAAAATTCATCACATCAAGGGAGGATTATAAAGAATGAAGTTGGTGAAAGAAAACTCTTTTGATATTGAAAGTTGGTCTCATCAAACATTTTCAGTTAGCTAAAGCCCCCACTTACCATATCCATATTCATTTTTCATAACTCATATTAGTAATATAGCATAGGAAAATACACAATTCTATTTTGTTTTTAAGGTGATGCTTGTTAAAAGAGGAAGACGACGAAAACTATAAATGAAGATCATCAACTGAGAACATCAAGTTTAATACGGAATCAAACCTTTTCTTTTCTTATGAGCTTGCACCCAGCCAGAGGACCAGCACTCTGAAAAACTTCTGCAAGAAGTTTATCCGTGACATTTACATGAATATTTCCTACATAACTGAAAGGACAGAGCCTCAGATTATTTAGGTGGCACCATACAAAAGCTGTATACTACTTCTGGTACACTGAAAACGTAAAAGCAGAAAGAAATCCAGCACTTACACACTACGGCATGAAGAAGTGTCAAACCCAGGGGGTAGATTTCCACCTGGAACTGGCTCCATCTGCTAAATTTCAAAACTAGAATGAATAAATAAGGAAAAGGGAAATGTCCAAGCAACTACATGAAGACTCCCATATAGAACCAAAGGGAGAAAAAGAAGACAAACCAACCAATAAGTTACACAAAACAATTCAGGCCATTTCACCAATTGTAAAAAAAATAAAATAAAAAAAAATTGTTCAGTACTCAACCTATTGGGGTTGACAATTCTCTGAATGCTTTAGGCATCCATAATTGATAAATATTTTTATAGATTCGTGCAGTAGTATTGTCAATTGTCCAGCAATTTTCATCATGTGCCGCCTTACTTACTATGAAACCTTACGAATAGTTGAATAGCCACTAAATGAAGTAGAAAGGCACTTATCATATATACTTAATGAAATGAAATTGGGGAAAAACAAAACCAAGGCAGACTCTTCGTATAAATTTTAAAACGCTGTGAAAGTGGAAGAAGAAGCTCAATAAAAAACCATAGAAACCATGATCAATTAACGCAGTGGAGCTTTATTTATTTTTTATTTTTTATTTTTTTGAAAAAAGAAAAGGCAAGTCACACAGAGGTAGTAGTAACATTAAGACCCTAAATTAGTAACTTCACTATTTTTCCATTTACCCTAATTTTATTCTTCAGACCAACGCATATGCAATTGAATCCAGAGCAGAAAGAGTAAAACGCAGCACTGAATACACTAGTTGAACAACATACAAATATCTATTACTTACAAATTAAACATATATATTTATAAAAAAAATTAAAATAAGAAGATAAAATCCCGAAAAAGAAAGTGAGAGAACCTGAGACATTGCAGCAGCAAGCATGCCAGGGTGGTACATCTGCTGTTGTTGAAGCAAGGCTTGTTGCATTAGGGCTTGTTGTTGTTGTTGCTGCAACTTCAGCCTATGTTGCATATTCCACGCAATAACCCCAAAACACACACCGAGAAATCAGTCGCAACTTCTCTCGTTATTTCTTCTCCCGATTGATTCCTGATAAAAAAAAAAGGTGGAACGAAATGGTGTGATTAAGAAACCGAGATTCGAAGTCGATAATCTAAATAGTGACGAGATGAAACGCCAATCGGTGATTGGAATCTGTGATTGGGGGAAAAATAAGGGTTTTTCTGTTTTCAATTTGAAGTTTTCGGTTCTGAGTGCTTACCGTGAATGTGAGAGAGGAAGAGGGCGATGTGGGTGGGGGTGGGTGTGAGGGTTGCGAAAGATGGTTCCCAATTGCGTGTGGCTACTCTTTCTTTTTGGAATTTGCACACTCTTTGTTTCTTCTCATTTTCTCTCTCTCTACTTTCTCTCTCTCTCTCTCTTCCTTCCATCCACTTACTACCACTGTAACTCAAACCACGGGATTCGGACTTTTGGTAGGGTCGGGTCTAAACCCGTTTAGCTTTACCCTATCAACCTATTTTTTTCCCTTTCTCTTTATTTTTTGGGCCAAAATCCGAACATAAGGGTAGCCTTGGATTTTAATTTTCAGAAAAACAAAAAAAAAAAAACGAGGGTTAAGGCATAGGACAAAGAAATGAAATAGGTGTACCCAAACCAACTCGGATTGGTCGAGTGGTCAGCTCACTCGTCCGTTTAAGTAAGTGTCGGGAGTTCGAATCCCACCTTGTGCATGCAGCAACCCATTGGCCAGCGGCAGACCCTTAAATGGAGTTCAGATCCGCGACGAATTAGTCATTGACCTGTCGAATTAGGGGATATCGACATGTGTGTCTGCCGTGTTCAACTGTATCTTAATAAAAAATAAAAAATAATAAAAAATAAAAAATTCTTCTCTTAACATACTTGGACATACCTAAATATCGTTGTATATCATTCTTAACATATATTCATGAAATTAGTTTAAAAATAATATATATTATTATTTATTAAAACAAAAAATATTTTAAATACTTTTATTTAGTTAAAAGAAGATATTAAAAATAGTTAAAAAATTATTTTATATTTTAATACCAATAAAATATGAAAATTGTAATTTATCTAAAAAAATACTTTATATTTTATATATATGCAGTGTATTCGTGTTGTTTATACATCATAACTAAAAGAACATCTATTTTTCAAATTAGTCCTCAAATAACTTTTTTAGTCATATCAGTCCTTGAAAGATAAAACGTAATTCAAATTGGTCCTTTTATTAGTTAGATGATGACGTATCTGAAGGATTACCATGTGTTTATAACACGCAGCAGAAGAAAAAAATAATTAAAAAAATATATTTTATGCTTAAACTTTTATCAGATCTAAATACCTTTAGACGCTTTAGTAAAAACTTTATTCTTCGATTGTACTAAGATTCTATGCGTATCCACATCGACACAAACATTTGCTGTCAACTCCTTGACCAATGGATATATGATCTAATTGAGAAATCTCTTTGCAACTCTTTACACACCATAAAATTCTTCTCCAAGAATTAGACACGCATATGTTGATGTATGTAGAAATTAGGGGTGTTCATAAAAAAACCAAAATATAGTTAATCGGTTAAAAAACCATAACCACATTTTGGTTAACCAGTTTAATAAAACAATTTTTAAAACCATATCCATATTTTTTAGAAGAGTGAAGTATCAATCTGGTCCCTGTCCATTTTCTAGAATGACAACGCGATTCCTCAAAATAAAATCGATCCACTTTGGTCCCTGCCCCCTAATTCCGTCACACAACGCGGTCCCTGTGGGTATTTTTCCGTCAACTCTGAACGAAAAATACTGACGTGTCAGGTTCAGAAATGGACAGGGGTCTAATCGTCTCTAAATTTAAATTGGTTAGGGGTTTATTTGTCTTTATAATTCTTTAAATAATATTTTTTAAATTATTTTTGTATTCATTATATTAATATTTTTTTCAATAAACTATTAAATATATAATATAATAAATCCAAACTAATTAATAAATTATTCAAACTTAAAAATATCATTTATTATGAAACTAATAAATAGTTTTTAAATATAATTTTTAAATATATAAATAATAAACATTAAAATTCAGTTAATATATTAATAATAATAACTCTATGGTATATTATTAGTATTATGATCTAGATAATTTTTCACAATAAAATGAAAAATAATGAACACATTATTTGATATATAGTAAAATATTTTTGAGTAATAACAAATTTAATTTTTTATCTCTTTAAACTAAATTAATAAATCTATTTGATATCTTTGTACTAAAATACACATCAACAAATTACTAATACTAAATGAAATAATTAAAATATATAACCTTTAAGGAAATAATTAAATACTAATTGAAATAATTCTATTTTTTATCTCTTTAATTGAATTTTAATATACTTAAAATTTTAATTAATCTATATTATAATTATATTGATAAATCTTTATCAATCGATAACCTTATGACCATATGTATTATTAATAGATTAATAATATTATTGATATTTTAAATTTGTTGAGTTTATAAATGGTTTTCATAGGATATATATATATATATATATATATATATATATATATATATATATATATATATATTATTTTAATTATTTCATTTAGTATTAATAGTTTACTCATAGTGTATTTTAGTAAAAAAGATATCAAATAGAATTATTAATTTAGTTTAAAGAGATAAAAAATTAAATTTGTTATTACTCAAAAATATTTTACTATATATCAAATAATGTGTTCATTAGTTTTCACTTTATTATGAAAAATTATCTAGATCATAATACTAATAGTATATCATATGGTTATTATTATTAATGTATTAACTGAATTTTAATGTTTATTATTTATATATTTAAAAATTATATTTGAAAATTATTTATTTAGTTTCATAATAAATGATATTTTTTAATTTGAATAATTTATTAATTAGTTTGTACTTATTATATTATATATTTAATAAGTTATTGGAAAAAGAATATTAATATAATGAATAAAAAAATTAAAAAAAAATATTGTTTAAAGAATTATAAGGACAAATAAATCCCTAACCAATTTAAATTAGAGACAATTAGACTCATGTCCATTTCTGAACCTGACACGTCAGCATTTTTCGTTCAGAGTTGACGGAAAATACCCACAGGGACCGCGTTGTGTGACGGAATCAGGGGACAGGGACCGAAGTGGATCGATTTTATTTTGAGGGGTTGCGTTGTCATTTTTGAAAATAGACAGGGTCGGGTTGTTACTTCACTCTTTATTAGAATTGGTTAACCAAAACCAAATTATAAAAAAATCAGTTTTTAACCGGTTAACCAAAACCAAAACCAAATTAAAATCAAAACCAAAACCAAATTTCAAAACCAAATTACATACTCTCTCTCTCTCTCTTTCTCTCTCCCTCCCTTCTTTCTCTTCTCTCTCTCTCCTCTTTCTCTCCCTTTTCTCTCTCCTCTTTCTCTCCCTTCTCTCCCTCCTCTCTCTCTCTCTCTCATTTTCCTCTTTCTCCTCCTCCTCTTTGTCTTCTCCTTTTCTCTCTCCATCTCTCTCTCTTGTTTTCCCCCTATTTCTCTCCCATATCCTTCTCTCTCCCCCTTCCTTCCCCCTTTCTCTTTCTCTCTCACTCATTTTCCTCTTTATCTCCTCTCCCACTCTCTCTCTCCGCTTCTCCCTCTCTTCCTCTTTCTCTCCCTTCTCTCTCTCTCTCTCTCTCTCTCTCTCTCTCTCTCTCTCTTCCCTCCTTCTCTCTTCCCTCCTTCTCTCTTCCTCAGTCTCCCCTATCTCTCTCTTTCTCTTTCTTCCTCTCTTTCTCTCTCTCTCCCTCCCCTCTTTCTCCACCTCGTCTTTATTTCTCTCTCCCTTGTCTCTCTATCCTTCTCTCCCATTCTCTCTTCTCTCTCTCCTTCTCTCCCTCTCTCTTTTTCTCATTCTCTCTCTGTCTCTCTATCTCTTTCTCTCCGCTCTCTCACTTCCTCTCTCTCTCCTTACCCTCTTTCTCCCATTCCCTTCTCTCTCTTCCTCTCTCTCCTCTCCTTCCTCTCTCTAATCATCTCTCCCCTTTTTCTATCTCTCCTCCTCCTCTCTCTCCTCCTATCTCTCTCTCTCCTCTCTCTCCCATATCTCTCTCCTTTCTCCTCTTTTTTCCTTTTTTCTCTCTCTTTCTCTCTCCCCTCTCCTTGCCCTCTCTCTCCCCTTTCCCTCCCCTCTCTTTCTCTCTCTCTCTTTTTTTCTTTTCTCTCTTTCTCTCTCTATCGCTCATCTCTCTTTTTTTTTCTTTATTTCTCTCCCATTTTTTTCTCTTCTCCCTTTTCTCTGTTCATTTTCTCTCCTTCTTCTCTTTCTTTTTTTACTCTCTCTTTTTTCTTTCTCTCTCAACCTTCTTTCAATGCCTATCCCCTTATATCTCTTTTTTCCTCTTCTCTCTAAAGCGAGAGAGAAGAGAGAGGAGGAGAAGATAAAGGAGGAGAAAGAAAAAAGAAGAGAGATAAGAAGAGAGAAAAAAGATATGAGAGAGAGAAAAAGAGAGAGAAAGAGGAAGAGAAAGGGGACAAAGAGAGAGAAAGGGAGAGGGGAGATAGAGAAGGGATGGGGAGAGAGAAAGAGAGAGAGACAGAAAAAGAGAAGAATGAGAGAGAAGGAGAGAGGGAGAGGAGGGGAGAGAGAAAGAGGGAAGGGGAGAGAGAGGGAGAGAAGGATAGATAGAAAGAAAGGGGAGGGGGAGAAAGATGGGAAGGGGAGAGAGAGAAAAAAAAGAGAGGAGGAGAGAGAAAAATGGGAGAAAGAGAGAAATGGGAGAGAGGGGAGAAAGAGGAAGAGAAAGATAGGGGAGGGGAGAAAGAGAGAGAATGAAGAGAGAAGAGGAAGGGGAGAGAAAAGGAGAGAGATGGAAAGAAGGAGATAAGAAAAAGTTACTCGTATCATTTAGAAAGAAAATTATTTATATTAGAAAAAATTATATATAGAAAATACTGAAAAGAGATAAGAAAGAAAATAGAAGAAAAGCAATGGAAGGAATTTCATTATTTACAAAGGTTACTCGTATCATTTAAAAAGAAAAAAATTTAGATTAAAAAATTTAAATTAAAAAGTTTAAAAATTTAGGTTTTTGTATGTAAAAATATTAATTTTTGTGTAAAAATCTATTTTTACATGTAAAAACCAATTTTATGGCATAAAATCGGTTTTTTGGTGTAAAATCGGTTTTTTGATGTAAAATCGATTTTTTAAGTAAAAACTGGTTTTTGTTTTAATAACCGATTTTGAATTTCAATAACCGGTTAATAACCAGTTTCATCATGTAAAACCAATTTGGTTAATTAACCAATACTATATTTTTGGTTAACCATAAAACTGGTTTGGTTTTTTGATTAACCAAACCATGAACACCCCAAGTAGAAATAAAGGAATAAAACTCTTGCTTTGGTTTTTGTCTTTTTTTCTCTACTCTTGGCATACATATATATAGTATGAGATTTGTTATTGATTTTAAATTTGAATCTTTCAAATTTATAAATCATATCATAACTCAATTTGAAATAGAATCAATTAGGATCTCATCTAAATTTAGAATTCAAATTCAGAAATAAAATAACTAATTATTCTCATATCTCATTTAATATTCTCAATTATCATACTATTATTATATTCTTGGTGCTAGCAAAAAAATAATAATATTCAATTTGAATTAATATAATTATTTATTTAATTAAATTAAAACAATAATTAAATAATTCTACGGCAAATATTAGAGCGCTCGTTAGTGTATAACCTCATAGATTCAATACTAAGCGGATACTAAATTAGTCATACTAAATTTACTAATCAATGTTGGCATATAACAACACTCCTCAATAACCAGATAGTATAAAGTAATATAATTTTACTAAGAACCTGAGAAGAACAAAGTATAATTCCTTTCATCTTTCCAGGTTTTGGTTAATCTTTAGAGTATAGTTTAATTGTCAAACTCTAATTTATTACTATTATTATAATAAATTGTGAATGACCTAAGAAACTCATTTCTTCATTCATTCAATTTTCTTGGCCAATATTTTATTCATCTCAGTCATTATAATCATAGAGCTCAAACTCTTTATCGAGAGTTTACATATTCATTTTTTACTAATCATTAATTCTATAATTATTTCAATCATACCCAATATCCATTCAACTAGTACCATAGGGTAGTATTAGGTGTCTATAATCAAAGTATAATAAAGACATTGTTAATTATTATGACAGTCGCAAGTCAGAGGAAACTTAATTACTATGTTCATTTTGAAAATATCCTATTGACAAATATACGGTAATTATAACGATTAGAAATTTTCAAATTGAGTAAGTTCAATGGTCATATCTCTATGTGTACCGTCTATATATATAATTTAATAAATGAGCTTTACTAATCTACATCTAATGAAGATTATTATATATATATTGATCTTTCCGGATTATTAGTGTTTGTTTTAATAATCTTATGACCAAGAATAATTTAAATTAAATTATAAAAGATTTATCTCTCAATATTATTATCAATATCATAATGATAAATCTCTAAATTTAATCAAAGACCTTATTATATTAATATTTTAATATAATAACAATAACAAATTATTTGACACATGATTGATTGGATTGTGGTCATACTATTTATTTCCAATAGTGTCACGTTAAGTGCCACGTGGCATGATGATGTGGTAGGTTAATATCACGTATCACAAGATGATTGGTTGACGTGTTAGGTCAGTGATACCTAACACACCACGTATAACTTGACATGTCAAAAAATTATTTATAATCAAAATAGTCCATAAATTTCAAACGTAAGTTATTTTCATCCTTAAACTTTTAAAAATTAATTAAATTAGTCTTTATATATTTTTTTATTTTTCTTCATAATATTAATTTTGAAAATTTTTTGATGGTACTAATTTTAATATTATCTTTTAGACTTTAATAAACAAAATTCTCTTTATATAAAATAATAAAAATAATTTAATTATTATAAAGTTATTTTCTCATTTGTATTTTAAAATTTTATATTTTTAAATTATAATTTTTATAATAAAATTTTGTATTTAAATGAATTTATCAAAATATTGTTGATTATATATTTAAAAATTAATATTTTAAATTTCACTAAATAATATAATATTTATTTTGAAATTTAAATCTTTTTAAATTATAATTTTATTATTGTTTAATTTATATAGTAGAACTCAATAATTGAAAAATCGATTTGTGGGATCATTTGTTGAATCTTAATATTTTAATATAGTGTTTTAAAAATAACTACTATATTTATTTAGTAAGATCTAAAATATTAAAATATTTAAAATAACTATTATATTTATTTAGTGAAATTCAAAATATTAAAACTAGTTATATGTTAAAAGTTTTAATATTTTAGATTTCACTAAATAAATATAGTAGTTATTTTAAATGTTTTAATCTTTTAGATCTCACTAAATAAATATAGTAGTTATTTAAAAAAAATCTATATTAAAATATAAAGATTCAACAAGTAATCCCACAAATCGGTTTTTTCATTATTGAGTTCTAACATATAATTAAATAATAAT
Organism: Arachis hypogaea; assembly: GCF_003086295.3. NCBI lineage: Eukaryota > Viridiplantae > Streptophyta > Magnoliopsida > Fabales > Fabaceae > Arachis > Arachis hypogaea. Next base: position 45,339,728 of record NC_092043.1, read on the forward strand.
AAAAATTATAATTTTTAAAAATTTAAAAGATTTAAATTTTAAAATAACTAGTATATTATTCAGTAAGATTTTAAATGTTAAATTCTTAAATATATAATCAATAATAATTTGATAAACTTGTTTAAATATATAATCAATAATAATAAAAAGCTTGATGATATGGCTGTGTGCAGGTTGTGGTTGGTTTTGATTTTTAGTTGCAGCAGCAGCTTCTTCTGTTTCCATAGCTGCTACCTCATCAGCCATATCATCAAGCTTTTTTTGAGAACTCCTACTGTTGTGGCCACTCTACAATATATAAACATGTCTTGGTGTAAATATAATATTATAAGTTTTTTTCAATCTGAATACATAATACAATACATTTATATCTTATCACAGTACTTGCAAATAATTATTCCATATCTCCTTTTAAACTTGTGTGGGTTGGAATTCGGTCTTGCTTCATTTTTCTCTTTTTTTTCTCTTTTTTGTTGGTCAGCTCAATAGTTGTCTTATAATGAGGAGGCAGTAGGGAATATCCTTCAGCCTTATCCCAAAATTCTTTACTTGGTACAAGATTGATGTTATGTTGATATATTGTGTTATATGTTGCCATTCCCAACTAGTTATGAATCTGATCTTCTGGCTTACGACTTCTCAGAACAAGTGCTGCACAAGCATGTCTGCAAGGTAAGCCTGTGAGCTTTCAAAATCTACAGGTGCACTTCTGATTTACTAAGTCCACAATTACTTTAGTAGGATGCTTCTCAGCCTCATATATTTTTTTCATTATCATCACCTGTCCATGTGGGAGTCCATTTATTGTTTTCTTCCTTTTCTCTCTCAAGCCTACTAAGTTGTCTTGGTGCAACCGAACCAATATAGTCACTAAGAGACTTTTTGTTCCTTGCCATAACCCTCAAGGTATGTACTTTGATATCTTTTTGTTGAATGTCTCACAGTTATTGTTAGTCACACTGTCCACCTTCGGCCACTCACTAAAATGTGCCTTTGTCCAAGTCTTTGGGTCAAGTCTATCTAAGTATTCTCAGGTAGCATTGTTGATTATCTTTAACCTTATCATTGCAGCCTCAAACTCATGAATAGGGTTGGCTCTACAACATTCCTAAACTGCTCTTTTCAACTGCTTATCCTTCCACCTTTTAGTGAAATTACCCCGAATGTGCATTGAACAATAACGATGATGGACTTGGAATAAAACCTGCTCCATGACTGGTATGAGACCCAAAAAACACACAGATAACAACAGTCAACAACAACAGTTTACCAAATGAACCAAGAAACAATGCATAATCTAAGAAGGATGTTAGTAATTACCTTATGTTGGTCACTCATGAAGTTCTAACCATACACCCTATAGTTTTGCAAATCATGATACAGGAGTTCTAAAAATCATCTCCAATTATCTCTTGTCTCTAAGTCAACAACTGCATGCGTAATGGGAAAGATTTGATTGTTAGCATCTTGTTCCACTGCTGTAAGCAACTCTCCACCATAATACCCTTTGAGGAATATTCCATTCAGTCCAATAAATGGTCTGCAACCTTGTATGAATCCTTTCTTGCAAACATCAAAACATATACAAAGTCTCTTGAAAATCGGGAGGGAATCAGGCATAGGGGTTGTGTCTATGTCAATAGTTGCTCCTGGATTAGCAGTCAATAGGGCAAGGATATAATCTCTTAACTCAGCATACTGCTCTCTCTCCGAGCCCTCAATATTCTCCCTTGCCTTCTTCATTGCTCTCTGTATATTCTTGTAGTTAATGGTGACATTAAACTCTCTTCTAAACCATGCCTCAGCTTCAGCAGTTTTAAAATCTCTTTGGTCCCTTAACTTCTCCTCTAACTGTTCAATAACGCACTTTCTATCAGCTGATTTGTTGGTGTGGCCTTTTGCACAAACATGTTGTCTCACAAACATTTTTACTTGAAAGCTCTTTGGTTTATTAGACCTTGAATAATAGATAGTCCAAGGACATTAAACATGATACTCCTTCCAATTTGTATATTGAACTTTCTAGCTGCTCTTTTGAATTGGTCCATAGTATCAAATTCCATCCTAAGCTTTAAATGTACTAAAGCAGCATTTGGATTTCCTTGAGGCCAAACAGTGCTCTCTGCCTCATAGTCACTATCACAATCTGATGAATAAAGGTTGTGCAACTCCTTAGACTCATATTGATAGTAATCTGGGTCAGAGTCATCATCATTTTTTGAAGACTCACTCCTTGGATGAGGGACAAATATCTTAGGAGCTTCACCTTTGCTTCATTGCACAAAGGTTTGTTTACTCGGAGCTGGCCTCTTGTAAGAAGCTCTTCTGTTCTTTTGCTTTCCGCTTGATTCCTTAGTAGGGACCTCATTTTGTGCAACTTTGGATTGTGGTTGAATTCCATATTTAGATTATGGTGGTGGATCAGTTTATGTGTGTTGGGATTAGGCCACAAGTGTTGGATGAACTTGTTTGGGTTGGACCTGGGCTGTAGGTGGGATTGGTTTGGGCTGAGATTGGGCTCCAGTGGCTATATCAGATTGAATTTTTGGTTATCTTTTCCTTTGGTTGGTTCTTCTTATTAAAGTTAAGGATGTCTGGATGAATTTTGGCCTACTGTGTTTGTTAGTTTTCTTGGCTCAAAATCCTGGCTGGTGTTAGAGTCCTTTGTGCCCTCTTCTTTATCCTCCCCCTGGGTGATTTGTTTACAGTATTTGCGTTCGCAATGGATGGTTCAGTTTCAGAGGTCGGCACCTCTTCTGCATCTACATCAACCACCTCAACCTCAGTTGAAATGCCTACAGTGTGCTCCCAATACACATGGACCACCCTATCATCATTTCTAATTGCATCCTCATACATGTTCACCACATCCCTATCAAGCTTAAGTAGCTTAAGAGCAATACCAGCCCCTGCATTAGGCTTTTTCCAGTAAAAATCTTTCTAATGCATATATCCCAAGTCTTTGAATAATCCCTCCATGAAACAAAGGTTCAGCGTATCCACATTGACTCTGAGTATTAACGACGCTTGACCTCCACTGTATACTGAAACCCCTTTTGAATTTCTTTCTAACCTTCCTCTATGGTGATACACGAGTGTGATATGACTTGACATCTACGGAAAAAATAAAACTCTCATAATCACTACTAAACCTGGAAAACCCTCATTTTTGGGACAATCACTAACTATTAACTAAACATCTAAGAGCATTTTTATCATAATCAGTATAGTCAAAAATAGAAAAGTTAGTACCTTTTGATAGTCGCTGACTCCAATACGTGATCGTCACTGTTGTGGTATGTGTTGCCTTTTTTTGAGTAAACTAGCAAAGAATCCTCCAACGATCAATCAAGTGAGGACTTCACGGCAATGACATTGCCTCTCTGCTAGGGCTTTCTAACTTTCTAACTCTCTTTGAGTAAACTAGCAAACTCTTTTACGTTGAACACCAAAGGACCTTGACTCTTCATAATCCAATTAATGGAGGGTTTCTAATTAATTTTCTTTAATAATTTAAAGATAAAATTAAATGGTTTATTCTGAGTTGACACTAAGGGGATACCTCACTCACAATCACATTGCCAGCAAGGAGCAAAGACCTCCACATGTCCACTTAAATTAACAAAGCCACACGCCTGTGGCCGGAAGGGTGAATGTGTCCGCCAGAGTGTATAAATATTGTGCACGCGCGACTCATTAAATGATTAAAGTGTAATCGTGTTCAGCACATAAACTTTCAGGTATATTTTTGTCCCTTCTTCCTTTTAAATACTAAGGCAGTATTTGGTTAGTGAGTGTGTCTTTAAAAAACATAGATATGATAACACACATTCATCGTTTGGTTATTGAGACACAAATTTTAAAAGACACGATGGCATACAATTACACACAATAGACATTACTTGTAGGGTAAAGTATATTTTTTTTATCCCTAATGTTTTCAAAATTTTTCAAAAATACTCCTAACGTCTAATTTCATTCAGTTTTATCCTTAACGTTTGAAATACACTTCAATTTTACCCTTTATATTAATTTTTTTGTCAATAAAAAACTTTTTTCCCAATTATACCATTCTCACATACTCATAATTATATTATACCATCTTCTCTCATATCTCCTCGTTCCAGCAACCTCTCTCCACTTCCATCATTACCGTCAACATCCTCTCTCTATACCTTCCTCACTATTCCGCCACTCACTCTACCTTCACCACCCCACTTCCATCATCTTCTCATTTCTCCAATTTTATGTTACCTAATGCATCGGGTACAAGCCTAACTAGCTAGTTCCCATTGAGATTAAGAGCCTTCAATGAATCCAAGTCTCCAATGTTCTTTGGAATTGACCCACTAAACTTGTTTCCATGAATTCACAAACTTGTTAGTGATACCATAGTGATCAACCACATCAATTATCATAGTAAGTTATTTACCGTGTTGGTTGTTTAGCCACAAAACCTACAATACGGTGCCGTTTAGTGTCGCCGGCAGCTTTCCGATCAAACTGTTGTCGAAAAGTTTTAAAAACGAGAGAGATTTTATCTTTCCCAAAAAATCTGTCAAGGAACCTACCAAATTACAACTCATACAAGAGAGATTGGTCAACTGAGTCGAACGCCGAAGACTCGGCGAGAGACTCCAACTGCCATTCGTGGGGTTCAGGTTGTTGTGATCCAACACAAGAACCTCCAAACTATCGAGACCGTCGAAGGAATTTAATGGTAGAGAATTTGGAGGCCAACGTTGGTGAGTGCGGTGAGTTGGTTAAAGGTTGTAGCCAAGGGATCAGAGAGGTTGAGATTCTTGGCTTAAATCTGAGCAACTCTTTTTCCGTCGTAAAAAATTTAGTCCCAACAAAGAGCGCTACATGGGTCGCCACCATCTTTCGGGCTATGAAAGGAGTTTAGGGTCGTCAAGTCCTTTTCATAATTGGTGAAGGATGCTAACATAGTTAAGATTGGTTTCGACGAGGATATGGCAGACAGTGGATAGGAGGAGGGAGAGGAGAGAAGAGAAGGTGATGGACATGGTGGGCTTGGATTCTCTTCCTCAAAGGTGGGCTTGGCGGATAGAGTGAGAAAGGTGTGGTGATGGAGATTGAAGGGATGAGAAGATAATGTTGATGATGGAAGTGGGGTTGTAAAGACAGAATGAGTGACGGTGGAGTGGGGAAGATATAAAAAGAGGATGTTGACGGTGACGATGGAAGTGGAGAGAGGTTGCTGGAATAAGGAGAGATGAGAGAAGATGGTACGATGTGATGATGAGTATGTGATAAGAGTATAATTAGAAGAAAAGTTTTTTATTGATAAAAAATTAATATAAAGAATAAAATTGAAGTGTATTTCAAACGTTAAGAATAAAATTGAATCAAAGTAAACGTTAGGAATATTTTTGAAGAATTTCAAAAATGTTAGAGAAAAAATATATTTTGATTTAATATTATATTTTGTGGTTTCAACGTGCTTGGCTGGTATATCACCAACTTAAAACTCATTATAGATAATGCTACAGTCTATGACTATCGTTTAAGATTTATATAATAGATAAATGGCCCTATACATTTTGGTAAATAATTTTTTTTTAATATCTATTAAAAAAAGCCAAAATAATTGTATCCGAGTAAATAAGATTTTTCTTTTAATAATATTAAAAAAATAATTATAATAGATATATATTAAAATTAACTACTAATCTAAAATATATATTAATAGCTTAAATTAAATATGTATTTATATATAAATTATATAATAATTGATTTTAATTTTAATAAAAATATTATTTATATATTAAACTTTATTATTTTATATTTACATATAAATATATATAATTTAATTTATTTTTAATATATATTTTATAGTGCGCTTGGAATAGTATACCGATTGTAATTCTACTGTGCAGTTAAAGAGAAAATGAAAATAGGATAACGAAAGATGTACAAGGTAGTGAAGATTCCATTTGGATTCACGAGTGTGCTGTGGCCTGTGTGTATGTATAATGTATTCATTCATCTTTACCAAGATTTCGAGGAACACGATCCAAAACCACAACGTCTCCTATATCTTGATGGCGATCGGTGCCTCGTGCCATTTTTTCTATTCATTCCAATTCCTATTCCATTTTATTTTACTACTTTATCTTTCTCTCTTCCTTTCCCTCTATCTATTCCCCAAATCTCAGAATCCCACTCTTCACTCACTCACTCATTCAATTTCCTCCTTTCACGCTTCACTTTCTCTCTCCAATTCCCTAAATTCCCAACTCACTCAATTAACATGTAAACCTCTCATTTAAACCTTCTCATTTGTTTCTTCAGGTTTTTGCTTTCGACTTTCATTGCTTAATTATTTTCCTAACAAAATTGTAGCATTCTGTGTTAATGAATCTTCCTTCACCAGCTGTAGTTTGGTTTAATTAGTTTCCGAGCGTATTCTTTACGATGGTTTTGAATCCATTTGAGGTTGCGTCAACGTGATTTGGATTTGGTTTTGCTTTTGCTTTTTCAGGGTTGACTTTGTGTTCTAGTGTAGAGGACACGGTAGCCGTTGGATTCGATTCGATTGGATCTCGTCTTCGCCACTCCATTGGCCATGGAGATCCGTAACGATGCAGAAACCAGCTCTTACATGAGGTTCTTCAGTGAATTTCAATTTTTTTTTAGTACTGAACATGTTATGCATGTTGCTTGATTTGCCCGAAAAGGTGTCTATAATTAATAATTTAATCCTCTTATATTGCACTTAGAAATTAGAAAATAAGTCACTAATGCTTTTCAATTTCCAGTCTTATCTTGTAACCATGATGATGTTGTTTCGGCGCAGCTTGTTTGCGGCAGTATCGTATGGAATTGCGTCGATGGCCATGGTTTTTATCAACAAGGCTGTTCTTATGCAGTATGCACACTCAATGACACTCCTCACTTTGCAGGTAACCAATACACAGAGGCTTGTGTGGACTTTGGTTATTTATTTTCTAGTGAGTACTATGAATGAATGTACTCTTTCCCTTTGAAACAATCAAACGTAGTTGGACACGATAGCATCCATAATTCATGATACATCAATTTTCCAGTGTACCAATTTAGTCAAAGAAAAAAATTGTGAAATTGTGGGAGTATATTTATTTGAGATTATGAATTATGAATGTTGAATAATGATAGTGATAGTGTGTGTGTTTCTTTAGCAACTGGCTACCACCATGCTAATACACTTTGGTAGAAGCATGGGGTACACAAAAGCAAGAGGTGTGGATGTGACAACGGCCAAGCGACTGCTACCAGTTTCGATCTTTTATAATGCCAATGTAGCATTTGCTTTGGCAAGTTTGAAAGGAGTCAATATTCCAATGTATATTGCAATCAAGAGGCTTACACCTCTTGCTGTACTTATTGCTGGTTTTTTCTATGGAAAGGGGAGACCTACAATGCAGGTAAATTTGTTAAAATTTTCTTATTTGCCTTTTTTGTTCTGTTTTACTTGGTAAATAAAGATATTATTAAGATGAAGAATGGAAGATTAGGAATCCATATCCTAGTCCCATGTACCTAGATCTCTAGTTCTGTGATTTGCCAAACGGACACAAAGTAAAGAGAGGATATGAGATCCTCATTCAATAACAATAGTTAACAAAATGGGAAAAAACATTATAAAGCATAGCCTTTCAATCTTTCAACATATCTAAGAGAGAAATCCATCTAAAATGATCATTAGATTTACACTAAATGGAGGCCAAAGTATAATCTTATCCACTACACTTGCCTGACCAAATTTGTGTTTAAAAATATGAGAATTATGCATGGTCATAAGTTTTAACTTATCTACCAATTTTAGTATTATTCAAACATTAACTCGATAGAAAATGACGTTTATTTATGTCATGTTTCAGGTGACCCTTTCAGTGGTAATGACAGCTGCTGGAGTTCTAATTGCTGCCCTTGGGGATTTTTCTTTTGACCTTTTTGGGTATAGCATGGCCTTCATTTCCGTTTTTTTTCAGGTTACATTCTGATATTTCGTTGCTATTATTAGTAACATTATAATTATAATGTAGTAGTGTTAATGCTTTAGTTATGTGCTTTGCCATAATGTTGTGTACTAATCTCTGCAGACCATGTATCTTGTTCTGGTGGAAAGATCTGGTGCTGAGGATGGACTTACATCAGTGGAAATAATGTTCTATAATAGCTTTTTGTCTCTTCCATTTTTGATGTTTCTTATCATAGCCACTGGGGAATTCCCAAATTCTTTATCAATACTACTAGCAAAGGTCAGAATCATAACCCATTTCTTCGTGTTGGAATTGGTGCATGATTAAGCTTTCATTGATTGAATGTTACAAACATATGGCCTCTTCTGTATTTTGAATTTAGATGTAAATCACTTCATCAATATGATAATCTCAAAAGGAACTGCTAAAAAGATCGTTAGTGATAGTTTGATGTAGCTTCTAATATTATTTAATTAGTCATCTATTTATGTAAAAGCTCATGTCTAACATAATCTTTTCTTGCAGAGTTATTCTTTTCCATTTTTGGTGATACTTGTTCTTTCATTGGTAATGGGCATTGTTCTCAACTACACCATGTTCTTGTGTACTATTGTTAATTCAGCTCTAACGACAACTATTGTTGGAGTCCTCAAAGGGGTCGGTTCCACGGTAAGTAAGACTTTATTTGCCATTTAAAATTTGTCATAGGCGTGGCACTAAAATTTTGAACTATTTTCGTGACAGAGAGTATTGATTCATAGTTTCATACACATTATCTATCTATGCTTGGTTCTTTATATTTTATTGATTGAACCAAATTCATGGCCTTTCTATTTAGAGAAGTGTTATCTGTATTATGGGGTGTGAGCTACCATGTCACGTTTTCAAAACTTAGGTGCAAATATTAAATATGTTTCTTGAATTTCTTTCAGACCCTTGGTTTTGTCTTACTTGGTGGTGTTCAAGTCCATGCTTTGAACGTGACTGGGTTGGTTATCAATACAGCTGGTGGTGTGTGGTATTCATATGCTAAATATCAGCAGAGAAGAAGTAAGACAGTGAAGCAAATAACAGATTTGGAGGCTCATCGTAAATAGAAGTGCCATTTATTAGTTTCAGTGAAAAGTGAAAACTAACAATTTATATCATTTAAAAAAAAAAAAGAGAAACATTTTGATTTACGGTGATGGTAAACTTTTGTACCATTTGTCCATTTCATAATTTTTTACGGCTGTTACAGGTTTACGTATTCAACCTTTGGTTAGTTTGTTCTGACATTAAATTCATAATTTAATAAAATAAAAATGATAAGTGAATGCCATATTTCATTGGTCCACTACTTCTAGAGATAAAATTATTGAATAGAAAAAAATATAAAATTAGAATATTATAATTCAATCAGTAAATAGATCACTTATAGACTAGTGGAACCGGTTTAAACAAATAATTAATAACATTATTTAATTTCTGAATATAAATATAAGATATCTAAATCCAGTAATTCGCTAACAATAGAGTTCAAAGTTTTTGTATTCCATCAGAAGTAAGTAGAGATTTAAACCTCGCTTTTAAACATTTGGTTTGCACAAGTGCTTAATATAACTAAACTAGTAATTCAATTCGTTAAAAATACAAAAATATTATTGGATATTATTAAAATTATATACCAAAAGGTTAATCCTTTGATTAAACATTAGAATTAGAAATTGATTTTTTTTAAATAAAATAAAAAATTTATTATTTCTCCAAATCCAGTATTCCAACTTTAATTTAAAAATTCTAATTTTTAAGCCATTATCACCCTCTCCTATAGGAGTATACAAAAATATACAGACAACAAACATGGCTTTTTCAATATCGCTGGTATAATCGTCTCAAGAAATACGCAAATACACCGAAATAAGCATATATAACCAGAATTTTTAATTATAGATTAAAAAAATCACTATTTTCCAACAAAAATAAAATTTATTCCTGTGTACTCCTATGTACTTTGGAGACGATGATAATAGTTATTATTGTTCACCTTTCAACTTTTTTTTCCTCACCCAATTTGATATTTTTGAAGAAGCTAAGACGAATTCTATAAAAAATATAGAAGTTCGCTAGGGTGTGACGAACTTACTCTAAATGTAAAAAAAATTGTATTTAAGAAATTAAAGTTGAGAAATTATGTACGAAAAAATAATTATTTTTTTATTTTATTTCTAAATAAAATCCTTAAAAATTTGGATCTTTTAAAGTAAGGAAGTTGATAAAGTGATAAAATGAAGGATTAATTATCATTAATTTTATAACTTTCGTAAGATGAGTGTCTTATTTTCTTAATTTAACAGGAATTAATCCATTATTTTATAACTTTACCAACTTTCTCATTTGTGAGATATTGATTCTACTTCTAACTCATGTACCACATACATCAACCTTGGATTTAGTAGAGGGACATTTCAAGTCTAACTAAAACATCCAATAAACTTTTATATGTGGAGGATGCAACAGATTAAAGCATGATACATGAGTTGGAAGTTCCTGTCTTTGGTTCTCTGGCCATCACCGGAAGCAAGCAGAACTGGTATTTATTGTTCACTATTTCTTCCTTTTTGTCTATCTTGTTTGTCTCTCTAAATACCAACATTGTTCCTTCTTTTTCTTTAAACAAATTCTTTGAATGTTATTTTCCTTTAACAATTAGGATGGGAATAATATGTACCATATTTTGTTACTTTGAGTCTTTGATGATTATGGTTGATGTTTCATGTCATGATTCATGAAGAATACAACTTTTCAAAAAATTTCAAATAAATTTTTTAAAATTTAACTCTCTTATAATAAAATTTGTTAAAAATTTATTTATTTACGTATATTAAAAATTTGTTTGAACGCAATAGAGAAATTGTAGAAAATTCAATCTATTTTTCTATTAGTCATGAATACATATATATACAACTTTTGATATAAAACTATATCAAATATTTTCTATCTTAAAAAGTATAATTTACGATCCTAACAAATTAAAATGCATAATTTTCTATTATAGTAAAGATATATATGAGAGTACCGTTGGAGTACCATATTTATATTTAAATTATAGAAATATTATTAATATAAATTATCTAAATTATCCATTAATAGAAATTAATATGTATAAAAAAAATAATTCTAGAAAGAGTTCTAGAGAATAAAAATCTTTTAGAACCTAAATTTGTTTAGAGATCAATTAAAAGTTAAAACGTCTGTTCTTTTTATTTTGATGTTCGCACTTGGTGCAATTTTTATATTTGTTTCTTGATTATCTTCTTGAATTAATATTATTTGTTAAGTAATTATGCAGTATTTTTTGAATGTTTGAATTGGCTTATTTTTATTATTAAGTTGCATACAATTCAAATTAATAATAAATAATAAGAGTATATAAAAATAGTCGACACCAATAATAATTATTATCATCGTTTTAAAAAATATACAGATAAATTATTGAATTCACTTATTTTTATTATTGGGATTCGAACCCAACAATTTCTTAAATAAGTAAACTAATAATTTGATCAATTCAAGTTGGTTATCTAACACTTTCTTTTGTTAGTTAGAGCAGAACCAACAAGTTTTAGGCTTTCAGCCCAACTAGCTGCATCAGAAAGTGAGTTGAACTTTATGCCAACACCAAGCCACACAAAGCCCACTGTCAATGGTTCAAATTTGTCCAAACTAAACATGAAAGTTAACGGTTCATAACTCCAAGTCCAAAAAAAAAAAAAACGTTTCATAACTAAGAGTAACTCCAATGAAATAATTTGAGTATCATTTTTTATATCTATAAAACTGAACGGATATAAAATTAAAACTTTTTCATAAATACAATATTTAAAGTGAGACTAGTATTAATAAAGAGAGACGATATCACTTTAAATAAAAGCCCATTAAATACTGCCACCAATATAATTTATTAAATAAAATAATTAAAAATAATATAAAATTTAAATTAAACTTAGATTAAGTATAAAATTATAAATTTTATATTAAATTTTAAATTAATTTTTATGATATATAATTCTACAAATATTTATATAATATTTTGTGGGACTTAAAATAAAATTAAATTATAACCAAATATTAGAGATGCTTTAACAAATTAAACTAAAGGAAATTTATTTTGTATTATGGGTGTTCATGTTAAGTAGATTCGAATTTAACCCTTAAAAAGGTATTGGGTATATTTTGATCGGACTTCGAAAGTGATCCAAATTAAATCTTGTTAAACCGGATCAATTCGATATAAAATTAGTATATATAAATTTGTAAATTTTATATATTAAATTAAAGTAATAAAATTTTATTTTTAAAAATTAAATTTAACAAATATTATATCATGTTTATATCAAAATAAATAATTTTAAAATAAAAATAATATCGTATAATATAAAAAAATAATTAAAATATAAAAAATATAATATAACATTATTAATTTTACTCTAAATTATATATATATTTTAATTGTAAAAAATAACTCCAAAGCTAGTGATTCGAAATATAATCCAAATTCAATGCAAAAATAACAAATTCAAACCTAGCAAAATATATTTTGAATTCGCGTGGGATTTAAAGTCGGACCAATCTTCAACACCCCTATTTTGTATTTATTAAAAGAAAAAATTTAAAATCTTTTATTAATAATAAGTTGATCATATGCTTATGTTAACTAAATTGTATGTCAAAATAAGTAATTAGTATAAAATATATATTAAAATATAAATACATATTTAAAATAAATTAAACTACACATATATTTTTATACAAATAGGTGGGTGGCTTTTATATATATATATATATATGTTAATTTCAGACTTTATGAGTGTTTCCCCAAAAAAGACGTTCAGTGTTTCAGTGCTTACAGCTACAGAGATACCTTCCCTCAAAATGTGGCTTTCTCATGTTAGGATTTCTTCGCTTCCTTCACAGTACAAAACACCTTCAAATGCTGAATGAATAACAAGAGCCTTCAACATCAATGCTCCAATAACAGCTTTGGAGCTTTGTCTCTTTTTGTTTTAGATCTGATCCTTTGCTCTTTATCAAATGAATGTGTTGTTGTAGTGTACTATACAAGTGATTGATGAAGTAAGTTATTGCTTTGTGCATATAAGGTGTTTGTGTTTTGGTCTGTTTGAGAGCTCAAGTGCTTTTATAGTTATGGCTCCAAGATTGGATTTTCCCAATTGGTGGAGTAAGGACACACATGATAAAGGAACAACAACAACACCAGTGGTGGTGAAAATTGAGAATCCCACTTTCTCTGTTGTGAAGATTAATGGTGCAGATGCTGCATTCCGGCCGGTGGAGAAGAGCCGCGGCAAGAATGCGAAACAAGTCACATGGGTTCTGCTTCTCAAGGCTCACCGTGCCGTCGGCTGCATTGCTTGGCTTGCCAGTGTAATGTGGACATTGCTTGGAGCCATCAAGAAAAGGATAGTTCATGGACAGGGTGTTGCTATGGAGGGCGAGAGTGACAAGTTGGAGAGAGGGAAGTTGTTGTTTAGAGTCATTAGAGTGTTCTTGGTGGTTTCATTGGCTGTTCTTGCATTTGAAATTGTTGCTTATCTTCAAGGATGGCAATTCAGGAACCCAAATTTGCATATTCTTCCGAATGCCTTGGATTTCGAGGGGTTACTCCACATGGCGTATGTTGGTTGGCTGAGGTTTCGTGTTGAATACATCGCGCCGCCTGTACAAGTACTCTCGAAGTTCTGTGTTGTTTTGTTTCTTATCCAATCCCTGGATCGTATGGTTCTTTGCATGGGATGCTTTTGGATTAGATACAAGAAGGTTAAGCCAAGGTTTGCTGGGGATCCCTTCAAGGTTGATGATATTGAAGGATCTGCAAGCCATTACCCCATGGTTCTGATTCAGATTCCAATGTGTAATGAGAGAGAGGTATGACACCATGTTTGCTTCACTCTATTTGAAGCTTATTTGTTGACTAAAGTTTTTATTACTTATGCTAGCAGAAAACTAATCCTTCCATTCCCTTATATTAATTTGGCTATCAGATACATTGATCAAATGATGCACTAAATTTTCATAGTGACAGATAAAAGATAACAGAGAGAATACTAATTTTAGCTACTTTTTGTCTGGAAGTTTGACAATCATAAGAAGATACAAGATTCAGATTACCTTTTATGCATTGTCTTGAAAATTAGAAAATTGCTCATGAAATAACAAAAAAACAAATAAATAAATAACGAAGTAGAAAAGAAGGAGGATGTACATTATATGTTAAAATTTCTCATATAGAAGTTAGGAATTGTATGCCACCTTCTAGAACTGAAAGCATTGATGTTTTCCTGCAGTGATAAAGCTTGATGAACAATATTGGGTAATGAGTTTCCTACTTTTGATTTCTGTAATGCACAGCAAGTTTGAATAGATAATATTAAGATTTTGCCTTGACTACAACTGGAGGAGTTTCCACAAGAAGTTTTAAACAATTGTTCACAAACTTGAAATTTCAATGGATGAAAATTTGTTTTATCAGCTTTGTCTGCACTGGCTTTATGCAGGTGTATGAGCAGTCTATTTCAGCAGTCTGCCAAATCGATTGGCCTAGGGATTGTTTACTGATTCAAGTACTCGATGATTCTGATGATGAGAGCATACAGTGCTTAATTAAGACCGAGGTCTCCAAATGGAGTCGAAAGGGAGTCAACATAATCTATAGGCATCGGTTAAACAGGACTGGATATAAAGCTGGGAATCTCAAATCTGCAATGAGCTGTGACTATGTGAAAGGCTACGAGTTTGTTGCAATTTTCGATGCAGACTTTCAACCAAATCCTGATTTTCTTAAACAAACTGTGCCACATTTCAAGGTTAAGAGAAGAGAATGAATCAGGCTCAGTAACAAATTAATGAATATTGCTAAAAGCATGCTTTATATATGTTAGTATCTCTATATGCTTTCTGTTGCAGGACAATCCTGAACTAGGTTTGGTCCAAGCTAGATGGTCTTTTGTGAACAAGGATGAGAACTTGTTGACTCGTCTCCAAAACATTAACTTATGCTTCCACTTCGAGGTAGAACAACAGGTCAATGGACTATTTCTCAATTTTTTTGGTTTTAATGGAACTGCTGGTGTTTGGAGGATCAAAGCCCTTGAAGAATCTGGAGGCTGGCTTGAGAGGACAACGGTAGAAGATATGGACATTGCGGTCCGAGCTCATCTCAATGGATGGAAGTTTATCTTCCTAAATGATGTTAAGGTGATTAGAAATGAGTTATTTATTCATCACTATCTATTCATAGTGTACTAGTAGAGTAATATTATTAGTTTACCTTTCAAACTGTGCAATTTGACGCACCGAAACTATCAAATAGCGCAAAAGGACTTTTATTAACTGTCCTTCCGTACTTACCATTCATATGATGCATTTTATTGACAACATTTTCCTTTATTAGATGAGTAATTTTGGAAGAAAAATTAACCAATGGCCTTTTTGTCATCAGTTAATAACTCAGCGTGTCTAATTGCACATAAACAGTTTTATGATCTGCAGGGAGTTAAAACCATAATTTTTCGACTCAGGTCTCTGACACACTTGAGTTTCCTCAAATTTACAAATTTTCAGGTGCTTTGTGAAGTTCCTGAGTCATATGAAGCTTATAGGAAGCAGCAACACCGTTGGCATTCAGGTCCTATGCAACTTTTTAGATTGTGCCTCCCTGCAATTGTTAGATCTAAGGTATGTCAGATACTCAGCTTGATGCAATAAATAGAATAGTGGTGAAGAGAAATAAAAGAAACTTTCAAGTATTGCTTATATTTTGCACTATCTAATAGGGGCCTTAAAATCTTCTATAACTGCAGGTGTCAACATGGAAGAAAGCAAACTTAATACTCCTCTTTTTTCTTTTAAGGAAACTAATTCTTCCCCTTTATTCCTTCACCCTGTTCTGTATAATTCTTCCTTTAACCATGTTCGTGCCTGAGGCTGAGCTTCCGTTGTGGGTGATTTGCTATGTGCCGGTTTTCATGTCATTCCTTAACATCCTC
This sequence comes from Arachis hypogaea, assembly GCF_003086295.3. NCBI lineage: Eukaryota > Viridiplantae > Streptophyta > Magnoliopsida > Fabales > Fabaceae > Arachis > Arachis hypogaea. The sequence continues at coordinate 45,355,761 of NC_092043.1, forward strand.
CCTGCCCCAAAATCTTTTCCTTTTATTGTTCCTTACCTTCTTTTTGAAAACACCATGTCCGTCACCAAATTCAATGCAATGGTATCTGGACTCTTCCAATTAGAGAGCTCTTATGAATGGATTGTGACAAAGAAGGCCGGAAGGTCATCTGATTCTGATTTGTTGGCAGCCGAACAAAGGGAAGCCAAGTCGATAGAGCATCAAAAGATCCATAAAGGAGCTTCTGAGAGCGAACTTGTTGAGTTACACCACTTTAAGGAACAAAAAGAATATGCTCCAACACCTATCAAGAAAGCTAATAAAATTTACAAGAAAGAGTTGACTTTGGCATTCCTCCTCCTCACTGCTTCTGTCCGGAGTCTATTATCAGCACAAGGAGTTCACTTCTACTTTCTGCTTTTCCAAGGGGTGACCTTCCTCCTAGTCGGTCTCGACTTGATTGGAGAGCAAATGAGCTAGTTTTCATTTTCAATGCAGCTGAGAAGAGAGTGTGAAAACAACGTTCCGGATTTATTGATCAAGTTGCTATCAAGCAGCAAAATGAGCAATGCAGTAAGGGAAAGTACAATCTGTGTTTTTTTTTTGTTTTTTTTTGTTTTTTTACCATAGGATTTCTTTGTTGTTCAACTATATCCATTTTCTTTTTCACATTGATTGATTCCAAGTATTCAATGTAAAATCTTCAGTTTTTTTCATTGTGTTCTTGAGTTGTATTTGGAATTGGGAGTTATGATTTGAGTTTTCTTGTTTTACCACTCCACATGTCTTAGTGGAGTGCATCTTCATTGATAGTTGATTCATAGATTCATAGGTGCCTTCTTGGTAAAAGGGGTATGCAAAGCAACAAATCTTTCTGTAAATTCATTGTTATCTAATGTACTCAATAATTTTTATTCTGTCAACCCTTTTCTCCAACTTATGCTTGTGTTTTATGGGTGAGCATCAAGATATTCCTGGTTGGAGACGAGTTAAATATATGGGGAAAATATTTCTTGACCATCTATATCATTTTACTCTGCTGACACTCTTACCACTTCTAGCATCATATACATTGTGTCGGCAGAAAAAGTAAACATACAAGCTTGATAATTTTGTTTTGAATCTTCTGATGTGGTCCCTCTAGCAGATCCAAGTATGTTCATAGAATCTCAGTGAGCTGTACCTAACCCAATGAATTTAAGTAGAGGGGTAGTTTTGGATGAGCACCATTAATATAGCAGGCAAGGCATGTTGCTGATTGTGCTTGATGCCACAGTTTACTGCAACATTGTACGGAATAGGCCCATTTGTTTTAATGTCTGTGCTGGTCATATGATATTGTATTGCCTCTAAAGTGGATGTTAAAGAATGACATTAAGGTCTGATATGTCATGTTGAAGAGACTATGTAGTTCAAATGCATGGAGAATATTGCACTTGAGGCTTGGCACAGATAGAGGATTTGTATGCCTCTCATCAAGCTGCATTCAGGATCGATTCTTAGCAATAACTGAGTATAGTGTGTGTGAGCGAGTATGTCCAAAAAAAAATGCATGGAGAATATTCAATTATTGGACACTCATTAATTTATGCGGATATTTTGGTATATATATATATATATATATATATATATATATATATATATATATTTTAAAAAAATTAGATGCTAACTAAGAAAATATAATTTACATTACGATTTTTTATCTGTTTATTTTTTTTATCATATTGAAATGTATAAATTAATTACCGTATCGAAACAAATAATTAATAGACATTAGCTAGTTTTTATTAATCTATGTCTTTATTTGTCAAAATCAATAATAATAAAAATATTCTATTAATTAATATAGTATTTTGTACTTTAAAAGGTTTGAATTTAAGTTTAAAAAAGGAATTTATATACCAAACTATTCTTATATTCTTAATTTGTATACTTATTATAATTTTAGTTATGATTAAATAAAAATATAATGACCATTTAGAAAAATGTTACCGTTATAAAATTTGATGCGAGTTTAATATCTATAATTGACTAGTCCAAGGATCATTTTTTCACATAAATCATAAATGAGTCAACAATAATATAACATAATCTCAATTTCTGTTTTTTTTTTCAGCGATAGCATAAGAATATACTAGGAAGAAAAATAACACTACATCAATAATACATATTTATACTATTTATTAACTTTTTTAACAGAAAAAAATGAAAAATTCTCAATCTAAGCCATATTCCTCATATATATACTTCACTTAAATGATGTCTATTTATAGACTTAAATATGTATAAATTTCTTAATCAAAAAAATATTCTTAATCAACTCCAACTAATATCTCTATAAGATTTTAGTATTATTACAAGTTGGCAACTTGCATCATCTGCTAGTAGTTTGGATGATTCACTTGTAATAACATAAAAGTTCTTAATTTCAATTAATTTTACTTTTGTTTCTTTATATTTTTAGATTCTTTAAGTTGTATATACTTGAATCAAGTCAAAGTTTTTAACTCATTTTAAAGAATCTTGAATATACCAAAGATTTTAATTCGACTTGAATTTTTTAACAATAATTGATAAGCGTAGTTTAATTTTTAATACTTAATAGAATATATTTTATTAATCTAATGATTAATTAAATTACAATATAATCCATAATAAACATCATTTATCAAATTTTACCTAGCCAAAGATTGTGAGGGGGTTTTTATTTTTTGTATTGTCGTACAAATAGTGTTTTTTTAATTATGTGAAAATTTAATATATTTTTATTTTGTATGGATATTATAGATTTGAGAATTAGATTTATAATTTTTATTCTTTTTTTAAACAGTTTACAAATCTGAGGGTTAAATTTGTATTTTTAACATTGAAAATTTTTTTGATCAATTAAATCGTACCTTCAATTTGGATTTTCTATTTTTTTTAATCCAAAACTGATCCTCAGTTTTTTAGCTCACCTAAAATCTGATCCTCAGTTTTCTACTCCAACTCAAATTTAAACTTTCCATTTATAATTTGTAATTAAAAATAAATTGTCTCTATATCCATAAAAAATATATCAACCTTTTTTTTTTGTTATATAACTATATCAACTTTTTATAACTATACATAATACACTCTTTCAATCTATTAAAAAAAAAAATAGCCGATTGTGAGGCTCCATTGGTGACACAAGTCCCAAAGATTTCTTAAGACAACAATGGAAGGTAATGTTTTTGTAGTTTCTGAAGAACTAGAAAACACGTGTTTCATGCAAGGACAACGACATAACGTGTGGTCCGGGAAAAACCAAACTTTTAATTTCCAAAAATAAAATACTGTGGAGAGATGTTTTAATGTAAAATTAATAATTGAGAAATAATAGATAATTTAATTAAATATAGTAAATTATTTAATAATTTTTAATTATTAATTTTATATAAAAATAATTGTATATAAATTAAAAAATTACATTAGTATTATAATAAAAAATATATTAAAAAATTAGTATAATTTATTATTTTTAATTTATAATTAGTCAATAATATCAAAAAATATGGCCAGTAATATTAGAGATGTCGAAATTATAATTACATAAATTTATCAATTAGATGACGTATTAAGTATCAATTTGCACTATCAATTGATACTATTTATTTTAGTAAAAATTCAGATACAATCAATTTCATATGAAATTAATAATTAATAGTTATTAAATAATTTAAATAATTTGATTAAATTTTCATAGCTCTTAGACTTCAGTTATCAATTTCACATAAAATTAACCTGAGTAAAACAAATACTTAATAGATGTTAGCCAAATATCTGTTAATCTATATCTTTATTGGTCAAATCAATAATAATATCAACCAATATGCTATTAATTAATATAATAAGTATTTTATACTAAAAAGGCTCTGAAGTTAAGTTTTAAAAAGGAATTTATATACCAACTATTCTTATATTTTTATTAAAAAAATTCAACAACAAATATAATTAATAATTAATAACTACAATATTTTATGACCAAATATATAGAAAAAATATTTGATATAAAATATATTCTAATAAAAATTCTATTTTATCCTCCTTATTATAAATTATAAAAAATTGTTCTTTTTCTCTTATTTATCTTTCTTTCCTTCAATCTTTATTTAAAATTTTTTAACTCTTTCTGCTCTCCTTCTTTATTTTCTTTCTGCTTCTCCTCTTTTTTCTACTCTCTTCCTCCTTTCCATTAGTAAAAAATGTTAAAACTTCATATATATATAAGGACGGTTTTAAGTATAGAGGTGTAAGTGTCTTTACTATAATTTAAAATTTTTTTGAGTAGTATATGATAATAATATTTATTTGTTCCCATTAGAGTATTAAATTTGACCTCAAAATAATTTTTTATTCAATTTTTATATTTAATCGTCAATTTAAAAATTTTTATATTCAAGTATTATTTGTAGTCATTTTTGGCCTGTATATTGAAATTTTGATTTTGCTGTGTATATTTTTGTGATCTAAAAAATCTTTTATATGTATTTTTGTCTAATTACTCAAAAAAAGAAAATACGCTTTCTAACTATGGAATGGATCAAAAAATAAGGACTTAAATAGACAATTAGGCTATATTTATTTATAGTTATAGGATATTAAAATAAAAATACATAAATACAAAATTATATTTGACATATAAAATATGAATAAAGATAATATTTTTAAAAATATTGAATTAAAAAAGACATAAAAATAGTTATAGGATATTAAAATAAAAATACATAAATACAAAATTATATTTGACATATAAAATATGAATAAAAATAATATTTTTAAAAATATTGAATTAAAAAAGACATAAAAGTATTAATAAAAGACATATTTTTCTCTCCATGAATTTCTTTCTATAGTCATAGTTAGAATTTGAATCCGGATACACTCTCTAGCAAAGCATACACAAACACCACTGGACCAAGCCTTGCAATGCGCGAGCAGAACTTGTTGGAATCAGAGAAAATGTCAAGGGTGGCAAATGAGTCCAACCATGTTGGGATGATCCATTTAGTTTATAAAAAAAAAAGTGGATCAAGCTTGAAAATTGAGACTCCAAAAAACAAAATGCTTGCCAAACTCACCTTGCTTTTCTGTAGACTTTGGTGGGGTAGTGAAATTTTGTCTTTTTGTATTTATTTTAATATAAAAGAGGAAAAAATTAAATATTTTTATATTTTAAATTTATTTTTTTAAAGTTATAAATTATATCAGGTATTTTTTATAGTTAATTATTTATTAAGTTTTTTTCTCTAATTAACTTTATAATTATTTTTCACTTTTCAAAAGTAAAACAAATTTTATTGTGGCTAGCCTGCCATCCTACCAAAAAAATGAGGTGGGTAGAATTTTTAGACCATTAGTTTTTTTTTTCCCTAAATAATGCTTTCTTGGGACAAACAACATAAAATCTAAAACCAAACTCAATTCTTTCTTGCAACAAAATAACTCCAAATTCTATGAAATTCATACCATAATATCAATTAGTTGACACAATTACTACTCTCAATTTAATTTCATAGAAAAATAAAATCAACTAGTCTCTTCAAAGTTAAATTGTCTTTTATTATGATTGTTCAATATGGAAAAAGCTTCAGAATATACTAATTAGTATCCTTCAATTAAGTTAGTTAATTCTCCATTCTAAGTTAGATATTGTCATGGCAATTACGTTGGGACTCTGAGAATAAATTACATTTTCTTATATATTATCTCATAAGAAACTAATTGTACACGTATGTAATACATCAAATAATTTTTTAAACATTTTAGTGAATATAGAGTATTATATTATTCAAACTAAACTCTAAATAACTAACTTATTAAATCATTTTCATTTTTATAAGATTGTAAAATTTTAAAAGTATTTGCATAATTTTAAAATATATTTAATGCGTATTTCAAAAATTTATCATCCAAACTTTAATATGTATTGAATTGAGTAAATATAAAATTATTTTGTGTTAAAAATATACAAATAAAATAAACATATTGTATATATCATTTGAGCCCTAGTTTATCGACAATTATTCATTGAGGAAGTATAGGGAGCCAATAAAATATTTGTACAATGTGTAGTGTGTACAATGAAAATTTAGGAATGTCCAATTCAGTACTAGAGATATAATCATTAGGGTATGTGTGGTTCAAGTATTACTTTGTTACAAAGATTTCATTCTCATGAGAATCACATATACTCAAGGAAAAGGTGGGAATTGAAATGATGGTATTTTGATTTTTTGGAATCAAACTTACTTGAAAATAATTTTTTAAACTTTGAACCAAATATGAACATATAATATTTTCATCTTAAAATTCTTAGGAATTGTTTATAATTTTTCCAACCACACACACTCTCAGTGTTACCTTTTTCCATCAGCTTAAGCTTTTGGGAGGAGTGATTTCATGACATGATATCAAAATTTTAAATTTTAAAGAGTTCGATTCTTGGTAAACCCCAAAATTAGCTTAAATTTTTGGGATAAGTGGTTTTATGACATGAGATATTTATTATCCATAATATGCGGATAGTTATTCTGAATAATATAAGTGATGTTCATTTTTTAACTCATATTAGACCAAATAAATAATTTATTATATATATTATATAAATATTTAATTGATTCTCTAACAGGACTTTCATCGAGGAACTCTTGTATATTTATATGAGAGATTCTGGTGCGGCTAAGATTTTTATGATCACCGTGCCTATGTTAAGTTGTTGACCATTGAAAATCCAACACATAAAATACTCTTATAGGGAGGGAACCTAAGATTAAATTTTGCTATGTATTTGATTTGAGGAATTTGGAGTTTGGACCACACTAAGCGTGTAGAAACATTGATATTTTAAAAATTAATTTAAAAAAATTTAAAAAATTAATTATAATATAAATTATTTTTTTATTTTTAATTTTAAATTTTAAAAAATTAAAACAATAAGAGATTATTTTTTTAATAAATTGTTTTTCAAATAGTTGACTTGAATTAATTTTATTTTTAATTAATTTCTTAACAAAATTCATTAATTTAATAGAAATAATACTCATATTTTACATTGTAATATTTATAACTTTTTTAGTTTATTTATTTTATATTGTAAAGATATATATTACAAGTCTGTTAATTCTTCTTGCCAATTTTTTGCTTTTTTATTTTTCTTACTCAAAAACTATCGGTTTGAATTGACTTTTAAGAAAATATTTTTTTTTATATTTAAAAAAAATTATTTTATATTTGTATAATTTTTTAAAAAGGGTTTTTAAATATTAAAAATATTTTTTGTTTTTATTTTTCTAAAAATAAAATATTGTTAATTTTTTAAAAAATAAATAATCTATTTTTTTAATAAAAGTACTCTTAAAAAAAGACATGTAAATAGATTTTAAATTGAATAAGTATTTTATTAAAAAAAATACTTTTTTCACTAAAAAGACCGATCTAAACTAGCACATAATATTTGACTACACAATTTAGTCAAAGATATTATATTATTTAATAATTATCAACTATTAATTCTAAGTAAAGACAATATTAGTGAGTTTTTACCTATTTTTTGTTAGACAGAAAGTCATGTACAATCATTTTTATATGTGAAGTTAATAATGAATAACTATTAAATAATAATTTAGTCAAATATATTAAATTATTTGACTTATCTTAATTATCAACAACTGGCAGTGAATTTTCACTTTTTATGTTATGTATTGTAATTTAGATTGCGGAAACTGCAAAACGGATTGGAACAATTGTGATTGTTGACGAAGTTTATGGCCATCTTGCATTTGGGAGCAACCCTTTTGTTCCAATGGGTGTCTTTGGGTTTATTGTTCCTGTTATCACTCTTGGGTCCTTGTCCAAGAGATGAATGGTACCTGGTTGGAGGCTTGGTTGGTTTGTGACAACTGATCCTAGTGGCACTTTCAAAAATCCCAAGGTCATATATATTCCTTCTTTTAGCATTTTTTAGTATTCTTTTTATTGTTAATCTTAATGTTAAATTCATTGACCCTATGGTTCTTGAAAAGCCACTGTTGGTAACTAACTCCATTAGTCAATCTTAGGTGATTCTCAACTTCTCTAACTAATGATAAATTACCGTTCATTTATTATTCTAAACAAGTGAATTAATTAATAACTCTTGTCTATGTTTGACAGTTGTTTCTATATAATTTTTATTTTATTCTCGTTTATTGTACAGTTCTATATTCAAAAAGACTATATGCTTTTTTTTGTATGCAGGTGGTTGAGCGCATTACAAAGTATTTTGATCTTTTGGGAGGTCCAACCACGGACGATCATTCAGGTTTTCACATTTTCCTCTCTAACATTCTGTCCTCTTTTTATAGCAACAATGCTTGTAGTTGAAGAACCAAAAATATCCAGGAAGAAACATGATGCTATAACAAGTATAATTGAACTTGGCCCAATTAATAGAAATAGAATATAAATAGGGGTATTAGCCATAATAACAGAGTGAATATGAAAATTGTGAAATGTCTTAAAAATCTCTTTCTGAAATTTTCTTCTACCTAACGAATTCTATTAGTTTCTTTCTCTAATTACCTAATTTTAGTAAATTCATTTTTCTATGCGATTACAATGGTGCTTCATTAAACATTACTATAAGGAAATTGTTGGTTTCAGTTTAACTAAGGTCGCCCTTACAATTTAATGAACTTAAATCATGATGATTTGGTGAAGACTAACATGCAATGTCTTTATGTGAAGTTGATAGTTAAAAACTGTTAGATAATCTAACAAATTTGACTAATTATCATTTAACGATTCTCAACTATCAATTTCATATGAAAATAAATGATGTTAGTTTCTACCTAATAATTTATACATTGCTTATTTATAATTATTTTAGTTGATTGATGATGCTTTGGGTTTGGCAGGCCGCTGTACCGCGTATACTTAATCAAACTGAAGAGTCTTTTTTCAAAAAAGCTATTGATAATTTGAGACTTAACTCGGATATATGCTTTAAAGAGATAGAAGAGATTTCATGCATGTTTTTCCCTCGTAAACCGGAAGGTCCATAACTATGATGGTAGGAAGCTGAGAATAAAACTACAGTTGATGCTATTTCTTTGAGAACAACATAAGCTCTATAAAGTCTTTTATAATGGCTTCTCTTTCAAATATCTTTGTAATTAATGAAATGCAGGTGAAACTAAACCTATTGCTTCTAGAAGATTTTAGCGATGATATTGATTTTTGTTTCAAACTTGCAAAGGAGGAATCTATTGTCATTCTTCTAGGTACAATTGTGCAGAGCATGATTTCACTTCTAAGTCACTATTACAGGAGCAACTCAGACAATTTGGAAATTTTATGTGCCTAACTAAATTATTGTGAGAGATTGAAAAACTGCAAAGCTAATATTTAAGTCCTCTTTTATTTATTGATATAACTAAAACTCTCAAATGCTCTCATAATTTAATTTGGATTCTTTTGCTGTTGAATTTAGTTAACAAACAAAAATGAAGGAACAACGGTTGGACTAAAAGATTTGCTTCGCATTACTTTCGCTGCCGATGCATCTGCCCTTACAAAAGGTTTGGAAAGGGTCAAAGTTTTCTGACAAAGACATGCCAGAAAATGGCTGAAGCGAATCCAGAATATAAAATGGCTACTAAATATGTGAAGGCTACTAAATTTTCAGGTGTTTCAAGAACATTGGGGTTCTAATAACTTTAGTTATTGATCAACCCATGTATTATATATGTATTTTTATAATAAAGATCAATAACTAAAAGCACTAATACCAAAGTTTCTAGTACATGTGATAACCTTCCTAAAGATTAATGACACTGCTTTGAATTTAGATCAAACATCAACTATTTAATTTGCCATTGCAGCATATATACAGTGGAGATCAAATCCTCGTTGCATTACCAATGTGGCATCATCTTTATCAAATGAAATATATTAATTTCATTGCAGTATATTTCATAGAAGTTTACAATCTTTTTTCAGAGATTTGGAAATGAAGATATTCTGCAAACTATTATAAACATTTTACAACCCACCTTATTGCATTATTTGATTAAAAGGAGAAAAATTAATTAATGCTCCTAACGTCTTTTGATCCCCAACACTAGCATTATTTCTGCTTACTTCATCATCAACCTTAACTTTAATCCCACAGCAAGGCTTTTTATTGCTGTGCTCTGTGCTTTACTGTTTTCTGCCATTTTCGCACTGTAATCTACATCTTTGTTACTAAGATCGTTCCTCGGCTCCAAGAACTCGGAGTTTTCTTTCCAAACTTCTCCGTTTGAATAAACCTCCTTCTTCCAAATAGGAACGGTAGCTTTTACTTCATCTATTATAAATCTACATGCCTCCAGTGCATCAGCCTGTGAACAGATGGGTTGGCATCATGGCGATGAAGATACTTGTTTCTCCTACGGGACTGTGCCTAGGCGATGTGCAATAGTAATGGAATGTAGATTCCATGACACTCTTGCAGATGAACAGACAGATAGACTTGATACAACGTATTGCCATTGGAACATAAGCTTCATACCTCAACTCTAAAACTGTCTTGCTTTCGAAAGTGTCGCGTGTAGTGCCTGCAAAAGTAGCTATAGCACCAACTTGTGGAGCACTGACATAGTTCATATATTTTGCAATGTCTATCCTGTGCTCTGAGATTTCGACAAGATTCTTATCATTTTCAGTAGCCATATCTACTAGAACTTGAGATATGCAACAAATCAGTTATTGCTTATCATTCTCTGTTCTCACATTTATTGGAGTAGGCAAAGTCCAGTAACATGTTCTTCAAATTGATCAAAGCATTTCGTACAAGACATGGTGAAGCTGATGTAATATCAACTTAAAACAAAGGCATCAAATAACCTATAAAAACAGAGAAAAATAAGGTCAAGCATAGAAATAATATGCTTAGGCCCTTGAATATGGATGGCAACTTTCACCTAACTTAAGCATTAGTGATTCATCAGACTATAACAATTCATTAGCAAAATTCTACTCAGATGATAATTGCGTCCAAAGCTCATATTAGTATAATTTATGTTGGAAGAAATTCACACGGTCTTCGTGCATTGAAAATTAAAAACCATTAGACGTCAATTTAGCATGTCACCGATCTCAATTATCAACTTCACATCTGCATGCGAGTCTCCACCACTTAAGTTGCCTTCAATCAAATGTAAGTGTCAACCCTACAACATGTTCTGCTCCAGTGCATTCATTTCTAAGAAAGACAAAAAAAAAACCACTTGGATTATAAATCCAAAAAGACACTCTCGAAAATGCACTATTGGATAAAATATGAACCCATTAAATAAAAATTTTGGTATCAAGGAAGTTTTTTTCCTTCTAAAAGACTAGAATCGCAATCATAAATCACAAAAGCTTAAGAGAAAAAAAAAACATACCACTGGGTAGCATCTATAAGAGTGTTTGAGTTTGAGAAACCCTAGGAAGTGAAGTGAATCTAAGTCAGGAAATTGAAATCACATAAGAATTCAATGATAGTAAAAGTATGGAATTGAAATCTGACAAAAAGAATACTCACCTTAATCAAGAACAGTGAAGCCTCTTCTCCAGTTGAAGGAAACAAGTTGCACGCGTACTCCTAAGTGCCATCTAATAATTGGATCACGGGATTAACAATCCAATCCCTCTTTTTGTTTTCAACGTGAACCAATCCAACCTCTGTTTTATTTGAAAATTGATATATATTTGGAAGCATATTAATTCTTGTGTGAATATAGAAATATCAACAATCTATATACACTAAAATTTGGATCTCCTATGTTTTTTCACGTCTCTCTTGAATGTTTTTTTTTTTTTTTTACATTTGTTTAACTAAACGCCAAAACCTTTAAGCAATAATGGTTGTGTGTATACATCATTGTATTATTGCATAACTGCACTATGTCGCTTTATTATTAGCTAATAATAATAATAATGTTGTTGGTCCTTCTTTTTCTTTTTCATCTTCTTGTAGATAAGGTGTTTGATAAAATGTTAAAGTTATGGATGGAGTATCTGAAGCTGATGGAACTGTTTGTGAATTCTTTGGTTCATTTGTTTTATAGATTCTAAATTTTCAGCTCAGCTGTTGTTGGAGATTTATCTGAGTCGCTCAATAAAATTCTGTATCAAAAGCCTAAGAAGATTGTTGATGTCGTCAATAAGGTCAATGGGAAGAGAATAATTTCTGCTGATGAAGAAAACAATGCTACTTCTACCAATGGTGATGATCTTCCTCCTATTGTTGTTGTTCATGAAATTTTTGGATTTGGCAAAGGAATAAAATTTATCAAGTACCAAGTATCAATCTCCTTTTCTTTTTCTGCTTCAAAGTTACACTTTTTTTTAGCTTTTGATGGGTTGGACTAAGCTTTTCTATTTTCCAATGAATAATATTATGATAAATTAATAATATAATTTTATTTTAATGTTTTTGCTCGATTTTTATTGTACATAATTGTTGTTTTTTCTTTTAAAAATTGGGTGCTTTGTCATATTTTGCTAGAGCAGAAAAAAAGATGAAAGGATTCTAGTTTCGAAATTGGGTCTTTAACCAGCGTCCATAATAGGTGATGTTTTAAGACTTAAAGAAAAAAAATAATTTATGTTTAATGTTCTTTCATGTATTTTCCTCTTAATCGGTTTGCGTGTGATTTTTCAACAAATTTCTTTTTTAATTCTGATTACTTGTTTATTCATTTATTTATTTTTATTTCAGGGCATGAGAATTGTTGTATTATTTGAAGGGTGGCCAAGTTGATTATAGAGAACAGCACACCAAGACATGTGGACACTCTCAATCTATTAACAAGATTTGAGGGATGATTCATTCATTCATTCAATGCTTTCAGATTTTTTTTGTTTTTTTGCACCGCATTCTGTTTTGCTTTTTTTGTATTTTTTTATTGAGTTTTAATAGTGTATTTGTTGTGTTATTAGGATGGCAGGGCACTACCCTGAATAGGACGGAGATCACCTATTCACTTGTAATTATGTAGAACAATATCATATGTAATTATATTTGGAATTATTGATATTGAGAATTTTTTTATTATATAAATTTATGTCTTATATTAAAAAAGTGTGTTATAAAAGATTTAATTTTTAAATTTTAATATTAAAAAATAAAATTTTAATTTGAGAGTATGTATATGAGATTAGATTAATGAATGATTTAAAATTAAAAATAAATAAATAATTACAGAGTTTGTGAAAGTTTGAAAAGTTCACAAAATAATTAATTTTTGTCAAATTAAAAAATTAATTTGTGGGAGTTTTAAATTGTCACAAAAGAGATTTCAAATCGTCACAAAAATTCAATATAAAACCTTCCCTAAACACACATAAACCCCCCTCCCTAAATAGATTGTGGAGATTTTTAAAAATCCTCACAAAAGATCTCGTGGCACTTCAAATTTCAGAGGTTTTAAAAATTCCCACCAGAGAATTATAAACCTCTACAAATAAAAGAAAAAACTGCTACAAATAAACAAAGAAATAGTAATCATATTTTACATTATAATATTTATAATATTTTTTAATTGATATATTTTATATTCTTAGGGCATATATTAAAATTATAAATTAAAATACGGAAAAATTAATTTTTTAATATATTTATTAAAAAGTTTAAAATTTTTCTCCAATAATAAATACAGCTCCATATATAATTTTTTATGAAATAAGATAATAATTAGATTCTCATAGATAAAGTGAAACAAAATGAAGTTATTTATGTATTTTAATATCTACAATAATAAATGTCTCATTGCTATAACATGAATATAAAAATAATATAATTTTAAACAGTAAAATATTATTATATTTGAATTTTTTTATAACTTTTATCAATTATTCTTTATTTAATTACTATAAATATTATTAAAACATGTAAGATTTTGTTTTAAAAATTGTTATATATTTTATAAATAGACACGTCATAATAACAACTAATACATATAAGTAGTCACAAAAAAAAAATGATACATATAAGTATCACTGTAAATTTTAATGTGATGAATCGATAAAAAAATATAATATGTTCATGGTTTATTATGTAAATGAACAAATTAATATTTTTTAATTAATTAATCTAAAATAAAAAATCTTTTAAATCTAATTATTATTATTTTTTCTATATAAACATCGCGTCTGGCATATTCTTTAATTGCCTCCAAGAAGATATATATAGAGAGAGATAGGATGGAGAATGGTGGAAATAGTGTGAACTATGAATCAAAGGAAACTTCAACTATGACCATAAAGGGTATTCTAAGCCTTCTAATGCAAAGCACTGTGGAGAATAAAAATAAGAGGGTGATTTCTCTTGGCTTGGGTGACCCAACACTGTTTTCATGTTTTCAAACCACATCTGTCTCCGAAGAAGCTGTTGCTGACACGCTTCTCTCTCACAACTTTCATGGCTATGCTCCCACCGCTGGCCTCCTTCAGACCAGACAGTGAGTAATAATGTCTTATGTTCACTTAGCTTTGTTCCTCTTTTTCTCATCACTTTATTGAAATCATTTTTACTCTTAACCAACTACTAAATTAGTAAATGAGCAACGATTAAAGATTTGAATTGTTATTAAAAAAAAGTAAAAAAAATGACTGTTAATTATCAGTGATAGAAAAAAAAGTTTTTTCGTATATAAATTAAAGGGGAATTAATATTAAGTAATTTTTCTAAAAAAAATCAAATACACAAAAGTCCTTTTTTAATATTTATATATCGTTCTAGAATATTTAGTTTTAAATTAGAATGTAAATTATCATATTCTAAGATAATAATTTATGAATTAAAATTTTAACTAAACATAAAGATAAATTATCTTAGATTAATTTGTGTTAAGAACACATGTAAATCATAATAATCTGTGATATTTAGGAGTAAAATTTATTTCAATATTTAGCGATTAAAGATGATTAAAAAAATATATATGAACAATGAATTTAAGTATTTTTATATTAATATTTTGAGACAATTTATGTTATTTTTTTAAATAAAATTCAAGCATACATAATCCTAGAGAACTATTAAATAAGTTTTATTTGCGATTTATATTATATCAATTCATTGTAACAAACTATATCGATTTACATTATAAATGATATTTACATTATATCAATTTATTTAAGAAAAAAGGAGGTGGGTAAGAGATAATAATAAATAAAATAATAAATCAAACTTTTAAAATGTACTTAATGAGTACTAGAATAATAAAAATATAGTACAATTTAAAATAATAAAAAAATTATTATTTATAATTTTAAATTAGTTTTTAATTTAAACCATCTTTCCCAAATTTTTTACTATTTCATAGAACGTCTTAGGATCTTAAATTTATCACGCACTTAAATTGTCTCAGGTTTTGATGATTACTTTTAAGACATAAATAGTTTTAAATTTGTGTTTTCAACTTTTATTCGCTATTCTTTATACCCTACTTATAGTCATTTAGGAAAATACATAATATATGAGACCATTATTTATATGCTTTTAGATTAAATTTAAACATAAATCATCTCAACCTAGTGATATTTTACTAATTAAGCTAAATCATAAAGTTTTCGGATGATTTATATAATAATAAAAAAATGATATTTATGTAACAAAAATTGATTTAAAATATTCTGATCATTTTAAATCTTTCTTATTTTATATAAATAAAAAAATCTAAAAAATACTTTTGATTAGACAATGATAAATAATAATAATAATATAAAATATTTTTATAATTAAAATATTTTCAATAATTATTATAATAGTAATAATAATAATAATATAAAATATATATTTATTATTATTGTAATAATTGATTATTTATAATATTTTAAATTGATATAAAAATATATAATTTAAATTTTTTATGTTTGTCATGAGTAATGATAAATATTAAAAATAAATAAAAAATTATTAATTTATAAATAAATACATGTTCTATATTATTATTATTACAGAATATAAAATATTTTAATTTGTTATAGAAATATTTAATTTTTTTTTTATAAATTCCATTATTAATGATAAATAGATTTTATATTAGTATTTTTTATTGTTATACTAAAATCAATAATAATATAAAATACATATTTATTTTTAATGTAATATATTTTATTTTTTAATATTTTATCATTAATCGTGAAATATATATAAAAAAATAAATAGTCTTCTAACAACTTAAAATAATAAAAATGAATGAGATTTATTACCATAATAATAAATATATGTTTTATATTATTATTTTTTAAATTAATTAAATAATTACCATTAATTTATATATGATTATAATTATTATTAAAAAGTATTTTAGTAAAATAGATTGAAGACTATGTTTGTTTATGGGTAGAGAACACCAAGATATAGATACAGATACACAAATGAATGTGTGTTTAGTAAATAAGACATGAATAAAAATATTGCATCTATCTTTAAACATTGAATTAATATATTTTGTATTTTTTTTGTCAAAAAAATATTTTTTTATCAAATAAAATGCAAAAATATTGAATAAAGATATAACTTATTTTATCTTTTTTTATTATTGTCATTATCAAATTTTGATAATTTTCTTATCATTTTATTTCTTTCTAATTTGCATGTAAGAAAAATAGAGATAAATTGATTTTTTTATTGTTTATTCTATCTCATATTTAATTTATCACCTAACAAAATATAAAAATAATTTTTGTATCTAATTTTGAGTGTTATATATAATTCTGTTTTCAAAACCAAATAAATTATAACCAAAGTGTATTTTGTTTAAAATGAGAATACATATTTTAAAAATAAAAATAAAAAAGATTATGTCATTTAGACATCTCACAAAAAAATTCATTTTTTCCTTAAGTAAAATCTCCCACTCGGTTGCCCTAGTTAGCTTTAGGTGGTTTTTGTTTTAAGTTATGAATCTTTGTGACTGTGTAACTAAGAAAAAAATATTACATATTCTGAGTCATAAATGGCACCTATTTAGCCTATTTATTAGACTCTTGTATATATATTTTTAGCCTATTTATTAGATGAAAATTTAAATGTAGTTGTTTTTATTTTAAATTGTTAGTTAAGAATGGTTAGATTATTTGATATTTTTGACTAAATTATTATTTAACAGTTTCTAATTGGATCAGTTTTGAGTCCAAAATTCATCCGATCTAAACACTAAGAGTGTATTTGGCAAATGCGTTAGAGAAGAGAAAAGTACGTTTGAATCTCTTGAACGCTCCATTTATATGTTTAGCAATTTTTTATCATCTGAACGCAAGAAGTGATTTTACTCTTTAATCCACGTTTCTCATAAGCTACAAATTCTTGCTTTTCCGTTCGTTCACTTTTTCATGTTGGACAGAAAAAAATTTCTATATACCAATTATGTCCTTTATTATTCATATATGTGTTATTTGTTTTATAATGTTTTTTTTTCCAATACTCTTTCATGCATATTATTATCTTTTATAAAACTATTATTATTTTTTGTTTATATAAATTTTTTAACTGTTATTGTTGTTTTTTTTATAGAATATTTTTTTGCTTTGTATTATAGTTATATTAATCCTATTAGAGTAAAGAATACTGAAAGTACTAAAAAATTTAAAATTTATTTAGATATCTAAAATAAAATTACAAGATAACATAAAATAATTATTTAAATTTATGTCTTTTTTTGTAATTTTTCATCTAAAAGTGATTTTAAATAATGTAATTTAAACAATATTTAGTTTACTATAATCCATCTTGAATGAGAATTACCAAACATAAATCAACGTTAATACCAACTCACTTTTAATCAAAATCAATTTTGCAAACTTAATTTTATACAAACCACCGTCCAAACATACACTAATTTTACTTGCGGTGCGGTTTAGATTGGATGATTTTTAAAAAAATATTATTCGATCCAATTTTAAGCGGTCTGGATTGGATTAGATTTGCGTTTTGTAAATTAAAAAAATAAATATATATAACAAGTCCCAATATCAAATTTTAAATAACCAATAATGATATAACAAGTCTCAACAATATCTTAAAAACCAACGATAACATAACATTAGAAATAAAATGATAAGTTAGTTAAAATAAATAAATAAATCACATTTTGAATATAAAATATTTATTAAATAATAATAATACGTGAATAATATAAAAATATATATCAAATTGAACATGTTATAAATATAATTATAAAGTAAATTCTATCGTATCCTCTCTAAAATAAAGGATAAATTACCCCTTAGTGATATATATATATATATATATATATATATATATTGAAAGTAATTCACCAGATGAGTTTTATGAAATGGAAGATATCTTTACAAATACAATTGATGCATTTGAAGGTAGAGGAGAGCTTATGGTCTGTGATGATAGAAGTCATAAAGACATTTGAAAAGATTTTTCAAATCCTCAAGTCATAAACACAGTTAAAGACATTGTTGTTGATGATGTCAAATACAAGTTTCAAGAGATGGTACATTCAGATCCTCATGAGATTAAAGACATTGTTGTCGATGAGGTAGAGATCAAGTCAAATTCAATTGCAGACAATAGGATTTGGAAGATGAGGTGACAATTATGCACAAGAATTTAATCACTTTCATGGGACAAAAGTTGTGCGGATAGTGAACTCTGAGGATATTATCACTATACAGAAGAGGGCGAAGGATGCACAGTGGATGTAAGTTGAGGTTGGGAAGGAGTGGCGCTTATGTAGCAGAGATTCTCCGCACCTCGGTAGCACAAATGTTGCCATGTGTAACAAGCTGAATATAATTATAAGCACTATATATATCACAGGAGTAATTTACCCTTTATTTTAGAGAAAGCATGGTAGCATTCACCTTATTATAAATATAATAATAAAATAATAATATTATAGCATATTATGCGGTTTGGATTGGATTGAATTGGATTGGTTATGAAAAGTAGATCAGAATCCGATCCGATCCAACGGTTTACAAAAAATAGAATCCAATCAAATCCGAATTAGTGCGGTTTTAATCGATTTTTAGTTTGGATTAGATTGGATAAGCTTTTTAATTTAAATCGGTTTGAATTTGAACACCACTATTTCTAACAAACAATTTTATATAAAGACAATTGCATGTAAGTTTTCACCTACTTATTATCATACAAAATAGAGTAAAATTATTTTTCGACCCTTATCCTTTTTCAATTTAGACAATTCGCACCTTAATGATTGAAATATAACAATCCATCTCTTATCCTTTCTTTTCATTAAACACGAGTTCTTATCCATGTATGAGTCCTTCTGTAAAAAATTTTTACAAAGGATAACGAAAAATGATTACGTGAGATGTAATTTGTATGACTTGAACTTCATCAATCCAATAAATGATAATTATTTGATTGGAGCAGTGTAGTTCTTACATAATCATTAAAATAATATCTCAATTAAATGGTTATATCACTTATATCCCTCTAACGTGGGAATGGATTCTCTTTATTGTTTAATAAAAAATTAAGAGTGTAAAGTGTGATTTTTAATCTTTTATTGCTCTCTCTTATATTTATTTTTGGTCTTATTTATAAAACTATTGGTGAGAGATCACACTTTACTTCTTCAATTGTTAAAAAAAATTGAGATAATCCATTCTCCTATAACGTTGTTTTAATTACTGTATAGGTAATAAACAATTTCAATCAGATGCTTTCAATCAGATGCTTATCATCCATATGTAAAACAAGTAAAGGTTTTAAGTTAACGTCATACGTAAGTACTTTCTGTCACTTTTTACCTGAGATTCTTACAAAAGAGCTCATAAGTCTAAGGAAAAAGAAAAATAAAGAAGGAATTATCATTTTTCAATTGTTAAGGTACAAATTTTTTAAATTAAAAAAATCAAAAATAAATTTTACTCTAAAAAACAGTTCTACATGTCTATATCTTCTTTTGTAATATAAATAGTAAAGAGAAATTAAATATGTTTCTCTTTTTTTCTAATAAAAAAGCCAAATTTTGATTCTGATTGTATTCCTACTTATTTAATTAATTAACATGAAAATAAACTAATATAGTTATTAATTTTATTATAATGTGTTAACATATATTATTTAAAACTTGGTTAAAAAATTAAATTTATTTTTGTAATAATATTATTAAAATTCTGAAAAAAATAAAAAATCTCAATTTTAATAATCTGTGAAACAAATTAAATTTTTAAAAACTTAACTATTAAATTTAATAATAACGACAAAAACAATATGAAAAATACATATATTAATAACTTTTTGACTGAAATTCATCATCAAAAAATTCTAACAAAAAATTATTCTTTTAACACATTTAAATAATAAAAATGATAAAAAAAACTAATATATCGGATCAAAATCTTGTTAAAAATTAATTTAGGTATGTATTCTAATTTTTTTACAATAATACTCCACATTCATATAAAAAATACATGGATGTTATCTAAGTTTTTTTTGCTATACGCGTCTCCTCCAATCTCCAAATTATTTGTGATTCACACGCTACATATAACGTAAACCTTCTTCTTCTTTTCTGCTTGCGTTATAGACTTCGTCGTTCTCCTCTGGTCGAGTTTTCTTTCTTGTTCTTGTTCTTCTTTTCTGCTCGCGTTCTTCGTTATGGATCTGGATTGACTTCAACGTAATAAGCTCCGTCGTTCTTTTTTTTGTTTTCTTTTTTGATCTGGACTTCTAAATTGAAACAATGAATAAATCAATTTCAAATCAATTGAATGAGAGCGATTTAAATTATTCTTCCGAAACGAATCAATGTTTGAATTATTCAATTTTGAATCGAATTCAACAAAATGTAATTGCTAATTTTATTCCCCCTCACCTTCTAATGCTTTTTCACCAAAGAGAAGGAGGAAAAGACAAAAAAAATACAACAGCAATAACAATAAAAGAATGACAATAAGCAGAAAATACATGAAGAAGAAGGAACACGAAAAAGAAGGGGGAGAATGAGAATGAGGAGGAACACAAAAAAAAAGACGCTCCGTGTATAAACGAGCGTGAGAAGAAGAAGCGTCGGGAGAAGAGAAGAAGCGTAGAGAAGAAGAAGAAGTGCGAGGAAAAGAGAAGAAGAAGAGAAGAAACGTTGGGTAAGAGCGGTCGTTTCGTATGTGTTGAGCACGTATATTTTACGTTTTATTTAAGGTAGCGTTTGTTTTGAGGTACTGAGACAGAGACTGAGAGACTAAATATCTCAATCTTTCCGTCTCTGTCTCTCCACCAAACAGAATACTGAGATTTATTTTCATTCTTAAATTTTTTTAGTGTTTCATTCTTAGATTTTTTTAGTGTTGAGCTAATTTAATGATTTTGAATACAAAATTACATAGAGACGTAGTATAAACTTTTTTTATCTGTAGTCACACCTCTAAATAAAGTAAATATGATTTATTTCATTCTTTTTAAATATTAACCGCCACGTTTTTTCCATCCGTGGGTCGCCAAATTTCTTCTTTATCATCCTTTTAAAATTAGTAATATATATATTTTTTAAATTAAGAGTAAATTTTTAAATAAATACAAAAAAATTATGTTATTTAAATTATAATTTATTCGCTACAATTGGTAACATAGTTATTTGCTTATAATTTGTGTTAAACGTTTTTAGTAAATAACGAACATTATACTCTATATAAATTAAATAAATTTTAATTCTTTATTTATTATATTTTATATCAATAATTTATATTTAAAATTTAAAAATTAAGATTTACACTTTAAAATTAAAAAATCGCTCATATTCTCGTATTATTGTATATAACCTTTTGGAAAAAACTGATTGCTTGAATCTCTATGACAGAGCAATTGCTGAATATCTATCACGTGATCTGCCATACAAACTATCATCACATGATGTTTTCATCACGTGCGGGTGCACGCAGGCCATCGACGTCTCGGTGGCAATTCTTGCACGAGGCGGTGCAAACATACTACTGCCGAGACCAGGCTTCCCAATCTACGAACTGTGTGCCGCATTTAGACAAGTTGAAGTGAGGCATTATGATTTGCTTCTTGAAAAAGGCTGGGAGGTTGATCTTGATTCAGTTAAGGCTCTTGCAGATCACAACACTGTTGCACTCGTCATCATAAACCCTGGAAATCCCTGTGGAAATGTCTACTCTTATAATCACTTGGAGAAGGTTACTTCAATGAACCACAATCCTGTTAATTCTTCTTGCCATTTTTTGTTTTTTTTTTCTTACTTAAAAACCATTTTATTAGGTAGATGGATTGGCTTTTAAAAGAATCACTTAATTTTTTTTTATAAAAAAAAATTTTAACAGATAAAAATTATTTTATATGTAGATAAATTTTTTCAAAATATTTTTAAGAATTAAAAATGTCTTTTGTTTTTGTTTTCTTTAAAGCAACGTATTGTTAATTAAAAAAGTTATTTTTTTAATAAAAGTATATTTTAGATAAAGTTAATAGTCGATAATTATTAGATAATAATTTAGTCAATATATTAAATTATCAACAACTGGATGTGAATTTTCACCTTTATGTTATGTATTGTAATTTAGATTGCGGAAACTGCAAAACAAATTGGAACAATTGTGATTGCTGACGAAGTTTATGGCCATCTTGCATTTGGGAGCAACCCTTTTGTTCCAATGGGTGTCTTTGGGGTTATTGTTCCTGTTATCACTCTTGGGTCCTTGTCCAAGAGATGGATAGTACCTGGTTGGAGGCTTGGTTGGTTTGTGACAACTGATCCTAGTGGCACCTTCAAAAATCCCAAGGTCATATATATTCCCTCTCCAAGCATTTTTTTAGTATCCTTTTTATTGTTAATCTTAATGCTAAATTCATTGGCCCTATGATTCTTGAAAAACCACAGTTGGTAACTAATTCCGTCAGTCAGTCTAAGTGATTCTCAACTTCTCTAACTACCAATATATTATTGTCTAATTATTCTAAACAAGTGAATCAATTAACAAGTTTTGTCTATGTTTGACAGTTATTTTTATATAATTTCTAAAAATGTTTTATTTGTATGTTTATTTATTTTATTTTTGTTTATTGTACAATTCTATATTCAAAATCCTTTTGCAATATGAAAGACTATATGCTTTTCTTTGTATGCAGGTAGTTGAGCGCATTAGAAAGTATTTTGATCTTTTGGGAGGTCCAGCCACTTTCATTCAGGTTTTTACATTTTTTTTACGGATCTAGAAATTTGGATATGCGGTGGCCTAATTTTATACAATTTTTTAATTATTTTTTTATTATATAAATAATTTATTCATGATATGTAATTAGTGAATTTTTTTTTACTATGTGTAATTAGTGAATTATTCTTTTTAAATATTTTATCAATATATATCAAAATATATTAAAAAAATTTCAATAATTTTATTTTTAAAATAAGAATTACATAGTACTCTATAGTACTCTATAAAATTATAAGATACTAGTATTTTTATGTTATATTTAGTTAAGAAGTTGTTACGTATCTTTTTAATTAAGATAGTTCTTTTAAAAGTTTCAAAAACTTTAAAATAATTTATAAATTATTAATTATCTCTAAAGTACTGGGACTCTTATAGAATATAAAATACAATTTTCAAAAAATAAAATTATAGTTGAAATAAGTTATTATGAAAAATTAATAAAAGTTTTCTTTTCAATAATATAAGTTTAAAATAAAATTTGGTATTTTTTACAAGAAAAGAATGTCTAAAGTAGATAATATAATTATTAAAACAAAATAATGTAAGTAATTATATTTATAAAAATAAGTATATAGAAATTAATTTAAAAAAGTACATAAATGTACGATATAAAATTGATTAAGTAAAAATATCAGCAAAAAAAATAATTAAAACTTAAAACTATTACATTATTAAAAATAATTACATATAAAATCACTAAATATTTTTTATTTTATCAATCACATATCTCATATATATATATATATATATATATATATTTCTTCAAAAAATTAGTAAGGGAAGAAACATGATGTGTTATACATGTTTGACTAATGATTATTTAACGGTTCTCAACTATTAACTTCATATGAAAATAATCGTATAATAGTTTTGACCTAATGATTTATATATTGCTTATTTATAATTATTTTAGTTGATTGATGATGCTTCGGATTTGGCAGGCGGCTGTACCGCGCATACTTAATCAAACTGAAGAGTCTTTTTTCAAAAAAACCATTGATGATTTAAGACTTAACTCAGATATATGCTTCAAGGAGATAGAAGAAATTCCATGCATGTTTTGTCCTCATAAACCGGAAGGGTCCATGACTATGATAGTAAGAAGCTAAGAATAAAATTACAGTTAATGCTATTTCTTTGAGAACAGCATAAGCTCTGTAAAGTCTTTTATAATGGCTTCTCTTTCAAATGTCTTTGTAATTAATGAAATGCAGGTGAAACTAAACCTTTTGCTTCTAGAAGATATTAACGATGATATTGATTTTTGTTTCAAACTTGCAAAGGAGGAATCTGTTATCATTCTTCCAGGTACAATTGTGCAGAGCAAGACTTCACTTCTAAGTCACTATTATAGAAGCAGCTTAGACAATTTGAAAATTTATGTGTTTAACTAAATTATTGATCTGCAAAGCTAATATTTAAATCTTCTTTTATTTTTTGATATAACTAAAACTCTCAACTGCTCTCATAATTTAATTTGGATTCTTTTGCTGTTGAATTTAGTTAACAAACAAAAATGACATTTCTTTACAGGAACAACAGTTGGACTAAAAGATTGGCTTCGCATTACTTTCGCCGCCGATCCATCTGCCCTTGTAGAAGGTTTGAAAAGGGTCAAAGTTTTCTGCCAAAGACATGCAAAAAAATGGCTGAAGCAATGTTAAATCCAGGAAACAAAATGGCTACTAAATATATTATGGCTACTAAATTTTCAGGTGTTTCAAGAACATTAGTGCTCTAATAATTTTAGTTATTGATCTAACCATGTATTATGTATGGATTTTTATAATAAAGATCAATAACTAAAAGCACTAGTTCCAAAGTTCCTGTTACATGTGATACCTTCCTAAAGATTAATGTCACTGCTTTAGATTTAAATCAAACATCAACTATTTAATTTGTCATGTAGCATATATACGGTGGAAATTAGATCCTTATTGTAGGGATTAGCTTCTATTATAAATTAAAAAATCACTATTTTTTAAAAAAATTAATGAGATTTTAATTTTTGAAATACGATTTTTTGTTGGACATTTTTGTAAGCTTTACCTAATCGTCTGTAAATTTCACTTCGTCTCTCTCCATAAATACCAGATTGAGTGAGAAGAAAAGTTGAAAAGTTAAATACTAAACAATCATTATTATGTTTCTAGAAATACATAGAAATACAAAAGAATACACAAGAATAAGTTATATTTAACAATGGTGCGTAGTAGGAATACCACCACCTTAATTTTGAAAAAGAAAATAATTTGGTTTAATTTGGGTGAGAAGGAAACTAAATTAAACAAACTAAGTTTTTGAAAAATGAAGAATTTTGATCATAGTATATATATATATTTTCAAATTAGAAGCACAAAAAATGTTGAAGAGTATATATTTTTTTGTAATATGTAGTCATCAATTAGTCATTATAAGTGTTTTTAATGGTAGAAGATGACATCTAATAATATAGAATTACTCATTCTTCTTTTGATGGTTAAATACTGACCAGAAAAGAGTTAGATTCGGAGAATTAAAATTTGAATAATTTTCTTTAGGAAATATATATTTTTTATTTTACAATAGAAAAAATTCCCTCATTGCAATGCCAGTGTGGCATCATCTTTATCAAATGAAATATATTAATATCATTGCAGTATATTTCATACAATTTTGCACTCTTTTTGCAGAGATTTGGAAATGAAGATATTCTGCAAACCATTATTAGCATTATTTGATTAAAGGGAGCCAAATTAATGCTACCTAATGTCTTTTGATCCCCCAACACTAGCATTATTTCCGGCTTACTTCATCATCAACCTTAACCTTAGTCCCACAGCAAGGCTTTTTGTTGTTGTGCTCCATACTTTCTGTCATTTTCACATTGCAATCTACATCTTTGTTACCAAGATTGCTCCTCCGCTTCAAGAATTCGGAGTTTTCTTTCCAAACTTCTCCGTTTGAATAAACCTCCTTCTTCCAAATAGGAACGGTAGCTTTTACTTCATCTATTATAAATCTACATGCCTCCAGTGCATCAGCCCTGTGAACAGATGACACGGCGATGAAGATACTTGTTTCTCCTACAGGGACTGTGCCTAGGCGATGTGCAACAGCAATGGAATGTAGATTCCATGACACTCTTGCAGATGAACAGACAAACTTGATACAACGCATTGCCATTGGAACATAAGCTTCATACCTCAACTCTAAAACCGTCTTATTTTCGAAAGTGTCGCGTGTGGTGCCTGCAAAAGTTGCTATCGCACCAGCTTGTGGAGCGCTGACATAGTTCATATATTTAGCAATGTCTATCGTATTCTCTGAGATTTCGACAAGATTCTTATCATCTTCCGCAGCCATATCTACTAGAATTTTAGATAACACGCTGATACAACAAAATTCAGTTATTCCTTGATCCTTTTCTGTTTTCACATTTATTGGAATAGGGAAAGTCCAGTAACATGTTCTTCAAATTGATCAAAGCATTTCATACAAGACATGGTGAAGCTGATGCAATACCAACTTAAAACAAAGGCATCAAATAACCTATAAAAACAAAGAAAAACAAGGTCAAGCATAGAAATAATATGCTTAAGCCCTTGAATATGGATGAGGGCTTTCACCTAATTTAAGCATTACTGATTCATCAAACTATAACAATGCATTAGCAAAATTCTACTTAGATGACAATTTAGCATATAACGAATTTCAATTATCAACTTCACATCTGTATGCGAATCTCCACCACTTAAGTTGCCTTCAATCAAGTGTCAGTCCTACAACATGTTCTGCTGCAATACATTCATTTTTAAATTGGATATTCCATATTAACTCAGTAAAAAAAGAAAAAGAAAACCACTTGGATTATAAATCCAAAAAGACACTCTCGAAAATGTACTCTTGGGTAAAATATGAACCCATTAAATAACAATTTTAGCATCAAGGAAGTTTTTTCCTTCTGAAAGACTAGAATCTCAATCATGAATCACAAAAGCATACTATCCACTTAGTAATTTAATATCAGCATAAGAGAAAAAAAAAGAGCATACCACTATGTAGCATCTATAAGAGTGTTTGAGTTTGAGAAACCCTAAGAAGTGGAGTAAATCTAAATCAGGAAATTGAAATCACATAAGAATTCAATGATAGTAAAAATATAGAATTGAAATCAAACGGAAAGAACACTCACCTTAATCAAGAATAGTGACGCCTCTTCTTCAGAGCAGAAGAATAGTGACGCCTCTTCTTCAGAGCAGATTGGGGACGAAGGTTGAAGGAAACAAGTTACACGCGTACTCCTAAGTGCCATCTAAGCTAAGGTGGCTTCATTGGGTCACGGGATTAAAAATCCAATCCCTCTTTTTTTGTTTTCAACGAGAACCAACCCAACTTCTCTGTTTTATTTGAAGATTGATTGATATGTATATTTGGAAGTATATTAATTTTTTATATATATCTCAATGCAAATATAAAATAAATAATAAATTATCATATTTTATTCTCTCAAATAAAAAATAAAATTTAAGATATTTAAATTTATTAAATCAATTGTTAAATTAATTACAAAAATAATAATAATATAATATAAAAATGATTTATACTCTTATTCAATTGTATGTGAACAATTTATAATTAAATAAATATTTATAATTAAATAATTAAAAAATATTTCTATTATTTATTATTTTTTAATTATTTTAATAAAACAAAATATATATCATATAACATTTAAAAAAAATAAATTAGAAGAGATAAAAATGTGAGCAAAATAAACTATTATTATGAACTTCAATAGTGTGGAGTGCTGCACTTTATTTTTTATATTAGTTTAATAATAGTATTTTTTCTGAAATATAGATGATTGGGGTATTAATTTTAAATATGATATATGATATTATTTAATTTAGAGTACATAAATTAAAAAGGTTTAGTTTTGAAAATATAGAAATTGAATCATCATATTTGTAGAGCACAAAAATGATATCTTTTTATTTATTTTTTTTCCCCAAAAAATCTCAACACATTAAGATAAAGCTACACAAAAAATACATCACAAAAATAAGATACAATCAACTAAAAGGTAAAAATATTAAAATATTTAAAGTATAGAAAATTGATACTCCGATTTGTATATCTTTTATAATTTTAAAAAATATTGACAATACAATATTTATTAAAGGGTGGAAACTCAGGTGTAGTTGTTTTTACGTGAAGTTGATACCTGAAAATCGTTAGATAATTTAATTAATTTGATTAAATTTTTATCTAAAAATTATTAGATATCAATTTAAAATGAAGTTAATTTCAGGTCAGTTTTTACCTTATTAAATAGGGCAATGCTACTGTGCTGAAGAAGAAATCTTTCAGCAGGTAAAGAAATGCGTTGGCGATTATAGTTGGTGAACGCGTGTTAGTGTTGGCACTGTACGCACTGACTGTATATGATGTTTTGCAGTGGTTGCAAACAGTGCTCCACCTAATAATGTTTGTGTAATCCCATATTAACAATGATTATTTGGATTATAAATTTTTAATTATTATAACAACCGAGTTGATTTTATTGTTGGAATTTGACTTTTTTATAGGTAGAAAGATTGGGCTGATTGGAGGTCATTGGATGAAATTATTCAAAAACAATCAATTAATTTGACAATAAAACTTCTTCTTTTTCCTAATTTTGTTTCTTTTTTCTTGATACACTGATGTCCCTGTAAAGTACCAAAAAATAATAACAATAATAACAACTTTTTATTTTTTTCCTTCTTGTTTTTATTTTTTTAATTAAATAATAATAAAAACAAATCTTTAGAACATGAAGTACCTTTTTAAACATAAAATTACACTCGCATAAAAATTTAGTATAAATATATTATGTTGTCTTCTTCATTTCAAAAACATACAATCATAATTCGGATTGTGTCGCTGTAATAAATTAATTTTTTATAGTCAAATTGCATGTCTCAGAATACTTTAACACTATGTTTGGTTTAAAAAAAATAAAAAAAATTTAAAAATGAGTGAAAAATTTTATTTTTTTTTGAATGCTAAAGAAAATAAGAAAAAAAATTGATATGAGTCTTACTAATTTTTTTTATTACAAGCAAAAAAAAGGAAAATAATATTATCTTATATGTATTTACAATATTATTCATAGTTCTATTATTATTAATAATTATTAATATAAATTTAGTTTTAATAGTTTTAATATATTATTATAATAGAGTTTATATTTAAACATTATATATGTATTAGATAAATAATTTAAATTAAATATATAAAATTATAATATTTTATAATATTTATAGAATGCAATAAAATATCAATAAATAAAAATATTTATATTTTATTTTATTATAAAAATATTAATATAATTTTATACTATTATGATTTTTTTATTTATTTATTTTTTTCTATTTTTTCTTCTCTCATTTCTTTATTTTCTTTCCTATATCCAAATAAAACCTAATAAACGCAGATATTTTGTGATGTGTATTTAAAAAAAAAAATCTATGGTGTGAATTGGAAAAACATCCATACATATAGATAGTGAAGTGTGTATACCAAGCAGTAACGCATAGCTTCGTTCTTCTGACTCGCATGGAGAACTGCAAACACAAAATGCTGCCATTATAGGTTGACACAAATGTTGTCATAGTATAAAATATTATATACACATAAGATAAAATTACATTAATACTCTTATAATAAAATAAAATATAAGTATTTTTATTTATTTATATTTTATTGCATTCTATGAATATTATAAAATGTTATAATTTTATATATTTGATTTAAATTATTTATCTAATACATATATAATATTTAAATATAAATCTCTATTATAATAATATATTAAAACTATTAAAACTAAAAATACATAAAAGATAGTTTTTTTTTCCTTATTTTTTTGCTTGTAATGGAAAAAAATTTAGTGAGATCCATATCAAAATTTTTTTTCTATTTTTTTTAGTATTTAAACAAAAAAAATTTCACTCATTTTTTTATTTTTTTAGTTTCTTTTAAACCAAACATAGTGTTAAAGTGTTCTGAGACGGTCACAAAAAAAAATGTTTTGAGACATGCAATCTGAGTATAAAAAATTAATATATTACAGCTACACAAACCGAATTATGATCGTATGTTCTTGAAATGAAAGAGACAATATAATACATTTATGCTAAATTTTTATGTGAATGTAATTTTATATTTAAAAAAGTACTTCATGGTCTAAAGATTTGTTTTTATTATTATTTAATTAAAAAATAAAAACAAGAAGGAAAAAAAAACAAAAAGTTGTTATTATTGTTATTATTTTTGATAAAATTTTTATTTTATTTTTGGTACTCTATAGGGACATCAGTCCATAAAGAAAAAAAACAAAATTAGGAAAAAAAAGAGAAATTTAATTGTATTATTATTGGATAATTTCAATCCAATGTCTTCCAATCAGCCCAATCCATTTACATATAAAAAAGCCCAATTCCAACAATAAAATCAACCCAGTTGTTATAATAATTAAAAATCTATAACCCCAATAATCATTGTTAATATGGAATTACACAAACATTATTTGGTGGAGTACTGTCTGTAATCACTGTAAAACATCATATACGATCAGGGCGTGCCAACACCAACACGTGTCCACCAACTATAATGTCCACCAACTATAATTACCAAAGCAGTGCCAACACCAACACGTGTCCACCAACTACAATTACTAACGCATTTCTTTACCTGTTGAAAGATTTCCTTTTCAGCACAGCAGCATTACCCTATTAAATATATCATTCATCTTATTTCTATAGAGAAAAAAATTAGCCTTCCGGTGCCAACTTGAACACCATAAATATCTATTTTCCCTCATCATCCTGTCACTAACGAAGTAACAACTCATATTTACAGGAAGGCTAAAGGCTGGCTCACTCCCTCACTCATTCAAGCACTCTCGTCTCCATCTTCTAACACTCAGTCAGGTCTCTCTCTCACTCCTTAATCTATTTGTTCGTTGAGCTTATATTTTTTCACCATCTGAAGCAAGCAGCACTGACCACAAATCTAAGAAAAGAAAAAATGCTCCTAATTAACAAACTCAAGCTTATTCACTATTCAGCACCTACCTATCTACGATTCTGGAATATTCTGCATTCATGATTCTCTCCACCAACCTGTGATTACGATATTCTTATTTAACCACTTGAAACCAAAAAATAAAAAATAAAAAAAAACACACACCCCTACTGCTTTTATATATCATTAAATAGTTGAATATTACAGTCAAATTTATAACAGTATATCCTTTATCTGATTCTGTAGATAAAGAAAATATGCAGAGCGGGCGTGGTAACGAGGTTTTCGACGTGATCATCGTCGGCGGCGGTGTAATGGGAAGCGCCACCGCGTACCACGCTGCAAAGAGGGGTCTCCGGACACTCCTCCTCGAGCAATTCGACTTCCTCCACCACCGTGGCTCCTCCCACGGCGAGTCCCGCACAATCCGCGCAACGTACCCACAGCACCATTACTACCCACTCGTCATGGAATCTTACACGCTCTGGCAGCAGGCCCAGGCCCAAATCGGCTACACCGTCTACTTCCCGGCCCACCATCTCGATATCGGCCCGGCTCAAGAACCAATCCTCCGCGCCGTCATCGACAATTGCCGCCGGCACGCCATGCCGCACGAGATCTTCAACCGCCGCCAGCTGGCGGCGAAGTTCCCGGGCCGCATCGACATGCCGGACGATTGGATCGGAATATTCAACCGCCTGGGCGGCATCATAAAGCCGACGAAGGCGGTTGCGATGTTCCAATCGCTAGCGCACAAAAACGGTGCAGTTTTAAAGGACAAAGCTGAGGTAATCGACGTTAAAAAAGAGGGAGAAAACGGCGTCGTTGTTTTTACATCTAACGGCGAAAGTTATCGCGGAAGGAAGTGTGTTGTAACGGTAGGAGCATGGGTTAACAAGCTTGTGAAGAAAGTGAGTGGAGTTGAATTACCGATTCAGCCACTAGAGACTCATGTGTTTTACTGGAGGGTGAAGGAGGGGCACGAAGGGGATTTCGCAGTAGGGGGTGATTTTCCTACCTTTGCTAGCTGTACAGGGGAAGGAGGGATTTACGTGTACGGAACACCATCATTGGAGTTCCCGGGTTTGGTTAAGGTCGCAGTCCACGGTGGAAATCCGTGTGACCCGGATAAGAGACCTTGGGGTTCAGGGTATAGAGTTCAAGATTTAAAGAAGTGGATTCAACATACGTTCATGGGCTTGGTCGATTCGAGCGAGCCCGTGGTGAAGCAGGCCTGCATGTATTCTATGACGCCAGATGAAGATTTTATTGTGGATTTCTTGGGTGGGGAGTTTGGGAAGGATGTGGTAGTGGGTGGCGGGTTTTCGGGTCATGGGTTCAAGATGGCCCCGGTTATTGGAAGGGTTTTAACTGAGCTTGCTGTTGATGGGGTTGCAAGTGGGGTTGACATCAAACCCTTCAGGATTTCAAGGTTTAGCATGAATTCTAGGATTTGATTTG
Organism: Arachis hypogaea; assembly: GCF_003086295.3. Taxonomy (NCBI): domain Eukaryota; kingdom Viridiplantae; phylum Streptophyta; class Magnoliopsida; order Fabales; family Fabaceae; genus Arachis; species Arachis hypogaea. The sequence goes on from NC_092043.1 coordinate 45,388,467, forward strand.
ACAAAATTGATGTTTATGTGAACGGCCCATGCAAAATTAGACTTTGAATCTGTGGAGTTGAGTTGTGAGATTGCATGATCAAAATAGCATTTGCCATACGTTAATATTCTCCTTTCCATTTTCATGTACTAATAATGTATTAGTCGTACCTATGCTTGGTTCTTTGTGATGTGTTGTTTGTTTTGTTCTTTAAGTTGTAGTGGTAGCTGGTTGTGCCGTCTTGTCTGGCCAAGTTGCAATAAAGGCATGTGAATGGAGATTGAAAATTGAAATATAATAATAATTTGGTAGGGAAGCTTTTGTGATTTTGTCCTTCTTTTGTTGTCTCTTTTGACCTCGTGATATTCTAATTTTAGAGGCACATTTTTTTTAATACCAATAATTATCCAAGTCGGTTCTAAATATTTTAAAAACGTATATTTTAGTCTAAAAAATTAATATATAAATCAATTTCTAAGATTTTATTCTGACAGACAAATTAATTTTTAGTATATTTTTCAACAAAGTAATTACCTAGATCAATTTTTAAGAATTTTAAAAGGGGACATTTTAGTCTCTAAAATAAATTAATACACAAATCAATCCCTAACATTTTTTTCCATCAAACATAATAGTATTTCGTCCAAAAAATAAAATAAATTATTATTATTATTATTAATTAAATAATAATATTGTACCATAATTTTTTTGTATTTTTTAGACAAAAATAATAATAAATTTATTCATTAAATTCTTATATATGTATTTATAATATCAAAAGTATATATATATATATATATATATATATATATATATATAATCACTCAATAATAATAATAATAATTAATAAAATTATTAGAGATTATTCTATAAAAAAATTTAAATTAAAATTATTTGATATTTTTATATTTAATATAATTAAAAGATGTCCTATTTTAAAAAACATGTTTGTATTAAAAAAATATTTTAATTTAGATTTCAAACTTCAAAACATTATTATTCACCTTACTTGTTTCTAACGAAAAGAGTGTATTAATATCTTAATGTCATCATCCACATATACAAAGCTAAGTTAATAATAATAAAGTTCGACAGATAATAAAAATAAAAAGGACAGGAAACTGTTATGTCTGACAGAGAAAAATGTTGGGATTGCTCTATGTATTAATTTTCTTTGAGAACAAAAATGTCCATTTTTAAAATTTTTGGGAACTAATTTGAATAATTACTCAATTAAATTTTAAATGAGAAGAAGCATAGAATATCGTCAACATTTATTATTTTTTTATATTAGTTAATCATCAATATTTAAAAGGTGTAATATTATATATTTAAATTTTTTTATAAATTAAGTCTAACTAATTTAAACAATAAGATTTAGAATAATATTAGACATAATTGATTTTTATTATATGAGACTAATTTGGTTGAATTTGGTTAATAAAAATATCTAGATGTGTAGTATTATTCTATTTAAAAGTATGAGATAAAGTATGATGTTAGATTACTAGAATAAAAAAATTATATTAAAAAAATTGAGTTAATAATTAAATGATAGCAAAAAATAATAAAATTTGATAGTGCTTTGTATTTTTCTTTAAATAAATATAGAAATTAACATTTTTAATGAATTCATTTTAACAAATTTTTTATTATATTATTAAAAGTATTTTTTAATTTTTATGGTTTAAAAATTTCAAGGTTTAATATTAGAATTTATATATATAATTTAAAATAAAATAATAATTTTAAAAAATTAGTTGATATTAATTGAAAAATTAATTTATTAATTCAATTATAATACATTATTCACAAGAATTTGCTTTGGAAATATAGAAAATTAATTTTTTACAAATTTGTTATTATTCTAAATTTCTAATGGAGTAAGGTGAATATTTCCCAGTCATGCAATGGTGGCTGGCACTGGCAGGCCCCTCGGTTGGATATGGTGAGTCAGCATCTATTCACAAAAGTGTATATGTATCTATACTTTTAGTTTTAGATAGGCCGCAACTTAAATGAATTGCTCATTGTCTTTGACTGAAGTTCGATCATGTGTCACATTTTTTGGGTCAATTTACTATATTAAATAATATAGGATCCAAATTTATTAGAATCCATAAAATGAAAAATGAATACTAAAATATTTTTTTTTTATAATTCATGTAAACTGCGATAGGGGTCTCGTGGTTAAAGAATACACGTAAACGAATACACGTAAATGAATACACGTAATTTGTTATAGAGGTGTTGCAGATTACGTGCTAAGACAAATAATTATAAACCGCGACATGGGTATCGCGGTTTACATGTGGATGAATAATGTGTACAAACCGCAAAAGAGGTGTCGCGATTTATGCGTAAGTATAAATACGCCGAAGGGGTCTCGCAGATTACATTTGTGTTGGAGATAAAAAATTTTAGAGAGAGAATGAGAGGTTTTCTAGAGAGAGAAAAATAGAGAAAAGTGTGGTTGAGTTGAGTTGAACTCGAAGCCGGGACCATGGCGAAAGCACGCAGTCTTTAAAGGCTCAACGGCGTTGCGCACGTTGCTGACAGCATAAACGAAGAGGTTAGTTTGGTTATTTTAAGTTAATGTATTTTGTATAATATTTTTCGTATTACTGTGATTTAGGTATTTAAATTTAGATTTAAATTATTATTTTTAATCATAAAATGTAGTGTTTAATTAATTTAGATTAAGGTCTTGAGTCGTTTATGCCTTTCATTGAATTTTGTGATTAGAAAATAGGAACTATACGTTACCTGTTTAAACTTTAATATTATATTTTTTTGTATCACATTACTTTAAATTCGTGTTGGTTTTTTTATATGTTTGGTTTCTTCTGTCACATGCTCCAATCGACTGGGTTTATTTATAGTGTCCAGAGGCAGCAGAACATGCCTCTGCATGACAGGATCGTACCGTATCTGGAGAGGGCCAATTTGTACCACCTGGCAAGGCTCAACGCCAGGTGGTTTTGGTTGGACGAGCCATTAGTCAGCGCTTTCATTTAGAGGTGGCGTCCTGAGACGCATACATTTCATATGCCCTTTGGAGAGTGCACTATCACGCTGCAGGATGTAGCATACCAGTTGGAGCTGCTTGCGGATGGTTTACCTGTATTCGGGTGCCTTAAATATTTTGAGAAGTTTATGGAAGAAAGCAAACCGGCGTGGGAGTGGTTTCAGGAACTGTTTGGCGAGCTTCCACCATAGAATAAGGTCAAGCAGTATACGGTCCACTTCAGCTGGTTTCATGAGAGGTTCAGGGTGCTGCCAGATGATGCTACGGAGGAGACCGTACGCATATATGCACGGGCTTATATTATGATACTGCTTTCCACTCAGTTGTTCGGTGACAAGAGTGGAAACCGGGTTCATATACGGTGGTTGTTCTTTATGGCGAGACTTGATGATATGGGCAGTTATAGCTGGGGGTCGGCAGTGTTGGCCTGGCTATATCGTTGCATGTGCCGGGTGGCCAACAGAAACGTGACGAACTTGGCAGGCCCCCTGCAGCTACTGCAGTCATAGATTTTCTGGCGTTTTCCTAGCCTCAGGTCGCGGAAATTCGACACATATTCCTTCCCATTGGCTTCCAAGTATACATATCTGTACAGTTAGACTTGAACTGTAACTTTTTTTATTATGGTTCTACCTGTTAACATTGTATAACATTGTATTCGTTCAGGTGGGTCACCTACTTTCCGGCATCTGACCGCAAGGAGGAGAGAGCCATCCGGTGTCGCCTAGCGTTGGACCGATTAGGTGATCGAGATGTAAGTTTATTCATTTTGTTTCAATTTTTATCTAGTTCTTAACTATATATTTGTTAGTTAATGGACTAATAAATGTATTCTATAAACATATGTAGATTGTTTGGGAGCCTTATGCTTCAATCGATGTGATGACTGTTGTTCATCTAGAGATTCTCACAGAAGAGCACAGTCTGTTGTGGTGTGCATGTACTTGTTTGATATACTTCGCCGTCATTGAGTGGCACCAGGTGGATAGAGTGCTGCCACAGTTGGATGGCGTTCAGCATGAGCTTGAACTGACTTCAAATATAGACTGGATCCATGCCAAAGATGGGAGGGGTGGGGACAGATGATTCCCAAACTACTATCAGGTATGACACCTTAGTTGGAAGAACATGGTTGATGCTGTCCTGAGTATCCCCCGGGTGCCTGATCCCGGGCCGTCCACAGACTTTCTCCGATGGTGGTACAGAGTGGCCCATAGGTTTCTGTCGTCGAATTCTTTGATTGCCGATCCTTGGGTCGAGGAGATCAGGATGTTGTTCAGAGAGGGTCATCACAGGCGCCTTCTAGGGTACCAAAGCCAGATGTGCCAGATAACAGGCGCGTCGAGCGGCGATGACGCGTTGGTACCCGGACTACAGACGGGGAATGGCGATGACTGGATGACATGATTCAGGATGACAAATCTGGTGGCGACGGAGTGAGACATGCTGATCACCGTGTTCGGCGTGGCCGTCTTCAATGTCGGGATGGTTCATCAATGGTCGCATCTGGTGGTACTGGTGATAGACCCGCTGAGCATGCAAGGGCGGAGACCCAGGAGGTACCTCTTACACATGTTTCGAGCTCCCAGATATACCATGAGATCCATGGCTAGATGTATGATGAGATGGTGGGACCGACTTTCATGATGGATATGGACCACGAGGTTGGGAGTTCACAGTTCTATTCCGACTTTGTAGATCTCATCCGAGATGACGACCCTTTGCATTTTCAGCAGTAGACCCCACAGGATCAAGTGCCTGAGACCTAACCCCAGATGGACGTTACATAGGGGTACTGCCCAGATATGGAGGATATGCAACGGTACCAAACGCAGATGTCTGACCCTCATGGATTCCAGCCCTAACTACATGTAGACCTGAATGAGCCTGCTGACAACCCGTATGACAGTTGGTTGGGCATGGGAGGGACGCCTGCATCCGCATATGACGTGGGCATGCCAGTCGATCCTCCAGCACAGCAGTGCCAGAGGCCAGCGAAAGTGAGACAAGCCGCTCGATGTGGTACAGGGTCGCATCTCATGGGCGCATTTGGACATGACTTTGACGAGGAGCCATAGCTTACTATTTTATGTCTTCATTGATGATACCTATGTATGTCGGATTTGTCATGTACCTTTGTATTATATGTGTTTGTAGTTTGTACTTAGTTTATTTCCATTGAATTATGTGTGTGTAATGTATGTTTTTGTTAACCATAGACACACTTTATTTTGTGTTTATGCAAATTGCTCACTAACGCATAAACTACGACACCCCCCTCTCGCGGTTTATGCACATTATTCATCCACACGTAAACCGCGACACCCCTGTCACAGTTTATGCTTATTTGTCCTAGCACGTAATCCGTGACACCCTATAGCAGATTACGTGTATTCGTAAACTATGAGATCCCTGTCGCAGTTTATATAGATTATGAAAAAAATACATTTTAATATTTATTTTCTATTTTATACATTCTGGTAAAATTGATTTCCATATTATTTATTATATTAAAATCCCCCATTTTTTAGGTAGTGTTTGTAAATAGAAATCAAATTGGGATTTGGATTAAAACTGCAGACTTAGTATTATATTTGATAATAAAAATATTATTTGTATATTAAAATCAGTTATTAAATTATTTACATATAAATATATTTAATTTAATTTATTTTTAATATATATTTATATTTTAATATATATATTTTATATTAGTAACTAGTTAATTTTAATGTATAAGTAGTATATAGTCTATTTGATAATTAAGTATTAAAATTAAAATTTTAGTTTTGGATATAAAATTTAAGTCTTTTTAATATTTTCACAAAGAAAAATTATATGAGATTGAAATTTTTTAAAACAGAAATTGAAACTTTAATAATATTTATTTTTAAAATTATTTTTATTTAATTTTTTAAATTTTAAATCTAATTCCATTTTTTTATAAGATATTGAGACATAACTCTATTTTATATATTTTATATCAAATACAATAAATTTTTGTCTCTTAATTTCTATGTCCTAGTTTTAATTTTTCTTACAAACATAACCTTAGTAAACACGCATTCAAAACAAATGAGTAAGTAAAATTATAGTTTACTCCTTCATCTGTTCTACACCTCTAATTTTATTTTAATTGTTTTTTTAACATGGGGTTCAACACAGTAAAGTGGCTTATTAAAGGCGGACAAAACAAATAGAACATAAAAATAAAATGATAAAGATATAAGAAATAAATAAGAAGATAAGAATTCAAACCGAATAAAGAAAGATACATTAAAATTGAATAGAAATTAAAAGAATAGATTAAAATTGCGTACAAAGAAAATCATTCTACTTTCTATCTAATTTATCGATGCAAAAAAAAGGGACTTCTCTACCTAAACTGTCAACGCCATATATTGGGAATTGAATCGAAGGGACTCCTCAACCTTCTACCCAATTCCCCGATACAACAAGAGAGGGACTCCTCAACTTCAATTGTCCACATCATAGTTTTATCACGAAACCAAAAAAGGGGTTTTGAAACCTCTAAATCATTCTATACTGTGAATATCCTAGTTTATGAGGTATTTATAACATCTTATTAAATTAAAACAAAGAAAACCCTAAAGCTCATAAACATAAGACCCAATCTAATAATTAAATAAACAAAATTAGAATACATCAAATTAAATTAAAACATTCTAAAAATATAAACTAATATCTTTTAAATAACATTTGAACCATTCATATCACGACCATTTGAATCACGTTTCATTTTCCTCCTCTTCGAAAAAGATTCGTCCTCGAATCTTGTAGGTGGAATAAAATAGTATATGAAAAGGGCAATAATTACAAGGAAGATAATTTTTTTATTTTTTTCTTCTTTCTTTTTTGTATTTTTTACCTTTTTTTTGCACTTTATGATTTTTTTTTATTTTTTTAACAATAATAAAATACAAATGAAAAATAAGAACCAAGAACTTAAAAAAATTCACAATAGACACTGGACTCTTTTTCTTATGATAAAAGAATAACAAATATAGATTAATAAGAATTAATCTAAAACCTGAGTTCTGATACCAAATGATAAAGAATTAAGAAATAAATAAGAAGATAAGAATTCAAATTGAATAAAAAAATACATTGAAATTGAATAGAAAGAAAAGGATAGATTGAAATTGAGTACAAAGAGAATCACTCTACTTTCTATCCAATTTATCGACGCAACAAGAAAGGGACTCCTCTACCTATCCTGTCAACGCCATAGTTTGGGAATTGAATCGAAGGGACTCTTCAACCTTCTATCCAATTCCCTGATACAACAAGAGATGGACTCCTCAACTTCAATTGTCCACATCATGATTTCATCACGAAACCCAAAAACGATTTTAAAACCTCTAAATCATTATATACTATGACTATCATAGTTTATGAGGTATTTATAATCTCTTATTAAGTTAAAACAGAGAAAACCCTAAAGTCCATAAACATAAGGCCCAATCTAATAATTAAATAAACAAAATCAAAATATATCAAATTAAATTAAAATATTCTAAAAATATAAACTAATATCTTTTAAATAACACTTGAACTTTTCATATCACGAACATTTGAAACACGTATCACAAAAAAAATTAAAGTTATTTCATTGTCATCTTTGGCATTGTTATCAACCACAAAAGAGATCCACGCCACGCCACTCTACTCCTTGTAGCTCTAGAACGAGTTGTTCATAAGTTCATTAACTCCAGAATCTTTGTTATGAAATATCCATTTATTCCTTTTCATCCAAACGTTCTAGATAATTGTAAAGAAGCACACCAACCATTTTTTATGTATCTCCTTCTTATTGTGAACACCTATTCAACTCTCAAAATATTTTTTTAATGTGTCTGGGATGAAACATAGTCTTCCAAAATCAGATAACCACGCGTTACACCTACCAAGTAAAATCGTAACTAAGAAACAAGTAATGAATATATTCAACATCTTTTTTTTTTTTTTCACAATACGCAAATATTGTTCTATGGAAGTAGGTGATGGCAGATCAACCAAATTTTGGAAAGATACATGGTTACAGTCGAAAAAGGTAAAAGACTCTTTTTTGAGACTCTATTTGATTTCAAATAAAAAAGGATCCATGATCGGAGACTGAATTTTGGGATGGGATAGAGTATGTATAGAGCTTTTAGTGGAGGAGGGAACTCCTCCAATGAAAGGCTGACAGTTTGAACCATCTTCTATATATCTTGCATGCTATGAGATTGATAGAAGGCGCATAAGATAGAGCGGTGTAGAAATTTGATAAGAAAGGCATTTATACTAGTAACTCATTTGTGCAGGTTTTGCAGGTATAGACTGTGACGGAAGATATCCTCAGCTATAAGTTCACAAATGGAATCTGGAAAGGACTAATACCCCCTCGAGCAGAGTTATTTAATTGGTTTGTACTTGTAGGTCGAGTTAATACAAAGAATCGACTGAGCAGTTTCTGAAATAAAGTAGTTATTGATTTTTATTTCTGATATTTTTACAGCCCCTCAAGCTAGCTCAAGGAAGTTCTAGAGAAGACTATGAATTTGTCCCTAATTAAACACATCAAAGTTTGCTTGTGCCAAATACTTTGTTAAAATATCTGCTCAGTGTCATCAAGATAAACAAGAATATAAATAGCAGTAAATCTAACAAAAAAAAAAAGTTGTCTGATTTAGTATTTATAAATCCAAAACCAAAAAGGATGGTTGAGAATTGAGATAAGGCCTAATTTAGCTTACAAGCCAAGATAGAATTTAGAGTAATGGAAATTGAGTGGTTGAATTATGAAAATCTGTTCATTAAAAAAAATCATGTATACTCTTTTTCTTTTAATGTATTTTTTTTGTTAGAATTCTTTTTTTTGTTGATAATCGGAGATATTAGTCCAAAGAGAAATTACAACTCCTAGATAATTTGGGATAATTAACTGAAGTTTTGGTTTAGTAGTTAAATACATGGCAAATTCTATTATGTAGATAGTATATTAGTATCTACATGTATAGATTTATAATGGCAGCCTATTATTACAACAGGTGGTATAGCAGGAGACATGATATGAAGTTTGGCAGAAGTGTTGCACAGAAAGTTGAATGCAACATGTGAAGAGGCTGGTAAATTTGGTTTGATAATGATATGTTATGTTGATTAATAAATTTAGGTTGATTACGGGCTCAAATTTTGATCTTTTCTAATTTTTGGACAAAAATGGGTTTTGTGTTGCAAGCCAAAAAATATAAAAAAAGAATACCATAAGTTTATATTCTTGCTACCTATTGCCCAACAAATAAAAAATGTCAATGCAACTATAATTATCCAAAAAAAAAAGAGCACCTCTCCAACTACTAAGGCGTTCCAATGTTGGACTTTCATACAATCATCATCATCTATATGTAGAAAGTTGATATTAAAACAAATAGGTATGTAATTCTAATAATAATAATAATAATAATTAAAAATAATTTTAAGCAATATTTCATTGAATCTGCATGCGCTATATAAAATAGTTTATAGTTAATTTTAGTTATATTAATTTAATGAATTATTTTAAATCAAAATAAGAAATATATAATAGTAAATCAAATAAAAAAGTTTTTGGTGACTAATTAAATTAAAAAAGTTTGATTTGTTTTATATTTATTTGGATATATAAAAACACCCAAGTATGCAATACTTGCAAAAAAATTAATTCTTCTCTTATAGAATTATAAATTGTTTATATTATTAGATATTATTAGAACACCTTATTATACACATAGTATAAGCCAAAAAAAGAAATGGGAGCTGCAGTGTATTGGGATAGTGGGTAGTTTGATTTAAGGTTTTCTTTTTTTTTTTTAATGTCAAATGCTGCCGTTTTGAAGTTTGTTGTCAAACTGAAATTTTTTTCAAAAATCGATCGGTTTAACTAGTTCATTTGTTAACCACTAATTCGACCAATTCTCTAACCGATTTATTGTAAACTGGTTTATGCGATCAACCGAACCCGCTTGATAACCAATTCTTGGTTTATGCAGGGGTGCTCTTTTTTTTTTTGGATAATTATAGTTGCATTGATATTTTTTATTTGTTGAGTAACAGGTAACAAAAATGTAAACTTATGGTATTCTTTCTTTATATTTTATAGCCTGAAACACAAAATTCATTTTTTGTCCAAAAATTAAAAAAGACCAAAATTTGGGCCCGTAATCAACCTAAATTAATTAATCAACATAACATATCATTATCAAACCAAATTACCAACCTTCTCACGTGTAGCATTCAGTTTTTTCGCCTATGCCACCTGTTGTAATAATAGGCTGCCACTATACATCTATACATGTAGATTGTCCCCATCATCTATACCAAAGACTTTGCGTAAATATATTACTTCTTAATACATTGTATCCGAATTCAAATCTTAACGGTGGCCAAATAATAGATAAAACCCTTAAATGTGTACGTGAGTGTGTGATGCTTAAGATTTGAGGATATCCAATCTATCCGACTAAAAAAGAAAAAAATTTAACATGGATAACATAACCCCTCTCATATCATCATCTAGTATCTCGGATATAGATTTTCTCAAATTTTTGTTTTATTTGAAAAGATAAAATATGATATTTTATTATACATAGAATTAGAGATCATACTTTATTTGCTCAAATAAAAAAAATTGAAAGAATCTATTTTCTTCCTACATTTGGGGGAGAATCTAAAAAAATGAAAACTAGGGCATGCTAATAAAATTCTTTTTCTAATTTTGAAACAAGCAGAAAAAGAGATCACTAAAATGGGCCGAGTGATTTTTGTACACTGCCAACAGTATTTGTTGGAATATACGTTTATGTTGGGCCATCACCACTGAATTAGAGTTTTTATGAACCCGTAAAAAGGCCTGTCCAAAAAACATAATAAAGGAAAAAAAGGATGAGGGATAACGAAATAGACAAATTCATTGGACCTAAAATATGGTGTCACATAAGTTAGGTAAAGACCGTAAAGATGTGCAATATCATGCAAAATATATATATATATGCTAGTTCCAAGGTTAGAACCCATAATAAAATCATTACCAAAAACATAAATAAATAATAAAATTATTATCTTGATAAATTGTGGGGTGCTATAGAAATGGTGCTTTTCTTTGCTTTCTAGAGGGAAAAAAAGCAGCTTTCTTAATTACAAAGAAAAAAAAAACTTTTTTCACATATTCTTATAAATTTTATAAAATAAGAAGTTTCTTCAACTTTTTTTTTAAAGAGTAACATCTTATTAAAATAAACTTTTATCTTTTTTCACTCTAAATAAACAAAATATCAAATTGTAAAAGCATCTTTTGAATAATGAGAATCAAAACACCCAAAGTTATATAAAGAAAATAATAGAACAGGTTTAACGAAGCTTGTGTACTAATAACAAAGTTATTTGCATAATTATTAGAATCAAATCAGTAATTGACTCAATTAGAATACTAACATTGAATTACTAGTTTAACTGTTAAATTATTAGTTGAATCATTTACTCGGATATAATTATATTATTTCGTTCTTTCCATAATAAATATTTTTTTTAATTTTATTTTTGTATTAACTTAACTTTTATTTTTTAATTTTTATAATTTATTAATTAGTTTATGTCTATTACATGCTTTAAGTATTTATTAAAAATTATAATATAATTATAAAAAAATATAAGTCTTCTTTCTTAATTTATAAATATTTCATAAAATTTAACGTTTTTGGTGTCTTCATCCTAACTAGTATCCTCCTTTCCAAATTTTCAAATATCCAAAGAAAAAATTTAAAAAGACAATGAGAATACTAAACAATGTGAATAATAGATATATTTGATGTTCAATTCAATAGGTATACAGATAATTATCTTAATGTTAGAATTTAAAAAATAATTTTAGGGTGAAGTATTTTTTTTACTTTATTAAATCAATTATAAAGCCAATTATTCACGCAAGTCATTATATACCTAACAAGACTAATATCCAAAATGTATAACAAAAGCTATTTACCACAAATAAATTAAAAGATATATATATATATATATATATATATATATATATATATATATATATATATATATATATATATATTGCAAAAAAATTAATTTTTAGGTATAATTTATTTTATTTTTCACAATAATAAAATAACCACTAATACATTTATTAATAATTAAATATTAGTTATTTTATAATAATTTTACTGATATTTATAACAATCGTCCGTAAAATTCTTTTAATGGTTGTAAAAGTTCTCTAACTTGTCATTATAACATATAATATAATAAATAAATAATTGTCAAAAAAATGAACTAAGGAAATAATAGTAACACAGTACAGCAGTGCAATTTGTTTTTGTTTTGATATGAAGTAAACTTGCGAAGGGTTCAACACTAATTATTATTTTGCAAGTGCAGAATACAAAGTGCTCCTTGGTTATTATTGTTTAATATATAATGTAGGTCAAGGTCTTAGAATAATTTCAAAGATATATACTTTTATGTTGACGGTGGACAAACGAATATAATAATGCTTACTATTGGTTAATAAAATAAGACAAATAAATAAATATAAGTCAGACGTTGTGTTTAATTAATATATTCTGGTCTGTTTTCTAGAATATTGAAAACGTCAAAAGATAACTTAGAAATAACATATAAATAATATAGGGGTCCTCTTATACAGCAGATCGAGAGAATGTCCAAATTGTTTTATCACTTAAATTATATGTATTTAGGAATCAAATCCTCACCCATATCCTTTAATTAATTTCTTCTTCCGTGTTAGGAATTAACACAAGCAATCAAACATATATATTTATATAATATAATATAATATAATATAATATAATATAATATAGTATAGTAGAGGCTAACTAGGCCATCAAATTAAATAAAACATAAAATGGAAAATTGTTCATCGGATGTGCTATGCGTTTTTGCTTTAGCATAGGAAAAATCTAGAAAGAATCTTCTAATGTATTGTAAACATTTTAAGGGTGAGTAACGGTACTAGATACATATTTTAACTAAGATTTTAAATATTAGATTTTGATAATTTTTTATGTAAGTATGTTTACAAAAATAAAAAAAAATTATTTTTAAAATTTAGTGATTTTATAACAAGTAAATTGCTTTGTGATTTTTTTTGTGAGTGGCCAAAATTACTTTTAGAAAAATGAAAAAAAGGCATAGCAATCAAATTTTGTATAATATTTTGCATATGTCTTTTAAATAGTTATCAAAATATTCTCATAAAAATTTAGATCACATGCAGTAATCATTTGCCAACAAAATTAATCTCTACTTGTAAAAAATCGTTTTTAATTAATTTTGACAAATATTTCAATTATTTTACCTTTTATTAGATCAAGTTGCTAGGAGAGTAATTTTGAAAACGTTATTAACTTTTAAGTTTTTTTTTACTATAAGTGTTGAAAATAAATTTTATTAAAAAATATAGCTTTCATACCAGTTGAACAAATAAAATATTTGTTCTCTATTGTTGACATTTATTGTTTATTAAATGGTTGTATTCAGGTTAACATATATGCATGTGATAATAAGAAAAAAAGCAAAAAAAAAAAAAAATCATTCTCTTTTAAAAGTAGACACACTTGCAAAAAGCATAAACCTCACGATAAGGTTGGCTTATTTTATTTTGCTATGCCTCTAACAATGCGTGGGGATTATATATCATGTAAATTAATATATTGATCAACTTATATATATGAGAATGGTAATACATTTAATATTTGAAAGAAGTGGCACCAACCGGAAAAAAAATAAAATAAAAATTGTTCGCCATGAAAGACAGATCATAAAGGCTTGTTGGGAGAGATTTGCTAGATTTCTTCTCCTACCTAGATATCACAAGCACAAAGTCAAACCATATGCTGGGCAAATATAATATTAATCAATCAGCCCCTCTGATCTTAAGGTTTTTAATGTAATTCGATGGTTTTGGATAATTTAAAAATTGTTCTTCTAGAAATATACTCATGACTCATGTGTCTTTTTTTTTTTTGGTTTTTTACCTAAATAAAAACAGCAAAAAAAAAAACTAATAAAGTAATTTTCCTGATCTAATATTATTTATGCATATATTCTATTTTAATTTAGTGTAAAACTGTAAATTGCAGTGGCGTATTACAATTTAAAAGTTTACAAATAAATCACATTGCTATATATATATATATACACTTTACAATTTGTTGGTGAATTTCAATATATCTCTATTTATGATCTATAGCTATAGTAATTATGAAGTGTTGTTAAAATTAAAATTATATTTTTATATTTTAATAATATTTTTTAGTAATAATTTTTAAAAAATATTGTTAAAATATAAAAAATTTTATTTTAATTTTAAAAATATTTTAAAAATATTATAATCACTGTAACCACTATAACATAAACATATTAGAATTATTTTTATAATTTATGTTTTTAAAAATAAAAAATGTACATTCATTGCAATTTATGATACAGTAAAGAAAAAAAAAAATAAGTGCTTGATTGGTGGTAGTAGAGACAACAATAGTGATAGAAGAAGGCTGACATGACTTGAGGAAGGTAAGAGATGTGGTGGAGGCAGCTAGTGGCCGAGGTGGTGGAAGATGGAGGCGGCGAGTGATAGCAATGGTAATGGCAAAAATAGTTTGTAGAATCTGAGATTTGGCGAACCTTCACCTTCCTTTAGACTCCAGTAGCTCATTGTGATTTTAAGGCATTTAAATATCGTTTTTAAATTTAACAAAAAAAAATATTGTTGTTTAATGATTTTGAGCTCTCAAATTTGGTTTCTCTTGAGTTTGGGTTTAATCCAAAATAGTACTCTAAATTCTGTAAGTTTTCCTTCTAAGAAAGACTTTTTGAATTTATCCTCAGTCCAAGCATCTCAATATGTTTTCAGTACTTTTTAATGAACCTATTTGTGTGTGTGTGTTTTTATTATTTTGAGAAAATTTTGAGGTCTTTCAAATGGTTGCCCCAAACATTTTAAATTCTCCTTATTTAAATCGCATTCACTACTTCATTTACTTCCTCATTAATCACTCTTACCTCAAAAATTTCAAAACACTAAAAATCTTCCCTTGTGTCCATCTTCTTCTTCAGGGACGCTTTCCACCATCTTCCAAAATCATTCCCTTCTCTAGAAACATTCTTCACTCTACGTAATTTTCTTCCCATATTTAATAATGTTGCATTTCCTATCTTTTTCACCGTTATATTTTCTAATTTTTTCTCTTTAGAACCTTTGACTGTAACATAACACGATGACCTTTTATTTTTTGTGACTACATAATACAACGTCTAGAAATAACATAATGATTGTGTTCTATGTAGACTAGGGTTTCTGCCGATGTATAGCTCGGGCTCCTTAGGCACTGGCTTTTCGGTGTCATCGATCTGTCTTTACTTCTTTTGTAGCTCCAAATGTCAGGGTCTCTGCAGAAAATACTTCGATGCTCAAGTCAGTGAAGAACTAATAAAAGATATTGTTCTTAATATGCTTGTTCCTTTTCTCCTTTATTCATTTTGATTTGTTTAACAGTTTCTCCCCTCTTTATAGCGAGAGAGCCTATTATCTTGTAACCGTTTTGAGTTTCGTGGTGCCTATTATTCGAGGTGATGGTGATCCACGTACTTTTAAATTTCAAATGTTAATTTATTTTGTTCCTATGATGTGTGTAACTAATGTCCTTGATGTCGCCTTCTGGAAGATCGTGCTTGTATTTGCTCTGTCTAAAATATACTCTCTTGACAGTTTTGATTTTGAGGATTTAAGTATGAGTTCACAACCCCCAAACTTGACACTTTTTTTATTTTAGCTAAGTAAATAAGCAGGTTATGAGCTTTTGAGATGTTATACCCTTGGTATGGTGAAATATATTTCAAATAGAACATGTTCATAGCCCCAAGATCAATGTATATATATACATATTTTGGGTGTTGGCGCGTTTTTTTAATAAAAATTGGTCCATTGATTTGGTTTGAATGTGGGACGTTACTTTATTTTGTTGGGTGGTCATAATAAAAAAACGTTTGAATTAGTGGAAAGAGAGAGAATATGTGCGGTATTGGGTTTAGTAACTTCCCATTAAGACAGGTATCTTGTGAACTATTTTTTCATGAAGTTGTAACATTTTTGTTTGAGGAGAAGATCATGAGTAAAAAAGGTCAGCGTTTGCTTTTTTGCTTTTTAGTTATCTATTTGGTTGCTTGGTTTGTTTGAGTTTTGTCGAGTCATAGGGAAGAAAAAGAAGGCTGTCGTTGACAAAGAAGACCTTTATGGTTGTGTTAATATTGACGTTAAGAGTCGAATTTTAATTTTTAGTACTGTTGGACTGGTGTCACAATAAAATGAGGTAAATTAGGTGATGTTTTTGGGCAGCAGTTAGAGGCGAAGTTCTTACCTTACGGGGAAAGAGATAAGGTGTGTGAATAGAGGTCAGACTGGTAGTATTTTTATTTGTACACCTGCATATTGACGGAGTTGGGTATGAAACTTTCATTTTCAGATTTTGAGTGCGGGGTTTTATCTCAACTGAATTGTGCTTTGACGCAGTTGCATCCTAATTCTTGGGCCTTTGTGCGAGCCTTTGAGTGATTGATCTTAGGATTGTTTTTCTCCCTCTTTCAGGCAAAGGGTGTATGGAAGGGGTCTTGGGTGAATTTGAGTAGTTATCTAGGTCAAGGTATTTTTAGTCTCTATAAGTCATAGTTTAAGGATTCAAGGAGATGTTTGTGAAGGTGCGAATTGGGGATGAGTTATATCCCTTTTTATTGGATGCGTTAATGAATGAGAGATTCCCTACGTTTTGGTCCTCAGAACCAAAACAGATATTAGATTATGAGAATAGAGCGAAGAGTGAGGATTATGTGTTGGAGTTCTTGGTTTTGGCTATGTCATCATGCGAATTGTTATCTATCTCGAGTTTGTTAGAGCTCGAAGGAGATAGAGAAGCGATTGAGGATTATTCAGGTAATTTAGGCTTTTTGCGTTTATGGTGGGTTTGTGGAGTGGTTGATGTGGTACTGGTGTCTTTTTTTGTATTTTTTATTTCAAGTGAGAAAGCCTCTCTACCTTAACCACTGCCAATTTGAAAGTTTTTGTGAATAAGATGAAGAAAAGTGAAAAAGAGGGATCTTCTACCAATGTAGTGAAAGATAGTGAATTGGATGGTGCTCAGTTTATGGCTTATCAGGAAATAGAATTAAATAGAAGGAAAATTGGTTCCTCAACTAAGGTCATTGATTTGACCAGGCTCAAGGAGGATGGTGGAGCTTTTACAGCTAATGAGATCAATACTGCATATGAAGGTCAGCAGGTTCTTCATGGATACAAAAAAAGGGGTCCAATGAATTCTTTGTGGTCTAAAAATTATTCTTTTATAGCTAATGTTGATGAGTTTGCACAGACTGAGGTTGACGTGAAGATTGTGCATGAGGCTGGAAAAATTGGTGTGGCTCGGTATTTTCAGGTAATTTATTGTTTAGTTTTGAGTTATAATAGCAGGGGTTAAGTTTACTTCTTAATTTGTATTTTTTTTTGTTGGTACTTAGGTTATTGCTGGTTGTTTGATGTCGATTGGGAAGACTTCTAAATTAGACGCGATTCAGGAGAGTGATAATATTGTTGCTATAAAGAAGTTAAATGATTCTCTTAAAGAAAAGGGGGAGCAAACAAGCAAACTGAAAGTTGAAGTGAAAGAGTTGAAGGAGAGTTTGAAAAATTCAAAGAGTGAGTATAAAAAATGGAAGAGGAGCTAAAGTTGAATGAGGTTGAAGGTGATAAGTTCAAAGCCAAAATTGCCAAGTTAGAAAATGAGGTTTTAGGGGACTTTACACAAGGTTTCAACCGAGCTATGGCTCAAATTGGGTGATATCTCATGAGTTGGATGTTTCGAAGTTTGATGTCACCAAAATCGTTGTTAATGGTGAGCTGTTAGATGATGATGTGTTGGTCGAAAATCAGGATGAGAGCGTGACTATTGGTCAGGAAGAGAAGTAGATGATTTGTTTTGTTAAATTGTTCTTTTGGAATGTTTTAGTATATAGTATAGCCACTTGTAGGCGTATTAGATATTTTGATGTTTGGTATTTGTAGTACAATCATACTCTGCTTGTTGAACGTATGGTAATTTTGTTATTTGATGAATATATTATGTTTGTATGAGGACTTTCTTTTTATTTGATAACTTTGGAACATAATGTTATGTTTTGGGATTGGTATACTATAGAAATATTTATTTGAAATTTGTGAAAGATACATGTCATTGATATAGTGTGGGAGAACTCATTAAAACCTCTCCAAGAAAAATCCAATAGAGAAAAACTTGTGAGTAGGAAAAAGCGTGTCTCCCCTTGTTTATATCAGAGTCAAATAAAATAATGCTTAAGTGAAGAAATATTCCAGGTACTGGGGATGTTAGCACCTTTGAGTGTTTGGAGTATGCACGCTCCTTTGCCGAGGACTTGTATTACTTGGTAAGGCCCTTCCCATATTGCGGCGAGCTTGCCATGAGTCGGTGGTTGTTTTGCCTCTTTTGTGCGCCTAAGGACAAAGTCTCCTTTGTTGAATGCTCGAAAATAGACTATTTTATTATACTTTTGTTGGATTATTGTTTGCATGGATCGTTGCCTTATTGTTGCTCTTTCCCGATCCTTGTCGACTGTATCAAGATCGAGTCTTCGTGTAATATCATTGTTAGCTGGGATAGCGTGCTCAGTTCTTACTGAGATAGCATCTGCACCATAAACAAGTTCGAAAGGTGTTTTATACGTTGTGCTTTGTATGGTAGTATCGTAGCTCTAGAGGATTTATGGGATGAGCTCTGTCCATTGGCCTTTGGCATCTCCAAGTTTTTTCTTTAAAGCCCGTATGTGGACCTTATTAGCAGCTTTGGCCAACGCATTTGTTTGTGAGTGTTCTACTGAGAAAAAATGATGTTTGATGTGAAACCCTGTATAAATGCTGCAAGGTCATGATCAACAAACTGCTGACCGTTGTTAGTTATAATAGAATTAGGTAAGCCAAAACGATAGATGATATTTTTTCAATGAAATTATTTTATTTTATCAACACCATTTTTGCTAATGGTTGTGCCTCTATCCATTTTGAGAAATAATTGATTGTGACTAATAAAAATCTTATCTGACCAGGGGTTTTAGAGAATGGTCCAAGAATATCTAGCCCCCCATTTGTAGAAAAGCAACTTGCCTCTAAACTGTGTAGCAATTCGGCTGGGTTATTGAATGATTGGGGAATGGTTTTGGCAATTGTCATAGTGTTTGACCTTATCTATCCAGTCTTATTTCATTGTTGGTCAGTAATATCCTACTCTTGCAATTTTAGATGCCAGGTTGATTCCACTGATGTGGTTGCCACACACTCTCTCGTGGACTTCTGCCATTGCGAGGTTACTCTCGTCTTTTCCAAGGCAACATAGTAGGGGTTGTGAGAATCCATGTTTGTATAATTCGTCCCCGATCATTGTAAATAGACTTGCTCTTCTTTTAAATAAACTCGGATTGGTTGTTTCAATTGATATTTTTCTTGTTTGTATGAATTGTTTGTAAGGTTCTCTCCAATCCTGTATCTGTGAAAGACGCAAAATTACTTTGTTGCTGATGCTAAGGTCAGCAAGGGTTAGTTGACAAACAATATATTCAGTCATATATTTTCTACTTGTTGATAGCTTAGATAAGGCGTCAGCTTGGGTATTGTATTTTTGGGATATTGTGATATTTGGAATGAAATAAATTGTGAAATAAGGCTTTTTACTAACATGAAGTATCTATCTAGCAATTGATCTCGGACTTGGAAATTACATGTTACCTATTGAACTACTAGCAATGAGTCGCGATATACTTGTAAGTGTGTAATATTTAAGGATTTTGCTAACTAGAAGCTAGCCTGTAGTGCTTCATACTCTGCCTGATTATCACTTGTTGGGAAGGAGGATCAAATTGACTGCTCTGTACATAGATCATGATTATTGGTGCTTCTGAACCCTCTATGTTAGCGGCTCCATCAATGTATAAATGCCAAGTGTTGATGTATTCTAATTTTGTGGTGAACTCGGATACAAAGTCGAAAAGAGCCTGTGCCTTCAGTGTCATTCGAGGCTCATAATGAATGTCAAACTCAGATAGCTCGATTGACCATTTCACAAGTCTTCCAGATACTTCAGGTCTTGTTAAGATATGCCGCAAAGATTGGTCTGTTCTAACAATAATTGTGTTGCTATGAAAATGATGCCTTAGTCTCCCTGTCGTGGTGATTAAGGCATATGCTAACGTTTCCATGTTTGAGTATCTTAGTTCGGCATGTTGCAATATTTTACTAACAAAGTATACTGGCTGTTGCTTATGCTTTATTTTTATCACTAAAATAGAACTGACAGCATTAGTAAAGACTGATAAATAAACAAATAAGGGCATACCTGAGGTGGGCCTCTGTAAAATTGGAGGAGAAGATAATGCCTTTTTTGAAGTTTAGAGAGCTTTCTCACAGTCCAAGTTCCGATTGAAGGTTTGTTGCTTTCCCAACGTTTTGAAGAAATGATGGGAATGACTGGAGATAGCTGGTAGAAACCTTGATAGAGCTGCCAGTCACCCTATAAGCTGTTGGACATCTTTAATTATTCTTGGACTATGCATGTCTAAAATAGCTCAGTATTTCTCGAGATTTTCTTCAATGCCTCTAGGGATTAGCATGAAACCTAGAAATCTCGGGATTAAATCGCATACTATGATGTCGGAGCTAAGCAAAGATCTCTTTAAGGTCGGTGCTGTAGGATTTTCCTTGTGTTGTCTTAACCACCATATCGTCCATATATACCTCGATGTTTTTGCCTATTTGTTTAGCAAAAACTTTATCCATTTAGCGCTGGTAAGTAGCACCTGGATTCTTTAGTCCAAAAGGCATGAATTTGTAACAATAATTGCCATATTCAGTTATAAAGGTTTTTATCTTGATTTTGGGGGTGCATTAAAATCTAGTTATAACCAAAGTAAGCATCCATGAAGCTTAAAAGACCAAACCCTGATGCATTATCTGCCATTTATCAATGCATGGGAAAGGATAATCATTTTTTGGACAAGCTTTATTTAAGTTTGTGAAGTCTACACACATGCGCCACTTACCTAAGGCCTTCCTTACCAAAACAACATTGGATAGCCACGTGGTGAAACGAAGCTCTTGGATGAATCCTATTGCGAGGAGCTTTTGAGTTTCTTCTAAAGAGGATGCTTTCTTGTCCTCACCCAGGTTCCATTTCATTTGAGCTATAACTTGGACAGTTAGGTTGATTTGCAGCTTGTGACATATGAATCTGGGGTTGATACCTGGCATAACTGTGGGAGTCCAAGTGAAAAGATTCATATTTTCTCAGAGGATGTTAATGATTTGACATTTGTCCTCTATAGAGAGGGAGCACTCGATATAAGTAAATTTCGTAGGATTGTTATTAAAACTTACCTTTTCGAGATCATCTGTTGGTGAAGGTCTCTCGTGGATTTCTTCTCTGGGGTCGAGCTTAGCCAGCTTAGGTATGTCAGTGGTGTTATATATAGCTTGAGTGTGTTCAAACTTCGGTGATTGTTCTGGTATTACTTTGAGACTTGTATTATTGCAGTGTCACGCTTCCTTTTGATTAGAATGAATCGTTACCACTTGGTTATCCTACACATGAACCTTGACACACAAATGAACAGTGGATACTATAACACCAAAAGAATTTAAAAAAGTTCCACCGAGGATGATATTGTAAGGATTATGCAATCGACCACTAAGAATTAAATATCTAATGTTTTAGACAGTGGGTGCTCGCCCAGTTTTTTTTTTTTTTGCCACATGTACCCAAGTATAGGTACTCGTTCTCCCGAGAATCCCACTAACTTGCCAGAGGATTATTTTATTGCCGTTTCGCTTAGCTTCATTTTCTATTGGCATTATTGCTAGGGTCGATAATAAGGACCTTCCGTACTAAGAGGTCTCCGGTCTGGATGGAAATATCGATGGGGTCATCCAAATTCATTGCTCTAGCCTGGTAATCGAAATGCTTAAAGGTGATGGTTGGTACTCATGACATAGGTGCAACCTCGGAAGTGTGCCTTCCACTACTAGCACTGCTTGGTGTGTTATCTTCCTTGCCGAGCTGGTGAGTCCCCCAGCTGTGAATCCTTCAAAAATGCAATTAATTACACCTCTAGTCTGGGGTGGTTGGTACTTTGCTTTTTCCTGTGCACTCGTTGTATTTTTTGATTGGTTGCCACCTGTTCTCGACTGTCCTTGTTGGATTCGATCGTCTACGTATTTGTCCAGTAGTCCCTATCTAGCCAATCTTTCCAGTATATCTTTCGCAATCACACATTTGTCTATAGTGTGATCAAATTTCTGATGAAAAGCACAATGCTTGGACTTGTCTATGTACTTTTGGTCTTGGTATGTTTCGGCCTTGTTTGGTGGCTTGAAGATCTTAGCAATAAGGATTTCTTTGATGATATATTCTCTTTTGGTATTGAACTGAGTATATTTTACTCTGAAAAGGGATTGGATATCGTCTTTCTTTCTTTCAAAGGTGCCACCTCCTCAGGGTAGATATCCCACAATTGCACGTCGTTTGTGTTTGCATTATTGGAATCTCTTGTACCGAGTTTTTCATTCTATTGCTGAGTTAATAGCTCGACCATTCTTTGAACCTCGACTTAGAGACAACTTAGATCATGTCAATTATGGGATTCTGTTTTTATTTTGTTTAAAAAATATTTAATAAAAAATCACAGTGAACAATATTTTTTCTCCTAGTAAGCTGCGTGCTATGTTACTAGTACTATTATCAATTAACAGTTTCTGGATAATAATAACGAATTTTTAAGTGAAGATTATCATTGTATAAGAAAAATAGAAAAGAATCACCCACCAGGAAATTAAAAAAAAAAATAAAAAATACACCGTGGATCACAAGCATATTCACACTTTTCACGAGTTCTGTGAGATTCGTCAACTATTGCAACTCGTAACTTATCCACAGAGAAATAAAAAAATTGGGCATTTTTCTTTTGAAGTGCATAAAATATGAACCAGTGGAGTCTAGAAACATGTAACTACACGATTTGCATGGATAGATTGATAACATTTAATGTTAGATGGAGATACATGATCTTATTATAGTAGCCGTGGAAAATTCAAATCCTCTTTAGAGATTATGAACACTCTGTTCTTTGGTGGAGTGGTATTTTTACTACTAAAAAATGTATGTAAAGTAAACAAAGATTAAGTGTATGTTTGGAAAGTAGGAAAATATAATTTTGAATTTTGAATTATGAAAAATAATATTATGCGTATTTAGTATTATTTTTAAAAAATATTTTTAATCTTTTAAAAATTAATTGATAAATAAAAAAATAGAAAAATATGATTTTTTTATAGAAATTATTTGATCACTTTTATTAAAAAAAATTGATTTTAAAATAAAAAAATCATTGTGTATTATTTTTGAGAAACATTTATTTTTAATTTTTTAAAAAGTTAATTGAGAATTTAAAAAAAATAGAAAAATATGATTTTTTCGTTTTTAGAAATTATTTTATCACTTTCATTAAAAAAATTGACTTCAAAATAAAAAAAAATCATTGTGCTATTTTTTTGGTTATGTGAAAAATATTTTCTGTTTTTGCTAGAAATATTGGCCTTCAACTATCATTTTCATGTAATATTTAAAGTGTTGGCCTTTCACCACTATTTTCACGCAATGTTTCATCTGAACCACCTGCTGCATATGTTTTCTTCTAGGATTTTTTTATATTATTCTACCACTCTATTTTTATTATTAAATTTGTATTTAATATTGTATGTGGTATAAAATCTCATTAATTAAGTTATGTAAAATCAACATTCAATATTAAAAGGTATTTATTATCATAGTTATTTTAATATCCATTCTCTTTGTGTAACAAAAATTATATTTTTTGAGACATTTATCCAAATGCTACAACTTTAAAATAAGTAGTTAAGTACTTCTATAACTAAAAATTCAAATACAAAATAACTTATTTATAAGTTCCTATTAATAAAAGTCTTATATTTTAAGCTCCTTCTTCAAAAGAACTTATCTAAGAAGTTTACCTAAATTAGGTCTAAGTCTGTAATTTTATAATTTAATATAGGCTTAACTATTCTGTTGGTTTCTACAATTTTATGAATTTTTAATTAGATTTTTATATATTTTTTATTTGAATTTCTATAATACTTTTAATTTCATAACTAAATCTTTTTTAGTGTAAAAAATATTAGAACGAAATATTAATTGAATATTTTTTTATAAATTAAAAATATCTATACATAAAAATCTAATTAGATCTTTGATTATATATTTTTTAAGAAAAATATTTCGTTAATTTTAACCTTTTTAACAGGATCTAATTACAAAATTAAAAATAGTGTAAGAATTTAATTGATAAAAAAATATAAAGACCTAAATACAAATTTATTAAAACTATAGAAACTAATAAAATAATTAAACTTTTAATATATCATTATCTTTTAAAAAACAAAATTGCTGAAACTTGGTCTTTTTTTTTTAAAAAAAAATATTATAAAATTTTAGTCCGTTAAATGTTATATTAGATTTGATTTGAAATTAATTTCAACATTATTAAGAGATACATCTAAGAAACGAAATTAATACCGTAAAAAAAGAAAGGTTTAATTAACAAATAATGAGTGACTACACGTTATACATAATGCAATCTTTTTTCACAAGATTAATGTGCATATATTTAGTTTTTTTTAATAAGGTACTTTAACGTACATATATTTAATTTTCTTTAAAATTAAGTAATATATAGATTAAAAAGTAATTTATTCTTTTTAGTCATGATCAAAATTATTAATTAATTTAATTATTCTAGAAGCCTTAGGAGTTACCCATTTTCAACGTTAAGCATTGTGTTGTCTCACGCACACCTCACACCATGCAACACCCCTCCAGGCCCTCCTAACCTGTCATTAAAGTTATCTATTATTTCAACATTAAATTCCAATTAATAATAATATTACCAAAATTAATACTGCATGATTTTTTATTGATAATTTTAAATTTTCGATACATTTTTTATTTCAATATATTTGAATATATAGTTTTTTTTTTTGAAAATAGATGTGTCATTTATACTTATTTATATAAAATCGAAACGTAAATTTATATTTGTGAACTTGAGATTTTTTATAATGTAAAAAGTAAGTTAAAGAAAATATAAATTTGTTAATATCTAACTAACTCATATATAATACGATGGCTATCTCACATTTTCTTAAGGTTCACTTTAATCTTTGTAAGTATATATGATAAGCGGTAAGCCATTTTATTAGTTCTATAAATTTTGATAATTAATATAATTTTCATATGTAATAAATACGTGTAAAATATGTATTTATCAATGTAATGATAGAAAACTCATTTATGAATTTAACATTACTTTGAAATTTATAAAATATAAGAACTAAGAAAATTAAAAAGAGAATGAAAGAAAAAAAATGAGAGAAAAAAGTGAAAATATATGCTGTTAAACTCATATATGGATTAATATATTATTTTTCTATTTCCTTTTATCTGTCATTTTTTTAACAGCATCATTATTAAGAATCTTGAAAGCTAGAGTAATTAAAAGATAATATTACTAAAACATTTTAAAATTTATATATAAGAGAACAATTTTAAAAATTTTAATGGATTAACATACGGTGTAATTTATAGTAGAAAAAGTATAAATAGACAATAAAAATACTAAATAATATAAATAGTAGATATATTAAATTTTTAATTCTCTAAGTGTACAAATGATTATTCTAATATTAAAATTTAAGTTAATAATTTAAGAGTATAATAATATATTTTTATTTTGTTGAACTAATTTTAAAATCTATCATTCCTACTAATTACAAAAATTATTATCTATCTAACAAATTCTATATTATACGCAAAAAATTGACCACTAACCAATAATATATATGGGTGAAAAATGGAGTAATCTCATGTTCAAATTTATATTCAACTTAGATTCATATTTATAAACAAAATTTATATTAAATATTGTCAGACTTAATTCATATTATTTATAATTAATTTCATAAAATATAAAATCAAGTTGCTACCGTAAAAAAGTTTTAATCAGTCTGCTATAAAATATTTGATTATTCACCTGTAGAATGTTTAATTATTTTAGTAATGGATCACTTTATTAGAAAAACATATTAACTAACATATATTTTTATACACAAATATATAATAATCAATTTAAAAAATAATTGAAGTGTTCATATTTCGTAGACATAGACATTTTTTGTTAATTTTATAAATTATGGGTATAATTGATATCTCAATACTATTTTTTTTAAAAAAAGGAATATTATAAAATAAAACTAAATTAAAGAATATGAAATGTAGAAATGACAGTATCTATACAAAGATATTTCCCTCTTAAAAATTGACCCAAACCCAACCCAAGAACAACTCAACACTCACTTTCTCTCTCTTCTTACCCATTCAACCAGTAAGCCCCCTCAACGACTGTATATAATACGCCATCCCCACCGCATTCCCTTACTCTTTTCTTTTCCTCTTCCCAAAAACACAAACCCACCATTTTGACTCTTAGTTCTTTCTTTCTATTTCTTTTTACCATTTTGTCCCTAGTTTCATCTTCACTGGGAAAGAAGAATGGCAGTGGAGTTAATGGGATTCCCAAAAATGGACGACCCAAATAACAAAGCCATACAAGAAGCAGCATCCGAGGGCATAAAGGGAATGGAGCACCTCGTTCGCCTTCTTTCAAACCCTTCGCAAAACGACACCACTGACCTCACAAACGTCACCGTTTCCAAGTTCCGCAAACTCATTTCCTTACTTAACCGCACCGGCCGCGCCCGCTTCCGCCGTGCACCAATTTCAAATTCCTCAGACTCTTTAACCTTCTCTCCGGCGACCTTCACTCCTCCCCCGCCGCCGCCGCACTCACAGCCACAGCCACTGCCACTGCCACAGCCACAGCCGCTTGCGGTTGCTCCGGTCACCGTCCACCACCCTTCTCCTCTTCTTCCGCCGCAGACTCTCACTCTTGACTTCACCAAACCTAACAACAGCTTCCTCACCAACGTATCCAACAACGCCGGAGCCAAATCCATGGAGCTGGAGTTCTCGAAGGACACGACGACGTTTAGCGTCTCGTCGAACTCGTCGTTTATGTCCTCCGCCATCACCGGCGACGGCAGCGTCTCCAACGGCAAGCTCGGAACCTCGATCTTCCTCAACCCTACCGGGAAATTGCCTCTCTCGTCGTCGGCGCCGGCTCCGGCTCCGGTCAAGAAAAGGTGTCACGACCACCACTCCGACGATGTATCCGGCAAGGTCTCCGGTTCTTCCAGCAAGTGCCACTGCATCAAGCGAAGGTAACAGCCGCGATGCAGCGTATAATTTCTTTTATTTATTTATTTATTATGATTATTATTATTATTATTTCAATTTTTTTTACCGTTTCGGTTACGGTTACGAGTACGAGTTTGAGTTGAGAAAGTGATGATTATGACTCGGTTGGTGTGACTCGGTGCAAAACGAACGAGTTAGAATTAATTTCAAGAAGTCAACGATTTCGGTAGTGGTGCAGTTAAAGGAAGTAGCACTAGTATTAAATTTTGTGACAGTGGCACGCGTGATGAGAGTGACAAGATAGGGTTCTTGTCATGTACCGCGTTTGTCAATTGCCGATTTTTGAGAAACGCTGTCCCCTAACAAGACAAAGAAAACGGAACCTCAACCAAACACAGTCCTGATTCTACTTTGTCGTTACTACCCGTTAACCCTCGTAGACTTTATATTTTTTATTATTTCTCTCTTTTTGACTCTTTGACCATCGCCCCGTTTCGTTTTATCAAACTCTAGCGCATTATCATAACAGATTATTTTTGTGTTAGTACACAATAACTTTTTCTTTAAGGATTCCTTTAACTTAGAGTTGTCTTATTCTTGAAGACTCCGGTATTTATGGACGTAAAAATATTATATTTTTTAAAAATAAAAAATGTCGGCAATTGAATTAAGAATGTGAGAGAGTATGTTAAAAGGTGTATGTATAGATTAAATTTCTATTGTATAATTCAAATGAAATAGTTTCTTTATATTTGAGTTCGAATCAGTCTATTACTGGTATAAAGAGTTTAAATTTCTATTTCTATTATATTATAAGCGTATATATTTAACTAAATTTAAACATGTTTTGCTAACGAAATTCTTTGATTTGTTTTTTCAGGAAAAATAGGGTTAAGAAGACGATAAGAGTGCCGGCAATTAGTTCAAAGATAGCTGATATTCCGGCGGACGAGTACTCATGGAGGAAGTACGGTCAGAAACCGATCAAAGGGTCGCCGTACCCAAGGTGAGTATCATGAATCATTTGAGACCGTTGATTGAGTTGACTTTTGTCAAAGGGTGAGTAACTGACATTGATTCAATTTTTGTGGGTCAGGGGTTATTATAAGTGCAGTACTGTGAGAGGGTGTCCGGCGAGGAAACACGTGGAGCGCGCACCAGATGATCCATCTATGCTGATCGTGACGTA
This sequence comes from Arachis hypogaea, assembly GCF_003086295.3. NCBI lineage: Eukaryota > Viridiplantae > Streptophyta > Magnoliopsida > Fabales > Fabaceae > Arachis > Arachis hypogaea. The sequence goes on from NC_092043.1 coordinate 45,417,106, forward strand.
CGAAGGGGAGCACCGTCACTCCATTCAGACCGCGATGCAGGATAACATTTCTTCTGCGGGAGTGGGTTTGGTATTCGGGTCAACGTAAGGTTCGATTATTAGAAAAAGAAAAAGAAAAAGAAAAAAAAAGACTAGGTGGTAGTGGTGAGGCTTCTTTTTGTTAGAAAAAAAAGAGAGAAAGAATCTCAATTGTGGCGGGGTTTGAATGTAAATTTCTTCTGACTGGAATGATTATTGTTATTATAAGATAATAAAATTATTATTATAAGGTGGTGGTGGAAGAATGGAATCTTTAGCTTCTCCCACTAAAAAGTCTTACCTATTACTTTATGATGGAGGGGGAAAAATTGAAAGTCTTGGAGGTAGTAGAAAAGGTTTCTCAATTGTTTTGTGGGGGCTATAAAATATGGTTAAAAAATCGAGTTGATATTCAATTTGAATCTTAAAATTTGAGGTTGGATTTAAATTAATTTTAAAATTATAATTAGTTTAATTTGGCTGTCAAAATTTATAATAATAATAATTTATGTTATTTTTGAATTAATTTTTGTAAATAATATGTTAATTTTTTATATAAAAATTAATTACCATAATGTATTGATTTTGCAGGTTTTTAAATTCATTACAAATTGGTTCATCTTTGAAATTAGTTTTTTCCACTTCAAGGACAAATTAATGTTAGAACGATTTTGAATTTTATGGGATGAATCATCTCAATTTTTTTTATTTAAGAGGATAAAATATGATTTTTCACTGATAATTTTATAAGGGAAACAAAAAAAATTTATAAAAGTTAAAAATCACATTTTATATTTTTTAATTAAAACAAAAAATTAAAAAAATTCATTTCCGAATTTTATATATAGTCCTCGTGGAATGCCTAGAAGGCTAGAACACAAATTTAGAGAAATTAGAGCATTTGTGCGTCTACATTTGTGTCTGCGGATTATTAATAAACTAATTTTTTATAAGACAGGATCCTTAACAAATTTTAATTTTCTAAAAATCTTTAAAAATTGTTTTTATTGGATAGATAGACTCCGTTGTTGTTGTAAAGGGATTAATTAGTTTATAATGATAATTTTTTAGAACCAATATACCGACAGAAATAAATTTTGGAGATTTTTATAAAATAAAAATTTATTAAAAATTAAAATATTTAAAGTCTTAGTTTGATAAAAAAATTTTATGTGCTTGTACTTTATTCATTTGTGTTTGATAAATACATAAAAAAAATTATATATTTATACTTGTAATTTTTAAAAGATAAAAACGTTTTTTAAAAAGCAAAACCAAAAATACTTTCATATTCCGATAATCCATATTTCTCCAATGACATGAATTATATAATGAAACTTTAAATCTCCTTGTGAAAATCTCTATGGCCTTTCAAAACCAGGTATTTGGTTCATTTTCCAAACTGGTTGACAATTCTTTCTTCACAATTCATGAGTGACGAGATATTATTCCACAAACATTATTAATAAAAATAAAGATGACCGAAACGTGTATGTTATTCAACCTTATATTTCTTGACTTTTAAGCGTGTTTAATTTTCTAAACGTGAGTAAGGTCAAAATATCCCTATTATTCTTTTAATTTGCTGCATATTCTCGAATATTAAAACCACCATAACAACCAATACCTCATTACGAAAGTTTGAAACCATTCATCCATTCAGTAGATTTATGATATTAAACTTGATTCAATTATTGTCCTTGCTTATGGCCATTTCTTCCACGGCCAATATTTTATAAAAAATACTATTTGAACACCGATATTTATATATTTATGTATAAATATATATATAATTTAATTTATTTTTAATATATATTTTATATTTTAATATATATTTTATTATTATGCCTGATTTTAGTATATTAACGTCAAAAATGTGTTTCAGCAAATTTGTTTATCAGTGAATTGGAAGACTTAGAAAGTCAATCGTTAATTAAATAATATATATTTCGTTTTTAGCAAAACTTGCTTTGCGGACGTACTTTCTCATTGATTTTGTTGTCTGTGTTTTCTTTTTTTTTTTAACAAAAAATAAGCTTTATTTTATTGATAGAAAATAAATAATAGTGGCCTCCAATTAGATAACACACTACAATAAGTCAAGAAAAAAAAAAGTTTTTTTCAAATAGCGATTACAATATATAGAAAAGAAGAGAAGAGTAAAGCTTAAAAAAGGAAAGGAAAATGCGGGTTTACAATGCTCATGACTTTCGCTGTTGGAGAGTCTGCCTGAGCCAGAATTTTTTTAAATAAGAGCCATTTATCTTTGAAGATGAAGAGGTTTCGCGGAAGCCATAATTTCTATAAGGTGAAAGCAAAACTGATACTCTGTGTTTTATTGTTTACAAAAGTTTTGAGTCTTAATGTTCTTTGTAACATTATGTACTTCTATTTTTTTTCATGATGTGCTAGTATTCTAAATTTACCTGCCCTCCTTAATTTTAAGTCGCAAGAATGAGTTTTTTTTTTTTTTTTTGTTAGCACAAATAAAGAGTTGTTATGCAGATTATTAGTAAATTTTAATTGATTCGATAATTAATAATTTGGGAGTCAAATCTATTACTCTTTTGAATAAGTACTAGTTTTTAAACGTGCATCAAAATTTCTATTTTTAGACAAATAAAAATGGAAAAAAGTTGGAATGTAAAGTAAGATTAAATTGCTTGAAATTAAAAGTTTAAATAGTGAAGTAAATGACTTTGAATTTAAAGAAAGCAAAATACCTCTAACGTAGTCGAAGAACTTTGAATCCAAAGACAATGAAAATTTTTAAAGAAAAGCAAAAGACTTTGCAATAAAAAAGTAAATTGAAAAAAGGAAAAACTACACGGAATTTCAAATGAAAAGTAAAACTATGGAAAAAAATCATACAGAAAAAAAACTCTTGACAGACTCAAAAAATCGCTGAGGATATGAGTATGCGAGAGTGTTTTCTGAAGACGAATTTTAACCCATGTTTTTTATGAATCTTGTATATTTATAAAATTCGTCAATCAATCAAATTTATCACGTGTTTTATATGCAAAACCTGAAAAGCAACTATCTGCCAGATACATGTATTGTATAACCGTTTTCAGCTGTCTTGACCATCGATCCTAACACCATTTCAACTGCTCTGTTTCACTTCGAGACAAACTTCATCGAACTAAATACCTTTCTCCTATTGATAACCTTATTTCGACAAAAACTCATCACGCTCAACATGATTTATCGTGTACAATCTTCAACGCCAATTGCACCATCTTCAATTTATAATTTATTTTAATCAACTAACAAATTGTCCCGTTAGGACTAACGCGTTAACCGAAAATAATCCTAAAGATAAAACACTTAATCCTAAATGAAAAAAATTTCTTAGAAGGATTTGTGTAACTCAATTTAAACGTCTCTTAACTGTCTAGATCTCCCCAATTCCATTAAATGATACACCCACAATGCACGTTTCTCATTAATTACTACCATCTTGTCTCTCTTCCAACTTTACTTTTTCAAGAAAATTATAAGTTTAAATCCAAAAGCCTTCATCTTCAAACAAAGCTTTAAAAGAGTTTTACCATTCTATTTCGCGTTTTTCCTCTAACATAGTCACTACAAACAACTTCAAACTCCCAACTTCTCCATATTTCTTCACTTATCCTGGTAGATTTCTGCTTTATCTTATATGCTTTATTTCATACATTTATTTTTTTCCAATTTCATTAAACAAACTTCTCTCAAAAACCTAATTTACTTCCTCTGTTACACAGAAATGGATAAATCATCCTTTCTTGTGACCTCCTTAGCTAAGGTTAAAGGAAAACAAACTACTGAACAACTAGAAGAGCAAGCCACCACCAAAATTTTTGAACAACTAAAATTATTGTATCTCACACAGCAGATACAATAATTGAGGATCCAATTGACACAACGAACGACAATAAGATCTTTTTGCTCTTTTCTGTCGAAAATGAACTTCATTACTTCTTGAGTCCTTTGAATTTCCCCGATCAAGCAAAAAAGGTTTTTCACTATTTTTCCAGTATTAAGAGTCAGTATTTGCTTATTAAAGATGACCTATTTGTAGCCCTTTTTGTTGACAACAAAACGATCATTTTGCAATAACCCCAAAATCTCTTTTAAAAATACAAGTTTCCTCGATTGGTACTAAATGATGGATACTGAAAAAGGGAAGGATGGAAATTTGGAGGGATTTATGACCTTCTTAGACTTTTCCACTTCCCACCAAAAACACATCATTGGATGGTTGGGGCTGCACTATATTTCTGGAATAAAATTATTAATAATTTTCATCTTCCTTGTGGCATGATCGGGCCTACACTTTTCAATATGGCAGCTATTATAGGGCTTTCTGTAAATGGGCCCACGACTACTTTTGATATGGAAACTGAACAAAAATACCACATTGTTGAAAAAAGCTCTTATGGGGAATTTATCAAGCACAATATGGGAGTTGATAATAGTCCAATTACGGATAACGAACATGTTGCTTTTCTATACTATTGGCTCAATGCCATTGTATTTTGTTCAAGAAATGTCTTGATGTAGAAGCTATTTCTTCCATTAGATGCTTTGATTCATGAAAATCGCAAATTTAGTAGGAATCAAATCATTGAAATGTTTCCCAACCTTGTTTAACATCCTTTATAGAAATAAATTAATTGCCGCTTCCCCATCGACCAAGACCTTGTTAACACATATGCCACTCATTATGCTGCTAATATGTAATGGTAGAAGGTGTATGACCTTTGCTTTTCTGTAGGCCTTTTGAAACACCCTACCTCTTCAACCTCACAAATGAACGCAAAAGCCTCCTCATCTTCTAAGTCATAATCCTCACTCGGATTTTTCTCATATTCTCCCAAATACTTTGTAGGAATAATGGAGATTGTGCTAACCATCTCTTCATCACCTTCGTCAAAATATTCCTCATCAAAATTAGTATCTTTTTCATTAGGTTTAATAAGATTAGCTTCGACAAATTTACCTTTACTACCCTTTGCTGGAGAAGGAACTCCCTTTGGATAAGTCTCCCCATCCGATGGAAAAACCATTCTCATATGGACAGAAGGTGTTATCCCCTTATCCACAGAAGTCGATGGCTTGTCAGATGTGAGTCAACGAAAGTATTTTCCACCTCGATTTTCTCTTGCTCTTCCTTGAGGATATAGGTAACGACCTCGATTGAATCCTTGATAGCCCTTTTGAGCTTGGCGTTGTCGATATTTTTGCACTTCTCGATCACAAAACTCATGACAATTCTTAATCCATTGAGCCCAAAGTTCTTGATAATGATTCATTGAAAGAGAATAATTCTCTTAAAGATTTTGAGAAGTTTTCCCTTCTTGGTGTCAAGAAGGATGTCTCTGACGAACTTGCTCTTCTTTATGAGCTAATTCTTTTTTCATCATTTCCTTCTTGAAAATGGCTGCACCTTCAGCATCAAATACATCATTGCATTAAGGGGACAACGAAGCATCTCGATCCTTTAATTTTTTATGCATAAAAAATTCCAACAGTCCTTCATCTACTCTAAGGTAAACTTGTCAAACACTCCCTTCAAAATCCCCAAAGCTAAACCAAACTCGAAAGACATAAATAGGGTTTAGCAAAATTTACTTCAGCATCAAAAGGATTAGTATCGACCTTCATCTCTTTTTTCCATCATCAAACTTCGATCGTCCTTCCAAAATCGCTTCTTGAATCAAGTCCCTGAACCGGACACAATTATTAGTCAAATGGCTAGTTGGTTGATGAAATTTACAAAAAGATTTTTCTATCAAATCTTTAATCGAAAGCAATATTTTGCTCTCTAGCAAAATCAATTGTTTATTTTTAAGCAACACATCAAATATTTGCTCCGATTTTGAGATATTGAAACTATACTTTTTACTACTCTTATACTTCATATCATTGAACTTATCAACATCTATAATTTTCTTAAGTGAAGAACAAATATAAGGTGGCCCATTCTTTAATTCAACCAAATCGACTTCAGGAAATTCAACATCAGATTCTTCACTCGAAGATCCCATTTCAATATACGGAACTTTTTTTTCCAAGTAAAAGACTTATTCTTAAACTTTTTCTCACTTTTAAAAACTTTTTTCTTTTTAAAGAATTTCTACCTGTCTAACTCTTTCAGCCAAGTGAGCCAAATCAGGTATAGGTACATTAAGCAACTTTCAACGTATGTAAAAATCTAGACCCATAATTGATATGTTCACTACCTCACTTTCGAGAAGAGAGACATAACATTGACTTCGAGCATTTTTAAATCGAATCATAAAGTCATCTATTGATTCACCGTCATTGCGCTTCAAAGTAACCAAATCAGTGATTGTCACATTTAACTCTCCCTTCTAAAATTGAGTATGAAAAACATTTTTCAATTGTGCCCAAGTGACAATCGAGTTAGATCTTAAGTTTGAAAACCAAGTAAAAGCATTCTTCGTTAACAAAAAAGGAAAAAATTTTATTTTCAAATTCTCATCATTTGCCAATTTCCTAACTTTACCATATTGGACAAATGCTCAATGGTGGATTCTCCAACTTCTCTTGCAAATTTTGTTATTATTTTAGGGTTCTTCACACCACTTGGCACTTCTGCCATTTGTATGGCAGCAGGAAATGCGGAAATAAAATATGGTCAATTCATAAAACCCACATTAATACCAACCCTATTAATAACATCCTCGACAATCCTAGTTACTTGATAGCGTTTCCCTCGCTAATTAACATGAATCCTATCCAACACATCATCAGCATTTTGATCACGTTGAACTACATGAGGAACTTTCTCAATTAAATTCATATTGTCATTCATATCTCTAGGATTATTCCCTAAGTCCTCGATATTCACTCCTAAATTTTGATGATCACCTCATGATAATCGATAATTTGAGAAATTCGTTCAACTTCTCTAGCCAAATGCTCAAATTTGGTCTCATGATAAGTCATTATAAGATTCAAAATAGTAGTCATTTGTTGGTTCAATAGATTGACCAGGTCATGATGACTCTCATCAACATGCTGTCGAAATACAGCCATCGATCCAAAATTATTCTATATTGATTCCACCTGATAATCTCGAGCGAACTTAGAATTATGTGATTGATTGTTAACTGCTCCTAATGCACTAACAAATCTAATTGGAGGCACGCAGGGGTGGCAAAGCGGGCTGGCCCGCCCCAACCCGGCCCATCCCGCCTAAGCCCACCCCATAAATAGGGCGGACCAGTCCGCCCCGCCAATTAAAATGGGTTCAAAATACTAACCCGCGCCGTTTTATAGCGGAATGGCGGGCTAGCCCGCTTGACTCTTTTTTTTTTTGAAAAATAAAATTCATTAAAATTAACTAAAAAATAATAATTAAAAATTTAAATACAAATAAAAAATAGTCAAATTATAATATATTTTTTTTACTTTTTTTAAAATTTTTAACTTCAATAAAATTGTTCAAAATAATTTTTGTCAATAAAATCATCTTTATTTTAAAAAATAAGTCACATAATTTGAGTATATATACGAAATTATAAAATAAAATAAATAAAGTTAATAACTAAAAGAAGAATAAAAATAAAAAATGAAAAAAAGTGTTTAAAAATTCTATAATTATTAATTTTATAATAGTAATCACTCTTTTATTTAATAAAAAAATAAAAATATTCGCCCCGGCGGACCAGCCCGCCCCACCCCGCCCAAACCCGCCAATTTGGCGGTGCAGGTTTGGCTGGTTTTTTAAATTTAGCGGGCTCCAAATCCTAGTCCAACCCGCCTTTTTAGCGGGTTTAGCGGATCGGTCCGACGGGTTCAATCCGTTTTGCCACCCCTAGAAACACGTAACCACTCATAAGTGGAGTATAACCTGAAAGAAGGCCAAAAGGAGGCCAACCTACAATTATTGCCAGTTGCATATGCGTTTGAGAAATTCGTGGATGTGAATTATGCCTAATATTTCCTGCATAAGGATTATTAACTTTGGCATTATCCCAAGAACCATTACTTGAATTTTTAAAGCTTTCTTCTGCGTTTGTTAATTCTGCAGACGTTTGTACAATTATTATGGAAATATTATTATTTGCAGATGATCCAACATTGTTATTTAAAACTTTATCAGCCATATTTATGATTCTGTCACTTTAAAGTTGCATACACTAAATCATTACTTAAAAACTAATAAATCTTTTGACACACTTTGTAAAACGATTCTGCCAGACGTATTAATTTGTTATGTAAAGTTTTGGTAAATGTTGGTTGGTTTGATATCTAATTATCTGGGAATAAGTACCAGTTTTCAAACATTGCCTAAAAATAGATAAAGAAGGAAAAAATTTGGAATGTAAAGTAAGATTAAATTACTTGAAATTAAAAGTACAGAGAGCGAAATAAATGACTTTGAATTTAAATAAAGTAATAAAATGCCTCCATAGTCGAAGGACTTTGAATCCAAAGACAATGCAAAATTTTAAAGAAAAGAAAAATACTTTGCAATAAAAAAAGTAAATTGCAAAAAGAAAAAAATACAAAAAAAATTTAAATGAAAAGTAAAAACATGAAAGAAATCCTAAAAAAAAAGCTCTTAGCAAACTCAAAAAGTTGCTGTAGATATATGTATACCATATGCAAAACCTGAAAAGTAACTGTTTCCGCCAGATGTATATGTTGTGTAACCGTCTTCAGCTGCCTTGACCATCGATCCTAACATTGTTTCAACTGCTCTATTTCACTTCGATAAACCTCATTGAACTAAATACATTTTTCCTATCGATAAACTTATATCAACAAAAATTCATCACGCTCTACAAGACTTATCGTGTTCAATATTTGACGCTAATTATACCATCTTTAATTTATAATTTATTTTATTCAACTAACGGCAACATAATACAATTTTAAAATCAAAGTTTGACAATTTAAATTTTTGAAAGTGAGATTGAATTTCTCTTTGATGTTTCGGGGTGGTACCCCAACTCATCATGAAAATATTATAACGTTAACTATATAGCTAAGCTAGTTGATATAATAGTAGCAAATTCTGCTCAAGGGTGATCTCTAAACATAAACAACTCAATCCCCCTCCTGTAGGCCTATGTTCAATTGCTTTTCTTCACGAGTAAAATACGTTTTCAAGCTTGTAATGGTTACAACTTTCCCAAATAAAAAATATATATATATTTGATAAAAATTCACGTATAATTGTATATCTATATATGGAGTTGATAGTTCCGTTAAAAATTATTAGATAATAATTTAATTAAATATATCAAATCATTTAACTCTTTTTTAATAATTTCTTATCTTTATTCTTGAACTAACTAAAATATATAACTAATGTATTTGAAATTAAATTGAGATTCTTACATACCAAAGAATGGATGATACCATCTTTGCCAAGAATATTGAATTGCAAATTAAATATGCAATTACCTTTTGGAGAGTGTTAATCGGAACTGAAAAAATAAAGATGAATAATGTTCTGACGGAATGAGGTTTGTCCAACGTCTAATTATTTATGCTTTTGTGTCCTATTCTGTTAATTCATATTTCATAATATTATTAGTAATTTAGAAGGAGAGGAGGATGTAAAAGTAAAATAACTAAAAATAAAATAAAGAAATTGTTACGTAAAATTTTAAAGCAATAGGTTTTTCTTTTTTCTCTTTCACTTCTGTCCAAAATCTCAACTTGGAAACTAACTCTCGAAAAGAAACACAAAATGGAGAATATTAAGAAATTTGGTCCATTAAGAAACCAAATTAAGTTCTTATTTAACTAAATTGTTGAATCCAAAATCTTTAATATCACATAAGGTAGTTGTTACCGTAATTAAATTAACTACATATATATGAATATTATACGTTAACTAAATTAACTAGTGATAATTGATTGATTTGATGATTCAACATTATAAAAAAAAACTCAGAAAATAAGCTAATGATTGAATGAATAAATAAAACAAAGTTAGGAAAGAAAAGAGTAGCTAGTGGATCAACATAATGTTACTCATGAAATTAAACATGATTATGTAAATAGTTATTAAGAGGCAATACCATATTAATTGTTGGCACAATGCAATAATTAGCAACAAGATGTTGAGCAAACCCCACCCTTCCAGAGCATCCTCATCATCATAACATCAAATTACAAGACATTATTTCTAATGAGGCATGAAGCTAAGGTCGTAGCTTCAATATATTTATAAGGTGAGAGGATCCACGTTGAATCCTAATAAATATCATGGTTATTATTATTAATATAAGGAACTCACCTTGAAGTTACGGTGAAGGTGATGAGAAATTTCTAGCAATAATAATCCTATATAATGAAACGCGGCATTGGATTAGTGACAAGGCAATAGGTGTTTTCCTTCTTAAAAAATAAGGCACCATTAGATTATTATTACAAACTTAAGGTTTGTCAAATGCATAATCTCTCTCTTTTTTCACGTAACTTCTAAACCTCATTCTTCAAATTGGTTTATCAAAAAATTTTATTAGTGATATTATTTTTTTAAAAAAATCACTTAAATAAAGATGTTAAAAACATCTTTTTTAAAGATGTTTTTTAAAAATTAAAATTTAACACACATAATCAATTAAACTGAGTTATTTTTATTAAAATTAGATCGGACAAATCAATTTAGCCAAAAAATTAATAAATTAAATTTTAAACCGGTCTAAATTAATATTTTTTTATAAAAAATGACTATAATATCTATATTATAAAAAATAACTAAAATACCATATTTTATAAAAAACAATATTAATTTAGACCGATTCAAAATTTGATTCACTATTTTTTGGTCAAATTAATTTGTTTAGCCTAATTTTGACAAAAATAATACTATTTAATTAATTATATATGTTAAATTTTAATTATTAAAAAATATATTAAAAAATATTTTAAATGTCTTTATCGAAATAATTTTCTTTAAAAAAATATAATCATAAATTAAATCAATTCTTTTATTAATTAAAAATAATGTATCATATTAAATAACACGTTACAATAATAACATAATAATTTAATATTTATAATGTAAACCCGTTAAATTAGCAAATAATTAATTAATAAATTAAAATTTAATGAAATAATTTAGAAATGTGAATTTTATATTAAAATAGGATAGAGCTAATTAAAATAAGAATTTTGACACTAATTTCAAAAAATTTGACCCAAAATTAAGCCAAACAGATCGAACCAATCGAACCAGACCCAAAATGGGCTCAAGGCCCAACTCCACCTAGCCACTTAATCAAAACACCTGCCATCCTTCTTCTTCCTCTTCATTTAACGCTGGTCGCTGGGAAACATTGTGGAGAAGAAAGGGAAGACAAAACCCTTGTTCCAACTTCTCTCCACCATAACTTTTTTATCCGAGTTCTGATCGCCGCATCGTTTGTGGCCACGTGTTCACTGTGTCGAGCTCTATGATTCTGTCGGATTAATTTCATTGGTAAGCTTCTCTCTCAATCTAGTTTCTCTACTCCTCTTGATTTTCAAAAATTATGTATGTGAGTGTTGAGATTTTGGTTTTTTTTTTTCTGTTGTAGGACCCAATTAGGTTGAGAAAAATACTCACTCTTACTTATTTGGTACTTGGGTACGGTAAGAATCATTAACCCTAGTTAATTCTTTGATTTAATGAGTTGGAAATTAAATTGGGTATGTATATATGACAATTGTATTAGGTGTATGAATATATGTGAGATGGAGTAAGAATTGAATATACCAGAGGCTTGATTAGAAGCTTGAGAAGCTGAATTGTGGTTACGAAGGCTTGAAAGCTTGTTTTGTGGGGGTGTCTTGAGTTATACATGGAAAACGGCTAAGGTATGGTTTAGGTTTCTCGTATTTAATATATAATGTTCTGTGAAAACTTAGGCTACAGGACCGTATGATAGGAATGAATGCTTGAGTATGTAAATTGTTTAGTACTTTGTTGTTATATTTTGAACAAGGTTGGGTTGTGGTTTGTTGTTGATATTGGTGTTGGAATCCTAAATGATAAATTAATGAAGTTGTTAATGTATGAAAATGAATATGAGGTTGTGGTGGTTTGTTATTGAATCTTGTTACTTAGGTAATGAATATTTGGTATGGGATTATGTATATATTGACGTATATTTGTGTGAGATAAGGTATGGAGGTTTTGGCCTTTTTAAAGGGTGTAGGGTTGTGTTGAATATGAGTAAAGGAAGTGGGATTCAGTTTAGTTTTTGTGAAATTGGGGTTTGATATGGGGTGAATGAATGTGGGGTGATGTTGTTATGTTATTGTATGTGTGGAGCTGAATTTGCATATAATAGGTTGGTTATGAAAGGTCAATTGATGGAAAAAGGAGGTTTTGAGGTTTGTATAAAAACTGATTTTTTTTAGACGAACTTCGGTAAGTTATAACTTGGTTTTTCGATCCCCAAATAATTCAAAATTATTTTATATGAAAATTGAGTCCATGAGGTTTACGCTGTTCGAAAAACGGATGGAAAATGTTTTAAAATGAAAAAATTAATCTCGTCAGAAGTTTAGAGCTCAAAACTGAAATTTCTGCAGACTTAGCTATTTTTGGCTAATCTGCCTTGTATGCATACGTGAACACCCTTCATACGCATAGGATCTATTCTGTTTGGGACGTATGCATACGCGAACATGTGTATGCGTACGCATACTGCCCTGCGTACGCATACTGACCAAAAAGGGATCTATGCGTATGCATATCTCTTGCATGCGTATGCATAGCCCTGTTTTTCAGCAAATGCATATTTTGTATTTTAAACCCAATTTTAATCCTTTAAAACTTCTATTTTTACTCTTTTAACTCTCGATCTTAGTAGTAATCCTAGTCATGGGATGAAACTACGAAAGAGGTGGTACCTTGGAGGTGAAGTAAGGTTAGGAAGTGATGATTCATATAAGAAAATGTGGATACATGAGGTATATGTGATGCCATAGTAATGATGTATGGTTGTAAAAGAGTATAAATGACTGTGAATGATATGATGATTGATAGTTGAAATGCGATGGAATGAATAAATGTATGTTTGAGATACCTGGGTAGTAGCAAGGATGGTGGTTCGTCCCGCTTGCTCCAGGTCAGTAATTGTGACGTTTGGGTAGTAGCAAGGATGGTGGTTCGTCCCGCTTACTTCAGGTTGAGCTTTTAAATACCCACCTGGGTAGTAGCCGTATTAGTAGTTATTCCACTGGCTCTGGATTAAGCGGGTAGTAGTAAGGGGGTTGTAGCTCAAACCCAGTTGCTCTGCATGGGTGTTTCAGTCCGTGGTTAGCTACCAGGACATGTCAGGATGGCTATATAACCGACAGATGATATCATCAGCCATAGATCAGGCATATATCATGTGCATAATGTCTGAATTGCTTGCTTGTGAACTAATTGGGATTGCCTACGTGATTATAAACTACTACTTGTTATAATCGTTATTTGTATTACTTGTGAACTACTTGTGTTTGCCTTGCTTTGCTTGTTTGTCTGTGCAACTCAACGGAGATGGAGGAATGGAGGAAAGGTGGAAAAATTTAGTGTACAGGTTAAGTTTAGTTAGGTTTGAGAATCCCTAGAAGACCACCTGTTTATGGTTTCTGTTTAGTTCTTTAAGCTGTATAATCTGGGTGTCGGCGTTCTAGGATTGCCTCTGACATTTCCACGACCTTAGATATTATGTGCGTGACACCTTTACCATGCTAAGAACCTCTGGTTCTCACCCCATACTGTGTTGTGTTTTTCAGATGCAAGTCGAGAGGCTCCTCGCTAGGCGTTTGGACTTCCGCAGCGGAGTAGTTTCTGGGATTATTTTGATATGTAGCTTATGTATATACATATACTTAACTATCTCCAATTGACTTGTGATTTTGTTCTTCTTAGAGGCTAATGGAGAGTTAGGGTTTTATTTATGTATTTTGGGCTTTGGGATATGTATATATGTATGTAAATATTCTCCGGCCAGTTTTAACTTCACAAGCTGAGTTAGGAGCTTGTCATTATGTATCTTTTTCGCTTTCTACTCCTAGTTTCTGTTATATTAGTTTGTTGCATAGTTATCAGAACCGAACCAGTGATCAAACCGGTAAGGTCACTGGGTTATTGGGTCACTGGTTTAACCGTTGGGTTACTGGTTGAACCGGTTGATTCGGTCCTATGTAAATAAAAAAATAAAAAATAGTTAAAAGTTTAAAATTAAAATTTAAAATACATATTTTTACTAATATTTTAAAATATCAAGTTATTTTAAAACAATATGGAATATGAACAATAAATATTTTATTATTTTTACTCTATCATCAATATTTTTATTTTGTTTTTATATTAAAATAACTATTATTTTTAAATTTTAATAATTTATTAATTATTTTATATCTTTTATACTATTATATACTACAAATATTTATTAAAAAATAATATTAATAGATATTATATAATTATAAAAAAATAAGTGAGTTTATAATTATTGTTAAACAAAAATATAATTAATTTAAGAATGAGTGAGTTTATAATTAAAATTAAAATAAATTAAATAAAAGTAAACTATTTGATGAAAGATATCTATATGTATTATAATTTGCATAAAATTTAATAGAAAACATAGTGGTTTGGTGGTTGTGGAGTTTTTTGGTTTCCTTGAGGGCAGGGGTTCGAACCCTACCTTAAGCATTTTGGAAATATTTTCTCCCAAACGGTTCGGTCAGACCACCTCACCGGTTCACACCGAGTTTGATCGGGTCAATTCCTTGTGCGGTTCAAATACTGGACCGGACCGGTATAGGGTCTGGTTCACCAGTTTTCCGGTCGAACCGGTCAGTCCGGTCCGGTTTTTACAACTATGGTTCGTTGACTTTCGGTTCCTTCGCACGCAAGTAATCACGTTCCTAAGCGTTGCGTTGTTATTTCCGCGATTTCGTTTCTCCTATTTTTCAAGGCTCCTAATTTATTATATTCTTTCTGCTATTATATGTATATATTTTATATTTAGAGGTAGTAGCGCCTCGCCACCTCTATTTTACATCCTAGGTGTAAAGTTCTATGTGGTAGGGTGTTACATATGTCACACAATAATTGATTGTATCTTATTATAAAATAACATATAAATCATTCATTTTGTGAAACATAATATATTAATTTGTCACGTGATACTTAACATGATATGTCATCATATAGGTTATGTTTATTTATTGAGACATGAATATTAATTGTCAGATACAATAATACACGTCTATCGTTTGTTTGTTAGATGGATACGGTTATATACAGATACATACAAAATACATCTATTTAATATTCTTTCTTAAAATTGAGACAGTAGGAATGGCAACATATATCTTACCTGCAGGTATCCAACTTGACTCCACCCGATCGGGTAGGGTTGTCCATCCGATCTGCATCGGTAGGATAGGTGTGGGTAGGGTTCTTGTGCGGGTCAGGTATGGTGCAGGTTGAGCATCAACTCTACCCGACCAACCCTCACCCTATATATGTATATGTTATATACTTAAATAAAAATATATTTTAACTGGATGTTGAACCAAAAATCTCTCACTAAATATAAAAAATCTTTAGCCACTAAAATAAGATCATTAATTAATAATTTACTATTTCTTTTTCAGATAAAAGTCAATTCTACTTAAATTATCATCAAATTATATAATAATATTATATTTTTTTTGTAACCTGCGAGTAGGGTCGGGTATTCGCGGGTTAAGAATGAATAGGGTAGTGGGTAACGTTGAGTTTTGTTGGTGGGTCCCCAACTTCAAGTGGGGCCCACACAACTTAAAACAAAAAAAATAAAATAAAGAAACAAAAGTGGCTTTAGCCACGAAGAGAGAGTGAGAATTGTGTCTCACTTTTGAGAGAAAAGGAGAACGAAGCAGGGGCTTTCGACGGCGAGAGAGAAGAAAAATTTGGGGAAAAAGAGCATGGCTATCTTGATCACATTGACTTGGTAAACTTGCTCTATTTTTTATGAAATTTTAGTATGTTATTTCTGGTGTAGAGATGAACATTAAGATATAACTTATTTGTTGTATTGCTTTCTCTTTTGCCTGATTTGAGATACCCACTTTGTGGAAGGTTTATGTTGATTCCACCAGTTTTGGTGATGTATTTTGTTGATTGTTGAGATGCCCTAGTGTCACTAGGAAGACTATTTGTGTACCCATTATTCTGATAGTGAAAGATTTTTCTGGACTAGGTCCCGTGGGTTTTTTGTCCCTCTTTTTGGGGGTTTTCCCACGTTAAAATTCTGGTGTCTGATTATTTAATTTCTGCTATTATATCTTGCTGCTTGGAGTATCTTTGGTGTTGCCCATTCAATTGCACAGGTTGTGAGAAAATTATTTTTAGTGCTTCTGCTGTTAGACAGGTTCTTGATTTAAACCTGTGTTGAGTTTTCCCAACAAGTTTATATAAAAATCTCAACCCGCGGGTAGGGTTAATATTGGCTCCAAATCATATCTTATCCTACTCATTACTATCCCTATAAGACACAAAGACACAATACATAAGATACAAAATTTGATTTTTCTATCCTTAATTATTTTTGAAATTACTAATACATAAGACACAGAAGATAAAATTAATCTGAATTTATATACGTGTATCTTGTACATTATTATTAAATATATTATAAAATTTATATATCTTTATATTAATGTATCTTTATGTATTTATGTATGTGTTGTGTCTCAAAATTACTACCTAAACGCAGCTATAATTAATAAAATAACAAACTTGACCTATCATTATATTTTTTAAAGATTAATATTACTAATTAAAATTTTTTAAAATCAACTTCAAGAGGTGCTAAAGCAACACACTTCACCACCAGAGTACACAGCTTTTTTTTTTTTCGTAAAAAAAAAAAAATTCACAGCAAAACATAATGATTAACGACCCATTCTTCCACTTAAAATAAAAGAGTAGTTAATAGGTTTTTATGTGTTTGATGTTTTTAGGTAAAGTATTATTTTAGTTTGTAATATTTGACAAAATTTTAATTTAATTTTTAATATTTTAAATATTTTGTTTTTATTTTAAAGAAATTTAAATAAATTTAATATTGTTCTACTGTTAACAACGATATGTTAAGTTATATCTTTTTCTTTATGTTAAAGAAATATAACAAAAACTTTCTTATAACATATCTTAATGATCCTTTTCTTGGAAAAATTTTTTTAAAATTCTATCAATTAATCATCATCAACAATCCAAAATTAAATAAAAAAATTTTAACTTGCTGATTGTTAATAGATTGATTTTACTTACGTATTGAAATCAAACATTATTTATTTTTTAATATACTAATTGTTTGTGTCAAATTTAATGTTGAGATAATATTAAATCCGTTTGAAATTTTTTTGGACCGAAATAGAATATTTGAAACTTCTTTTGTCATTTTTTTATGTATTTCCCAATATAATAGAATAAAGATTAATTTATCGCCAATTAAAAGTTTGTCGTTGATCAACAGGTTATTCCATACATAAGATAGAATTTGAATTTTCAATACTTATTTAGGCAGGCAAGTGAGTTAACTACTAGACTAACCCAAGTTGGCTGTTAATTATCTAGTTTTTTTGTGGTTTTTCACGACAACTTGACAAGTCATGAACTAATCCATCGCGATCAAAACTCTATTTAAGAATTTGTCATTGGTAAGTGAACTGCTGCATGTATAAGACATGATTATAATTCTTTATCTTATTTAACAGACGAGTGAGATAACCATTCCAATAATTCAAATTGTTTGAAACTTTGAATTTGTAGTCTTTAATATTAGCATGATAAAACACTTATCAAAGGTATTGGCTTAATTGGGTGCTAGATGGAGAGCTAACCAATTATCAAGGTTGTGAGAACTAGACTGGTCATTGAACCGATCAAGTGATTGATTCAATAGAATCCAATCGAAGTCGAACTGTAGTTGAACCAATTTAATTAAATATAAAGTAAAATTATAAAAAAATTCAACATATAATTTTAAATATATAAATTTTAATAATTTTTAAACTAATAAAATTTAAGATTTGACAATTTTACACAATAAATTATCCATAACTTATTATTAAAAGTTCATAAATAACTTTTTAGACGGCATTATCTTATGATTCTTGATCACTTTGTAGTTGTTCCATCTAAATTACATACAATATACGAATACAAATTACATGCAACAAAATAAAACCTCAACCATTATAGCAATTACAACAAAATTTAGAATTACAGCAATTCAGAATCTAAAATTATAGCAATTCTGTCCAAAATTTAAAATTATATCAAAATTCTATTTGGCATTCAAAATTCAGAATCCAAAATTATATCAAAAGTATATATAGAATTCAAAATCCAAAATTTAAAATTGAACTTATATCAAAATTATATAAAGTAAAATTCAGAATTACAAAATGATTAATTCATATAATTAACAAAATAAAAAATTGAAAAGCAAAAGAACTCTGTATTAATTCTTATATTTAACAAAAAAATTAACTGAATTTGAATCAGTAGACTAAATTCCTTACTACAGCAACCAGCAATTCATATAGTTGATTAACAAAATAAAAATAAAAATTAAAAATCACAAGAACTCACAGTGGCAGATAGCAGAGAAGGCCTAGAGTTCACAGCGGCAAAACAGATGCCCAACAACGACGTTGATAGAATCTTCAAACCGTGCTTTCAATGACCAGACGATGCCGACGACAGAAGCTTCAAAGTTCAAATAACCAGACGACGACGCCACTGATAGCAACTTCGATCTGCGACGGTGAGTTCCTTCTGCCCGCTAACATCAGCTTCGATCCGGCATTGATTGTGGCAGGGACGGTGGAGCTCGTTAGAGGAAGACTAGAAGAGGAAATTAGAATTGAGGAGGTGTGGTGAGTAGCTCTTGGAAAATGGGTTGGGTCATCTATGTGGGTGGTAATCAGTAATGGGTTTTCTTTTTTTTTTTTTGCTTCAAAACGATGCCGTTTTGGTGGATATTAAAAGATCGAAACTTTAAAAAACTCGGCTAATTTGGCCAATTTGTCGGTTTGACTAATTTTTTTATCGGTATTTTGCAGGATGGTTTTGGGGATCGGACCGGCCATATTACCGGTTTTTAGTTAACCCAATTGAATCGGTCGGTCCAGTTCGATTTTCCAAACCTTGCCAATTGCTAGCCGAGTTTGATAGACATACATAGTCTTATATTTCTAAGGCAACAATATTATAAGTATAATATCCACAATTTATTGGTCCCAAGATCACTCGTTCATATAAATGTCACTATTATTTTTTGTTCTCAAACTTACTAACACACGCTCACAAAGTAGAAGAGAATTTTTAATAACTCAATATATCTTCATTTATATGGAGAGATGATTAAAGCACATAGTTAATTGCTAAGAAATGCCATTATTAGCTATGAACAATTAAGCATGAATTGAAATGGAGGTGATGAAATTAAACTTGCAGAAAGTTCAACTTACTAAACTAGTTATCTTTGATAAGCTTGATGACTCATGAGTATAATATATATCTAGCTATTACTATTGACTACTTTTGACTTATTTTTAGCATGTAATCAAATTTTATAACTTATATTTGACTATTACATTCCAAATACTTTTACATGTTGTAAACAAGTTGTAATATTTTTTAATCCTCTAGGATTTTCTAGAAAATATCATATGAATTGTAAATTCTCAAATATTTTATCAATTTGACAATGTGTGAAGTCTTTTTAGTTTTTTGTTCTTTTATTTAATTTGACAATTTGCTTATCTCATGATCATTCATGTTGATTCTCGTATGTAAGTGGATACAAATTGATTTATTTTATTCAATAAATATTTAGAGGAAGAAAGAAGAAACAACAATATTTTATCCTAAACTCTTTAAGAGTGTTATTTTGATAAGCAAATTTTACTCCAAAAAGAGTCTCTCCTTAGAAAATGAAAATTATGTTGAGTTTAGTAAATAATAAAATAAAATATGATGACAAACATTATATTGGATTAAAAGTTCAATTTGTGTTTAATCTATGTGTTAGTGTAGTAAGTCCAAAAATTATTTGTACATCTCAAACAATATAACTAAGTGTCTGAATCATAGCTATTTGGACTAAACTCATAGGCCAATCAATGGAGCCAAAATCAAAATGCTTAAATCAAGCATAATTAAAAAAAAAATTTCATTAACATACAAATCAATTATTTGTTGAATAATTCACCTTCCCTCTGTATATATATTTTGGATAACAAGAAGAAAGTGGAACTATTTTCTTCTGTTGTAAATTAATGATTGATATTGAAACTCAAAACCAAAATACAAGATTAAGAATTTGGATTTAACAAACTCATTGAAAAATCCAAATCAATAAAACTTATCCCTGATCTTAATTCCTAATTTTCTGGTCTAGTTTATGAAAAGAAGAAAAAGACTTGAGTCGGTTAAATTGGTGAAAAATGATGTTTGCTGTAGTCAACTCATTAAAAAGTACAATGTTCATTCAATCTTCATCAGAGACAACCTATACACATGTACCTCTTTTCCTAAACACTTGTTTCCATCCATCTAACCATATGCATTAGCATTATACACGACACACTTAAACATCAGACACAAACTACATACTATAACCTATTCTTTACCATGGTTAACTATGGGATGGATCCACTAGAAGGGAAAGTAATCAGCTTCAACCAGGACGGGACCAGTATGGATTCAACGTCGAATCATTGGGAGGAACAAGCCTCTCCAACTTCTAGAGGCAAAAAATCGCCACAAAGTCGAAAATACTGCCACAAATTGCACTGGCAAAAATCCCACAATATTTTCCCAGGTAATTGCAGTTTTCTAAACACCACCGCAGCCAAGTTGCAGTAATACATTTTGTGATAATTTAAAACCGCTACAAATTAAGAAATAACTGTTACAAATTAACGCCTTTTCGCAGTGACATTTCATAAATAATAGAAGAGAATTCATTTAAATTTTTTGTAGAAGAGGAGATGTGATTTTCTCTTTATTATTGTTTAGTTATTGATTATGAACTAATAAGTACTTATTATTAATGTCAAAAACAATATTATATTATTGACATTTGTTTATAAGACCGTTCGAAATAATTTTCTTGTTAATTACAAAACTGATCTCTGCAAAATGTTAAATCAAAATTAGGAAGTTGGAATGAAAAAATGCATAACATTATTTTGTGCGTATTTTACTAGGATTTGGAAAAGTTAAGCCTTCAATAACACAACTCTTATAAGAATGAAAGAAGAAAAAAAAAACATATATATGAAGCATATAATAAATAAATAGCAACTATCTAGTGCCTAGCAGTTGACACCTCTCTCTCTCTCTCTCTCTCTCTCTCTCTCTCTCTCTCTCTCTCTCTCTCTCTCTCTCTCTCTCTCTCTCTCTCTCTCTCTCAAGATTCAAAATGATTATCTAAATATTACAATTAATAATTAATTTATATATAATTATATCCATTATTTTAAATAATTATTTATACAATCAATTTTCATTATTATATAGATGTAAGAAACTGATCATCTTCTTCTCCCCTTTTTGTCATGCTTTGTATTTAGAAGTTGCCTTTATAAGCAGCAACAGTTTCATTGGATAGGATGACATAATAATGATAACACATCTGTTACACAATTTGATTAAATTATTGTATATATCCAAAGAGATAAGGTAGCTAAGCCTTCATCACTTGTAAATTAAATAGCTTATTAGTGCATGATGAACTACTTGTAGCTCCCCTAACATTGACCCATTTCCTCCAATCATATCATCATATCATATAGTACTCACTTCATTACAAGGAATATCTTTCTTTTTAAATATTAAACTTTTATAAAAAAAAATTAGGAATCAAAAGAATAAGTTGATTCATATTAGTTTAAATATATAAGATAAATATAAAAAAAAATATTGGTCACGTTCACTTAACATTTGTCTTTATATTTTATGTTAATATCAATTTTATTATGTTTAGATTTTAAATTGATTTCATTGCAAGGGATATCTTTCTTTTTAAACATTAAACTTTTATATAAAAAGGTTTAGGAGTAAAAAAAATATTGATCACATTCACTTAACATTTCTTTTTATATATTATGTAAATATCATTTTTATTATGTTTAGATTTTAATTATATAATAATAATTTTATTATAATATTCAAATATTTTTTCATCATCCTTAACCTCTATTATTATTCTCTTAAAGTTTATATTTTTTTTTAAACCAGAAACAATGAGAATATTTTATTTTAATAGAAAATATAATATCCAAAATTCAGAAAAAAAAACAAAAGAAAAATGTGAGAGACTCCCAAACTTCACAAAATACAGGGGTGCGATTGTGCGAAGATAAATAAAAAAGAAATTTAAGAAAGAGTAACACTGAAATTAAGGGTGAGTACGGATAGCGGGTACCCGATTATCCGTTCGAATTTGAATCGAACTAATTAAATTGGTTTTGAAATTAACGGATAATCGGGTCTAATTCGAACTAAACCGATGACCTTTGTTAGTGATTGATTCGGGTATCAGTTCTAGAGATATAGAATCCGAAACAACCTGCAAATCCGATCATATATTAATTAAATAAAAATATATATATATATATATATATATATATATATATATATATATATATATATGACTTTTCCATTAGACAAAGATTATTCACTATTTTTAAATTTGAATGACTTTAGTTTTTAATGTATTTGGTGTTAACATGTTTGGATTATTTCTATTGATGTTACATGTTTATTGTACTTGTTGAATTATTTAGTCTTTTTTATGAATTTCAAAGTCATTGGGTACCCAATTATCCGAACCAATCCATTATTAATCAGTTTGGTTTGGTTTGAGTACATGTATAAAAAAATACAAATTTAAACCAAATCGAACCAATTAAATTTTGATCAATTCGGTTCTAATTTTACCATAAATCCGAACCAAACCGACCCGTACTCACCCCTGAAACTGAAACTAGGTTGCGAAAATAGTAGGTAAAATATCTCTTGGTTGAACTTCCCGACTTCCTCTACCACTTCTTCATACCAACAACTCTACTGTTTGAAGACCCTTCGACATTGTTCCTTCCAAATACTCTAAGCTAGGATCAAATATATCTAGTTATATTTGAGCTAACAATTCGGTGACTTGGTCAAATTACAACATCCTTCCACCAGTTGAAGAAAGATTCGCAGTTGCGGTTTCGATTGAGCTATGAAAAGGCAACAAAGAACATCTTCTGATTCTGAATGACAGATTAGACCAGACAGAGAAATATTATTGAATCTCTGGTTGACAAATTGTATTACTAGCAGTATACTATGAAGGAATTTCTAATAAAAAATGAGAATTTTGTGAGGGATGACAATTTTATACAGAAAACTCCAGACAGGTTGTTGTTGTATGATTAGAGTAGGCAACTCTATACATATATGAGACATCATATACTTATAATTTGTTAAGAATCCACTGCAACTTGTGCTCATCTGCTCCTGGTGTAATTGGTGTAATTGAGATAATTCTTTGAGTAATGTCTAGTGAAATAATTTCATCTATAGGTCCCGTACCCAAAGAATTCAGTTAGCATCTGAAGGTTGGACCACAAAAAGGAAGAATCCTAAACGGGTAGAGAAGAGGCCCTGTTGGAATCACTAAAACCAACACTCTAGTTAAGGCCTGTCTCTACAATACTCCTACCCTTTAGAATACACGTCCATTCTCATGATGGCAAAGTACTAACTTCTGTTTTTAGAATTGAACTGTATCTGTAATTTTTTTTTTACTATTTTAACTAAAAGAAAATTAGCTTGAGTTGCTAATCTTTAAAACTGTTTACCTAGAAGTGGCAAATTTTGAGTCTGTAGTTCTTTGAATCCCTTAAGATTTCATGAATTTCAGTAAGTAAACTATCCAAAAGCCTAAAACAAGATAACGTGTAGATGGAGACCACTTTTCTCACTAGCCAATGTAAAACCTGCTTACCGCCATTAGATAATAAGCATCATTTTCAACTATGTATCTTCTTGAGTACCTTTTCTTTAATAGCTGAGAAGGTAGCTTTTTTTGAGTGGTTAATTAAGGATGAAAAATCCAGATATTTATCCTAAGTCCCAACGTAAGAGATATTCAAAATAGAAGCTAAAGAGGAGCAAAAAGTATTAGGGATAGGGCTTGTTGAGGTTTACCCTTTGTTCGTTGAATCTTTCATGACTTGCTAGTAATTCTAGAATCCTATCACAACCTTCATCAGAAGCTTTACAGAACAAGATAGACTCATTCACAAAGAGTAGATAGTTAATTGTAGGGCATTTTCTGGCAACTTAGATTCCTTGAATGAGACAATTTTGTTGTGCTTTGTGTAGTAAAAAGGATATGTCTTGTGCACAGAATAGAAAACGAAAAAGGGATAGAAGATTATCCTATCGGATACCTCTATTCGGTTTAAAGAATCGTAAGGTTGACCTACTATAATAACAGAGTCAGAAACTATTGTTACCAATTTCTGGATCTATTTTATCTAGCTTGCATCAAATCTCATCTTCTCCATCATAAACTAAAGAAAGTGTCATTCCATTTTATCATAAATTTTACTCCTGTCAAGTTTTAGGGTCATTTCATATTCAAGATTTCTCTTCTTTTGCATGAAGTAGTGCATACATTCGTGTGCTATCATAATATTATTAGTGATGAGCCTCTCCTTGAGAAACATACTCTGAGTTTAGTCTATTAGTTTATTCATACACCACTGCCATCTACGAATTGGAATCTTCAAAATAATTAGGGATGTTTAGGGATCAAATCCGATTCGCACGGTATTTATCCGAATTTGATCCGAAATTTATGGATATGGATCCAATCGAATCCGATAAGCACACTAATAGGATCGGATTACAGATTTTGTGTAGATATCTGCATATCTGCGTATCCGCAAAAATAAAGAAATAAATAAGTAAATATTCTTTTTATGTTTTATTTCAACTAATAATTATCATATATGTTGTATTATTTTAATTTATTATTTAAGAAAAATATGTTAATATTATTTGAAAAGTAAACATATTTAAAAGAATGAAAAAATAAATTTTATTGATATTTTTTAATAAAAATAAGCTTTCAAAAATATTTTTGTGTTTTGCGGATATATCATATATCTGATCCGATTCGATTTGCAAATCAGATCCAAGCTTAAAAATTGCGAATATTGGATCCGATCCGATCCGATGATTTTAGTGCGAATCGAATCGAAATTTTAACCATATCTGATCTGATCCGATCCGCGTTCACCCCTAGAGATAATCTTGTAGAAAATAGAAGATGATTTTAAAACCAAATTAAACATTTTGGATAAATTTAAACCCAAAAAAATCTTAGGGACGATTTTAATTTTCAAACTAAATCATAGAGACCAAAATCGTACTTAACTATAAATACAAAATAATTATTTATTAAAGTAATAAAAAATAAAAATAAAATCAAATATGATTAAAGATGGTTATTAAAGCCATTAGGAATAAATATGCGGTAATTGCTATAGTTTTTAAAAGGTGATGTCTAACTTAACCAAAAAAAAAGTAAAAAATTATATTTAATTTTAAAATATAAAAATAAATAATTTTTAAATATTTAAATTTTTTTATAATAAATAAATTAGACACTAAATAATAGACATTATAAAATTCACTTAAATAGATAATGAACAAAAAGTATTAGAAGACTAGTATTTTTAGTGTAAAAAAGCAAAAAATTCGTTAATGTTAGTTCATAGGTAAAAAAAAAAAGAATAACAGAAAAAAAAATTCTTATTATTGATCGTCAATATGGAATTATAATTATTTTACTCAATTTTTTTTTAGTAAAAAGATGGAGATATTTTTTTTAACCTCTATATATGTGGGCTTTGTGCAAGCTGCTAATTCTCCGGGTTTTCATTACTACTTAATTTAATCAAACATTTAAATATGTTTATCTTTATACAATTATCATCATGTCTCAGCTCGCAAACCCATAAAATAGTGATGATCATTTGATTGATAATGAGGATAGGTTGGGACATTAACAACTGTAATCGCATCTATGTATATCTATTATGGCCAGTCGTTTTCATTATCGAGCTTCAATTATGATTCCGGATCCAATTGAGATTTAAATATACAGCAACCATAATTATTATATTACAAGCAGATTAGGCTATCTAATTTTTATTTGAAGTACCTAACTTTTGATGTACGATCAGCCTTTATCAATTTTTTGCTGAAATTTAATTGATTAAAAATAATTACGTGGTCACGTTATATATTCTGTGTAAATAATATTCTTTGTCAATTCTAAATATTTTTTGTACAAAAAAATATTATATACATATATTCAAATCAGTCATTATATATATTTAAATATATGTATAATTTAATATATATTTTATATTTTAATATATATTTTATACTAATAATTAATATATTTTATATGTTTTCACAAAGATTTGTAACCCTTGTGGCAAAATTAATTATTTTTTATGATAGTATATAAATTTTAAAAATTAATTTTATTTATTAGATTTTAATAGTTATAAGAAGCGAGTAGCGACGAAATGAAAGTGGGTTAGAGTTTAACTTTTTACTATCTGCAGATAAGAATAGAATGAATTTTATGCAAGTTATTGTAGGGTGAAGTAGAATCAGATAGAACAAAAACTCACTTCTACCCGTCTTATTACCGCTCCAATTGATAATATGATATATAATTATACATGACTGACTACTAATTTTGACAAATATAATTCGATTTTGTTTAATAATTAGCCATGAGTTCATGATTTTTATTTATTTTCATTGCATAGTATACTTTATGGTAAAACACTATTTTTGTCTTTAATGTTTAACTTAAATCATAATTTAATTTTTAATATTTTAAATATCTTATTTTTATCTCAAAAAATTTTAAATGACTTTAATATTAAATTCGTTTAAGATCTTTAGAAATTAAAATAAAATATTTAAAATATTAGACACCAAATAAAAATTTAATTTAAATATTAAGAACTAAAATAATATAATTTATTCTAGAAATGAATATATTATTTGCTCTAATATTATTTCCAATTTTTTTTAATGGTATTTTAAGGCGAAATTCAAAATTTCAAACACCTATTTAAATAGATTAGTTACAAACAATAATTCGAAAATCAAATAAAAATTTGAAGCGTTTAGAAGTTCAAATTCATACATAAGCTCTTGCTCTCATATGTTATATGTTTGCTTTGTTTTTCTTATAAACTCTTTATCACGCATGTTCAGTTGGGTAGTGTTTGTTTTGGGGTAGGACACGAAGACATAGATAACACTGATTTAAAAAGTGTTTGAAAGCAGAGACATAGACAGTGGATATATTGTCTCCGAGATAGTTTTTTATATTTTTGCGTCCACTTTTTCACAAAGAATAATGATAGACACGGAATTTGGAAAGAGTGGATACGGACAATGTTATAAATTTTGTTTTCCTTTTTTTCACTATTACCCCTTCTTATTTTTCCTATTGCGTTGTTAAGAGATACTTTTTTCTTACTATTCTTTCTCTATCTCTTTCTTTTCCAGGTACTCTCTCATTTCTGTAGATTTTTTTATTGGGGGTAGATAATTCTTTTCTTTTCATCGTTTTACTTCAATATCATTTTAACCTTATATTATATTATTTTATTTGTAATAAAAATAATAACAAAAATAATTAATCTTAAAACTTTTGAAAGATAAATATTATCAAAAGTAAAATTGATCTTTTAAAATGCTAAAAAATAATTTATAAATTGTAATTGATTTTATATAATTTAAAGAAAAATCAGTTTTTTATAAAGAAAAATCAGTTTTTAGATAAAAAAATTAGTTTTTTTAAATAAAAATATATTTTATATGCAAAAACTAATTGTTTTTTCATATAAAAATGAATTTTTTTAAAATTAATTTTTTTATTTAAAATTAATTTGGCTTATTAACTTAAATAAAATTTTTTATTAATTAAACTCAAATTTATTTTTTTTGTTAATCTTAATCATATGTATTCCTACATATTAATAATAAATTTTAAAATAAAATAATTATATTTATAAATTTTATTTTAATATAAATACTAATATATTTTTTTATTAAAATTTTTTGCCTCTTCAAATATTTTTTTTAAGTTCCGTCTGTATTTCTATGTACTCTCATTTTTTATTAAATTAATTTGTATTAATGTAGAAAATTTGGAATTACAGGTCTATTTTAATCATTTCATATAATATTTTAGTCTTGTCCATTTGTATCTAAACATAATACTAGACATTACATTAGTGTTTTGTCTATCGTATCCAAACACAATACACAAAAAATAATTTTTAATATCTCCATCATATTATCTCTATTTTAGTGTCATGTTATATCCTGTTTCTAAAAACAAACGCAGGCTTATAAATTTGCACATGTGGTCTTCACAATTTGTTTCAATGGGTCACCACTACAGTTTTGCCCATACCGACCACTCATCTTGGCCGTGGATAAATCATGCGGCTATTATCGATGGCTTTGTGGCATTTGGCGCCAATTCCATTATTTGTGGTTTTATATTTTCTCTCGCTCAAATCATTGGTAGCATTTGAATTATTAATTCTAAAAATTAATTTATAAATATGTTACCAACGCTAAGGCCATCAATAACAAGTTTAATATATTTTAAACTTTTTAGTGTTCAATTTTATAAATCAAAAGAAATTAATGAAGTCTTTAAGATTTTCAATTAGAGAAATTACTTGGACAAAATAGTAAGTTTATGAGAAATAATTTATAATCTTAGATTTATTTTATCTTAGTTTATTCTTAAATTTTATTCAAATCAAAACTCTCCTCATAAACTCTTCTCATGAAATAAAATCACCAAATTTTTGTTTTTAGAATCCTAAATTCGAATGAAAACCTAAAATTTCTCTTTTCTTCAAATTTGTTTTTCCCTCACTATAAGAAAATCATCGAATTTATTGATGGATTTATTAAAAAAATTCAACAATAACCTATTTATCGTCGAATTTTGTATTTTTTACTGTCAATTTCTTACAACACCTCCAACCCACTAACAAGACCAATCCAAATAAAAATTAAGAAACTAATTAAAATTTGGAGTGAAAAACGAAAACAAAAAATAGGGTTAGGGTTCAAAACTAAGAGGGGTTAGAGCTTTTATACTTTCAAGTTATTAGACTAATCAAACAAAACATGTTATAAGTAGACAACAAATTGTAAATTTTCAATGTAAACAAATTAACACAATCAAAGCACTATTATCAACATTTTTATTAAAACTAATAAAGTCTCCATAGAAAATATAAATATAGCAAACTTAGAATATCAAAATAATTAGATAATCATGAGTGAACAGTTCAACCAAGGTCACATCTAAGTAAACTAATGATACTGATTTTTCAAGAATAAAAACAGAGGAAAAAAAAGTGTAGGGTTAAAGTTTAGCAAATGCTAACAATGTTAAAAAAAAGAAGAAAACAAAGAACATACACTTAGATGAAAGAGGAACTATAGCATCGCAGCTGATGGAGGCAAGTGGCGACGGAGGCAAACGATGAAGGTAGCAACTCGCAGGAGAGAAATAAGCTCCTCCATGGTAAAAACAAGTTTCTGGTGGATACTCTTCGACAACAACGATGATTTGAGTTGTGGAAAACAGTCAACGACGGTAAAACCGAAGTTACCTTATCGTCGGATTTTTTCACCCCTAAATTTAATGATAATGCTCGCGTCAATTTTTTTCTCTTCAATTATTATCGACAAATTTATTATCGAAAAATTGATTTTAATAAAAAAAAATTTACCCAATAAATTTATTGTCAAATCTGATGGTAAACTCACTACTGACCTCTAACACTAAATCTAATGATAATTTTAACAATATTTAATGTTTTTTTTATATGGCCTCCTCTTAATATTTTCTATTTACTGCTTTGTTTCATTGTTAGCCAGAAAAAAAAAAAAGTTAGTTTGTTAATAAATCTATATATATAAAAAAAGTATCCATTAAGTCTATACTTTAAACTCTTTAGAAAATTATTTTGGCAATACTTTTTTTTTCTTTTTCACAAGTAAAACATCTATTATTAACAATGCTAATTAATCTTTTATTGACTCATATAGACACTTTGATAAGATAAGTAAATCAAATTTTTTTAAATCATTTTTTATCCAAAACAAAAGTTATTAGAAGAATAGCAAAAGAAAATTTTGATAAATTTAGGAAGATAGGACCAAAAGATAAGGAGTCCTGGTAATAGAATACGCGTGTACAAAAAAAGATAAAGACAAAATAGGAGTACTTTAAAGAGTGGTCTTTGTGCCGCAATGCAAATAATTGGGAAATATATAAGGCGGCTAACAAAGAGACAAAAGTAGCTGTAAGTGAAGCAAGAACAATGACATATGAGGGTTTCTACCAGTCTTTAAGCACGAAAGAAGGAGAAAAAAGTATAAATAGATTGAAAAGAGCCGTGAAAAAAGAACGAGAAACTTGAATCAAGTTAAGTCCATAAAGGATAAGACGGAGAGATTTTGGCTCAAGATGAAAAGATCAATAAAAGGTGGAAGAGCTACTTCTACGAATTGTTTATGAAGGACAGAAGACTCTTCCGAGTCTTGGTCGGTTATGCACGAGGAAAGAAGATCAAAACTTTGACTACTATCGAATGATTCGAGACTTCAAGGTAAAAATGCTCTAAAGCAGATGAAAAATGGCACGACAGTAGGACCCGATAATACTCCGATTGAAGTTTGGAAGGGTCTTGGAAAGAAAGACATCAATTAGTTAACCAAGCTTTTTAATGAGATTTTATGGTCAAAGAAGATGTCAGATGAGTGGAGAAAGAGCACCTTGGTATCTATCTATAAGAATAAGAGGATATACAAATGTAGAGAGACCAAATTCATGAGCCATACCATGAAGTTATGAGAAAGAGTGATAGAACAAAAGCTGAGACAAGAGATACAAGTAACAGAGAATCAATTTGATTTTATGCTAGGCAAATCCACCATTGAAACTATATACCTGTTAAAACTTAAAAAAGGATCATGGAGAGATATCGTAGTAATAAAAAAATCTACATATGATGTTTATTGATTTGAAAAAGTGTAGATGATAAGGGAGGTCTTATGAAAGATTTTGGAAAGGAAAACAGTAAGGATCTCATATATTCGTGCAATTAGGATGCATTTGTTTATGAGAACGGGACAAGACAAGACATTGAGGATAAGACATAAAAGACAAAGACACAAAATTTTATATTTTTGTATTCTATTTGGTAATAGACTAGAACAAATTAT
Source organism: Arachis hypogaea (assembly GCF_003086295.3). Classification (NCBI taxonomy): domain Eukaryota; kingdom Viridiplantae; phylum Streptophyta; class Magnoliopsida; order Fabales; family Fabaceae; genus Arachis; species Arachis hypogaea. Next base: position 45,448,502 of record NC_092043.1, read on the forward strand.
GAAAATCCAATTTATTCTCATTTTTTCCATTCAAAAAATTTGAGACGAAAAATATAATAATAGAAAATTAATAAGATTAATAAAAGAAAAAATAAAAAATAAGTTGTGTCCCTTATTAGTGTCTTTGTGTCCTTCATGTTAGGATCGATACAAAATACACTAATTTAGTATCTCTGGACACAATGTCTCTGTCCATGTCTCATCTGTCAAACACGATTTTTGTCTCAGTACCTCTGTTTCAATGTCCTATCTCTGTAAATAAACGCAGCCTTAAAGACATTATGATGGGGCTACAACTAGTATGAAGACTCAAAGTGGTGTGACAGAGAAATTTTTTATTGGTATAGGATTACATACACCAGGAATCATCCTTAAGTCCATACCTTTTTACATTAGTCTTGAAAGTATTCACAGAGCATATCCAAGAGTCTGTGCCATGATCGTCCTTACGGGAGAGTCAAGCGAAGACCTAAATAAGAAGTTGGATTTATAGAGAGAAACTCTAGAAGCGTATGGTCAGCACATAAGTCGCAGCAAGATGGAATATATAGAAGGTAAGTTCGGCCATCAAAGGGAAACCCCTAATATAGAGGTGAAGATTGGAGAAAATATCTTACAAAAAATTAAAAATTGTAAGTATATTGGGTGCATCATTCAAGATAATGGATAGATTGAATAGGATGTAAATCATAGGATCCAAGCAGGTTGGTTCAAATAGCAGAGTGCGTCTGATTTTATATGTGACAAAAAATGCCTTTAAAACTTAAAGGTAAATTCTATCGCACTGCAATCAGACCGGCTATGGTTAATGTTATAGAGTGTTGGGCAGGCAAAGGAGAGCACGACATAAGTTAAGTGTGGCAGAAATAAAGATGTTGAGATGGATGAGTGGTCATATGCGATTGGATAGAATAAGGCACTAAGATATAAGAGAGAGTTGGAATAGCACCTATTGTGGAAAAGATGGTAGAATTGCATCTCAGGTAGTTTGGACATATGAAAAGAAGACCGACAGAGCACCCAGTCAAAAAGGTGGATAAGATGAAAAATAGACAAAGAATAAAACGCAGAAGAAGACCTAAAAATACCATCTATAAAATGATCAACACAAAATTTATATATAATATAAATAATTTTTCTGTAGAGATAATATATAATAAAACTCAATAATATTATTTAATCTATATAGCTGACCCACCTAATAAAATAAATTTTGTCGTGGTTGTCGTTGTCGTCGTCTTTTTAACCGAAACGTAGATTAAATCTTCTACCCCTTGAAAAGATGATGTTTTACTCGAGCACACTCCCAAATTTGTTTTTGGTGTACTTGAATTAGATTATTAGTTAATATGTAGAAATGATTTACATAATTTTTTTAAAGAAAAAGAGTTTTTTTTTAAATGCTTTTATAAATTAATTTCTTTCTACAAGGACGACATATAATTATTTTATTATTATATCGATAGAAATAATTATTTTATCCGCCTACACTTAAAAATTTATCCAAAAAAAGTAAATTAAAATAGCTACCAACTATAATGTCAAAGTCTTCAATCTAACTTCACTCCGTAATCCTATCCTCAATTCCTTATTCTACAATAAGATACAACGATCTTATCCAAATCCAAAAGAATAAAAGTCAGGTTGCACCTGCTATTTGCATAATGATTTTATTGACACTTGTTGTAAATATCCAAAACCCCCCTTAATTTTCTTTAATTAATCTTCTCAACTTGGAAACAAAACTTGTCTTGAATGGTCAATAAAAATCTATATTCGTCATCAATAACTTAGACATTTCAAAAACAATAACCATCCAGAATTTTTCTTCTTCTTTTCTTCTTCGCTCCGTGCTGATCACAACATTCCTCTAATCCTTCATCTCAAATTATTATTCTCCCCAAAATCAAAGAAAAAGTAAAAAAAAAAATTATGAGTTTAATTTTTTAAAATATTTTTTTAATTTTAAACTCTAAATTTTCCAAAAAAGAAAATTAAAAAAAATAATTCTATAATAAAGAAGTTAACTAATATTAATGAAAGGTTAATTTCATATATTTATTCTTTTGTTATTCATTTAAAATCTAGAATTTGAATAAAATATTTTATATAATTTTTTTCTAATACGCTATTATCAAATTACAGAGTATGATACCTGTATATTATTTATTATCTTTTGACAAACTACTAACTATTTTATTAACTAAAATTATTATTTTTAAAAATGGTAAGATTATAATAAAATCTCAACCATTAACAAAATAAAAGGTGCCGATTTTTTTATGCAAATAAAAGAGTTCTTTAACAAACTCCTATAAAAAGTCAAATTGTAAAAATTAAGTTACACATAATAATACACTGTTTGTGTAAGAAAAGATGTTACACCAATAATTAATTATATATTGTTACATTATTGAAAGTAAATAATTTTAAATTTATTATTTAAAAATTATATAAACACATAAATCTAATTAAATAAATGTATAAATATTAATTTAATAAGAATATATAAAAATTGAACATAACAATAAAAACTATCCAAAAAAAAGAAAGAAAAATTACAATTGAATTGTGTTATCCTAAACAATTTTTTTTTTTGGTTTATGATATTCTCCGACCAACAAGTTAAGGATTAATTTATTGTAAATCAAAGCTCTATTTAAAAATTTGTTATTGGTCAATGAGTTACTGCATGCATTTAAACCCTAACATTTATTAAGCAGACAAATAAGCTAATCACTCGATCAATCTAAAAATTAAATAATAAAAATTTAGATGCACTTCATACAAAATTAATAAATAAAGATCATTAAATAATCATCATTTAACAGCTATTAATTATTAACTTTATAATTTTCACAAAATTAAAAAACCTAAATAAGGGAAGCATGAGGCTAGTGTGATCCAATAAAAGGAAACAAGAGGATAAGATTATAAGAAAGAAAGTAATGAAAGTATAGACTCATTGATCATAGACAGAGGCATAAATCCATAATCAACGTTACAACCCAACTACCCTTATTCTGGTTCATGTCCTTGCCACGTCATCAAGAAACGTGTCCAAATACCTTCTCTCATCTAATCTAATCTCTTTTCGATTTCAACAGTTTTTCATTTCCATATATAAAAAACTTGTGATTTGGTCTCACTATATTCATTAGCTGTTTCTTCCTCTCTTTCTCTCTCTAAAATGCAAATCCTCCTTTACCTTTCTCTCTCTAAACTTGTTGCATAGTAATCGAGTGAAATCTAAAATAGAAAAAAAGAAAATCCAAGAGATCATTCTAGAATCTGCTGAATTAAATCTCCAAGATTGCAATTGATTTTTGTTACCAGCATTTTATTAAGAATGGAGGTTTTGGTGGGTCCCACCTTCGCCATCGACGTTTCGTCTTCTCCTCCGCCGCCGGTAACAGCTGCCACGGCGGACCAAGACAGGCTGGGGTCGGCTTTTCGGATCTCTGCTCAGCCGAAATTCTTCGCCGGCGACCTGTCGGAGAGCTCGTCGTCGTCGATCGGAACCCCCGACGACGACAGTGGGGATGAGGAAGAGATTCAGAGCGGTTTGAAGCCTGGTTTGGGTTCTTTGGATTCTCTGGAAAATTCTCTTCCAATCAAGTATCTTTCTTATCCTTCATCTCTTTTTGATTAGTTTTCAGAGATTTGCATGCATTACCAAAGTAGTTCAACAATTTTGTTTTTAATTTTTGTTTGTTTAGGAGAGGATTATCAAGCCATTTTGATGGGAAATCAAAGTCTTTCACGGATCTATCACAAGTGAACAATTTAATGGAATTGCAAAAGCAAGAAAGCCCTTTCAATAAGAGAAGAAGGGTTTTGATTGCTTCTAAATGGAGAAAATCTTCATTCTACACATGGTCAAAGTCAAACCCCACATCCATGCCTCTTTTGCCTGTGAATGAGGATCATGATGATGATGATGTTGATGATGATGATGATGATGATCTCCAAGAAAGAAAAGCTAGAAAAGTTCCCTCTACATCATCCTCATCATCCTCATCCTCCTTATCAGAGGAGAAGAAGCATGAGGATCAGGTGCAGGTGCAGGTACAGGTGCAGGTGCGGCACACCAGAATAGTACCTGAATCTTATGCAGCTCACATGAGGCTTAGGCTAGGGAGCTTCAAGACTAGGAGTTTTTCTCTAGCAGATCTACAAGAACATGCTGATGAGGAAGATCATGATGATTGATTCAAAATTGGGTTTTTATTTATTCTTTTCTTGTTCTTGTTATTAAATAAAAATTAGGAGAATTAGGTAATTAGCTATAAATATTAACTAGTGTGACTATAGTAAGCAACCCATATTTTCCCATATATATAAAAGTTGATCACTTTTTTGAGAATGAAATTTATATTTAGATATATTAATTTATAAACATAACCAGAAAAAAAAAATCAATCCTTTTTCTTTTGTTTGTTTGTTAAAACTTGAGAATATACCATTCATATCCTTTTTCTTTTATTATGATTATCTTTTGTATTGTGGATATGGATGTTGGATGGGATTACATTCACATATAACAAAAGGAGAACCCAAAAAACATCCAAATGAGAGAAACATTATAAAAAGAACACAAGGCTATTATCAAGAGATAGAGTGCTATTACACGTTTTCATAGTTTGATTGGTCTTTTTTCTTTTGCACAACGGCCAATAGGGAATTGATATGTGGCAAATATCCTGAAAATTATTGTCACTTGACCAATATTTAGAAACGTATCTTAAACAAATCTTATCCTATCCTTTTAGGATTCATACATCTTATAATTCTCTTTTTCTTTTTTTTTTTGAAAAAAATATGACTTTATTTTTTTTATATAGATTTGTTTATGGATTTTGTTTTAGAATACCACAAGTAGAAAACTTTAATTGAAAGTATAAATTAAATATAGATTTTTTTTTTACATTGATAGATTGAAAGAATCAATTTTTTTCTTTTTACTTTCTTAAATAATATCTCTAAAACACTCTTTAGCAAAATCATTTGTTTAATTATTGTGACCTGCAAGTTGTGTCCACTTTGTTTTTGGAATGGAATCTCTCAAATAAAAAATTGACATATTGAAAGGTATTATTATTTAAGGATACAAATTGAGGGTGTGTTTTTTACCCCAAAAAAAAATAAAACTTAAGGGGTTGTTTACTTATTGGTATGTTTAGTTAATAAGAGTATGAATTATGAAAGAACCAAAAAGAACTTGAAGGGTAGAAATTGACTAAGAGTTTTCATGAATGGGCATTATATGTAATTTTATATATAAAGGAGGTTTAGAGTGGAAATTAAATTTATAAATGAATTGTATACTTGGATTTATTTATAAAAAAAACTTTTATTTCACTAATTTGATGATTAAACACATTTCTTTGTAATTTTTTACTATTACTTTATATGATAGATTTTACCAATAGTTTCGCAAGAGAAATAAATAATTAATCAATAGTGAAAATATTATATTTAAGATGTGCATCAACCAAATTAAATATATATTATATATATAAGATAGTCCATATGAAATTGAAACTGAGTGGATTAAAATTTCCTTTATCTTTATTCGGAGTTGAACAAGAATCGAATTTGAAGTGTGTGTGGTCTTAATCTATCTTTCAACCTAGGTAGGCATTTTCCCATTTTAGGTTGCTTCACATAGCTATATATAAATATAATGACTCGACTTTGTTGCTCATTGGGTTAAGTAGATAAGGTGGGTCAAGCTGACTTTTCAAGTATAACATAAAAGATTTTATTTTAGATCCATTGGAATTCTTGCTCAAGATACATGGTTTGAACGGGAATATTTTAATTTAAATAAAAGAATCCATTTTTTGTTAAAAAAAAATCCACTAAATAAAAGATGCTAACGAGATTAATTACTCATATTTCACTGGCTTACATATAATTTTTGAACAATATTACACATCCAAATTTTTTTGTTAATCAAATCTAACCAAATTGATTTAACATAATAAAAATTAGTTATGACTAGTATTATTCTAAATCTTATTGTTTAACTTAGTTAGACTTGATTCATAAAAAGACTTAGATTTAGATATGTAACATTACTCATAATTTTTTGAGTAATTACCCAAATCAGTCCCAAGAATTTTAAAATTAGACATTTTAGTTTCCAAGAAAAATTAATACACAGATCAATCCCCAAGGTTTTACTCCGACAAACAAATCAGTTTCCAGTTTATTTTCCGGTAGAGTAATTACCCAGATCAGTCCCGCAAAGATGTTAAAAACGAACATTTTAGTCCAAAAAAAAAATCAATATACAAATCAATCTCCAACATTTCTCTCTATTAGATATAATAGTCCTCCGTCAAAAAAAAAAATAAAATAAAATAATTATTATTATTATTAATTGCACAATAATATTGTACTATATTTTTTGTATCTTTTAGACAAAAATAATGATAAATTTATTTATTAAATATATATATAGTTATTCAATAATAATAATAATAATAATAATAATAATAATAATAATAATAATAATAATAATAATAATAATAATAATAATAATAATAATAATAATAAAATTATTAAAAATTATTTTATAAGAAATTCAAAATTAAAGTTATTTGATATTTTTATATTTAATATAATCAAAAGATGTCCTATATAAAAAATATATATGTTTGTATTAAAAAATATGTATTAAAAGAAAAGATTATATATATATAGTCACTCAATAATAATAATAATAATAATAATAATAATAATAATAATAATAATAATAATAATAATAATAATAATAATAATAATAATATTATTATTATTATTATTATTATTATTATTATTATTATTATTATTATTAGAAATTATTTTACAAAAAATTCAAAGTTAAAATCATTTGATATTTTTGTATTTAATATAATCAAAAGATGTACTATTTTAAAAAATATGTTTGTATTAAAAAATATATATTTAATATAAATCCAAATTAAAATCTTTTCTTTTAATACATATTTTTTAATATAAACATATATTTTTTTTATATATAAAATATTTTTTGATTATATTAAATACAAAAATATCAAATAATTTTAACCTTAAATTTTTTGTAAAATAATCTCTAATAATTTTATTATTATTATTATTGTTGTTGTTGACTGACTATATATATATATATATATATATATATATATATAAGAATTTAGTGAATAAATTTATCATTATTTTTGTCTAAAAAATATAGTACAATATTATTGTGTAATTAATAATAATAATTATTTTATTTTATTTTATTTTTGGACGGAGAACTATTATTTCTATTAGAGAAAAAGTTGGGGATTGATTTGTACATTAGTTTTTCTTAGGGACTAAAATGTCCGTTTTTAAAATTTTTGGGAACTGGATAATTACTCTGCCAAAAATGAACTGGGGACTGATTTGTTTGCCGGAGTAAAACTTTGGGAATTGATCTGTGTATTAATTTTTTTTGAGGACTAAAATGTCCGATTCTAAAATCCTTGGAGACTGATTTGGGTAATTACTCTAATTTTTTTAAGCTAGCGAAATATCTTCAAATATTTATTTTACCAGTGAAATATGTTAAAATATAAATGTCATTAAAATTTTTTTTGATTGGATTTAAATAAAATATTAAAATAAAACTAATAAGAAATTAAATGTTTTATTAGTTTTAGTTTCAATTTAGAAAAATTGGGCTTTTACAAACTTATAAAGTTTAAGTGAAACAATTAATACTTTTTTAAAAGTTCATTTAAATCAATCTTTTAATTTATTAGCATTTAAAAAATTGTTATTGGAGCTTCGGATTTTGGGGAAAAAAAAGGCAAACATATAATCTTTGAATATATAGCATAAGAACTGAAATTTAGAATTATTCATAATTTAAAATAATAGAAAGTTATCATTTTTTTGGTTGCGCACGGTATCCCTCAACTCAACAGGTCAATCATTAATCCGTCGCAGAGCTCCATTTAAAAATCTGCCACTGCCCAATAGATTATAGAAAGTTGTCATTAAGAAATGTCAACATACATGTTGTTATTAATGTGTAAAATAATTACATGAAGCCAGCAAAATACCCTAATAATTGATAAATGCGTAAATATGAGGTTTTGAATAAAAATGTAAATAATGAAATTTTTATTTAAATAAAAAAAGCCTTTGAATTTGTGGACCTCCAATATTCTCTGTTATATAAGGTATAAGTACTGAGAAACAAAAGAATATTACATTGGATCCGAAGTTCCAATTTTTTCCCCATACATTTGTCAAAATCTACATCAACCAAAAATATCATACCTCCACACCAATTGTCTGTCATAATAATGTTATTTCAACATACACATTTTGTTCATTCATTATTATTAAAGAAAAAAAAATTGCCAATTATTTTAAAATACTTAAAGATGATTAAAAAAAAGTCAAAATAGCATACTTATTTTCATGAATATTCCATATTGATTCATGAGGCTATTTTCTTGATCAATAGTGTTAGATTAACAATTTTTTTCTTTTTTTTTTTTTACAACTATGACTTTAAAATTTTTTATATTTGCATTGGTAATCTAAAAATATATTTATAATGCAAATATGAAAAGGCATGCGTCAGGATATTCAACGGTTTATCTTCAAATTCCAAATCTTAATTATACAATAATTATATTAGAATATTTTTTTATCTAAAATTAATCCGTTACGAATCTCAATTTTATTTAAAAATTTTGTGATTCGTCAATTTTAATCGACTAAATTGAAGATCTCAAAAGTGGGAAAGAGGCATCAATTAGAAGGGATATGATATGATAGGATAAGATATGATAAAGGGGGTGAAAGTAGGAAAAGGCAAATGAAGAGAGAAACCTCGTCATTGTTCAAATATTCGGAAGTATGTAGGATAAGACTTTGACAAGATCTTGGTGGTGGAGAAGAGAGAGGGGACCACATTGTTTGTGTGTGTGTGGTTTCTACACTTTGTTTCATTTGCAAGCATGTTATTATATCATCTGCCACTTGCAACTGGCAACAAACAAATCATTGTGATCCCTTATACAAAAAAGTCTTTGTATTTCAATACAGTGCCATAACTTCAGAAAATTTTTGGGGTAAAAATTTTTACCACAAATTATATTATAGTATTTTTATTAAAATGAAATTTATTAATATAATTAATTTTAAATTTATCACTAATATTTTTTTGGCGTTCAATTTATCTGTTTGGTGATTGGATACCAAATAGATCAGGTGAGTAGAATGGGTAAGTAAAAAAGAGGGGAATCTGGACCTGGTTGATGACGAATGGACGGATCTTTTGGATTGTGTGGTGGATAGTGAAAAGTTGAGACCTCACGACCTTCTGAGCTGCAGTGTTGGAAAGGGGGAGCCACCTGCAAAAAAGACTCCGACGCTCAAGTCAGAATCCGTACAGATGGCAGTAAAGGTGAGTGGATAGTGACGTACCGTGGGAGAGGGGTAGGGCCCTCCCCTTTTATACTCTGTGTCCTAGGGCGGGTCCCACGGGAATGTTTGGCACCTTCTAGGAAATTTCCCCCTCCCAGCTGTCATGAGCGCTGTTGGAGGAGAGGGAAGGTCCGGGAGCTCCCGTCAGGTCGGTTGCCAGCAATTCGCCGGGTCGGCCGTTCGGGCCAGGGCGCTGCATCAAGCGGGCCGGGCCGGAACAGTACCCCCAACGCGCCAGCTAGGGTTGTGAGCACCGTGGGTGGCGCGTTATGTTTTGGTTATCTCGTCGTTGGGTCAATTTGCTATCAATCGTGGTAGGGGCGTGCCCCCTACGCGCGAGTGAGGCTCGTCACTTCGAAGGAACGCCCTTTGTCGCCTCGTTCTTTGCGCCGAGCGTTTAATGCTCTTAATGGTTGATTCAAACCTTGCGTGTAATGTCCACCTTGCCCTTGCCTTTCGAGCTCCCAAGCGTAAATTATCATTTCAGCTTTCTCATGCCTTTTGCGTTTCAGTTTCTAACCCCCACTATTACCACATTTTCCTCATTTCCATTCTACATTCTCTGAGGCCGTTTGCTGTGAATTGCTTGCTTCCTCCTAACTCCTTTGGGATTCCCCAACCTCTCTTGATCATCTTCATTATTCTGGTAAGTGCCTTCTCTTCCCCTGTTTCTGCATTTTTTCTTGCGTTCATGTTACTTTCCTTTGGCTTGGCTTTGTTTATGTTATGTGTATTTTGTTGGATTGCATGCCTGATTCAGACCAACGCTAGGTAGATACTAGGGGGTTGCCATAGTAGGTTTTCTGGTTTTTTAGGCCTTTAGCTTTCATTGGACTGTAGATTACAGTAGATTTAACTTTTGTTTAACAGCGAATAGGTAAAATGTAGTTTCTGGTGTTAGTCTCGATTTTTCAACCTCACAGACTGATTCTGAGTGGTGCCCCCACTGTAGGTATGGCCCAACGTCCTGTCGCAAGGGTTCCTGTCGCGAGAGCGACTGTAGATCGGTACGCCTGGGTGACCTCGGACGTGAAGAACACCCCTCGCAGATGACCTTAGAGGAACTCACGGAGTTCTGTGAAGTGAATTATCTCTGCGGGGGAGGTCCCGAGGAGGCGAACTATGAGGTGTTTGTTCCCAATAACCAGGAACGGATATGCCATCTGAACCTGCACATTCCCCGGATCGCCGATTGGATCTGGATGTACAAAACTATGTTCACCAATTTGGGGATTCGTATTCCCTTTTCCCCCTTTCAAATGACGCTGCTAAACCGGTGTGACGTGGTGCCGTCTCAGCTTCACCTAAACAGCTGGGCCTCTATCCGCTGTTTCAAGATGGTCTGCGAGTATCTAGAGTTACCGGCCTCAGTGAAAGTGTTCTTATTTCTTTTTATCCTAACAAATCCTTCAAAAGAGGGAAGAGCCAAGAAGGGATTCATGAAGGATCTTTGGCCTGTTTGAGTTATTTTTTGTAAGTTTTTTTTAATGTCTTTTATATTTCTTTACAAATTCTGTACTTTATATTCATGTAGTTTATTTTTCTTGCAAATTTTTTTTTTTTTACATTTTAGGTTTCATTTTTAAATGCCTTTATATTCTTTTGTAGCATTTTCATATTCAATAAAAGTTTCTTTACATTTAAAACATTCAATTTGCAAATCAGACTAATTTTTAATTTTTAATTTATTAGTTTGTTTTTACAAAAAAGTTTGTGTTCTGGGGTGTGCCAAATGGGTCGGAAACTCTGGCTTCTAGGGAGTGCAGCTGGGGCTGGATCAGGGTTGAGGTCTTGGTGAGCCGACGATTCGAAGAGTAGGGGGTGTGCCACTTGCAAGGACTCCAACGCCCAAATAAAGGTTCGTACGAAGAGGTAACAATTATGGTGAAAAGGAGTGACGTACCTCTGGGAGGGGTAAAGCCCTCCCCATATATAGCCTGTACTAGGGCGTGTCCCATATGAGCAGGCGCAGCTTCCAGGAAGTTTTCCTTTTCCAGCTGGTTGACTTCACGTGGACGGAGAGGTGACGCGCGGGTCATTTCTCGGCCCGGGCAGAGAACACGGTCGGGTCGACGGTTTGTCCTGACTCGAGATCCTACTTGGTTAGGCTGGGTCAGAACAGTTTATTTTTTTGTCAATGATAAAATAAAAGACATTGATGCATGTTAAACTGATATTTACCAAAAAAAAAATATATTTTACTATCAAAAATTAGATATTAAGCAACAGTTAAAACTCATTTATATTGGGGTGTGAAAAATCTGCATATCAAATTCTACCGGGATTTGATTTTGACCATTAAATTTTTCATAAATTTAATCCAATGATTCCAATCACATAATGAATAAAAAATATAAAAAATACTAAAAAAAACAGAAAATACTTGAGTTGACTTTAGACATATCCGTTCTAATTTCTAAGTATTATGAGTATTACACTTAAGCAAAGGGAATCTTTGGCAAAAGATTATGAGTAAGTACAACAAAACCAAACCCAAAAATCCTTCCCAAATCCAAGTATAAAGTACCCTTTTTTCCCAATCTAAATCCAGTCCTAAAATACCTTGTTGCTACGTCCTTCTAACAGGGTAACACTCTCACTTAAATAAAATCCAACTTTTTCCCTTGTAACTAAACCAAATAAAACAGTAAAACCGCAACTAAAATCATTTCCTCATTACCATCTCCCTCGCAGGCTCGCAGAATCGTAGCTCCAAGGTAATTAAGTTTCATTATTGTGTAATTAGTCACTTCTTCATTGTTATGAATTGAATCTATTCTCTTCAAATATCAATGGCTTTCACAATCTCATTCCCTATGTTTCGTTTCCTCCTCACACCATCAGCTTCTTCAATCTCAACTTCCACGGCTATTAGGGTTCCACATTTACGCGCGCCCACGCTCTCCACTCGCCCCACTCTACTAAGCTCCAACTCAATGAGTCAACCCCTCGCCGATTCCCAAACCATCGCCAATCAGACCCAATCGCCGTCGGAAAACGCTGAAGTGGTGCTGCAGTACGTGGTGCTCCGGCGGGACCTGATCGACACGTGGCCGCTTGGTAGTGTGGTGACGCAGGGTTGCCATGCTTCTGTTTCCGCCGTTTGGTCCAACAAAGACGATCCTTTAACTATCGATTATTGCAGCCCCGAGAAAATCGATTCCATGCACAAGGTAATGCCTTTTCTCTTTTTTATTTTATTTTTTAAATTTAGTGAATGAAATGTTTAACCAGCAACATCTAGGCAAGTATGAGAAGATTATGTCATTTGAGTTATAGTTCATTGACGTGTGTTTTTTTACCCCTTATTTTGTTGCTGATTCATAATGTTAATTTATCAAATTGCTAAATTTGGTCGAACACTAATGCGCTCCGGCGAAAGTAAAGAGGACAGGTCTATCTGGATCCTAAACTCTAAATTCTAATCCTTAAACTCTAAATCTAAATCATTGACATAAAATATAAACAATAGATAGCTAGGATTTGTTTAATTAACAAGGAGTGCACCATTCCTTACTAATCCTTACTTAGTGAGGAGCATTTAAGGAAGCGCTTGTTATTGTTGGTTACATAATTCCCATTTTGAAATTTAAAATTAAAGCAGCATTGTTGGGATGTTACATATTGTGAGCTTTGTATTTGTGTTTTTGATGAACTTGGACAATGTGGAGTTCCAAATATTGGTGGGGTTATTATTGCTTATAGAAAGGTGTTTTGCAAGGTTGACATGCTTGTGTTTGATGAATAGAAAGTTTTCAAAATTCCAGGTCAGTTTTTCCCCCAGTGAGATGCCTATAAGCCAATGAGAGATTGGTTACTGTACTCAATGGCGGATACTTGGTTGTGGAAAATTAAAAAAGGACAATTGTAAAGTAGGAAAGTGAGGCACTAATCTCTTAGTTTCCAAATCTGTGAATTACACCTCATATATACATATGTTGCCATTGTTAGCACATAATGGTAGCTAAAAGAAGATGCAGTAAATGCTGAAAATACAAGATTTCTTATCCTTGCTGACTATTGAGAATCGCATTGCTACATGATGATTGAGGGTATTGAAGTAGCTAAGAGTGTGCTGACAACTTCCTAAATAACAAAATTTTTGTTAGATGCTATTGCAGGCTCTTATGATGAGGAAATATGATATGTAATATAATCTAATAGAAGGCACTGTTTTATAACTTGGTGTTTGATACACTTTATTATCTTAGGTCCATAAATGTGAGGGTACGTTGTTTGTCTATCCAACAGCGTTGCGCAACTCTCATAAAACTCCCATTTTCTCCTTGGACAACACTCTTCTTTGTCCCCCGTAATGTCTATGCCGTCTACACTGTCCTTTGTCGTCACCACGAGCCACCAACCACCACGATCTCCACTGTTCTCCCACCCTCATCCAAGTGCTACCACATGCTGTCCACAACTACGGCCACCTTCCTCTGCTTTCTTTTCTGGTTCCTCCTTCCTGTCCTCCGAAACATCCGTGAGAAGGTTATTGTGAACTTGTGGTCAGAGTCTTTGCAACAGCTTTGATTTCGACCAAATTTCTATAAAAAAAGGAAAGGAATTGAGTTTGGTTATAATGTAAATCCACGGATTTACAAAATCAATTCAATTATTTTTTCAATCCATTTTAAACAAAGAATTTGATTTTGAAATCAAACCAATTCCAATTCCATTGTGTTCCAAACACTCACTTAGTGTGACTGCAAAGTTGAAAGGAGAAATATGACAAGAAACATCACACAAGTGTTAATTCGCAAAGCAAATCCTCTATTCTATTGTATTTTGTATACTTCATCTGTCAATATGGTATGTTCAGGACTGAGGAGTCAGTTAATGTAGCATATATATTGTGCTTCATGATTTGTTATTTGATACTAGCTAGCTTCATTGTATTAGAGTTATCTACTTATCTATAAAGTTGCATCTATATGGATATCATTCATATTAAGTTAATCTGGCTACTGAACATCAATTGTGTAGGTCACACTTGAAGTAAAGGGAGAAGCGCAGATTAAGAACTTGTCTGAGAAGCTCACATCTGGTGGAATCATTCACAAAATGTGGATTGAACAACCTGAAAACATACCTACATGCCTTGCCACAAAACCATACCCTAAATCAGTTGTATCTTCATATTTTAAGAAGTTAAAGCTCTGTAAGTGATTTCATGTTTGAATATAACCGTTTGTATTTTCTCATTTGGGATTTTGATGGAAAAAGAGAACGATGTTTTGGTTTTGGTATACTTATTTGGTAATGGTAGAAAGATAAAAAAAAATGCACTCAATATTTTCAACAAAATAATGCCAGATGAACAACTATTCTTGTACCATCATTATACAACCATGGTATTGAAAGTTTTTATATTTAAGCTTTCTAACTCTTAAATATTGCTTGCAAAATGTGTGGAAAGTCCAGAGTGGTTTTGATATGATGAATGTGGGTAAATATTGCATGGTTAAATTTGATAAGAAAGCAGATAGTTAATAGAGATGGCCAGCACACTTAGGTAGTGTTTGTTCCCAAAGACTGCGACTGAAAACTAAGATTCGGTATTGCGTTTGGTGGTCAGAAATTAGAACTAAAATTTCAGTCCTAAAATTCAAAATTCTAGTCCTTTCAATACTTCTAAAAAAATGAGGACATAGGATATTGAAATTTTATTGACAGAAATTAAAATTTTAATATTTTTTTAAAATATTTTTATTTAATTTTTTAAATTTTAATTTTACATATTTATTTTAAATTTAACATAATAGTGAGACATAAATTTTTTAATATATTTTATACTAAATATAATATAAAAACTTAATTTAATCTGTATCTTTTAGTTTCTGTCACCCTTCCAAACACAATAATGTGGGATACTACAAGTTTTGCACGAATCTAAACTTGTTGCATGATGGGCAAGTTTAGATCCAACTCCACACAAATATTTTGCAAACTTGTGGCAACCCACTTTTTCTGTGATTATTATTGGTTTCCCTTACACGATAGTCTTGAGAGTACACGAATGAAAGTATGCAAGATAAGGTTGAAGAAATCCCCACTCGCATCTCATTTCGTCTTTTCTCGTTGAATAATTCGATTCAAATATCTAAACGTCATTTCATCAATCATTTGGTGTGTGATTGAGTGGCTAGGGAAATAATATACGGAAATGGGTACATGAAGAAATCAAAGAACAAAGATGGTTGAAGATGTTTGTATGAGAGTGTATTTGATAGAAAGTTATAAGAGAGGCAGAGAAAAATTGGCAAATTCGTCACTCACCCACCACCACTCCGGTAGTTTCTTTAAGCTTCACTCATTTAGTTTGTTCTCATACTTTACAATCGAATTTCTGTCATTTAGCTCAATTCTCAACACAAATAGAAAACCCTAATATGATTTTTTTTTAATTATTATAATACTACTTAAACTGTTCTCTTTAAATCGTAAATTGCCGAGCATGTTTATTAACAAAAAGATGAATATAATCAAGTTACCCGGGGCATGTTTATGCAATGATCAACATTTAAATTCAGTGTACCTTTTGTTTTTACTAATATTTTTTAACTGTAGTTCTGTAAAGAGTCCATCAGTTTGAAACACTGATTCCTTAAACGGATAACATAGAAAGGGGATTAATTACAACTACATGAAAATCAAAGGGTTAAAAGAAAAAGAAAAAGAAAAAACTTGTATATATATGATAGCAGAATTAGTTAATACTACTGAAGAACAAGGCGTCTGGTACAGAGAGTACAATAATACCTTGTCTTAGTCTTAAGATAAAAAGGCACAAAACAAAACCTCCACTGGCTTTCAACGTCCATAGCTTGAATCATCCCTCCACAGTAAGGGCATGACCCTGCTGCCGGGTGCCTTGACACCACTCTCTCATCTTCATCGCACACAAACACTATACACATCTCTCTCTCTCTCTCTCTCAACTCTAAACCAAAACTTCAACTATAGTTGTTCTCTTCTTTTTCATTTCATTTCATTTTCTTCACCGCCACACTTACGTCACCATCCCTCATAAATAAAGCTGGGTTAATTATTTATTTAATATTTTCTCTAATGTCAATATCTTTTTTTTTTCAATCTTTATTTTTATTATTTAGCTGAGATCCATTAAAGGATTGTCAGTGCACAAGATAGGATTTAAACTCTCAGACACTTGTTTAAATAAACAAGTGAGGTGACCACTCAACTAATTCAAATTATTTTTTTTACTATTTATTTTTATCTTATCTTGCTACCAAAGCCACGAAAAAAAATTGCCCTTAGTCACAATAAATGAATTAATACATTCCAAAACAGGCTAAAAAATATGAATCTAATTTTTTTTTTTTGGTATTTAATATGAATCTAAATTTGATATGATGTCTCAAAATAAAATGTGATCTAAGAATATGGGTTTTAGACTTTTTGTAGATGTTTAGTTTATTTATTTTTTCTCTTTTGCTTCTTGTAATATTTGAGAAATCGTTTTGTCATATGTAAAAAGCAGACTAACCTAGACACAGGATAATGATTAACCTTAGAACTCATACCAGCATAAAAATAATTCAATTGAAAAATATCTAATTTTCTTAAACTTCTTTCTCATTTATTTTTTTATTTAATTTACACTAAGCACGAAATGCCTTTTAATTATATTGTTAAGAATTTTGTTTAACAATGTCTATTTAAAAAAAAAAAAACATTTCATGTTGTATTAGTTAATATTTTCCAATTCAATTTTTTCTAGCAGTTTCTATTAACATGTATAACTGTTTATAATTTACTACATCCAAAAAAAAAATTTAATAAGTCGTAAAGGAGAATAAACATGCTACTTTGCTGTTGCTATTTGCTAGTGCGGCTACTTGCTTTTTCAAGGAAACTTTTAAATCTAAATGCAATTGCACTTCCAACTTCCAAGTATTCACTTAGAATTTCTTAGGTGGTAAGGAAATAAGGATTTAATTTAGCGAAAATGGCGAATTAAAATTTGTATTGTAGTGCGAAATGTGCTATGGTCGAGGAAATGCGTAATGAGAATCAATTCCCTATATTTTTCTTTTTCTAATGCGTTTTGTATTTTAGTTTTATAGATTTTTAGATGAAGATGGAATGAGATGCCGTTTTTGATAAATTCCGAATTCTTTTATTTAGTGATTATAAAAAGGTTGGAGAATTAACTTTTTTGAGTTAATAATTAAGTAATATTTCCTTTTATTTTAATTTCTCTTTCTCTTTTTTTTTTTAATTTTTGCTCATTCACTGTTTTATGATTAATTGTTAGCTAAAAGAAGTTAGTTTTCTAACAAAATTATATATATAAACGCACTAATTTGGTGGCAAGGAACACCCACATCACAACAAGATGCAAGAATAAAAAATAAATAAATAAATAAACGAATTAAAAGGAGAAAAATAGGCAAAAGAAGAAAAGATAAGAGTCAAAATGACTGAATCTATAGACGCTATAATAGAGACACAATAGTTTTTCTCTTTTAAATTTGAACTGGTGAATGATTTTGGTAATAATAATATACATGAGGTCGTCTTAAATTTTAACTATATTATATGGATTAATTATTTTCTTGAAAAAAAAATATATAAAATAATGCTTAAATATACACAAATATATAATAATTAATTTAATAACTAATTTGTGTTATTTACGAAGTATTTTTACCTAAGTAATTCTTTTTGAGACTAATGGGTTTTAAATAATTCTTCTGCGCAAATATATTCTTTGTCACTTTACGCTCTTTTTTTATGGGCCTGCCTCAAGTTTATAAAAAGAATATGCATCTCTTCGGATTCAAAAATGAAATAGAAATAAAAAAGATTTTATAATAAATGAAAAACTACGAATTTTTTGTTTTATTTTCGACGAAATAATAATAATAATTATTGAAATGTTTATATCTTTTGTTAAGCTCTTTCTATATATACGAATTCTTCTTATTCATTTGAATATATGAATATAAATATATATTCAAGTGAATAAATAATTTAAACCATTCGAGCTAAAATTGATTATTGTTCCTATACAGTTCGAACTATTTATGGCGTATTATAGTTGATGGTTATTTAGAAATCTCATCGCTATTCCAGAACCGTACATGAGATTTTCGCCTCATACGGCTCCTCGCGAATAAAACAATTACAAAAATGGATTTAACCAATACCAATAAAAAAATATACCGTATATACATATATTTAATGAATAATTGAATCACGAAGTTTTTTTATTTTAATATTTCATAGAATTGATTGATCAATTGGAAATTAGTATAGGTACTCAATCATGTAAACCATCACGGACTCTAAATAATACCCTTATCCTATTCTTAGTGTTGATTAGGCCCAACCCAAAAGTTAAGTTGGCAATAAACTAATTTTTGAACATCCTTAACACCAAAAGAAAAAGAACATTCTAAGTCCCAGACAAAAATCACAAAGAATATTCTAATTCAAGCTAGATTGAAAACGCACGCAAGCCTTAGTTCAGTGTTTATCACTCTTATTTTGATAATCTCACTTTTTTTTTTTTATACAAATTCATACAAAATACAATAAAAAAAATTAATGTGAGAAATGGCATAATAAAAGTAAGAGGGGTATTGTCATTTCCTTTCAATTTATACCGTACCTTTTTAATATATTTAATATAATCATACAATAATCGTTTATGAGTTAATCTAATTCTTTTGGATAAATATCTTATCCAATGTTGACTTTTTTTTTTTCCAAGAAACAAAACGGATCTTGATCATCCTGAAATTTTAATTAGATTTTTATTCATCTATAAAATTGTACAAATTAATCCTTATTCTCAATTAATAACGTATTCAATAAAATCTAATGTATCATGTCACAATGTTAGGTGTCAATATCAATTTGTTAAAAGACTAAAAATTTTTTCGCCAAAATTAAAACGTCGTCACGTAGGCTTAACTACCCTTCTCAAGTTCACACAATCACACTAGTCTCTAAAAGAGACCAGAGAAAAGAGAACTAATTCACCTCCTATGTCTAAGCTCGTGCTTTTGAGTTCGTCTCTACCTATTTAGTTCTTCTGTCTGCAACTGCATCGTTTGTCACTTGCATCTTCTTTCTCGGCTGTTTTGCCCACACTTTTGAGTCTGCTTCTCTTTAGCCGTCCTGTTTCTGATTTGTTCTTTTTTCTATTTTCTCTAATTAGTTCTTTTAGTTAATTTTTACTAATGTGTTTGTGCAGATAAAAGATTTTAAGTTTTTGGTGTTAATAGCTTCGAAAGTAAGAACAAATATAATAGGCAAATAGTTAGAGATTTAGAATTATAGTAATTTGTCTTATGGTTCAAGGTGTGAAAACTGGAATTATGTCTTTGTTGAGTAAGAAAAGGAGAGATGAAATTAATGAACAGAAGCAGTTTCAGGAAAGAGGTAGTTGTTAGCAATAGCGGCGCGAAAGACGGTACGGACGCCGAGGATCTTGGTGACACCGGAAAAATTTGGGGTGAGCACGAGAGGGAGAAAAAGATTAGGAAAAGAGAACCACGGTGGTTGTGGCTGCTAGTGGCGAAATAGAGGGAGAAGATAGTAGTTTCAAAAATGACGCGATGGAGGAAGAAAAAAAGAAAAGGAGGAAGAAGAAGAAGAAAAGAGAGGTGGTTCGACGATGGTAGTGCCACAGTGATGGTCGTGAAGGTAAAGCTCGATGACGATGGTGATTGGTTGAAGAGAAAGCAGAAGAGGAAGAAAAGGGGGAAGAAGAGGAGAAGAGAATAATAGGAGAGGTTTTTTTTGCTATGAGAGAGTTTTTAGTCCCTCTAACAAATTTGTATTAACATCTAACACTGTGACATGATACATCAAATCTTACTAACAAATTGATATTAACATCTAACACTGTGATATAATTGTTTTGTCGATTTTTAGCAAATCGATGGTAGTTCGATATCTAGTGGTCTATAAGTGAAACCTACTCCTCTTTGCAGGTACTAGTTTTCTAAAAGTGCATCAAAGTGTCTTCGGTTAGATGAGAATTGGGAATAAAGATAAATTAAAATTTATAAATTAAGGAAAGAAATGAAAAAGTAAAGTTTCCGAAAAGGAAACATACTGAAAATAGAAAGGTTTGCGTTGAAATTGAAAGAAAGCAGTAAAATGCCTTCGACTGGATCAAAGGGCTTTGACATGAAAATCTAAAATGCGGGAATGTAAATTGGACAATGAAAATAAAGAATACTTGAAAGATAAATTTACTTGAAAAATAAAGTTTATAAAAAGATAAATTGAAAGAATGAAAAGATGGAAGGAACTCTACAGAAAAGTTACTCAATTGCACACTCAGGAATTTCCTGGAATGTGAGTGTGCTCGAGTGTTTTTCTGAGTTAAAGTTCCAACCCTTATTCTCTAAGACTTCCTAGTATTTATAATCTACTTTTGGTAATTAATAATTAATTATAATTAATTACAAAATCACAGCCTTGAATGCATACTCCTTGATAACCGTTCCCGCTTTTTGGCTATAAACGTTTCCGATGATTTCCTCGCGTAATGGGAGCCTTTGACTTCTCCACTATCATAACTGCTCGATCCACTTATTCGAATGTCTTGTTCGATTGCCTGTCTCGAATATCTTGTTCGATTGGACTTGTTCGATTTAAAAAAGGACTTTGAAATCGAATCTGTGTCGAATACTTCTATCTAATACTTGCACGTGTATTTTTTCAAAAAAAACTGCTAAAATCTTTGACTTTTTACTACTTTAAACCAACCTGTCTTTGTTTGAAAATATTTTTCGATTAACAATAACACATCAAACTTCACTGGACACATCAACTGGGAGCTTAGTTAAGATTTTAAAAAGATTAAAATATGCTTTGTGCCTTTGTATATCGAAAAAAAGTTAAAGGCTGGATAAATATATTTTACAAAAACATTAAATTAAATTAAATTAAATTACAAAATATAATCTCAAATTCTAGATTAAATATTTTAAAATTTTATTCTTATTTTTCTTCTATACCTATATCCATGGTTATGAAAATCGAAAAAAAACCACTTTTGTATAATCAAATTAGTTGAAAATCAACCATCATATTAATTCAACTTAAATTTAGGTATATTGTTGAAAATAAAAAAATATTTAATAATAAATAAATCAATCAAATCAGATCTATTTTTAAAACAATTAATCGATTTAAATATATTATTTTATCTATATCAATTAAACGTCGATTAAATCTTTGAATGATTAATATTTAATGTCTTGCACAGGAACCAATTATAAAATGGGAGCCACACGGATAAAGATGATTAAAACGTTTTTTTTAAAGATGTTTTTCAGTAATTAAAATTTAACATATATAATCGATTAAATCATGTTATTTTTTGTCAAAATTAGGTTAAACAAATTGATTTAACCAAAAAAATAATGAATCAAATCTTGAACTAATTTAAATTAATATTATTTTTTATAAAAAATTACTACAATAATACTCTTATTAGAGAGAATAATTAAATTACTTTTATATATATATATTTTAAAAATTCTAAGTCCTAATCCTACAATAGAAAAATAAAACACTAAAATTTAAGATTATCAAAATTAATATATATATAATAGAAATATTTTAGTCATTTTTTATAATAGGGTATTGTAATCATTTTTTATAAAAAAAATAATATTAATTTAGACCAATTCAAAATTTGATTCATTATTTTTCAGTCAGATCAATTTACCTAGTTTAATTTTGACAAAAATAACACAATTTAATTGATTATATGTATTAAATTTTAATTATTAAAAAACATATTTATAAAAAGACGATTTTATCGTCATTATCTAAGTGACTCCCTTATAAAATATAGTAATATTATAAATAGTTAAATATGTGGAATTAGATAATCTAATTGTAATTTACTATTTTATTTAAATATTAAAAATTTAAATTTTATTTTATATATGTAACAACTCATTAATACACATCTTTAGTATGTTAAATTAGAGAATATAATGAGGAAAAAAAAAAGTGGAATTAGATACAAAGAACTTAACAAAAGCAACAAAAACATCTCTCAACGGGGCCACTACGCTAAGCATACAGCACCTGGCAATGACACGCCTCCAATTCACGAAATCCCCCAGGCGCTTCCACGACCTCCCACTTCAACTCTATACACACACTGTCGTTTCGTCCCTCTTCCTGTCGTTGTCGTTTCCCTCCTTCTCCACATAATGAAACCACGCTACCAATCGCCACATTCAACCCACACCCCGCCACGTACATCTTCCCATCCAATCCCTTCGCCTTCAACGGCCTTTTCACCTTCTCCCTCGGAAACCGCCCTCTCACCATCCGCCACGTGTCACTCCTCTCCTCGTAAACCTTCACATCCCCATCCCCGTACTCCGGGATCCTAAAAATCCTTCCCGCCACCGCAACCGCCACCCCGCTCCACCCTTCCCTCATCCCTATCCCCATTCCTTGCCACGTGTCACTTCGCGTATCGTACACCCAACCCCTCGGGATCACCGTAAACGGCCACCTCCACCCTTCCGTGACGAACACCTTCCCTTCGTTTTCCACTGCCTCAAAAGACGCAACCTCATTCTCAACCTCCACTATCGCCCCGTTCCGCCACGTGTCACTCTCCGCATCGTAGATTTTCGCGCCCAGGCTCGCGCCTCCATGAACCGCCACGATTTTTCCGTTTTCCCCCTCCTCCGCAAAGAATGTCCCCGCCAACGCCGACGACCACTGGCTCATCGCGGTGCCAAAGATAAGAGTTACAAAACGCATTGTTCCGGCTATGGTGAGGAGTTTACCGTAGAACGTGATCGGCGACGGCGGCAGCGGAAGCGTGAACCATCTAGCAGCGGCGGTAGAAGAACGCGTACGGTGGTCGAGGAGGTGGCAATAGAACTTTCTGGTTAGTTTGTGGAACGAGAAGAGGAAGAGGTAAGGGCGAGAGAGTGTTTTCTTGCATTGTTGAAACGACGGGTTAGTTATGGCTCTGTTCCATGAAGATGAAACAGCTCGTGCTAGTGATTGGCATGGGTACGGAAGATGAAGAAGACATAGCTCTGCAATTTCGTTAGGTAGCCCCGGAATCAGTGGCTCCTCTATGATATTGTTCTTGTTGTTGTTCTTGCTTTTGATCTTGGTGTTCGCGTTTTCGAGTACTGCCATTGAGAGAGAGAAAGAAAGAAATGGTTGTGGTGAGTGTTTTAAAGATGAAAAGGCGAAATATTCGGGAGGGGTGGGTCAGAGAATAAGAATAATTAGAAGCATTGGGATTAGTAATAAATAAAAAGAAGAAAAGAAAAAGGTTTACAGCGGGAATGAGGAAATTGAGAGAAGAAAGTTGTGTTCTCTCTTTCCATATATTCTTTTCTTTTTTATAATATAAATGTGTGGTGGTGTGGGGGTAGATGGATCAGAAAGGGGAGTTACAGAAGAGAGTAATAAAGGACATAAACTAGACAGTGTGTGTACACAAGTTGCGGGGGATGGATATACAGAACACGGGGAATGGGGTGTGTGCGTTTTTGTTTTTGTTTGTGCTGATCGCCAACACAAAAGTAGCAATCATTGTCTACCCAGATGGACTTTTTTGATCCCCCATTACTAGTTTATTCTTTTTTATGGAGTAAAGACCCAATCCGGTCTTTGTCCATTTTCACGAAGGACAAAGCGATCTCTTTCCAAAAAAAAGGGACACTTCGACCCTCAACCATTTTATTTTGGTACAATACGGTCCCTCTGTTAAAAAATTCATTAAATAATAATAAAATTAATTTTGTGGGAGTTTTATTTGCATTTTGTGGGAGTTTTAAACCCCTACAAAAATATTTTTAAAAATATAACTAATACACTACTACCATTATCTTTTTCATCCTCATTATTATCACTCCTACTTCTATTATTTTTATTGTGTAACTATATTTTATCATCATCATTATCTCCTATATCGTCATTATCACCAATACCAATATTATCAACATTAAAGTTCTCTTCTTTCATTTCTTATTCCATGTTATTTTTTTCCTTTAAAAGGTATTATACTATAATTATTTATATTATAATTATTTCTTTCATTTCTTATTCCATGTTAACCACCAAAAAGTCCCCAAATTATTTAAACGCTGACAAAAATACACCCGAATTTTATTATCGACAAAAATGCCTTTAAATAATTTTAAAACGCACAAAAATGCCCAACAGTAAATATATATTTTCAAAAAATACCTTAGAGATTGAATTTTGATGTAATTTTTTGCAAGCATCATTAGAAAAATGAGATATTATTATTCTTAAAATTTGATAATTTTTTACTAAGTATATATTTTGTTTGTAATTTTTTAAAAGTATTATGGGTTATTAACAAAAAAATTATAAAAAATGATATACTTAACGAAAAATCACCAAATTTTAAGTATAATAATATCTCATTGTTCTAATAATTCTTGCAAAAAATCATATCAAAATTCAATTTCTAATATATTTTTTGAGAAATACATATTTAATGTTAGATAATCTTGTAAAAAAATTAACATTAAATATGTATTTCTCAAAAAATACTTTAAAGATTGAATTTTGATATGATTTTTTGTAAGCATGATTAAAAATATAAGATATTAT
Organism: Arachis hypogaea; assembly: GCF_003086295.3. Taxonomy (NCBI): domain Eukaryota; kingdom Viridiplantae; phylum Streptophyta; class Magnoliopsida; order Fabales; family Fabaceae; genus Arachis; species Arachis hypogaea. Next base: position 45,473,585 of record NC_092043.1, read on the forward strand.
TATTTTTAAAATTTGATGATTTTTTGTTAAGTATATATTTTTTTGTGATTTTTTAAAAGTATTATTGGTTGTTAACAAAATAAATTATAAAAAATATATATAATTAATAAAAAATTACCAAATTTTAAGAATAATAATATCTCATTTTTATAATCATGCTTACAAAAAGTTACATTAAAATTCAATCTCTAAGGCATTTTTTAAAAATATATATTTACTGTTGGGTATTTTTGTTATGTTTTTAAATTATTTAAAAGTATTTTTGTCGATAGTAAAATTTAGGGGTATTTTTGTCAGCGTCTGAATAATTCGGGGATGTTTTTGGTGGTTAACCCATTATTTTTTTTGTGGCATCATTTTTATCAATGGTTTTTTTTCACTTAACCACCATTGATGAAGGAATTTTTTAAAAACAAATTATTAATAGTTTGTGGAGGTTTAAAACCCCCACAAAATACAAATAAAACCCCACAAAGCTAATTTTTATTATTATTTAATAATTTTTTTAACGGAGGGACCGTATTGTCCCAAAATAAAAAGGTTAAGGGTCGAAATGTCCCTTTTTTTTGGACAAGAATCGCTTTGTCCTTCGTGAAAATGGACGAGGACCGAATTGGGTGTTTATTCCTTTTTTATGTATCTACCTGGTTTTTTAAGAGATTTTTTACTTTCTATAAAATATTGTGTCAAACTCGTTATAGACATCAATTAAGGTCTTAAGGAGGGTTCAGATCATATTTAATATGTTTTTCATTAAAAAGAAAATTAATATTAAAATTTTTGGATTAAATTAATTAATTTTTTAAATGTTTTTTTATGTAATTAATATAAAAGATAATTATTTTTATTAATGTGATATTATATAATTAAATATACATACACTAATAGTGTACTAAAATTAAATTTTTATATTATATTTTAAAAATAAAAGTATCTATTATGTTATTCTTTTTTCTTTTACAAAAATATTGAGATTCAAGAGTTTCAATTTAATTAATGATTTAAGATTCATTTTTAAATTTTAATTAATGAAATAGGCAACAATTTCTCCATCATACATATTATTCCGGAAGAAGTTAAACTTGATTTGATGCTCTTTGATCCTATCAAGCAGGCAGGAGATAAAACAGGTTGGTTTTGGACAAACTCAAATACTCTCACCTACTCGACTAAAAGCGGGTATGAATGGTTATTGAAGAAGAAATTTGACTGGAATGATAATGAAAATTGGCTTTGGCTTTGGCGCTTGAGAATACCGGAAAAGATAAAATGTCTGCTCTGACTTTGCCTCAACAACGGAGTTCTCACAGCTAATTACTGCTTTCAAAGAGGTCTTGCTACTTCTGATTTTTGTCAGAGATGTTATCTTGCTCAAGAGAATATTAACCACTGCTTTAGAACTTGCCAAAAAGCCCGTCAGATTTGGATTAGCTTAAATTTGGGAATGACCGCTGAGGACTCTAGTTTGGATTTTGTGTCTTGGATTCGTTCTAACCTCAACAAAAATGAGTTTCTCTTTGCAGTGGCCTTTTGGTGGATTTGGAGGGATAGGAACAATGACATCTTCCATCAAGATGATCTATGGAATAAGGAGAAAATTGTTCGCTTGGTTAAACATGCTGTTCGAGATTTCTCTAACGTTGTTACCAACCAAAAACATATTATTCCTTCTTCTTTGAAATATAATTGGGAACCACCTCCAATGAATGTTTGTAAAGTGAACTGCGATGCAAGCGTTTTTGAAAATGAGCAATTAGCTGGCTTTGGATGTATTATTAGAGACAGCATGGGAATTTGGATAAAAGGTTGTTCTGCCAGTATACCTCTTTCTAGTGTTCTCTGTTGTGAGCTTCATGCTATTTGGAGAGGGCTTGTTATGGCTTGGGATTGCAAGTGCAAAGAGGTCATCTGTGAAACTGATAATCTTGATGCGTTTCTTCTTGTTTCGCGAGGCACAACCAGCATGATTAGGAATGACTCTGATATGCTTGACAAAATCAAAGAGATGCTCTAGCGCAATTGGACAGCTACTTTAGTTTTCATCCAGCGCACAGCAAACAGAGCGGCTGATTTAATGGCTAAGACCGGTGCTTTAAACAAGCAGGTGTATCTAGAGTGGTTACTGCCCCCTACTAATAATTTAGACATTAATATTATAGAGGAGTACTACTCTTTCTCTTAGATCTTTTTTCTTTGTGTTATGTTCAGTCACAAAAAAAAATTTATATTTCATAAGTATCAAAATAAAACTCAAAATTTATATAATGCATTTAATTTTGATACAAAATATAAAATATTTTATATATGTATTTAATTATACAATATTACATTAATAAAAATAATTATTTATATATTTACTATATAAATAGTTATAAAAAAATATAAATTATATAAAATATTTTATATATATTTAATTATACAATATTATATTAATAAAAATAATTATTTTTTATATTTATTGTATACATAGTTATAAAAAAATATGATTGAATGATTGAATAAAATATTTTATATTTTTGCTATATGATATATATTTTGTTTTTTTGAATTGGTTGATTGTGACACAAGTGGGTCTACTTTATTTTTGAAATGTGACTAGCTTATGGCCACATCTGCCGTTATCATTCACGCACATTTTGTCAATAATTTGTTTTTTTCTCTTGGTTCAAATTGGAAGTGACAATTGATAAATCACAAGGGGTAAGAATGCATAGTTCTCTCTACCCAATTTGCACCAAAAATGTGGCACTCCCACCTTGAATTTAATATGGAGCATATGGTCTGCGGCGTGGGTTTGTTCACCATCATCAATACAATAAAGACGAAAGTGAAGTTTTATATCACACCCGACAAGCCTATTATGAACATGGTAACCTTGCTTTGGGTTTACTTCCTGCTAAAGGCTTTACTACTACCATATCTAGAAAGGTATCATGACCTTTGTAGGTAATATTTATAATTAGACACCACACTTGTGTATTGTCCATAAATAGTTTTTCCCTATATATTGCTTTAGATTTTTTTTTCTTAAATAAATTTAAAAAAATTATTATTTTTAAAAATAAAAGAAAAAATTTATTTACAAAAAAATTTTATTCTTGTCCTTCACTACTAATCACCTTTTAGTTAGGCGAACTGGCCTTCTCGTCCTCAATTTACTTCATGTTCGCTGAACTGACCTCTTTACATACAATTTGTCTCTATATTTGAGAATCTTGTCGCACTTTGTCTATTTATAAAAACAGTTCTTTTACTTTTACTCATTTATTTTTTGTCTACCGATTTTTTTACTTTTCTCTGCTCATTTTTTACTGCAGCATAAAGTAAACAAATTTTTTCAAGTTTTTTTTATATTTCTATGATATTTAAGTATAAAAATAAACTTTTAGATAATATTTAATTAGATGATATTATATAGAAAGTGTATTTAGATTATAAAATGTACTATATTTAGATTAGATATTATTATATTAGAGCATATTAATTATTATTGTATTTAAGTGTAATTAGATTAGTATCATGTAATTAAAATTGTAGTTTATGAGGTAACATTTTTTTTACTTTTTAATTTTAATATGGAGACGAGAATGAAGTAGGACGGCGTTATGGAGAGTATGCATGCTTTACCTGAAAGTGGTGTCAGGGATAAACTAATCAGACTGTCCGATTTAAAAGGTACAAATAAGACCGTTCGATTTGTGTGATTCTCGCCACGTGTTGCGCATGCCTTTCTCCCCACCACAGCGGTGGTGTCCCTTATACCAACATGCCTCTTCCTGCACCAACTCACTCCCACCAAGTCACTTTCACCTTGAATTCCCACTAGCAGTCCCATTCTCTTTTTTTGTATGAAAAAAAATTACAATACCAAAGAAATAAAAATGTAAAGATGTTGATCGTTTTGAACTTTATATTATAAATTATCTTAGCCATTCTATAAGTTTATTTTTTTAATTTTTTTATATTTTAAAATTATTATTATTGTTAAAAATTTAGGAATATATATTTAAATGAAGTAAATGATATATGTTATAGAATTATTATTATTGTTAGAAATTTAGGAATATATAGGTTAAGAAATTGTTATTATTGTTAGAAATTTAAAAATATATGTTTAAATAATATGTGTGTGTAGTTAGTTAGTGAACATTTTAATTAATGATAATATTTAAATTAGAGTAATGTGATATATTAGTAAAAATACATGTTTAGAATTTTTTGTAATAATTTTAGAAATTATAATTAATTATTATGTTAAATTGTTGTATAATTTTTTGTAATAGTTTTGGAAATTTTGATTAATAATTAGGTTTTGTAAAATATAAAGTGAGTCACATCCACTTGGACAACTGGTTTATAGTGTCTGAATACTCTAATATAAGGGTAATAACTCCAGAAGACTCGATGCAATACCCGAATATCAGTAACTAAGTCATCGTCTTGATATGCAGGCATAGTCTTAAAATGGATGACTGCTGATGGCTCCTTATGACACATGACCTCAAACTATATGGGCAAAGTTTCATACGATGCTTCCCAACATCCAAATATTTTTTTCACTGACTTTTTTGCTTAGGCAACCATGCTTTTCAATAGCTGATGGTGTAATTGAACTTCGACTGCACTTCCGCAATAACTGATTTCACCTTTATTGAGGGGTCAGCCTCAACCAACGGCTTTATTGCTTCTGCAATTGTGTTCGAATCCAGTTTCGAATGATCCTGAGAAATGGTTGTTCTCGTACAAGTGTGACTACTATCATACATCCTTATAACCCAATAGTACTTTTTGCTGATCATGCTAACCCTGATAAGCCAATTACAACCTGACCCATGCAGCGTACACTTGGCATAAAATGTCAACGGCTCTGACTCATACACCCGATAGTCTACACCTCTTCGAATACTATAATCTTTCATCACCATAATAACAGCTTTCCTGTAACTGAATTCCATTCCCACAACAAATTCACCATCTGCGACAATAGAAATTTCTACCACGACAGCCATACGATAAATATTTAATACATAAATATTCAATAAGTGAAATTAAAAGTAAATAAATACTCACTACATCAATATTAATATAATTAATAAACACTAATTAAAAACATAAAGACATAAATAAATACTAATTAATAAACATTAATTAATATTTAAGGACAATTTACATAAATAAATTGAATGAAAGAAACTGTTACGCAAATATACCATTCTGAAAAATCAGACGCAAATGCAACATCCGCTATACCCTGTCGCAAATGCAACCCTGAATACACGTAATCCGCTATACCCTGTCGCAGATTACATTGAGAAGCTTAAAACACATAAACCGCTACATCTTGTAGCGGTTTATAAACAGATGGACCTAAAGCGTATTCTACTGCACCCTGTAGTAGATTATGAAGAGAGTGGAAGCTTTGAAGATGCCTATATATACCCAGCAAGTTGTGTAGAGTGTCATTTTCATTCATTCATAACTTGAAGAATGGAGAGTGAAGAGAGCTTTTTGGTGTTAGTGCACTCTTCTGGAAAAATAAAAGAGTAAGAGACACGGTGTGAAGTTTACTGATAGAAAATCACTGAGTATTTTTATCAGGTCATCTAATACACTATTGGATCTGAAGACCAGTATATTGCAGAAGTTGGACGCGTGTGGCACAAAGTGGGTGAAGAAACTGTTCTACAAAATTTCTATTGCGGTTGTGTCAACCGGCGTGCAATATGAAACATTCGTGTTGCGATCAGATGAAGATATGCAGGTGTTATTTCATTGTCGCCGGAGTTTTCTGGAAGTGAGGATACACAAGTTGTTTGCGAAGTTTGAACATGGCATCGATAGTTCTAGGGAATCGGCGCCAAACCCTCAGTCCACCATGATGGGGGGGGTGCCTCTACCTCGATGCCCATCGTTGCACTTGAGTATTTGTTGGAGTATCGGCCAACTGGTCCAGTTGGGGTATTCACCTCAGCCCATCTATCTCCATATGTTGGATGTGAGGGGGAACCGGATCGGATTGAAAATGCGATGCTAGAGGATGATTCGGATGAAGAGCCTATTGACATTGGAGGGGACAGCCATAATGATATTTCGACAAACCCAGCAACATGTCAACCACCGTCAAGTGCCGGCACACATGAGCAACCCGCACATTTTTCTACCCTGAACTTGGAAGTTGTCAGCCAAGCGCCGGAGTCAGTTCCAACCTTTAGGGGTCAAGGTTTGCACGATTAATATATTTGAGTGTATTATTTCTGTTCTGAAGGGTACACGAAATCTTTTGGTTACCGCCCTGGTGAAGTCCACATACGATCGGCTAGCGTAGTTGTTTGTGATTTGTGGTCAAACGGCAGAGGCTCAATTGGCCAGCGGTGGCAAGTTTAGCCAGTCTTTTATGAAGGCGGAGGAGCGCAACTTGAGAGACTCCAGGTGCTTCACTATCACCCTATTTGATAGACACCAGTCTGAGTATACCGTTGACGAGACGACACCGACTGGGACCTTTTCACTTGGGACGTACAAAGTTTTCTTTCAGAATTGTACATGCGACTGTGGATACTTTCAGGCTCTCTAATATCCATGTTTCCATGCGATTGCATGTTGTGCCTAGTCATGGCTTGACTGGTCTATATATGTCGACGAAGTCTACACCATGCAGAAGGTGTTCAGGGTGTACCAGATGGGTTTTGTGCCGCCAATACCAGAGGGACTTTGGCCATCTTATGATGGTCCGACTGTTATTCCAGATCCTAGCTTGAGGCCTTGTAGTGATGGGCGACTGAGGTCTACCAGAATTCGGAACAACATGGATGAGGCCGACCCTAACCGATCGAAGCGATGCGGGCTCTGCAGACAGTCTGGGCATACGCGTAGATCTTGCCCCCAGAGAGGCTCCACCGTAGTTGGTAGTTTGTAGGACTTGTAGTGTTTGTCCTTCTAGTTTTTGAATTTTATTTTCTCATGTAACGATTTACGTTTTTTGGTGTTAGTGTTAGTGCCTTGCGTGTTAGTGTTAGTGTTAGTTCCGACCTATTTGTATGACTTATGACTTATTTATTTCCTATTAGTGTTAATGGCTTGTGACTATTATATTTGTATGACTTATGTAGTAATTTATTTTGTGTTAGTATTAATGTTTGGTGGCTATTATATTTCTACGACTTAATGCTTATGACGAGTATATTTGTATAACTTCATACATTTTGCATCCCGTATTGTTACTATTATACTGGTATTTATGAATATGTTCCAAAGCTTCCATTCTCTTCATAATCCGCTACAGGGTGCAGCGGCATACGCTTTGAGCCCATCTGTTCATAAACCCTACAGGGTGTAGTGGTTTATGTGTTTTCAGCTTCTCAATGTAATCCGCGACAAGGTGTAGCGTATTACGTGTATTCAGGTTCCGCGTTAGAGTGTCGCGGATTACATATAATTAGGTTTGTTGTATTTGCGTCTGATTTTTTAGAATGTTGTATTTGTATAACAGTTTCTTTCATTCATTTTATTTATGTAAATTGCCCAATATTTAACTTAATCAATAACTAACTAAAAATATTAGTAACTAAACAAATACACAAGCAAATGCTAATTACGTAAATTATCACATGTCATGTAATTATTTGGTCACATCGATCAATATAAATTATTAAAAAATTCTAATCCTTCGTGTATACATATAGGCAATTACATACCTGCATTCGTATACTCCAAAAACTCCGAAGCATGCATGGCTTCAAAGTCAAAAACTCGCATGAAAGACGGCTCCTCAAACGGATGTTCGTTTGCGAGTGCATTTGCCACGTCAGTCACATTTGGTGCCATAGTGCCATCACCTTGATATTCGTCTCCGTCTGGGCCAACAATTCCGTAATTGCTTTCAAACTCTTTCTCACTATCACTGTTGTAATCTTCCCGTTCAATATTTCGGTCAGTTTCAAATTGTTCGAATTCAATATACAACTCAATAAACGATACCTGAACCCGACTTTCAATGTACATTAAAAACATCTCTTGAATGCTCGCTTCATCAGTTACATGTTTGGTTTGAAATTGAACGAATCCACCAAATACCGGTATGGAATATTTATATAAAATACATGATATTTTTCTTGACAACCCAGAATTTATCTTCTCACAAATCACACCTTTTAGTTCTTCGAATGAGATTGTGAATGGAATAATAATATCTAACGAATTTTCACAAATAAAATTTTCTCATTCAGATGTTTGTAACAAAATTTGACCGAAATAATATACTTTTAGTAGAACTCTATCATCTATTTTTCTCACTCACATGAATAAAAACTTCACAATCAATTTTTTTTTTTGATACGAAAGAACAGAAATAAAAGAGTTGAGGGAAGAAGAAGATGAACAACAACAACGAGAGGAGATGTGAGAACTCGAATACGCACACACTTATATATATATAATCGGACCCAGCAATTAGTTTTGACAAATTTAAAATATATATATATATATATAATAATCAAATCGGACGGTCCGATTTAATTTTTATAAAATCAAAAAATATACCTATATGCAAATCGGATTATCCGATTAGCCATGTCAAAAATTCAAATTCTCCTTCTCATATAAATCAGACCGTCCAATTAGTGGGCTAAATTTTATTAACAAAGAAATCAGATGATTTAATTTTTTCTACTATATTTTAGAAAAAATTGTTCCACATTTATATTCAGCACCCTCATTTTTCATATCCATACACAACCTATACAATCATGACATATCTAAAAATATGTGCCTATTTTTTTGGATTAATATCTTACCAATATCCAAACGATACGATAAATATTTGTTAGTTATATTTTAAAGGGCATTGCATAATTATTTATATTAAATATGATTTAAATTTCATTTGAATTTTAGTTTAGGTTTAGTATGTTTTGGTTATTTTTAGTCTTGCAATTATATTTATTTTATTTTTAATTATTTTTAAATATTTTACTTTAATTTAGTTTAATAGAGCAAAACTTGTTAAGAGTCAATGAAGATGCCATATATAAACTAGATCGAATTGATTATATTGTCGGAAGGCTAAGACAACTGGTATAAAATCTAAAATTATCCTTTTAATGAGTATAAAAGTTAAATTTTCGGGAGCCTCAATTTTATATAAGCTTGTTTTTTTTTTCTTTTATCCTACTAAGGTCTTATAGACTCGACAGAATATACTGATATTACTTAGTAAGCTTGTAGGATATTTTTTGACGAGCGGATTTCGAACACGTGTTCTATATAATTGAGATGGATCATGATTAGGCATTGGTGTCCGCCTTAGTCAAGAGGTGGGTAACTGAAGTCACACACATTTTACTTGTCCTATAGAGAGATGACAATCACCTTATAAGATATGACTTATCAGTTGAAGCTTCCGATTGATGGAGATCTTATTAGTGACTGTAAGACTAATTGGGAGCTTTTCTACTAGAAAAGAACCATGGCCGACATATGTCAGTAAATGATAAGAACTATACTAGACTCCACTGACAGACAGGATCAGAAACAAGTAAGGCGTCAATTTATCTTGGTTTAAAGATAAAATGTGTCAGGATTTGAAGGAGAACCCGACGAACAAGTGACTTATCCAATAGCTCCAAGACTACATCATGCAGATAATAAGGAGCATTTTGTTTTTGTACGCTTTTGACAGCCGAGTTCATATGAGGTGGCTAACCCTTATCGAGGATTTGGATCAGTGTGGTCATTTGTCATGGACTATTAAAATAATACCCAAAAATTTATACTGCTGACTAAATTAATCTTTAAAGATACAAACAACAAATAAGTCTGTAAACAATTTGAAAATTCGACAACAATAACGAATAAATTTTATAACTTATAAATAAAAAAATAACTTTTATATTTAGCAAACGACTTATCTATTTAATTCGAACTTTTGTGACGATACATGAATAACTATTTAAAAAATACATACAAAAAATTAGAACAAAATTTAATCTCTAGATTTTTACTTTCAAAAAACTTAATCATTCACAATAATTTTGTTTTAATTTGACATAAAGTTATTAAATTTTAAAGACATAAAACTCTTTTTTTAATAATGCTTATAAAAAATATATCAAAATTTGATTTCCAAAATAATTTTTTAGAATTATATTAAATATATAATTATTTTTAAATATTTTAAAATTTTATTTTTGTCAGTAATATACATTTTTAAATTTTATTTTAATAATTTATCCTAATTCAGAATATTCTACTTAAATTTTTTTTTTCTCTCTTTCGCAGTTTCGCTTTCCTCTCTCACATAACTTGGCTTCACTATCTTTCCTTTCCTTTCCTCTAATGGTCGCAATGGCTCTGCTTTCCGCCTCCGCTGGCATCTTCTTCATTATCGACGCTACACCATTTCATTCTCGCTATCGTGCCATACCTCACATATCCCATTGGCCTCTACTTTATAAGATCTTGCCAAATATCGTGTTGTTAATCTCTTCACTTTTTGGTTATGTTTGGTACGAGAGAATAACATATACCACATTGAAAATAAGATATAAATAATAAAAATATAAAAATTAATACTTTATATTTTATTTAATAATAAATTAAATATAAAAAAATATAATAATAAATATATAATTATAAAAGTGGATAGAAATATTGAAAGAATATATAAAAAATTGTATTTTTGTTTTTTTAGAAAAACATAAAATATAATAATTTAATATTTTAAAACAAAATATTTATATTTATATTTATATTTTATTTATTAAATATAATTCTGTGTCGTTGTTCATATTTTAATATCTTATACGATTGTTTTTTTTTTTATTTTTTTCAGGTGCCTATATATAGACCTTTTTTCTTTTATTTTTTGTATTTCCGTGTTTTGTTTTCGAATATCTAATGCAGACTATTTTGGTTTGGTGGTTATCTAATTCACACTAAGATAGATAATAGTCGACACTAAAGTCTAAATATAAACTGAACCGAATCTTTTGACATTGGCTATACTCTTTTTGGGAGGAAAATTTCAGGATGAACACAAACTCTTGTTAATTGTGAAGTCAGCACAGTAAGTGAAGACAACTAATATCTGAGGAGGCTTTTTCTCAACTTTTTAAAAGTAAATAATAAAAAATTAAAATTAAAATTTTGTTAACAACGATGCTGAGATACTCAACGAGCTAAAATGAAAATTTTTTTATGAAAAATATAGAGGGATTATTTTATATTAAATAATTAAATAATAAATTAGAAAAATATTTAATTAATTTTAAAAATTAAATTTTTAATAATTATAATCAAAATTTAATCTAACTCTATTTTCACTTTTATTCATTATACAAATCTTAATCTCTTTTAACGTCGTTTATTGTACCTCAATCCTAATCTTCTTTTTTTTTCTCCTAAGTGTTGACGTTACCTCTTCCTCCCTCGTGTTATTACCTTTCATTGAAAAAAAAAAAATCTGCCTAAAAGAAAAAAAATATATATCTAAAAACAAAATAATATCCACCTAAAATAAAAAGATTTAATTAATCCACTATTAAAGAAATCTTTGAAAACATAAAAAAAAAACATTCATTATCACCACGCAACAGACGAGTGGTTACATTAATTCTTCAAATAGTGCAATGCAAAGAGGGTTTAGAATGACCAGCAGCATTGCAAACGCAGGGAAAAAGAGGACCAACTTCTTCGTCCAGAATGTAGATGCAACGCAGGAGAGAAGAGGACAAATGGCGATGTTGCTTACGGGGAGCACGGTTGCAGCACAACGGAGGGGAAAAGAAGGCATGCAGCAGCAGTGTCGCTTGTAGAAAATACGGGAGCGGCACAACGCATGGAAGAAAAAAGTGCAGCGGTAGCGTCGAGAGCAAGATAGCGTCACGCAGGAAAGAAGAAGGTGTAGTGGCAACATCGGTTGCCGAAAACACAGGGGCGACCTAATGCATGGGAGAAGAAGGTGTAGGCTGTAGCGTCTACAACGCGTTGTTTCTTCAGACAATGGCGACAGCAGTGAGGAGCCTTAGTAACAACATGATAGAAAAAAAGGAGTGAAACCGTTGTGCTAAAAGGAGAAAAAGGTAAAACCGTAAAAAATAAGAGGCTAGAGTTGTGATAGATGTAAATAGAATGAAATGTCTTTTATTTTAATGAATTTGAGATATAGTTCATTATTTACATTATTCATACTTAAAAAAATTCTTTTTTATGTATAAAAATAAAACTCTTAATGAACTTAATTAGTATATATATATATATATATATATATATATATATATATATATATATATATATACTAGCATCTTAAAAAGAACTATATTATATCAAATCGTATTTTTATTTATTAATTTTATAAATTCATCATATCTGACAATTTGACATTACATAAATGTGTATATTTTATACTATACAAAAACATAAAATAAATATATTGATGAATATCTTTTAATATTTTATATATTTCATTTAGATAATATTATAATCATGAGTAAATTTTGATAAAAGATAAAAAATATTATTTTGATAAAAAAAAGTATACTAAAAATTTTATCAGGTATAATTTATATATTTTTTAAAATTCAATAAAAGTTTTTATTTTAAGATCAATTTCACTATTAATATATATATATATATATATATATATATATATATATATATATATATTCAAATAAATTTTTAAAAAATTGTGTCGGTCGTTTTTGTCTTAAAAAAAATTATTATATTAAAAATTTTAAATTTTACAAAAATAAGACATAAATTTTTATGTTAATTAGATCTATTCTTTTCATTTTGACAAATTAATTTTTAAAAGCGTGACGAAAAGATTTTTATATTTTATTTTTATCAAATTTAAGAATCTTAATATAATAATTTTTTTTAAAAAAAGAAAATGTTAGATATAAAATTTTTGTGAAACCTATTTGAATATATACTAAAAAAATCTTATTTATATATATATTTTTTTCCATATTACTAAAGTTGTATAGCAATGGTTCCTTGGCTGCATCTATCTTTGTCAGGAGCAGAAAAGTGAACAGTGCAAAATCTTTTTCTATCACTATGCGGAACTTGAGTGTCTTCAATCTTCAATTCTTCATTGTAGAATTATAAAAGAGAAAAAAAAAAAAAACAACGTGACAATGTCTTCTCAACAACCACCATAACTTAGTTATGCCCGATCCATGTGTTGCATAAAATCGAGTAAATTAAATATATAAAATAAAAAGTTATAATAAAATTTAAATTATAAAATTATCAGAATTTATAAAAATCTTATAAAATTACTTCACAAATAAAATTATAATATTAAAATTTTTAAAATATTAAATCAATAATTTAGTTACTATAATTATGTCTTAACGTCTATACACTAATATGAACACCGGAGGAAAGGTGAAATCAAATATGACTTGAAAATTGACAGGAACTGTATAAAAATAAATGATTATTAAACAATAAAACACTATCAATTTTTTTGGACTGTAAAATCATTATTATGGTATTGAATTTTTGAGGCATCATATCAAGTGGATTAATGTTGACCCAATGAGACGGGTCAGAGACATAAGTCATGTGTACATCAGATGAAATTGTGCCCATTGGACCCTACTTTCAGTGTTTGGATAAGTTTCAGATGAGACATAAACCTAATTCATTTACGAAAAGAAAAGCTACTAAAATGGTTCCATCCACATCTCTTGAATATACGAAACTTAGTTATCTTTTATTACAAAGAGAAGCTACTAAAATGGTATTTAAAAAATTTTTAGGTTGATAAAAAATCTTAAAAAATATAATTAAGCAAGTTTAACTAGTCTTAATGTATCATATAATTAGTTCATTAAATCTAATTTTTATTGGAATAGTTTTTGTTTCTATTAAAAATTTTATCTCCACTCTAACCCATTTCAAAATTCACAATCCTTTATGACGGATCTTTTTTATTTGAAATTGAAAAAAGTCTCAAAAATTGATCTTTTAGAGAACTGCTATGTAACTATATATCCTCTTAGAATTTGAGTCTATCTTCCCTCACCAATTTCTATAGACAATCCAATAATAATCTTCTGTCTTATTTGTTAATTCTTAAACTGTATCTGGCAAATATCCTTTCACGGGTCTTCTTGGGCAGGTAATACATAGGAGGACAGCAAAAAATTTGGGTTCAAGTTATTACAAGAGCAAACCACATTCTTCCACAACGAACACTCCTCATTCTTCGAAAAACGCCACCATCGCTTAAATAGAAGAGCTGTGTTACGTATTATGGCATTCTCGACACCTAACCCACCAAATTTTTTGGCAGCCTGCACCACCTCCCACCTGACCAAGGCCATACCATTCCTTCCATCTTCGTTACTCCATAGAAATCTTATCTGTAAGGAGATCAGTTTCTTTGCAACAGCCTTTGACATTTTATATAAACTCAAATAATATACAGGAAGACTGTTCAATACAAATTTAATGAGCACTAACTTACCGACTTTATTGAGTACCTTCACTTTTCATATGCTAAACTTCTCCTTCACTTTGTCTATAATTTGCTTTCTAGTCTTAACTAACCTCGAGTTAGCTCCTAACGAGATTTTCAAGTATTTAATTGGAAGAGAGGCTACCTTATAGTCCAGCACATTACACATACATTGTACCCACTGATCATCACAATTAATTGGAATCAAGCTAGATTTATCAAAATTAATACTTAGCCCGACATTAATTCAAAACAACAAAGAATCCTCCTGTAATTCTTAATGGTCACTCCCTCCGGAGGGCAGAACAGAATAGTATCATCCGTAAACTGAAGATGCGACAACTCGATATGATCTCTACCAGCCAGTAGCGGAGATATGTGCTCATTTCTTACTGATTCTCCAAACATCTTATGTAGAATACCAACGACAAGTACAAACAAAAATAGAGATAGTGGATCACCTTGTCGCAGGCCCCTTTCCATCTTAAACGACTTAGATAGCGAGCCGTTTATCAATACTGACATAGAACACACACTTACACACTTCATCATCCACACAAAACCCATCTTTTGCAGCACAAGGTCCAAAAAACTCCACTTGACTCTACCATATGCTTTCTAAAAGTCTAACTTTATTATCACCGCTTCCTTCTTCCTCGATTTAATCCATTGAACAGTTTCGCACGCAATAAGATCCCTGTCATGAATCTTCCATCCCTTAACAAAAGCATTATGTGTCTCACCTACTAGCTGTGGTATAACTGCTTGTATTCTCCTTACCAGCATCTTCGAAATGACTTTATGCACACACACACACCCTACCATACTAATCGGCCTAAGGTCTTTGATTTTCTTAGCACCAGTAAAATTAGGGGCCAACACCACCCAAATGAGATTAACATCCGCCGGTAGCTTGGAAGTCAGGAAGAAACCCAACACTGCCTTTGTGAATTCAGAACCAGTTTTAGCCCAACACTTCTTTATGAAGTTCATGTTGTACCCATCACTTCCTTGAGTCTTAGATGATTCACAATTTCACATTGTTTCTCTAACCTCCTCAGGAGTTGGTTG
This sequence comes from Arachis hypogaea, assembly GCF_003086295.3. Taxonomy (NCBI): domain Eukaryota; kingdom Viridiplantae; phylum Streptophyta; class Magnoliopsida; order Fabales; family Fabaceae; genus Arachis; species Arachis hypogaea. The sequence goes on from NC_092043.1 coordinate 45,489,123, forward strand.
CAATTCCAAAGCCAAAGTATCCTCTTCACTAATCATTTCCACTAGACCGTCCCTGAACCCTACCAAAGGAGACTCTTCCTGATGATATAAGTTCTTATAAAAGTCCTTAATCGTAATTTTAATCCTAACTTGATTCCTTATCAATCTTCCATTAATGAGTAGCGCATCAATCCTATTATTTCTCCTTCTCACAGAAGCTAAGTTGTGGAAGTATCCCGTGTTCTTATCAATGTCCCTCACATGTCTAGAGCACAACATCTACTTCCAATGTAATTATTTCCTCAATACCATTTTTCACAGCAATCCACAAGCACCCTCATTTTTACCTCCACTGTTCCATCATAAACCCCATCACCTACCATGTCATCAATCTTCTTAATCTCTTCCTCAAACTTCATGATTTTCTTGTCTATATCACCAAAGTTGTCTTTATGCCATCTTTCCAGAAGAACTGTCAAAGCCTTCAATTTATCTGTGAAATGCGCCTCTCCAAGTCCTCTCCATTCCTCCTTGACCATCCTCAGGAAACCTTTATGTGTAAACCACGAGTCAAGACTTTGGAATGGCCTCGGTCCATCTCTATGTCTCTTATCTTCCACTATAATAGGATAGTGATCAGACAAACCCCTTGGGCCACCTCGTAACCAAGTCTCTGAAAACTCTTCAAACCATTCCAGGCTAACCAGAGTTCTATCAATACAACTGCAGGGTCGACCTCTGAACCATGTAAACTTGTGGTCAGTAATCGGCAAGTCCACCAAACACATGTCATGTATCCAATTCTTGAAATCTTTCGCCGACAAGGATAATCTATCAGTACCTCATCATTCATCCACCTGTATAATCTCATTAAAGTCTCCCATGAAACAACAGGAAATCTGACATAAACTAGCTATGTAACTCAACTCCTCCCACACAACAAGCTTCTCATCTCTAGCGTGTGCACCATAAACCAAAATAAAAGAACAATTAAAATTATGCTTCAACAATTTCCCTTCAACACACAATCGTCTCTCACCTTTATAACTATTTCTTATTTTAAAAAACTCATCATCCCATATTAACAATAATCCACCAGATGCAACATCAGACTCAACATAATCCCACCCCACACAGCCCTTCTGAAGGTTACAGAAGGCTTAGAGAAGGGGGGTTGAATCTATGACCTTCTTTTGCTTTAATGAATTAAGTATTTTATATCAAACTTTCAATAAAAATCTATTTAAACTGTGAAGCGAAAATTTTATGAGACGATTTCATTTTGTCTCATAAATATCAAAAAATAGAACTTAGAGAAAGAGAAGAAAATTGGCACAGGCATGTATCCTGGTTCAGTTACCTTGTTAATGCAACCTACATCCAGTATCCACCACAACAGTGGTGGAATTTTCACTATAATTAAAGTATTACATACACCAATTTTCTTGGATTCACACAATCCCAACAAGACACACAAGTTTCTTCCTAAACTTGACTTGGTTATGCTAATACCTAACTCTTTACACTAAGTGCTTACCCAACTTAGCAAGGGAGCACCACACAGTAGGTACTTGACACTAGACAAAATACAACCAAAAGAAATCAGAAATTACTCTTGGCTTTTCTCTCAAGTGTTTCATTCAACCTTTTTCACTCTTAGACTTTTTCACAATTTCTCTCTTTCAGCCTTTTACCTCTCAAAGAACATATAGAAAGATATACATTGAAACTGAAATACAAAACAGTAAAATATGAAGGAGATTAATGTATTAATAGCCTCTGTTGCTATAAGTTGAACCAGATTCAGCTAACTGTGATTAAGTTCTTCATCTTGGCGGAATGCTTCTTTCACTTAGAAAACACTGTCCAAAAATGTTGAACTCTTCTTAGGGAAGCTCTCAAACAAAGACAGATTCTGGTTCTCTCTTCTTGTCCAACACTGAGAAGCAATTTTCTTTTTGTACCTTGTGCTGAGAGCTAGATAGGGTTTCTCTCAAGTCAACTCCTTGAATTTTGAGATCTAAAAAATCGTGTCTCTTTTTTCTTCAATCATCTCCAAAATTAGAGATTTTGAAATTGATTCATTTGCTTTGACCGAAGTCCACAGAGCATTAGAAAGATGCCTTCTCAGTGACAATCCTAAATCCACACCTTTGATAAGGTGCTTGGCTCCAAGTAACACTTTGAGCCATTAATTTAAAGTAGAACTAATCCATCACCAGTTTCTTCTTCTTTCCAGAAATGGTGTTGCAGAGAGTAGGAGAAGGAGTGAAGAAATCAACTTGCATGCAAATGAAAATTATTTATCTTTAACCTTTGATTTTGCTTAACATGTTTTGATTAGTGTGATATGACCTTGCTTTCATGATGAAACTTTCTTTTTCTTTCTTCTCTGGTGAAAGAACCAGGAAAAAGAAACTCTCTTTCTTTCCACCAGAATCTGACTGAAGCAAGAAATGTGAATGTTGGCTTCAACTTGGATGAATTGCATTGGACTTGAAGTTTCTTGTCAATTCATTCGGTCCAATAGATATGTTTGTTACTTTTACTTGGGCTTCGATTGAAGATATGGGACAGCTTTTCTTTCCTTGTTCCTTTTTGTCTGGACTGCTTTATTTATTTGGCCTGCATCACTAAATAAAACAATCAAAACTAATTGAGTGTTTAACCCATTAAATCAACGTTTGTCATCATCATTTAAGTTAGTTAATTCCTTAACTCAATACATTCTCCCAAATTTTTTAAACATCAAATCTAGTCACTAACTGTCTTTAGTCTCCACCAAACCTAACATGTTTAATCTATATTTTTTCTTCAAGTCCTATACCATCCTCGATTTTTTGTCAGTCTTCAACCCCCTAACATTTCAAGAACTAAAAATAATTTTAATAAATTATTACACACTTTTTTATGAATTTTGGGTTTGCTCCGTCTAATTTTTGCTTTCTATTTCGTCAACCTTTTTTTTGAGCAATTTCTTCATTTTGTTACTGAAGAATTGCCATAATGTCATCTTTTTCGTTGTATAGCTCTGCTCCTGACTCCCTTACTAAATCCCAAGTCATTTTGTTTTCTATATCAGTTGCTCATCCAATATTAAATCCTCATTGTCACTGGCTTCATCCTCATTGGCATGTGTTGTGTCCCCCAAATTGTTATCATCATCGTCGTAGCCTTCTTCGTCATTAAGTACTGAAATATTTCTGTGTCTATATTAACAATTTCTTAATTAACGTCGCCACTATGCTTAGAGTCATCACCTTCATTGTGTCCGTTATTAAACCCCTCTTCCGCGCCTTCATCCTCTTGTAACCCAACAGCTCCTCCATCATGTTTTAATACACTGCAACTCGTCGCCCCTACCGCACGTCTCTGCTGTCTCTATTATACATCTAAGTCTTTTTGTTAATTAAGTTGGTTTAACATAACAAAAATCAGTTATGACTAATATTATTTCAAATCTTATTGTTTAACTTGTTTGAACTTGATTTTTAAAAAGATTTAGATATATAGTATTTTTCATACGATTAGGTCACATGAAAAAAAAAAGTGGACAAAAATTAAGATATAAATAGTTTGAAATAAAAAATTAAGGTCCAGGATAGTTAATATGTTTTCTACAATGAATTGAGTAGAAATTACAAAAGATTAATGTCAATTAGAGTTATAAAATAATAAGATATGTATTCAAAATTTAAGAGGAAAAGGACGTAGAATATTAAATTCATTTATTATGAATTGTTATGAATTATTGTAAAATTAAATTGAATTTTAAATTTTTAATATAGTGATAATTTTTTATTTAACATACATGTTAATTTTAAAAGGAAAGTTAATTAATCGGGTATGAAAAGCATAAAAATTTTTTTGGTGGAACAAATTTATGGTGTTCTATGAAAATTTATAGTTAGGATTTAGAGATATGGTGTTCTGTAAAATTTTTTTGTGACAATGATGTCAAAAAGTTAATAAAATGTAAAATATTATATTAAAATGTAATAAATTTTAAAAATGATTGTAAAATGTAATATGTCATGATGTAAATGTTAACAAAATAATGTGTGACATCTTGGACGAAAATATTTTAGACTGATAAAAAATATTTGTAATTTTGAATTATAATATTTAATTTAAAAGGACGATGCAAAAATCATATATTATTAGAAAGGAATTGTTTTTTACTGGCAATAGAAATTTGTGCTGAACGTCATTTTTTGTTAGTGTGAAAAATTTATATTTTTCAAAATCTCAGAAAAGCCATGTGATCTGTATTGTATGTGATGGGAGGATAGGAAAGAATATTTTTATAAAAAAAATTACTTTTTAAAAAAAATCTTTCTTCTTTTAACTTTTTTTAAATACTATTATATATTTCTAAAAAATATTATTTTTTAAGTCATTATTTTTTTTTTCATGAAGAAAATTACCTTTTTATCTATATTGAGGCAACAATGATCCAATACTGTTTAAAACTAACAATGATCCAATTTTGAACTGTGGAATCCAGTACTGAACTACTTGCCACCAAAAACAAATGGTTGTACCAATAATCAAGATACCAAAAAGAATATGTTGCTTGGATGAACTTTTTGTATTCCTTCTATTCCCATATGCTATTGGAACAAAAATATGGGTTAATTGGATTGTCCATTTTTATTTTTATTGGATTGTCCATTTTTATTTTTATTTTTAATAAAAATAAAAATAAAAATAAAATATAAAAATATATTTGGTTGAATATTTTAATATTATTTTTAATAAAAATGTTTTTAAAATAGAGTAAAAAATTAAAAATAATATTTTTTCGTTTTTAGTTTAAAAAATAAAAATATTTTTAATTTAAAACATGGTGTTTTCAGTTGTGGTAGCTCTATTCTTTTTATATTTCACCTATCAAAACAAAATTCTCACTCACTAACTCCAATTCTGGTAGCTCTCTTTCATTTTTTTCTACTAGTTTTTTTTATTCTCTCCCTTTCATTTAAAGGTAAAAGAGCTTTTTAAAAAATCTTTTTGCAGTGCTTGAAAATTTTTGCTATTTTATTTTTTGTATTAAATTTGAATATTAAATAGTGTAAAATTTGAGTTTTAATTTATTTTGTTATATTTAGCTATTTTTATAGAATTTCAAACTCTTTTTTGTTCTCTGTCTTCAACGTCTTTCAATTTTTTTGTATTTTTCTAAATTTTTTATGCTAGCATATTTTTTCAATTTGATAAAAAATATATTAATTTTTTTGCTAATGTATTTTCTACTTCTTGCATTTTTGGTGTAGTTTCTTTTATTCAAAGCTCCTGTTATAAAAGTAAATTCAACGATATTTGACAAAAAAAGTAAAAAATTCATTGTATTTATATTCGATATAAAGACTCATTTATATTCTTATTCAATAGAATCTCCTCTTTTTTTTACCGTACTCTTAATTTGTCTATTTTATTTATTTTTGACTTATATTTTATATTTATCTTTTAATATTAATACAATTTATTTTTATATTTAAAATATTAGTTTTAAATATTTTTCATTTTAAAATGTTCCTTTTACAGTATTTTTTAAATATTATAATCGTCTCTTCTTTAACAAAATAAAAAAATTATTTGTTATGAACCAACCAAACATATTTTATTATTTTTAACATTTGAAAATATATTATCTTTTTACAAATCAATCCCATTTTTTAAAATATGAAAAATTGAAAATAAAAATTATTTTTAAAAAATAAAAATAAAAAATAAAAATAAAAAATATTTTCACAAATTAATCAACTCCTTAGATGTCATCATTTAATGTTTTTTGGAATCAAATAATTTTTTATTATTTTAGAGTTGCATATTCCAAAAAAGTCTAACCCAATACAAACATTTTAAATGGATATAGTATGGTTTAGTTTACTAATATATTTCTAGAAAAACGGTCCCTATTTTCCGTGTTCTTTGTAGTGGACATAAATGAATTTGCATTTTAGAAAAAGAAAACAGAAAAAATATAAGAATAAACTATCAAAAATACATTAGAATTATCTAAGCGCTGATAAAAGTATTTTCAAATTTTAATATTTTTAAATAATTTAAAAATATGTTAAAAATATCCAACCATAATTAAAGATTTATTTTGTTAACGAAAAAACATATCATATTTCACTTGCCAATATCAAAGTCTCACTCACTATATAAAAAGCTTTATTTATCAATAACAAATTTTAAAAATATTTTGTTAGTAATAAAATAATTCAAGTGTATTTTTTATAATTTATCCTAACAACAAATAACGAAGAAACAGCTAAAAACAAAGGCACACTATAATTCAAAGAGAATTTCAATAGTATTACTTGTTGCTAAGAAAAGAATATTCATGAACAGAAAACAAACCATCCTTGGTAATTCAAAACTTAAATCTTTGAATTCCCAAGACAATTCTCATGTTTAGGACAAACCTCATTTATTGATTATGCTCTCCAAGATTTCTTGGTAAACAAGTTGAAGTAGAGAATATTCATAAAAGGCTAAGCAATAATTCTCTACATTAAGATAGCATATCACATTTATCATTCAACATACAACATTACAATTTGAAGCAGAGAATATTCATAAACCAGAAGCAATTCTCTGTTTGAAAATAAAAAATACTATATATACATTAAAAATCAATTACTAAATCAACTATCATATATTTGTGTATAAATATATATATATTATTTAATTTATTTTTAATATATATTTTATACGATTAATTGGTTTGCTAGCTAATATATTGGATACATGCAGTAGAATTTTTTAAATATAATACATATATAAGTACTTCTTAAAAAATTTATAAAAAAAATTCCCTGTGCAAGAATGCTAAAAGTAGGAATAATTTTGTGTCTTGTACTGAGCTAAAGCAACATTCTTCAAGCATAGTATATGAAAATAAAATAAAATTTTTCTATCCATATATATAAGAAATAATTCATTTACAAACTTGTGTTTCACCATGGATTTCCAAGATGGTTAGTTTGTCCCTTTATGTCTCTTCAATATATGCATGTAATTAGTTTTATACTAGTGAGAAGAATATAATGGATTTATATGTAATGTATTGCAGGCATTTCAAGATTCATATCAAATTCTCCACCAGCTCATTACTTAGTAAAAATCCAATTCTCATTTCTCACAAATAATTCCATAGAAAGATATGAATCAGGGATATTTGAAGCTGGAGGCTATAAGTGGTATATATATATAATTATTTTTATTTCTAAATGAATTCATGTGTTAATATATATACAAGCAATAATAATGAAATATATGATAGGAACTTGATTCTATATCCAAGTGGAAACAAGGGCAAGAATGTCAAAGACCACATTTCACTATACTTGGCATTGGAGGGAACAAGTTCATTTAATCCTGACTGGGAAATCTGTGTCAATCTTCGTTTCTTTGTGCTTGATCAAAACAATCACAACTACTTAGTCACCCAAGGTATTTAAAGGTTTTACCCCCTTTTTTTTGGGTCCATTTTTTTGGATTTGGATCCACTAAATTTTGAATTTCACTTTAGAGAGTAAAGTGTGATCTTCTACCATTGAATAGTTTCTCTTTCATATTTATTCTTGGTCTTACCTATTTATTCTTGGTCCCACCTATAAAATCTTGGAGTAACCTAAAAAATATAAAAAAATAGAAACCCACTTTTTAAGATAACCAACATTAGTTAACATTTTTTTAATTGTAAAATTATCTTTTTAACTTTTATTTTTGGAAAATTTTGAGTTTAGGGTTAGAATTTAGGATATATAATAATTTAAAATTTAGTGTTTAGAATTTAAACTTTATAATTTAGGATTTAAAATTTAAAAAATTTGACTGAAAATATTAACTTTCTAATTGAACTCAAAATTGCCGAATTAATAAAATTACTAATTAGGAGAGAAAATACATAGGATTTTATAAAATATGTTGACATTTTGTACTTTTGTTAGTAAAACACAAAATTATTGAATAATAGAACTTGTTGAAACCAGATTTTGTAATTCGTATTTTTTTTCTGTATTAACCAAATTGTTACACTTATTTCAAATATCAAATTATCACACTAGTTTTCTAAGGACTAATTTAAAGTTTTATTTTATTTTCAACCGAAATACATCAAATACAAAATAAAAGAAAAAGAAATTATTTAATGTACAAATATTTTGCATTATGCAAAATCAACCTCTAAATTTATTTATTTATCAACCATGCTAGGTATAAACTAAACTTAACTACCAAAATCAATCATTAATATAAAATACATTTTAAAATATAAATATTGAATTTTTTTTTTTCACAGGATAATGAAACTTTATCCCAAAGGACAAGGAAGTGGATATCTTTCTTTGTACATAGCCTTAGCTGACCCAACAAGCCTTCTTTCAAGATCCAAAATATATGCACAAATAACACTGCGCATCCTTGATCAGAAACAGAGTAATGACTGGTTTGGGAAAGGTAAAGCATATAAGGTGGTTATTTTTATGGGAAGCATTCCACCATGAGAAATAATGCTAGTCACACAAAATGGTATTTAAAGTTTTGGAATTTTGGAGAAAATAATTGAAAGAATAATATTGTGCACTTTTACTAATTTAAATAATTGGTGCAATTGAAATTTTGGAGACTATTTTAATATATCCGATTAATTTAAAAGATTATTTTAGAGTTTAATTAAAAATTTCTTACATTTTCAAATAATAACTAAATAAAAACTTATTTACCCCTTATTGCAGGTAATTACTGGGTTAGTGGGTCAAGTGGTGAAATTGGTTATCACAGATTCATGTTGCTTAATAATTTCACTAGCCAATACAATGGGTATCTAGTGAAAGATAGTTCTTTACTAGAAGCAGAGGTTACAATTCTTGGTGTGGTTGATGCATTGTTCTAACACCAATTGTTCAATGTATTCTAACACATAACACTAGTGTTGTAAGTCTCAAATGCTTTCTGTGGTACAAATATTATTGTATTTAAATTGCATTGTATATATAAATAGAAACTTTAATATCTCCTGCTTGAAAGTGTTCTAATATGAAAATTAATAAGGATGTGTTGCATTTAGCATTATCTTTAACTTGTACATAAATGCGTTGTATATATATAAATGCGTTGGTGACGGCGCAACAGAAAAGGGAGAGTGAAGCCTTTCCGGTTGCAGTAAAAGAAGAGAAAGGTGAAAGGTGTGAGACCAAATTTTTTGTGGATAAATAGAGTGAAATATTTTTAGAAATGTGAGTTAAGATATATTGTTAAATTACTAAACTAAAAAAATTAAATTGATGACTAAAAATGATGAGCAAAAATAATTGCATTTCTCAAGTCATTTTTATCCGTTATAAGATTAGATATTTGAATTATAAAAATATTTTAGAAAATAGTCATATCATTTATTACTTTAGGTTGGCGAAGTTTATTTAGGCTTGTTCACCTAATACAATTGATAAGAAAAATTCGTTCGGTGATTAATGACAAATATTACAGGTGAAGGAAATAAGACTTAAAAAGCATATCACTCATACATTTTTTTTTATAATAAATAATATTTAGACACATTCTTCTAACCTTCAATATGCGTTGTTTTTGTTTTATTAATTAAAAATAATCTAAATATATAATTAACCAATAAAAATTATTTATGATGGCAAGATATATAGATGCTAAATAAATGGTACAAATTAAAGTAACTATTATTTATGATGAATCGCTACAAGAATGTTTAAGAAAATCGACCATTTAAAAAGATCCTGTAGAGTAGAAATTAAAGAAATCATCAATTATATGTTTAGAAAGAAGAGGATCAAAATTTTCCTAGCTACTCAATATTCATAATAAGCCATTTGTTAACAATTACGTGTATCAAATTATGGATTATTCTATAAGATGGTTTGAAAGTTTGGTTTAAAATTTTTCGTATTCTGAATTCAACTATGAAATTAATTATTTTTAATTAATTTTTAAAATTTTTTTTATTCCTAAATCATAAATTCTAAATTCTTATCAATGCACTCAAGAATTAATAGTTTTGCTTAAAGATCTCTGTTATTCAAACATGCATATAGACCTTGCATAGCTTGGATTGCATTCCGGTAGAATGTAATCAGTGGTTTCTGTCCAGTTTCCTTCCTGCACAAAAGAGGACCACAAATAGAAACCTTAACTTGAATGAGGAAAGTGCAAGTCATAGACTCAATTGTAATTCTATCATGAAATGACCAAGAAAGTAGAGTTTTCTCCATTTTCAGGGTGAGTAACATCTGCTCCAAATATTATAGTTGGTATGTCACTAACTAATGGTGTTCTGCAGCTTGCTGCATCAACAAGCACAGTGTTTTCTACTTCCCATCTGCATAAAAAAGAATCAGTTGTAAGTATTCCATAGAAGTGAGAGTAACTTCGACATATATCTGTAGAGTAAGGATGCCTACATTGGCCTAACACAGCAGCGTTTTGGAAAAATAATAATAATAATAATAATAATAATAATAATAATAATAATAAAAATAAAATGACATGAATACAAATGGAATAATAAAGGGCATAATGTTGATTAGGCTAACAACTTGCAACCATGAATATGAATTTCTGGGGGGAAAAAACGAGCTTGTCCATTCAATAGTGGAAAAAGCAAACAAGGACAGAGAATTGTCTAAGAAATAACAGAGTGAAAGTAGACTACAAATTTTGCTCAGGGAAGTGTTATTGCATGTGACAGATATTTGAGTGAAAACAAACCTTCACATTGATTTTCAAAGACAGATTAGCCAAATACTGCTTAGTGATCTTGAGAAATCAAACCAAGGTCAGTTTCACAAATTCTCGAGACTTGAAAATAGAAGATTTTATGCGAATGTTGACAATTTTCAACTGAAGCAAAGAGCAATCATTTATGATACAAAAATCTACGTTCATTATCAACAATGTGATTTACCATAGAGAGAACCATTGTTGTCAGGTAATATTGCCAACAAAAGCTCCAATCCCTTTCCTTTCATTTTGGTTGTTGATTACCTGGTAAACATGCTATTGAGCATTGTATATATGGGGATAACAGGTTCCGGATTAAACTCCTACAAAGATGAAAAAACAACAGGAAATTTTTCTCATCGCGCCAAACAACAAATAGAACAGAAGGAAAAGTACCATTCCAGATACTTGACACATTTGAGCAAGCTCATTACAAAATGGGCAGCCAACACTGTCTTGCACGCTCCATGAAAATTTTATGCATGCCCACCGACTAACTAACGGTCATGCCATTAATCATTTTCTGCATATTTTAGTAATAGTATACAAAATACCATGTTAAAAGCTATCACTTAAAAACTCTAGGTCAAACAAGAAGAGAATATAATAACAACTGACGTGGATGACAGAATTCAGCACAAAACAAGGTAGAACAGTTGAATTTTGCCACAACTTGAGAACATATAAATGGTATCAATGTATACAATACCTTGTTCATCATATTTCATTGACCAACTTGAGGTAAACAACTCTTTTCTTCCCCACTTCCATGATATTTAAGCTGCAAACAAAAGTGCAACAGATCAATAGTTGTAGCAAAAAAGAAGAGATTCTACTTTCAGCAACTCATATTTTTGGAGGAGGAGCACATTACCCAAGGGGCAGGAAGAATTCTTGCTTCAACAGAAGCTAGCTTTTCACTTTTTATTCCAAATTCCTTTGCATAAGGATCCTGATCATAAGCATTATGCCGAATGGTCTGCTTGTAAATAAATTGAAATCTTGATATGATGGCCGAACATGTTATGCAGCTCCCAATATAATGTACATGTATATGTGTTGTGTTTCTGTCTGAACAAGTATCTTAATATATTTCATCTGCGAAAGTATATCTTGTCATAGTTGATTGTACCTTTCCCTTGTCAATTCCATAGATGTAACACCTCCATTATCAGCAAATGGAATTTACCATTGTTTGAAACCCTTTTACAGTGATATTAGCCCTAAATGATTTTAACAGTATAGGAGTAGATGATATTAGCCCTTGGTAAGAAGACTCATTTGTGTAGCTTAAATTAAAAATGTGCAGGAATTACAAGAGGCATATCAATTCTCAAGATATTCCGTTTGTGCTTCTCACAATATCTTCTTTCAACCATTGCTAGAATCATTCATAGTTTCTAAAAGTAACATTAAAAACAAAATCAACAAATAATATCAACGAACTTGAATTTGTTCTTTCATACAACTACATCCATAATCAGGTGGTCTTATTTCTTCCGGAGGTCAATTCCAGCTTTCTTCGCGACTGCATCGAGTCCATTCTTCTCTATGGTTTTCAATGCCTTGGTTGATAACCGAAGCTTTACATAGCGCTTCCCGGCTTCCCACCAGATCCTCTTGTACTGCAGGTTTACAAACTGCAGTTTCTTTGTCTTGTGGTTTGAGAAAGATACTTTGTTGGCCTTGTTTGCTTTCTTTCCAGTGAAGGGACAAACTCTCCCTGAATAAAAAAGATAAAAAAGTAAATAATAATAACAATAATAATAATCAAATCAAATAAAAAATAAGATAATAGAATAATCAATCTCTGTCAAGTGTCAATAAAACATAACAGATTCCAATTAGGTTTCTCCGCCACTAATGATAATCTAACTTGCCATCAATGAGTAACATCCATATTAGCATATTGTTAGCCATGCATGTCATCCTCTTAAAAAAAATGAAGACTGTAGAACTATAGCATATGTCGCTCTTAAGATCAGGCTGAAGCTCGAGTAAATATCAGTGTTAGTTTCTTGAGTCCAGGAAAAGTGAAATTGTAATATATAGTAATTGTCCAGCCACAAGACAATATACGAAGAAGCTTCAAAATCACAGTTGGTAGCTTCAGCATCACTTTTTTCTATTTCCAATTTCTAATGATCTGATCAAACAATTAACACAAGCTTCAACTAAAAAAAAAGCGGTGGTCTTCCTTCAATATACATACAATATCGCATGATCACGTGGAAGTTATCGGTTTATGGGTTGTGTAGTCTTTATAATAACTCAAGTGTTGTGGTAGCCATTCAAATCACTACCTTTAACAGCCTGGTGCAGGACACAACATTTTTGTAATCACCTACTCATAGCTAAACACAAAATATAGTAATTAGGGAGTAATTAACTATTTGGTAAACCTCCCTTAGTTACTTTTGGCCATGTCAACGATTGATTTTCACTTCGTTAGCTGCTTAAACAAGGCTGTTCTTTTGGCAGAGTGCAAACTCATAATGGATGAATCAAGCAGAGATACTTGGAGACTTTGTAGCATCGAACAGGTTGAAGAACTCAAATGCTTGGCTAAAATCATGACAGCATATGGGTATCCACCATCTTAATCTTTCTTCCAGATCCAGTTGTCCATCCATCAATATTTCCAGTATCAGGAACCATCAAAATGAATAAGATACATCCTGGGTGAATAAATGTGTTAATGTGTACTCGTCCAATCATGTGACCAAGAAGGAGATTTCACAAGTCAGAGTCCTTCAACTGATAACGATTGGGTAGTTTTACTTTTAGTAATGGTGGTTTAAGGGTCAGTGAAGTGCAGGAGAAGGCATTTGGAAATTTCACTATTGAAACGCAACATATGATGTTAAAAAGGTTGGAATATGAAACTTGTAATTGATGTCTCACCTCTCAAGTATCTAGTATGAAGTTAATTAGAGATGGTGCATGGCAGCTAGCAAACAATGAAAGATAAAAAATAGAAATTGAGGGATAAGGGTAGAGGAGTTACGAGCAAGAGGCTGCAAAGGTAAGAACTTTGGAGAGGGCGCAAGAAGGGGCGTAGGAGAAGGGTGGTACGAAATTTTAATGCCGCTGAGGTGGGAAGTGACGAAGGCAAGCTCTGAAAGAAAGAAAATGCACAGGAAGCATAATAAATTATTAGTTTGGACTTTGGAGTTCAAATTATGTTAATTGAATATAAATAAATAAGGAAATGGAGTTGCACTTGCCTGGATGAAAGAGATTGGATGAAGAGGTTTTTGTTTTCGGAGGCTTCAATTTGAGGGGAAAGGTGGATACCAGTGAACAACCTGCCATTGCCATTGCCATTCTTCTTTCTTATCTCTCGCTCTCCTTCACACAACTCACTTTCGCTCCTATACTTACTAATATAGTTATGAGAACCGAACCGGTAATGAATCCGGTCATACCACCGGATCACTGGTTTAACCGGTGGGTCACTGATTCACCCGATTAACCCGGTTATAATTAAATAAAATATAAAATTATAAAAATAAAATTAAAATCAAAAGTTAAAGTACATGTATTCACAAATGTATTAATAATAATCAAGTATCAATTCTTAGACATAACTAATGATGCAAAAACTAGTCAATAGTACAAAATTCTTTCTCAATTTAAATGAACAAGGAAAAGCAAAAGATAACACAATCCATAATTTACAGCAACAAAAGATTTAGCCAAGTGATTATATACAGCAACAAATTTAGAGCTTGTTTGAAATCCATTTAACATTTGAAAAGAATTCTATTTCCTTTAAGAAAATAATTCATTTCTATTTGAAACTCAATTCCATGATTTGGAATAACTATAATATATTAATAGAATAGCATTCAATTTTGAAGAGTGTGTGAGTGGATTTGGAAATCAGACGGTCTGATTTACAAATCAAAGAAAAATAAGAATTGGAATTTTCAAAGGAATTCAAATAAATCATTTTTAGTTGTTCCAAAACAAGAAAAAGAATTCAATTCTTGAGCGAATTCTAATTCTAAGCATTCCAAACAAGCTCTTAAGGTTCATTGATGATAATCAGCAACAAATTCAACTCTCGGTCATATGTTCAACATCAAATTCAACTTCCAGCAACAAAAAAATTTGCTCAGTGATATATTCAGCATCAAATTCAACTTACAGCAACAAATTCTATTTCTAACAACAAATTCAATAACTTTCAGCAACAAAAACTTTACCTCCAATTCTCCAAATATGATTTACAGCAAAACAAAATTAGCGAAATCATTATTTCAGCAACAAACTCAACTTTGAACAACAAATTGAAGATGTAGTGATGATTTACAGCAATGAAATTGAAAAATAAATAACAGCGCCGAAGGAGGCTGAAGCTCACCTTCCCAGGGACCAACTGACGGCCGAAGCAAAAAGACGACAACGACCACCACCCGAGGGACCAGATACTGGTTCCGTCTGCTTCTGCCTCCAGTGAAGCGAGCGCAGGAAGGCGGCCGCGAGAGAAGCGAGATACCGGAGACGAGAGAGTGAGAGTGAGTGAGCTTGAAGAAGAGAGGTGAGAGGTGGGTGATCAGCATTAGGATAAGGCCATCCGGCCCCGGGGTGCTGTTAAAGGGAAACGACCCCGTTTTCAAATTTTTTTAATTTCAAAAACAAAATCTATATAAAAAAGTATACCACAATGAGATGTAGGTTATGCTATTGTTGTTAATGCTAATGTTAATTTTTTTTAATAAATTATATAGTATTTTTGTTGTTTATATATTACTATTTTTTTTTACAATTTATATTTTTTTAATATTATTTAGTTGTATAATATTATTGAAAATACATATTATTATGATTCATGAAGAATAAAATTAAACAAATTGAATATGGTTTTTAATTATCAAAATATTAATAAAATCTATACTTATATTTTATCTAATAGTTTTATTACTGTATCATAGTATTTAAATATAATCTAAAAAAACAAAAATAAAAGTAACTATTTAAAAAATAAAAATAAAAAATAATTATATAAAATTAGGTGAATAAATTTCAATTGAATATTTTTATTATTTATCGTCTAATTTACGTATAATTTTATTGTTTATAATTATTAAATTATTTTCATAATTTTTTATTTTAAATTGTGATTTATCATCTACTGCTAAGCTACTTGACAAAATTTTAAAGTTTTTTAATTAATTAAATTTAATTTATATAATTATTTAATTAAATTATAAAATAAAATTAAGCACAATTATTATCTATATTAAAACAATATATATCTTTTATATATTTTTTTTGTTGAATAATAATATTATTGGATCATATATAAATTGTAAAATTAAATAAATATATTACACAATATTTTTACAAATTAATTTTTAAATTTAAAATTAATTTACATATTATCTAATATATCCTTAATTAATATATATATAGCATTTTAAATTTATACTATATAATATAATTAATTTAGTTCTTCATGCATGGCATGAGTCTTAATCTAGTGTTATATTAAAATGATAGACAAGCTAGCACTGAGAAAAATAGAATTAAATGTTGTGATAAGAATGGATAAAAATGGAAGATGGATGTCAATTTTTCTATGTTGAGAGGAACAAGTTTTTAGGACGAAACAAAATTAATAAGGTTTGATAAGTAAATTTTGTACGTCTGAGACAAAAAGATTACACACAGAACAATAACAATAATTCTTCTTTTTTATATATATTGTTAATATTTATCTTTTTTTTCTTTATGTTACTACATATATTAAATAAATATACGAATTATTTTTATTATATTAAGTTAATTATATTAGTAAATATTAATACTAAAATTTTTTATTTATATATTTTTATTTTATATTTAGTATATTTTATTTATTTATTTATTTATTTTATAACACTAAATTTTTTTTATAAATTTGCTTAAAAGTTAAAACATTCAGTTTGAGATTGGAATATAGAGGAGGCTAATTGAGTGATCGTAGAAGATAAAGAGCTTTAAAGTTCTCTATTATGTATTATCACGCCACTTTTTCTCTCTCTTACAAAATTGAGTGAACAATGGGATGCTGGGCCTCATGGCATCTGAGGAAAGTGATGACTATGGGGGAGAAGCAGATAGATTAAGAATGAGATAGATTTTGTGAATGAAATTAGGGTTAGAAAAATGCTAATTTAAAATTTTTTTATAATTTTTTAATATTTGGATAATTTTGTCGATCCAAACTTATTTTTTATGAGTAAACTTTAATTTTTTTTTAATTAGATTTGTCAGTATTTAAATTATTTATGGTTAGAAATGATAATTTACTCGTATTTTACCATCATAATAATAGGCATTATAGCATGCAATATATGTATATACACCGTACGCTAAGAGAACACATAAAAAATGTATTGCATATATTGAAGATAGTTTTCTTTTGTTGAATGATTTTAGATCATGGTTAACTTATCATTAAGTACAGACGGTAATATATAGAAGTGCAAGTGGTCATGAATCAAAAGATCTGAAGGTTATTAGTTGTGATTTTAACGAAGTGCGTTAAATGAAAGTCAGTGACAAGTGACAAGTGATTAATGAAGTTTCAGAGTCATGTTCTTTTTGGGTGATTCTGTATGCTTTCTTAATGCCTCGCTGTGGGTCTGGCCAGTATTCAATACTGAACAACAAAACCATAAGTCATAACATATCCTAAAAGATGATGCTGATGACTTACCATCATCCAGGCTAACACTTTGTTCTACTTATGCTTCAACCTGCTTCCAAGCACATTGTTTCTGCACTAATGTACAGAAAATCAATCTCTTATTTATCCCAAGTCTATAATAATCATACCACATCATTTTGGCTACCAAATGTTAGCAAAATATCCAGCTATCCAGAATTTTTTGTTTCTTTTGAGTAAAAGAATCAAGTAACATCGCTTAGAGCAAAAGATTGAATTGATATACCTTCCAGCAGAAATATATCCGTCGGCATAATCAGTTGGGAATGGGAGATCTTCAGCATCGTCTTCGATAATGTTGCATTCCTTCAACGGTTGCTAGTTCTTGGCCTTGGCCAGCTGGTGACGGGACTGATCAAGAATTGTAACATTGTTAGCATTCACATGCTTGACTATGCCAAGAGTGGTGAACCCTGTTCCTCCGCCGATGGTCGTAGAGATCTGCAGGCTCGAGTGCATCATCCCTCATGTCTTCAGTCCAGTGTCCCGGGTTTATGATTTGATCATACACGATAGACAAGAACCTGTAGAACCAAAATGCCTCCCTTTTGTGTTGGATGAACCTGGGCTGAGAGGCTGGCCTAGTAGTAGTGGCTGAGATACTGCTGCTGCGGCTGCATCTGCTCCTCTTGTTCTTGTTACCATAAGACAGTGCACCCTTGTTCTTTTTCAACTCCACTTAGCATCAAGGTTGCCATGGACTGATGATAGTGATAATCAATGACAACTATTGTTGAACAAGCTAAGTACTAATGAGAAAAGAGACACAAGATCCATTTTCGTGACGCAGACTAATTTTGACAAACTTGACTCACCCTTAATTGTGTTGTTAAGTTTCTTCCAGTCTTATTGTATCTTTGGCGATATAGCACTAATTGGGATTTATTTAATCCAAAGTGTTTATTGAGATCATTTTCAGAGTAGAATATATAATTTTTCCTTCTGTTAAGAAATAAAGAATAATATAGATAAATCTGATGATACCAGAAAAGGAAGAGGCATACGTTACGGGTCAAGGCGTGTAAAATGCAAGATAAAGAGTTGAATATTCAATATTATGCATTTCACTTCATTTCAATATTTCATCACACGTCCAACTAATGGTATCTTGACAATTCGTGTGAGGCCAGGCTCGCATTTCATTTATACAGCAAAAAGGCCATAAGCCATTAGAACCTTGAGTACGATCTATGCATAACTACTACTATGACTCAACCACACAGAAATTGAAAAACAACCTCTACAAATATATGCATAAACATAATGTAAATGCACTAGATTATGTATCACACTATTCACTACATATAGTCACTGTGTTACTATACTCAGGACACATAGCATTTTGTAGAATTGTGGGTTGGGAAGAAAAGGGGGTTAAGCTTCCCGTATATGAATATCAGACGAGTTAGGAAGATTAAGGTTCCAGTATATCAGATGGTTTTGGAACTTCCCTGAGTTGCACCGAGTTTTCAAAGCAGTGATAGAAACCATAATGAGGGAATCTTTCATACCAAGTATCTTGAATAACATGTGTGTCCCAGTGTTCTCCACTGCTGCTCTTACCGTACTTGTGAATCCATCCAGAACCATTGTGTTGCTCTCCCCAAGTTCTGTTCCAGCGATCTCCATGCTTACCTTGCCACCAGGTCTCCCCCTGCTTAACACCATGGCCATTTAGATCAAAATTTTCATCCCATTTGTCACCCCATTTCTCCCATCCATCACCCTTGCGGCGCTCAGCCCATTTGTCTGTGTATTTAATGCTGCCACCATATCCATCATACGTTTCGCCCCACCTGAAAAAAACACAGCACCCTTAATCCAAGAGGGAAAAAAGTTGGAATGTAAAGATGAAAAAACACTATCAGGATTCAGGAGCCAGAACAAGTTGCCAATTTTTCTTATTGTTTCTCAAAAGAGGATAAATTACATTCACTCTGAATTTCTCAGCACAAACCTTGAAGGTAGTAGTAATTTGCTTTCACAAAATCTTGGTCCAATAAAAATATAAATTGCTCAAAATATTTCAGTCTACATCGTCTTGTTGAAATCACTATATGTTTAAACAATGAGCATTAAATGCATCGAATTTCAACTCTCAACCAAAATTTTATACTCTTGTTACCTTTCATGCCAAACATGAGCATGTCCAGCTTCCAAGGGTGTATTTGGATCAATACTGCACCATTTGTGTGCCCATTTCTCTGCTTGACCAGCTGCATTGTAGTGTTCCCACCATTTTTCTTGCCATTCGTCACCTCTACCATTCTTTCCCCACTTGTCTGCAGTTTTCTCCATATGCATAAGCCCATTTTCCTGCAAGCGAAAACCATGCCAAAGATTATCTTATTGAAACACAATTATTGTTGTCCAGGAGTATATAGGTCGTATCGGCTAGTGCTGTGACTACAGCTACACGGCATGCATTAATAATTGACAAGGGACAATTCAGAATAATGATATAAAAGAGCTTAAGAAACAGGTTCCCAATGAATCGCCTCTGGCAATGAGCACGGCGACAGTGGCATCTATTTAGAAACAGAACTAAAACCACCGAGTTTCTTTCCGAATTAGTAAGTTCAAAAGACAGCCTCAGGCAATGGCAACTTCAGATGTATAAATTTCAACACCATGTAACCTCGTTTGGTAGCTTGAAGATCATATAAACAAAAAGTAAAAAATAATAGGAATATATATATATATATATATATATATATATATATATATATATATATATATATATTCCTATTTCTTTTTATTAAAATAAGTTATGTATTCCTCTTTTTTCCCTCCATTCCATGCTTCTTCGTTGTTAAGGGGGAAAAAATGGTGTACTGATCACAATTTTTCCGAAATGTAAACAAATTCATTTGCAAATTTTAAAACTCAAACTGAAAACCCTAAAGAAAAGAGGGAGAATGAAGGGGAGAAGGAGGAGGAAATTACAGTGTACACTATAAAGTATGAACATCGGTTCCAATTCAAAGAGCAAAAGATCCAATTCCAGAGAAACGAAAAATAAAAGTAAAAATGTTGAAGCCAAATGTTACCATCTAGAAGCTTGGCATTGGAATCTGCGCCGTCATTAGCGGCGGGCTTGGCCCCGTCGTTAGTGCCTTTGTCGTCGAGGATGGCCCTGGCAGCAGATATTGCGGCAGCAGCTCGATCGATGACCTGCATGCGCTGGATCCTGTCCCTCTCTTCACTGGGAACTTGTAGAAGCTTCTGGAAGTTGGAGGTCTTGTTGTCCAGATCGTCCCCAAGTCCACCGGTGGCGGCACTCTCGTCGTGTGGAGAGGGAGAGGGAGAGGTACGGTCAAGAATTCTCTTGAAGTGAGCGGTTTTCCTGTCCCTCTCAACGGCCCTCTTCCACATGTCCAGATACGACGAGTCTCCTCCTCGTTCTCCGTCGTCGGAAACACTGGCGCTGACTCTGAGCCTGACGCATTTTGTGTTACGGCGCGGTGTTTGGAGGAGGAACGGGTGGCTGAGCAGCTCCGATAGGGGCAGGACGCGCGGCGATGTGGTGAATGCACCCGCAGCGAAGGATCCGATATGGGTCGCCATTCATGGGACAAGACTGAGAATCAAAGGCTCAAGATGGCGCTCAGGTTTCTTGAAAGGCTCAAGATGGCGCTCAAGTTTCTTGCGCTATTTATATCTTCTATATTGAAATCCAACGGGTTAAAATGAATCATTCAAGAGAATAATCGCTTTCATAGCTCACAAGTAAAGTTCCATCACTGTTTTAGCGGGACTATGAACTTAATTATCATTAAATTAGAATAAAATTTACACGGAGTTAATCATTGTTGTATTAAAATATAAATTTAGATCAGTTATAAGTTATAAAATTAATAATAAATAAATATTCATTTTTTTTTAAAGAATATTTACTAGTGTTACTGTATTAAGATACTTTATTACTAAATGCCCGGGATTTTTTTTAAAAAGAGAGGACATTTTCGTGTTACCTAAGGTAAGAAGCAAAGGACGCAATCAACGTGAGTCACGTGACATTCCAGGGCAGAGAGGACAAGCTGTATAAATAACAGATTTAGCTATCACCTGTTTAACCCAACTTGGGCATGTTAAAGTTATTAATAAAAATGTAAAGTTTACATTTTAATATATTTATGATTTACTTATTCCATCCGTTAGTATGAATTTATTGAATTTTTAATTAAATTTTTATATATTTTATATTAAATTCTTATATTATATCATATTTTTAATAAAATAAAATAATATTTTTATTCTCAACATTTGAGATAAGTCTTATTTGTGTTCTTAATATTTTTTTTTGTGATATTTGTGTCCTTAATATTTAAATCGTCATATTTATATTTCTAACTTTATAAAATAATTCAATATTATCTTGCTGTTAATTACACATAATGAACTTTAGTTGGAGTTTTAAAAATCTTTTCTTAAAGTTAGATTACAAATGTCTGTGACAAAATCGATAATCCACTTCATAGATCATCAAAAGTTGAAACTAATCCCTACAATATTTATATAATTCACTTTTTTTAGAGACATAATTGAACCTATACACAAATAATGAGTACAATATTAAAATCGAACATATCTAAGTGAAACCTAATTGAGAATGAATACATCTAAATAAAATAATTAAAAAAATATAATATAATATAAGATAACATTGAATCACTTTTATAAACGTTAGAAATACAAATTGGATTGTTTAAATGTTATGGATACAAATAATACTTATTCCAAATATTACAGACAACAACGATACTTTATTCTTTTTTATATTATTTAAAATTAGTATATAATTTAATATGTTTAATTAAATTACTTAATATAATATATATTTAGATATTGATTAACTTATAATTATTTGATTGTATACTTGAATAACTGTTTGACATAGGAATTTTTTATTTAAATAATTTAAATATAATATTTACGAAAATATATAATCTGTGGTATATTTACGTATTTGCATAAACTTTACCCATTTTGGATATAGAGCAGTTAAAACCATAAAAAGCACAATTTTAATACTCTGTATTTAGGGTACGTACAGTTTAAAAATATATGCATAAGCCAGAAGCACTATACTCAAAATACAGCCATAACAAAATTTATGATACATGCAATTTATAAAATACTATTTTTTTAAATAATATTTATCCATCTTTTATTCTTATATCTTTTTGAAAATTTTCAAAATTTAATAGTATCACTTCATAAAATAAAAATATATTATAAACAAAATGTAAATTTAATTATAAAAATAAAAAGATAATTTATTTGAATTATATTAGATAAATTTTAAAAGTTAAACCTAAAATTTAATTTAATTCCAATGCAGATTGTTTTTAATTTTGATATATTAATTAAATTGGATTTTAAGTTTTTAACATCATAATTTACCAACTAACTTATTGTATTAGCTAGTCTTAAAAACAAAGTTTTAAAAATTAGATCAATTATCCAACCGTTTTAGTTACTGATTTACTAATTTTATTGGTCCAACTGGTTCAACTGGAATAACCGTTTATAATTAAATAATAAATAAAAAATATAAATAAACACTCTAAAATATATTTATCGTCTAATATAAATTAAAAAATGTCATCCAAATTTAAAGCATTACATCAACAAAAATATTATGATCTTATCAAAACAAAATTAAAAGTTATTAGTTAAATAACAAGTATTTTTTAATTAATACTATCATTCATAACTAAAATTATAAATCATAAAATGTATAAATAATTTTGATTTATCAATCATTAATAATTTAGTACTCTTTATATGGAGGCAGTAACAATTTATCTACAATTTTAACATGGTTGTTAATACAAAAAATAATTTTACTTTTAGAAATTATTTTTGTAAAGATAATTAAGTTAAATTTTTAAAATTTAGATTTAAATTAATTAAGACTTATATAATTTTTATAATAATTAAAATTTTTTTATTTAAAATTTAAAATTTTAATAATTAAATAATTTTATTTTTAGATCATGTGTTATATTTATTTTATTAATATTTTAAATATGAGTGAAATTTGTAGTAAAAATAAAGAAAAATTAAACTAAATAGATACTATAAAAAATATTTTATATTAGTAAGAAAATTAAATAATAATAATAATAATAATAGTAATAAGTATTTAAATATTAATTACAATAAAATTATGAAAAATACTGTAATAAAAAATAGTACATTGATTGAGTAATTCATAAGTAAAATATATAAGAATAAAAGATAGATAAATATTATTTCAAGAAAAAATTATTTTATATAAATTGTAGGTATTATGGATACAATATCAGAAAAACCAAACCGATCATCGAATCGTTTTAGTTATTGGTTTATTGGTTTATAAGTTTAATCGGTTTGATCGTGGTTGAACTGAAAAAACCGTTTTATAATAAAATAATAAATAAAATATAAAGAAACACATTAAAACATAATTATAATTTAATATAAACTTTAAAATATCATCCAAATTAAAAGTATTATATAAACTAGAATGTTATGATCTCATTCAAATATAAACTCAAAAGTCAAATAATAAAAACAACCAACTAAACATAAAATGCCAACATCCAAATTTATCATCAATCATATTGATTTATATTCAAAATTTTATCACATTCATTCATATTCAAAATCCCTTCATTATTCAACAGCACAAAAATTGAATGAACATCAGCAATAATATCCTCTGCTGATTTTGGATACTTCTAATATTCATAAACAGTAGTCACTACATGTTACGATTTAATAGTAGGAGGGGTACTAGTTATGCCCATTAGAATTACTTAGTCTTTTAAGAGTACAGATAAGAGATGGTTTTGAATGGACAATATGTACTGAGCAATACTGGAACGCTAGAGAAACACCTGAGGAGCAGAGATTTATAGAGGTGGAAAGAGGTTTGAAAGGGAAAATTCTAAGATGGTTTCAGTTAAGAAAGGCGCTCAATTCATTTGCCAATTTGAAAACATTCGAAATTGCGTTCTATCATTGCTACCAACCGAATATGTGTCCAAGCTTGCCAGAAATTTGTTGGAATGAAGTTGCAGAATAAAAAATTGAGTGAAAAGACATTAAAGTTAGACTAAAGTAACAACAGCAACCACCACAAATCGATCAAGAAGCAACCAAATCTCAACTATCAAACAGAACAAGACTCGCAACAGCATCAACATGAATTCAAGAAAAAAGAGAGGCCAAAATCGATGCAAATTCAAATTCAACAAGCAATTTAGCAACAAATCTAACAACAGATCACAATTCAGTTTCACAATATTAGTTCATAAATCAATAAATCTGGAATATGACATTGTCAAAGAAGAAGAATCAGATTTCAATAAAGAAGAAATTTGTAACATAGCTTGTTAACAAGGCTTAATTATACACAAGTAATTTGTATCTGAAAGATATATGGCTTAAAAACACTGATAAAAAATAGTATATTGACGGACTAATTCATAAGTAAAATATATAAGAATAAAAGATAGATAAATATTATTTAAAAAAAATATTTTATATAAATTGCAGGTATTATGGATACAATATCAAAAATTTTGTTATGGTTATATCCTAAGTACAGTATATCAGATTTATACACAGATTTTTATACTCTTCTAGATACAAAGTATTTGAGTTGTGTTTTTTATGATTTTAAATTTTCAACTACTCTGTATTTGAGATGATAAGATTTATATAAATGCGTAAATACATTAGATATTATACATTTTCGTAAATATTACATATTTAAATTAAATTTCTTCTCCAATTCAATCCAAACTATAAATTGATTAAAATGGTACAAATTTAAATTTGATTTGATTTTAATTTTGACAAATAATATGGATTAGATTGAATTTTGGATTTAGTTTTCAAAACCGATAAAATCTATTAAAACTGCACAATGTATTATAATATTATTATTTTATTACTATATTTTAATTTTATTTATAATATATTTAATTTATTATAAATGTTTATATTTTTCATATATTATTATTATTATTAGTGAATATTTTATAAATTTAATGAGATTTATTTATTTATTATTTTAATTAATCTATAATTTATTTATATTATGTTATTATTGAATTTTTAATATATTGTTGAGAATTATTATGATATTATTGATTATTTAAAATTTGATATTAAAAATTGTTTTATATATTTAATATTTTAATTTACAAAAGTACAAATTTAATCTAAACTGTTTGAAATTGGATCGAATTAAATCAAATTAAAAAAAAAAGTTAAAAAATCATTCTATCTAAACGACACCACAAGTATAATTAATATTTGATTTAAAATTGCTCAAACCGCACCGCTTATGAATTATAAACTTAGTGCGAATAATTTGAATATATTATTACAATATAAAGTCACCTTTAAAATTACATTTGATAAACAAATAAAGTTATAATAAATAATAAAAATAAATATAGTAATTATTTGTAGTTTATATTTGGTTTTCTCTCATTTAACTTTCTTATCCAATGGCCCCAATTCCCCAATCTTTCTGCTGCAACCTTTGAACTCCTCTCCTCTGCGCTTCTGTCCTCACCCACTCTCGGTATGGATTTTATCTGTTCGTCGATTTCGAAATAGAACCTTAATTTGCTTGTGTGTGATTAAGAATGCACCTAATTAACATTTCTTTCGCCTTAATTTGCTATGTTTAAATCTATGCAGAAGCAATAATGCTCTTGCCACTGCCATCAACCACAACTCCTACTTCTTCGCCTTTTCTTTCCCACCATCCAAATGGTTCCACTTCCTCTCTCTCTCTTGATTAGCTTCTGGAAGTTAATTTTGATACACTCATAGTATGAAATACTTGTTTTACAGTGTCTGTGCATACAAATTGAGCTCTTATTTTCCAATATGCAGGGTTAAAAAGTTCAAGCATTTCTGGTGCTTCCAAATTATCAAACAATGAGGTATGGACCATTAAACCATTTAAGCATTTGCTTCGTCTATGTAATAATGCAAAATTGTTAAATACTACTTTTGTAAGAACAGTAACAAAATGGATATTGGTACTTTGTTTCATCGGTTGGAGAATAACTCCACTCTAAATCTTTTACCTACAACCCTTTTTTCATATTCTTCTCAGCTCCAACTAGTAGGATAAGGCTCTTTTCTTGTCGACTAGTTGTTTGGTTATTGAATAAGCAACTTGTTTCGGTTTTTAAGAAAAAGTGTTGAACATTGCAGAGAAGATTCATAAGGAAACTTGGACTTGCTAAAATCTCTGCAACATTTGAGTTGAAACCACCACCATATCCACTGGTAAGATTTGAAGTTATTCCGTTATTATTTTCCTAAATTAGTATCAATCAAGCTGCCTAATTTTCACTGGCATTTACTTTTCTAAGAAACAAGCCAATGGTAAAAAACTATATTTGGCCTGGCCTGGTCTGGTGTGTAGTCATTCATCAGCGAAGAATATTGAACATGAAATATTGGACAACAAAGGCATCTCAGTTAGATTTATTGCGTGCGCTACAAAGTCTTGTAACTTAAGCGGAACTCTAAATAAAGAAACTAATGAGTTTTATAAAGTTCTAATATTTCCTGGTGATTTAATCTTGGGGGGGCTATTCTTACACATTCAAATATTTTTCTTGACCTAGTCTGAATTTGATTAATTCCCGGGATTTCTACTCAACTAGTATTGTACTACTCAGAAGATGTTGAGCATATTATGAAATATGAACTTCAAATCCTCATTGGAATTTTCGCTAGGATGATTTGACAGTTATTTCCATTTTCTGTTCTCTTTTGTTATTCCTCCTTTCCAGAGCTTTGCTTATGTGGTCCACTAGGATATTTCTTTTGTTTCCATAATTGATTTCCCTTTTTTAAGTTCTTCCTTTCACACAATGATAGAATACTTAGTGTCAAAAGAGTTAGTTCAATATAAATAAGGAGAAGACGATATTAGTTAGTTAGATATTGAGGCATGGAGAGATAGAGTAGCTCTCAGACTTCCTAAAGATAAACACGACATTCTAGTGCTCTCAAGTCCCAAGTCACATTATTCAAGAACATCATCGGTAAAGAGTGCAACTTCTTCACTTTCCTTTCATTTTCTTTTTATCTATTCACCAGTTCTGGCACATTCTTGCCACTCTATACTCATAAATGGGCAACTCTGTATGTCTTTTACATTGTATTGTGCAATTGTGGGCCTCCTATAAATATTTCATGGTCTAACCATATTTCTTTTACTTGTGACATTTTGATTTATATTTTGGATTGATAATATATCTTTCATCAATTGTAATGAACATTGTCAGAATGCTTTGGAGCCCATTATGAGCCAGGAGACGCTTGAGTACCATTGGGGGAAGCACCACAGGACTTACGTAGAAAATCTGAACAAGCAAATTGTTGGAACGGATTTAGATGGGCTATCGCTCGAGGAAGTTATAGTTAATTCGTACAACAGGGGTGATTTACTCCCTGCTTTCAACAATGCGGCACAGGCATGCATGCTTCACGCTACAGTGTCCTTCTCAGGTTTATGAACCATGCTTTGTAATCTTGTTCTACTTGTTGCAGGTGTGGAATCATGATTTCTTCTGGGAGTCCATGAAACCTCGCGGTGGTGGTGAAAAACCATCAGAGGATCTTCTAAAACTGATTGATCGAGACTTTGGTTCTTTCGAAGGATTTGTTAATGAGTTCAAGACTGCTGCTCAAACACAGTTTGGTTCAGGATGGGTTTGGTTTGCATGTGAGTAACTATCCTTCTCACAGTCTCACCACAGTTTCCCATTTTCGGGATTCATTTCCATTTCTGCTTTTTGTGGTATATCCAACTTATCAAGCACCCTTTTCCCTTGCTTTCCATATTTTTGTTTATGATATTATAGACAAAGACAGCAGACTTGATGTTGGAAATGCGGTAAATCCTCTTCGATCCGATGAGGATAAAAAGCTAGTCGTGGTGAAGAGTCCCAATGCCGTGAACCCCCTTATTTGGGGCTATTATTATGTATGTAATAAGGTTTACAGACTACTTAGGATTCTTTTGTAATCTTTTTTTCTCGAGGCATTATAGCAAATCCTGATGAGATTACATTATTTTAATTTCTTGCAGCCGCTTCTTACCATCGATGTTTGGGAGGTATTGTTCAGATTTGTTTTTGTTGTTGATTTGAATTGAGGAAACAATTTGCACATGCATATCCTCTGACTCTAATGTTTCTTCTTTGTTCAGCATGCTTACTACATTGATTTTCAGGTAACATGTTTGCTTCAAAGCATTCAATTGAAAAACTGAGGCTTGTTCCATGCTAAATGTAATGATGACTGGCTTGTGTTATCCTTGCAGAGTCGGCGGCCTGATTATATATCGATGTTCATGGATAAACTTGTTTCTTGGGAAGTGGTTAACTCAAGATTCGAAAAAGCCAAGGCTGTAGTCGAACAGATGGAGCGAGAGGACGAGAGGAAAAGGAAACTGGAAGAACAGAGATTCACAACCGATGAAGCTCCGGCCAATGCAATATTTCCTGATACTGATGCTGCTGCTGAATGAGAGAGCTTAAAATGGCGTATATACTATTACTGTATCAATCTAGCTGAGGTAGATGTTTTGAGCTGCAAATTTTGGTAATGATTAATAGTGTATAATAGTTAGTGGTTACATCTTCATTAATTTGCATGATCCTGTAGGAGTTTTTTTTTAATATATTGATTTTATTTAGTTTATTAAAATATCAAAATTACTATATATTATATAAGAGAAATTCTTGGACAACACTAATTTTTAGTATTTTTTGTTATTATTTGACTAACACAAATATTAAATTATCTTTAACAAATATAAGTATAAATTATATATTTTTGTGTACAAAATTTTTATAAATAGGAATGTAAATTATTAATAATTAAGTGCTGGCCAAAAATAAAGTATTACTCGTTATATTTGGGTATAGATATGTATATTTGGGTCCATTAACATTTGGTGCAATGCAATGTTGGATACATTATAGTATAATCCTACCGAGTTGGTAGGTATGACATCACTGGTCATTTGTTAGGAGGCACAGCATTGTGTAAATGCATATGTTGTAACCATGCAGTGTGAACAAACAAGTTCACATCTAACCTACATCTATATTACTAATATATCTATATCCAGAGATAGATAAATTTAATTAAGTATTATATGAGTTAAATTAGAAAATAAATTATTTTTTAGTTAATATTAATTAATGCTTTATAAAATATTTTTTTTATTTTAAATTTTAAATTCTTAATCTTTAAATCTTAAATTCTAAATTTTAAAGCAAATTAATAATCGAACTGATTAAACTACTGAGTTAGAGTTACTGAATTATTTGTTTATTTTTTTTAAATTCTGTTTTTCTTCGTTAACAAATACTTTTAAGATGGGTTGCAAACTAAATGAAAAAAGGCCGGCTCAACTTGTGTTTTGCATACCAATTTTATGTAAGAGGGAATAAACTTCTAAAGAAAGTTTTATTTGTTTATCTATTTATTAAAAAATATAGAAAAATAATTTTTAATTAGCTAATATTATTCAATTTTAAGATTTAGGATTATAATTTAAAATTTAGGATTAAGCGTCTAAAATTTAATATAAACAAAATAATTTTAAAAAAATTAATTGATGTCGGTTTAAAAAATATATATATATTTATCTAGCATTACTCTTATTTATTTTATTGGTGATCACTTTTAAGAATGTCCAAGGTTCAAAACTTTCGCATCAAGACATGATCCCATATGAATTCTTATTCTAAACTATAAAGTAACGCGTATTATTATTTATTTTCAAAGTAACGTGTATATGGGGCTAATAAACAAATCTTCCATAAGACCATTTTCTTGAAATGAAAAAAAAAAACTCCTTTGCAATTACCTTGAAAATGTTTTAGCCTACCGAGACAATGACATGTTTATTTTTTGTTTCTTAAACCAACCACGTAATTTGCTGAAACCTTCCTTGTTCCCTCATAATTTTAATGAAGTTTCATAAGCTTCTTATAGAAGCTTCTATTTCTATGACCTATATATGTGGTTATGATGATCAAATAATTCGTACAAGATGGGTACTAAGCAAAAATGTTCACCAATCATTATCCAATTTCAGAGGGCTGTGAAGAAGAAATTGAGATCAATATTACACTATTTATTAAGGAGAATGCATTATTCTTCTTCATCAAGTGTATCAAAGCAAAGATGGTGGAGGTTGTTCAATAATAATACAATAAGCTTCAAAAGCTTCATTGAAGATGAACAAATCAAAAGTGATCGCATGGAAAAGTATAGAACAACAATAATTAGCTATGCTTCCGAAGATGATGATGATGATGATATTAATCAACGGGCAGAGGTTTTTATTGCTAATTTTCGTCGCCAGCTTAGTTTGGAAAGAAGAGTTTGTTATTGGGAGCCAAAATTTTAATTTGCATGAGATAATAGTTCTGAGGGTGAGGGTGATTAATTATTAATTAGAAAAAAAATTGGATTGCTTAAGTTCAATTAGTGGTAATATTAGTGTTTTCCAAGTATATAGATTTGATGTATAATAATAAGGTGTAATTATTCTGTCTGTTCTTATAGTTTTATTGGATTTTTAACTAAGTTTTTTATAATTTTTTTATTGACTTTTTATACCATATCAGATTTTGTAATTAAATCGAAACGCTAGAATTAACAGAATATTTTGTTAAATAAAATGAATATGTCTAATACTTGATTAAATATTATGTATAGTTTAACAAAATATTCAGTTAATTTTAATGTTGTTATCACGGTAGGGGACTTAGCTACAAAATCTGATATGGTATAAGAATTTAATTAAAAAAAAAAAGTATGAACTTAATTAAAAATTCGGTAAAATTATAAGAATCGAGAGAATAATTAAACCTAATAATAATCATAATGTAATGTGTCCAATGAAAATAGATTCTTTCAACTTTTTTTCTCAATTATTTGATAAAATGTGATCTCTCACCTTATATTCTTTAAGTCGGACCAAAAAAAATATATAAGATAGATACTAAATAGTTAAAAATCACTCTTTACAAAATAATTAAGAAAAAAAATTGAAAAAATCTACTCCCCAATAATTATTGTGTACGGAAATATGACAAGTTTATTTTCTTATTTGAACTTCTCTTTTTAATTAAAAATGTTTGGTGATATGAAAAGAAACCAGGTAAGAAAAAAAGATTCAACAAATATTAGAAAGAAGACATGAAGCCAATACTAGACCAACTATTTCAAGATAAAAGCTCTATGCATGTACATTTAAAAGGTTGCAAAAGCAAAGAAAATATTTTAGTATTATCTACATATTTTTTTTATTTTTTTTAATTTACATTCTATGAATTTTTTTGGGAGATAAAATCCCAAAAAATTAGAGTTTGATGATGATTTTAGAAAATATGAGAATAAATGAAATTCATCCTTGACGAATTATAAATATTTAATTTAAAATTTAAAAAAGTGAATTTGTTGATAATGAATGATCTTTTTTTATTTTTCAATTTTCGAAAAGTGAGTTTGTTGACTATGAATTATCCTTTTAATTATTTTTTTTAATTTAAAAAAACTATAATACACCAATTAGCAAATTCAGAGTATCATGTTTCAATAAATAACAATATTACACCATTTTTTTTGTAAATCACCCACCTCAGTATGGTATATAAATTAAAAGATGTCAAAACACAGAAATTGGAAGTGGATTTGATTGAATTCATCATTTGGATTGATAGTCAATGACACTCTGAAAAGCACCCGCCAATGCTCTCACTCTGTTCTTTCTTGCTTCCAAAAGCTTGCTTGCTGTCTCTTCAATCACCCCATTTGATACTTGAGCCTCTCTTTTCCCATGCATCATTACACCTTGTGATGATGATGGTGGTAGTGATGGTGAAGACGATGGCAATGGCGAAGGTGATACTTCCACCTTTTCCTTCTCTTTGTTCTCTTCTTTGAGTTGATGATGTTCTTCTTCTTGTTGTGTTGCTTGATTTTCATTATTATTGCTTTCTAGTTCCTTCACCTTGTTATCTTCCACTTTTATTACTGGCTCTTCAGCATTTTGCTTTTCTTCTTCTTTGATTTCATCAATTTTTGCTTCTTCTGCTGTTGAATGATTAAGTTCTAAGTAGTTGTTGTTACTTTCTTCTTGATTTGTCGTTACGCTGATTTTCTGATTATCACCATCTTCATTTTTCTTATCGTCTTCATTCTCTTCTATTTTCTCTTCTTCTTTATCTTCTTCTTTTTTGTGTTCTTTTTCTTCTATTTTCTCTTCTTCTTTTTCGTATTCTTTTTCTTCTATTCTCTCTTTTTCTTTCTCCTCTTCCTCCTCCTCCTCTTCTTCTTCGTCTACTTCTTCGTGTTCTTTTTCTTCTTCTTCTATTTTCTCTTGTTTTTCATATTCTTGTTTTTCTTCTTCTTCTTTTTCTTGTTCTTCTTCTTCGGATGATAATGTTGAAATAATTTTTTCTTTACTATCCTCGTCTTGAGTTTGAACTTGATCGTCATATTCTTCGACCTTGTGATGATGATAATTGTCATGATCAAGAACAAGATCATGGTCATTCTGATCATCATAAAATTCAATATCAGATAAATTATCAATATTATTTTCTTGATAATTATCCAATATATTTATCACCTCTTCTTTTTCTTCATTTATAGCTTCCTTAACTTCTTCCTCATTATTCCCAACTTTATCCAACTTCTCTAAAAAAATATCTTCACCATCCTTCTTTGTTGAAGAACTACTCTTTGCAACCTTTGTTGAGCCAACAACCTTCTTAGTATTTGTTATAGAAGTTGAAGAGACACTTTTCTTGGCACCACTTTTAACACCACCACCAACACTAGTTTTTGTTGCTTCCTTAACATTACTACTAGTAATGGGCCTGGACTTAGAAGTGGTAATATTAGTGATACTCTTAACAGGCCCAATGGACTTTTTAACTGATATTGGCCTGTCTCTTGGGCCTGGGGAAACAAGTTGTTGTCTCGAAGGAGAAGGTTGTTTCTTGAGTTGGGCCTCAGATGATGGAATGGGCTTATCAAAAGAACTTCTTCTAATGGGCTTGCTATTAATGCTATTGGAAGAAGGGTCATTATTGGGCTTTACTGTGAGCTTTGGTATTTGAGTACCTTTGGATTTGACGCTGTTTGGTCCATTTTTATCTGAGGTTGTTGTTGACTTTTCTTTAGAGGTGGTTGTTGCTTTTATTGGGGTTCTTTTTGTTGTGCTTGAGATTTGAGAAGAATGTGAAGATGTGGTAGTTTTCTTCTCCTTTCCAACACCACCACCATTAGGTTTTGTTGCCATATATGAATATGTAACTAGGTGGCTTCAATTATGAATCCTAGGGAAGATCCTGCAAATAACTAAAAAGGTTTAGATAAATTTCTATAAAATATTTGTTTTCTTTATTTTGGTTTTTATATTTTTTTTATCCGATAAAATTTAAAAGACATTTCTATTTTAGACACTATCGTTAGTTTGTTGTGTTAAATAATCACGAAATACATCTTGTAACACTAATATTTCAATTTGTCATGTCAATATTTAGCCTGCCACGCTAATACTTAACAGAATAAATTAACAACGAGGACTAAAATAAAGATCTATTAACAGGTGTATTCATCGTCTTTTTATGGCTCAAACAACTTCATTGTTTTGGCTTTGGGACATTAATTCTAAAAAAAGTTAATAAAGTCAACAATAATTATGTTATATTGACATTACAAATTAGCTATCAATTAGTCATGTATAAAAATATGAAATTACTTCACTATTAAACTATATATTTATAATCAAAATTCATAAGTAATATAATTAAATTAAATTCTATCTATAATCAAAATATAAATAGAAGAACAAAAATAATGTAGTGGTTAATTTTGACATAAAAAAATTGATTTTGTTGTAAAGTAAAACATGATTTCAAATATATCCTATAGTTGTGACATAACAAAATGAAGTTGCTCCATCAATATCCCCCACACACATTCCACCTTGATATTTTAAAATAATAAATTAAAGAAATAAATTGGGCATGAACATGAAAGAAAAAAATATTAACGTGACCTAAACTATTAGTGACATGATTAATATTAATGAATGTCAAACTTGAGATTTGGATTTGGAGTTTTAAGCTTAATTGGAGAATATGGTAACCTTAATAATATGATTACTTGATCATCACCATGTATGAATTTTCTTTGATATACAAACAAGAACATGTGACGCAATGATTAATCAAATTCCATATTATTTTTGGATTTTGGGATTTATAAGGAGGAGAAGCAAGCAAAATTCAAAATTTGAAAGATGAATAAAAGAAAAAAATAAATAAAATAAAACAAAAAGGAAGAGTAAATTTACAATAACCAAATTAAATGGAAAATGTTCAAGTTCAGATAACGTACCTTGATAAAATTAAAGAAAGTTCATGGAAGAGTGAATTTGTGGGCACAAAGCAATAATCAAATGAAATTGCTTTGAAAGATGAGAATATATGAAGAGAGAGACAAAAAGGAACAAAATGATTGGTTAAAAACAGAAAAACCAGAAAAAAAGGGGAGGATTGGGAATTTGGAGCCTTAATAATATCATGAATGCACCGCAAATCACGCACTAACTCAAAGATGGTGAATGCCGTTTCTTCTTTTTTCTTTTTTTTTTTCTTTTTCTTGAAGGCATTGGTTATTCAATGCCATTATTATATCATAAAAATACTACTATTTTTTTTTTCATTTTAATTTTAACTAAAAATTGTTTCATGAATTATTATTATTTATTCTATCTATTTTATTATATAAAAATCAGATTTTTGCACTTAATGATAAAATTAATGTAATATACTTCTAAGAATATTTTTTGATTTATTTATTTTTTAATTTATTGAATATAATTTATTACGATAAATTAATATCAACTAATTAATTTGATTAGATATTTAAATATCACATAATTTATTATAATTTATAACAATCAATTAAAATTAAGAGAATATTTTTTTTATTTATTTTTTTAATTTAGTAAATCCAATTAATTATAACATATTAATTAACTAACTAAATTCAAGACTATTTTTTAATTTAATAAATCAGATCAAATTAATTATACTAATTATTTGTATCAATTAATTGATTTGATTAATTTTTAAAATATTTTTATTTAATTTATTTTATTTATTTAAATACATTAATTATAATTAATCAATTATTTAATTTTATTAAAATAAATATCAAATTATATTCTTAATATAAAAATACAAAATTATGTTCTTTCTATTTTTATTTTACTATTATAAAAGACCATATATACTAGAAGAGAATTTTATTTTTTTACCAATTATTTTTTTATTGGGTAGTTTTTACAGCAATTTTTGTTTTTTCTATGAAGCGTCGTCGTAAGAAGGCAATTATCGTGGACACAAGTCACCACGAAGTTACATATAATATGTTAGTCATGAAGCTTTTAAGGACTATGGTGGTATTATATATGCATAAATAAAAAAAAATTCTTGTTTAAACTTGCTCAAATCATTTATCTCTTTATGTAGTGTATTGTAACGTGGAATTACATTTAATTTGTATTACACAACGATGTTATGGTCTAATTTAAACTTTTATTTTAGAGTTGTGTTATAATTTTATCTCATCGTTTTTTCTCAAATATCAAGTTATTAACATATTTTTATTTATTATTATTGAAATAGTTATGATATGAAATTAAAAGAAAAAACTCTCACACTCAATTCCGTTCATTTTAATCTATTTCTTCTATTTTCTATTTTCTTTTTATTTATTTAATTTTTTACTTTTTATTATGAATTTTATTATTTTTATTTTTTATATATTAATTTATTATAACTCTTTTCAAGTTAAATGTTAAGTCTTTTTAATATTAAAATTATGTCTCTAATATGCTTAATTTTATTGATTTATTAATTATGTAAAACCAAATTTAATTGTTACCAATCCTAATATCTAATAATACAAAAATTATCAATTTCTTAATTTTATGTTTATTTATTTTACAACGAGTCAATAACATTGTAAAGTATGAATTACTAGGATAAATGATTAATAAAATCCTTCAATTTTACTTTCATAATTTTTTCTTCATCTCTAATCCAAACTTTTGTAGTGTTGTGTTAATTTAGATTTGGTTAAAGCTTTCACTTTTAAAAATAATTTATAAACAATATTTTTAATTTTTTTTAAATTATAGTATCTATATTTAATAAATTAAATTAAAAATAATTTTCAACAAATATCAATAACAATAATTATGCTCAGTAAAATAGATTTTATAATTTAAAAATATTATTATAATAAACATAAATATAACAGTTAAATTTAAAAATAATTAATTGATAGAATTATATTAGACTTTTTAATTTTAACAAATATAAACTAAATTTTAAAAAATGCTACTTTAGATATTTTTAAAAACATCCCATTTTTTTTAAGTTATAAACACAAATATATAACTTTTTTATTTATTAAACAGCAAATAAAAAGTTTGTTCTTTTAAAAAACACAAACATATTTTTAAAAGAATTTACCAGACCAAATCTTAGACCTTTAAGTGTCAACATGATATTTCAACTATAAACTATAAAGTAACGTAAACATTATATATAGGTAATTAGGTATGAACAAAATGATATTTCAAATTAATTAATTTGACTCGATTTAGGGTTTGTTTGGGTGAGTTTTTAAGAAAATATCTTTTTTTCGAGTTATCTTTTTTTAAAAGTTCTTATAGAGAAGTAAAAGTAATTTTATGTTTGGATATCTCATGTAAAAATGTCTTTTTATCTATCAATTATGTTTTTTTTTTTGGTGACTAAATTATGTTTGAGTATAACAATATAAAAGGACTTTTTTGTTTATTTATTACATGAAAAACATCTTTTTTTTAAGAAAAAAAGATCTTTTAAAAAAAGATGTAAATTACAGCTTCTCAAAAAAAAATTTTTTATTTTACTAGTACTTTTACTTTTACTACTAAAAATTTGCCAAACACATTAAAAAATAAAAAAAAATCTTTTTTTAATAAAATAATAACATTTAAACATACACTTAGTTCCTTTCCCAATATAACATCTTAATTTCCAAAATTATAGCAATATCTTAATCTTTATCTTTTTTTACTCCTCTTATTTTGTTTACTACTAGAATTTTGTTCATTTTACTTGCTGAGTAACGATGGATGGTTTCATGCTATGATGTCGCAAGTTGATTATGTATTCCTACATTTACAAATATTATGAAACTTAAAGATAAAAATGTATACCAATATTTCAAAATCCTCCCAATTATTATTATTATTATTATTATTATTATTATTATTATTATTATTATTATTATTATTATTATTATTATTATTATTATTATTATTATTATTATTTTCTAGTTCAAAGCCCTTTTCCTTTAAGATCGATGAAGCCCAGTCATATCCAGAATGGGCATTGTGCCATTTGGAATTTGGCAGACCAACCAAATAAATTGACATACAAAAAATAAATGTTGATGCCTCCATTTTTTTTTTTGCCTATTAATTTTGGTGTTTATTTACTCCGTGAGAAAGGTCATTGTCTTTTTCCTCTTATTTATTATGAAATTTCATTCTCATTTATTATTAAATATCGTAATTGATTGAGGTAAGAAATTGAAGAAAATAATGGATTGAGAGGGACATATCGTTTGTTGTATTTTTTTTATGAATAATATTACACATTTAAATTTTTTTATTAATTAAGTTTAATCAAATTGATTTAATAATAAAAATTAATTATGATTAATATTATTTTAAATTTTATTATTTAATTAAATTAAATTTAATTTATAAAAAAATTTAAATATATAGTATTATTCTTTTTTTTATTATCAATTATTTATCGTTGATAAAAAGAAAATTAATGGCTTAGAAAATAACTTGGCCTCACCACTTTAATTAGTTTGAATATTGGTAAACAGGTAATTTATAAATACTAAATTTATATTCAGATTTGTACCATGCGAACTTAAACAATTTATGAGGTTAGGCAATTTAAAAATATACGAGCTGTTTGTTAAATATAAATATTATTTATTATTTATAAAACGAATTATATTTTTTGGATTTTTTGTGATATTTTAAAATATTTTAAAAGTATTTTTTCTTGTTAACAAATTCAAAAAATATTTCTATCAACAAATTGGTAGTCTACATACAGATATTTTGGTGGTTTATTTTTTAATTATTTACTAGACTAAATACTTGTTAAGTTGTTAAACAGAAAATGGTTAATTGCTCGAGTCGATTATTTAACATTAAAAACAAAAATCCATTTTGAGGTAAACCAACTAGACCTTTGATTTTTTTTCAAAAGAATTTAATGATGGATGATTTGATAGACAGCTTGTTTAAAAAAAAATATTATGTATACACTAAAATTGAATTTCTAAAATACAAATATTATTTTACGTATTTTGAATATATTTTTTATATTTTAATATATATTCTATATAAATAATTAATTTGGTGACGATTATATTCTTAATAGTTGTAAATTCGAGAATTTCATCTATCTGTATTTGGTTATAAAAAAAAGACAAGAAAAAATATTGAAAATAAAATACAAAAGTTAATATTTTTGTATTTTATTTGATGATAAACTAAGTATAAGAAAGAATAAATTATGAAAGTCTAATTTATTCTAATTTTGTCATACGACCAAATTAGAAAGAGAAATGTAATTATAAAAAATTAATAAAAATAATAAAAAAATAAAAAATAAGTCGTATTTTTCGTTAGTGTCTCTCTGTCTTTCTTAACAGAAATGATACAAAAGTTTAGTAAAGTTTTTTAAGAAGGTGCTTGTGTTTTTCAAAAGCAAAGTATCTCGTTGTTTTACGTTTGGTAAATAAAAAAGTTCATGTGTTTGTGCTGACAACTTTTAAAAGTTAGAGTACTTTTGAAAGTATCTAAGGGAAAATTTTTTAAAATTGGCTTGTGCTTATTGAAATTAAAATGTCTAATATAAGTTCATACATTAATTAATATTCAAATTTAATTTTTACAATAATCTCTATTATATTTTTTTTAATTTTA
This sequence comes from Arachis hypogaea, assembly GCF_003086295.3. Taxonomy (NCBI): domain Eukaryota; kingdom Viridiplantae; phylum Streptophyta; class Magnoliopsida; order Fabales; family Fabaceae; genus Arachis; species Arachis hypogaea. Next base: position 45,528,731 of record NC_092043.1, read on the forward strand.
AAAGTTAGTTTACAAAATATACTTTGTTGTTGCTTGTGTTTATTAAAAGTCATTTTTAATTTAATTTACCAAATATAAATATAGAAACTCAAAACGGATTGGTTGAGAGAAGTAAGAAAGAAGAACAGAGAACAAATAATGAAAAATTACAATATATACAGAGAGAAAGAACTCTTTTTGACCAGAGAAATTAACCAACTATTACTTTTGAGTAAACTCAATACTTTGAGAAATTCAATTACAAATTTCAACTAATCCACCAAGATAGGAGGTAAGATAACTATTTATACCAAACAGGTTTAACAGAATTTAACAAGAATTTGTTATTCACAACAGTAAACCCTAATTATCTTTATATTGCAGACTCTGTTTTACTGCTTAAGAAGACTGATCCTTAATAATAGATGCTACAACTTTTAAAAAATTATCTTTTAAAAGTTAGCTTTTATAAACTACCTTTTAAAAATAAAAATTTTGTCAAATTTAATTAAATCCAAAACTTAAAATACAAGGACTTATATTAAAAGTAACTTATAAAAAAAATATTTTATGTTTGAAAAGTTATCATAGAAATACTTATTTTAAAGTTATTTAATAAATAGGAATGATAAAATAACTTTTGAAAAGACAAAAAGTCAACTTTTTTTTAATTTTTTTAAAAGTTCTTAAATAACTTTTTGAAAAGTTAAAAATATATTTAAAAAATGGTACCAAACACCATAAATATTACTTTTTATAAGTTAAAAATTCAAAAAAATATTATTTGAAACTTTCTAAACAGACCCTAAGCCTAATTCAATATCTTTAGATATCGTGTCTATATTTATATTTTGTTTGTCAAACATAATTTTAATTTAGTATCTTTAGACACTGTATTATATCTCATCTGCCCAATATAATCTTATGTCTTAATATCCAAATTTCATTGTCTCGTACCTATAAATATATAATGTCGTAGAGACGATAATGATAAGACAAGCTGGGTGTATAGACATGAAAACATACTTGATCGAGACTCAAAAAAATAGACCTGTATTGTAATTATTGAACCTAAACCTGTCTTATTAATGGTGGAAGGCTTTATTTTTGGCATAGTATAACATGTTTAAAAATAATCCTGACAGGACATAAAACTTATTGTCACGATAAATTTTTAGAAGGTTAGATTTAACAGTGTTTGTATAGTTTTCTAGAGTGTTTGAGAATACTCTAGATGGTTTTGGAACGTTCTAGAATGTCCTAGAAGTTCCTGAAATACCCTAGAAGGTTCTAGAAGACTCTAGAAGATCATAAAATATTCTAGAAGAGTGTGAATTGATATAAAAGTATGAAGAGTTGTATGGAACAATCTAGAAGTATTTAGAAAGTAGTGGTAGGATAGATATTTATAAAGAAGGTTCTAGATGATTAATTTAGACCATTGATTAGATTTAATCCTAACCATCCATTGAGGAGGTGGATGGCTATAAATAGGAGGTAAGAGTTAGTGTGAGGGTGTGTGAATCATTTGTAACAAACACTTGAGCAATAAAGTGTTATTTCCACCAAGCTTCCTTTCTCTTGTGTTCTCTTGTGTTCTTAGCTTTCTTGCAAAGTATTGAGGGTTAGGCTGACTTGGTCTTAGCTCAAGAGGTTGAGTAAGTCCGAGTGCCGGCACGGTAGCGTTGGAGTGTGTCCAAGGCCGTGACAACTTGGTATCAGAGCAAGGTTTGAGAGGGAGCACAAGTGGTTTGTGGGAATGGCTTCTAATATCACCATGGAGCACGTTGAGTCTCAAAGGGGAAGGGATGCTATTCCTTCTCAATGGGGAGGCAAGAAGACCCGTTCTTCAAGTGAGCCTAGAGGTAAGGACTCTAACTTCTTAGAAGAAAGAGTTTCTATGTTAGAAAATGTTCTATCCTCTATGGATGAGCGCTTCCAAAGGATAGAACATGACAAGGAGACCCTCAAGGCTCACGTGTTGAGAGAATTAGATGCTTTCAAAGAAAGCATGCTCCAAATCGAAGAGAAGCTTGAGAATTCCTTGAAGCTATTTGAGGAAGTTCGAGGAGGCAAAATCTCGACCAACCATTATAAGGGAGATGACAAAGATTGATCTCCCAAAGCTAAAGGAGTTCAAGGGCGTGAGGGACGCTCGAGAGGTGGAGAACTTCCTATGGCAAATGGAGAGGTACTTTGAAGGCCAAGGGGTGGTCGAAGAAGCAATAAAGGTATGCACTGCAGCTCTCTATCTTTCTGATAATGCTACTTTGTGGTGGAGGAGAAAGAGCGTAGATATGGAGAAGGGTACTTGTAACATAACCACATGGGAAGATTTCAAAAGGGAGTTGAAAAGACAATTCTTCCTTGAGAATGTGGTTTATGAAGCAAGGAAGAAGTTGAGGGAGTTGAAGCACAAGAGTACGATTAGCGACTATGTAAAGGAGTTCACTACTCTCACACTTCAAATCCCCAACTTAGCATCAGAGGATGCATTGTTCTTCTTCATTGATGGACTCCAACCTTGGGCAAAGCAAGAACTACAAAGAAGGAATGTTAAGGATGTCGATAAGGCCATTGTGGTGGCCGAATCACTCACTGAGTATCATAGGGGAGACTCTAAACCCAAGTCTTCTTCCAAGTCTAGTTCTACTAAAAGTGGGGGAGACAAGGGGAAGAGTTTCTCAACCAAGAAGGAAGGAAAATACTCTTCAAAGAAAGAGTACGAGAAAAAGAAGAAGGCTTTCGTACCTAAAGGAGGATGCTTCGTGTGCAAGGGACCACACCAAATGAAGGACTGTCCCAAGTTAGGGACTCTGGCATCTATCGCCGAGGAACGAGAGGCCCAAACTCAAGTAACTGAGTGTGTTGGATCCATCCAACACATAAATGCTATGAAGGGCAAAGAGGCAAGCACTGCAGAAAAGAAAGGCTTGATGTATGTCAAAACCTTTATCAATGAAAAACCTGTCATGGCTATGATCGACACTGGTGCTACACACAACTTTATCACGCTTGATGAAGCAAAGAGGCTTGGGTTGAAGATCATCGAAAAGAATGGTTGGTTCAAACCCGTGAACACCAAGGGTGAATCCCTTAAGGGAGTAGCAAAAGGGGTTGAGATAACTCTTGATTCTTGGAAGGGCCTTGTAGATTTCTCAGTAGCACCCATGGATGATTTTAAAATAGTCATCGGGCTCGATTTGCAAAGGAAGGCAAATATAATACCTATGCCATACTACAACGTAGTATGCGTCATGGAGAAAGGGTCTCCATGCATGGTCCCTACAGTCTCTAAAGTTGGAGGACCACCGATACTCTCTGCTATGCAACTCAAGAAAGGGTTCAAGAAGGGAGAGATTACATATTTGGCTCTATTACAAGAGGAGTCAACATATGAAAGAGAAGACGTTCCTCCCAAAATCAAGGAAGTCCTTGAAGAAAATAAAGATGTGATGCCCCCGAGTTGCCAAAACAACTACCACCTAGGAGGAAGGTGGACCACAAGATTAAATTGGAGTCAGGAACAAAGCCGTCCGCCTCAACACCTTATAGGATGGCACCGCCAGAACTTGAAGAGTTGAAGAAGCAACTCAAGGATTTGCTAGATGCTGGATTCATCCGTCCATCGAAGGCACCTTATGGCGCACCCGTCTTGTTCCAAAAGAAGCATGATGGTTCATTGAGATTATGCATCGACTATCGAGCACTGAACAAGGTAACCATCAAGAACAAATACCCCATTCCTTTGATAGCCGATTTGTTTGATCAACTTGGTAGAGCCAAGTGGTTCTCAAAGCTAGATTTGAGGTCAGGATATCACCAAGTGAGAATTGCTAATGGTGATGAGCCTAAGACCACGTGTGTCATGAGGTATGGATCGTATGAGTGGTTGGTAATGTCTTTTGGCTTGACCAATGCTCCTGCGACCTTCTGTACCTTGATGAACGAGATCTTTCGACCTTACCTTGATCGGTTTGTAGTGGTCTACTTGGATGACATTGTTGTCTATAGCAATACTTTGGAGGAACATGTAGAACACTTACGAACCGTGTTCAAAATCCTGCAAGAGAATAACCTATATGTGAAGAAGGAAAAGTGTTCCTTTGCAAGGGACGAAGTCCACTTCTTGGGACACATCATTAAAGGTGGAACTCTCTGCATAGATCAAGGAAAGGTGAAAGCTATCAAAGAGTGGGAGTCGCCAAACAAGGTATCTGAATTGAGGTCATTCCTTGGGTTGGCCAATTACTATCGGAGGTTTATCAAGGGATACTCCGCCAAGGCTGCACCATTAACTGATCTTCTCAAGAAGAATCACACTTGGGAATGGTCAAAGGAGTGTCAAAAGGCCTTTGATGAGTTGAAGGCTGCTATCACAGAAGGTCCAGTACTAGCACTGCCCGACTACTCAAAGGTATTTGAAGTCCACACTGATGCTTCTGATTATGCCATTGGAGGGGTTCTAATACAAGAAGGACATCCGATTGCCTTTGAGAGTCGCAAGTTGAATGATACAGAGAGGCGATACACCGTCCAAGAGAAGGAGATGACCGCGGTAGTGCATTGTTTGAGAACTTGGCGTCACTACTTGCTTGGTTCACACTTTATCGTCAAGACAGACAATGTGGCTACAAGCTACTTCCAAACTCAAAAGAAGTTGAGCCCCAAACAAGCTAGGTGGCAGGATTTCTTGGCTGAGTTTGATTTTGAGTTTGAATACAAGTCAAGCAAGACTAATGTGGTAGCAGATGCGCTGAGTCGCAAGGCTGAATTGGCGGCCATTTCTATGGTTGAAGGAGATATTGTGCACACCATCAAGGAAGGGTTGCATCACGATCCATTAGCTAAGAAGTTGGTGGCGTTGGCTAGAGAAGGTAAGACAAAAAGATTTTGGCTAGAAAATGACCTTCTTTACACTAAAGGGAGAAGACTATACGTCCCTAAATGGGAAAATCTAAGAAAAAAATTAGTGAGAGAATGCCACGACACCAAGTGGGCTGGTCACCAAGGTCAGCGATGGACCTTGGCACTCATTGAATCTTCTTATTATTGGCCTCAAATGAGAGATGAAGTAGAGAGCTATGTGAAGACTTGTCTTGTGTGCCAACAAGATAAGATTGAAAACAAGACACCAAGCGGGTTGTTGGAACCTCTGCCTCCATCAGAGCGACCGTGGAAAAGTGTATCTCTAGATTTCATTTCTGCCTTACCGAAGTCTGAGGGGTTTGGATCTATTCTCGTGGTAGTGGATCAATTTTCGAAGTATGCTACCTTTATACCCGCCCCTACTAACTGCATTGCAGAGGAGGCAGCACGACTATTCTTCAAGAATGTGGTGAAATATTGGGGATTGCCTAAGAGCATCATTAGTGATCGAGATCCACGCTTCACATGACGACTATGGACAGAGCTGTTCAAACTCCTTGGGTCGGAGCTTCATTTTTCAACAAGCTTCCATCCTCAAACCGATGGGCATACTGAGAGAGTGAATGCCTTACTCGAGTGTTACTTGAGGCATTTTGTAAGCGCTAATCAGAAAGATTGGACAAAACTCCTCGACATTGCTCAGTTCTCATATAATTTGCAAAGGAGTGAGTCTACATGGAAGAGTCCGTTCGAGATTGTGACTGGACAACAACCGCTTACACCTCACTCTCTTCCTTCTCCTTACTCAGGGAAGAGCCCTGGAGTTTATCATATGATTAAGTCTTGGGAAGAACAAGCAGATGTCACTCGTTCTTACCTCGACAAAGCTGCAAAGAGGATAAAGAAATGGGCAGATAAGAATAGGAGGCATGCAAGCTATCAAGTGGGAGACAAGGTAATAATCAAACTTCTTCCACAACAATTCAAAGCCTTTCACAAGGTTCATAAAGGCTTAATCCGTAAATACGAAGGGCCATTTGAGATCATTGGACGTGTTGGGGAAGTTGCTTACAAAGTACAACTCCCTCCCTCTATGAAGATCCACCCGGTCTTCCATGTGAGTATGCTTAAACCATATCACGAAGACCAAGATGAACCGAGTAGAGGTGATTCGAGTCGTACTCCGCCTGTGGTGATTAGATCCTTTGATAAAGAAATCGAAGAGATCTTAGTTAATCACGTCGTGTGACGAAGAGGAGTACCACCAAGTATCCAATACTTGATCAAGTGGAAAGGACTTCCGATAACTGAAGCTAGTTGGGAAGCTCGTGAAGATCTGTGGCAATTCCAAGAACACCTAGAGCGCTATCATGAACAGAACGCGACGAGGACGTCTGCGCATTAAGTGGGGGACAATGTCACGGTAAATTTTTAGAAGGTTAGATTTAACAGTGTTTGTATAGTTTTCTGGAGTATTTGAGAATACTCTAGATGGTTCTGGAACGTTCTAGAATGTCCTAGAAGTTCCTGGAATACCCTAGAAGGTTCTAGAAGACTCTAGAAGATCATAGAATATTCTAGAATAGTGTGGATTGATATAAAAGTATAAAGAGTTGTATGGAACAATCTAGAAGTATTTAGAAAGTAGTGGTAGGATAGATATTTATAAAGAAGGTTCTAGATGATTAATCTAAACCATTGATTAGATTTAATCCTAACCATCCATTGAGGAGGTGGATGGCTATAAATAGGAGGTAAGAGTTAGTGTGAGGGTGTGTGAATCATTTGTAACAAACACTTTAGCAATAAAGTGTTCTTTCCACCAAGCTTCCTTTCTCTTGTGTTCTCTTGTGTTCTTAGCTTTCTTGCTAAGTATTGAGGGTTAGACTGACTTGGTCTTAGCTCAAGAGGTTGAGTAAGTCCGAGTGCCGGTACGATAGCGTTGGAGTGTGTCCAAGGCCGTGACACTATGCTTTTATATATAATAAAACAGGTCAAACTTTTAAACTACAAATTCCTAAAAATATGGATCAAGTTAATTATCGTGAAAAAAAAAGATAATTCAACACAAATAAATTAAATAATTTTTAATATTACACCACTGTTCTGAAATAAGATTGCTTATATTTATGTCTGAAATAATTTGTATGTAAATCGAATAAATGAACCTCAATTTAAGCTAATTTTACGTAAATTTTAATTCAATTTAGTTGGAACAGTAATAAATTAAAGTTAACAGATTTGATTTACTAGAGGAGAATCATATATTAGGTAATTTAAAATAAGTTGTTTCAATTTATTGAACGTGTTGCGTCCTAAGTAGATCTTAAAATTGAACCAATCATATAATTCGAATTTAACTAATTCGATTTCTTATTCATTCATTCATTTTGTATTCATATATTGTTATAATTTTTCATTATACAAATAAAATAACACGATTTAATTAACATATGTTCTTAATGACTCGCATCGTTTAATAGAAAATATGAGTCTATAAAAAATACATTGTATTTTTATAAAGTTTAAAATTTTTTATTATGTAATAAATACATAATGAATATATTGCAAATTTTTATAGTATTCATAATATTTTTTAAGAAATTTTTAAATTTTATAAAATTATTTACAATAATTACAAAAAAATTTATAATAAAAAAATTTAAAATTTTATAAAAATATTTAATTTAAAATTATTATTAAAATTTTAATAGTACTTGTTACAAAATAAATAATTATAATAAAATTTTTAAAAGTTATAATAATATATAAATATAAAATGAATGAACGATTTAATATGATACAATTAACTTTATAAAAAAATTATTTTTTTAGTAAATCGATTTATATTAAATTGATTTACCGAATTACCTTAAAATACCGTTTTCCTACTAAATAAATTTAAGTTAAAACAATTTGATTGGTAATAGTAAATTAATTTTAAGTTAAAATTATTTATTATGATTTTCTAGCAAATTATTTTAAATTACATCGATTTATATAAAGATATTTTGAAAACGAAGTCAAAATAAGACAATATAATAATAGTAAAAAACAATTAATTTAAAAACATGATTTAAAAAATAAATTATTTTTATAATTATATAATTATGAATTTATGATACAAAAATTATTTTAATACTTAACTTCTAAACACTGATTTATTTATTTAAATAGTTAAATTTTTATCTAATCTAATATAATAAAGTAGGTTTGAATCTGTTCCAGACTTAGTATCCAATTTTTTAACGGGCTCAATATAACCGATCCAAAAATATTCCTGTCATTTTAATGGTCCGAGACCGTCTCTGCCTCCTAACCACTTTTCGAATTATAAGATGTGAGACCCTTTCTCTCAAAGATAAGATAACCTATGCTATTTATAAAAAGAGAGTCTCATCACTCCTCCAAGTATGATCATTCTATCCTAACAATTATTCCATACATCTTTAGCTTGTTTACTTGGGCGTCGGAGTGCCTTTGCAGGTACCACCCCACACTCTCCGGATTCAGCTTCACCATCCTGCCAGACCGACGGATGCTCAATCCCTCTTCACCTAAATAAGCACTCTTTGAACCTTCAGGTGCCGCTCGTACATCGGCGCCGTCTGTGTGTAGACCGTCGAGATCCCGACAGCATGGTAGACGTCCATGAGGAGCAATCCAACCAAAATCCGAAACCTAACCCTCATTGATAGCTTGATCAACCTAAGCCTCAGAACCACGGCGACCCCCCAGGCCACAAGAGGGTGGCCAGCATGGTCCACAACCATGCGACGTGCATTCAATCGAGACAGCAGTTTCAAGAAGAATATTACCAGTCTAATAGAAGTAAGCCATTCGGCGGCCTATAATTCAGGAGCTTTGCCACCGAGTTCAAACCATAGAAGATAAGATGACCACAAACGAATGCTACCAACCAGAGCACACAGGAGAAGCAATCTCTTAAATCACCTCCAAAAGGGAGCACAGAACGAGAATCCCAGATTAACGTCACGAGAGGCATAGGAATTGCAGTTAACCCTGAGATTCCGGCCAAAAAGACCATGGAGAAAGACATCAGAGAGATTCTAAGCGAAGGCGACACGAATGCGTGGTAATGAGTGCAACCCCATTCACCGAGAAAGTCCTAAAAATAAGGTTACCGAAAGGGTTCGATTAAGCTAACCAACATGATGTACGACGGTACCAAAGACCCCCAAGAACACATACCAGCCTTTGTGGCTAGGATGAATCTGGAAAGAGCAGTCGATGTCGTCTGATGTCAGGACTTTCTGGTAACCCTAGTCAGCCCGACTATCAAGTGGTTTAATGCGCTCCCAAATGGCTCGATCTCTTGCTTTGGCGACATCTTCCAGAAATTTCTGGCACGATTCACCACACGTACAGCCAAAGCGAAGCATGCGATCAGTCTTCTAGACATCACTCAACACTCGGACGAGTCTATGAGAAAATATCTCGATAGATTCAATGAAAAATGCCTAACCATAGGCAGACTGACCGACTCGGTGGCTAGTCTATGCCTAACTAATGGCTTGATGAATGAGGATTTTTGGAAACACCTCACAACGAAGCCTGTTTGGTCGATGCATGAGATCCAGAGCATGGCGAAGGAATACATAAACAACGAAAAAGTGAGTCAGGTCGTGGTCGCTAATAAAAAGCACCACGACAACATGTCACCTTGAAACAACACCCCCTCCTGAAGACATGAACGTGGAACAGTTTAAGCCAAACACTTAAAATCAACAACCATGGGAATCTTCCTCGCCAATATAGATGAACGGCAATACGACTTGCCAAGATTAGAACTAGAGGAAAACTTAAAGAAGCTACCAATCCAGAGAGGAAGTCACTTACATCAACAAGAATTGGTAACTTATCTTTTGGCATTTTTCTTTTTTGAAACTTCATTTTCCTTTCTCGCTTTTAAAAGGCACTCTTTCCTACCCAAAGCAGCAGTAGGTTTTGACGAGGCCCTCACCTTATAAACATTCAAGTAAAGTTTTCCTTTTTTTAACAAGTAAATCCAAAATATTAAACAAAACTCAACAAAACGGGTACCTTGGGGACTGATTACCCCCAAGGCCAACGAAACAGATATACAAAGTCAACAAAACTAAAATATCAAAACAATTCACCAAGAGGCCCAAAAGTCTTTAAAACACAAAGTAGCGTTATACTTTCCCACGTGAAGATCCACGATATCCTGAACTACGGAGAACCGAACTTAATCAGCATGAAGATTAAGCAAGCTTACCTTCTTGCTTCGAAGGCAACTGTTCTGGACCTGGTGTCTGAATTCTTAATGGGCTCAATACCAACCGGTCCAAAAATATCCCCGCCATCTTAATGGTTCGGGACCGTCTCTACCTCTTAACCATTTTCCAAATTATAAGAGGTGTGATCCCTTATCTCAAAGATAAGATAACTTATACCATCTATACAAGGGGAGTCCCATTACTCTCTTAGGTATGATCATTCTACTCTAACATTTATTCCCTACCTCTATAGCTCTTTGACTTAGGCGTCGGAGTGCCTTTGCTGATACCACCTCCACACTCCCCGGATTTAGCCTCACCATCCTACCGGACTGACTGATGTTCAATCCATCTTCACTTAAACAAGCACTCTTTGAACCTTCAAGTACCGCTTGAATAGAATCTTATTATTATTATAATATTATATGTATTCTCTTATTGTAAATAATTTTATAAAATTTAAAAATTTTTTAAAAGATGTTATGAGTATTATAAAAATTTGCGATGTATTCGTTACGTACCTATTAAATAATAAAATTTTTAAACTTTATAAAAATGCAATGTATTTTTTATAGACTCATATTTTCTATCAAACGATGCGAGTCATTAAGAATATATTAATTAAATTGTGTTATTTTATTTGTATAATTAAAAATTTTAACAACATATGAATACAAAATAAATGAACGAATTTGGTAAATCAAATTAGTTGAATTAGAATTATATGCTTGGCTCGTTTTCAAGGTAAATCGAATCATTTAGACTTGATTTTTTTAGTAGGCAAAACGTTTAGTAAATCGAAACAGTTTGTTTCGAATTGCATGATATATGATTCTCTTTTAGTAAATCAAATATATTAACTTCGATTTACATAGAGTTGGCTTAAATCGATCTCCATTCATTCGATTTATATAAAAATCATTTCAAACATACATGTAAGCAATTTTATTTCAGAATATTAATATAATATTAAAGGTCATTTAATTTGTTTGTGTGAATTACTTTAAAAAAAAATACTATATAAGTCATTGTATCACTACATGCTAATTATTATATTACAACCTTCATAAATGAATTTATTTTGTAATCAATTACAGTAACAATAGTTTATTTGATATGGTTGATAAAATTCATTTGGTATGGTAGGAGGTTGTGTAGTAAAATCAATAGTGTTTATAGATGGAGAGTGGTAAGAGGCAAGTGAGAACGTACCTAAAGGGGTTGGTTTGTAACAATATGAACTATTTGGGAAACAAGAAACAACATTTATATTTCAACGGAAGATTCTGAATTTTGGTTTTTGCTTTGTTAGTTAGAGGTGTTGCTAATTTTGTGTTTGTTTAAGATGATTGTTAGCTTATTTCTTTTTGTTTTTAATATGAAAAAAATTTAAAAATTAAGAGGATAATTAGAAAACAAAAAACCACATCTATGAAGCTGCATCAAAAAATGGTTGGGAGCTCTGTTTAGGTTCCAACTTAGGCATTTTTTTTCCTTCTATTATTTTTTGTGATTTTAAGAGATATCCATTTTTGTTTTGTCTTTAATCTTGAACAATTATATTTCTAATGCAGTCGACTTCACGTGAAGTTGATACTTGAGAGCCGTTAGATGATTTGATTGATCTGACTAAATTTTCATCTAACGGCTCTCAGATATCAACTTCACGTGAAGTTAACTTCACCTGAGTTTTCACAAAAAAAAAACACACACACAATAACATGATTTATCCTTTCTGTATGTTAAGTTTTAAATTTATTAGAAAATAAACTTTTGTTGTCAATTAAACATTTAACAAAATCAACATTCTCATATACTAGTATTTCTTGATAAAGGTGTATCAATTGGTCACAATTATTTTACAAAAATATTTTAATTGGATTATTAATTTTTTTTTATTTTTTTTTTGTGATGAGACAAATAACCGTACCGAGTTTCTTCTGTTTTGTATAATTGTATGCGTCTCATACTCCTAGTTAGTGAAACATATATTTCATAGTAGCTTTAGTTTGGTTTCTAACATAAATATATTGCCAACATACAAAGGTGTCTTTTGGTATATAGCCTCCTATATAAAGTAAATATTACTCCATTTTATTTTATTTTATATTTTATTTTGTTAGTTTTGACACCAATACATGAACATTAATATAAAATAAATAAATAATTATTTCTAACCATAAAAAATTGAAACGCTGACAATATTAATCATAATTAATTTAAACAAAAGTTATAACGACCAATATTTATCTCTATTTGACATTTTCAATTAAACGTTAATTTGGTAAGAAACGTTGTTAGTTCTAATCCTAAGTGCTATCAAGTGTCTAACATATTAATTTAAATATATATAATTTAAGGATGTAAATTCATGTTTTTCTTATTCAATTATATTATATATATGTACACCAAAAAATTAACTATTAAATTAATTATTTATGTAAAAAACATGTTAAAATATTAAATATATATTAAAAATAAATTAAATAATATATATATACATAAATATATAATAATTAATTTATTTGCTGAAATTTAATATCCCCATAACATTTTTGTTGCTCGTAAAGATTCATTCGATAGAAAACATGAAAATATTTTGTAAGACTAGTTAATTAAACACAGAACTTTCATACACTAATCTTAGTGAACTATAGGTATCAAATTCATCCAAACTTGTTTCAAAAGAAAAAAAAAAAAGAAAAGGCTAATTTGTTTGATTGTTTATATTATTTATTTGTTATGGGCAACCATCATATATATATATATATATATATATATATATATATATATATATATATATATATATATATATATATATATATATATATATATATATATACACGTTAGATACTTAGGTTTAAGACATGAAATATTTCCAACTAAGGGGCACACCATTCACCAATAACAATACTATGCATTATATACCAACCACAACCAAACGTGTTGGTAACTGATTCAGTTGGCCCTTTGAAGCAATGATTTTCTTGGTGAATGCTGAATTCAAACTTTTTTCTTTTTAGTTTTATTTATTTGCAATTGCTAAGTACAGACCCAAAATAAGTTTAGTTTAAAGGCTTATCTTTTTTTTTTACACTATTAATCGATTTGATAGGTCAAAAATTAATTTGTTATAGATTTGAGTTTTATTTAAAAGTTGTCACTAGCCAATAAATTACTATACGTACACAAAATAGAATTTAAACTTCTAATATTTATTTAAATAAATGAATAAACTGACTATTCGACTAACCTAAATTAAACCTAAATTAGTTATTTAAAGACTTATCTTTCACACACTATTATCTTAGAAGGTTCTCTCTGTTTCCAACCAAAAACTGTGGCTAAGGCCAACCATAGTGGACGAAGCCAATTTGTCCATTATCATTTGGTTTCATTATAAAAATACTTATATATATTATTACATTATTTTATTATTATTTGATGAATGTTTTAACTCGAATATTTAATTGAATGGGTGGTCCATATGTATTGGCCAATTCCAACCCCACCCCATTCCTTTAATTTGTTTATGTTTTGGCCTTTTTCTTCCGCAACTCACATATATTGTCATTATTATTTATAGCCCATGACGCTATGTGCTTATTATATATAGTTTAGGTACAATTATTTATAGACCGAGGCAAAAATAATTTTGAGATAACAAAGAAAAGCCAAAAAAAAAAAATTCGATCCTCAGTTTTTCCACAAATATAAAATTTTGAACCCCTATATATTAAAATTAATTATTAATTTAAATAATATATTTATATATAAATATATAATAATTAATTTAATAACTTAATTTTTAAGCCTACACATAATATTTTTTATTCTCATGTAATGATCTTATGTTCATAAATTATTACTCTAAAAATATAAAGATAGGGGCTTCATTTTATTCGATGTAAAATAATTTATATATATAATCATCAGCATTATTATAACTACTTCCTTGTATAATTATCCGTTGAACTTAGAGGTTGTATTATGACTTTAGTCAAATCAAATGATCAATGTCAAGCCCACTAAAATATTATTAAAAAAATATTTTTTGATTAAAGAAAAATTATGACGCTGTAATGCTGTATTTCCGGATATGCTTAAGCTTATCTAAACAATTTGGCTACAAAACAAAAAAGCCTTAAAATAAGAAAAAAAAAAAGAAAAAAAAAAGGTTAACATCGATGAGCAAGTGGAGCTATGAGCACGCGCCATCCTCTTCATCCACCACTTGGCTTTCATGCAAACCAGTCAAACTTTATTTTACTTTTTTTTTCTTTTTGTTGTTGTTCATCATTTTTAATTTTATTTTATATTTATTTATTAAAATTTAATTTTGATACGTTAAAATGTTTTATACAGTTATATAATTACATCTTGTTCGGTAATTCGGTTTTCAGACAGATCGGGATGTTCTCTTATGAGTTGGTGGGAATGTGCTTAAATCTGAGTCTGGTGTGCAAACAAACGATCTTCCGAACTCATCGTATGTAAAAAATGGGGTGTCATCTACAAAAATACTCCGACGCTCAAATCAAAAAGTGCGCAGATAGTATGAGAATGAGGGATATGATGATATATCGTGAGGGAATAGTAGGACCCTCCCCATATATACTGTGTTAAAAGTGGGTTCCTCGAGGACAAATCCACCTCCTTCAAAATTTTTTCTTATCAACTGTTACTTCGTAAGCTGATTCCTAGAGAAGAGGTACCCAGGTCAAAATTCAGTCGTGTGATGCCCCATAACCCGGCCGCCGGAATCTTATGAAGACGGATATGAATCGGGTCGACTATGAAGCCAATTGAACTAGATCATAGTATATTTGTTCTTTTAAATAATTATTCATACGATGGATATTAAAAATATATCAAAATTAAATTTTTATTTATTATGGATTTTCAAATTTGAAATATTTTATAATCTATAAAGAGAGTAAAAGGCTGTGTTTTTTCTGCAAGTCTACGTTTATTGATTTTTCTCTGTTGTTGGGACTTGGGAGAATTATTGGATTTTTCTGCTGCAAGACTTCTTAATTAATTATTTTATTTATGTATTTTTGTTTGTCATACATAGTCGTCTCTTTTACTTTATTTATAAATAAAGAAATTAAATAAAAATATTTTTAAATATATATCCCGGCCTGTCCAGAAAAAGTTCATATTTATTATGAATGGGAGAAGTTCAAATGAGATACGAATGCATGGCTTAAATTTATACATGTATAAGACTAAGAAGAATAAATTTGGGATCTAATCAAAATATATACCAAATCAAAAATAAAAAGCATAATTTAATTCTTATATATAATAAATGGTACTTTTAATTCTAATTATTTTATTATTTTATATAACCTAAGTTTATATTTCTCATCGCTATTAGCTAGATATATAACGAGAATTATAATAATTTTGGTGTAAAAAAGGTTTTTCTTCTAAAATACACATATTCGCGTATGTATATGAACAAAAGATGTTTTTATAAAGATATAAAAAAAATTAGCTAATTTTTTTTATTTATCAAATATAAAAATAATATTTATATTTTTAAAAACAAATATTTTTTTAAAATTTTTTTACCAAGTCTTAGAGATTTTATCTATAAGAGATATATGAGTCAAATTATCATAAAGTCGATATATAGCCCAAATTAAATCAAAGTAAAACATTTAGGAGTAAGAACACCTGTTAGGTTTTTTGAATAAAGGATAAATAAGTTTTTAATTTTTTTTCTGTGGATATTTTTATTTTTGACTATTGAAAAATACTTTTAAATTTCTGACATCTTTAAAAGTTGGACGGATCAGTTTTCTGTCTAAATGCTTCCGTCAGACTCAACGAAAAAAAGCTAACGTAGCTCCCATAATGCTTGTCACGCATACCGCGTGGGTCATGCGTCGCCTGATAGACTTCCCTCTCGCGCGTACACATACGTCGCCATCAATCCAGCAAATCCACCTTTCTTTATAAATTTTCCACTTTGCATGTTTTTTTTTTCATTTCTTTCCAGCCATTCTTACCCTCAAAACTTTAAATCACTCAAATAAATACATCAAGACAACGAATAGGAGAAAAGTAAAAATGATACAGCCTCTACATGATTAAAGAAAGTTATAATGATGAAACTGCTCTCAAAGTTAAAAGTCACTGTTAGTAATATTTTTCGTCGATTTTTTTTGTATCATCATAGCCTTCCATTGCGAGTTTTGACACCTAAATGTTAATTTAGTATTCTTTTACATCGTACTCTTATTCCAGTGCTTTCAATAATCTTATTCTTAATATTATTTTGGAATCCAACATTTATGATTATATTATTACCTATGGGAGATACCAAAAAAGACACCAAAAAAATATTATTACTTATGATTAATTTTTTATTTAATTTGTCTTTTTTTAATGAGATCATAATTTATATTATAAAAAAATACACTAAAATATAGTGCACGAGAATTACAACTATAAAAGAGAGTACTAAAAATGATAAAAATTAAATATTTATCTTGACAGTGATGGAAATAAATCTAAAAATTTTTCAGGATATTTTTATATAGATATTTTTAGTATTCTTATTACTCTTTTTTAGTATACTATAATTTTACTATTATTATTCTCTATAAAAAAATAATAGATAAAAAATGTATTTAAACAAAAAAAATAAGAATCATATAAAGAATAATATTATCCATGAAAGAGTACTAGAGAAAAAATATTATTAAAAAAAGCAACAAAATTAATCATATAAACAATGAATGACAAAATTTGGAGATAGAAAATAAATTTCAATCTAACGTGAAAAATGTAAACGCAAAAACTATCATTTTTAGCTTTGACTAAACTTGGGTTGAAGAGGAAAATCACGTTTACGTTCAGAAGAAGAAAAAAATAGCCAAACTGAAAAATAAGACTTTCAAAAAAACTAAACCTATGGTTGATGCTTCAAACACTAAGCCAAACACATCCTAAATTGCTAATTTGAATTTACTTTTCTTCCATTTGATGTCTTGATATATTTGTGAAGGTTGTAGAAGGCTTAGAGAAGGGGTTGAATCTATGACATTCTTTTGTGTTACTGAAATAACCTTTTAAAACAAACTTTCAATTCTGATTCTCTTTAAACTCAACAACAAAAAATTTACGAGACAATTTCATTTTGTCTCGTGAATATCAAAAAACAGAACAGAACAGGGAAGAGAGAAACTGACACCATCATGTATCTTGGTTCGGTTGCCTTGTGCAATACAACCTACATCTAGTCTCCACCACAACAGTGGTGAAATTTTCACTATAGTTAAAGTATTACATACACCGATTCCACAGGATTGACACAATCCTTTCACACTCAAATTCTAACCTAACTTGACTTGGTTATGCTAATACCTAACTCTTCACTCTTACTGCTAACCCAATTAAAAAAGGGTACCTCTTATATACAAGATACAAGACACAGACTCACCTAAAGAAATCTAAAATCACTATAGACTTTTCTCTCATGTGTATCTCTCTGCCTCTTTCCACTCTTAGGCTCTTTCAATGACTCTCTCATTCAGCCTTTTACCTCAAAAAATTATAGAAAGATAAACATTGAAAAGTAAATTACAATCTGTTAAACATGAATGAGATTAATGCTTCAACAGCCTCTTTGCTATGTGATAAACCAGATTTGCTAGCCTCTGATTCAGTTCTTCATTATGGCGGAATGCTCTTTTGACTAGAAAACACTGTTCAAGTAGATGAACTTCTTCAAAGAACTCTTCTCAGGACATGAACTTCAACACACTGGTTTTCTCTCCTTGGCTTCTAAATAGTGAGCCAACTTCTTTTATATCTCCTTGCATGTGGCTGAGTTGCTCTCTCCTATGTCAACTCTCAAGCTTTGTGCTTCACCAACCCACCATCTCACTTTTTCTCATTAATCATCATAATAGGAACTTTGGTTCTGACATTCTCTTGTTGACCGAAAGCCACAGGACAGCAGAAATAAATATTTTCAATGGTAAATCCAGATCTTGGCCATTAAAAAATAACTTAGTCCCCAAGACACATATATGACCGTAGATGCACAGTAGTGAAGAGCAGAGATCATCTTTTCCATGTATCCCATAATGGATTGGCAGAACGTTGAAGATGAAGAGAAGAAGATATGATGCATGTATAAGGAAATAAAATCACCTTTTGGCTTCTGACTTCTTGATACAGTTTGATGTGGGTGATTAGACTTCAACCTTTTGCTTAACCTTCTCTTTCTTGCTTCTTTGGTGAACAACTTAAGAACTAAGTTTTCTCTTACTTCTCTGCTTTCTGACCAAGAGAAAAAAGTGTACGTTGCTTTTGGTGAAAGCACATGGGAAGGATCAGCTTGGAGTGATGGATACGGGTTTGGATTGGTTTGATTCATGCAATCCATTTGATCTCTTTAGCCCATCAAATTTCATTGCTTTGAATCCCTTTTAGGCTGTTTATTGATTTATAGCCCACCAGCCTTGTTTCTTATTTTTCATCCAATTGGGTTGCTATTGTGTGTTGGTTTTGGCCTGCATCACTCAACCAAAATAATTAACAACTAATTGGATAATTAGCCTAATAATCTAATGTTTGTCATTATCAATCATGTTAGTTAATTTCTTAACTCAACAATCTCCCCCTTGTTGACAAACATAATTAAACATTAACCAAAAGGAATTGGATTTTAGTGGAGTTGAGAAGCTTCCCTTTGAATGATGTTTCTTACTTACATGTTGCTCCCCCTTTCTTTTTCAAAAATAGCTCCCCCTATATTTATGTTCTTCTTTTTGTTCCTGTTTACATTATTCTTATAAAGAGCACAATAAAAAATTACACAAATTTATCTTTGGCTAAGGAAGTTTAAACATTTAGCACCACAAATCCATCCCAATACTGAGCATATCATGTCAGCAACAAAAACAAAGCATCAAGGTTAATAAAGGGCAACCCAGCAACATCTCATATATAGCAAGTTCCAATTTTCATGTAAAAAAAATCATAGCAGTATCAAAAGTTACAAATCTAATTTTCATGCTAAAACCATTGTGGCACCAGCAATAACAAATTACAAAAAATTCAGTAACAGCAATTACATTCACCCAAAAATTTCACTGGCAGCAATTAAATTCACCCAAAAAATTTACTGCTCATGCTATTACCCCCCCTTTTGTCATCAAAGGTGGAGCAAAGTCAACATCAAGTAAAATTCACACCTTAAAACCTGAAAAAAAGTGTTAATGCACAGTCTAAAAACACCAAATTAATTTAAAGTAAAAGCAGCAGTTGTTAAGATATTACAGTCATCCGAAATAACAAAAATGACATATCATCTTGAGTTGCATACGGATGGAGATCCAGTTGATGGTTGTCTGTAAAATTTCTAGTTGCACCATCATAGACCGACATGAAATTTGTTAGCAAAACTATTGATAGCCACGCCACTGCAGCAGCCGGAAGGTAGGAAAGAGAGCTTTTCGATAAGGATGATGTGCCAAAACAAATAATGCAATAAATTATTGAGGTCATTCTACCACCACAACCTCCTCTTTTTCCTCCCTCACTACCTAGAGTCACTCTGCCATGGGTACTGACTTATGTGTCTTCCTCTACATGGGCTACAGTTACTAGAATCATCACAGTCTAGGACACAATATGCTACGCCACTTTCAGTGGACTATCGTCCGATGATGAATCCATAATACTCGCAGTAATCGTCTGGGTATTCACAATACTATTAGTATCCACCACAACAACAGCTATATCCACCACTGTCGTCGCATCCACAGACCACATGATTATCTATTACAGTCTTATGTCCACCTCCACCACCACAATCTCAGAGGCCTATTGCCAAATTTGACTGCCGACATGCAACATAGCTAGTTGTCCGCATTATCTGTCTCTCTTTCCCCTTTCCTCTACCATAGTCGTCCGCATTATCTATCTCCTGCCCATTTGCCGTTGCTGTTTGGAGGAATTTGCAACCTATTCTGGAAGTGAGAAACTTCTTCAGATCAAACAAGAGAGATTGGATGATAAACAACCTCTCAAGCCCCCACGATTGGTCGGTGTTATTTGGTGTAGCTCTCTCTTCTCTTTGGTTCTTTAGAAACAAGTTGATCTTTGAAGGGGAGAACACCAACCCTGCAGCGGTGTCAATGTCTATTAGAACAAGAGGTATTGAAATTCTTAGTACTCCTTTAAAAAAGTTTATTCACAACACTGGCAACAATCCTATGGGACTCCTTGTCAAGTAGCATCTTTCACATGAGAATTTCATCAAGGTCAACGTTGATAGATCCTTCATGATTAGTTCAAATAATGTTGCGTGTGGAGGAGTGCTTCGAGATAGTTTGGACAGGTTCATTAAGGGCTTCTCATGCAACTTTGGGAGTTGCTCTATCATGCACACGGAATTATGGGCTATCATTAAAGGCTTAAGCATTGCCTTAGCCAATGGGTTCAAGAACATCATTATGGAATCGGATTTTATGATGGCTATCAACTTCATAAAAGATGATTGCTCAGGACACCACCCCTGCTCTCCCCTACTGCAAGACATCAAAATACTTGTTGGGCGTATTAATCAGATCCATTAGACACATACCCTGTGTGAGGTGAATATGCCAAGTACTTCTTCTTGGTCTACATATCTTTTAGCATCCTCCATCAGACATTGTTCTTACCTTATCTCTTGATAGTTTTGATTGTTATAGATTAAGAGGGTGTAATTAGTTTGCTTTGAGTATTTTTCTGTTTTTCTTCTGATTTAGTTTATTTCCTTGCTGCTGGTCCCTGACCCCCTCCCCCTTTTAAACTCCAAAAAAAATATTTTAAATATATATCTCGTCTTCAGTGTGGACGAATTCTTTATGAACATATTTTGTCTCTGGTATAGACGAGATAGATATGTTAATTAGGATGTCAGTATCTTATCTTAGTTGTAGACTGAATATACTGGTAATCATTTTTTACTTTATCTCATCTATGTCAAAAATAAGGTACGTTCATAAAAAATTCGTTATATTGAGGATGAGATATAATAAGGTGTATCATGATAAATTAACTCGTGTATATCTATAAATATAAATTTAATATTTAATTTATTTATTTAAAAAAATACTAATTAGGAATTTCAGAAGTAAAAAATAAGATAAATATAAATTAAATGTAAATATTGCAATTTTCACTTTATTTTTTTACTAATACTTTTAAAATTAAATACTTTTTTAGCTCAAAACAACACTCATCGTATCATAATTTAAAAGAAATGTTCTTATTTCTTAGGAAAATTAAGTAAATAATCATAATGATAGTTGCGTGCCACGAATTTTATTTGAGTGTTCATATTTTCTGAAGAAAAAAATCAGAACAATCTTGAATTGAGTGTCTCATTTATGATTATGAAGATGACTAATTAATGTGACTGCGAGTCAGAAGAAAAATTATGAAGACGGCGAATTGAGGCACATATCATATATATTAATTATGTGATTATAATAATGATATGATTTATTAAGCGATGATAGCTTATATATGCTTATGTTTGTTTTTAATATTGACGGTAATAATAAGCAGATCGCAATGTAATGTAACGTTTGATTCAGAAAATAGAAAAAGATTAATCAAATCATACATGTGAAACATTTAATTTTCATGTCATTATCGAATCAAGAATCTGCAATTTTGTGTTGTCGTTCTCTCTAATTAATTATGATTATTCTCGATACTTTCATAGCGGATATTATTGTACATGTTTCTTATACCAAACTAATGAAATGTAATTCTTACGCATTTTTTAATAATTATTATTTTTCCTTCATTTCATATTTCATAATTTTAATTTAAAATATACAAATGAATTAGTTCTGTGGGTGTATTCGTTGGTTTGTCAAAGGCGTGAGTTGGTGAGAGAAAAAGTTAGATATACTTTAAAAAGTGGTTGTGAGAAAAAGTACATTTAATTTTAGAATTTAGGTCTGACATGATAAACTTATTAAGTTATTAATAAATAATTACATAAGAATTCTAAAACTTCAATTTTGAATGCATTATAGCAAAAAAATTTTATAACAATAAAATATTAGACAAATAGATTTTTTTAACCAAATCTTTACCTAAGTCTCTTTTTCCATTTTTTTTCTATTCTTCTTCCATCTTCTCCATTATTTTTTTCTTTTATATTTTTTATTTCTGTTTTCTTTTTTTTCTTATTTATGTTTTTCTTTTTTTCTTTTTAACACATCTTTTTTTTTTCTCTTTTCACTTTCTTATTTCTATTATTTATACAGAATTCTATTCTTTTATAAAAAAAATTTTTTTTTTTATTTTTTTTCTTTTTCAAAAGTTTGTGTATTGGTTATAAAAAACCTTTTGTGTTGGTTTTATAAAATAATGTTTGTGTTAGTTTTAAGAATTTTTTGTTATTTAAAATAAATAGTAACCTTTTGGAGAATTAATTGAGAATTGATTATAATAACTTATTGATTCAACATTTCTCTTAATTTTAAAGCATCGATCAAGAATAAAATATAAAGAAAAATATTAAGAAGTAATATTTTTATCAATAATAACCAACATTTTAAACTCATATCTTATTTTTTTATACTATTAAAATTTTAGAATTGACTAAATATATATTAACTAAAAATAATAAATTTTATTAGTCATGTAATATATATTATTGTATTTGATTAAGATCAATTTGTTCAATACAAAATTGAAAGGTGCTACACATACAAGACTTTTTAGTATATAAGTTTATATAATGCAAGTTGGCTCAAACTCAACAAAAATAATTCTCAATTTAGTTTGCGTGTCGCTTCTCTAACTCTTGAATAACGTAAACTATTTTTCTCCCTCAATCAAAACCGCAACGCTCAAAATTTAAATAAGAATAAAAATCTTTTCAAAATCTCTCAAAATCATTGCGGAAAGTGAATGAAGTTGCAAAACTAAATTCGAAAAGAATTATGAGAAAATAAAATAAGAAGATAAAGAAAAAGAAGAAGCAGTAGAAGATGAGGAGGATGGAGAAGAAGAGTTTTGAATTATACAGAACTTATCAGCACACGTACACCGAAAATTCTTAAACAACACTTAAATATCTTCGAGTTACACCGAAATTTGTTGAAATATAGAAAAATATTTTCTTTAATGCATAACTCTTACATTATATTCAATTCAAACCATCAACAATGAATAACAATTTTTACAAACAAAAAAATAATATTATTTACCTACAGACAGGAGTGGAACTTAGTTGAGACAAGGGGGCTATGGCCCCCAAACTTTTTATAAAAAAATTAATAGAACTTTTTCAAAAAATAAAAAATAGTTTAGTTGGCTCAAATATTTTATTACGACTTAAAGTATTCAAGTTTAATCTTCATCAGTTGGATTTTGATTGAACTGAGTATATTTATATTTCACAGCTCTCTATTTAATAAGCAACACGCCTTCTATCTTTGAGTTCAAATATAAAAAAAATTAAGTATTTTTTATTTATTTAATTTGATATTGTTTTATATTTTATTATTTATTTAATTTAATTTTTTATATGATAAAAAATATTAAAATATTCAATAAGTATTGATATTATTGTATTTGTATAAATTGATAAAAAAATTCAATAAATATTATAAATTTTAATATTTGTCCTTCTAACTTATTTTTGCATATTTTACAAGATATATATTCAAATTTTTATATAAAATAATCATGAAAAATCAAAGAATTGATGCATTTTTTAAGAGAAAGGCTAATATTCAACAAGGAGAACATATAATTTTTATAATATCAACACATATAGATAGTTTTTCTATTTTAATGAATCACAAAGAAAGTGAGATACAACCTTCAACAGTTTAAAAAGTTGCATGTGATGACTTTGACCTTAATTCTTTGGAACGAGATCCTGAAAAATGGCTTTAAATTTGGCAATATCACCCAAGCCAGAGAGATGAGTTTAGACGGACTTATCTTAAATAGGGTCTATATTAAAAGCATCTTGACAATTATTTTCTATCTGCCTCCCAAAATTTTGTTTCAAGTTCCGCCACTGCCTACAAAATCATAAATAAGATTAACTAGAATCAAACTATATCTCAGTCACTTGATTGAATTTAAAACAATAATTAACTTTGTTCTTGTTCAATACTTCAATTGACAATCTGAACTTAAATTATTTATTATCTTTAACGAGATAACCGTTTAAAATTGATTTTAGAGTTTGATTTAAAAAATGTAAAAAACGAACAAAGAGAAAACGCAGAGAATGTGGAGATGAAAGAGAACATAGATAGAAAACATTGAGAAAATTTGAAAACGAAAACAAAATCCTTTAAAAAAAGTAGTTATATATTCACACGCATATTAAAAAGTTAGTTAGATAATGATGTGTGAACTGTGAAGTGAATTAAGTTAAAGAAATTTGTATGGACTTGTATGAAATAATGACTTGTATGTCAAAAATATTTGTACAAAATTATTATAACCAATTTAGAGTATTATTGATTACATATGTATTTTTCTCTTGTGTCTTTTTATTTCTTTTTTTTTTCTTTTCTTCTTCTGTAATTTTTTTTATTTGTTTTTTTTATTTTTTAAAAAACATATTTCCTTTACTTTTTTATTTCCTGTTGTTTATAAAGAATTACGTGCTTTTATAGTTTTATAAAAGAAAGTTATGATAGAACCCATTAGGGTCGGTGTCATTTGAAATTATATTAACATATTTGATTACACATGTATTTGATTTTATCAAATCTGAAAAAAGAAAAGATTCATGCATCAACAATAAAATGGTGGAGCTTGGAGCCAAATCCAAGTGTGTGTGGTCTCTATCGTGTGCCAAAGTGAAACCAGTACATCTCTGTTGTCATTTTGGTCCACAAAATTTTTTCCCTGGTACAAGGTTGTTGTTATTAGAATTAAAATCTTTGAAAATAATAATAATCCAGCAGTGAGTAACAAACTTTAACATTTAGGGAAACAGAAAAAGATTGAAACTGAAACTGAGACTCATTGACTTACCCAGTTTCGAATGTGAATCCAATGTTATTATTGGCTTATTGCTTGTATGTGTTTGTTAAAGTTAAAAGTCTAAGCAGAAGCATCTAATATTCCAAAGCTTGCATCAATAAAAATATGTTCAAAGTAAATATAATAGGGTGGTATTTATTTTTAAAGATTTAGAATCAAATTGAGGAATTTAGATTTAATATTGTGTTTGATGATTAAAAGATTAAAATTAAAATTTTAAGTTTTTTAGTAAATTATTTTTAAAAAATAAAACACAAGAAACTAACATTTTTAAAAACAAAAACTAAAATTTTAATTTTATTTTAGTAATTAAGGACATTTTAATAAATATTCTTATTTTGTATCCATTAAATCTAATAAATTTTATTTAATATAACAAATTTTAAAATTTTTATAATAGCCTTCACTTCAAAGTTCAAATCAATTTAATATTTTAGTTTAGTACAATTTATTATTATTGTTCATTTTAGGAATTTAAATTAAACCACTTAACTAATTCACTCCAAATCGAAAATTGATTAAAAACGTATTAATTTAAATTTTATTGAATTTTATTTTTAACAAATCTCATAAATAAGATAGGATTATAGATCTACTTCTTAAAATCGATCCAATTTAATTCAAATTACATAAGGTATTATAATATTTTTATTTTATTATTATATGTACAATTTTATTTATAATATATTTATTTTGTTATATATTTTTATATTATTCATGTATTATTATTTAGTGAATATTTTATATTTAAAATAAGATTTATTTATTTATTTTAATTAATTTATAATTTTATTTCTATTGTTATGTTATTGTTAGTTTTTAATACGAGTCTCGCCATATATTCAAGTAGTTTTACAACCAAGTTCGTCAAAGTTATTTAATTTACGCGGGACTTTGTATTCTTCTTTCTCCTCCTCCTGCTTCTTCTTCTTCTTCTCCTCTTTTTTCTTCATTGTTTTTTTATTATCATCATCGTCGAGAGCACCACCATACTACCGCATTCATCTCCTCTTCTCCTTCTTCTCTTTCTTTTTTATTTGAATTTTTTTATTACCTCCTTCCTTTTCTTCTTTCTCTTCCATCATCATTATCGTCATCACCAATAACACCAACATTTAGCTAGCATCTTTATTGATTTTGATTATTTGTGGTGATCAAATGAATCGAAAATATTATCAAAACGAAACTATTGTATAATACCAAATGAACCGAAAATTGTCCATTATATAAATTCGAATTCAGAAACACTTGCGTCTCGAATGAACCGAAAATATTATCAAAACAAAACCATTGTATAATACCATATGAACCGAAAATTGTCTATTATATAAATTCGAATTCAAAAACACTTGCATCTCGAATGAATCGAAAATTAACTCAAAACGAAACTATGGTATAATACCAAATGAACCGAAAGTTGTCTATTATATAAATTCGAATTCAATGATGACGTTAATGACAATACATATTAGAAAAAGACAATGACGATAACGAAGATGATTATGATGATGGAGGAGAAGATAAAAAGAAAGGAGGAGACGAAATTCCAATAAGAAGAAAAGGAAGAAAGAGATATTATTGGTGACGACGGTAACGAAATTGAAAAATAATAAAAAAAAGAAAAGAAGAAGAAGAAGACGTAGTATCCAAAGAAACGAAGAAGAAACGTGAATTTAAAACAAGATAAAAAAAGAAGAAACACAAGGGAAGGGAAAAAAAAAAAGAAACGCGTGATTCAAATCACTTGGATGAACTTAAATATAAAATTATTTGGATGTAAAAAATTAAGACTTTTATATTATTATTAGTTACTTAAAGTTTAATGTTAAAATTTATTATGTATATTTAATTTATAAACAATTACAAATTTAATTCAATTCAAATAGTTTAAAATTGAATCGAATTTAAAAAAATTTATAATTTAAATCATACTATAAATAAAATTAGTATTTAATTTAAATAAATTTTTAACTCAAAATTAATTCAAATCATATCGAATTCATTTTAATAGAGACGTAAGACGTTATTTCTTCTGAATTAAGAAGTCAATTTCTTCATATTAACTAAAAAATATTGATCGCCAAAAGTGAACAATTGTGACAAGAATAGTCAACTTATGGCCTCTTCATTTTTAAAGACGGGGTGATTGAAAATATTAATTTTTAACCAAAGCGACAATGAAATAAATTGTATAAACTAAAATATTAAATTGTCTTTTCTTGTTTTGGATAAAATATTACTCGTAGAAATGTTTGGTCAACAAGGTTAAAATTCCGCGTAGTCAGAGAAGACAACTATTTGATATAGTTCAGAGCTAAAGTACTCCTTTTTTTTCTTCCACCAAAAAAGGTGTGTATTTTTTTATTAAAAAAAAAAGGGTAGTGACTTGAATATTAGATAATGTCCAATTTCAAGTGTTAGAATTACAATATAAAATGTTTAGGATATAAAAATATTATTTATAATCTGAGATGCATACGATCATACTGCTAGTTAAATATTATTAATGTATTAGGTTAATTGAGTAAAGATCTTTTAAAATTCAGATTTCACCTCTTTAATTTGGTTAACAATAATGAAAGAAATTTCTATTTTTACTTTTATTAATTAAGTAGTATTGTTTTACGCTTTTACCTTTTCAAGTGAAAATTTCATTCTTATCCAAACTCAACATATTTTTTTTTACTTAAATAAATTAAACAAAAAATAAAAAAAAAACAAAGAAACTGTTTAAATAGAGTAACAATTCTATTTAAGACTACTCTTAAACTTTTTCTAAGGTAAATGAAGCTTCACATAAAAAAGTTGTAATCTCATCGCTATCTTTGTCATAATATTTGCCACCGTGTTTGTATTTCTCATAATCGAACAAAAATCAACACTCCAATTTCAATACATGATATCTCATATGTTGAGCACCAATAGATCAATAAACCCAAAACCATCTTGGTGATTAGTAATAAGATTAAACGCTTCCACATAATCCGTCTCACAGATAACATCTCGTTGACCCACATCATAGGCTAAGAGATATTCTCTCCAAATAGCAAACAATTCCCCTTAAAAAATACTATTACTTTCAATCATTCATAAATACCCCATTTACTAACTCCCATTACAATATTTAATAACACAAGCAAAACTAACATTATCACCCGAACCAGAATAACTAGCATCACAATTAATCTTAAAAGTATCAATGGATGTGGGATTCCAAAAATCATTTAGAGTATAGGAAAGAGACATACGTTGTAATTCAAAAATATTTCTAAACTTCTTTTTTTAAGTTAATGTAAGACAAATCACTTTTTTCGAAGGCTAAATTTTATGAGAGTTAAAGATATCATTATTCCTTACTCACCATATCCACCAAAGTCGCGAAAAGAACTTGAACGGATGCTCTATGTTATAATACAAGAACCAGTTCTTCAAATCCAAAAGATGATAAGAAATATCCAATCTATGCCATACAACCTGAGCTTCTGGACAATCCCGAATACAATGTAAAACTGATTCTTGGTTAGAAAGACATCTTGGGCACCTATCCAATAATGACATCCCTCTTCTAAAGCGAAAACTTGCAATAGGAAGAGCATCCTTAAAACACAGCCAAGTAAAAAACTTGTGCTTTTCTGGAACAAGTTGGCGCCAAAGTCAAAGCCAATTCTCCCGCTCCTCCCAACCAAATAGATGTTTACACAACCACAAGTAACCATTGCGTGAGTCATAAACTTTGGCAGCAGACCTAAACCAATACCAACCTACTTCCGGACCTACTTACACATCTAGATTGTAAGAGAGAATATTACCTTTCAAATTTTGAGATAAAAGAGAATAAAGAGTATCCAAATGCCACCTACCAACTGACCAAATATCCTGTATCCGGAGATTCGAATAAGAAATGTGAACGTAATTCATCTCATTATATAACCGTCATTCTCTCCTCCAACTAGAAAACCAAAACTTTTGGTTTGAATTCCCAATACACCAAACAAACCCATCCTTCAACATTTTCTAAGCCTTGCAAAGACTCCTCCAAATGGGAGAGTCCTTATTTTTAAGACAACTAAAATAGTCGTATAGAAATGATTGGTATTTGGCATCCAATAATTGGACTCATAACTTGTTTGACTGCTGGAAAAAAGTACAAACTAACTTCCCAAAAAGAGAAATATTCACACAATAAGAATCTCAAAACCCCAAATTAAACTTTCATATTTTCTGGAGTAACCAGTACCTTCCAACTAATAAGATTCAATCCTCTTCCATCAACTTGTCTTTTTCAAAGAAAATTTCTCATCATAAACTCCAATGTACTAATGATTTCTTTAGAAAAAATAGAGACACCTGCATTTGGTACGTGGGAATAGCGGCTGCAATAGAATTAACCAAGTAGAGTCTACTAACTCGATTGAGTAAACTCCCTTTTCAACTTGCTAGTCTACTCCGAATCTTATCCAGGACCCCATTGAAAGCTGAACGGGTCACCCTAGAGTGGCTAAAGGTAACTCCAAAAAACTTGCCTAAGTCCTGGACAAATTTGATAGATGATACTCTAGTGAAAATCTCTTTCCCTGTTGCAGATACATTTTTGGAGTAAAGCGCTTTAAACTTCTCCACACTAATCTTCATCTCAAATGCTTTGCAAAAAGTCTCTAAAACCAACATCACATTTTACAGTTGTCTCTTTGTAACTTTACAGAATAGAAGCAAGTCATCCGCAAACATTAAGTGGGATATTCTTAGTATCCCTCTAGAAACAGCAACTGGCTCCCACAAGTCCAAATCAACCTGATGACTAATAAAGCATGTCAATCTCTCCATACATAACACAAAAAGATAGGGTGACATAGAGTCTTCTTGTCTAAGACCGCGGCTATAAACAAAGCCATTCAGACGATTTCTATTCCAAAGAATATATAAGGAGGAAGCAGTGACACATTTCATAATCAAATTTATTGTAGAATTGGAAAAACCAAAACTCTTAAGGGTATGAACTAAAAATCTTTAGTTAACTCTGTCATAAGCTTTCTCTAGATCAATTTTAAAGGCCAATGCATCTTTTTTTAATTTAGCCTTCTTCATAAAGTGAATGACTTATTAAAAAATAATAATGTTGTCAGAAGTTTCTCATCCTAAAATAAATCTTCTTTAAAGCGGGACATATCTTCAAAGATCTAAAATGATAAAATAGTGTATAATATTATTTTTAATAAGAGGACATACTTATTATTATTTCTACTAAAACAAACACTATACACTACATAAAAAATATAGTGGTCCATTAAGTTGTTATTTACAGAATCCGAATTTTAACATCTTGACTAAGTAATTTCAAATCACTTAAAATCAAATATGGTCAATTTTTTAGTTTAATTATTTTGTTAGTTTTTATAGTTTTACAAAATTTTTAATTATATTTCTGTATTTTTTATTTTTAATTAAATCTTTACATAATTTTTAATTTTAATAATTAAATTTTTTTAATGTAAAAAATATTAAAGTTAATTGAATATTTATTCAAAAATAATCTAATTAAATTTTTTATTATATATAATTTAAAAAAATATTCTATTAATTTTAATATTTTTAATATAAAAATATAAAAATTTAATGAAAAATTTGATAAAATTATAATTAACATTTTTTTTAAAAGATGGTTGATAATTTTGTAGTAAGGACTAATTAGATTAGTTTGTCTTTTTTGGTTTACCTTTGAAAAAATAAAGCAAGCAGAGGCAGGCCAGGGTATGAGTGATTGCCGTTTGCCATTCTTTTCTTTGTTTTATTTATTTATTTTATTATTTAGTAACAAGCTTCTTAATCCATTTTTTAT
The DNA here is from genome assembly GCF_003086295.3 of Arachis hypogaea. Taxonomy (NCBI): domain Eukaryota; kingdom Viridiplantae; phylum Streptophyta; class Magnoliopsida; order Fabales; family Fabaceae; genus Arachis; species Arachis hypogaea. The sequence goes on from NC_092043.1 coordinate 45,559,724, forward strand.
TTATGGTACTGTTGATGTGTGAAATAACAAAAGATTAATAAAAAAATATATATTTTTTTAATTTCATACTTAATAATATTCTATTTTTAAAGATCAAAAGCAAAATACTAAGAAAAACCGAAACATAAGTGAGGATTCAATCCAACTATATAAATCCTTTTTATATACAGAGGAGATAACCTATTGCATATTGCTAATTATTTGATAAAATTGCAATGCCTTTCTTCCTTTTTAGTTAAAAAAAAACCTAAAATAATAAATTTGTCTTATTTTTAACTATTTTGATAAACTTTTAAATAGAAGTCGAACTACGGGAGATTTCGGGAGGTATCAAATAAGAGAATATAAGATGAAAAGATACTAAATTTAACTCAAAATCTTAAGATAATAAGTTAATATGTCTCTTATCTTATAAATTCCTTATTCTTTCTTGCTTTTTTTTTTTTTATGTAGGACTAATTTCATATATTTTCACACTTATAATATTAACACAATTAATTATTAATCTGTCGAATTAAGAGATCCCATGAAAAATAAAAAAATACATTTATTTTCCCCTAAAGTTGAAATTCCTAACTTTGCAAATAAAATTGGTCAAGCCTTAAGCCACCCTCAAAAAGCAACTGTTTTTGGGTCATTTGCCATGATGGCATTCTTTTCTTGTACCCACAAAATGAGCCTCACCTTATTATAAGGTTCCTTGAGTGTGACATAATAGTCAATCCTAGCCCTTAATCTTTTCTCGTCCCCCACATACTCAAAAATCAACGGTCCATAAATCTCTTTGATCTCGCTTTTCTATTTGGACGGCACCACTATCGCCACCCTTTCTATTATTTCTTGTTGCCTTTTTTGTTAGGCTTTCCTACTTAATAATATAAACTTTTGCTAATCATTAAAAAAGCAAAATTAACAGGTCATCAATTATTTAATATATATTATATATATTACGTAGTAATTGAATATGGTGATAATTATACTTTATTATCACCACTATTGATAATCATATCAAAAAGCTTCCTCAAATTAAAAAATTATTTCCACAAGCTTCCTAATCCCATTCTATCAAAAAAAAAAAAAAATCATATCATCAAGCTTTCGCTATATACTTTAATAGTTGCTTTTCTTTTTTTTTTTTTAGTTTAAGATATCTACTCCTGAAATATTTTTCTAAAATTAATTCTTAACTTTACTAAATTGGTTAAAAATGTCTTTTTTTTTTGTCTTACAAAAGATCTTAATATTAATTCTTTAATATTTACCCTACAAAATACAAATACTTTCACGGATTTTCTTTTATCAAACACAAAAAATATTCTACCATCGTAAGAGTTCAATTTTTTTCAAAAAATATTTATTTAATTATTATGTTAAAAAAATAATCTTATAAAAATAAAAGTTAATTTATGCACAAGAGCACATAAATACACAGTATAAATTTTGAAAAATAAAATAAAAACACTCTATAACACATAATAAAGTTACTAGAAATAGCCAAATTATAAAAAAGTTAGACATTGAATACGAATTTATAAGTTCAAATTTCATTAATATCAATAAAAAAAATAAATTCAGATATTTTTGGTCTATGATTACAGTATATAGAGTTATTGACCATAATAGCTGATTTTTTTCTAACTTTCAAAGGGATTACTCGAATTCATAGATATTTATCTCTTTTTTATCTATTTGGATAATTATTTGTTATGATGTGATGCGGATTTTTAGTAGAATAAAACCGAATGATATATATAATATGTAATATATAATTAATAATATTATATTATATCTAAATTTTTATTTTAATTTATGTTATATATGTAATAATAATTATATAAATTTTAAAATTTAATTTTATTATTAAATTTTAATAATTATAGAAATACCACAACAATAAAAACGGATTAAAGTATAATTTTTTTATTTTTTTTATCAAAGATAGGAGACTCGAACTCGCAACCTCTTAATTGAATATGGGAAGACTATGCCATTTGAGCTATTACTCGTTGGCGTATAATTTTTTTTTATTATTTGTGAATAAAAACAAAATCTAATTTATGCGAATTATTGTGAAGTAGGAGAAGTTCATTCATGTTTATTTTATTGCTACTTCTAACTTTTATTTAAATATATACTACCAGACTTTAAAAATTGGAATTATGATAACATCTTAAAATAAAATAAATTAAAAACTAAATCAGTTATTACACATAATTTTTCGTATGTTTTAATTAAATAAATAATTAATAATATAATGAAATTCATTATAAAAAATAATTAAATTTATAGTAGACAAAAAATTTAATTTATTTACAGTAGTATAATAAATAAATATATAAAATACGAAATATATATATATATATATATTTTTACAAGTGATTACTTATTTTTTTAGACATTTAATATAAATTATATAAAATAAATAAGAAAAGAAAAGAAGAAAGTAGGTTAATATATATATTATTGTAATATTGTTATATATCTCTCTGCTTCTCTACTTCTCTTTTCTTTCTCTCTATCTGTCAACTCTCCAAAAAGCTTCGTTCCCTTCTCATCCCCTCTTTCTCTTTCTCTTTCTCTTCTATCAAAACCTTTTTCTCTTTCTCTCTTAATATTACCAAAGCTTCAAAACGAAAACCAAAACGACGCCGCACAACGAGAAGAAGAAAATTAAAAAAAAAAAACACGCACACAAATACGTTAAAGGTAGCTACCAAACTTTCAAAATTCTCGTCTTCTCTCACGTTAATCGAATTCACTTCATGTTTTCCATCAACTACGCTTTATATTCGGAGCCGAATTGAGAGTAAGGAATTTTTTTTTTTCGATAAAAAACTCGTGAACACGGTATTCCTTAGCTTCGGTTCATACTAATAATAAAATATATTTAAATAATTTTACGGAACTTATTACCATGTTGAATTTTTAATTTGGATGATAATTAAGAATTTAATTAAATTTAGGGTGTGTTTGGTACTGGTTTGTTTGTGTTTTGTGGATTACATGTGATTATTATAATTATTTTTGTTTCTTTTTGCTATTTATTTTGTGATTGGTTTTTTGTGAATTTGTGTTGTTTCGTTTGTTTGAGTGATGAGTGCTGAAATTGCGGAGAACAAGTCTTTTGTGTGCGTGTTATGTGTTTTGTGTGGAGAGTATTTGAAGCAAAGTTGCGTCCTTTAATAACGAAGGAACCCCTCACTTTTTTTCTGGAACAAACCCTCCCTTTTATCGTTCAACTCTTTTTTTCCCCCTTAATCTATAAAAAAAAAAATAAAAAAGATTTGATATATATGTTTTTGGTTTCTGTTCTTCAGAATTTAATTTGTTTTCTGAGGAATTAGGTTTTTATTTTCTCCCTCTGTTTAAGTCATAAGATGAATAGATGATGCTGGTTTGTGGTTTTGGTGGTCATTGCAGCTTTGGGATTGAATTGGTCATCACATAATCATGTATTGATTCTGCTGTTATTTCTTCTTTTTATCAATGTGTTGTATTTCCTTTTTTGATGTTATTGTTTTTTATGAAGATTTGTGGTCCTGGTTTGTTTGTTTAACATGGATAAATCCAGGCAGAATCATCCATATATATTATGTATATCATCTTGATGGTCCATATGAAGCTACAAAGAGTACTGTTTTGGTTCTCAAATTCAAAATAGGTGCCTTTGTTATATGATATGTAAATATTGATAGATTATAGTAACTTGTCTTATATATGTGTAATTTTTGTTTTTATTTATTTTATTTTAAAAAGAAAGAAAAAAGGTGTTGTTATTTGGGAGCAAGGCATGTCTATGTATATCCACTTGTTCATCTAACCTTAGAAGCTTTCTGCATGATTTCATCTAGCTATGGTTTGTGTTGACTGTTAACTGAACTCTTGTCTGTTTGCAGATATTTGTAAAATATGATTAACCGATTGGAATTTCATGTTTATCGTGTGAATTAGATTGATTATTTGAAAATATGAGTGAACGTTTTATCCTAATCAGCATTATCATTTTTTTCTTCATTTACTGATGCAAAATAACATGTTGCAGATTTTGAAGGGATTAAAAAAATTGATGGATGACTATTCTGGAAAAAGAGCAATTGATGGGGTGGTAGTCCCTAAAAAGGGGATGGGCCATTTGTTTAGAGATTCTGCTAATACTAGAGATAGAAATGGTCAAGTGTGCAGCCGTCTTGGTTGCAGTAGTAAAGTCAACTCTCCTAAAGGTTCTCAAATTGGTTCTTCTGAAAAGGGTAAATCTTTGAGAACTTCTTTTCGAACTACATCCAGTGGTAAGGAAGCAATTGGAAGTTCTTCTAGAACTTTCACAGGGAATAATAACTCAGGAAAATCCCTTATAAAACCTCGGAAGACATTATCCTCTCAATTAGAGGCTGATTCTTCAGAAACTAGTAGTGTACATGATGAGACAGAAGTTTCAAATCTCGCCCCTCCACCTGAAAACTTTCGGAGAGTGCTTCAAGCAGAAGTGGAAAATGTAGGATCTAGTAGTGTTGTGCAGATGGAAGTAGGGAGCTCTAGCGTAGCATCATCTAATACAGGATCACGGAGGAATTTCCATCCAAAGCCTGTTTTGCGTGGTCAAGAAACTAAAAGCAGTGGCGCAGCAACACGAGCCGGGACCAGTAGGTACGGATTAAGAAACCTCAGATGCAACTCCATATCTGATGTCGTCCCTGCTGGCTTTCAACCACCAGACTCGGCCAATAATAGAAGAAAGGATACAGTAAAAAAGAGAAACTGTGAAGGGGAAAGTAGTTCAACAGCTAGAGGGAAGAAGATCAATGGTTCTTCATTAGAAGGACGGAATTCTGGTCCTAGAAATGGTATATCTATCTCTGATTCAAGAAGACCCAGAAATATGCCTTCTAATAATAGGGACAGGCCAGACAGCAATGTAATGTCAGTCAGAACACGGAGGCCGACTAATGGTAATGCGAGGGGAAGACTTTCTAATCAAAGTAATGCTAATCCCGTGGCATCGAATGAGCCTGTTGTCATGATACCTACTTTGCCTCATTCCGGTGATCATAATGCTCCTGGTGTATTGCATCTCCCTTCTCCGGAGGCTCCTTTAAGATGTCCTGTCTCTTACAATAGACCTGGTAGTAGCAGTGATGAACTGTATGGTATTATGCCTATGTCTCCCACAGAATATGGCATCACTCATTCTCTTATAAATCGGGACAACTTTCGACGACGCTATAACATGGATGGTATTGCAGAGGTAACTTCTATTCTAACCATGAGAATGCATTTACCCCCCTTTTTAATCATGGTAATTAATTATATTCTGTAATTATATGCAGGTATTGTTGGCACTTGAGAGAATTGAGCAAGATGTTGAGCTAACACACGAGGTAATTCTTCATCAATCTAAACATCTTTGACTTCAGCCATGGGTTATCTGACGCATTCATTTTGTGTATTTCAGCAAATTCTTTTACTTGAGTCGAACTTGCTCCTCACTGGACTAAACTTCTATGATCAACATAGAGACATGCGGTTGGACATCGATAACATGTCATATGAGGTTTGTTAATGTCATAAGGTGCCACAATTCAGTTTTTTATTTACTTGCGTAGGTTATTGCTACATTTTTCGTAATGGTTTTGAGAGCATTCGTATTAGAACATATTCGGATGAATATATTCTTAATAATGCATATTAAAAGTGATGTTGAAGATTATATAACCTAGGTCTTATTGCTGCTTATTGACAGTATGTTTGATCTTCTACTTTTAAGGGAGAGATTTGATTTTTTTTTTTTTAATTTTATTTTGTGAGATGTTTCATGATGGGATCATTATTATCCTTGATATTGCAAACAGTTATTTTGGAATTGCAAGGTTGTTCAGTTACTTTAGCTATTCTCACCTCTCCATTTTTGTTACATATAATAGGAACTATTAGCTTTGGAAGAGAGGATGGGTTCTGTGAGCACAGCTCTAACAGAGGAAGCATTATCAGAGTGCCTAAAGAGAAGTTTCTTCAAATCCTTACCTTCAGATGATGTAACTGAGACTCTCAATGGGAATAAGAATAAGGACGATACCAAATGTAGCATCTGTCAGGTTTTTCTTCTTTCCCCCTCATTTGATATTTGATAAATGCATCTTTTTATGTTTCTCATGGAGTTAGTGTGTGTTCGAGTGAGAAATGTTAATATGGATTTTAGTTTGTGGTGAATCATACGTGGGCCAATACATAAGCTGCAGTTTGTGTTACTAGAGAGTCAAATTTTAATGCACTGACGATTTAAAATAACTGATGTAATGCCAAAGCTTTTTAATTCCATGACAATTTAAGTACATTATTATTGTGGCACTACATTATCTGATTTATAATTATAGTGTAAAACTTCTACATGAGTATAGTAAAATCAAATTCACATCTAGACATTATTGGATACATTATTAATGTGACAATACATTATTTGATAATAGTGTCAACTTCTCTTACACTATGAGTGTATCAAAGTTAAATTCATATCTACATATTTATAAGGATTTACCGATTTAGGTTGCATGTGGTGTTACTTAATATAGAGAAGTTTTATGCTGACCTAACTAACTATATGTTGCTAAATTGGCATAGATGTTGATTTACTTGTTCGCCATATTAGAAGTTTTAAAATACACACACAAGCATCTAATTAGATGAGTGCGCAAACAATGTATAGCAATATCACTCTATGAGAAATGTTAGGGACCAGCACTTTGTGGCAACATTTTATTTTTATACTACTCCACCAAAAAAAAACGTCTTATTTTTACACTATTAGGATTTAGGTTTTGTGATTTAGAATTTAGTATAAGCATATCTTTGTTGGCCAAGTGTTCTAATTAGTAATGATATCTTTGCTGAAATGGTTATTTATGACGTTGCTATATATTATATATTATATAGGGTTTACAATTGAACTCTTTTGAGATTACACTAACAAACAACATAACTGATTTACTTGGAAATGTAGGAGGAATATGTGGTTGGAGATGAGGTGGGGAATTTGCAATGTCAACATATGTACCATGTGGTTTGCATCCAACAATGGCTGAGGCTCAAGAACTGGTGCCCTATTTGCAAAGCATCAGTGGCAAAGCCATCAACTCCGCCGTCACCGCCGCCGTCACCGCCGCCGTCATCATCATCACCTTCATCCTATTGATGATTCCATGGTGTTAGGTCACACAGATGGAGGAAGACTCATTTTCTCTTTATCCGCCGTCTCTTCATTTTTCCTCACTCCCCTTTTTTCTTGTCACATTTGTACAAAATACAGTTTCTCCTCTCACCTCTTTCTTATTATTGGTCATTTTGTACATAGCCAATATTTTCGCACCAATTATATTACCTACTAATAATAATACAAGCTACTGGCTTGATAATAGACATTTGAACTACTGTGGAATAGTGCCATCCAAATGTGTTCTTCCTCTTATAGTCTTAAGGTTCTTTTGGATATGTTAGATCACAACAGCAATCTCAACATTATGTTTGTGATGAGCAATTTTAGAAGGATCAAGTTCTTCGAACAAAAGAATGAATGATAGTTTATGTACTTATTAAAATTTAGTCATTAATAAGCAAGGTTGTCAAATTCGCGAGTCTAAGAAAATTTGTGGAGCTGATCTAATGAGTTTACCTGTTATGAATTTTTTTAAATATATACTCAAATCTAGGCTTTTAAAATTAACAATTTCAACTTCAACACATAATAAATTAAAATAGTATTACAATTATAACAAGTATTTTAGAATATACATTTAAATTTTTTACAAGTATATATCTAGTATTTTAATCGGAAACATCATTTTCTTAAAGTTCCAGTTCGACATGACGAACAAGATCATCATCATTCACATTAATAAGGTTGTCCCTAAATCAAATAATCAAGTATAAAATTTAGTCATTAATAATAGTAAGTTAAAATGTAGTTAAAAGAGGACGTGAGAAAACATCACAAGAAGGGAGCTCAAGCATAAATTCGCATGTACAAGAAGCAATAGAATTGAAAATGCAGGGGGAAGAGCAAGTGATTTGGCGATGGTAAAGGAAACATAAATTGAAGATAAAAGATTTTGGAAGCGAAGACGAACAATTTAGAATAATTTACGATGATGATGATGACGACGACGGGACAACGTTGTATGGGAACGTGAGAATGGTGGGCACAAGTAGGACTCATCCTTTAAATTGCTAATTATGGAATGCCAAGTCCTAATACAATTGAAAATTACAAATTATAAAAAGTTTAATTCTTTTTTATTTTTTTTTTTCACACAAAATCTAAAAAAAATTAAAATAATAAAAAATATAAAAAATTAATAGTGACAATAAAAAAAATTATATTTCTATTTTTTTTGTCAAGAAAATATAAAATACACTAATTTAGTATTTTTAAGATATAATATTTCTGTTCATATTTCATTTTATTTGATAAATATAATTTTGTCTCTATGTTTATGTTTCACTGTAAATACTAATTAAATCGCCTTAAAAGGATGAAAGAAAAGGACAAAATGATATGGGCTTAGCAGGAAGATGAAAGCTATAACAGATAGGGATAGGGTATGGAAAGATGCTGATGGAGAAGTCAACATGGGAAAGCTAATTCAGTTGTTGGACATCTCATGCTCTGACCCATGAAAATGCTACGGAAAGAATGGAGTAAGAAGTTGAGGAGGAGTTAGATGGACGGCCTGAAAAAGTAGGAGGGAGGAAACTGAAGGTGGCCTTAGTATGAGAAGGGACTCGAATCCAACACGGACAATTTTTCTTATAACAAGTAAACTACTTAAAATGATTTTTGTAATTTGACTTCTAACTCAATTTAATTTTCAAATTTTTAATTGACTATAATTATATTCTAAAATTTTGATTCGTACTTCAATTTGACCCATTTGTTAATGCGACCAAACTCTTCATGACATTAAATTAACTCCTCACAATTTGAACATAAAACCTAGCAGTTTCAATTCTCCCAAATCATAGTAGTTTTTTCAAGAGTTGGAAAGGATGTTAGGGAACAGCAGCCAAGACTCTGGTAGTTTTAGTAGAGCTCGTTCGCATGGTGGCTGAGTGAAGAACGCACACCATGACAAAGGTGAGAAGGTTTTGTATTCGTGCGGTTGTGGGTTGCAACCTGTTCTTCGATAGTCTGGGACGAATTTCAATCCATAGAGATTATTTTATGGATACCCTAAATATAATGTAAGTTGGTTGAATTGTTGTAACTATCTTATTTTTGAAATTCTTCTTGGTTTTGTAGTTGTTCTTTCTCCCAATTTTTTTTTAGTTTTTGGTGTTGTAGACTGTCAGTAAGAGATGGTGCGACTTTTTTAAATGGACAGATGTTGAAGAAGAAGAGACATAGTTAGAAAAAATGAAACTCAAGTTAGTGAAGATTATTGGAAAATATCTGTAGGATGAAAAATTAGTGCAGTTGAAACTGAAATTAGAATATTAAGAATGTGAAATATTATGTTGTTTGTGTTTGTCATTATTTTTGGATTTGTGATTGTAGCTTATAGATTAGGTGGGATGAAATATATGTAAATGTGATATCAATTGTGTGAATAAAATATTGTTATATATTTGATTTTTTTTTTCACAGAGCTAGAAGTTGATGAGAAAATGAAATAAAATTTTATGTTTTTTAGGATAATGATGTATTATGTGAAAATTGTTTAAAAATGAGATTATATGAAAGAGGTATAAAATTTTATAAAATAAGTTATAAAAAAACAAAAGATAGTCATTCATTTTAGTAATGCATAGTGATTAATCATTATCATTGGTGATAAATAGCATTAGCAATAGCCGTATATGTAACATACCACAATATTTCACATAACACAGTTTTAAAATATCCTAACTAAAACAGAATATTCTACATAACAGTTTTAAAATATCAAAAGAGCATAATTTGAAAAGACTCTACAAAATATGTCCCACACAACTTCTTCCAGTCAACATTGCAAATAATATTCTATTTTATTGTTGGTGGTGTGAAGTTTGCGGTGAGAACGAATTTCATAAATTCTGCCAAGCGTGCAGCTGTTCCAGAATTTGCTCCTTGCATTGGGTCCATCTTGAAAGTTGCTTTTCTCTTAGATTCCAAAATTTTCTCTTGCATTTGGTGTCTCCTTAAATACTGGTTTAGACTTAGGTGTGGGTTTAGGTGTTATTTTTGATTGGACTATCTCCTTCAATGAGGAGTTGAAAACAGATTGAGGTGGAGAATTGGATGCTGCATTAGAAATGCCTTTAGTTGTGGAATTGATGGGTGATTTGCTATGAGTTGTAGTAAATTCAGGTGATTTAAGGTTGGTTTCTTCGGAAGGAATGATTGGTGTATCATTCTTTGGGCTAGATGTGGTCTCTTTGATATCTCTGTCTACACTAGTGGCATTGGGTGTTAACTCTATCAATTCAGGTGCTTCATCTACCATGGATTGAAAAACTAAATGCTCATAGTATATATGTGCACTTTTTCCTCGTTATTCTTTGCATAGAAGCACATCTCTAGCAACTCTTTGTCATGACTTAGTGCTCGCATTCCATTTTTTATAGGTTTACCAGGAACAAGCCACTAACACTCAACCATATTATCATAATCTAGGACTTTGTAATAATTTTTCGGTGAAAATACATCTAGTAAATTCTCATCCAGTCTAGTCAACTCATCAGTGTGATCATTATCATAAACCAGCTACCATTAGTTTGGTGACAAAACTACCTAGTTCCATGATGATACACAATCATTATACCATTATCCATCTATAAATAAAATTAAAAAAGACACAGATGATTAAAAACAACACTAAATTCAATATATTAAAAACAACACTAAATTCAATATATTAAAAACAGTGATTCAGATTATAGACTATTCAATTGGAATCTAGTTCTAATATATTGAATAAATTAATCAATCAAAAGTGTTTTGACAAATATTAAAAAAAAGGGTGTTAAACTTAAATTTTAGAGTAGAGTATTTTGTTAAAGATATCTAGTTTGAATCCAATGTCTCTCATGCAATACTTTCTCATTCCAATACAAATTAATTTTACCAAGACCAAGTTTCTACAATATTAAGAACTCTCACAATTGATTTCACCAAATTTCTGTGATGTACAGTAATTGTATTCCTTCTACATGGCTATAATAATTTAATATGACAAACTTATACGAGAATCATAATTGTTACAGTAATACAATTATCTAAATATATGTAATTGTATTCTTTTTGTGATGTACAGTAATTATATTAGAGAACGATAAAAGAATAAGATTGTCATTTTAAATTGATCAAGGAGTAATACAATTGCTCTAACAATATAAATATATGTAATTTGAACCGAAAAATAATGGACAAAAAATTAAAATGGGATATGAAAGAATAAGATTGTTATTTTAAAATGGAATATGAGGGATCAATGACTATTCAAACGGACAAAGAATTAAAAAATTCAGTTGATTACAGTCACATATATACAAAAAAAAAAAAAAAATTAAACCCTAGCATACAAGAATCCTACCATCACCAACAACTATAATCAATCAAAGTCTACCAAAAATTTACTGATGAAGTAGAGTGAAAAAACGAAAAACAAACCTCAACCAACATTTTGCAAAAAACAAAGCATTGTATGTTGAGAACAATGATTTTGTTACTAACCTCTTTTTAAAGAAATGGCTATGAAGGGAGCGAAACAAGTGAGAAAAGCTTTAAACCTCAGTTAGTTACAGCAACAACAATGGTTCTTTATTGACTCGACCTATACGAGAGGAGGAGGAGAAAGAAGAAGAATGGTTAATTGGAGTTTCACTTTTGACGTGGTTAACATTTGAGTTTTTGTTTAACCCCCTTCTCATGTCACACGGCGTTGTTTCGGTGCCAAGAGTTAAATGACATCGTTTAGACAGTGTCAGGTGTCAATTAAAATTGTCAGGTCAGCTTTTTAGTGACAGAAAACGATGGAAGAGTCAAATTGAGACACAGGTCAAAATTTCAAAGTACAATTAGAGTCAATTGAAAATTTGAAGGCTAAATTGAATTAGAATCATTTTGAGTATTAACTCCCGTATCAAGTCATTGAATTTGTATGCACCAAGATATATAAGCATCTAGTTCAATAGACTCTTTTGTTAAATATCTAAGACAACTTAGATAATGATGAAATTTTATGATCAAAATAAAGTTGTTTTAGACATATTCTTAAGATGCTTCAAATTATAAAGTAGTGTTTTGAAGCCTTTGAAAAACTTGAAGATATAAATGAGCATAAAATTTAAAAAGTTGAGAGATTAAAATACATTGATATATACTGACTTGGCTAAAATGCTTATATCTAATTTTAAAATAAATAAAAAATTTACCATTAGAATAAATGTACAAAGAATATTATTTATATTTATTTTTTTTAGAATATAGTTTTGACTTAAACTAAATAACACAATTTAAAGACTTTAGATATTATTTTTTCAAGTGTTTTTTAGATTACAAAATGACACTTGAATGCAAAGGCTTCCAAATGTTGCATTTGCTGTAATATGCTATATGAATTTCCTGAACATAGGTACAATTTTGTTTTTTATCAGTTGATGGTGTCATAAATGACTTTTATGTGCACAAGTAACCTCTTTAGCTGCGTCTTTGCTAGCAAGTATCATAATGCGTAGAGAAATGCTAGTATGCGTTTAGAGCACATTTGATGCATGTGGTAAGAGTAACTCTAACCCATTCAATCTTAATTTTTTTAATAACTCTTAATTATTATTGTTGGTTGCTTTTAGAGCACTCTAGGATCATGCGAGAATTTCTCTAATTCATAACTTTCTTTTAGCTGATATAAGAAATGTTGTAAATTACTTGTTAACAAAGTTGTGAGTGTTGTAACCAAGTTAGGTTGATTTAGTGCTTAGCTCACTAGTCTGCTTAAATAAGTGTTGGGAATTTGAATTTCGCCTTATGTAGGCAGCAACCAATTGGTCAGCGGCAAATCCTTAATTGGAGTTTCGATCCGTGATGATGGATTAGTCCTTAACCTGCCGAATCAGAAGATATGATGGGAAAATAAAAAAAAAAAGTTGAGTATTGTTAAATACCATTGCCTGTCATTAACACCTTGAGCGTAATGCTTACGTCTTGTCCTTGGGCAACCAAATGTTGCAGTTAATTGAAAAAGGATCCATTAGAGACTAATTGAAAGGTATAGGAGTGAGTCTCTGGTAAGTTCCCTGAGTTTGTTTCCAGAACCATCACAACGCAGTTGTTTCTCAAATAAGGAGGGGGGTGAGTTGCTTTGCCCAATGTACGACAGAAAAAATATTCATGGATATGATATCCATATGTTGTTTGAAGTAAATATCTATCTCCCTATGAAAATATAGGAAATTTGACACACTATTTTATTTTATAAACTTGTCTTCAGCTTCAAAACATTCATTTTTTTATTTATTTATGCATACCTGTGTGACAAACTTAAGAATAGTATTTGAAACCCTCCATTACTAAAGTTATATTGGAGATTTTGGTTTTGATTGCTTCAACTCTATGCTAGTGGTGCAGTAACCGGACACTTTCCCATCATTGGACATAAAGTCAACGGTCAAACTGTATTTCATAAGCTCCATACCTGCTATTTTTGTTTTGTCTCTCAAAAGAAGGGGTTACAACTTACAACATGGTCATCAATAATCGCTTCATTGTCAAATTAACATATGATTCTTTGGTTAGGCGTTTGGTTCAACTAAGAATGTGTTGTTTATGTATGCACGTACATATTGATGACCTCCTTTGTAAGCATGCTAAGTTGTCCAGACGCATCATCATAAGAGCTCAACCTCATGGGAATGAGTTTATATCGCAAATGGAATTTGTCATACTTGGATAATTTGTGACTAATCGGGCAAATGATGGGTAATTTCTATGTAATGCTAAGGAGGAGTTCGTGGTGTGAATATTCTTAATAATATTCAATATCCTCCTTTTCTGTTTCTTTTAATATTTTTTGGGCCAACCGTTGGGGTTGTGGTTTTTGGTGGCGCTTTTAATTTTCTTCATTTCCCTTTAATTAAATTGTCGTCCCATCAACTACTACCTTCATTAATAGCATATTAGCGATTAATTCTCTACTCTCACCAAAACGTATAACGGGAATCAACAACACTATGCCCTCACGCGCTGTGTTCTCGCCAGGACACGCATGAACAACACAGCATGCTGACAGAGGGGGTCAGCACCACACAACTTCCCGCAAATTTTTACATTTCATAAGATTAATACAATAGAAATAAAGTACGATGAACAATTAACTGAATTATTGAGAGTATTAGAGCAGAAAAGATAAAGCATAAAAGAATTTAATTAGGAAACCAACTATTTTTCAACCAATATCAATCAATTTTTTTTTTTTTTTGTCTCAAACCCTACATTTCTAAGAAGTGAAGGTTGAAAAAAATAATTTCAGAGTATACTCTTAAATGGTTTACTAACAATATATGTATGAAATATACTCACATCCCTTGTAGTTTATCAATATTATACTTACATCTAGGTTTTAGTTGACAATTATCACTTCTCTTAACGAACTTTTCACCATTTAAAATCATCCTTAACAGAAATCTAACATATAAAACATGGTAAATGGAAACATGTGAAAAATGCCATAACCAAAACAGCTGCCTAATTGGAAATTTGGAACAAGGTATCAAAGCCGTTCAAAGATTAGTAAGTCTTCGAACACATGCTCCATTGTATCTTTGAGACCAGCTGCAGAACATTGAAATGTAAACAAAGGATAAGAATTCCCCTCTACTATAGCAAAAAATCAACAGCAGCAATAAAAATAGATGAGATATCAATGAAGAAAAGCTTTTCGATTGGTAAAGATCATGGGCTTTACACCATATTGATGCCAAACATTGAATTGTATCCCATAAAGCTTGCTTGTCAAAAAATTTGTAGTTGAATGTAAGCAGAGTGCCCTCCAACCAAATACTCCGCATAGTGGTGTAAACTACACATTGCCACAAAGACTTTGCCTTTTTCCTACTTCCAAAACGAATAAACCTAATCAATAGGAATTGGTCTAAGGTATAAACAGGAATATTATTATTCCCATTGAATTCATATATCCCCTTAAGTTTAGCAGAGTCACTGCATTTGAAGCAAGATGTATAAACAGGAGAATATGCCAACTGCCAAGATACAAATACAAAGACAATGAGACAGCAAAGATAGAGAGAATACAGAGGAAACCTGTCCTAGGATCATAAAGGCAATTTGCTTGACTTTGTACCTATATATTCTCCTAACAATTTTGTGTCCCTCAAGGTTTCAGTATTTCTATCCTGGAAAGTCGCTAAATGCAGGTTTAGAACTCCCATCAAGTATCAAGTACCTTGCCTATAACCTAACTTTTAACTGAATGAGTATCACAAAAAACTTGAATTGATCAGTCTAAATTACTGGGATAAATGCATTACTCAGTAAATCTTATTTGCAGTTCTTCAACCACTCTGAATACCTTCTAAGTTCTCTTAGGATGTCTATGACTCATCAATTGTGAATTTATGATCTTTTCATTACAACTATTGTTCTTAATAAGATTCACAATGATGATGTGCTAAACCACTGAAGTTTGCAGACCTCCAAAGCACTCTTCGTAGTGCTAAAACCAGTGTTTTCTGAGTCTGAGATTAATAACCACAAATTTATTTAATACCCTGTCAATAGTCTTTTTCATTCTTTTCCTATATAAAACACTAAATATCTTTGTATTATGTTAAGAGGTATTGTATATATTTTCCTCAGCCAAAATCCAGGATCAAACAGCCAACTAAAGGACATGAAATAAAACTGCTACTAAAAAACTCGCTATGTTACATCAGTTTCTTTTGAAATACATCATCCCACACCACCAGCATGGAGCATCCATTAACATCGACAAAGCAATAAAACATCATGTATTCATGTATAATGTTAGTATGTTACTAACCTTGTCTTAATTCAAGCCCTGGAAGTTATACTACTTGAACCTCCCATAATACCATTGTTATTATCCATGACAGCATGAACTTCCCTTGCTGCAGCTATGGCAGAATCCGCCCTCTTAACAATTTTCTGAAGCTCCCCAATTTTCTCAGATAACGATGTAACATTTGTGCTGGTTGATTGAACCAACTGATTCGCAGTCTCTAGAGCAGTGCACAGCTAAATAAACCCCACAAAAATTATTAATGAAAAAGAGCAAGATCCAAATCACACCATAAAAGTAATACTACCAACAATATTTAACTTGGTTATTTGAATTCTAGTACTGCAACATAATTTTTTAATTACCATTCCAATTTTACATTTTTATATCATTAGGATTTATCTTAAAAATCACCTAGCTAATAAGTGATAACAAATAACCAAATAGATAGATTAAATTCTGACAAGGACACTATATTAGTGAGAGTTAATCACTTATCAGGAGTTGGTGACTCTTGTATATATTGATGGTTTTATTTTAGCTCTACATACCAAAAATCATGCATCTTGTAACACTAAATTCAAATTGTCAATTTTCCCAAATCCACTGATTCTCTTGATTCTAGAAGATCTTTTAATGTTCATGTATCTAATTATGTAATGACAGATTAACAAAAATAACTAGCTTTTAGGTTGACACTTAAATGATAATCTAAAAGAATAGTACGTCAAAATTAAACTCTAATTTCGTAACCTCATATCAGCAAAAATTATTACTTTTTATAATATATTGCATCAAAATTACACTTTTTATAATGTATTGCATCAAAATGACACTCTTATACTAAACTTATATTATATCTATCTCAATTTACTTACCTTTAAGGTTAGAGAAGTCCAAGAATGATCGGTGCCAGCAAGTGCCGAAACCAAGTGATCATAGTTTTCCTGAAAGCGAATGAGAAATTAGAGCAATGGAAAAGAGAAGGATGGTGAATTAGTGTGAAACGACGAAAAGTGTAAGGTGCTGAACCTGGAAGAGTTTGGTAAGGTCAGGGACATGAGAATCGCCTTCTAGATCTAAAAGGCAAGTGGAAGCGGGAGGCTTTTCGTGGCGCCGATATTCCGCCACCGGTGACACCACCACGGCGGCGTCTCCTTCTTCTCCGACGTCGCTGAGGAGATCTCCGATGCATAGGAGGGGCCCACCAATTCCTCTCATTTTTTCGTTTCGTTATGAGGAGCGAAATTTCCGGAAACGTTTATTTTTTTTTTTCCAGAAGTCGGTTTTTCTGAGAATATTATCAACAGGGCCCAATAAACACATTTCGGCCCATTATGTTGGGCCGAGCCCAATTTATAAATTGTTTCCAATTTTCTCCACAGTGGGAAGACTGAGAGCTTGTCCACCTGAACTGTCCCCTAGTGTTTGTGTTCTTCGCTCATTGCTACCACCGCGGCATTCATCACTACGAAGAAGAAGAAGAAGAAGAAAACAAACACATGGATAGCGACATCGACGAATCCCTTCGAAAGAGGCCTCGAAAATATCCATTCTCTACCAATTCCTCTTCTCGCAAGGTCTCTTATCCATTCTTTCTTTCATCTTCTCTCTTTGTTTTGTTGTTAATTAATTTCTTGTTACGGTAGTGAATTCCGGGGCTCTTCTATGCATTCCTTTCAATTTTTCGCTGTTATCATTGCAATAAGAAACCCTAATGCGGTGTTTCTTCATGTGATTTCACTGTTGTTAGTTAGAATTCTATAGTAGAACATCTTTTTCAAGTTTATTTATTTACTGTTTGGTTTGTTTTGTATAGTTATAGATATCCGAGTAATTTATTCGCCATGAATTTATGGTGGTCTTGTAGATGTTAACATATGGTGCTTCATTGCTCCACAATTAATCCTTTTTTTGGTGACTGAGATCCCTAAGAAGGAATAATTTGACCTAACTTTTACAGTTTTACACAATGTCTAATTAAGGATTACGCAATAGATAGGAGTGCAATTTTCAATTTTAAATTAAGAAGGTTTTTAGTTACACCAATTTGGAGGGTTTATCAACTTTCTTTTGTCAAGGACCACTTTGAAGCTTTACTGTTTCTTCCTTTCTTTACCTCCTCTTTCTACTGAGATGATTGTACAACCATGCAGCAAATTGAACTATATGCTGGGCGGCCATATGTATTATGCAGTTAAAGGGGGTAGTGGTAATGGTTCTCAGTTCTCACCTCAATAAGTGCTGGTTGGTTTGGATGACTATTTGTTGTTTCTTTTCTCATTTATTATAATTTCTCTCCTCATTGTTAATTTGGGATTGATGAGCATGAATAAGGGGGAAAAAGAGCTTTGTGTATTGCACTATTGCAATGTTTCCTGCAGTTTTAATATCTTTGTATTTATTTAACTTTTGTTTGGTGGCTGTCGGGGTAGTCAACATGCTGGGAAGATTGATAGGCTTAGGATTTTCAGCATCCAGCTGCTGCATTAGTGCTGTCATGTGGGGGAGAGTAGGCTGAGGTTGAGGTGGCTACCCATAAAACTGAATCATTTTGATTTGGTGAGGTAATCAGGCCATTCATTGAAGTGATGATGGGTATATTTGGAAAGAAGTATTAGAAACTTTTTCATATAACGGCAAAACATGGCCAAAATCAGATAAATACAAATTAAACCATGATAATACTTTAAAACATAATGTTATCTGAATTAATGATTCTAGAAACATAATGATGTAAGTGCACGATGAACCAAATGCTAGTTGAAGATAGTAAATATGAGAATAAAAGAGATAAATGGTGTAAATCAATAGCTTCAGTCCAGAATAGATAATTAGGCTGTGAATATGAGCATGGAATCAGATGTAAAAGCTTCAGCTCTGGACTGTATAGTCCAGATCTTCTTTCAGTGATTTTCATTTTGGGTTGCTAGGTGATAATCAAGTTCATACAGGTTTAGGAACAAGGTACCTGTTAGATTAATTACCCATTGGCTTAAAATGCTTGACATAGTAACATTGTGGAATTTACTTTGCCTTATGATCTGATGCGGTGGAGCTGTTTCTACTATACCTGAGTATGTAGGGAGCTTTACCATCAACTGGCTTTCATACCTTTAATTATGATTTATAGCCATATGGTTGACCTTCATGATACATGATAATTTGATGGTGTATGCCATGTTTAATGCAGATAAACTTAGAATCCCCTGTAGGCTTGTTACGTAACAAAGAAAGTGAAGTCTAAAGAATTAGATGACGGCGACAGCCTGATGTTATCACATAGGTGCTATTTGAAATGAGAAAAATATATATCTGTCTTCTTGACTCCTGTCAATATGGCACTACTAGTTGGTTACATGTAATTATTAAGGATGGTTATAGATAGGTATAAGTTTCCATTTTGCTTTTTTATTGCTGGATAAATACTCGTTTGATGCATGGACATGGAGTTTTAGAAAAGGAACTAAAATGTTTAAAGTCCAAATTTTTTAATAAGATGATAATGCATTATTTCTGTGCACAGCTATGGGGATGGAGATTTGAAATTTTGAATTGTTCATGATGTTTTGGAAGCCTGAAAATTCCAATAGTAGAACAAGATGTTAATCCATTCTTTACATGAATAAGATATTTAATGAAGATTCGAATTTCGAATTGTTTATAAACAGACAGGAATAGAATTTTAACTTTTAAGCTTTTGTAATCGAAATTAGTGTCACAAGCTAAAGCTGCCTCTTAGAATTCTAAAATCGCAGTTCTCAATCTATATGACTATATATTACACTCGTGTGAAAACAAAATATCCTGTGATTGCTTTGTAAAGTTAAACTTTGTATGATGTTAGTGTGTCTTTTACCATGTACAGTGTTTTCAACTAGATTTGAATATTTTTTTAGTTACATATTTCCCTCGTTATATGCAATATTAATTTTCTTTCTTAGCTGAAACTGTTTTTGGGTTCTCTTTTTTCCAGAGTTTTATGCAAGATGATGATAATCGACTGGAGATTACTAAGGCTAAATGTAAGTCTCTAATCTGGTTTTCATTTGCATTTCTTCCTTTTTCTACATGATTTAGAAGTTATACCATTTGTTTTTATGCCAGTTGGAAGCTTGCTTAAAAGACACGGAGATTTGACAGAGCGTCTTTCTAGGTAAAAATGCTTTGAAGATAAGGACTGTTTTGTAGTTCAATACTTCACTTCATTTTTGAAAAGACACAATTGCACCTAATTGAACTGCCAGTTAATATTAATATTTGTAGAACTGATTGAAGTTGTTCATGATCCATGGTGAATTGGTGATGCTAAAGAATGTGAAGGACATTTGTTACTGGATATGATTTAGAATATTCTTTCAACACGTTTATCTCTGTCAAATGCTGTATGCTGTGGTTTCAAATTTTTACATGAATTTGCTGGGTTTGCAGGGATTCTGACAAGATAATATTTGAACGCTTACAGAAAGAATTTGAAGCTGCAAGAGCTTCTCAAACTGAAGGTAGCTTTGATTTTGATGTTTGCAAATTCTTTAATAAATAGTGGATAGTGATCTGGCTCCGCCTTGGTTCAAGTTTCATGTCCATTAATTAAGCTGCTTTTCTTGGTGTGTGTTTGCATATATCCCTCTCACTGTCTTTGGGGGAGCATGGGATGAGGTGCTGATTGGATTAATTAGAGATAGGACAGCTGATAAGGCATCATATTATACAAATGGCAGAATAACATTTTTCTATACTGTGTATCTTAGCTCAGCTTAAATAGAGGCTTTTCAGTGCTTGGCTATTGGTTGGTTGAAGTAATACTGTTCACAAATCAAAAATCAAAATCTTTGCATTTTGTGTTTTGGACTAGCGAGTATTTAACAGGACCAAAACAAAAGAATTAAATCATGATCCTGTTATTGTTAACTAATTATATAGAATCATTATCAGGGTCATTTTTACATGGACAACCTAAGGGAATTGAACAGAGGATGAGATATAGCATAGTTTAAAACATTTTTTTTAAAGCTTAACGAGAGAAAACTGGGAAAGTCTTAATATTTAAGTCCTGGTTCACTTGATGAGGTTCACTTTTATTATATTTCTTCAAATACTTATTCTCTTCATTTATATCTTCAATTGCTATCTTGTTTATTGGAAATTATATATTCAGGAAAATTATGTCTTTACTCCTTCTTTCCCTTCCATCCCTTATTTTTCTTTTGGCAGAGATATGTTTGGACAAGGAACAGTGGAATGATGGTCTACTAGCTACAATAAGAGAGCGGGTATGGATTTGTGATATTACCTTTTTCTTCTCATTTGTATTCTGATATTTGACTTTGATGACCTCCATTATCAATTGTGTTTTCAGTTTCATTGTTAACATTAGTAATAATGTGAAACAGTAAAATGTGTTCCCTATCAGGTGCATATGGAGGCAGACAGAAAAGCAATGTCTGGGGATGCTAACCTTTTGCCTTCTCCTCAGGAAAATATTACTTACAAAATTGGAAACAAGGTAAGTAGTATATGAATGCTGCATCCTGAATCACATTTCACTCATGAGACTAGTTAATTTTCAGTAACTGCACCTAAAAGTTGAATGTTTGTAAGCTTATAGACACAGAAGCTTTAGAGCAAAGGTAGGCCGATGATATGAGCTTGGAGGTTAGAAGTTGGAGTCATAGATATTCTTATTCATTAGCATGCATAAATAAGTTTGTAAACATGGGTAGCATTACTTAATGTGGATTTTGATCCATAACATAATTAATTCTTCATGATACTAAAATTACTCATGCTTGCTCAAGCATTCTAGGGGATATATATGCTAAGTTACTAATTGCATTGGAAATTAATGGGGGGATTCTATTATTCGGTTGAGTTGTTGGTTTTCAGATTTGATTTTGACAGAGGTATCAATAATCCCCTAGAAACTATTGAGTATTGAGTATTCTCTTGTTATCTTACCTGGAAAAGTGTTTGTATGTCTTCATCAGTAATGCGGTATCATTCATAGTTTTCAAGTACACTGTAGGCAGTTGTATGGTTGATTAGTGCTATGTTTATTAGTTCTCTTTGAAATTATGCTTATGGTTGTTTCATGGGAGTTGCTATCTCTGATAATATGATTGTTTCATGGTAGTTGCTATCACTTTGATAATATGCTTGTGGTTTTTTCATGGGAGTACACTGTATACTTTTCTAGTTTTCTTCATGCTTCTCAGATGTTGTCTTTCCCGTTAATTGTCCCACTTGGTGCATTTTCTCTTTTTGTTTGCTAATAATATTGTTTCTTTATCCTCTTCCTGTTTCTGTGAAAAGTTGGTGATTTGCCCAGGAGTTTGCTTTGATAGCATTGTCATTGCTGTACTTAGTTGTCGCTTCTCTGTTAACTTCACAACTAGATGGTCATTTTTCATATTGATTGTTATTTGGAAGCAGGTAATTTGCTGTTTGGAAGGGGCAAGAATTGGCATACAGTATGAGACATCTTTTGCTGGTAATTTGAAAAAAACAAATTGCTCTTGACAAACTTAACAAGTATGTTATTTAACTCGTAAGATGACAATGTTAGGAATGGCAAGATGTAGGCTGGACCTTTTTGTACCTGCCCTTTATCTTTTCCATTTTGTCTTTGTTTTTCCTTTGTCATTAATTTCTGCTCATTTATTGCCAGGTGAAGCTTGTGAGTTGTACCATTGTGTATTAGAGAGCAAGTCATTTCTTGAAAAAATGACTGTCCTTGAACACACAGTTCCATTTTTCTTGCCAATACGAGAAATAGAAAATGATCTCCTTTCATCCAACGCAATGGTATGGCAAATTATCTGTGTTGACTCTGCACCAATTTTCTCTCTGTTTTCTTTTAATTTATTTTATTTATAAACGTTTCTTATTGGTTTGCTTTCAGAAATTCATAGATCACATTGGAGAGCTTCTGCAGGCATATGTGGATAGACGGGAACAGGTAGATGATGCATGTATGTAATAATTAAGAGGTTTAATATGCTTTGTTTCTGTTTTTTTTTTGCAACCGATGTGTCCTAATTTGCATGATCTTACTATTATACATGTGGAGTAAAAGCTTGCACTTCTTCAAGTATTTATTATGGAAGAATGAATGGCCTAAGATGTTTGTAGCAAGTTCTTTCTGATTACCTGAAAACATCCATAAAACAACATATTAACATTTGGTTTTTATTATCAGTGGGATATGCTTTATGTAAGTGCAAAGTACATCTACCTTTTTTGAGGTGTGATGATCTCACATTTTATCCCCAACAATGTTTTAGTTAACACTTACATCCCTTAATTTATTTGAAGAATTTAGGGTATGATAGCCATTTTATATAGTTTTAATATATCTTTTTTATAAAAAAAGATATAGGGATTAGTGTGATGTCTTTAAATAGTTAAGGGAAATAAGGGTTAATTTGAAAACCTGAGGGGGTAATGTGTATAATACTTTGTTCATTGATTTGTAACTAAATTTTCTATGATATGAGAAAATTCACTTGCATGATTTTCTTGGGCAGTCATTATTATCTTTGACTGATATGCTTTTTTTTTTTTCATGTAATATTATTTACATGGAATATGAGCTGAAGCTAAGGACTCATTTGTATTCTTTATATCAGATCTAATATGGTGCAATACATCCGGTTATAGCTAATTACCTGCTAAATAAAAATTAACTAACTATGTTGAACCTATTTACCTATAAATTATATTTTCCTGATATAATCAAACAATAATCCCCCACTTCTTTCTTCTCTTCTAAATATCATGCAGGTTAGACTTATAAAGGAAATTTATGGAAATCAAATTAGGGAGCTGTATCATAGTCTTCCTTATCACATGGTTGAATTTGTGCGGGTTGATTTTGATTGGTGAGTATCATTTAGTGATCTGTTTCTTCCTCTTTTTATTTGTTTTTTATGTTTTGCATTTAGTATTTTTTAGCCTGTTAAAGTTATCCCTCTCACTTCCCAAAACAAATGTTGATTTTGGGTTTCTTTAACTTATTATTGAATAGTTGAATAAAATGTTAGTAAGGTGAAGTGAAAATGGTTGTGCAGCAAGTATCATACTGCAGTGGTGGTGTGGCCTTTTCTCCATTTGTTTCTTTTCTTTTTTTCTTTTTTTTCCTTTTTTTTGCAAATGCTACTTTATAATAAAAAAAGAAAGAAGAAATTAAGGGCATGTTTATGTGTGATATGATGCTTAAAGGTCGAAAGGGGGAAGTTAGCAGTGATTTTGCTTCCAATGCTAAAACAAGAACATGTTAATGTTGATTTTACAATGCGCTTAGTACATTTTGTCTGAACTTCAGATTAGGGTTTGTCTGGAATTAAGTT
Source organism: Arachis hypogaea (assembly GCF_003086295.3). NCBI lineage: Eukaryota > Viridiplantae > Streptophyta > Magnoliopsida > Fabales > Fabaceae > Arachis > Arachis hypogaea. The sequence continues at coordinate 45,584,073 of NC_092043.1, forward strand.
ACTAGTACGTTCTTCAGCAATTCATCTTTCCTTCAGTTAAGTTATGCAGAAAATTGAGAACCAGAGTTTACAGACTTGTTCAAAATCAAGATTCAAACTTTTGGAGTCTTGTACTTTTGTAACTATTATGAGTAGTCACTTTTATATGTTACAAAATGATCATGTATATGGTTTTCCCTATGGCAATCAACTTGATGCAAAAAGCAGGAAAAAAAAAGAAAACTGAATGTATTATTCACTGAAGAATTCGTTTTCTTTTGCAGCAAGATAACAGTCAGTCTTCGATATGCGGATCTCACTTCACTTCTTCCAACTCGAATCTCGGTGTTAGCTTGGCCAATGTTCAAGAAAAACTCTGCTAGTTCTGCATCACTGAACAGGAAGGAAGATGGAGTCTCAGGAACTCAAGCTCCTCCAATTCGGCTAACCTACGCAGAAGATGCCTTACGAAGCATGAGTTTACCAGAAGGTAAAAACTACACAACTTGGCTTAGTTTCCAACAATGTAACGTATTTTTGTCGTTTATTTCTCTTGTCTCCAGTAAAACCTTGTCCTAATTGGATATTTGGAACTGCATGACAGTTTGACAGCTACTATAATGTACTACCTCTGGTTATAAATTATTGTCCATTTTGAATTATACACAGAAATTAAGAAAATCATTAAGAAGCATCACAATGTAACAGTAGTTTTGGTACATTTTACAAAACTAGCCTCATGCCTCATGGCATAACTTCTTTTTAATTATTTCTTTCCATTATACTCTCCCCTTAGAAAAGAAAAATAAGTTTACCCACAATTTTGTATTAAACAATTATTTGTGGGAAAAAAAAAAAGAAAACTTCAAATTGGGCAGTTATTTTCAACCAGAACTAGTAATGAACATGTGTTCCTCTGGCCTTTCTTACTTGTGATGTTATGTTATTTGTTTCCCATTCCCAGCATATGCAGAAATTGTATTAAATCTACCTCAAGAGCTTCAGCAGGTGAATCAGCAAAGAGGCCTCACCTAGGGCTTTGGCTTTTCTGCATTCCAGATTTATCTGTACAAATTCTTAGTAGAGTATGTTACGATATGTTAGAAAAACAACCGAGAAATTTTTACCCACCATTTGTATTTTGTCCCCTCATTGTTCCATGAATACTGGTGTCTTGTATCATTAGTACCACTAGACAGTCAAAACTTAGTTATAGTTCATCTTTCCTTCACAATTGAACTCTTATGTATGCAATTTAGTTTCATTTAATTAGTTCTCAATCATTACAGTCCAATACATTAGGAATTCAGGAGTAATACACGAGCTCAGGTATTGGCACACGTGTTACACGTATGGTTGCAGGAATTGTGATTAAACTCTATCAAATATTTAAGAGTATAAACAATTAACTTGACTTTTTTTTCTTGCTCTAATACTTTTTGTTAACTGTTGGCAAAACAAAAGATATTACGCAAAGACTAAACTGTTGTAGTTTTGTATATACAAAATATTTTACTAATTATATCTTTTCCGGAAATGAAAATATTCTTAAAGATTTGAGAATAACGTGTCGAGATGGTATCCTTAATAACTCGTTCTTTTCGGTATTACTATCCTTAATAACTTTATCAGCGCAATGTCTGAGTGCCAGAAAAAGAGAATGCGCAAAAAAAAAAAAAAGAATGGTGGTTAAAGCATGGAACATATTCTGATCATTTTGTTTTTGGTGGGGTGTTATCATGAGCTTTGAACATATTCCGAACACATCCTCGTTACGTTACCTGTCTTTCGACTAGAATCGCTTTGTAAAAAGTCTTGAGGGTGGAGTAACAACTAAAATGTTTATACTGATGTAATTTCTTAATATTTATTCCATCTATAAAGGAAGAGGTTAATCTGATAAGTGATTACGACAGGGATACTTTGGATAATTGACTTGAGAGTGCTGAGATGATATGTAACAAAGGTCTTTAAGTTGTGTTTATTTATTGAGATATAGATACTAATTGTTAGATATGGTGGTATATATTTATCGTTCGTTTGTTTAGACACATATTTGGATAGATATAGTAATACATAGATACATACAAAATACATGTATTTAATATTTTTTTTAAAGTTGAGATACATAGACATAATACATAGGACACAAAATCTAACCTTTTTATTTCTAATTATTTTTAAAATTATCAATTCATAAAACACAGAAAATAGAATAAAATTGATATTTAATTTATATATATATGTATCTTGTACATTATTACTAAATATATTATAAAATTTATGTATCTTTATATTTATGTATTTTTGTGTATTTATGTATATATGTATGTGTCTCAAAGATATTAAGCAAACGAGCTTTAGTATACATGTAAAGACTCCAGTATTTGAATATTAAGGAAATAAATCTGAATAAAATATCAAATAACGTATACTTGAAAGTATTACTTAAGTATTTATAGAGCATCAGAGGGCAAAGGCAGTGCGTGTACATCTTAGAGCAATTATGGTGTGGAGAATTATCTATAATGTCTATTTATGGTTTACTTGTTATAAAAAATAATTTTATATAAATTTTTGTGTCATAAACAATAAATAAGAACTAAAAATATTTCTCTCTTTCCAATTAAAAAAAAGACTCACTTTGATTTTTATTATAGTCTCATCGATTGAATTAAATAAAAATAAATTAATATAGTTATTAAATTAATTTTTATAATAATATCATTTAAATTTATAAATTAAAAAATAATTCATTATTATAAATTAATAGAAGAAAAAAATTAAATAACTTCATAAATAATAGTAATAATAAACCATATATAATTTGAGTTTCAACTAATTAGCAACATTATATAATTTAAAAGAATATATAATTAAACTCTATGAACTAAATTCTTCATATGAGCCGTAGATCCAAGTTCAAAATGTTTCACGTTTTGGTCTGTACTAACTATAAGGCCAATTAAAATATTTAACCACGCACTTTTTATCATCTCTTTTTTTTTTCATTATTAGTGTTAAATGCTATCTTATATGTGATTTTTAATTTTATCATTATTGAGATCGATGATATCTAATCCATGATAGTTAGCAAAATTTGAATATTGTAAATTTGGACTAAAACATATCGGACGTTGATTCGATGGATTAAAAGAGCCACAAATATCGATTGAGACAATGAGACATACCTTAATAATAATGTTTGTTGGGTGTGTTGTAACAGAAGCTAGATACGTTGCAACAGAAACAGAATTTCTTGTAACGGTGTCTAGGTTCATTGCAATGGTGGTAAGATGCGCTGTAACAATAGGATTAAAGATTTTGTTATGGATTATGAAGATTTTGTGAGTTTGAACGTTGAAATGTATTTAATAATATAAAGTTTTGATTTGGATTTTGAGAATTTGAACATTAAAATTATTGAGTATTTAAATTTTGAAAATTTTTTGTAAATAATTAAAAAAAGAATTGGACTGATTTGGATCCTTTTTTGAAAAAAAAGTAGAGTAGATAGAAAAATTTGTTAAAAAAAATCGTAAAAGATTAGAAGTTACAATAATAAAAGTTGTATAAGTAGTATTTATAGAGTAGATGAGTATAAAAATGGTAACATTGTAATGATAACATTTAAATATAATTATTGTAAAAAAATCTCATACTTTTAATTTTTTTTTTAAATAACTTATCACATGACAAATTATAATTAGTTACTCTAAATCCCTCTAAAGCTGAGATTCATTATTCTCGATCCACGTGCAATGACTCTTTTTTCTTAGTTTCTACTTTTTAATCGGAAAAAGTATAGGTAGATAATAAAAATACTAAATAATACGAATAATAGATATTTCATATGTTTATTTTATTAAGTATAGATAGTTATTTTAATATTAAGATTTAGGTAAATAATTTAAAGATATAGTTTATTTTTATTTGATTAATAGTAGTTTATGTTATTCAAAAAAGTTATTGGCCTAACGTTACCAGGTCCTCAGCTTTTATCAGAAAAAAAAGGAAATAGGGCCTTTAATTCTTTGCCGTTGGAGATGGTCTTAAGTTGTCAAAATAACGTTTTAGATAGTTAATCCTAGACCCTAAACCCCAAATTCAGAAACAAAGCCTAAAGTGATAAAGTGACAAACAAACATGTAATAACCAACTAATTAAGTAAAAGATAGTTATATTTTAATTTGTTAAGTGTTAGAAGGTTCAGGTTGAGAAGAAGAGAGTAAAGATTGATTTCAAGTATAAAGAAGAAGCAACATTAATGAAGATCCAAAAAGTATTGAGCTTTAATATGAACTTATGAGATGAACGTTCTTAACAAAAGAAAAAGCAACCCTATCAACGATATTATTTGGTACCTAAAGAGAATAGCATCTCCTCCTGCTGCTATCATAAACATGGGGTGGTGAGATAGGGGAGTGTAACCATTCAATTTTTTTTTTTTTCACAAAATAAAGGACCGAAATGAAATCTAAAGATGGATTAACTTAGGTCTTTCATCATCATATTATGTTGTCTCCTTGGACAAAAGAACTGACAAGGTTTCTTCCTCAAACAGTGTAATGCTGCTGGATTGTGTCAATGTCAAGTCCCTTCAGCTTCACAACTGACTCAACATGACCCTTTAGAGTGTGAAGCTCCCTCAGCCTGTTAATCAATTCAAACAAAATCTCTAATTTAGTATATTTTCATAGGGTATACAAGTGTAGTGAACTAAAGTGAAAGGTTACCTTGCAACCTCAGCACGTCTTTTTGCTTGCTCAGCAATCTCTGAAAGTTCCCTGTAGCTATTCTTGTCATTGAAAAGATTGGTTGTTTCTGGTGGCTGAAGACCATGAAGAGTTCTCTGTGCAGCAGCCCATTGTGCCTCTCTCTCTTCTTTGCCATAGTCTTTCTTTGTGGTGAATGCAGTCTATTTTAATTGAACAAGTTTAGTTAAGAATGTTGAGGTTTATGGATAGATATATAATCACAAAGAAGGAACTAAACTTACCTTGTTCTCCAAAAGATTATCCCAGGCCTTGCCACTAAGAGCATAGCGGATTGCGAATTTAAGCAAATCAAGAGGCACATAAGTCACTAAACTGTAGAGCCAGATTACACCAGCCCAACCCCATCCCATTCCCTTGATTCTTGCAAAGCTCCAGTTAGCATATACTGCAAGAGCAGTTGCCACCTTCCAATTACAGAAAAAATTTCAGTTACAACAGAAAAAACCAAGCCAACACATATCTTTACATATTAGGTTGCTGAGAGGAGAACAAAGAGAATTAAGATTACCAGCTGAGCAATCATGAAAGCACCCAATAGAAGAAGACCAGGTCTTTCAACATAGGACCAACTGCGTGACCTAGTGACGAAAATCAGTGCCTGGCTAATAATACTGACTTGTAGGTAAAGGGCTGCCATCATTTCTGCAGGGCTGTGTCTCAGAGACCTTACACCAAACTTGTCCTGCAACAACAGAAAGATAGTGTTCATAACTGTCACAATTTCCACTAGTAGGTGATATCATGTGAACTTTTCATAGATGAATCTAATGTATAAATTTATAATAGAGCTCATCCCTGCTAGTTTCTACCTACAACCAAATGTACCAAAAGAAACGTGAAATTAAATTGATTACCGAGAAGAAGTCAGTGTCCTTCATAAGCCAGAAAAATACTACTGTCATTAGTGCCAGGTAACTTCCAAGCACAATACCAGTAGCAAATATCTCCTTCAGTTTCCAGCTATCAGGTTGTGGGGATGGTTTCACTCTATCCTTGGATATTGTCATAATGGTACCTAAAGGAATAATGGTGAAGGGAAATTAAGTTGAAAAATCACACAACAGTCCAAGCAAACTACATGGAAGTCATTCAGCACAATATTATCTTACCATCATTAAGTATGGCAATGATCAATACCATAAAGGGTGCAAAATCAAACTTCCAAATCAATGCAATAAACATGAAACCAAACTGCAAAATAAAAAGTAGATCAAATAAAATTATATGAACTATTTAATTAGGTATGTAAAAAAAAAAATTTTGTTCGCCTATTTGCTACACTTACCACAATACGAATGGTGATTGACACTGCATATATCTGCCATAAACAAAAATGAAAAATTTTACAATGTTAGAACACTAGAATATCAAAAAAGAAAAAGAAGAGTGAAGCGATTAAATTCTGTATGCAAGGAAACTAACGGTATAGTTCTTCATCCTTTGGAAAATTGCCCTGCTGGTGAGGACTGCACTAATAATGACACTAAGACCAGGTTCAGTGAGGACAATATCAGAAGCACTTCTAGCAGCATCTGTAGCATCAGCAACAGCAATTCCAATATCTGCTCTCTTTAATGCAGGGGCGTCGTTGACACCATCACCTGTCATTCCACATATATGCTTCCTGTCTTGCAGCCTCTTAACAATTTCATATTTGTGTTCTACAATGTCACAGGAGAAAACGAAAGAAAGGGTTAAAATGTCGGCTAGTGTGCAATTTGCAACATAGTTATAGTATTGTTGTAAGTTGCAGTCCATTTTGTTTTAGTACCAAAACAAAATGGATGATGCTACCATCAGTATTATTATTTACCAGGCTATTTTGTTGGTAACTATTTTAAACATTTGACACAAGACAATATCCATATATATATATATATATATATATATATATATTATCCCTACCGGGAAACACTCCAGCAAATCCATCAGCTTTCTCAATCAACTCATCAACTGGAAGAGCTGAAACTGCAGCATCCTTGCTTTGACCAAGCAATGAGGATGAAGGGTACATGTTTGTTCCCATGCCAAGCCTTCTTCCAGTTTCCTTGGCAATAGCAAGCTGATCACCTGGAGAAAAATAAACCCACAAGAAAATTTCTAAGCAACATGATTCGAGTTAATGGTATGAAAAAAAAAAGAAAAATAACACCACAAATCTTACCAGTAATCATTTTTACATTAACACCAAGGTTCAGGGCTCTTGTGATGGTTTCAGCGCTATCATGCCTGGGAGGATCAAACAGTGGTAGCAGCGCAACAAATTGCCATGGTGCACCAGGAGCATCTTTTGATTTCTCAGGTACTTCCTGTTATATAAAGATATTCAAGCAGCAATTATGAATAGAAACTCCTTCAACCAAGTTGTAAACTATAAATGTTAATATCCTTTTTTTTGTCAAACCTGTCTAGCAACTCCCAAAGATCGGAGCCCACGCTCGGCAAACTTATCAATAATTGCATGAGCCTTTCTCCTCACATCCTCTTTGCAGTTGCAGAGGTTCAATATCTAAACCGGGAGAAAAGAACATTGATAAGTCCCCTGCACAAACATAATGAGCTGGTGCCAATAGCAGAATATTTTTACCTGCTCAGGAGCACCTTTGCTGGATCTATGCCAATTTCCATCAGAATCAATGTAAGTTAGAGCAGTCCTCTTGTCTACAGGATTGAAAGGGAAAAAATGGACCTCCCTGATTCCAGCTCTTGCCTGCAAAATTTACATTAAGATATAGAAATTCTTATCTTTAATTTGTTATATTGAAAACATCAATTTGGGAATATATTTACCTCCTTTGGATCAGCAAGCATACCAACAATTGCGGCATCAATAGCATCTTGATTCTCAGTCCTAGAAGCCCTTGCAGCAAGAAGGATAACATGATCCTTCTCAACACCCTTTGCAAAAACCTCAATAAGGTTTTTATCAACAGTCAGCTTGTTGAGTGTGAGAGTCCCAGTTTTGTCACTGCAGAGAACATCCATACCCGCCATTTCCTCGATAGCTGTCATTCTCTTTGTGATTGCACCTTGCTGGGAAAGCCTGTGAGAACCAATAGCCATAGTGACAGACAACACAGTTGGCATGGCAATAGGGATCCCTCCAATCAAGAGAACCAACAGGTTGTCAATCCCATCCCTGTACTTTCTGTGCTGAATTGGATACATGACTATGAGCTCAATGGCTATCCCAACAGCAATTGAGCAAATGCAGAAGTTACCAATGGCTGTAAGAACTTTCTGAAAGTGACCAACTTGATTGGTGCTGTCAACAAGATGAGCTGCTTTACCAAAGAAGGTGTGGACACCAGTGGCAATCACAACTGCTTCAATCTCACCCTTCTTAACAGTTGACCCGGAAAACACTTCATCATGAGGATTCTTTGTCACCGGAAGAGATTCTCCGGTTAAAGCAGACTGATCAACACTCAGAGCATCACCCTCCAGAAGACGCGCATCGGCCGGGATGATATCTCCCAATTTGATGCTGATTATGTCTCCTGGGACCAAAATAGCAGCATCTTGTTCAGTCCATTTGCCATCTCTTAGAACCTACAATTTGTGCCAACGGAAAATGATCAAACATTAACAACATATAACAAATTTTCAGAAATGTTAAGTCTAGTTTAATTATTATGATGATATAACAAAAGAAAACAATGAATTAATTGAAGTAGACCTTGGTTTTGGGGGCTAAACCAGCCATGAGTGCAGCAGCTGCATTACCAGCATTGTTTTCCTCAATGAAACTGATTGTAGAGTTAATGAACAAGAGAGCAATGATACCAACAAAATCCTGCCAATCCGGTGGCCTTCCACCACCATTTGCAAGAGCAATGGCCATAATGGCAGCAGCTTCCATCACCCATGATAATGGATTCCACATAAAACCCAAGAACTTAAGAAACTTGCTTTCCTGCTCTCATCAACCAACACAACAAATGTTAATTACATTGCAAAATTTCCAACAAGACATATATAACAAATTTTTCTGGATAAAAGACAAGACCTTTTTCTCTTCCAATTTGTTTGGTCCAAAGACTTGAAGCCTGCTGGCTCCTTCGTCCTGTGATAAACCTTCTCTGGAACATTTCAGCTGCTCAAACACTTCGTCTACTGGAATATGTTCCTGGGAGGGGACAAGGTTTTAAGCCTTTGTTATTTTTCCAAATTCATTAACATCAATCAACAAACTTTATCTTATTCATTTTCTACTCTTTATGTCATATATATTTCACTCAGTGCTTCTCAAGATTTTGGTTCATCTCTGAACTCTGGGACATGTCATTTAACTGTTTTAGGCACCAAGAACATGGGAAGAAAATTTTATAAAAAATAATGTTTGTATTCTTTTTATGTAAATATATATATACATATAGTACAAAAAACAAATTTTTTATTTTCTTTTATTTCTTATCAAATTTTTGTTAATATAAAAAATGAAATGTGTACGGATTATTGCATATAATATTACTAAAAAATTTAAGAGCACAAAACTTGGCTTTACAATATCCGACCAAAAATAAAGAATAAAAATGGCTTTATAATATACAAGATAGATACAAAATGGACTCTGAGACTATGAATAAGAAAATAATTTTATTGACCGAATAAAAATAATGATTTAATGATTTATTTTCCTCTTTTGAAGATTAAACAATTTGGTAACCATTTTTACTTATTTAAAATAAAGCCTATTATACTACAAGTAATTAAGTAAATAAAAAATAAATGTAACACTTATTATTATTGATGAAAATAAGATTAAGATTACTTAATACAAGATTATTCATACTTTATTTTAATTTTAACATAGAATATCATATGTAACTTTTTTTTGTGTGTGTGAACATATGAAAATTTCTCTTAATGAATTCTATTTTATAATTTTATAGAGAAATAAATAATAAAAGTAATAAAATCTGTACCAAAAATTTATATTAACAACGAACAGTACTACTAGCAACATGGAAGCATCCCAAAGACCCAAACTCAATAATTAAAAGAAAGAAAAATGAATTGAAACGTTAATTTCAAAATGGCTGAATCAGTGTAAGTGGCGTGTGATAGAGGCGCGTGAAAGAAAGAGACAAACAAAGAAAGCATAGCATGCAAAGATGGAGGGAAAAAAATAAAGTCGGTATTAGTTTCCTTGTGAATCTTAAACTGCAGATTTCACGTACTCCACCCGAGAAAAACCGTTATGCTATGCATCATTGCAACTTTGAGGCACTTGAACAATAATTTAGTTTTTTTTTTTAAAAAAAAAGAAGAAGAAGAAGAACTAAACGTTGATTCGCTTCAAGCTAATAAGAAAAAGCTTAATTGTTATCTTGAAAGAACAAAAATGAAGCTGAATCAAGTAGATTTCCGAAAAAACGAAGTTCGTAAATGGTAGTTAAACTTAAAATCTAGCTAGGTAGCTGTTTCAATTCAATTTCCATGGTTGCATGTGAAAAAAAGAAAGAAAGAAAGAGAGCTACCAGATCGACGTTCTCGTTCTTGATCTCCTCAAGGCTGATTCCGCCCATGTTGGAGCACTAATGGCGACGACGACCACCGCAACTCCGGAAGAAGAAGACAACGACGACCAAAGATTACAAATAGAGAGTATTAATATAATTAGGTTTTCAAGATCAGAGGGTAACAACTTACTATAAAGTCATAGAAGAAGAAGAGTTATTGGTTGTGAAAACATGGAAGAAAGGTTGCAGCAGCGATGGAGCTATATATATATATATTCTCATTTTCATTTTTATTTTTATTTTATCTTTATTTGTTCTTATTTTTTATGAGCCAATATTTTATATATATATATTTAATTTTATTTTTATAGTTTATAATTTTTTAATCAATCAATCATTAATAAATTTTTTTTATCTTTTTACATTATTTTTTTACAATTTTATTATTTTTGCTTATTATTTATGTGCTTTTTGTATTTTATTATGGTACTTATTATGTACTTATTCTCTCATTGTAGTGGTTAGTGGGTTCCACAACGGAACACTTTTTTTTTGCGCTCCCACTGTTCAGTAACTGTAACTGTAACTTTGTCTTGTTACTGCCACGCGTGCTTTTTTATTTTATTCTTAATAATTTAATATAAATAATTAAATATTTTTTGTTACTGGATTCAGCTGCTGCCTTGTGCAATTATGCTGCCGTGAGAATATTAAAGAGACAAGTAGGCCATATTTTCCTTTACCTTCTTTCTTAAATAATGGTAGTTGTTAACTATAATGTAATATAAATACGGGATATTATATAAATTTAAAATTTTTATAAGATATAAAATATAATATATATAAAATATAAAGTCTTTTTTTAATAAATTATAATAATATTTTAATATTTTATTGATATTAATTTTTTAATTATATAAAATATTTAAAATATTTTTTATTTTAATAATTAATAATATATATTATTTCTAAACTTGTTTCAAAAATACATATTAAAAATAAAATTGGACATACTGATAATGATATTTAGATATGTTTAAGTATGTCTAAAAAAAATTTATTTTTTATTAAAACATAATTAAACACAAAAAAACATGTGTATGAAACGAGTATCAATGAGTGTCATGTCTCATAGGAAAATGTACATGCTTTATAAGTTATTAATATTTGGACTAAATTTTAGTCTCTTAAACCATTTCAAATTTTATATTTTTTTTGTTTTATAATAATAATTATCATTGTAGAATAATTAAGCTTTTGTGAGAATATAAACTCAGTTATGATTATACTTTAATATTTTTATTTGGATTTTGATTATAAATAAACTTGATTTAATTATATTATTTTTCAAGTATGATTATCAATCCGAATATATTTGATCATATTGTTTATGAAATTTGATTATAAATATGACTACGATAATATTATGTATTTCTAATTAATAGATATCTAATTAGTGGCTCATTTCTAATGTTGTATCAAATTTGTATAAAAAAAAAATTTATATGACATAAAAACTTTTTAAATAAGAGTTATATGCTAATTTGAAAACTACACATATCTTCAACAATCAACAATAACTAGTGTATTTTATTTTTTTAAATAATTGTACAAATACAAAAACTCTCTCTCCAAAGTTACACCTAATTATTGGTTCTTACTAGAGGTGTTAGTTCTCAACTTTTAAATAGGATATTATATTCGTTATTATCTAATAATCAGTAATATAATTAGTATTTTCCTTTTTGCCGTGTTAGTGCAATTTTGATACCTAATCTTTTTTTTTTTTTTTGGGTGGACTTGCTTTTTTACCTATTAGGCATTTTTGTTAAATAGTACCTGGCAACCATATCAAAAGGTAAATTCTATTTGACCCAACTGAACCAAGTTGTTTTTTTCATTATTATTTAAATATATGAATCAACTTGTTCTTAAACATACAACTATTTTTTGAGTTGAAGTTATATATGTTTGATCTTTATGAAAATATTATATAGTATCGAATTAATAATGCTCGAGAGACAATAAAAAAAAATTAGTTCAAACGGTCTAAAATTGTTTAATTTAACATTCATTAATTATTGTTAGAATAATCATGTAATTTTAGATATAATAAATATATAATTACAAATATTATATTATATCAAGTAACTTTAGATATTATCTCTCTAATCGAATAATTCCATTGTCGTGATTTTAATTTTTCTTTTCTTTCATTTATATATTTCTTTTGCGTCAAAATATTCCCTTTTAGCCAAAAATGAAAAGAAAAAACAATACATAAATTGTTTATTTTGGCAGTGTAACATTTTATTTTCAACATTAAAAGAATGATTTAGGGTATTAAATTATATATTATATTTTGCCGAGTTTCTATTTAGCCCGTCATAGATTTAAATATTTATGACAAGTTCATATTCTACAGAATTATATTATTGTTGAAACAGCGAAGACAATTCAAAAGTCATTGGAGTTTAACAATTGAGCTGTTGATATTATCATGCATGTAGTGAATAAATTAAAGAAATAAACTAATAATAAGCAAAAAGTGATTTAAGTAGAATATAATTACTTTCAAAGTACAAGTGAATCTTGACATAGTTTCATATATATATGTGTGTGAAATTAATTGATAGATTATATACTAAAATATAAAATATATATTAAAAATAAATATTAAATAACATATGTACTTTAAAACTGAATTGTTAAAGCATGAGTTTGATTCTTCTTTTGCCATTGAAGCAAATAAATAACAAACTTCTCCTTTACCTCTTTGAATCTTTGTGTTTTTATAAGATCGATCTTTACCAAGCATATTACCGTTTTACAAATGTTCGAATATCAAATTAAGAATGATGTAATTATGATCGAATTATAATTATCAAATTCGGAAAAAAAAATGTTAACTAATTATTAGTTAACAATTTTGCTTTTCTATTTTCTATGGAAGAGAGGAAAAAGAGAGAGCAACGTGTTAGATTTAGGGTTATTTTATATCATTTATTTTAGGCTTTCTTTGTTTTTTTTTAAGAGGCTATTTGATATTCTTCGTTACATTCTTTCCACAACCCACCAACTCCAGCAAACAAGGAGAGATTCTTTTGGGTTATGGCAATGTTTTCTTAACCTTCATCATTCCAAAGAGTATGTAATTGAGTTAATGCCAAGTGTTTAACTACTTTAGCAAAATAAAATTTAGAATTTTAAGTTGCAAGAGCAATGTTATATGACCAGTTGTTGGTAGTTTTTGGTGGAGAGATAAAAATAGAAATACTGAGACGGAGAGTAGAGATAGAAATAAATTTTAGTATTTTATTTGATGTAAAGTAGGAGACAGAAATTGAAATAAGAATGAAATTCTAATTAATTTGTATAAAGGATAAAATTGAAATTAATTAATTGAAATAAATATATTTTAGGTATAAAATATTATTAAAGTTTCAGTCTCTATTTCTAAAAATTTTAGTTCACTGTGTCCTCACTTTTTGGAGATACTGAAATACTAAAATTTTGGAACAGAGACAGAAATTTTAGTACCAATTTCTGAACCAACAAACATGATCCTGAGTCTCAGTCTCCCAGTATCTATTTCAATACCTCAAAACAAACGTTAGTAAATATTATATTTTTTGCTGTACTTATATTTACAGAAATTTTACATACAAAAAACATATAATTTGCACCTATATTATTAGAATTTTGTACGCATATATAAATTAATACCGTTTGCATCCATATTTTTTTTAGAATTTATACACAGAAATTAGTAAAATTTATTTGTTAAAGATAATTTAGTATTTATGCTAGTCAAATAATAATAAAAAAATATTAAAATTACTGCCCCAAAAAGTTTTCTAAAAAAATATGCTTTCAAAAAATTATATATATTTTTAAGAATATTATATCCAAAAATATTAAGCTACTTTGATGGACAAATACTTTTTTTTTCAAATAATTGCTAATTACATATTTATTGTAATAATTTGTTTGAAAATAAAAAGTATATTGCTTTGCTCATTTAACTTTCTTTTCTAAAATTTGAAATTATATATTTAAATAAGCTCTAGACTATTTTTAGGTGTACCTTTTAAATTATCAGAAAATATAAAATTTAATAACCAGTAACTTTTAAAAATAGTAACTATCCCAATTGAAGTTAACTCCTTTTCTTTTTTTGGTGGAAATTGCAGTTAATTTTATAATTTAAGAAAAGTTGTAAGAGTACAAAAGTTGTACTACATAATTCCCAGAGAAAAATCTTTAAATAAAAAATATGGAGGTTTTGGGGGCATAAAACCGTGGCACGGAGAAGAGAACTAATTCCACACCCAAATTTACATAAAGATTAATTTTGAATTAGAAATAAAAAATATAAAAACAAATTATTTAATTAGTAACAACTGGATGGGTCACTATTCACATGAAAAATATATAGTTTCATTATTAAAAACGTTTAAAACAGATGCAGTTTGATGAACAAGTAGTAGAAGATCTTAATGGAACAAATTTATTATTATTATTATTATTATTATTATTATTATTATTATTATTATTATTATTATTATTATTATTATTTACGTGAACATAATTCATATTCTTTCAGGTAGTATACATAATAATTCTATCATAATTCATTATTGGAGTCTAAATTAAAGTTTGTAGTTGTATGGTTTGGTATACCCAAATAAAAAACGGCAAAAAAAAAAAAGGGTGTATGGGAAAAAAAAATAAATTGTGAACATGAAGCTTTCATTTCCCATGGACTATTTTTGGTATTTTTTTTCAAAAACTTAATTTATCTTTCTATTCTACATGGAAAGATAACACAAGCATTTATGCTTTGAAAGATAAAGATGTGGTACTTGTGATGAGGAAGTTTTTTTTTTATTCTTAAATTACAAATTTAGTAATTAATATCAAGTATTAGTTATTTTATGAAATTATTTTAATAAATTAATTTAAAAAGGAATTGTATTATTATCTAGAATGCAGAATTATTCAAAGTACAAGGACATAATTATTAATTTAAAATTAAAAATAATATTTTGGTCTTTTTATAAGATAAAATTCTATACTTTTTTTTTAAAATAATGCATCTTTATACTTGGAAGGACTCAGACCTTTCAAAAAAAACATACATACCTTTTGGAATTTTAATGTACTAAACTTTATTTTATTACTTTTTTATTTTTCAAAATAATCTGAAAATACCAAAGAGCGAAAGAATACATAAAAACTATATAAAGCAAATAAAAAATGTCAAACAATGATTGGTTGAGATTTAATAAAATGGGGGAACAAAAATTATATGGTAAGATAGTTTTCAATTGAATAACGATTTTGAAGGTGTCACCAAATATATTGTATATATTCTACAAATTGGTCCATGGATTTTGGTACCCTTAAATTACCCCCACAAAGTTCCTTCGGCCTTCACTTTATGATCCACTAAATCAAATATGCAATGGACTCAAATGCCTTGAGAGTATAAAGTTGAACTGAAAAAAATAAATAAAGAAAGAGAAAAAAAAAACAAAAGGGTTGAGAAAGAAAGGTAGAGATAAGAGATGCCATTAGAATAATTATCATTGCTGCCTAAAAGTTGATGGGGAGCTATATATAGCATTTGTTCAATTCTATAGGCACAATAAACAAAAATTTGTGTTTTTTGTCCATGGATTATTATCACCAAGAATAGTAAAGATTCTTATTAATAAAACCTCGTATAAACTCTTAAATGGAGCTCAGTACCGCGGCGGATTAGTCCTTGACCTGTCGGGTTGGGAGATACCGTGAAAAACAAAAAAAAACCTCGTATAAACTAATTTGAGTTGATTGATTTGTCAGTTCATTTGCCTATTTAAATAAATATCGAGAATTTAAATTTTATTTTGTACATGCAATAATTTATTGACTAACAACAAACCCTTAAATAAAATTTAGATCCGTAACGAATTAAAAGATACCGTAAAAAAAAACTCATATAAGGGCATGTATAGGAATTGGAAGTTGGAACTATATGTCCACTTTCTAAAATTTATATTTGTCGTTTTTTAATTAAAAAAAAATAGGTAAATTACTTACTACTTAGATAACAGCTTATTAATTATATTGTCATTCTTATTTTGATAATATTATTTTTTTTATATATAAATTGATGCAAATATATTACGTAAAAAAATTATGTGTAATCATATGTGAAGTGATATTATAAAAAATAGAAAAAATAATATTATTTTTCTATTAATTAGAATATATATTTTTTCATATTTTATATAAAAAGGCATGGTCCAATTTAACATCTCATAACAAAATTTAACTAATAGTAAAAATTAAGAAGTATAATTAAATTATGCAAAATCTTAATATAAGATGAAAATCGTTGCTGGCAGGTTGGATGAGGAAGAATATAAGATATCAAATAGAATAAAGAACAGGCAAAGTTTTAGACAAGTGCTTCTATTTGAGGCACTAAAGAACATCACCTTATAGAGAATTAGAGATCACCACATAGTTTCTTTGTTGTTTGTGTGAATTTCAAGCACATAACAAAACCAAATCACATGTGTTGAAACTAAAGTCCATCCTCAAATCTTTATTTGTATATTGAGTTGCTTTTATTCTCTTTTATTGTGAGATGAAATTTAAAATGACAGTAGTAGATTTTCACATCTTATCTAATAATAAAAGTAACGAATTAAATTGGTATATATATATATATATATATATATATATATATATATATATATATATATATATATATATATATATATATATATATATATATATAATTATGTTACATATACAAGAAAAAAAATTAACTACTAAATTAGTTATTTATATAAAATATATGTTAAAATACAAAATATATAATACAAATAAATTAAACAACATATATATCTATCCACAATACATAATAACTAATAATTTAGTATCTAATTTTTGTGTTTAGTTTTTTAGTTCTAAAAGTACTTATTTTAAAAAAAATGTGATAAAAAAACTTTTTATTATGAAAGAAGTCATTTTTTTTTACTTTTCTATAAGCACTTAAATAGTTTTTTAAAAAATTATAATTTAATTTTAAAAATTACACCAAATATTAATATTATTATTTTTCATAAGTCAAAAACTCAAAAAAATAACTTTTAAAAACGAATAATTTGTTTCCCTTCAAAATTTTCTCCTTTGAGATAACTTGGAATTACTTCTCCACAAACATCAATTGTGATGGGAATGGAAGGAACTTCTCTCAACCAACCAATACCATCTTCAAAGTCTAAAAAGTGAAAATTCTGTTCTTGCCCCTACCCTTTCTACAACCGGGAGAGGTGCCATCTATTTTAGTATAAGTATGTTATCATTCAAAGTAGAATAAAGTCCCAACATTTTGTTTATTATTTAAATTTTTGCTTCAACTGTTGCCTATGCCTATAATATTTTTAGGATTCTTCTATAAATCAATGGCACATTTTAACTTCTTATAAATAATAAGTTAATTAAAAAGAAGCTGAGCATGAACATCATTAGTGCACTAATGTGATGTTTTTTTTTCTGGTGTCTAATGTAATGTTTACTTAATACACAATAGTGATGTGTCAAATATTCGCTTTTTTTTTATCTCATTAAGAAAATGCAAATAACTTTTTTAATTTAATTTTGATATATTATCATTATAAAATAATTTTATATGTGCATTTAATTAGGTTGTATTTATTTACAGGCACAAGATATTGAGACATTGTGTTTGACAGATACGATATTAACAGAGACATTTTGTCCAAAGATACCGAATGAGTGTATTTTGTGTCCATCTAGGACACAAAGACACTAATAAAAAATACAACTTATTTTTATTTTTTCTTTCATTATTCTTGTTAATTTTTCATAATTATATTTTTTATTATTATATTTTTCTTTCTAAATTTTTTGAATGAAAAGAAATGAGAATAAATTGAATTTTTATAATTTGTTTTAATTTATCACCAAACAAAATACAAAAACACTAAATTTTATGTCTCTATCATTTGTATTTTGTTTTCAGTGTTTTATCTTGTCTTATTCTCATAACCAAACACAGTCTTATGTAACGTCACATGAGCAAAAATAGTTGTCTTTTACGTTGACCGTGTACGACTATATAAAGCATTTTATTATTTTATACTTTCAGTATATCAAAATTAATCTCTAACTTTTCTTTTTATAAATATTTTTTCCTATTTTTGGTTAGACTAGCTAATTGAAGTTGATTAGGATAATGATATGAACGTGAATGCTGAATGTAAAGATTTCTCACATGATTGGTGTGTAGGACTTGTCCCTAGAAAACTCAAAAGACCAAAAGAGAAAAAAGACTAGCACGAGACAAATATTAAAGTTTATATTTTATTTAAAATTTTGATGGTGCATTTTTTAGGTAGCATCACCAACAACACCAAGTGTTTGATTCTTGAAAGTTGCTGATATCTCTAGAGTTAGTGTTGATGTTGAATGATATGACTCCAAGAATCTAGAGAGAGGGCTTTGTTTGGTTTCCCATGTGAGATTGTCACAGGTTGTATCAGAGGTAGGAAGTTACATAACAATAATAATGGGAGATAGAGGACCATTAAGCTTGTGAATGAAGATATCCCTTTCTGTTATCCTCTAAGAATCTTATTGGTTTGGTGGTGAAGGAGATAGAGTCATAAGGAGCATAATTTCTATCACAATCCACTAGACCCTCAAATCCCACTAACATTAGACAAAGAAATATTTGCTACAACATATTTTTGCCTTTCCATCATTGAATAAGTAAGTTTCACCCTCAATTTCACGTGAAGCTGATAACTGAAAGCCATTAGATGAAAATTTAGTTAAATCAGTCAAACCATTTAACGGCTTTCAACTATCAACTTCACATGAAGTTGATTGCACTTGAGTTTTCACCGTAAGTAAGTTGAGTATACCACAAAATATCTCTAAATTATTTCTCTTATAAAATATTACTGATTTATAGTAATGTCTTTAAAATATTTAAAAAGGTGTCAAAAGTGTTTAAATTTACAGAAAGACTCTCTTCGTTGACATAAGCATTGGTATTTGTGGCCTCAGCTTTTCTATTAATAAAGATGACCTTTTCTTCACGTCTGGATATTTTTAACGCAATTTTCAATATTGAGAATATCTTTAAATCAGAAGTATTTTTGCTAGTATTCAGAAAGTAGGTTATTGTGGTCTAACAGCTTCATATAGGAGTAAATTAAAGTAATTTTATGAGCCTGATAAAGTCTACATACGTTTATGAGGCTTACATTGACAACCTAATTTTCAAGTAAGTAGATGATTTAATAAGTTCAGCTTCACTTGGTTTTGCCCTTTTGCATTTTAGTGGGGAAGAAACACCAAGAATACGTCTTCTTAGAGGCCTCTAAAATTGGGTGACCAAATGATTACAAAATAAAGTACATTACATAAGAAAATGACTGCAGAATTAAAGCCTTCTGTGCATATGTGCATGATCAAATGCAAGCGCCGACCAAATCTAGATCCCATCTTCCTCTAGAATCATACAAAGTTTTCGCATGTTTTTGTATGAAACAACCATTCTCTTATTATGCGTATCCAAATTCGACACTTCTGCCATAGGAAACTTTTCTCATAGTAGATCAAACGATAACTGTTAAGTATTGCAGGTTCTTAGTTGCCATCATTGCTATGTATTGTCGTTATCAATGTGAGACCTTTTATTCGTTACCCTTCTTTTATTTATTTTCTTTTTTCTGGTTAATGGCTACACAAAATTAGTTAGCCAAATTTGTGGGGGTGCCCACAATGGTAGAGACTGCCGTTGAGCAAGTGACTATCAAATATTCCCCTTGATTTAACAGCAATTATTGTACCCACATATTCATTCTCATTGTTCTTTTATTTATATATATGTCGCACTGCAAACAAACCCGTCACTAAGTGAATTTATTATTTTACAATCATCAAATCATATACCATCACATTAACTACTATAACTTATAATCAATTCTCTCGTCAAGTACTTAAATAGTTACCAGTGTTTGAATTTCAATTGGCCGTGGACACACCACACCTAGAAACCAAAGGCACAGAGGTACTACCAGGATAGGGTGACTTGGTATCCGTGTTATCCGTACATGAACGGTGTAAAAATCACCAACCACAAGCTTCAGTAGAATCCATTAAAGTGCAAGAATTAGATAAAATGGTATATTACGTTACTATTGCTTTGCTACGGTTCAGGTCCTGGTAGAAACTGAACATGGCTATTCTTGTTGAAAATTGGATATACTGTCCATAAGTTAGATGTAACTGGCCAGCCAAAGATGAAGATAACCCTCCCCACCCCCCACCCAAAAAAAAAAAAGATTAAAAAAGAATTCATAAAAGCATGCCAAGAAAAATGGCAGAATCAACTTTCAATCATGGGCTCAGGGCCAGATGTTTCTGTGCGAGACCTACTTGATTGAACAGAGTTGAATAGAATATCCTTGATTACCTACAGAGAAAAGGGATATGGTAAACAATTCAAAATGCAGGAGTAAATTTCCCAAAATATTACGGCAATATATCAAAAACAAATTAAGAGAAAAAAGAGTTCGTTATGTAAGTCACCTGTGACATTAGTCCATGCACTTGCTCCACAGTAATTTTTGCACCATCACGAGTAATCTTAGCGAGTGGAGACTCTTCCTGCAATGGATGAGATGTCAGCATCAAACATGCAAAGAAAAAAATTTAAGGGCAGCAGAAAGAGGATGCTAACATCAAAACTGAGTAGAGATTTCATGGCTCACAAAGCAGATAATCACAAAATAGCATTAAATGAAATTAAATAAAGAATTTAAAGCAAAGCATTTGCAAAAGTCAATTCCAGGTAATCGGCATTGCATCCATCACACCAAAATCACGAAAGTGCAAGATCCATAGAAATTTTAGCACATTAAAAAAGGCTGACCCCACTCATGGAATTTCGGAAATGATATGTAGCCAAACAACATGAGCATTGGCTAATCAAACTTTTATTTGGATTGAATAGAACTATTCCAAAAGTTAAAAAACATGAGCAAACATGCTTGTAATAGATCTGTAAATTGACCTAGTAAATCTAACAAAAAATAAGAAATGCAATTGTCACCTAAGAAAACTAAGCTGAAATCAAAGAGAATGAATTACTTCAATCATCCGTACATTTGAGGAAGTTCTGACTCCTAACTTAGCCAAATGGATCTATTACCACATTTTTTTAAAAAAAATAACAACCAGTAAATAATTTATTCAGTATTTGGCTCTAACTATGTTTCCTGAAATTTCCAGACTTCTCTATCCCAATCCAAGCAAATAATTTATTTAAAGGTGCAAGACACAACGACGTTAACATTTACATATGACACCCATGTTATAAAAATATTTTATGCAGAAATTCTTCATCCAAAAGGGTACACTAGAGCGATGGATATCCCAGTATACATAACACCTATCTTGGCCATATTTGAAGCAATGTAGATTTATAATCCCTCACTAGGGCTAGACATCTAGAGCATGAAACCTAGAGATTGTCGAAGTGTACATAAAACCTCATTTTTGAAAAGAAAAATCAAGACAAAGAGAAGACTAATACAAGAAATGAAGGATAAGCAATCGTCCATACAATAGAGAGAGAGAGAGAGAGAGAGAGAGAGAGAGAGAGAGAGAGAGAGAGAGAGAGAGAGAGAGAGAGAGAGAGAGAGAGAGAGGGGTATTTAAAAAGAGATAATAAGGAAAGCTATCTACGAAGCATAGCTTTCCAATCTCTCAACATGTCTAAGAGGGGAAGTCCTATAAATAATCAAAAGCTTTACACTAAATAGAGGCCAAATGTTCAATCCCATCCCTTAAAACTTGCTTGTCTAATAGTGGCGTATAATATTGCACAATGCTACAGATTTTGCCTCTTTCACTACTTCCACACCAAGAAACCTAGTCAAGAACTGCTCCAAGGTAGCAGGCACACCCAATACTCACCAAAGGTTCCAAACTGATCTAAGATGGCCTAATATTAACAAAAGATCAGCCTTGCTACCATCTTAAAATTATGGGAATAACTAAGCTGATTTTTGAGGTGGAGACAAGCTAACAATCTTGGAAGAAATGTAATAGAATAGTCAGATATGTCTCTCACTTGAGAGTTATGCGAAAGAAACCATAATGCTAGACACTGATTATGAATTCTCACCCTTAAAGCCTTAATTTGTCGCATGAACTGCATAAATAAACAATCGTCTCATCAAAAGTCATGCTGTCATTTGATGGAAAACTAACAAGATGAAACCTTCCAATAATCCAAAGGAAACCAATAGACAAGAAGGAACTGAATTTTAACAAATGTAAGAAAGGAATTGCTATGGAATTATAAAGAACTAGCTGCTTACTTCTTTCTTTCTCGGAGCAGGTGCTAATAATGGTCCAAAGCGTGCATGCGCCAATTGAGTCTCTGCTTGTTCTAATTTTTCAGCTGCAATAACAGACATTTCAAATAGAGATACTTATACATTTGAATAATAAGAATAATAATAATAACAACAGGGATCTTATGCGAGAAACATGGAAATAATCTAGTCTACCACCAAGATAAAGAACTAAAACCAGGAATATATCAGTACTCATTAAGTTCATCAACAGTACCTAAATCTGAGATTTGTCCAGCAACATAGTCCCCATTACCCAATAGAGGAGAAGAAGAAAGCGTATTCACCCAATATTTGTTCCATAGCAGATCCAAGAGGTGTGAATCAAGAGAAGACTTAAAGTAAGTGATATCCAATGAATAATACTGCAAAAGCACACAAACAAATGGAGTTCAATCAAGAGCCAGAACACTTCCACAAAGAAAAGAAGAATGAAGAATCACCTGTTTACAATGGACACCAAAGTCTTCAATCTTATTGAGGGGTATGGTTTGGTACTCGGAAATAGGATCATCAGGAGGCTTATACCCTTCAGGGTATGTCCTGAAGGCCCCAATCTCAACTTTCCCAGCAGAAACAGTCCTAGTGGGGTCAATAACAACAGCCAGAAAGGGCTCCTGAAACTGCTGATTGAGCATCTGTGTCGACACATCTATACCAGAAAGCCAGCACCCATAACCAGGGTGAGAGTGATACCACCCAACAACATTTTCCAGTCGCCCAGCCTACACCCCAACAAACACGTTAAGAATGCTATATTGAATACAAATAAATAAAACTAACAGGGAATCCTATAGGGGTGTCTCAAATTAGAGTTACTAACTGCAAGTTTGATCCAAGTTCAAACAGAGACTAAAATAGCAGGGAATCATATTAGGGTTACAAGCTGCATATACTCCAAGTTAAAGTTATCTCCAACCATAGTTACTAACAGCATTATGTTCATTCGATCAAAAACAAGACAACCAACAGGAAACACAAGCTTAGCTCTCTTGCATCCGAATTAAAGAAAACTAACATGGTATTAACTCTATCAGGGATACCAATCTACCGAGTTCCAATACATTAGGGTATAACACCATCCATTGGCTTCCAATCAAAGTAAACTAACTTAATGGGGGAATTCAAGGAGGCTGTAACTCCAATTAGGGTTACTAACTCCCTCAATTTGCCTTTGAAAATAATAGAAATAATAAACATAACAGGAATTCAATTAGGTCATATCTCCAACTAGGGTTGCTACCTCTACTGAGTTCAAATTACAAACTCCCTCCATTGTCTTCAAGTGCATTTTTAAAAGAAGTAAAAATAAAAAGATCTAAACAATCATCAACATGACAAGAAGAAAATAGGATTCTGAGTTCCTAACTGCCTTCAAATGTATATAAACATAACAGAGAATTCAATTAGGGCATATCTCCAATCAAGGTTATGAACTGCATTGAGTTTCAGATTAACTAGGATTACTACTTCCCTTCATTACCTTCAAATACAAATAATCAGAAACATAACAGGGAACTCAATTAGGGTATATCTCCAATTAGTATCACTAACTTTACCAAGTTCAAATAAATTAGGGTTACCAAATCCCCTCCACTGCCTTCAAATAAAACACAGGAAGCATATCTAAATTAGGGTTACAAGCAAAGTATCAGCGAGAAATTAGGGTTTTAGGCATACACGCTTGTTGGTCTGATCATACTCAACACTGTACTCATACGCATCAGCTTGGGCATTGACACGCGTTTCGGTTCCCTCAACGGGCAAAGCAAAAGCATCCATGACGATGATAGAGTCACCATCGATCTTGCCTTGCATGAGACCCATGACCTCGATGGTGCCGCCAGAACGCGCGTGAACAACCATCTTGAGTAACGCGAGAGCGGAAACCTTGACGCGCTTGAAGTAGTGAGGGTCGTTGGACCATGGCTTTTCGCGCTGGTACTCTCCTTGGAGTGACTCGTCGTAGTAGAAGATGGAGTCGTCGGCACCGGAAGGTGGTGTGTCCATGGGTATTATGTTGTTTTCCAGCTCCCATGTTTGTTGCGCCATCGCTGCCGATGATGACGCCGAAACGCTGCTTCCAGAACCTTCCATTTAGAAAATCCGAACAGAACAGAACAGAACCGAGAGGAGACGATGGCTCTCACAGCAACACTGACGTGACTGTGAGTGAGTGTGTTTCACTCTGCTACTCTCGCATCGCTAGCCTCCTCATCATTCATCAACCCTTTATTATTAGATGTTTATGGTTAGCTTGGATTCACTCCTGAAAAAAATATTTTTTTTCTTAAAAAAAATCTCTTTTCAATAAACAAAAAAAAATATTTTATATTTGAATAGACTTTTAAAAAGAATATTTAAATATTAAAAATATTTTTTAGTTTTATTTTTTTAAAAAAATCAGATATTATTGATTTTTAAAAAAATAAATAATTTTTTTATCTAAACATATTTAAAATTTAATAACATATTTACGTTAACGTAATTTAATTTGTTAGGTTTCAAATAGGAATTCGTCTTGTTTAGGGTTACACTTACACTTTGTTCTTACCTTCCAATCCCTGTGCCAAACTAACTATAAAGAATATAACACAATAATTTTGCAAAAATGACAAATAATTTGTTATTTTCTTTTTTTGATAAGTGTTTTGTTTTGGGCTTGGACTTTTTTAATAAGTTTTTAAAATAGGAAAAAGCCTGACTTTTTAAACGGACCAACCCACGTCCAAAATAAAGTTTTTAATAAAGCCGTGCTCAAACATTTCACAGTAAAATAATTAAACTTATTACAACCAAGAAAAAATTAAACTTATCATAGTAAAATAAACAACTTTTTTATCACCAAATAAAAAATAATAATAAACAAATTTTTTATAACATAATCAATTTTTTTCATAAATACCAAGTATGTGTTCATATAAATGACTGATTAATGATTCCTTTTGTGTTCATATAACATGATTAATACATGATCAACTTTTTTAATTAACAAGAAAGACAGCCTTTTAAAAAATATTCTTATTTTTAACTTTTTCAGCTACATATAAAATCCATGTTAAAATTCACTTCTGAGAATATATAAAATAAACACCTTGAAATTGGCGTCATGCATTTCACAAATAAATTCTAGTGTACATCACAAAGTTCTTGCAATTCCAAACTATTGGCGTTACATAACCCTCAGGCATCATGCTTAAATGTGCTATAAACTTGAATCACCCTTCAGGATAGAAGTAAATAATAGTTAAACTTCAACTCCCGCAGGGTGGTGGATATGTGTGTTATCTTCATAAAGCCAGTGCCCACACCACACTCAGCTTGAGTTGAGAGCCTTATTCCAGAAGCTAGCAATCTACCATTGCATCCTCTGTTTTTTTATTAGTATTCCAGATCCCAGTGTTATTCTGGCTTCATGAGCATAACATCCCACAAAAGATCCATATAACCTGTTTAGTTAACACAAGGAAAAGAAAAATCTTCCATGTCTCTAATTTTAACGATTTATACATAATAAAATACATTCAACATCCTCCCCGGAATTTCAGGGGAAGCAACCCTAACTGACGTGGACTAACTCTTGATCTCACAACAAATGGCCTGAAGATCCCTAACTTCTAAGCTAAAATAAATTACAATCCAACATTAAAAATACACACCCGAATTATTTGACACCCTTGGCCCAGCCTCCTCGCGTGTTGGATCTGGTAACTCTCTTACCCTTTCGCTTGGCAATACTACTTTGTGTGGCTTCCAAGTTAGCTTCCGAACCTGGCAGATTATTGTCTTCTTGAACCTCATACTGTATGCTGGAACTGTTCTGAGAGTCGGGTATTTCAATGGATTCACTCAACACCTTACAGTTATCTCGTTCAAGAACCCTCTGAGCTGTCGTCTCCTCCTGCCTTGAATAAACTGTACTGGGTTCATTATCAAGTGTCTCCCTGTTCTGTTCAATAACCTGCCCTGCATGAATTCTAGCAACAAAGAAAATGGCATTGTTACTATTTTGATATAAGGACAAGGGACAGGAAGGTCGATATTTTTTTCCCAGTCGTGTCCGAATGAAAATTGATTTCCCATTATGAATTTATGATGATTCAAGGCAATCAAAAATTATTCACTCCTTGACAGCAGAAATAAGACTTCAAAGACAAAATTGTGGCTCATTGGTAATGAGAACGTAATCACACAGAAAATACGGCGGGAATTGTCATAATCAAATGGTGATGATATGGGATCACCCTTAAAAGAGCATGTTCATAAGATAAAACAAAAAGGAACAAATTACAGCTGAAGCTGGGGGATACCCCAGCGCAAGTAACAGAAGCTATCATCAATCAGCTCGGAATTAAGTAAGAGGTGGAAGTTAGTTGTAACAGAGAACTGGAAGGATCATGTTCATTGCCCTGTGTGCTGTTAGCAGAGAATTTGGGCAGATCTCTTGCACACACTCCCTTATACCTATCGTTCTCATACTTCTTAGGTTTCCCCTTCACATTGATATGGAATTTCTCTATGTTATTTTTTATATGTTTTGATTTGTTATACCAGGTGAAATTGCAAATATGTAAGGTGAGGTTATGCATGATTGCATATATCGGTAAAAGTGTTAAATGAATAACAACCCACATACGCCTGATTAGATAAATGTGAAAAGCAGGTTATGTATATCAAGTTATCAACAGAAAAAAAAGGTCGGGTGAAAGTTTAGACGAAAACAAGGTTTTAAGTTCAGAACGTCCAACTAAAAAGGAAAGCCAGTGAGAAATAGATTTACCTGGGCCCTGAATTCCCATTTGGTAATGCAGCTTCTACTACAACCTTCTCTTTGATTACTGAGCCGTTTTCATCATGTAAACTAGATTTTAAACCTGCATTAATAGGATCATAGGACATCCAATTAGTTAGCGGAGTTAGTTGACCATAAACAAATTAGGAGGGCATTACATGATCAGTTAAAGATCTTGAGCTAGAAAGGTCTCTTGACATAGTGTGCTATTTTAATCATAAGACATCTAAGGCAACTGACAAAATAAAATAAAGTAAAATAAAAATTATCTTCTCTAGTTTCACCTGAGTCTAGCTGATGATTATCCCCATTTGTGTCATTCGTGGCATCAATGTACACCAGACCACCATCCCTATTACATTCACAAAAATTTTAAAATTAGAACATAAATAATATAGCCACAAAGGGCAAGATTTCCAGTGAAAATCCTGACCAGGCCTGTGTACATATAAATTGGACTCTCATAATCATACAGTGGCATAGGATTGCAAAAACTAAAAGGCATATTTGCAATTGTCATTTATCTCTCTTGCACATCATGGTGTCTAGAGTTATAACCTTCTATATCACTCACATAAAGTTCCATGAACGTAAACAAATACTGAAAACAGTAGAGAAAATATGGTCGTTTATAAACTACAGAAAATAGAGAAGTTTAATTCGATCCAAAATCACTCCATCAACCTCCCCCTCCCTTCTCTTCCCCCAAACAAAAGGAAAAACCCAAAAAGAAAGAAAAGAGAGAGAGAGAAAAAAAGTAAGATTCAAAATCCAAACAGAGAAGAAAGCAAATGGAAAAACATTTAACCTGATGAAAATCAACTTCAAACTATATATGAAATATTTGAACAAAAATGAAATGCTCTAACCTGTGCACATCATTTAAGGACCCATCTCCCTTTCCTGAAGTAGTTATTTCTCCATAGCCATCTTGTGAACCTATGTGACATGGTTTTTCAGAAGCAAAGAAAAACTGAAGTAACGGATGATGTGAGGAGTTCAACAAACTTGCAAAATTACCTTTACTTTGCTGGACAGCTCCAAAACCCTTAATGAAAAGTAAAGTACAATGTTAGCCACAAAATAGCTTGGTCGCCAAAAACAATCATGTGTGTGTGTGTGTGTATATATATATAAATGGCAAAATAACTAAAGAGATGCTCGTTAAATAAACTATTAAGCTCATTTTCAGATGAGTACCTGCTTCTGATCAGAATTAATATTAGCTAGATCAGATGGAAAACATTCAGGCAGGGAACCATTCAGTTTACTCTCCAAACCTGAAAGGCAGAAAACAAAGTAAGCAGTCAGAAACATCCAATGTTATTATTGTAAGCGCTCAGTAGTTTTACCATTAAAAAAATATTATAAACCCGAATAATAAAAATGCTTCCTACAACAGTAAAGTCATACCAGGAGAGGCCTCACCACTGATTCCACTAGCCAAGTTTGATAATGGATATTCTACATTTGTAAAATTATGTGCTTTCTCTCCAGAACTAACTTTGATGTTTTCAATAGCTGAAGTGTGTACATTATTTGTATTTCCCATAGGAAAAGGAGACAAATCAATTTTTGAGGAAGGAACTGTCCTAAGCATCTCCTCCGTTGCCCTGGATCTTACTCTTCGTAATTCATCCTGAATACTCCATGAACCAGTAGCAGGAGTATCCCTTTTCAACTGCATCATAGAATCAGCACCATAAACTATTAAACAGAAAATTTGGATAGGATAACTCACTCCAAATCAAATGACAACCCACATATGATTGACAGTAATGATTGATGCCACAAATTCTATCAGGGATTCATGGTTAAGTTTGCAAGAACAGCGATGGAGAAATGACAAGAAATGGAGTGACCTAACCAAATTCAAGTATGTATCAAAGTAACTTAAAAACAAAAGTTTTGAGTAGCAAGGCTCCGGGTTTTTTTTTTTTTGTGGTTGTTGGGCAGGATCCAAATTGGGGATTCCCTTTGATCATTAAAAGACCAAACAAAAGGGTGACACAAATTTCCCACTGCATACAATTCCACTATTAAACATTTCCTTCCAATGTCTCTACTCTGCAAAACATACCCTAAGATACATCGTATAACTTTGTAGCACTATAACAGTAACTAAGGCACCTAACAATTTGGAAAAGAAAATTTTGAACCGCTGGCTTCAAGCAGACATCACTCATAGATTATGCAAAACAACTCATCTCACTCAGGTTGTCTCATAGACTTGAAGAATACTTTTAAATTTTCTGCTTCAATTCTATTAGTATTTAGTAGCCCACTTAACAATCTTTCCTGGTTCCACAAAAAAGGGGGGGGGGGGGGGGGGGGCAATGCCATGACTTTTAGCTTGAATTCAACAGAAGAGAGAGGGAGAGGGATGGAAACATAACCTAAAATACAAAATGAATAACGCTGCTACTCATTAAAAATCATTCCTTTAAACACAAACTATTTCCCTAATTCCCTATGAACTCAACTGGATACCTTATATCCCCTCATACATCAATCTACATATTTTCTAGGCAGCTAAACAAAATGATTTGCCATCATCATGAAAATAAAACTAATAACTCTTTATGTATTATTATTTTATTATACATATCAGTTGCCTTCTACTCTATCTACACTAATATTCATAAGATTTTTACTTCATGAACTGCGGCAAATACCTCATTCTCCAAATAAATTTCAAGTAAAGAAGGAGAAAATGACATAATGGGGGAAAAACAGCAGTTTAAATATAAAACTGTGTAGTCTTTTAATAATAAGAGAAGTACTACATGATTTTCTACGAAAACAATAACACACCAAATGCACCTTGGAGGAGGATGTAGAATTGCCACCGAATAGATGTGGTGTTTGTTCTTTAAAGAGTTGAATTCCAACTGGTGTTGGAGGCTTAATATGGTCTAGGGAGGGAGATGCCCATGGAGGGCGTGAGCGCATGTATGACTTCGCCACATCCACAGGTGATCCTTCATCTGTGGGAACCTGCTTAGAGCCGGGTATAAAGATTTGCAAAATATAATTATTGTGAAATCATATAACCATATAGCACAGAAGAGGGATATTTGTCAACAAATTTAAGAGGAAAGAAAAGTCACTAACTTGAGTTAATGTAACCAAATCCAAACTACGTATTCCATAACCCAAATCTGAGTTTGATTCTAATCCTGACTTCTTTTCCTGCAGCCATTTCTTGGCCTCCAAAACAGCAGCACTACAGAGTTCAGGTGATGCTATATCTGAGAAACATTAAAAAATACAAAGTCAGGTAACAATAAGCAGTTAAACTTGAGTTTTTATATGTAGAGGATACTGCTTCCAACAGTTGGACATACCTCTTGACCCCTTATCTTCATCATCATCATTGACAGGAAAATCGACAACTCGTGAGCGGATTATTTTTATCAATCTATCACCTTCTTCCCTGATCAAATACTTTTCTCTATTAGAACCTTATTCCAAACAACTAGAGGAAACAATTCAGTTGCACCCATAAAGTCCAATAAATTGACCACATAATGCACTAATGCAGTTTTACTACCTGTTGCTCATATACTACATGTTACTACTATTAGTCTGCAAATATTAATGCAGGTTATTGGTACATTCTACATAAATTTTGGATAAACATGTTCCTTATGGGTTGCCTAGGTTCATTGGCTACTCCTGGAAACTCCCACTTTTAACATGTTATATATATCAACAAGTTTGAAGAGTTCTGGATGGTGTATAGATATGAATATATAGCATTATATCGGGCAAATAGTACAGCTAATATTAAATTTTAATCAAACACCTATCAAGCCTTGTCCTACCACACGATTCTAGGTTACTACTGACCAATTCACATTGTTTAGAGACAGATCATACCCAGAAGCAAAATGTCAAATACCAAATAATACATGCAAACAGAAGGGTGAGGAAACTGAAAACACCAATGAAGAACTACACAAGCTAAAAAATAGACTGAACATAAATTCTTTAGTACCTTGAGAATGACTCCTTCATAAGTAGCTGCTCAATGACAAGCTTGCTTTCGCTGCTCGCAACTAATGGCTGGAGCCCCTGCAGAGAAAATTGAACCTTTTCGTTACAAAACCAATATTCCATGTGCAATTCTCTTAGATGAAACAAAGGGATTCATGCAGAATAAACCATTATCAAAAGTGCCCCTCACAAAATGGAAAGGTAATAATAACTAGTTCTGTAACTAGCCAACACATTCCTAGGAAAATAAATTTAATGCTTCCAATCATCAGCTTAACCTTTTGGAAGGGGCAAGGCTAAGGAGTGCTGTCTTCTAAAATTAAGGCAACTTACATGTGAGTGCATGTGTCTACATTCAACTATGATAACCAAAGATAGTTCAACCTCCAGAACAAATAAAGAGTGGAAAAGACTAATATTCATATTTCATGATAATAGCATTAAAACAAGGGGAAACCTATTAGAAGGGTGTCATCTTTCTAGAATAAGCAAAACACGCAGAGTAAGACATAAAGTTAACTACCTTGTTCAATGCATCATCACCTTCGACAGTGTTATCAATTTCATCATCAAAAGCACCAACGTCCTCTGCAACATTAGAAATCAAACACATTGTTTTAAGGAGAAGACTGCATGGAATAAAATCCAAAGATGGATTATGTTGTATATATGGAGATCCACTTAACCCAAGAATAAGTCTTATGCATAAATTACTCCAAGAGTAGCCTTCTACAGTTATTGAGTTTCATGAATCTAACCACTTAGTTTAAAATTCTCATTAATTATATAACGTCCATGAATTCCAGAAAATTTTAGGGCAACTTGATGCTTCATTTACCTACTTTATTTTAATTTATAACGTACAATACATCAAACTAACAGTAATTATTGAGAACATATGGTTCAAAAGGTTACGTAATTCAAATATTAGATTGACGAAATTCAGAGATAACAAACAGCTATCAGCAGTGCACGGGATATGCAGGTCCATTTCCATATATTTTTTCAGAGCATGAACATTTTACCTTCAAGCACTTCAAAAATTGTCATAGGTGAAAGGTTACTCCGCTAAATCTACCTAAACTAAAATCAACTAAAACTAAAGTCAACATCCTGAAGCAGTTCACACTCAAGTCCACATAGTAAGAGCGACAATTTCGCGAATTAATCACTTTAACAGCACAAAACGCAAAAATAAGAACAGAAACCCTAGTATTCAAAGTAATGCACTCTTAACAGATCTACTACGAACCTGAACTGGAACCAGCAGCAGAAGAGCATGGAGAAGACTCATCCGAAGACGACGAAGTAGGTGAAGAGCTATCGAGATCGAAAACGGCGGAGAAGAACTTCCCGGTGCCGGAGGCAATGAAACGCGTCGGGGAGAGAACGTAGCGGGAGAGCCAGTTAGCGCTCGGAGGAGCGGCGGAAGCGGAAGGTGGCGGAGGAGCGGGGCGGTCGTATGGTGTCCTGGAGGTGGCGGCGCGGCGGCGGGAGCGGAGAATTTTGCCGCCCGATCGAGATCCGGAAATAGAAGCCATAGTGGAGAAGTTGTGGGAGCAGAAAGAGAAAGAGAAAGAGAGAAACTCAGAGAAACATAAACAAAATTGAACGGTGAATTTGGAGGTACGGTTTTTTTTTTTTTTTCTTTTTCTCTCTTTTTCTTTTTTTTTTTTTTGGTTTCTTTCGTCGTTTTCTGAGTTCTTTTTGTTATGTTTCGAAAACACTCATAAACCCCTGTTTCGAACGAATGGAATTCCAGTGTCTGCTTGTAGCGGTTATCTTCGGTTCTTTTGCTTTCTTTCTTTTCTTTCTTTTTTTTATTGATTTCCATGTCTTCCTTTTATTCCTGGTTTTAATTTACCGTTTTAGCCTTGCACTATTACGTTACTAAATACTAACTAATTTACTAAATTACTGTTTATTTTTTTGTTGAATAAAACTAATTTGCCAATAACTTTTTTTCAATAAACTAATCAATAATTATGGTTTTTTATTTAATATTTTGGTGTTTTAGAACTTCCTTTTATTGTCCTATTGTTTGACAAGTAGTGGAAATAACCTATTTTTTCTTGAAAATAAGAACTTAAGTTCGAAAACGTTGAACAGCAAAACCCTTTTTTTTTTTCTTTCCTCTATTTTTAACAAAATTTTGTTTTTCATAATTACTGTATCTAACAGAAGTTTACAAAAATCCTGTTTTTTGGTACATGTCTCATTATTTAAACTATTAATTTTTAAATTGATAAAACTTGTAATTAAATCTCATACATCAATTAATGTAGGAAAGAATATTTAAGCGATAAATAATTAAATACAATCAAGATTACCCAAAGAATTCTTCAACCTCATTTTTCACTTTACTTCAAATGAAAAGGAGGAAATTCCAATTAAATTTAAAGATTAACAAAAATTTCCTTTGATTATTCACTATTATTAGGTTTGCAATAGAAAATTCATAGCTTTGATTTTGATCTAAAAACATTGAATTATTCATAGCTTGGTTTTTACAATTCATTAAATTAACTATTATTCATTATATAGAATAGTTACTTAGTGTATGTATATCTACGATATATAAAAAAATATCTATTTAATTTATATTTTTATTAATATTTTTTAAGTTTATTTTTTGCTAATCTATTTTATTTTTACCTTCAATATGAATATGATTAATAAAATCAACATGTGTACATTCAATGGTGTAATTAGAAATAAAATAACTAAAATAGAAGTATTCTAAATTCAATAAGATAAATATCTATTTTGTTATTCCCTTAAATAAATAATAAATATGAGGAAATCAATTCAAAAACACCATTAAATTATTCTTACAATTACACTTATTATTCAAAATCTCAATTTTCATTATTCAATTCCCATATATGTCAATTAAATTCCATAATTGATTCTTTCTATATATAAAATTACCAATTAATTTTATTTTTATTTTCTCTTAAATATGATGTAAATAATAAAAACCCAATTCAAATACTCACATCAAATCATTCCAAGTTATTAAGTTTTTTGGCCAACGAGCTATAACTCAAATGGTATAATCTCTTCATATTTATTTAGAGGTGGTAAGTTCGAGTCTCCTTATTTTTTATAAAAAAATATTAAATTTTTTGACCAACACTATCTAATAATATATTATAAAAAAAGTTATTAAGTTTTTTGACCAATCATTGACTTCTTAGAAAGCAGCAGGCTCCCTGACGACCACAAGCAAGAACAGAGCCACATATAATAAAAGGGGGGCAATGGCCCCTCCCAAATTTTAAATTTTCTTTATAAATTGTATACAAATTTTATTTTAGTCTTCCTTATAAATTTTATTTTACTCTTTTCCTATTACAAGATTAATTTTTGGCCCTTTCCTCAACTTCAACCTAGTTTCGCCCCTGACCACAAGGCCGTGAAGGCGTTGAGAAGGGAGGCAGCTAAGTACGTAATAATGCAAGGCCAGCTATTTAAGAGAGGACTCAATCAACCCATGTTAAAGTACCTATGACCTGACCAGATGGACTATGTCCTTAGAAAAGTCCACGAGGGTTGAAGCAGAGCCACTGGCCAGTATTTCATCAGTCAACTGTCGTAAGTTTATCTGGAGACAGATCATTTCCAGGTTCAGAATCCCGGAGTCCATGATATCGGACAACGGGACACAGTTTGTGGACAAAAAATTTAGGGAGTTCCTCGTGGGCCTAAGGATAAAACAAAGGTTCTCATCGGTAGAACACTCCCAGGCCAATGTCCAAGTCGAAGCAAGTTGCGAACAAAGTCATCCTCCAGGGCCTGAAAAAGCGACTCAACCAGAGGAAGGGAGCGTGGGAAGACAAACTAGCGTCGGTCCGTGGTCGTGTAGAACAACACCTCAGTCTTCCACCGGGAAAACACCTTTCTGACTCATCTACGGGGTTGACGCAGTAATCCCTGCAGAGATCGGGGAGCCAAGTCCACGGCTACACCTGAGTGGCGTAGAAGAGGCCGTGGAAAAGGACCTGGTCGATGAAACCAGATAAATGGCACACTTGTCGGAAAACGGCGCTGAAGCAAATAATAGCACTTCGCTACAACGCCAGAGTGCTGAAAAGAAGCTTTGAGCCAGACGACCTCGTACTACGTACGATGCAATGACATAGGCCTCCCCACCCCTAGGGAAGGGAAGCTGGCGGCTAATTAGGAAGGCCCATACAGGGTTAGGGTTGCACACGGATCGGATCGGATCGGATATAGCAAAAAATTCTATCTGATCCGCACTGCATTCATCGGATCGGATCGGATACGATATCCGCAATTTTTCAGGCCGGATATAATTAAAAAAATATATGTTTTCAAATTCCATTTGGCTGTTTTTACAAAAAAAAATCATTTTTCACCTGTTTAAGTATATGTAATATGCGAATATGCATATTTGCGGATCGGATAAGCGGATATCACTACCAAATCCGCAATCCGATCCTACCATGATGCGGATCCGATCCGATCCGAGCCGATGGCTCTGCAGATCGGATAATATCCGCAAAATTCGGATCAGATGCGAATAATTATCACGGATATGTGGATATTATCCGATCCATATGCAGCCCTATACAGGGTGGAGGAAGTGGTCGGCAACGGAGTGTATAAGCTGGAACGTTTAGATGGGAAAGAGGTACCCCGAACATGGAACGTGACAAACCTGACAAGGTTCTACCCTTAGAAGTCGGGCCGACCATTCGTCCCACCGATAAAGTAACACCCGTATTGCCTTGTGTTGACTTATTGTTTATCTTTAATTTGTGTCATTACTTAGTATGCTACTGTTCCACTTCATTCAATTTCTATTTCTATGTTTACTCCTATTTTTTCTTCTGTTGTTATTACTTAGCATCTACAGCAATTACGGCTTCACAGGACTGATCACTCCGGAAGCCTGCGACACACCGTTAACAACACGGGTACAAAGAAGCCAAAATTCGAATCTTTTAACACAAAGCCACAAGCCGGCTTTCTCAATTACCAATAACAAGACAAAACAGTAAACAAATAAAAACAGTTAACAAACCAGAAATTACCATACGGTAGTCAAGTCACCAATTACCAATAGCAAAACGGTAAACCAGTTAAGGAAATTACACAAGAGTTCAAGAGATCTACACAAACTATTACACAGTTCAAAATAACGAACAAGTAAAATTACATCACTTCTTCGGGATGTCCACAATCTGACAATCCCAGATAGTCTTGAAGGCTCCAATCACATAAACGACAAAATCGGGAGATAGCAGCTTGACTTGGGCCTTAAATGCCTCCTCGGTCCCATTAATCACCTCCTTTGCCTTCTTCACTGTGTTCTTATTTGTCTTCTTCAGGCCGACAACCTCCCCCTTTAGCTCAACAACCTCATCCTTAGTGCTCTTTACCGACTTCTCGGCCTCTTCAAGCGTGGCCTCTAAAGCAGTAACTTTGGCTTGGGCTGTGGCAGTTTCACCGCGGGCAGAGTTGAGCTGAGACTCCAGGGTCATCTCCCTCTTAGTAAGCCGGGCCACCGCATTGTCGGAAGTCTTCAGCTTTCCCTCTGTGTCGGCTAGCTTCTCCTTCAAGACCCCAACCTCAGTCTTCAACCTCTCGACCTCTCGAAGGAATTGGCGATACTTCCCGTCTAAAGACCCATACTGAGTCAGAATAGGCTCTTCGCGGCCCTCAACATACATCGGTAGATCCACCTAGCCTGAGTGCTCAGGTCCCCATCATGAAAAAATTCATCAATGCCGGGCATGAGCTACGAATCAATGAAACCCCCAACGTCAAAATTCTTTTCCACAATAGTAAAGGACCCCTCAGGACTAGAGGCTGGTTTCCGCTTGCGAGGATTGTCGACAATCGCGATATCGGGACCCTCTTCGGCCGGCTCTACCTCGGGAGGCACCACCTCGCTGCCGCTCGGACCAGTCGTTACGCTGGGGATCGGTAGGCCCTGGAGGGGGACGGGGAGGAGCTGATTGTGCTTCGGCATTTGGGAAGGACGGATGTTCGGCAGACTAGGTCGCAGAGCTATCCTCACTATGACCATGAAGGAATTGGGCCATCAAACCCTCAAATCCAATGTGCTCGGTAGCCATGTCCACTGCAACACACAACAACCCATTAGATCGGTAAAATATATATAAAAAAAAAAGAAAAGGAGAAAGAGAGGGAGAAGAAAGGGCAACACAACCAGCCGACCACTCACCTATATAACCTCTACCCATCTCCCGGTCACCCATTAAAAGATGAGGGTTAATGTTGTTTTTGTTAAAAATGGCCAGCAACACATTAGCAATGTTCTTATCCCGTTGAGTAAGGCATTTGTATGTAATCTTCGTAAAAGCGTTGGACTCGGCCCCGAAACTCAGTAAGTCGGAATTCGCCGCTCCCCTTCCAGAGTCAACCAGAAAGGATGGTGACCTTCGGTAGGTCGGACCTTAAAGAACTTATCTTTAAAGCCATTAAATGAGTCTTCAAACACCGCAAAAATTCGTCTGCCCTAAGCAGCCTAGAATGACATAAACCCCTTCTTGTGTCTTTCCTCCTTAGAAGGGTTAGTCAAGACAAACAACCATAAGAACACCTCCACAAAGTCCGGCAGATCTAGGTACTCGCAGACCATCTCAAAACACCGGATGGCTGCCCAACTGTTCGAATGCAGCTGTGATGGGGCCACGTCGCACCGGTTAAGAAGCGCCATTTAAAAGGGGGAGAAGGGGATGCGAACCCCCAGAACGGTGAACATCGCCTTATACATCCAAATCCAGTCGGCAATCCGGGGGGTGTTAAGGTTAAGTTGGCATATGCGCTCGTGGGTGGCGGGAACGAACACCTCATAACGCCCCTCCTCGTCACCTCCCCCACACAGATGGTCGCGAAGACGGAACTCCGTGAGCTCCTCTAAAGTTATTTGTGAAGGTGTATCCTTCATGTCGGAGGTGACCCAAGCGTATCTGTCAACACGGGGTCCCAAAAGAGGGAGTTGCGACATACCTACAGTGGGGACACCACTCAAGGTCAGACCATAAGGCCGGTAGGTCGGGAAAACAGGAACTAACGCTAAACGCTACAGTAAGCCTATCTACAGTTAAGCCAAGGATAAATCTACAGCTAAGTAAAGATAAAAAATCAGGAACCTAAATGGCAACCCCCTAATATTTGCCTAGCATTGTCACACATGCAAACCCAACACCTAATCCAAATAGACATGAACAGGAAAAAGCACACAGGCAACATAAACACACATTGAAGTTAAGAAGCATGAAAGGAAGGAAAAACTCACCAAGAAAATGATGATGATCGAAAGGAGTTACGAAATATTGAAGAAACTTTGCTGAATCAATTTCAGATGAAGAGTTTCAGAGAATGTAGAAGGAAAATAAGAAGTTTGTGGTAGTGATTAGGAAACAAGGAAAGGAGGCGCGAGGGAAAGAGAAGAAAACCAAAACAAATGAGTAACTGCCATGGAGAAGCGCCAAGGTCAGGGGTAAAATGGACTTTTCCCCATGCCTTCAAATCAATCATAAATGCACTTAATTGCGAGCGTGAAGAACGAGGCGACAAACAGCGCTCCCTCGAGACGGTGAAGCCCACACGCGCGTAGAAGGCACGCCCCAGTCACGAGCGACCGACCAAGCGACGATACAAATAAGGGAGATCAGAACGCACCAACAACGATGCTCACAACCACAGCTGACGCATTGGGGGCACTGTTCCGGTCCGGTCCAGCTGGCAGAATGCCCTGGTCCGGTTGGCCGACACGACGGGCATGTCGCGCCCAAACCAGGAGTTCAACCCGACCACTCCACCCCTTCAGCAAGGCACCTGACAGCTGGGAAAAAGGAAACTTCCTGGAAGGCGGGTTTGCTCCTGTGGGATCCGCCCTAGGTATGGAGTATACAGGGGGAGGGCCCTACCCCTCCCCGAGGTATGTCCCTATTCCCTCACTTTACTGCCATCTGTACGAATTCTGACTTGAGCGCCATAGTCCTTTTTGCAGGTGGCTCCCCCCTCTCCAACACCACAACTCGGGAGGTCGCGAGGTTCCAGCCTTTCACTCTTCAACACAAATCCGAGAGGTCCGTCCATTCGCCAACAGCTAGATCCAGATTCCCCTAGTCTCTCTTACCCATTCCGTTCACCCAAACCGTTCGCTATCCGGCAAAACGAACAAAAATAAATTAAACTACACATATATTTATACACGAATACATTGGTGACTGATTTTAGTGGCTGATTTTGGTATACAAATAGCATTTTTAAACACACTAATTTAGTATCTCTAAACATATTATTTCTGTTCATATTTCATCTGTCAAACACAATTTTATATCTTTATCTAAATGTCTCGTACTCTCATACTTATACCTGTAAATAAACGTAGCTAAAAGTATGCCTCATGTTTGCATGTCTATTATGCCATTCGTGTGCTTTCTTTTGTTTTTTTTTTTAATTACTTCATCCATTCTTAAAATTTTATTGAATTTTTAATTCAGTCTATACTTTGGTTAATTAATTCCTTATATCATATTAGATTTTATAACTAAATTCTTATCATAATAAAAATGTTGAAATTAACAAAATATTTATAAGATAAAATAGAATATTCAATTAAGTATTAGACATATTTATTTTGATAGACATAATATTTTATTAATTTTAACGTTTTTGTTACAATAAATATTTAATTATAAATTTTGATATGATATAAAAATTTAATTAAAAATTTAATAAAATTATAAAAATAGGTAAAATAACTAATTTTTTTAAATAATGAATTTTACATTATTTTTATGCAAAATGAACACTGATTCTTAAAAAAATGTTTTATTTTATAAGACTCGTGTATCAATGAATCACTTCATATAAAGATAAAATCAAACTCCAATACTTATTTAAGCAGACGAATAAATTAACTGTTTCATTAGCCTAAATTAATTTTGTGGAAACAATCTATAATTTATTAATGCACTAACTTAAATGCATAATATTTTTTATTTATTTAAATAAAAAAGCTCATCATCATGTTGCCATCCTTATC
Source organism: Arachis hypogaea (assembly GCF_003086295.3). NCBI lineage: Eukaryota > Viridiplantae > Streptophyta > Magnoliopsida > Fabales > Fabaceae > Arachis > Arachis hypogaea. Next base: position 45,624,593 of record NC_092043.1, read on the forward strand.
CACATCATCATCGTTATTATTATTATTATTATCAGTGTGTTAATTTACTATTTTATTTATTAAATATATATAAAAATAAAAAATAAAATTAATTGAGACGACAAATTTATTAATTAATTAAAACTTTTTGTGCACAAATTCGAAAATAACATTTTTTATATACGACTTATATATAATGCAAAATATTTTGAAAAAAAAAATTGTGTACCAATATTTTTTATGTCCCATTAAATATATTATTTTATTTTTTTATTTAAAATAATAAAAATAATTTTTTTATATAATAAGTGACTTTAACTAAGAGGAGTTGGGTTTAAATATTGAAAATAGACAAAAAAAATCTTTTTATGGAATACATATAATAGAAGGTATTTATAAAAGATAATATTTAATTTGTTCATTGAACTTTGTATCTGAATTTTAATTTAATCTTTAAATTTTTAATTATTTTTATTTAATTTCTAAATTTTGTAAATGTAACTCATATTTGTCTTTGAGGTAATTTTAAAGAATAGACATTAACGGCAGAGGTGAATAATTGGATGACACGCTGGACTCTATAAAACGACGTTGTTTTGGTTTTAATACTTAAATAGCCTAAAATAATCTCAGAAGTCGTATTTATTAAAAATTTTCCTCCTAAAATAAATGATACAGTATCATATTTGAATTATTTGAGCGCCAAAACAAAAACAATATTATTTTATAAGTTATAACGTGACATTTGGTTGTTCCAGTGCTTCAGTAACATCTATATACTGAAAATTGTTCTAGAAACTAATAAGTCGCATTTGTAAAATTTGAGAACTAAATAAAGATAACTAGAATTTTAAAGACTAAATTAAAATTCGTGTGTAAATTCAGATACCAAATTAAATATTATTTTGTATTTTCAAAATGGAAAATTGTATACTATTTTTTTATATTTCTATTATATGAGATAGATATAAAAGTATGAAAGTATAGACCATAGATAGTATAAATTTGAATATTTTAAAATAAAAAAATTGACAAAATAATAAAATAAAAAATTAATCAATGTTAATTTTATAATTCTCATAAAATATTTTTTTATTATTTTAATTTAAATATAATTAATTTCTCATCTTATCAATTTATTAATTTCATAAGTTTAGAGGATGTGAATTCAAACAGTATAAGTTAAACTAAAATATCCTTAATTCTTTATGCACTTTATTATATAAATTAACTAGTAGCGGATAGTACAATAAAAATTTTATAATTATTTTTAGGGTAATTTATGCAAATAAAATGAAGGAGCAAAACCTTTACGCATATACAACATTGACAATTTCCAGATACAAATACAATAAACGCAACTATATATAATCCGTTATAGGGTATCGCAGATTACGTTGAGGATTGAGTTACTCATAAACTGCTACACCCTGTAGCGGTTTATGACCAAATGACACTACACTTATAATCTGCTACACACTCTAGCGGATTATGAACAATGTGGATTGATGGGAAGATGCCTATATATACCAGTATTACAGTAACAACTCGTGATGCAAAATGTACGAAGTTATACAAATACAATGTCCATAAATAATAAGCCATAGAAATACAATAGGCACTAGGCATTAACAGTAACACGGATTAAATTTTTACATTAGGCATAAGTCATAAGTCATACAAATAGGTCGGAACCAAGATTAACACAAACACACGAAAGGAACTAACAGTAACACCCGAAAGCGTAAATTGCTACAAGAGAATAAAAAATTCAAAAAAGTAGAAGCACACAGACTAGAAATCCTACGAACTATCGGCAACGGTGGAGCCTCTCTAGGGGCAAGACCTAACCTACGCGTGTGCCCAGGCTGTCTGCATAGCCCGCACCGCTTGGGTCGGTTAGGGTCAGCCTCATCCATGTTGTTCCGGATTCTGGTAGACCTCGGTCGGCCATCACGACAACGCCTCAAGCGGGGGTCCAGAATAACGGTCGGACCATCATAAGGTGGCCAAAGTCCCTCCGGTACTGGCGGCACGAAACCCATCTGGTACACCCTGAACACCTTCTGCATGGTGTAGACCTCGTCGACATAGATAGACCAGTCAAGCCGTGACTGGGCACAACATGCAATCGCATGGCAACATGGATAATGGAGAGTTTGAAAGTATCCACAGTCGCATGTACGGTGCTGGAGGGAAACTCGGTACGTCCCAAGTGAAAAGCTCCCAATGGACGTCGTATCGGCAACGGTGTACTCAGACTGGTGTCTATCGAACAGGGTGACAGTAAAACATCTGGAGTCTTTCAAGTTGCGCTCCATCGCCTTCATAAAAGATTGGCAGAACTTGGCACCGCTGGCCAATTGAGCCTCTGCCGTCTGACCACGAATCACAAACAACTCCGCTAGCCGACCATATGTGGACTTGACTAGGGCGGTAACCGGAAGATTCCGTGTACCCTTAAGAACAGAATTAACACACTCAGATATATTGATCGTCATGTGACCGAACCGTCTGCCACCATCTTGGTGCTGAGTCCACTTATCGTATTCTATTCTGTTCGCCCAATCACACATTGCCGAATTCTCAGTCCGCATTATATCAAACCAATAGTGAAACTCCGCCTCAGTCTTCGCATAAGCAGCGATCACAAGCAACGATCACAAGCAAACGCTTTGCATCTGTGCCCTTGAAACTGAGTGCGAAGTTAGATGCAACATGCCGAATACAAAATGCTCGGTACGCAAGTGGGGGTAACCACCCACTGTTCGGGTTCTCTAGTGCAGTCTTGATGCCATTGTGCCTATTTGAAATGACCAGTATCCCCTGTTGCGGAGTCACATGTTGCCGCAGGTTGGTCAGGAAGAAAGACCAAGACTCGGCATTTTCCCCCTCCACGAGACTGAAAGCAATAGGCAAGATGTTGGAGTTCCCATCTTTAGCGATGGCCAAGAGCAAAGTCCCTCCATACTTGCCATACAGATGAGTACCGTCTATGCTTACCAATGGCTTGCAATGTCGGAAAACTTCAACACAAGGAAGAAACGTCCAGAAAAGACGACGAAAGTACACGGTTGAGTCATCCATATCATCACCCACGCGAACCGGAGATGTCTTCAACAATGTAACCGTCCTCTCCATGGTGGATTGCACCCCAAGGATCCAACGAGGTAGCTTGGCGTAGGACTCTCCCCAGTCCCCGTATATCTGTGCTACCGCCTTCTATTTTGCCAACCACGTCTTTCTGTAACTTGGCTTGAACCCGTACGTTCCTTCGGTAGCTTCTTGCAACACCTTTATCGATACCGCCGCGTTGGCTCGAACCAGAGAAAATATCTTCGCACATATCACGTGATAATCTAGTTGTCGGTGGTCGCTGGATATCGATGTAGCCAAGCATGTGTGTGGTCCGTTGTACCGCCGAACCTCCCAAGTTCCCTTCCGTGCTTGAAGGCTGATGCGAATCATCCATGTGCAACCCTTTCCAAACTCCTTGCATCTCCCATGGTACTTAAGATGATCTGACTCCATCACTCTATACTCAACTCCGCGCCGAATGCTGTAATCCTTTACAGTAAGCACATCTTCCTCCTTACTATGGAAAGATTGGCCAACTTGAAATTCAGTTACAGAATTTTTCTCGTGCAAGCCTTGACCCCCAAAGGTTGGTGCTGAATCTGTCGGTTGGCTGATGGCTCCCAGATCCAGGGTAGAATAATGTGCAGGTTGCTCATGTGTGCCGGCACTTGATGGCGGCTGACATCTTGCTAGGTTTGGCAACATTTCATCATCGTTGTCCCCTCCAATGTCTGCAGGCTCTTCATTGGAATCATCCTCTTGCATAACATTTTCCACCAGATTCGGTTCCCCCTCATGTCCTACATCTGGAGATGTATGAATTGAGGCGAATGCCCCAATTGGATCGGCTGGCCGATACTCCAACAAACACTCAGGTGCAACGACGGGCATCGAGGTGGAGGCACCCCCATCGTGGTCGACTGGGGGTTTAGAGCGGATGCACCAGAACTATCGATCCCATGTTCCAGCTTCGCAAACAACTCATGTATCATCACTTCTGGAAAACTCCGACGACAATGAAACAACACCTGCATATCTTCATCTGTTCGTAACACGAACGTTTTGTATTGCACGCCGGTTGACACAACTGCAATATGGATCTTGTAGAACAGCTTTTGCACCCACTTTGTGCCACCCGCGGCCAACTTCTGCAGTATACTGCTCTTCAGATCCAACAGTGTATCAGACGACCTGACAAAAAACTCAACGGTTCTCTGTTTGTAAACTTCACACCGTGCCTCTTACTCTTTTTTATTTTTTCAACATGATGCACTAACACCAAAAAGCTCTCTTCACTCTCCATTCCTCAAGTTATGAATGAATGAGAATGACACTCTACACAACTTGTTGGGTATATATAGACATCTTCCCATCAATTCACATTGTTCATAATTCGCTAGAGTGTGTAGCGGATTATGAGTGTAGCGCCATTTGGTTATAAACCGCTACAGGGTGTAGCGGTTTATGAGTAACTCAGCCCTCAACGTAATCTGCGATACCATGTAGCGGATTACGTGCAATTAAGTTCCACTATAAGGTGTAGCGAATTATATATAGTTGCGTTTATTACATTTGTGTCTGGAAATTGCCAATATTGTATATGCGTAAAGGTTTTGCTTGTTCATTTTATTTGCATAAATTGCCCTTATTTTTATGTGAATATATATTTTTTTGACTCTTAGATGATGTATTATATGGTTAAATTTTGATATTTATAAAAGTATTATCTTTATTTAAAGTGTGACTAAATAAATAAATCATATTTTTAATTAAAGTATCTTTATGAAAAGATATTTTTGCCGTCTTCATTTGAGTAGTAGCCTAACTAGTATATGCTTTTGTGTAATTTCACTAATCATTATCCCCACCATGTGTGTACTGTGTACTCTGAGAAGAGCTCATTCACAAAACCTCAAAACACACTCTCTCTCTCTCTCTGACTCCACTCTGCTCTCTTCTCTCCAAGCCCTTCTTTTTCTCACTCACGAATTTCGCCGCTCTTGTTTTGCTTCTCCTCTCGTATAAAGATCCTAAAGTATGAGCTGGTAATTCCCTTTGCTCTCTTCAATTTACACTTGGAAATAGAATTGGATTTGTTTGAGTTTCAGTTACCCGATTCTGACAAATTAAATTAAGCTAATAGGAAATGACTGAAAAAAAAATAAGGGTTACTCACTACTTCACTACTCAGGTTGAACTAGTAAAAGATTAATTAAGGGATGAAAAACTATCTCGCATTGAATTAAAAATGTTAATTCCAATATGGAAAGGAAGGGATTGAAGTCCTTAGTGATAATAAACTGGCTTGAATTAGTACCAGTATATTGAGTTTTGTATAATTAGTTTATATATGTAGTGTTTTTAATGTCTGAAGTGATTATAAAATATAAATACACCCATCACATACGAAATGATCACTAGTTTTAAGCATATAGCAAACCCTACTAATAAATACACCCATCAATTCAACTCAGTCACACTTGATTGATGGCAGCATTGCATAGTGGCATGTTTAAAAATATTTTTTACACTTATGTAACCTATTTTTCTGAATTTATCGATTAAGTATGCGTGGTTGATGATGGATGAGCATTTGAGGGTATAAAGAAGAAGCAGGATAGCATGAGCAGTGTTGCGGAGAACGGAGAATGAAAGGAAGGTAGAAAGCACCGGAGAAGATGAGTGTGGCGTCGAAGTTGTGCTTGTTATCGTCGTCGTGGGGCTGTATAGAGAGATGTAGAGTTTTTAGTGCTCACACTTACTATTACCCAGTAAGTATCACTGTAGCAAGAATCAGCATCTGTATCAGTATGATGTATATTTCCTTTCTCTCGATTTTTTATTTGCAATAATAATCAATCACTCTTTGAAGTAAATTGATAGAGAGCATTCAGTAACCCAGAGCTCAATTGAATTATTTTAGATGCTCAATTGCAATTCGGTAAATAGTGCGAATGACGAGCTATTTCAACGAGGGTTAAGATTTCGGGTGGAAGCTGCAAATTCAAATGCAAATGCAATTTCTTATTCCAGTGACAGTCATTCCTTTGATCCAGACCTCCACTCAGTGCTTGAACTTGCCACCGAGTCAGAGTTGTGTGAAATTGAATCAATTCTTTTTGGCCCCAGGTGAGGTTAACTTCCTTTATTCTAATGTTGCTTTAGATTCATTGGTTAATAACTCATGAACTGGAAACTGAAAATTATAGTAAAAATCAAGCAGCTACTTGAGCCCTTTGCTAAAATCCATCACAAGCTCAAACAGAGTAGAGGATGTTGAACGAACCATGATTGGCATCGACCTTCAGCAACGACAACACTTCATAGCTGCTCTGGAGTCCCGATTTTTCTTCCTTGCTGCTGATGCCCGCTCTACCTTAAGGTTGTTTCTTTGTTTATTTATTTTGCATTTATTTTTCTGCTTCCGTTTTTACATTATGTTTCCTACATTCATTTGTTATTCGCAGGGGTTGGAGACCATCTTATAGAAGTGTATTGCTTCAACTCAGGAAAAAACTTAACATTACTTGCTCAACCAAATTGTCAACTGAAGACCTTGAACTAGAGATTTTCCTCCACCTGTTGCACTGCAATTCAGGGTCTGTATATATATATATATGCTCTCTTTCTCTCTTTTTTTTTTTTTTTTGTGGGGCGGGGAATTCAAAATCTTTTTATACTTATACCATCAAAATTCTTTTAGGAAGGAATCAGAAGATTATCTAGGTTTATTGGACATAAGCACAACGTCTGATGGCCAGAGCAGTCTACAAGGCGGACTCAGTCAGTGGAAAGTTCAATCTCTGGCCGCTTTGAAAGTTGGGGCACAAGATCTTCGATCAATTATTTTGAAGGTTGATTAAATGTTACTTCGTGTATGATTCACTTTGTAACCTTCCTTAATTTGTTCTTAAATGTTACTTGACGTGTTCTTACTTCTTTCTGATTTTGTAATTGTTTGTTGTCAATTAAAGGGTGGTGGTGCATTCACATTGGCAAAGATATATCAATTGGTAAGGCAATGATATCTTGCATTTGTTTGTTCTCTATCTCTTATTTCTCTCCAAAAGAATGCATCTCTCTCTCAGTCTCTCTCATGACAAGGTGCTGATTTGCAGTTAGCAGGGAAATTATCTGGCAAAGTGCTTGCAGAAGCTGCTAACTACCAGATTAAGAAAGAGCTAATTAAGAAGGTATAAATATTGGTCTTTGGTGGCTGTTTCAATAACATGAGTAATATTTCTCACGTATAACTTAAACATGCCTGTCGTTCTTATAATTTCCAGGGTGGACAGTTAGCTATTACGAATCTAGAATCCCGAGCAGCCTTGCTTGCAGCTAAACAGGTGCCTTATATTATAGCACAAATTGGAATTGCGTCTAACTTTATGCGATTCCTTTATAGGAAGTAAATGATCACAAAGTAACAAATAGTTTGGAAATTCCAATTTCACATGCATTAGTTGAATAGCCAAATGTGAAGGGGCTTTGTTGATTTTTGTCATTCTTTAACACCGTTAAATTATCCTATCCAATGATTTAATATTTTGAGAAAGATGGTTTAGGATATAGTATTGAGCTTTTATGGCCTAGTGTCTAAAGTTTGCTCCTTGTTTTCCCCTATATTATCCTAAACAAGTTTGAATTTTAACACAAGGTAGAATGGTTTTATGCATTGTGCATACTTTAAGCCCAAAAGCACGCTTGTGTGAGGGAGCATATTAAAGTATAAAATCATTAATTATCTAATGCTCAATTGCTTAAGCTTTTAGGAAAGGCGATTTATGACAGACATCGTATATGATACACTATTTTTACCTCATTAGAGTAATAGAGCATTTTGCAGTAGAAGATTTGACAGATTTTCTAATATGTGGGGTCATAAATTCACTCTTAGGAACCATATTTGTCTTGTTTTGATTCTGCAGCATGAGATTAGAAGCAGTATCATTAATAGGCTGTCTGAGGTCAGAAGCAGCGTGGTTAATATGATTGATATAGGAACCATATTTGTTCATGAGCCTCGCAATGCTTTTCACTTCCTCTACGCCATTAACCTTATGGGATGAAGACTTCTTAACTTCTACAGATCTTATAAATAGAATTTCCTCATCTATTTTACAAAACAAATCTCCTCATGAACTGTTGTTCTCTCAGCAACCTGATTATCATGCTTTAAGGGTCTTTGGGTGCTCATGCTATCCATTTCTTAGACTATACAACAAAGTCAATTTTGATTATAGATCAACAATGGCAAAGTTGATAGATAGATGTATATGAATGGTTATATATTTAACACGTCTCATCATGCAAGAGCCTCTTCGAAGCATGAGTTGTGCATGGACTTTTTTCTTTTTGTTTGCCTTATGGTTAAATTCTTTTCTTTTAGGGCAACAAAGATCGAACTTTTGACATGTTGGCCATAGAAACTTTGATACCATGAAAGGATGATGGTTTGCTTTTTTATGAAGAAATCACTATCTTAGAGAGAATGAGAAAGATGCTGAATATTCTAGACCTTCCATTCTTTGATTTAAAAACTCTGAAATACATGAGAAGCACTAGGCTTATGTATACATAAGAAAGAGAGAAGATTCTAATAATTTCTCTTAGACTATTATAACAGCTTTCTAACCATACTAACAACCTCTAACTACTTTCAGTTTTAGCATGTGAATCTGTTTTGACTAATTCTTCTCTATTATCCTTGATATTCTTGCATGGCTGTGAATGTGAAAATTAAATCCAGCACGGGATTCCATGCTTCAGAGTTCAGAGTTTTAATGTTGACATTTCCTAATCACCTTATGCATAGGGATGATAATATTGCAGTTTTAATTTGACAGCCTTTCGAATGTACATTTATTTGTGCAACAAATGAACTACTTTTATTTATTGTATTTTTGACTGTGTCTCTGATACTAAGTATGTATGTCTCTTATATCAAGTTTGGTGTTCCAGGGTTTTCTTGGTGCTGCATCAAGATATCTCGGTTTTAGAAGCATGATCACATTACTTGGACCTGTGTATGTTCTGGACCTTGATATATAAGTTCTTTGCAGACTTTTTGTATATCTATGAATCGATCTGCTAAGTGCTAACTTCCAGTTCTTTTGACAAGGATATGCTTGTCAAAATCTGCTTTCCTCAAAACAAATAGCATTGTGTTTCTCAGCTTAACCTAACTTCTCTCATACATACTCACACCAACAAGGGAGGAGAACAAAAATATTAACATTACTTGCCTAATTTTGGCCTCCTAGCAGCATTATTTGTTTCATACTTTCACTTAAAGACAATAGGCAACTTTTCAAGTTGGTGATGGTTTCCTGTGCAATATTCATTTTTCTAGGGGTGAGGCTCTAAAAGTGAAAGAAAAAGCTTCAAACTCTTCTTCTTTACTCCTTGTCTGGTGCTTTATGTTTTACCTCGTTTTTTTGTCCTTTCTCTCCTTAATCAAAGGAACCCTCTTTAAATTTCATTAACATAAGCATTCCTTAGACAGCTTTGTATTAAGAAATCAGCAAACTCTTTTGGGTGGTATTAATGCTAATTTATGGTCCATTGAAGTGGTATATAGTATATACATCTACCCCTTAGGCAACGGTGTTGAATTCAAATCCTGGGTATAGCATTGCAAATTCTCAATCAAGATAACTTCGATAAGGGGATACCTATGGTTCCACTTCTACCAAATAAAGGAAATGCTATTCACTCTCTTGATTAAATACACCACTAACACTTCTCAGCTGGATTTCCATTTCCTCCTTGCTATTTTTTGAGACATAATTAGTGGATATTTCTAATCATGTTATTTGGTCTTTTGAATAGGCTCTGGGGAACATTTTTGGCAGATCTGGTCATTCAAATGCTTGGAACAGATTATGCTAGACTCTTGCGTGCAATTTATGCTTTCGCTCAGGTAATGTACGGTTCTGTCGTACATGTTAGTGTATTAACTTTGCTATATCCTGGGTTTATCTGCTTCCCCAACTTGATTTGATTTGCTAAATATGTTGTGCTTATTTGCTGATTTATTACTTCCCTTTGCATATTTACACGGCTCCTTTTTTAAAAAAATATTTAAAAAAAATCAAATATGAGATCATTTAAGGCAATTTATTTGGAATTAATTATTTTTTTATAAGTTAATTCTTATATTTGCAATGATTATATACAAATACGATTTGAATTGATTAATACGTCAATTCTTTTATTTGCATGCATAACTATCTATTCCATGTGAAGAACTCAGTGCCACTGTGCCAGCGTATTTTAGTTTTGGACAAGTTGTGGTGGACCTTATCAATTTCAATTTTAATGTAGATTTATACTAGTGGAACAGTGATAATGTCAAATATTATTGCTGCTAAGCACTTATTGCTAATTTTCTGACTACCACTTTGTTGTTGCTATAGATTCGAGTAATTCGCACTTACAGACTGCCAGCTGACGTTACTGATGAGTAGTCGAACTTCGTTCATGGAATCGAGCCTTGTTGAAGCATTGGAGGAATGTCAATCTTCAAGTAAAAAGTTATACTGCAAACTATGTCCTTCCAAAATGGAGTTTAGTTTAACATCCTTAGTTGGACAAGACAACAAGGAAGTAATCAAGTTTTAGTTCATAAAGTTGTAGTATCTACCTGGTTGTTCGCGAGTTGGGATTTTAGAGGGGAAGAAAGGGTGAAAAAAGGGTGTAGTGTAAATTCAAAATTTAACACTGACAAGTCTTCCCCTTCCTTTTCCTCCAAAATTTCAACTCCCAAACAACCCCTACTAGTCACAGAAGGTTTGTTAGTTAGTTAGTTAGGTTAAAAGATGTCTCTTTTCTGTTCTTTATATGCCTGCTGCTGTTTGGCTATAGAGCATCAACTACATAATCTTTAAATTTTTTTACCATGTTGGGTACTTTTGTTTTTTAATTCTTTTCGCTACGTGATGCATGATTGGTTATTTAAGCCTATTTACCTTTCTAGAACCACGTATACCACTTCATCAAGAGCTTTCATTTGATGATCAATGAAAACTCAGAAATTATACATTAATGGTTAAATTCATCACTCAAGTCAGGATCAAAACTAAGTATTAATCCCTTCTTTCCCTTTAGCTAATGTTGATGGCCTGCCATACCATTCATTTAAATATGCAGAGTATGGTATTGAGGAATAAAGGGGAGTTTCTGAAATAAAATAATTAGAACGTAAAATTACTAGATTGTAACTTTTTCAATCTGAAAATGTAATTGCAACTTTCTCATATTTATATATTTATACAAATTGTTATTACAGCGGATTCAAAATCAATATAAATTGCTACTACTAGCTTTGGTTTACTGAAGATAGGTTGAAGCAGAAATAGGTAGTAGCGGTGTTTATGTGAAATACGAGGGCTAGTATAAACTGTCAGAGGCAGCAGTAGTGCATTGTTAAGTTTCTCCTTTATTATGGGTTTTGGGGAATAGATCTTTAGGATTGATAAAAAAAATTGAGAGTGTAAAGTGTGATCTCTAACTCTTTATTGTTCTTTCTCTCATTTATTTTTAGTTTCGCTTATAAAATTAATGGTAAAAGATCACACTTTACTCTTTCAATTGTTAATGAAGATTTAGTACATGTTTGGTTTAGCGTTGAAGCATGAATGCACGTTAAATGTTGGACCAAATTTGTTTGGATAATTTTTTTAAGAAAAAAGTTTAAGGTTAGCAACTTTATTAAATTCTGGTCAGCATGTAACCACTAAAAAAAAAGTGAGTAATCCCACATTATTAGATGAAATCTCACACCATTAAAAACATTATTGATAGCTACTTGATGGTTATAAATCACAAAAATTACTGGTTCCTATCACTCTTCTTTTTTTAAACATGATTTTTTCTATTTTTATCCTCAAAAGTACGTTTACAGTTGAGAATTGATTGTAAAATTTATTCTCTTAACTATTCTTCTTCACCTTCTTACTTTTATACATACATGGTCATTTTTATTTTATTTATCAACTATCTTTTTTTATTTCATCTTTTCTAAATATAAGGTCATTTTTATTTTATTTCTCAACTATCCTTTTTCATCAATATCTTTATTTTATTTTATTGTATTATTTTTTTTTAATTTTTGCTAAACTAAACACACATACACTACGAGACCTTGTTTTGTATAAGAAATCGCTGCAACTGATATTTCCAGTGCTCGAGTTGTTGCATATTGTACACGATGATTATGATTAGGAGAGTGGTGATTCCGATATTCTGTATGTAGTGACTTTGACAATAACCAAAAGAATGGTTTGATGAGTATCAATAATGATGATTTGGTGAGAGTGATGAGTATGACACATAAACCGCTATTGTCTATAGCGGTTTATGCTTTGTTCTGTTATTCCTTCAGAAACCAGCTGGTTTCTGCTTCAGCCTCTCTTCATGTCTTATACAACTCTGCTTATCTCAGACAACCAATCTCAAACTTGGATAGAGAAAAAGGATTATGTTAGGGCCTCAATAACAAATATACAATTTTGTCGAATCTATGACATGAACCAAACACCATATTCTTTCCCTTTAAATGTCAAATGATTAGTCCATGCTTTCGCGTAAACTTCTTCGCATCACCATTAATCAAATTATAATCAATCCATAAATCATGTACCAAAATTACAAACTCTACTCATCCCAAAAACCATGCTCAACCATCGAAATTAAAACCCCCTATTAAATATAGTAACTGAACCCTAAGCCACTAATTTTTTCCCTCTTTTAAACCCTATTTTTAACCAAAACAGATAATATATAAACGAACCCTTGCTACTGCCTTCAATAATCAAGCGAAGCTTGGTTTCGGTATTCATACATTGACGAGAAGAAGAAAAGGGAGAAATAAACAAAACCCCTTTTCTTTTCGAATAAAAAACAATAACAAAATAATAAAAAAAATGGGTTCGAGAAACACCTCTGTTCTGTGCTTGGCACTTTTCCTAGCTTTCTCTTCATGCATTCATGGCTTAGATATCACCAGCGCACTCAGCAAATACCCAGAATTCACCAAGTTCAGCAAGTACCTCACCGAAACCAAGCTTGTTGATCAAATCAACGGCCAGAAAGCCGTTACCGTCCTCGCCCTCGGCGACGACGCACTCGCCTCCCTTGACGGGAAGCCCCAGGACTACATCAAGGCAGTCCTGGCCAACCACGTGATTACCAACTACTACGACGAGAAGCTTCTCGTCGGAGCAGTTGGTAGCCACGAGAAGTTGGCCACACTCTCATCTTCTGGAATCTTCGTCAACTTGATCAACGATGGCGAGGTGGCTTTTGCACCCGCCGAGAAAGAACAGTATGAGAGCAAGCTCGTCAGAACCGTTGACACTCAACCCGAATCACTTTCAATCTTGGAGGTTCACCAGCCTATTTTTGCTCCATCCGCCGTTGCGAACGCCGTCGCAGCCACCGTGTCGTCGGAAGGGAAGAAGGTTCAAGAAGCAGCAGCCGGTATTAGCGGCGGTTGTCGCGTGGAGATGGGGCTCTTTGGCGGAGTAGTTATTGCCTTGGTTTCGCTCTTTGCTTCATTGTAAAGTTATGATTAATGATGACATGAACAACGTAGCAAATAATGCTATTGTTTTGTTGTTATAGTGAGGATAAGAGGAAAGTATGGTAAAATTTTTAAATGCTTGTATCTGTATTTATATATATATGTACATGTATACATATATGTTATTGTGATGTGTTATTCGTTATCAGAATATAATTTTGTATACTTCAATTGTATTCTTATATACGGTTGAGACAGTGAATTGTTTTTGTGTTATCGGATTTTGTCACTCTCTTTTTCTCTAGCTCTTCTGCTCTTTCTTTTCCTTTTTGATGCATCCTTAAAACATTTTACAAACTTATTCAATCAAATTCATTCTTTTTAGATTATTATTTAAGTAGTTAATATATAAAAATAATTATTTTTACAATTATAGTAAATATATATCAAATAATCATTAAAATAAAATACACATTAGAATATAAAATATATATTAAAAATAAAATAAATTATATATATAATATACACAAATATATAATGACTAATTTTAACGATTATTTACTTAATTTTAATGTGTAAATAATATTTTTTTATTATTTTTATTGATATGATATTATATAATGATCGTACATTAAATTCTTCTTTTTTAATGTCAAAGTAATTTTTTTAGGATTTGTTTAGATAAGTTCTTACAAAAAAAAATTTAAGTAATCTTTTTTTTAAAAGAAAAATAATAAAAGTAATTTTATATTTGAATATTTCATATAAAAATATCTTTTTATTTAATAGGAGTAAAGTATCGTTTTTGTTTTTAACATTTGGAGTAAGTCTAATTTGTCTCCTAACGTTTAAATCGTCCTATTTGTATTCCTAACGTTTATAAAAGTGATTCAATATTATCCTACCGTCAATTATACTGTTAAATCAAATTGTATTTTTCAATTATTGCCACTTAAATGTATTCATTTTCAATTAAGCCTCACTTGAATGTGTTCGATTTCAATATTGTACCCAATATTTGTGTTTAGATTCAATTATGTCCCTAGAAAAGTAAATTATGTAACTTCAAGAAGAGATTTTCAAAACTCAAACTAAAGTTCATGTTGTGTAATTGACGGCAAGATAACATTGAATCAGTTTTACAAATATTAGAGATACAAATAGGACGATTTAACGTTAGAGATACAAATAAGAACAAAAACGATATTTTACTCTATCTAATAATTATGTTTGGATACAATAGTATAAACGTATTTTTTTATTTATTTATTATATAAAAAATATTTTGAAAATATGTAATTGGTAACTTCTAGAAAAAAAATTTAGTATTTTTATTTTTGTTATTAAAATTTTGCCACACATATTAAAAAAGAACTTTTTAACAATTTAATCATATTCAAACAAACTCCCACTGATCTCACCATTCTTAATGAACTGTGCATTATTAGTTTCAATTATTCTTATACTATGAGTAGGACAATAAAATATGTACCTTTTAGATTTTTCTGGATAACCAATGAAATATCCATTAAATGTTCTCGCATCCAATTTCTTTTTTTGTAGATTATAAACTTTTATTTAGGGGTGTGCATGATCCGGTTCAACCCGAAGATTCAGTCCGGTTTCAAATACTTTAGAGACTAATTTGGTATGATTTTACTGGGTTTAGGGTTGAATATGGGTCTCAAAAATAGACCCGGTCATTATTCTGGGTCAGGTCTGGGCTATGGCTTGGGTCAACCGAAATCGGCCCGGTGGCCTGGTCATCATATACAATTAATATTTTGTGTTATTAGTGATGAATGATGGCTATTCTTATATGGAATTTAAATATTGTAAACCTTAATATTTTGTGTTATTAGTTATTATAAGACTATAAGTTAATGTTTTATATTTAAAATGCATAAGATTTTAGACTAATTAATGCATAATATTGTGTTATTTGTATTGATTTAAATATTTGGTGTTATTAGACAATATTAGTATTGATTATGGTTATGCTTTAATTTTAGAGAATAGTTGGTTCTTGTTATATTTTTCTAAGTGAATTTTACTATGTCAAATAATGGTTGGAGTCTTGGAAATTTGGATATTTTCACATGCTAGCTTATAAGAAGGTATCAAGGTAATGTAATGTTAATGGCTCGGTTTTTATCCGATTTTTATCCGATATAATCGTGGCCCAAAAGTGTATAGATTTCATCGAGTCTAAGGGTCGGGTTCGGGTCTAATAAATCAGTCCAATATATATTTTGGGTCGGATCTGAATCATATCAAACCAGGTTTCACCCGACCCATACACACCCCTACTTTTATGTCTGTTTGACATCCCCAAACATGTAGATGTCTTAAACTAGGTTTTCTTCCAATTCATAACTCAAAAGGAGTTTTAGGAACTGCCTTACTAAAAACCCTATATATTCAATAAATACATACCTGTTTTTAAAGCATACATCCACAATAATATAGATAAACATGCATTACTCATCATTGTCCTAACTATTTTTATTAAAGTATGATTTCACTTTTCTAATATACTGTTTTGTTGAGGTGTACTTGGCGTTGTGTGTTGAGCACATATGCCACATTTTTCAAAGAATTTAGCAAATGGACTTGGATTTTGTCTCTTTTTTGTCGTATCTTCTATAATATTCACCGCCTCTATCAGATTTAATAATTTTATCTTTTTGTCTAACTGGCCTTTCAACTTCATTTATATAAATTTTTAAAGCATTAGTTGCTTGAGATTTATCATAAAAAAGATAGATATAGCCATAACATGAATAATCATCCACAAAAGTGATAAAAAAAAATTTATTAAAAAATTTTACATTAAAGGGTCTACATATGTCGGTGTATATAATTTTAAGAAGTTGGGTACTTCTTGTGGCTCTTTTCTTTGTGTATTTTGTTTGCTTTTCTTTAATACAATTCACACAAATATTAAAATTAGTGAAATTTAAATTTAAAAAGATGTAATTTTTTATTGGTCTATCTATTTTTTTTTTTGGAAATGTGACTTAAATGTTTATGCTAGAAGTAAGCAGAACATTCATTCACTAAACCATGTTTAATACCAACTTTATGATGCAAAGTCATAAGTGATTCATGATATAAATAATCAAAATTAAATTTATATAAATTATCAAAAAGTATGTCAGATCCAATCATGTAGTTGTGTTTAGACAAAATGAAACAACTATTACCGAAATTAAAAGAATATCCAGTAACATTAAGTTTAGATAAAGAAACTAAATTTCTAAAAATACTTGATACATACAAAATATCTAACAAATTTAAATGATGTCTAGTATCGAGAATCAACCGATAAGTCCCAAAACTTTTATTAGAGTTTTATCTTTAATTCTCATCTAGACAAACTTTTTATTTGGCTTTATGGTTCGGTTAAAGAATTCCTGCATCAATTTAGAAACATGAGTTGTACCTTTAGGGAATGGATCTTCTCAATTTTTTTTAATAATTAAGGGAGTAAAATATGATCTTTTACCATTAGTTTTATAAGTGGGACAAAAAATAAATATAAGAGAAAGAATAATAAAAGGTTAAAGATCATATTTTACACTCTCAATTTTTTTTTAACAATTGAGAAAATTCATTCCCTGAAAACGTCTACTCCCATTGACGCACCTAATAATTTTTTATTTTTATTTTTTAATGACATCTTTAATTAATATCAACATTGATTAATGAGATTTCAATTCAGATGTTGTAGTTGCGAAGACGAGCAACGATACCGCTGAAGTGATTCATGAAAGTGTAGGTTTTGTTACTTTTTATTCTATAATTTATATTTCTTAAAGGATGTGTTCATAATAAAATATTTTTGGAATTGATATAAGAAATGCTAAATTTCAATTAGTTTGACCAATGATGTTGTTGAAGTGATATATGAGATATGACTTTTTTTTTATTTTGTAATTTACATTTTCAGATAACAAAATATCTAAACAAATATATAGTTTTAAAATATTCAGGACATAAAATCATAAAAAATTTAATTTTGTCCGTATAAAGTAGTTTTACAGGTATATTCAATTACCTAATGTCACATCAACAAAAATAACTATTTTTTATATTAATTGCGTGAATGATCATCTAATATGATTATTATACGACTGTGTAAAATGTTTTATAATTAAACTCAATTATAAAATAACAAATGATTATATATAAATAGCAACTTTACTGTAAGAAAAAGAAAAAGAAAGAAATAAAAAAAATAAAAGAGTATTTATGGGTTTGTAAGTTCTTATAATGTGGCAACACTAGCGGAGTTTGCTGATGAATTCTCTTCAATTCTGTTGGCAATCCTAAGAAGAAGCAACACACAAATTCACATTTCTCTTCCACCATCCATTTTAGTTTTCTCCAAAGTCTGAACCTTCCACCAACTTCATACTTCATTTTTTTTGAACACTAAGACGAGTGTATTGATTTTTTCTGAGATCTTATGTCTTCCTTGGATCCACCTTGTTGGAATCACAGGCATTAATACTATCCTTCTTCTAAGTCAAATTTAATATGATGTCAATGTAATGACTTTGTGTTCATTTCTTTGCCTTTTTTCCTTTCTTTCTTGTCATTAATTAATTATCATATATCTTTAATTTTATTATCATTTAAGACACAAAATATTGGATTGAAGGCTGAACTAAAGATCTTAGCCATGTATAAGGTGGATACTTCAATGAAGATTCTATAATTGTCTTTATGTAAAGATGTTTCTTTTTTATCATTAGACGATAAATTATAGGGTTTGATTTTGATATGTTATAAAGTGTTATCTTTATTTAAGATGCGACTAAACACACAAATCACATTTTTAACACGAATACTTTTATAAAAAGATGTTTTTAGTATCTTTATCCGAGTAGATTTCATGTTATAAAATGTAGTTTTGAGAGAAAAAAGTTTTGTTTTATAAATTTCATCTTTTACCAATTTGTTGCTTGATAAATGGTGTTATTTTTCTACAATTTTATGCTTATGAATTTGAATGATATTTTCTTTTGCAGTATAAATATTAGATAGAAAGAGAGAATTGAAAACATAAACAAATAGGTTGATAAATAAATGTGTGGGGAAGGTGCATAAGAGGTTAATATTCTGATGATGGTAGGGACAAAAAGACAATCATCATCATCATCATCATCACTAATAAAGAGATCAATTTGGATTATTGCATTCGTTTTTGTGTTGTCTTTTTTTTTGGTTGTTGCCTACTATTATCAACCAAAACTAAAAGCAAGCCAAAAAGGATGCTATAGTTCCCAAGGTTGTGGCACAAACACAAATGATGTTCAATTAGTCAAAGTTGAAGATAATAAGGAAGAAGTGGAACTAGTCCCAAGGGAACTAACTGATGAAGAAATGGAATCTAGGGTTGTTGTTAAGGATATACTCAGGCTTCAAACTCTTCAACCCAAGAAGCCCAAGGTTGCCTTCATGTTCTTAACACAGGGTTCATTGCCTTTTGAGAAACTATGGCACATGTTTTTTAGTGTAAGACATACCCCATAATCTCTCATCTTCAATTTTATATTAGTATTTTCTTGTCTGTGTATTTTTTTTAGTTAAATTTTACCTGTGAAGTCAAATTTGTAGGATAACTAATTTCTTATGAGTTTAATTTTGATGCATTAAGACACAGTTGCGCAATTACATCCGTTCTTTTGGATAATTATTTACGCGGTTAATGTAAAAAAAGTTATTTTTACTGATGCAGTGGTGTTACATAACTGACAGTGTATTAAAATTAAATTCTTTTCGTAATATGTTTTGATATTAGAATTTTATTAATAAAAAAAATTAGAATTCAATTTTTATTATTCTATTCTAAACCTATGCATAATTTGTGCTTCAAAAGCGTGTTAGATATATATAATAATTTCTGTAAATTTACCTAATTGTTTAGACTTTTGAAATAAATAATTTATGAAACTAAATTTATAGGTAATGTAAAGATAATTTGGCCATTAAAGCTTTCTTACTATATAGACATTTGCTAAGAGTTTTTGTATATATAGGTACAATTTTTTTTTAATTTCTTATATTTAGTTGAGGTATTGTCATTTTTTATGACTCCATAAAATATTAATAGAGTACCTATTAAACTTGTGCCTATAAAAAATATTCATGATGCTATTCATCTTGGTTAGAGTATAATCCAAGTGGTGGCAATTCTTCTTTTTAATTTGTGATCATGTTATTCTAATTTTATTTGTATAATTCTTGACTATTATATGCTAGCAAGAATCATGATTAATTCTTAAGATGATAATGGATATTTGATGCTTGTAGGGTCATGAAGGCAAATTCTCTGTTTATGTGCATGCTTCAAGGGAAACACCAATACATTTCAGTAATTATTTTATTGGTCGAGACATTCATAGTGAACCGGTATGTACCATATTAATTAAACATTGCTTTAGATATAAATTTCATAAATGATTGATTACTATTGCCAAAGAAGTTAATATGACATGCTAGGTTTGCAATGAATAACTCATAATATTGCTTTATTTTATTAATATGTATGTAGTTTAACTAAAATGTATGTGATGGTAGTCAGTGATTAAGAGAATGAGGGTCGAATCTTGACTTTCTTTTGACTTTGTTTGTAACTTTATTTTCTGTTAAGAGAATACGGAAGATATTTTAATTTTTTCTCCTAAATATTAATACGGTAGGAGTCAGAATAGAGTTGCTTGAAAGAATAGTAACAGAAAAACGTTGCTAAGTAGAGAAATCAGGAGATACTTTACTTTTGTCTTCAATGTAGCAGAACCAATAATAGAGAAGAGAGTAGAGAATGACACAGATGTATCCTGATTCGGCTATTCAGTGCAATGTAACCTACATCCAGTTTTCATCACAACAATGATGGAATTTCTCTATCTTTTCAACAGATTACAAACACCAATTCTCCTTAGGATCTACTCAATCTTATCTGGGATAAGTCCAGATTCTAACTCAACCTGAACTTGACTAGGATTCACCCTAACTTTCAACTGCAAAGTACTAACCTAACTTGTAAGAGAATTTTCCCAAGATCATGACACAAAACAAAAATACTAACAAAGGATTTCTGAAATAATTTAGGATTTTTTTTCCAAGTCTAACTCTCTGCTTTTTTTTACTCATTGGCTTTTTTTTACAAATTTCACCATGTTCGCCTTTTTTTCAATGAAACTTAGACATACTAAACTAAGAAAAAGAA
Source organism: Arachis hypogaea (assembly GCF_003086295.3). Classification (NCBI taxonomy): domain Eukaryota; kingdom Viridiplantae; phylum Streptophyta; class Magnoliopsida; order Fabales; family Fabaceae; genus Arachis; species Arachis hypogaea. The sequence goes on from NC_092043.1 coordinate 45,645,415, forward strand.
ATACTAAATAAAAACCATAAAGGAGAAGAACAAGAACAATTCAAAGAGATATGGGAACCGAAACTAGTGCTCTTTTTCTCTTGCATCAATCCTTGGCCGTTCACCTCGATTATAGAGGAGTGAAGCTTCCATGACTTGAGGTATCTTCAACACATAGTTTGTCTTCTTCTCCAACAATTAGAATCCGCAGCGGCGTGGTCATAGTAGAGAGAGGACCGAGGCATTGACATGCAACCATACTTTTCTCTTTTATCTTTTTTCTTCAAACTTCTTGACTCAAAGCCGTTGATCTTTGCTTTGGCCCTGAGTTTGTTTCTTGACTGTTGATGAACCACTGAGCACCTTTGAACTTCACAACCTTCATATTTTTTTTGAACGGTGTTTGGGACACAGAGGATTTCTTCAAGGTTTTTCGTTGAAGCACAAACGGGAAATCACCTTTTGTGATCCCGGATGCATTGAGATCTTCCATTTGTTGTAGCCTTTTTACTTTATCTTCTTACTTGAATTTGAAAACAATTTTTTTTGTTCTTGATCGTGCACTAGCTCCAGAACTTTCCTCTTTCTTTCTTCTTGTTTTAGAGATGTGATGAGAAAGAGAATAAAAGAGAAGAGAAAGAAGAGAAAATTTATTGGTTAGGTGAATTTGAAAAAGCATTCAAATGGATTGAAGTTTAGGTTTGGAAGTGGAGTTTTGGTTATGAATCACTGAATGGACTTACTTTCTCTCTATTATTTCATATAGTTCAGCATCTTATAATAGATCATAGTTTGGTTATGTTGAGTATGATAATGGACCAAAATGTGTGTATGTGTATGTGGATTTATTTATGCTTAATAGGTCAGTTTGATCAAATTATTTTTCTGCACACTAAACAAATTACATCACATAATCAATTTGATAATTATCCTAATAATATTTAGTCATAACTTTAATTATGGTTTAATTTTCTAAATTCAACAGTATACATTCTCATTCGAAGGCAAGAGGAGGAAATGCATTCCTAGTTACTATGTTATATAACCTGTTTTTTATTTTTAATATTTTTTATTTTTAAAATTTTGTAAAAAAAATAGTGAAAATAATTTTTTTATTATTTTTAATTCTTTTACAAAATTTTAAAAATGAAAAACACATATGAATAAACATATAAAAACAAAAATAAAATTCAATTAGGCCCCTTTTTTTACATGTATGAAAAATCTAGGATGCATGGATATCAATATAGATACGGAATACGCGAATACACAAATTTTTATTTTTTTTATAAGACAGGAAGACGTGACATATATATAAGTTTAATGATTAGCTTGCTAGTCTACTTAAATAAGTATCGGAGATTCAAATCTTACCTTATGTAGGTAAAAAATTATAATAATATTTTGATATTTTATTGATATTAAAATATAAATTAATTTTTTAATTATTTTTAATATTTTTTATAACTATATAATGTATTTAAAATAATATTTTATTTTAATAAATAATAATATATATTATTTATAAATTCATTTCAAGAATACATGTGATGTATTTACGCGTGTTTAAAGAATGTCCAGAAAAGTATTTTTATTTTTATTAAAATGTAATTAAACACCAAAGACACACCTGGCAGACGAGTATCAAATAAATATTGTGTCTGAAATGTATGTGAAAATTTAATAGTTGTTTCTGTAATTATTCCTATAATTCTGTTGAACAATGCATAACATCTTTCTTACTATAGTGTTAACAAAATTCTTTTAGGTAGCTTGGGGAAAATTTTCTATGGTTGAAGCAGAAAAAAGACTTTTGGGTAACGCACTTTTAGACCCTGATAACCAACATTTTGTCCTACTATCAGAAAGGTATTTTTTTTTTTTTTTTTTTTAAATTGATATGGAGTCTAGATTTGTTCGTGAATTTAATGTAGCTAATTACATCTTTAAATATTGTTTCAGCTGTGTACCTGTACGTCCCTTTCAATTTGTTTACAAATACTTATTGTTTTCAAATATCAGCTTTCTAGACTGGTAAGATAATGTATATATAAAATTCTATGTTTATGAGTTAATCAAATTTTATACACATTGATGAGGATTTGTTACTGATTTCTGTTTTTTCTTTTCCCCCATTAATTTTTCACTTAAAAAACAAAAGCTATCTTGATCTTGGTCCTCATGGAAATGGAAGATATATAGATTATATGATGCCTGAAGTGGAGGAGAAGGATTTTCGAAAAGGTTCACAGGTATACCTTCTCTAAACATTGATACCTAAAAAATGTTATAATTTATCATAAATTTTGTTTAAAATAATTGTTTTTAAACATATACATGACATTGCACAAGGCCATGCTAATCTAAATATATTTTGAACTTAACCTGAAAAATACATCAAATCAAAATTTTAAAGCCAAATTTGGGCAAAAATGTTTTGGATTTGACCAAGTTTTGGGGCAGAACCAAGTTTAAAATACTTCTAATTCAAGTGTTTCATAAACACTATTCTACAATTATATTAATGTTGCAAGTGTGAAAAATAGTGTATAAAATTAGTTCCACATTAAAGAATGTAAGGAAGAATGAGGAGTTTATAAAATGAGATATCTATTTACTTATTACTTTAAGATTTTGAGTTGGATGTCATGTTTTTTTATTTTATGTTCTCTCGCTTGATTCATTTTCGAGATCTCATTTAAATAACTAACTAGCAATCAACTTGACAGCTATACAACTAACTAACATAACTGATTTCTGCATTTGGCATTTAGGTGCATATAATTTTAATACCTTACATCATGTTTCCAATGCAGTGGTTCACAATGAAGCGACAGCATGCTCTAATAGTTATGGCAGACAATCTCTACCTTAGAAAATTTAGGGACCATTGCAGGGTACAATATATGTTACTTATAATCATTTCATTTTTTTTAATCCTAATTAGATAGATTATTTGTTATATAGAGAATTAAATATTTGCTTCCCAAATGACAAACATACTACTAATGTTGTTCATGTTTTATACTTACACAGCCAGGTATGGAAGGAGGACGCAACTGCTATTCTGATGAGCATTACTTTCCAACTTTTTTCCATGTTAGTGCATACAAAAATCAGCACTAAATCAATTATCTGTATAGAATATATATTAAAAATGAATTAAACATTATATATTTATATACAAATATATAATAGCTGATTTAATGGTTAATTCTTAGTGTGTATATAGCATTTTTTAAAAATGAATAAAGTATATTTTTTTTCTTTTAAATTTGCTAAAAATTTCAAAAATATATCTAAATTTTATTTTGTTTCAATTTTGTCTTAAAAGTTTTCGATTTGCATCAAATTTATCTCTATCGACTCATTTTTCAAAAAAATTATAACCACTTCACAAGAACAACTTTTAATACAAGCAAATCAAACATATTTATCTTGCATTATTGTTGGATTAGTCCTAAATTTTTTAAAATTTAGTTGCCAGAAATATATTTGATATAAATCGAAAGGTGGAAACTCAGGTGCAATCGACTTTACGTGAAGTTGATAACCGAAAGCCGTTAGATAATTTGACTGATTTGACTAAATTTTCATCTAACAGCTATTAACTTCACGTGAAGTCGATTGCACCTGAATCGAAAACTTCTTAGACAATCTTGAGGGACAAAAAATATACTCTACCCTTTAAAAAATATATATTCTATTCTTTGAAATGAAATTGAATGAATTTATTGCTGAATTTATACAACTCATTTGGTATATGTATGTTCAGATGATTGATCCAGGTGGAATTTCAAATTGGTCAGTTACCTATGTTGATTGGTCCGAAGGAAAATGGCATCCAAGGTCATTCACTGCTGAGGAAGTTAATAATAGATTCCTCGAAGCCTTAACAGTATGTCAAACAATTTATTCAATCATATTTGTCCTTTATCCAAAATGTAACATTTGAGTTTATTTTTTTTCATAATCATATAATGATTTTGTTCATTGCAGTCCATTGATGTATGTCCACATATTACAAGTGATGAAAAGGTATGTATGGCTAAAAGGTTGAGTTCTGTTGCTTTTGGTTTTATTCAAAGACGAATTAACTACTATTTTCAATCATAAAAGATTTAAAAGTTGGACAATTTTAATGATAAAAGATATAAATTAACATGATACTTATTAAAGGGTAGACTAGTACAACAAAAGTACTCAACGAGCTATAATTAAAACAGATAGTTTAATTTTGATGCACTGACAGTGCATAACGTTTTACACATTTGTACAATCACATTATTTTTTAAATAATTATTTACGTGATTAATATAAAAAATTGTTATTTTTATTAATGTGTCATTACGTAATTGAATGTACGTGAAAATTTACTTTACTGATCGTGTATTAAAATTTACTGATCGTGTATTAAAATTAAATTCTTAATTTATTATGAAAAAAAAAGAATGATTATTGGTTTTGAATTTGGTATGCCTTGCAGAGAACAATAAGGTTTACACCTTGCATGTGGAAAGGATCGAAACGACCATGTTATCTATTTGCTAGGAAATTTTTTCCTGAAACTCTTGATAATTTGGTGGCACTTTTCTCAAATTACTCAACATTATTATAGTGTTTGCATCATTCTTTGGTAACCAATTCACAACCTTATTACCTTATAATTAATGTTTTATGAAGCGCCACGTGTCAAAAGGTAATTGGATGAAGTTCTACAACAAACTAAGGCCACACCACAAGTTAGTTCATTATTCTAACAGTTTTCTTGGCCTCCGATAGACGCAAATTGTTATTGGCGAAAAATTCAAATGCAATCAATTTTACCTGAAGTTAATAAATGAGAATTTTGGATAAAAATTTAGTTAAATCAGTTAAATTATTTAACTGTTTTCAACTATTAACTTCACGTAAATTGACTGCACTTAAATTTTTATCTTGCTATAATTGTATGCATGGACAATTACCAGTTAGGTTTTTATTTTGGGGATGATTACTTAATTTTTTTTTTAGTGAAATTAGAGATTTTTCTTATAGGTGAAAAAGTTTGGTGAACCTTGATGTATATGGAAGGATGGAAAGTTTTGGCCTTAATTGTAGTTGCATGTAAAATAATGTTCAATAGTCACACTCTTTTTTTTAATTATAATAGGTGAATGGTTCAGAAAGTATGAGACTAATTTTTGCACTAACCATTGAAAATAGTGAAAGTTGCTAAATTTATTTGCAATTTGTTTTTTTTTTATAATTGTTGTAAATTTTGTTGCATTGCGAACTTCTCCTCCTAATTAAGTAAACATATTCATATCTTACTGTATAATTCAAAATACACGAGTACATTATTCCACTTTGCAAAGCAGGAAAATATTTGATCTGAATTTTTTAAGCAATTTTTTTCTAGTAATTTTTTCCATGTAATTATAGGTGAAAATGTGATTATGTCAAATAGTGTTTCTAAACTGTAAACACTTGTAATAGTTTGATTTTTACTCCACAGAAGTTAGTTGGAAAAAAATCTTACATATTGAACCAAGTATAGAACACATAATTTCTTGGATGACTTTCGCAATTCAAAATCTTTGAATGTTATATGTTTCACGATTCGATTCATTAATAATTAAGTTTAATTCTAAAATTTAAGTTCAATTTATTAAAATTGTATGGAGTAACTCAAACTACATAAATATAATTTGACAGAAAAACTTTAATTATATATATTATTTTATTGTGTATCTAATGTAATGAAGCCAACTTATAAATTAATAAACTAAACTTATTTAATATACGAGTTTAAATTTAAATTCAACTTTTAATCTATAAACTCAGTTTATAAACTATTAATAGATCAAATATGAGCAAATTCATAAGCTAGCTCACTTCAAACTCTAACCAATGAGTTAATACTCAAAATGACTCTTAAAATTTGACTTCAATTTAATTTAACCCTTTAATTTTCAATTGATCCAAATTATATCCTAAAACTTTAAAGAGTAACTAAAGTTGGTTTCTAGTCTATTTTCGTCATCGAAGAGATGACGTAATATTATTAAACGACGTCGTTTTACTATTTGCCTAAACGATGTCGTTTTACTCCTCCTCAATGTCTGAACCTTCCACCATTCCATTGTCACCACTCTCAATCATACCTTTTCAATCCTACCATCCTCACCACTATCACCACCACCACTATTAAAGTAATGATAAGTAGTTTTTTTATTCTCTTCTCTTAGATTTAACAACCACCACCCTCATCCTCTTTGCCTCTTTTTTCTTTTTTTCTTTTTTTTCTTCCTTAATTTGATCAATAAAATTTTTTTCTTTTTCTTCCTTTCTTTTCTTCTTCTCACAGAATCAATACAATCATAAATGGGACGACTTGATTCTGTGACCTCAAACAATCATGACTCTAGCAATAGTTCTTAACTCACTTCCACCTTAACTCGCCGCTGCTTCTACTTGTTGGGGTGGTGGAGCATACAGGTGAGGCTGATGATGATGACGACGATAATAATAGGGTTTTTCTGTCTTCACTCATCCTCGAATTTTTTTCGCTATGATGAGGACGAAAATTTTTTGGATGGTCCAGTTTTCTTTGTGGTATTCACTGGTTAAGGAGGTGCGAGAAGAGAGGGAGATGGAGAAGGAAATGGTGGGGTGATAGTAGAGTGGTGGATGAGGGAGAAGTGAGGAGGAGGAGGGTAGTGATGAGGATGGTGGGATTAAAAATATATGATTGGAGATGGTGACAATGCAGTGGTGAGAGATTCAGATACTGAGGAGGAAGAAAAAAAAAGAAGAGTAAAACGATATCCTTTAAACGCAACTAGCAAAACGACATATTTAATTATGTAATATCATTTTTTCTGTGACGGAAATAAATGAAGGGACTAATTTGAGCTATACCTTAAAATTTCGAAATATAATTTGAGTCCATTGAAAATTAGAAATTTAAATTGAGTTGGAAGTTAAATTTCAAAAACTATTTTAAGTATTAAGTATTAACTTCCTTAACCATATACCATAATAAATATTCATTTACTATAATAATATAACTGTGAAGATTTTTTAAAAATTTTATATTTATATATTTTTTAAAAATTTATTTAAATATTGCCATAAAATTTTAAATTAAATAAATAAAATATTTGTTAAATATAATTTTTTTATTATTTATAAAAAATATAATATTTATTAATTTTTTTATCGTACTTTTATTTAGTGACTATTTTATTAATAATATTTTTTAAAAATTTTGTTGTCAACTGCTCAACTTTTTGGATAGGAATTGATAGTTAAGCTTTTTGTAATTCTAAAAAGTGCATCCATTGGCTAAGATGTGTCCACGTATAACGAAACATAAGGTGGCCACGTGTCATAGCCATCCCTCCTTTCCTTCTGCAAAACCAAACCAAACCATTAACGAAACGTAGCTTCACATGGCCGTTCCCTTCTTCAAAACAACATTTGTTCCATCTCTTTCCGCTAGAACCACCACTCGCATCACTCCTTCAAAGTCCACAATAGCCTTCATTCGCTTCCTCACATTCTCAACAATGAACTCATCGCCATCGATCTACCGCGTGCCAGACCTAGGTGCAAACGATATGGACCGTGTGGCAGACCACACTTTCCGAACCTACAATGCAAATGTGGCCAAGAGAAGTGGTAAAGGGACGGCAATTGTGTGGTTCAGAAATGATCTGAGGGTCTTAGACAATGAAGTTCTCTACAAAGCGTGGCTCTCTTCGGAAACTCTCTTACCCGTTTTCTGTGTTGATCCTCGCCTCTTTTCCACCACTTACCACTTTGGTTTTCCCAAAACTGGAGGTATATATCTTACAATCTTTTTTATTTTTGTTTTCTTGATTACTTGTTGCTTTTTTTGGATTTAATATAGGATTTGATTTTGATTCACCGTGAGTGAAAAATAACTATTTCTTGTTCATCCAAATTAGTAGAAAATAATTTAAGAACGGGAGAAAAAATAGTATTATTCACACATATTATATAGGTGTGTTATGTTAAATTATGGACCCACAAATCTACAGTCCTACACTCTTACCAGTATTTTTAATATTATTATACCACTCGGTGTCCTGACAATTATCTCGAAAAGACAACAAAGCTCTAAAGAAAAAAAAAAAAAACACCCAACCGACCCTGATCTTTTTTTTGGGACTGAGCCAAAAAAATAACATTGACTTTTTTTTTTGGCACAAGGCTAATCAGTCCCATAAAAATAAAGTTCAGGAACCGAATTTGATATTTTTTTTGTCAAGGTCTCGTTGTCTTTTAAGGTAATTATAAGAGATTGTTTTGGATTTTTTCTCTATTATTATTATTATTATTATTATTATTATTATTATTATTATTAGCACTACAACAGGTTGTTATTATTATTATTATTATTATTATTATGGTGGAAATTTTTTCTATTAAATAAAAAAAAATTATTTTACAAAAAAAAAATCTAACTTTATATGGTAGAATCCAACTTTTTCCCAAGCTTTTTCTTGGTGTTAGGGTGCACCATTCCTACTATACCATGGTTGCCTGTATGCATGTGTTATTGACAATTAAACAAATAATAACTTTGAATATATGATTTCATTTTATTTTTATTTATGAATTTTCAAGAGTATGTCTTCTTAAAAACACTAATGTAAAAGTACAAAAATTTCAAATCATTTTTAAATAGGGTTTATTCCTATGTACTCTTGTGTATTTTTGCATTCAAAACAGATAAAAAAAAGTAAATGCAAAATGCAATCTGCGTTTTATTTCAAAAAAAATTTTTAAACAAAATGCAACCTGCGTTTTGTGTTGTTCAAAAACGAAAAAAAAGAAAAGGGTAAAAAAATAAAACGCAAATTACAATTTGCACTGACATCATAGCAGTGTAAATACTGTATAAACATCCATTGTAACACCAATATTTTTTCCATATCTAAACAAATGAGTCCCAAATTAGCCACCAATGAAAAATAACCAGCTACTATATATTGTTTAATGTATTTTGTATTTAAACTTATCTGAATGACTGATTTGACGGCTGATTTCTTGTGCATAGGTAACATGGTTGAATATTTTCAATGCATAAAAATTAAACTCTAATTAATTTGTTAGCAACAATAGCTGCATGCATCCATTACTCGTATGACTTTCTGTGTTTTTTTTTTCCTTTTAAAATAACGAAACTATGGGATACACTGATATTGCAATAATTCTAGAGGATAGAGTATTTCTGGTTACTTTCACTTTGAAGCATATTTAAATAACTTGGTTCTGTCATTTTATCTTCATTTGCAGGAATACATACTTGTAATATAATCTCCAAAAGTAGTGAATTGCTTACTAAAATGAACTATGTCTAAGAGATTATTGAATGTGCATTTTTGTTATTATAATACTATATAATAAAGTGGCTGCTATAAACTACAATGATGTTATGTCAGTTAAATGATGAATAATTTGACTTTCTAGAATATAAGATTGACATATTGGAACAAAGATTAGCCATATGCATTTTTCATATGGATTGAATATGCGAGGACATAGTATCACAAATTGAGGCTGTAGATGTTAGAATATGAGCAGGGAATGTTGAATCAGCATTTAAATTTGCTTACTATTCTGTTTTTGTTGTGGTATGGTTTATTGGCAGCATTGAGAGCTCAATTTTTCGTCGAATGCTTGGCCGACTTGAGGAAGAACTTGACAAAATTTGGACTTAATTTGCTTATACAACACGGAAAGCCTGAAGATATTCTTCCTTCTCTAGCTAAAGCTTTCAAAGCTCATACAGTGAGTTTTTAAAGTACAAATACCTGTTCAATAATTATTTCAAATTAGGGAATTTCAATATTTTTTTGTTGGATCTATAGGGCTGATTAATGAATAGTATAATATTGTTAGGTGTATGCCCAGAAAGAAACCTGCAGTGAGGAGCTGAATGTTGAAAGATTAGTCAGCAAAGGTCTTCGACAAGTAGCAATGCCATCCGGGGAATCCAGTAGTTCAACGAATTCAAACAACTTCCCCAAGTTACAATTGATTTGGGGTACCACCTTGTACCACATAGACGACCTTCCTTTTGATGCCGGTAGTTTGCCAGACGTGTATACTCAATTTCGTAAGGCATGATGCTGCCAATGACAATTTGTTTCGAGAGTTATAGATATAACCGATAAGAATCGGGTAATCGGCTTTTAGTACTACTTATGATGATATCAAAACTTGCAGACTGTCGAGGCGAAGTGTTCGATACGTCCGTGCATCAAACTTCCTGTGTTGCTTGGACCTCCTCCACTTGTTGAGGATTGGGGGTGTGTTCCTTCATTAGAGAAGCTGGGACTTAGCTCACAGAATGTAGGTTTTTCCATACATTTTTTATGACTTCACTTACAAGAAACTCGAGTATTTTTAACTGATAGACAATGAAACTATGAAAGGTTAATGAATTTGGTTATTTTATTTCTTTTTCTTCCTTTTGATATAGGTTAGCAAGGGGATGAAATTTGTAGGAGGTGAAACTGCGGCGTTGAGCAGAGTATATGAATACTTTTGGAAGAAGGTAAGAAGTTATATCAAATTGTTAATGCAAATCTATGTTATGAAATTGTTGCTCCAACTCCAAACTGATATTTCATTAGGATAGTTCTTCACTTCTTCTAGTTATGAATTTCATATAGAGAATTTATCAATAACTCTGCATGACCGGTTCAAGGGGCCAATGGAGACTATGGTCGATTCGGAAAATCTATGTTTTGTTATATTGGGTTATCTAACGCAATTGTGAGATTTCACATTTGTAGGATTTGCTAAAGGTATATAAAGAGACCAGAAATGGAATGTTAGGACCTGATTACTCCACTAAGTTCTCACCGTGGCTTGCATTTGGAAGCTTGTCTCCTCGTTTAATACATGAAGAGGTTCAAGTTGTCAATAATCTCTTTTTGTGTTTTACGTGCTAATGTCTTCTTTAAGCTAAGCTTATCCTCTTCTTTAATAGGTGAAGAGATATGAGAATGAAAGGATAGCAAATGGTTCTACATACTGGTAAGTGGTAACGTTGCATATCTCTCGTTAATGTTTGTTTCTCTATGCATTCTCTCATTGTAGTTTTCATATTGAATAACACAACTGGAATAGCACGAGACGAGAGAACAAGTAAGAAAAGTACTTAAGGAAGAGAGATTAATATTAACAGTAATGTATGTTGTAAATAAAATATCTTTCATTCTTTCTTAACTAAAATACTTACTAATCATTTTCTCAATTCATGTCAACATCTAAAACCAGAAAGTTATTTGAAACCGAAGGGGGTTATTAAACATAGTGATGGGCTGACATCTTCACCCTTCTTCTGAACCCATCTCTGTTTCACAGGGTCTTGTTCGAGTTGATATGGAGGGATTACTTCCGGTTTTTATCGGTGAAATATGGGAATTCAATTTTCTATTTAGGTAATTTGCTGAAGTCTTTTATGCCTGTGGTATTTTATAAAGTTAGGCTTCAAAAATTCTTCTACTAATGAATCATCATGCTTATAATCTGCTTTTCTTAAAGGTGGCCCTAGGAAGGTTCAGCAGAAGTGGAGCCAAGACAAGATTTTGTTTGAATCATGGAGAGACGGCCGTACCGGGTACAGCTTCTATCGACACAATGTTTCTTGATGTTGTGTGTATTGTCCTACAAACTCTAACCTGAACTTTGACCACCTCGAATTTGATATCATAAATTTGATAATATATAGGCTTTGTTAGAATCTGTTTAGTTTTAGAAAACATAGGTTTTTTGTTGGAAACATAGGTCAGTCATAGATACACTAAAGAGTTAAGACCATCTGAATTATCCAAGTGTATCATTTTTACTTAACTCTGATTTCTTTTCTTTCTTTTATTGGGCATAAACTTTTAGATATCCTTTGATTGATGCCAATATGAAAGAACTATCAACAACAGGGTTTATGTCAAACCGAGGACGGCAGGTGAGCCGGAAACCATTGTGTTTTTCTTGTAATTGGCACAATTAAATTTTTCATCCAAGATAGATGATATTAATATATTATGATATTCTCTGGGATTTTCCCCATCTTTACAACTGAACTCAAACTTGAAATTTGGTTTACCTTTTCGACAGATTGTGTGTTCATTTCTTGTTCGTGATATGGGCATAGATTGGCGAATGGGGGCAGAGTGGTTTGAGACGTGTCTTCTGGATTATGATCCATGTTCTAATTATGGAAACTGGACTTATGGCTCAGGTAAGCATATTTGAATAACTGAGCTAATTAACTATATGTGACTAACTTTGTAGAGGTTACTTTGCAAGTACCTGTAAGGTACCAAGCCAATTAAAAATTAGAGACCTAATTGTAAATGGGTGATTGTTATGGTGCCTAAAAGTGTTTATCTAACTTACAAAAAAGGGTTAAAAATCAATATTTTTGTCATAAAAAATAAGTTAAGCAAAAGTTAGACACCAAGTTATAGGTACCATAGAATTCACCTTGTAATTGAGTGAACTAGGGGCTATGGCAGGTTTTGTAACTAACTTGCCTAGGTGGAAAGTGAGCATTCTGTTATACATGGAAAATTAGGTGTTATCTGTTATACTTTTGTTAATTACTGTATATTAGTTTCTCTTAGTGTATATTAATTAGAATAATGCTACACATCCAAGACTTTTTATGAACCAAGTCTAACTAAATTAAATAATAAGACTTGGAATAATGTTAACTATAGCTAATTTTTGTTATGTTAGACCAACTTGGTTGGACTTGGTTAATAAAAAAAACTTAGGTGTGTAGCATTATTCTATTAATTATGGAATAAGAAAGTAAAATTCCATAAAAATATTAGCAAAAAGAGTCAAAACACACACACACAGAGACAAATTAGTTCTTTGATCAGAGTTCTAGCTGTTGTCAAATGTAGCTGCAGGATGGTTCATAGTTCCTGACTTCCTGAAAATAGAAAGCATTTGTATCATGCATGCATTATTATTGAGTTCATAGATTTCTATACAATGAAACTTGAAAATGATAATACATGCTTTTTCTGGTTCAGGAGTTGGGAATGATCCAAGAGAAGATCGATATTTCAGCATTCCGAAACAAGTAAGTAGCTAAAACTAGTATCAGTGTTCCATGGAAAATTTAACATTGATCCTGTAAATAGATTGAGTTGCATTTCTCTCTATCGAGTTGTAGTGTCAATATACAATCAAAACAAAGAACTATAGCTCTAAGCATGCTTCTTCAAATTCAAAAGGGCTCAACAATTTAGTAGACTGATTAAACTTTGGAACTGAAATGGCACTATTTACACCCATTTTTCAGGCACAAACATATGATCCGGAAGGAGAATACGTTGCATACTGGTTGCCACGACTGCAAACAATTCCGAAAGAGAAAAGGAACTTTCCTGGAAATTTATACATCCGTCAAATTGTGCCTCTCAAGTATGGTAGACTCCAGAATGACGGCGCAAGAAGCAGCAATGATAGAAGGAATGACAGAAGATGGAACAGGAACTAAATTCAGGGAAGATATGAAGAATGGCAGCTTCTTTCATTATTTTATCTTCCACGGGTGTAGATTAGCAAGAAATTCTTGTATGCACAGGTTAGTTGATGCCCATATATTCTCTTTAACATAACTAGAATGAGACCCGCACATCATGCGTGGGACGTTAAATTAATGATAGTATATAACAAATATTAAAAATTGTTATATTTTGTAGAATTAAATTAAATATGTGTAAACTAAAGTTAAATTTGAAAGGTGTTTTATTTAAAATAATTTGTAGTACAAAAGATTTGGACGTTGGAATTGTACAAAGTGACTTTTATATTTGGTGGTTTGATTTTTGCATTTGTTTTAGTTGATGAACTTAGTCTTCTTATGTAGTGCTCGTCCTCCTTTTTCTTTATTGGTTGTTGTTAGAGTTGTTTTTTTTTTCTTTGTCATATGTTCTTATGAAAGCATGTTCTTTATGAATTGTTGAGTTGTATGCACTTTTTATTGTGTTGTTTGTTCCATCTTTGCATGTATGTTCTTTTTTCGAAGATGTGTCTTGAATTTGTATGGTTTTCTTTCTCCTTAATCCCTTGATGGGTATGTGATTTTCGTCTGATGATATTAGTGTTGGCGAAGTTGGTTTTTATAATCAATGAATAGTTTAAATTAGAAATAAAAATGATGTCTTGGTAACAATGTATTATTGAAAATCTTCTTTGAAATTAAAATAATTTATTTTGACTTCAAATATAAGTGTGAAGTTGCACAAATTTTTCTAGAGTGTCATTAGATTTGAAGCTGTTGTGCCCAACAATTTTTTTTTCTTTGCCATCAAATAGTACAAAAATTATTTTAGCACTTTGATCTGAAATAAGTATTGGATTAGTAACTGTTGAGTCTATAGCAAAATTTTGACTTCTAATAGATATAAAGTAATATGAAATTGAACACTACTCACAATAATGCACTCGCTATATATTTTGTAAAGAGGAAAAACAATATGAAATATTTCTTCTAACTAACTCTATAAGATGATGTGAATAAGGATATTATTATTGTTATTGACTTCAATTATAATTCTCGAGACGTATATATAGTATCTCTATACTATAACTTCAACGAATAAGAATAAAATTCTCCGACAAAAAGCTCCTTACTAAACATTTTGAGTTCTCTCCTATTAAAACTCATTTATTTTACTTCCTAAAATTACTCTTATCCTTCTTTTATTCTCACAATTTCCCACCTCGGTCACAATTTGAAATCTATCCAAATTTTGGACGATCAAAGTATGGTATTCGTATTCCCATGCCTAACTTGGAACAACATTGAGCAATTTCAAACAATGTTGGAATTTGCTTCTTGACACTTTTTGTCAGCATGTGCGGGATTTTCATCTGTGTGTACTTTGACAAGAGAAATCTTGTCTTTCTCTATAACATCACGCACGAAGTGATATCTTACATCAATATGCTTGGTACGAGCATGATGAACCTGATTTTTAGCCAAAATGAACTGCACTTTGACTATTACAACTCAGATTTACACAATCTTGTTGAAACTCCAAATCATCTAGAAGATCTCTTAGCCACAATGCTTCTTTCACCCCTTCTGCTACTGCCATGTACTCAGTCTCTGTAGTAGATGGTGCTACTGTAGCTTGTAACATTGATTGCCAACTAACTGGAGCACCTTGTATTTTATATACATAACCGGTCATAGAACGTCTTCTGTCTAGATCACAAGCATAATCAGAATCAACAAAGTTGCTAATTTGACATGATTTTTCACTAAAGCATAAACTTATGTCAATGGTACCCTTCAAGTACTTTAATATCCACTTAACTGATTCTAAGTGTGCTTTACCCGAATTTGCCATGAACCTGCTAACAATACTGATTGCCTGTGAAATATTTGGGCGTGTATATACCATAACATACATTAGGCTACTGACTGCACTAGCATAAGGTACATTTTTCCTGTAAGTTTTATCTTCTGCTGTTGTGGGAGATTGTTTACCAGAGAATTTGAAATGTGGAGCCAACAATATTTCTACTGATTTAGCATTTTTCATTTCGAACCTTTCAATAACGCACTCAATGTACCCTCTCTGGCTCAAAAATAATTTTTGGCTTGATCTCTCTCTTTTAATTTTCATGCATAATATTTTTCGTGTAACACCAAATCTTTTGTTTCAAATTCTTTATCAAGTTGAACCTTTAATCTATTTATCTCCACCTTGCACTTAGAAGCAATAAGCATGTCATCCACATACAATAAAAGATAGATATAATCACCTTCAGAAAACTTATGAATGTATACACAACAATCATAATTACTTTTGGAAAAATCTTGTTTTTAACATAAAGGAATCAAATCGCTTATACCATTATCGAGGAGATTGTTTTAATCCATATAGCGATTTCTTTAAGCGACATACCTGATTTTCTTTACCCTTAACTTTGAAACCCTCAGGTTGATACATGTAAATTTTTTCCTCTAAGTCACCATGCAAGAAAGCTGTCTTTACATCTAGCTATTCCAATTTAATATCATCTTGAGCAACAAGACTCAAAAGCACCCTTATAGAAGTGTGCTTGACCACAGGAGAAAATATCTCGTTGTAATCAACACCTTATTTTTGTGCAAATCCCTTTGCTACTAACCTAGCTTTGAATCTTGTACCATCTGATTTAGTAGGATCTTCTTTTCTTTTATACACCAATTTACAATCAATTGCAGTCTTTTCCACGGGCAACGGGATCACCTCCCATGTCTTGTTCTTATGGAGAGATTGTATCTCTTCTTTCATGGCGACCAATTAACTTTTTCTATCTTTGTCTTTGATAGCAAGTTTGAAGGTGACCGACTCATCATCTTCCACCGAGAGTGCATAGTTTACCAAGTTTACCTGTCTATAATGTCTCATAGGCTTGTCTAACCCGAATTTCTGAACAAATGTATAATTCCTCTTTGGCCTAGTAGATGCCAAAGAATCCTCCTACTACTATTGTATTGCATGTGCATTTTCTCGCTAAGTCTTCTCATGATCAAGTTCATCCTTTGCATTATCTCGAGTAGCATTAGAATGCTCTACCTGAACATTATTAGAATCTATTTGTTGGTATTTAGACTCTATCTCCACCACTTGAGTATTGAAGTTTTTCCAACATCACCATCATCTGGCATCGTATCTTTAGACAAAACTATCATAGATCGTTTATCAAAGGTAATATCCCTGTTAATTACAAATTTAGAATCATTTACACTCAAAAGACGATACCCTTAAACTCCTCTTAGATACCCCAAAAATAGTCTTTTTAGCTCTATCATCAAGCTTATTATCTTTGACATGATAATAGGTTGTACATCCAAAAACTCCGAGTTTCTCGTAATCTGCATGTTCTCCTGACCACACTTTATAAGGTGTGTCTCCATCTAGAGAAGAATGTGGGGATCGGTTCACTATGTAGCAAGCTGTAGCAACCGACTCCACCCACCATTCTCTACCTAACCCAGAATTAGAGAGCATACATCGTGCCTTCTCAAGTAAGGTACGATTCAGTCGTTTAGCGATTCCATTCTGTTGTGATATTTCTAAAACTGTCCAGTGTCTCACAATGCCTTCTCGATCATAGAACTCCTTGAAAACCCCATCCGTGTACTCTATGCCATTATCTGATTGTAGAGTATTCAGCTTCTTACCTGTTCGATTGTTAACCATGGCTCTCCATCACTTAAAAGTGTCGAATACCTCATTCTTATGCTTGAAGAAGTAAATCCAAACATACATGGAATAATCGTCAACAAAAATAAAAAAATACTTAGTTCTAAACATTAGTATGCACGTAGTCTAACAACCCTCTGCTATTGTGCTTGCTTGTAGAAAACTTCACCTTATGTGTCTTTCCATACACGCAATGCTCACAAAATTTCATTTGTGGTTTCTTCATATTCTTCAGCAAATCTTGTCTACAAAGTAATGATAGACTTTTTTCTGACATATGTCCAAGCCGCATGTGTCATATTCTTGTGCAATTTGTTTGATCTCTACTTCCACCGATTCCAACTGCTAATTCACCTATGACTGTTGTCCCTAAAAGAGAATAAAGATTATCGTGACGAACTCCCTTCATCACTACCAAAGAACCACGAACAACTTTTAGTATCCCATTTTTCGTAACTATTTTGCAACTATTTTTCTCCAACAAACCTATGGAGATAAGATTTTTTCGCAAGTCTGGAATATATCTCACATCCTTTAAGAATCATGCATCTTGATTCTTATAGTATCCAACCCCACAGTTTACAAGCATGATCATTGCCCATTGAAACTGTGCCACCATTTATGCTTTGATAGGTAGTAAACCACTTCCTATTTGGGCACATATGGTGAGATGCTCCTGAATCAAGAATCCACTTATCGAAGATTTCATAAGATTGTTTTTTCACAGAGTAATAGTCTTCCTCATCATTTGAGATGTGGCTTGCTTCTTGCTTTTCTTTTGGGTTGTCACTATTCTGTTTCTTGAAAGTTATCTTCTTATTTGAACAATTTACTTTGAAATGTCCAAGCTCCCCACATTTAAAGCATGTTCTCTCTGCGTGAGGTATAGATTTTGGCCTAAACTTTTCACGCTTGTTATCTTTTCCTTTTTCATTAGTCCTTCCTCTAGCTGCAAACAATCCTTGTGCTTGATCATTATACTCTCTTTCATTTGGAGATGACATTACATTTGTAGCAACTTTACGTAGATCATCCGCTAAAAGTGATGCTCTCGTCTCATCCATGGTCAGAGTGTCACCCACCAGCATCAAGGGCGAAGCTAGACAATATTTAATAGGGGGACCAATATTTTTTTTAGTTTTTTATTTTAACAAAAAAAGTTAAAAATAACTCGATATAATTTTAATTAAAAATAACAACTAAAACTTAAAATTTACTTTTTATAAGATAACTGAACATATTGTATATTAAAATAATTAAACACAAATATCTCAAAATTAATTTCAAATATTGTAAATATAAGTTGTTACATACTTATTTTTAGAATCTTCAAATACTATTCAATTCCTTTTTTGATGTTTCCTGCAAAATTATTAAAAAAATATATTATACTTCAACCTTTATGTAAATAATTTAAATCACAACCATAACTTATGCAATAAAAAAATTAGTAACAATATTATTAGAGCTAAACTAAATTAAAATTTGCAACTTATATAGACAAGTGAGCTCGACGTTTTTTTCTTGATTCAAAGTCTTCTATTATTGAATCTGTACTGAAAGTAGCTGCAATTTCTTTCTCAATGTAAATGACTAAATTATCTGCAAGAAATTCGTCTGCCATTTTACTCTAAAGTCTTGTTTTAACAATTTTCATTGCCGAGAAAGCTCTTTCTGTTGTTACTATAGATACTGGAATAGTCAAGACATTGCGAATCAGTTTATCAACCAAATGATAACTTTTTGCATAAGCGATAAAAAAAGAACTTAGTCGAATCAACTGAATGGCCATATGATCAGGAATGATGCTTTTAATCGATATTGGTAGTAAATATTGTAACATAAAGCAAGTATCATGGGTCTTATATCCAAAACTTTTCTTTCTCCTAGATGTACACAACGTGATATATTCGAAGCACTACCATCAGGTAGCTTTGTTGTCTTCAAAACACCACAAAAAATTGACTTCTCTACAGCAGTCATAGAAAAGCATGCATTTGCCAAATTTGTTCTCTTGCCATTATTCACCTCCTTTAATTGAAGATTTTTTCAGATCCTCAAATCTTTTAAGTCATAATGAGCATTCAAATGGTCCTTTGTCTTGCCTGGAATATCTAAAAGAGTTTCGTCAAGTATGTTCTTCTCTATGTGTATGACATCTAAGTTGTGACACAACGAATTTTTGTGCCAGTAAGGTAATTCAAAGAAAATTGGTCTTTTTTTTTTCAATTCCGTGGAAAACTATTTGATGTACTTTACTTCTTCCGAAGAACATTCTCAACATTTTTTAGCATCTCAAAAATTTCTATTCCTTCTATAACAGGTGAAGGGGGTCTTAATTCCTTCTTCCCATT
This sequence comes from Arachis hypogaea, assembly GCF_003086295.3. NCBI lineage: Eukaryota > Viridiplantae > Streptophyta > Magnoliopsida > Fabales > Fabaceae > Arachis > Arachis hypogaea. The sequence goes on from NC_092043.1 coordinate 45,664,997, forward strand.
GACAGAAATTGTATCGGTTCTCCATGGATGATCCATGAGTAAAAAGACACGATGATCCATATAAATTGTCTTCCGACTATGTTTCAGTTGTAGATAAGAGGTATTTTTGTTGTAACAAGGGGCAAGCCAATTTTTCTTTTGTACTCCACCCAGACAACATAGCATATGTAGGAAAATCATTGATTGTCTATAAAAAAAATTGTCCGCATTTAAAATGTCTCATTCTTTGATGCATTATAAGTTTCGACCCCTATTTTCCATAACAACTTCAAGTCTTTTATTAATGGTTGTAAATACGCAGCAATATCTTTACCAATTGATTATGATCCAGGAATAAGCAAAGAAAGCACACAATATTCAGGTTTCATGCACATCCACAGAGGTAAATTGTATACCATCAACATCACAGACCACGTGCTCCATGAAATGTTTAGGCTACGAAATGGGTTGAACTCATCACTTGACAAGACTAGTCTAATATTGAGTGATTCTTTTGGAAAGTCTTCATCAATTTTATCAAAGTTCTCCATGCTAGGCCATCAGCAAGATGCTTTAACATCCCATCTTTAATACGCTCCTCATCATGCCTGCCATCTCAAACTAACTGTCAGCTTTGAACACATAAATAATTTCTGAAGTTTTGGAATTATAGAAAAGTATCTCAGAATCTTTGCGGGAATACGACGACATTTTTTGTGGAGTTGGTTCTTACTATCATCACTAGAATTTTAATATATCGAAAAGTTCTACACACACGATATTGTTTTTCATCTTTTAATTCTTTTTTATAGAGGAGGCAATTATTAGGACAAACATCAATTTTTTTTATAAATAATGGAGAAAAGTGTAGCCTATTCTAAAAATAGACTATATTTTTCAAATATAACTTAAAAAGAGTGTGGTTGAATATGTATTTTTTTTTTTGTAGTATTCATATTATATAATCATCTAAACATTTCAGACCATCACCTACTTAATACTCATAAAAATAACTATGTTTCCCTGTTAAAGATTCCATCATCATCATCTTATAGTAATGGAGTTAAAGATGCATATGGTCCTTGCTCAATTACTCAGACTAGCACGGATCGCTGGTACACTTCCCATTCTCGTCGCTTCAATCCCAATTCCCAAACTCAACTTTCTCCATACAATCTTGTTGTCTTGCTAGAAGGAAAAAAATCATGCACTTATCTTCCAAGCTAAATATATCACTTTTACTCCCTTATATACCCTTTCCATTTTTATTACTTTCATCATTCTCATTGTACAAATTTTTTGCCATTTATTAAAATGGATGTGAATATATGATCCATCTTTACTTGTTTGTATCACCATGCCTTTTATATTTTTATTTAGGTGATACCCCCATTCACTAATCCAGTAACTTAATATTTTAATCGGTTCGATTATCAGTTCAGTTTTGATAATTATATAATAAATTAATAAAAAAAATTATTTATTTATTTATTAAATATTTGTAATAATAATAGAACAACGACCACAGTTTTTATCCAGCTAGATAGAATCAACTACATAAATAAATATAGAGTAAGTACTTGAGTGAGTGGAGAAGATGAGTAACTAGTGTAGTCAACGGTAGAATTCCGGGCAAGAAAGATGTGGGATTCCCACACCACATCAAAAAAGAGAAACCTAAACCCTAGATGCCACTCAACCCATGCCCTACCTTCTTCCTCTCTGAGCTACTCTCTATCAACCAGAAGGTGTCGTCGCTGTCGGCCTGGCCTCCACCTTCTCCTGTTGGCGTCGCTTGCCTGTACAGAAACCACGGGGTCTTTCGTTTTCACCCGTCTCTCACATTGCTCCTGTGGTCCGTTTTCTCGCTAACGCTCTTTGTTTGTCCATCGCGGTCCTCTTCTCAGTGTAGTAGTGGTTCTTTCTCTCCCTCTCTCTCGGATTTCAGTCTCTCTTACCGCGAGCGTCTCAAAACCCAGACCGGTTGAAACCCGTATTGACCCGTTGAAACCCGTCTTGACGCGGCCAGTTTCAAAACCCAGACCGGTCATGCTTATTTAAAAATAAAAAAAATCTCTAAATATCATCATCTAACTCCAAAACCCTAATTTCACTGGGCTCTGTGGTCCCTCTCATCACCCGTGACACCCTCATCTTCACGCAGACAGTGGCGCACTCCGTCCCGTCTGTCAAACTCTCTTGTCGTCTTCATTCATAGTCGCTGGCGTTCTGTAGTTCGTGTGTCGTCGCCCTCCTTGGTCTCGTCGTCGCCGGCTCAGTCAAGAAGAAACCGAGGCGACCAGCAAACGCTGCCCCTTGATCGGACGTCGTCGTCTTTGTTGCTTCGTCGCCTCCTTCTTGCCGGTTCTGTCGCCGAGCCGCTGTGGTGAGTCCCTGGCTGCCTTCCCCTGTTTTTCCCTTTGCCCTTTCTTCCGTAGTTCCCATTCCACACTTCACAGCTTCTTGCAATCTTTTTTCCTAATTAATTAATTTTTCATTTTGCTGTAAATCATCAACTGAAATTTAATCAATTTTCTGATCAAATTGACAGTATTGTTGAAGGGTTGATACCATAATTTTCACTAAATTTTTTAGGTTTATGACTTAAGAATAAATAGTTCCTATTTAGAGAATCTTAGCCTGTAATTGTAATGTTGAAGTTGATTTAGGTGTGGCTGTGCTGAAGCTCCGAACTCCAAAGATGCTCCGTCCCTGACTCAACTTCTACTTCTGCTTCTGTAGGTGATTTTTGTTTTATTTTGTTCAGTTATTCTTTAATCTCTATTAATTTTTTATGTTTAGTATTTTCAGTTTTAATGTAGTTTTAGATAAATTGATGCTAATTGGTTTAGATAAATTGATGATTAGTTATACTGCTTAGATAATAGGTCATGAAGATGAATAACTCTCATGGTAGTTTTAATCGAAGGGATTGTTCTGATATTGTTCTACAAAGCTGTTCAAGAGAAAATTATTCAGGTGTTTCTTACTTTGGGAGCTGCTGTGTGCATTGTTTTGAGCTTATAAATAGTGATAAGTAGGAAGATGATTGGTTCAAGGGAATTTTTATCGTGGTCAAGGTTGCTTGTGAATTCATCAGTGCTGATTGTCATGTTAAAGATTGGCAATATTTAGATTTCGTTAGATAATGAAAAGAGGAAAAGTTTGTGATGTTCATTTATCTATCAAGGAAATAAGTTGTGTGTAAATCTATGTGGATATCATAAGAGAAGAAACATTGTTTGGAAGTGTCCAATATAAACATGCGGATCATAATTCTGCAGAAGAGAATCCTATTAAGGAGTGCTTGTCTTGTTGTATCAAAGGCTCTTTACTTGTTTATATCACCATGCCTTTTAGGCTTTTATATTTAATGATTTTATATTTTTATTCAAGTGATACTGGGTCAACTAGTGACCCACCCGTTGACCCAGCGATCCAATATTCTGATCGGTTGGATTACTAGTTATAACTATGCAATGAATTAATAGGTAAAATTTACTTTTATTTATTTATTAAATATTTATAATAAGAGAAAAGGACAAATAGGTTCTTGACCTTTTGATCCGCAGACATTTAAGTCCCCGAAGATTTGAAAATACATTTAAGTTTCTGACTTTTTCAAAACCTAGACATATTGATCCCTCATGTTCACTTGGGTTTGTCAGACTCAACGAAACCTGGTTGATACAGATGCATACGTGAGAGAATTTTTAAAATTGAATAAATTAGACTCAGGGATCGATATGTCCGGATTTTGAAGAGATCAGGGATTTAAATGTATTTTTAAATCCTCCGAGACTTTAATGTCCGCGAACCAAAAAGTCAGGGATCAATTTGTCTTTTTTTCTTGTAATAATAATAGAACAACGACCACAAATTTTTATCGGACTAGATAGAATCAACACTTGAGTGAGTGGAGAAGGAGACGAGTAACAGGTGTAATCAACAGTGGGATTCCCACACCACATCAAAGAAGAGAGACCTAAACCATAGCAGCCATTCAAACCCATGCCCCACCTTCTTCATCCCGGAGCTACTCTCTGTCAACCAGAGGGTGTCGTCGCCGTCGGCCTAGCCTCCACCTTCTCCTATTGGCGTCGCTCGCGTGTACAAAACCCACGGGGTCCTTTGTTTTCTCCCGTCTCTCACATTCGCTCCTGTGGTCCGTTTTCTCGCCGGTGCTCTTTGTTTCTCCGTCGCGGTCCTGTTCTCAGTGTAGCAGTGGTTTGTTCTCTCCTCGGAATCTCTCTCTTCCAGCGCTCTCCCTCTCTCTCAGAACTTAGTCTCTCTCATCGCGAGCGTCTCTGCTTGCGCCCAGCCGTCTTCTCCTCGCCGTTACCTTCTCCTTGCCTCCACTGCTTCTTAGTTAATAATAACTTTGTTCTGACTTCTGAGTTAATGTTAATTTTCTGATTTAACGTTGATTGGTGATTTTGTTGAGTTAGTTAATTTTCTGAGTTAAATATTGTTGATTGTTGTTAATTTTTTTGAGATAACAAGGGTTTAAATCCTTCCTTGAAATTGTTCTTAGGGTTGACTAAGGATTATACGCATCATGATTCTGGGAAAGTGATGGCACCAAGTCTTCATTTATTTATCTTCAGTTTTATTTTATTTTATTTTATTTTGAAATTTGACATTGGACTTACGTTTATGTGAAGTTATAGGAACAGAATTTTCAAACACAATGAAGATTAAGATGACTTTTCAATGTTTGTTTTCCAAACACAAAAGGATGATATGCATCATGATTCATGGACTAGTTTAGTGTGTTTAGGGTTTTCAGAGTTAGTGTGTTTTTCATTATATTTGAACTTTTTGTGAACTTTTAATTATAAATTTTAGATAAATTATTAGATGAAATTGTGAAGTGTGGAATCTTATTAGTAGAAATAATTGAATTTAAATATTTAAAATTATATATTATATTTTTAATAATTTTATTTTATATTTAATTAAATCGATTCAATCACGGTTTGATTCTGGTTGGACCACTAAACTATTAAACCAGTTACTTGATCGGTTTACTGACTGGTTTGGTTTTTTCAACCTTGGTTTATACATAAATTTTATTTAATTATATTGTGTATGGTCATCTTGGGTTATCCTCAATCCTTCTCAACTTATTTATCTCCATTTGATCTATTTTCTTTCCATAGGATTTACCGATTTTTTTCTACATATTCAAACTGTCTGAGATGAGAGTGTACCATATTTTTTAATAATAGACGGGATTTATATAATACGTATAATAATCATAATAAATATAAAATTAGTAAAAATGATAAATATTTAGTGTTATTGACGGTTATATATGAAAAAGATATTATATGAAAACAAAGTTGGAATTAGATAATGATGTCAATTTTTGTTTTTGGGTATTGTAACTCTATTTTCTTTTAAGTGGCATAAATTGAACTTATTTTTTGGGCGTTGGAGTGCAATAAGCCCAAAGACCAAAAATATATAAACAAAGATAAAGGACACAGCCTACACTTAATAACCAATCAAGAACACATGTGAGTCTAATTACGAATACAACAGCCTGCTGGCTTCTTACCCTACAATATGTATCCAAGACTTGTTTTATATATATGAGGAATGTTTGAGGGCCATCAAAATTTATTGTTTTTGGCCAACAATAGTTTGCACTTATATTTGCAGGTATTTGCACACAAAAAACATAATTTATAGCAATATTTATCAGAGTTTGTACACATGAATCAATACAATTTGTATCTATATTTTGCAGAATTTGCACATGATTTTGGGCCGGTACTTGATAGCAATAATTTGCACCCATTTTTACAAGTGCTTACATACAAGAAACATATAATTTGCATCTATATTTACCAGAGTTTGCACACATTAATCAATACAATTTGCATCTACATTTTTTAGAATTTGTACACAAAAATGACTATGTTTCTCAGTTGAAGATTCCATCATCGTCATCTTATAGTAATGGAGTTGGAGATGCATATGGTCCTTCCTCAATTGTTGAGACTAGCATGGATCGCTGGTACACTTCCCATTCTCATCGCTTCAATCCCAATTCCCAAACTCAAGTTTCTCCATACAATCTTGTTGGGTTTTGCTAGAAGGGGAAAAATCATGCACTCATCTTCCCAGGTAAATAAATCAGTTTCACTCCCCTATATTCCCTTTTCATTTTTATTACTTTTATCATTGCCATTGTACAAATTTCTTGTCTTTTACTAAAATAGATGTGAATATATGATCCATCGAATAATGGGGTACTTGAAAGTTTGAAAGTGTGCAATATATTTTATTTGACTTTGCAGAAATTCACACTCCCTCAGAGATTCTTCTTGCATTTCTATATTGTTGCATCAATATGGACAACGTTCTTGCTTGTTACAACTTGGTGTTATGCATACACCATGGTGCCACCGGTTAGGGAATCATCTGCATACTCTACCATTACAAGCTACTTGATCGGAGGCTCAGCTCTGGGAACTGGTTCAACTACAATGCTTCAAAGGCATGCTGTTTGGCAAGCTGTTTTTCTTCTTTTGTTAATGGAAGCTCAAGTGTTGAGACGCCTATTTGAAACCATATATGTTTTTAAATATAGCCCCTCTGCCCGCATGCACGTCCTTGGTTATCTCACTGGAATGTTGTAAGTTTATTTCATAATCTTTCTAATTTACCTCCCTTGGAACTCCCTTTCTCTTTTTTATTAGAATAATTTTGACTATTACATATTCCTAATGTGGTAATGTGTGTGTGAAGGGCCTATTTACTTGTTATTAATCTGAAATCATAGTGAATTACTCTGTTCTTATTGAATTACTTTGATTTAATTTCTTTTCTACAGGCTACAAAACATTTATTTATGACAGATATTGTCATATTTTAATACATAAGATTTAATTGTTGTTCAGCTACTATGCATTTGCTACATTGTAGTGTATAAATTGCCGTAAACTTTTTGGGGGATGGGTATGGCAATGTTCTAGCTGGCAAAAAGCTTTGTAGTTTACTAGTTTATGAATGTGACAACATGGAATTTAGATTTATGCTCCATGGAGATACATTTTTTTGGAAAGTTTGGACTGGAAACCTTGTGTACCGTACTAAAAGAAAACTAAAACAGAAGAGAAACTCTAAGAAAAGTATGGGAAAAGCAAGCAGAACCCTGCAGTTGTGAATGGCTAATTCCATATATATGTAACTACTCCTAGGTATATTTGAAGTGCTGCACGTTGATTTGAAATTTTAATCTAGTTTCAAGGATTATGATCTGTTTCTTAGATGAATAATGAATTCTGCTTTCTCTTTTACTATGCTTGTTATTTATCACTCACTGGTTGGATATACGCAAACACTAAAATGGGAATGATTGGTTTGTTTGTTTTTACAAAGCTAGCTTCTACCTAGCAGCACCACTGTCACTATGTGCTGATTGCGCCTTAGATGTGTTTTACTTCCTAGTAAATCTAGTCACCAAGTTCATCGTCATAGGCAAGGATCATATGCCACCAGTGGAGGTAGAACTTTGGCAAGTTGTAAATCCTCTTTTCAGACTTGGATGGAGACATTGGATCGGCGCGACTGTTTTTTTTTGGGGTTGGATTCATCAACAAAGATGCCATAAGATTCTTGTATGTCCACTTGAAACTTGACATTAAAATCTTAACATTCTTTTAAATTTCTGTCGTGTTTGTCTGAATTTTATAATTTTGCTAGGGTTCGCTTCGAAATTCAAGACAAGCAGAGGAATATGCAATTCCTCACGGTGATTGGTTTGAAATTGTTTCCTCTCCACATTATCTCTCTGAAATGGTAACACTCCCCCTCCCCCCTCCTTCCTCCTTTTCTCCCATATTGTTTTCCTTATGTTATTATGTAATCCATGATGTTAAATATACCTAATGTTTCACAATAATGAAGGTTATATACGGCAGTTTTGTAGTTGCTACTGGATGGTCCAATCTAACCATATGGTTACTTCTTGTTTTTGTGGTAATAATACATAAATTTTAGATTAGCAAGATTTTCTAATTCTTGAAGGTGGAAAAAATGTTTAGTTGATTTTTTTTCCCTTTGCCATGTTTCTTTCACTTGGTTCAGCTGGCAAATTTGTCATTTGCAGCAGTGGAAACACATAGGTGGTATCATAAGAAATTTGAAGATTATCCAAGTAGTCGGTTTGCTGTTATACCATATATTCTCTGAGATTATGAGACAAATAGACAATACTTTTCATGTTAGATGTGTCTGTTCATATGAACTTATTTTGTTTATAGAAAAATACTTGTATTTAATATTATTGGGATTTCTACACACGAAATTTATTTATAATTTTTTTTCCAAAGATAACATTTCCAGAATCGTGTAAAGTAAAAAAAAATGGATAAACAAGTTAAGCAACTAAAATATTCCGGATTCTTAGTTTCTTACTTAGGCACCTATTGCCTCTGATGCTTTTTTAGTTATTCTAACTAAAATATGAACACTACTTTTTTGTTTTTCTATGAGAAATAACCTAAATCAATTTTTAAAATATTTTTAATTAAATTTTTTAATTTTTAATAAATTTTAATCACAATTATTCTGTAAATTATTATTTTATTAGGCAAATTAATTTTTACATCAGATTATTCATCTATACGAAGGAATTTATATAAAAATTATTATGATTTTTTAAATATTGACAAAAAACTAATTTATCTAAATTTTTATCAAAGTTAACGTAAAAATTATATATCTAATAAAATAAAAAATAAAAGATTAATTTAATAATTAAAATGTATTTAAAACAAATTTTACAATTAAAATTTTTTTAAGAACTAACTTAAAATATTAAATATTACATATATTTATATACAGTTATTTTTATATAAAATTAATAATTTAAAAAATAACTCGGTCAAACTTATCAAATTTTCTGAGAATTTTCAATTATCTACTTATAACAAAAATCATTAGTTATATTACTGCCTTGCAAATGAATTAAGTGTTTGTTTGGCGCTATTAATCAATAATTTTTTTTAACGTGTTTGATAAATTTTTAGTAGTAAAAATAAAAATATTAAAAAAATAAAAAATATCATTTTAAAAAATTACAATTTATTTTTTTAATATTTTTTATCTAATAAATAAAAAAATTTATTTTTATATTATTATATCTAAACGTAATTAATAAATAAAAAATTTATAAAATATTTAAATATAATTATTTTAAATTTTTTAAAAAAATAATTCAAATTAAAAAAAAAATTCACCTAAACAAGGCATTACAGGAGCTTTGAGAGAGGGTGAGATGAAGTCTCAAAAAGGCAGCCTGAACGTGCGTGCGTGTTTGCGTGTCTCTGTGTGTGTATGTGAAAAGTAGAAACCCCGAAAAGCGAAATTCCTGAATGCTATCATCATCTTCTGAATCTTGATCATTGCTTCCAATATCATCATCGAATCACCTTGCTTCATTGCATCGCGTTAGATCCCAAGCGAAACAAGAATACAAGGTAAAATTTCTACAACCTTCTCAGATTGGCGTTCTTCCGTTGTTGATACGATCTTTTGTATTCCCAATTCACGGCCATCTCCCATCGCCTTCTTATTATTGAATTTATTAACGGGAGAAGAAAAAAGACAAAAAGAAAAAAAAATGAAGGAAAAATTGGAATTGAGTGTTATAATATGAAATGAACGCAATCGAGGCATTGTAAAGGAGTGGGAATTAGTTCAAATGTATCTTTTTGGATTTTGCTTACCTGCATTTGATATTTCTCAAAGAAATTGCTCTTTTTCTTGTGTATTTATTCATTTTGTGATGATCGTAGAAATTGTTCACTTGCAGCAATATAAGTAGTAGTGAATACCATAGTTGAGCCGAATTGGAGCAATATAAGAATTCACTTATTTTATCCCTGATTATTCAATTAAATGGAGGAAAAGAAAATTCAGATTGAATGGGTTACTATCCAAATTGTTCCGGCTTAGCATAATTAAAGCTATGCGAGGGAGTGGAAACTGCTTAAAACGCAGCTTTTGAGGGATGATGATTTGAATTACATATCCCCTTATAAAAGGTTCACTTGTAGCTATCTAAGTTTAGTGTTTTAATAGTGAAAGTTCTAATTCAATATACACACGGGCACAAATGAACGTCATAATTCTGATTTGAATTGCGTTGCTACTTCATCTTTTCTCATATAAAATGTTTTACTTGCAGCAATCTAGATGTTGCGTGTTGGTACTTGGTAGTGAATATCCTAATTGAATTGAACTGGGGCAGTCTTGTGTGTATGATTGTTGTTCTGCTACATTATTATGAAAAATGTTTTATTTTTACAGGAAATAAAAAGGGATGGCTGATGATAAAGCAGTTGGGGAAGATGAAAAGAAAGAGCCAAGTACTACTGCCACCAAAAATGTGAGACAGAAGCGCAGAGGGTTCCTTTCTGGAATTTGGAATGGACTATTTAGGTTACATGGGGATGATTTTGAGAAGAGGCTCCAATACATATCTAAAGAAGAGGCTGCAGTTCTTTCTAGAATGAAAAGGAGGTCACGATCCTGGAGGCAGATATCTTGGAATGTAATTGTATTTTCTGTTATATTAGAGGTATGGAATATCTGCTATATGACAGTTTATCACACTTCCAGCCAGTGTTTCTTGTCAGTTTTCCATGCATTACTAGATAGCGTTCTAAAATCTAAAGATTAATGTGTATTTCAGATTGTCATAATTTGTGCATTTAAGATGATAGTTTGAGTGGCTTCTGGAGAAGCATTCTTTTTTCCCTCAGCATATGTGAATATTTCATGGAGTCAAAATGTTGAACTGCATTGCTGGCATACTTCAATCTGTGTTAGTGAAAGTTGCACTTTTTTATGACCATAAGAACTGCATAGCAACTTATTTACATATTAGGAACCCAATAATAATCAGTTACAGTGGTTGTTCAATTCAATTTATTAGTTTGTTTTACTTATAAATTATTATTATTAGCTTTTTTTTAACAGCTAATAAAGTGTGTATTTGGTTAACATATGTAAATAAGTTGCTTTCATGGTCTTAAACAGTAACCTTTTTTTCCCCTTGTATTGGAAACAAAAGATACAATCATTTTGCTTAAAATGGTTTGAACTTTCAGGTCATTGCTGTAGTTTATGCTATCATGACAACAAGATCTGTGGATATGAATTGGAAGATGAGGGCAGTCCGGGTTTCGCCAATGTTTCTTTTGCCTGTATTAGCATCTGCAGCATATTCAACCTTTGTTAGCTTTGTGAGGATTTGTAAGTGTCATAATATTTTTTTTTTTAACATACACATCTTGCAGAAGCTAGTTTTATGACGTGCACGCATGTACATATCTTAACAAAATAACAAGCAAAACTTCAGATGAATAGGGTGTGTTCTACTTTGATTTAGTTTACATCAGTGTTGCTTAGTTGGCAGTCAATAGAATCTTTAGTGTTGTGTTGTGAGATCCAAATTCAATGTCTTCCAGTGGTCTTATTCAAGATACAGTATATATGGAAAGAGTTCTAAATCTCTCATTTTCATCAGAATTTGGGCCATTTATCTGAAAGTTAGAATCAGAAAGCTTCAAAATTGAGTTTCTCTGCATTGCTGACTGAATTCATTGATCAAATCATCAAAGTACTTAAATAGTTGTTAGGGCCAGTGGCATACTCTTTTCTTTAGTTCATTCTTCAATGAATGCTTTCATTTATTTATTATTATTTTTTGAGTGATTACCCAAATCAGTTCTGGAGGTTTTTAATATTGAAGACTTTAGTCCCTCAAGTTTCAAAATACACAAAATAGTCCCTAACGTTTACCTCCGTTAGACAATACAATCCTCTAATTTTATCCATAATCAAAATGACTGTTTTGGAATTTTTAAATTTTTCGAAACTGTTTTGAGATTTTTAAACTCTTCGAGGACTATGTTGTACTTCACTCTTTAGATCAAATTGGAGGGGGTGTATTGTCTAACGGATATCAATATTTGGGACTGTTTTGTGTATTTTGAATTTTGGAGGACTAAAGTGTCTATTTTAAAAACTTTAGGAAATAATTTGGATAATTACTCTTATTTTTTTTTTTTTTTAAATCTCCGCTGTCAAATTGATAGCTCAGTATAATCTTCTTTGCTCTCCAATGAAACTTAAGTTTGGGGGAGAATGATTGAAGGAGCAGCATCTGATATTAACAGTTTATTGAAAAAATTCATTACCATAATGCTTTAAAAGTAGCAGTTTTAATAATTAACGGTTTTAAAATTGGATTCTAATTTATTATTTATGCACTGATAACCTATTTTCAGAATTTGAATATGCCCCAGGTAAATCAGATCAAATAATTATTTGTGCTTTTTTAATAGGTGATCGCAGGGACGAGAAAATTCTTGTAAGGCTTAGAGAAGAAAGGCAAGCAAAAATTGATGAGCTGAAGGAAAAGACAAATTATTACACTACACAACAGCTCATTCAGGTGATTGTTTGTAGCAAGGCTTGTTACAATGGTTTTCAATATCATGTTTATTACATTGTATATCATAATTGTGGTTTGCAGAGATATGACCCAGATCCAGCCGCAAAAGCAGCTGCGGCAACTGTTTTGGCATCTAAGTTGGGTGCAGAATCAGGTTTGAGGGTGTATATGGGAGATGAATTAAATCCCAGTGCTACAATGGGGAGGAGCAATGATGTTGAACTTGTACAGTCAAGTGGACTTCGAAATCGAAAACAACCTCACGCTAGATCCTCTAGTTCAGAGGCAACTACTCCATTTAATCCTGATCAACAACATTTAGTTGGAGGATCCGGGGGACTTGATCAAACTCAGACTTCTGAGTATAATCATCTTGTTGTTGAGCATCACCAACCACAAAGTTCAACCTCACAAGATGGAGGATGGCTTGCTAAAATTGCAGCGTTGCTTGTGGGCGAGGATCCTACCCAGTCTTATGCTCTCATATGTGGCAACTGCCATATGCATAATGGTTAGTAGATTGGAACTTGGATGGGACATTATACCCTTTTGTGCTTTTGCATTCATAGCATAATAGAGATGATTGTAGCAGTGCTACTTTTTTGTTTTGTTCAATAATCTTATATGAGTAAAGTGGCACAAGAACTGCATGTTCTTATATACTTATGTCCTTTCTGGTCTAGCTCGGAAGGAGGATTTCCCATATGTAACATACTATTGCCCCCACTGTCATGCCCTGAATCAACCAAAGCAATTAGATGGCAATATCTCCCGGGCATCCCCAAGAATGGGGTCTCCGAAAGCTTATGAAAGTGAGGCAGTAAAATATGCTAGCGGTTCTGCAGCTGAGAGCATGCTACTCACAAGCAATAACCCCGTAGATGTTATTGCTTCTGCAACTGAGAGCACAATCACAAGCAATAGCCCCGTTAATGCTAGCCCTGAGATTGAGGAAGTATCAGAAAGGACGAGTTCGGAAGATAAAGCTGATTAAAAGGGCATTGTTGTGGTGTTGTTTTTGCGGTTTGGATGATATATCTTGCTACTTGTTCAGGGTAGGGGCTGATGCATATACAGAGAGCATGCTTGCAAATGGTTTCTTTGATTGGTGCTTGTAACAGGAGAAGTGCTGATATACTTTGATACATCTTGTGATTATGATACATACACGTATTGCTTGTGAATTACGGCAGTTTTGGCATTTCGGTGATTCTTTTTCTTTTTCCTTTTGTAATATTATATTCTGACAGTGCTCCAGTTTAAAGCTTGGATTGGATTGTACCTGAAAGAAATTATGAAAGCAAAATCTTATTTCTGAATGTGCATTAGGCATTCCCTCAGGTTTTGGTTAACATTGATGAGGTTATTGTCTGAAGTACTTGACTAGAATTTCTTTGTTGCGACTTTTTATTTGGTATTTTGTGTATACATTTATAGCAATTAAGATTGTTTAAATTTTTAAACAAATCATAAATTATGAATATTTAGAAATGCAAGTATTGATGAGTGCAGGATAAAAACATATTGCATATCTCTGTACATTATAACTCAATATTGTAACATCAAATTGTTTTCATCATCTTGATGCTCTCCCACGCACACCTCAAATGGTAGCGATACGGCGGCTCAAGAATGACTTGCAGTGTAGGGCAATGTGCATAGAGCGGCTTGTTTCCGTCAACAGAGGAAATCGAGCACCAAATCTGGATCTCGCCAGGACGATTCACACCGGAGTTTGGTGCCACCATTGCAACAACTATGAACTTGCAAAATTGTAGAAAATCAAGAGGAATCAAAGAAGTCGAACTCAATTAGACAAGTTCTGATTTGAACAATGTGAGGAAAAACAGTTACAAAGTTATAATGCTCCTTGGAGAGAGCAGTTGAGAGGATGAGAAACTAATTGTAACTAACTTGCCAGCCTGGCATAACTGACTTTCCAGCGTGGCATAGCCATGAGCTGTTGTATAAATATTACATAGTAGTATATTACAGTAATAACAAGAAAGATGAAAGGATAAAATGAATAATTCAAAGAGAAAGAAAGAAAGATTGATTTAGTTACATCATTATCAATCTTTTTGGTACATCAACGGCATTAAAATCTAACTTTTACGACCACATTCATCAACACTATAGTACACTTGAATCGCCTTTTTATTTTTCAATCTTCCAGATGCTGAATTATGCTATCGTCAGAGTTCTAAATCCAACGCTTGTGACTTCTGGAATTGTTGGTGCCTCCTCCGAACCATCGATCCCAGGTAGCATCTACTGGCCCTTTAGTCCTGCTAACATATATATGTTTCATTAATTTCATCATATTCACATTTAAGACATACAAAAATAATACTATTTATATACTAAAATTAGCTACTATGTATTTGTGTATAAATACGTATATTGTTTAACTTATTTTTAATGTGTATTTTGTATTACAACATGTATTTTATATTCATTGATTTTAATTGCTGACGTTAATGTACACCTAACATGATTGTAATAGATATTAAGCAACGTGGTTCATTTAGATTTAATGTTGCTAGGATGAAGATGATCACTTACATTGGAAGGAGTGGATCAGGAATGGATTCAATGCTTGAAATGACACTGCACAACCACAAATAGATATTAATTTAGGTAATTAGAAACCATTGAAATAAGAAAAATACCTAATTATTAGTATTATTTTTGTTAGAAAGTATTTACTGAGTTGACTCATTTTTCTTAATTATTAGATATCGTGTGGAATTCAACTAATATAATTTCTACATCTCATACTCCATCTACTTATAAAGAAATATATATTAGTTTGGTATAAAAAAAATGTGGAGTGGATATATAACAAAATCAAAGGAGAAAGAATGAGTGTTTTTTTTTTTTTTTTTTTGCTTACTTTTCACACACGGTGGAGGATTCACCTATTGTTTCAAGCTCTTCCAATTCTTCCTACATGATAACAATAATAATAATAATAGACTGATTACAGTTGTATAACAAAAAGGAAATAATTGACCACAAAATTAAAAGAAGAAGAAGAAGAAGATGTTGACCTGAATGATAATGATTTGGTTATTAAGGTGGGATATTGCAGCTTGCATCCTATGCTTTCCAAAGAATCCAGGAAAAGAGCAAGATCCTGCAGCTTGTGCTAAAGGATGATGATGATTATGATTATGATTATGAGTACTATTAGATTTCTCAGTTCCTTTTGATGTTGTTCCATTCTCAGTTGACATTTCTTCTTGTTGTTGCCGTTCATCGTCCTCCATTTCTGCTAATTGATATTACCAATAAGTTGATTATTCTACAAATGGAATTATATATGCAAAAAAATTGGAAGAAAGAGAAGGATTTGAGTCAAAAAGGGAGGGTAGGAACATGGCTTATACTTAAAAGTGTGGACCACTTGCCTTCCATAAGAAATTAAGATAATCATGGAAGTAAGTATTTGTGTGAAATGGGTTTATATATTTTGAAAAGAGAAACTTATCTTTAGTATTTTTGTAAATTAGTATAAATATTAAATTATTTTTAATAAATTTTGTTAATTTATATGTATAAATTTTAAAAAATATAAATATAAATTATATTATTTTATATATATAAAATTTTAATAAATATAAATATAAATTATATATTTTTTGTGTATAAAATATTTATAATTATGGGTATATATTATTATTAATAAAATATTAACAAAAAATAATAATATTTATTCACAATATAATATTACTCCTTTGAAAAAGCTGACATTATAAAAATCTTAAGTCTCAATTTAATTAAGCACATGTACCCTGTTTGACCCGATTCAGGTGCACTATATATAATTAAATTTTTTATATTTAAGAATTAATTAAAACATTTACCACTATATATATAATTAAATTTTTTATAATATCAAAATCAATATCTACTGTGTTTTATATTTATAGGGTTTAGGACAATAGGACTTATTGATTTTGTACTTTTATTTTATGAAGCTTAATTATAAATTCAAATCAAGTTTAATTATATTATTTATAAAATTTTATTATAAATATATAATTATTTTATATTTTAAATATAAAATTTATTTATCGAATATAATAAAAGTAAAAATACATTTAAATCAAATTATCGGCTTCTTATATAATTTATATTCAATTGACATTGTCATATTTAGCTTTATCTTATTGACACATGATTTGTACAAATTACTAGTGATCTTTCAAGTTTTAGTGGCACAATGTAGGAATTAATTTTAATAAATTTTTGCATCAATACAGAAAACAACTTGATTATGAAGTTGTTTAATAATAAATATTAGAATGTTACAAATTTATTAAGGAACAAAATAGGACAACAGATATGAGGTTATGATAAAATTATATTCTGTAATCATAAGAGACCTATAAATCTACTATTATATTTTTTTTATAAACTTATTTGATATTCTTTTTAAGAACCTATATATAAGTTTATCAAAAACAAATTTACAAAAAATTATTTAATGCTTTATTTTCTTTAAAAAACTAGGGGTGAGCACGGGTCGGTTTGGTTCGGGTTCAAGGTAAAATTAGAATCGAACCGATCAAAAAGTAATTGGTTTGGTTTGGTTCGGATTTGCGTTTTTTTGTGTTTGTACCCGAACCAAACCAAACCGATTAAGAGCGGATTGGTTCGGTTCGGGTAGCGGGTACCCGATGACTTTGAAATTCATAAAAAAAAAAACTAAATTGGCAAATTTTTATCTTAAAAATTCAAGAAATACAATAAACATGTAACATCAACAGAAATAATGCAAACATATTAAATACGAAATACATTAAAAACTAAACTCATCAAAATCCAAACATAATAATAGTAAATAATCTTGTCTAATGAAAATATAAAAGTGCAATAGAAATATTAGAAGTTAAATACAAAAGTCTAGTGAATAATCTTTGAAAGAAGCTAAAACCAAAACACATTAAAATCTAAACATTAGTGAGATAGGATTAGCGTTATGAGTTAGAAAACACATAAAAAGTCATATATATATATATATATGATCGGGTATACGGGTTGGTTCGGGTTCCGCACCCCCAAAACCGATACCCGAACCAATCATCAGCAAATGTCATTGGTTTGGTTCGGGTTGGACCCGATTACCCGTCGGTTCTAGAACCAATTTGATTGGTTTGGTTCGGATTCGGGTGGGTAATCGGGTACCCGCTACCCGTGCTCACCCCTATAAAAAACTATAAGTCTACCGCAACACTTTTGACACACATATTTCTCTTTATCAAATTTTAATTGATTCCAAACATTATTTATACTAAAAAGTTTTCAGTAATCATAAGAAAATCTTTAATATTTTTCTTTGCAATATCTCTACTACTACACAAAGATTTATTTTGGTCTGCTTGTTATATTATTTAATGGCATTAGTGCACTTCTTCAGACTTCCAAATAAAAACAAAGCATTATTAACAATGTTTTTGGTTTGACAAAGATATCGACCTGTTAGTTAAAGGATCACGTGATTAATTATCAAGTGGCACCTATATGGTTATTCTTCTTCCAAAGGTAATAAAGCTTAATAATAATAATAATAATAATAATAATAATAATAATAATAATAATAATTAAAGGGGCAATTTTTGACGTGCACGATTGCCCTTTTTGGTTTATGGGATAAAGTGACAAATAATTTTTTTAAGAATTTACATTTTAAACAGATTAGTCTTTAAAAAATATTAATAAAGTCTTTTAAGATAATAAATGTGAATAAATTAATTTAAATTAAGACTTTTTATTTTAATCCATAGGAATTAATTTAAAAATTGTATATCCATATATTATCTTAAAAAATTTTATTAATATTTTTTTTAAATTAATCTATTCAAAATATAAATTTTCATAGATTTTTTTTTGTCATTTTACTTTTTTTTTTTAATATTTATCCATAAATTTGATTGTTTGGCTCCATGGAAGTTTATATGAAATTAGATACTTCTTTCCTACAGTAACCCTATTGTCGGTAGAAAAATCAAGTTCTAGTGCAAATTGAAGTTATATTATGTTTTATAATGGTTGTTCCCAATTATTGTCCAATTTATTACTTGTTTATTGTGATCTTCATTTGAATGAGGGGTTCCATTATCAATTTTGCCATCCCTAATTATCATCATCAACAATAATATTATTATTATTTCCAAGTAAAATAACATTTGTTAATGTGTTAGACAAATAAAATTATCCAAAAAATACTAATAGTGGAAATGTAGAGTGATATAATATATTGATCATAATTGTCCTGACCAAAAAAAAAAAAAAAAAAAAAAAAAACATAACACCATGGGCATCATGATAATTAGGCGGCTCCTTTTTGTTTATTTTATTTTATTCATTTGTTTATTTGTAAAATAGGTGTAAAGTGTGTAACAGGAGATAGTTTTGCCAGCTGAGATTTTAGCTGATGTTCTGCCGAATAGAGAACAGCACACAAGCTATCATTTTCCTTGGTCTTGTCTCTTTGATTATTACATCTCATGTAACAATAATAACTTGCTATTGTGATAATATGATAATAATTCTATAACTATACCAAAAGTCCAAAACATTGGTGTTAGGGGCCCACCTACGTAGAGAATAGATATGTATATTTTTGTTTCTCTTGTTATATTTTTGTTTGTTCCGCACTAAAATATAAATTATTTTCTTGAGTTTGAAGTTAAAAAATTTATTTTATTAAACTTATCATATAATAATAATTATGTTATTAAATTTGATCTAGTATCGAAATAAGAATAAATAAATAACTCAATTCAATATAAAAAATTATAAATAGTAATAAGTTTTGTGACTTAACCAATAAATTAAATTCTAAATTTAAGCTTAATTTTTTCAAATATAAATCAAATTAGCAGTGAGATTTCTTCAAAAATTAGTTGAAATAAAAATATATTATCTATCTAGCTATTAATATTTCTTTATTTTAAAATTATGTAGTACTTGTTTATTTTAACACTTAAATGATCTTGTTTATAAAAAACTATTTTGGTTAATTACTTAAGAAACTATAAATATTGTAACCAGTGAAGTGTATAATTGAGTGAAAGATAATGAATATTTGATTAATTACTTAAGAAATTATATAGAACAAGGGAAAAAGATTAGAACCGATTTTTTTTTATCAACAATTAGTCAATATTTTTTTCTTTAAATCTTTCTTTCTCTTCCTCTAAATCAATTCAAACTCTTAATTCTTACTTGTTTATTATTTTGTTCATTGATTGTTGCTTTATAAAAATTGATTCTCTAACAAAATCGTAAAAAAGTTGATATTTAATCATGTTCAAAAACAAAATTATAAATTAAAATTTTCATAATTTTAGAATATACTTTTATATATATATTATGACAAAAAATATAACATATTTTGTGTATAAAATATTTAAACATTTTATTTTATTTTAAAACATTTAAAGATAAACACAAAAAATAAAAAATTTGTATCTAACACACACATATACTAACTAGTTAATATAAAAACCTAAATGAAATAAATAAATAAATAAATAATATAAAAATATTAATTAAAATATAAATCATAACATTTCATTACTAATTTTATTATAAAATATATATTTTAATTTTAGCTTCTCTCTCTTTCCAGCATTGCTAATGTGTCCCAATATAAATGGAACAGAGTAAAAATTATTTGCTCTGCGAACATCTAAAATATTCTCGTGAAATATGACCTCAGATCGGGTCAGGTCTATTCGGTTCGAACCCAATCCAAATATGGCATTGGGTAAAAATAAATAAAAAATATGAATCCAGTTAAATATTCTTCAAGTTCAATCTGTTTTTCAAATCGTGTTAAATCTAGAACACCTTTATTACCCTTTAACCCAACTCTTTATAATCCCACTCAAAATATTTTCACTCATTCCACCACTTTGACTAAATCCTAGTATCTGAGATTAACGTGATTATTCATTTTGGTCTCCGAAATTTAAAATTATCTATATTAGTCTTTCAGAAAGTGCTAAGATGACACCCTCCCTACCACGCTGGATGCTGCAACGGCTAGCTGACGTGGCGAAAGTGCTAAGATGACACCCTCCCTACCACGCTGGATGCTGCAACGGCTAGCTGACGTGGCGAAAGTTGTATTTGTATCTAATTTAGTCCCTAAAACCCTAATTATCTTATTATTTATCTGAATTATAATGATAAAATTTTAAAAGGGAGACTAAATTGGATACAAATACAACCATTGCCACATCAACTAACCATTACAGCGTCCAACGTGACAAGAAAAGTGTCATCTCAACACTTAATTCATGAATCTCAAAGAGCAAAATGGAGATTTAATCCACCGCTCTATTAGAGAGAGAGTGTAAGTCCTAATCTGACCCTAATTCCCACCCAAAGCATATTAAAATAATTTCATTTTGACTTTTATATACAGTGTCGTTGTTGGTCACATTCGGGGTTATACTTAATATTTAATAATAAAAAATTATATTTTTATGTTTTAATTAATATTTTTATATTATATAATGTTATTTTTATTTTATAATAATTTAATTTAAATTAATGTTATATATCACATTTACCTATAAAGAAAATTAATATCTTGATTTTACTATGCAGAAACCAACTTTTGAAAATACAAAACTAATTGTGTTCATTCATAAATAAATTCATCTGACATTTTCTTGAATATTATAGTAAAAATGATAATTTACTCAAATTTAGATAGTTTTGAAGGAATGCTAGAAAACTAATAAAATTTATTATTTTTTACCAATAATTAACAATTAATGTTTAAAAACATGGACTAAAACATATTAAATTATTAGACTAAAAATATTAAATTGATAACTAAAAACGATAAATTTCCTATGACATTTCTCATTGTTTTTTATAGACTACGATTTCTCTTTGCAGATTTTATCATTCCTAAACACCCCACAGAAAAGAACATGTGGCTATTATATGAATGCTATAAACTGATTACATCTGATGCATGCATTAAGGAGAATAATCTCTATATTTTTTTCGGTAAACTCGATATCTGTTTGTACAACACAATTTCCTAATATGTATGAAAATGGACAGATCCACTAAGATCCAATGAAAAACAGTTTGTATTGAGATTGAAGTTAAGATCTTGAAATATCAAATCACCTACAAAAGCATGTATATATTCAGGTTAGGTTAAAGCCCCTAAAGGCCAACCCAATATGAGCGTCCATTAGTGTTGTGAATTGGAGAACTAGTTGGGGATGTAACACTCCACTCGTACCAAACCTGTCACATTCAATAAAGGCATCAAGGTCAGAATAATACAAAAAAAGAAATGGAAATGGAGATATTAGGGTGAAAACTGAAAATAAAAGATGAAGTAACAAAATAATAAAGAATCCACCTTTGTTGGACCACAACAACGCCAAAAATGTACATCAAGGTTTGAACCCGGACTCAAACAAATAGGGGTCCTTAGTGGGAAAAATATTGCAAACCTGTGTATATAATCAAACAAGACCCGAACATGAGAAATTGTCTTAAACAAAAGGAAAAGATTTTTCACATTCTTAGAATGTGTTTGGTTTGTGTTTTCATTTCTATTTTTATTTTCAGTATTTTGTGATAAACAGTAAAAACAATAAAATCTTGTTTTGTTTTCACCTCATGCTTTCTCTTTTTTCTCCATAAAATTCTGAATACAGAATAAAAAAACACCGCATAAACTTTCCTTTAAAGCTACTCCAAACTTGTTTGAAAAATAGAATACACAGGAAGTAAACATCAATACCAACTGAACATGTTTGGAGTTGCCGTTGAAGGTTCAATTCCAAGATGCACATCCTTGTAAAGAGTAGCATCAAAATATCCAGTAAATCCTATCATGAAGATGAACAAAATATTAGTGTCCATAATTGTTGGTGAACACCGATGTCATTACTTTTCTTTTATTTACGAAATTTGAAATAGGAAAGACTCACAAGTTTACTAAATATTTTGAAAGAAAAAACAAATCTGGATAAATGATTTACTACAAAACTTATTCACTCTGATAATGAATACACACCACATACCATGTACCATTGCTGACCCAGTGTCATTAGGTATCACAAACTGCAGCTTTTTATAGCGCTGATTGCTTTCTTTATCAGAGTGTTTTGGATGAGTGAAGGTAAAAACCTGCACAGATTAAATCGAAATCAACAAAATGAGTAGAACTTATTAATGATAAATTCATGAGACAGGCAATTATTAATAAATAAATTGATAAACTAACTGCGAGAAAAGATACTCACTGGTTGAGTTGGTGCGAGTCTTGCTACATTATGTATTTTCACAACATAAGCAGTCTCAAAATGTACAAGGTCTTTATGTGCCTTAATCTGAAATACAACCACAAACATAAACTCAACATACAAAATCTATATGAAGATATGAATAATTTCTTTTAGCAAAAGTATGCATACATCATTATGTAACTTTGAGGCTGTCACTGGTTGTAGGAAACTTGTGTACCTGAAGGCAGTAGCAGTTAACAATGATTGGTTAAAACATAATAATAAATAAATAAGTTTAAAATACAAAAAATTCTCAACCATTAAGGACTCGCTGGAAGCACTCAATTTTGTTAATCAATTCACACAAGTGAATCTCGGTGGATATTGTCAACTAACAATTTAAGTCCTCAATGCTGTCTACCTAATGTTGATGAGAATGAGATGAAGAAAATTTGTTGCAAATTTGTAAAGCTAAATAAATTCATGGTGGTGAAATGTTCCAAGAAAAATCCAAGGGTGCTGCAACAGTCATTGTTAGACAAGAAAGCAACTGTCAGAGGAACCACTGTGCAAGATAGATAAAGAATTCTTAAACTATGTGACCAGCAAAAGACCAACCAATTAATATGCAGCATCTTTAGCTCATACACACTAGCTGCTGGGAACAAAGAATACTTCACTTCAAAATTAAATAACCCCAAAAGAAAAATGGAACAGATATGTCTAAACTAAACATATGAAGGAATTTACTTACGAAGATGGTATTGATATGCCATCTTCCTTCAGAAAGCGCTGAGCTCCATCAAGGCACTCAGGTGAGAGTTCATTGTCACCAAAAGAACCTAGCAATTCGCTAACCTAGATTCAGCAAAAAAGCAGTCAGGCACTAGATTGCAAACAAAAGGAATTGGCGAAGTGAGCAAAGAAATTTACCAATATATCTGCTTTTTCAGGGGCATTCCAGTGGCGCATGTCACTTGAAACTATGGTAACAGAATCCTCCCAGCCCTCTAACTTAACTAACGCCTGTTCCAACAAATGTGTCATGTCTGAGATAATAGTAAGAAAACTGTAACATTCATAAGACAGTAGTAGAGATTGGAACATTATGCAATATTCTTTCTTTTCTTTTCATAAAAATGGAAAATACAAGGAGCAGAAAAAGGAAGTCTATGAATTTGAGCACTGAAAAAGAAGACAGGAACTTCAAAAATTAAAAAATAAAATAGAAGATACGAGAACAAGATATTCTATTGTCAAAAGCAATTTAAACATGTTAGTAATAGTGTAGTAAAGGGATTAGCAGTTACTGTTGTTGTTGAGTGTTATAACATGTTATGATCTATCAGCCAAAAGAGGCCATTTCAAGGAGAACAGTGATCAAACCCTAACCAAACATTTTAACTAAACGGCAAAGGCACATGAACAAAACTCATCATATATATATATATATAAGTTAATTAGAACAAAACAAAGTCCACCACAAAGAAACTTTTAGCACAAGATTAAAGAATGTAAAAATTGTTAACTGCATACAAAATACAAAATTAACATGATGCAGGTAACATCACATCGTAGTGGCAATACTGCCATCAAAATTCAGATAAACCAATGCATTTAAAAATTTTGATACTTCTTGTAATATACAAATAGCATCATAATGGCCTAAAACTGTGCAAGGATAAATATGTAAGATCAAAAACTAACATGGAGAGTGACAACTGCATTTGGATTCTTTTCGACAGCAAAAACTTTTAGCTTCCGCCCAGTTTCCTCAGCAGCCTACACAAGAATGCAAAGAATCAATTGAAAGAATAAGAAATACACCCACATTTGCATTTAACAAAAACCAAATGTAGTGAATAGCGAACCGAACATAAATCAATTAGGGTACAAAATTACACCTGTAATGATGCACGCACAAGAGGCCCTCGCCCTGCGCCAACAACCATCAATACCTAGTCACAGCAGCAAAACAACTTCATGTTTATAATGGCCGAGAGATAGCAATTGAAAATAAAGATATCGTCATGAATAAAACATTGAACTAAATCTTACTGTAGTTTTTGTAAATGCCTCTTCATCAGGAACCCTGTCCAGCAAAGCTTTAGATACAGCTCTTTGATACTGTAAAAAAGGTAATGGTCAGAATTCAACTATGCCCCTAAAAAACAAACCTATAGCTGCAGCTATGCGTCACACACTAAAGATTCAGATCTTGAACACAATGCCACATTATAGTAAAGCCTTCAATGTTTGGGAAAAATCCCAATATCGTGATCCAACCAGGAACATTGCAGGAAAAATATATTTGAATGGATGCACTAAGTTGAAACCATTTTCCATTTCCATACCTGGATGTATTTCATTGCGTCTTTCTCAAAAGTCTCATAGGTCTGAGCCTCTAAATTATCCATCAGAGGCTGCAAAACAATTGGTTAAAAAAAAATTAAATCCACTATCAGAGAAGGTGCGGAGGAACCTTGCAGCAATAATAAGAAACCTAGTAAAATAATTGAGCAGCAAGAAATAGCATGAATAATACTTACTTGCAATGGTGACTGTAAAAAATCCCTGTAACCAAGCTGGCATAAGATGCTGAGAGGGTCAAGCGAAAGATAATAGCATATAATGCAATGCCTATCCCTTCAAAACATGTAAAAGTAGATACCTCAAAACGTTCTTGCTCAGGCAGGGGGTCCATCTTTTGGTACAGATATCCAACATAATCTAGATATGGCCGCAAGGCATGTCTTTGCAAACCTGTAGTTCAACCCCACAAAAAAATGAGTATAAAACTCAAAAGGAAAACTTCAGGCCAATAACCAGGGATGCAAAATTTGTGAAAACAGCGCAGCACAAGATTACAACTTTTCCTTTATATACATACAGGCATTAGAAGCACACACAGAAACAGGAAGACAAGGGATGCAAGAGTACAGCATATATAAATGATAGCTCTTGAAGCCTAACTGCTAAACTAACAGTTGGAAATGTTAATTAAAAGAACGAGAGAAAAGCTGCTCAGAAACAATACGTAGTTAAACATCTACAAATTTTATTAACAGGAAAAGTAAAATGAAATTATATCTTGAAAAATAGCATGTGCATAAAAAATAAAGGAACTTACCTTCATCAGAATGATTCTGAGAAGCATCTGCAGCTACATTTGCTTGTGGGTGAACTGATTTTCCAGATATGATGATCTACACAGATGTACAAAATCGGTATATTTAAAAGGAAACTAATATTCAAATTTACGAAATTGTGAACATGTGATCAACTGAGCAGCAATACAGGTTCTAAGACTTAATTTCCAGTTAATTCATATTTATCAAAAACCAATATTCAAATTTGAATGGTTTACCTGTATAGAATGGTTAAAAAAACCAGTAACTAATCTCTGATGGCGTTTTGAGAGACAGGGATAACCACGGGCATTAGTTAAAAAGGCCTGAAAAAACAGGTAAATCCATTATGCATTTAGACAAGAATGAGCAAAACCAAACTTGATGCTTGAATGATCCGTTAAAAGCCAGAAAATGTCCCTACCTCGGTATTTATTATAGCAGCTCTAACAGACTCCCCAAACCAACGTCCCAGTGAATTTGCTGAAGGCAGAGTACCTCTGATGAACAAGAACAATCATACATTCAGCATATAAATAATGCATAAATGCAATTCTAAAGTAAGAAATATAATGAATCAAAGGAATGCAGTCTACAATACTCACAGAATATCCAGTGCAACTGACAATAGACTATGATGCTCACATAATAGTCGAAATGAATTCCAGGTCTCCCAGGAGTCAACCTAAAGAAAATCAAGATTATCGGATCCTAAAATTAAATTTGTCATAATAAATATCATCACTACGTAAAGCTTATATGCACATTGAAACAAAAGGAGTACATGGTACAATATATGACTTCAACCCAGCCACACATTGATGAACATGAGACCTTCACAGCATCATTTTATCATATTACTCACCAAAGTATCATTCTTTCCATCGGCAGAGTCATCGTCAGGCTTCACCAACGGAATCCTAAGCCACAACTGTATTACAATAAAGAAAGAAACTGAAAAAAATGTGAGAATGGTAAAAAATTAACATAAAGAAGAGTAAGGCTAATGAATTGGATTTGGACATAGAGCTTGAACTTAGAATAGCACCTGCATATTGCTTAGGCCCTGTAAAATTTGATTTACACACCTAGCATAATTGCCACAAGATGTTCCCTTTGGGGCTGGAAGTAAGCAAGCCTGCACAACATTAAAAAAATAATAATAAATAATAAATCATTTTGTTGGCAACTAGAAGCCTAAGTGTGACAAAACATCATGAGATGCAGATAACTTCAAAACTAAAATTAAAATCAGACAGAATCCCCTGCTACACATACAAGGTAACTTCTTTGTTATTTTAAGCACACCAGGAGAAGTGCCAAAGTTAATAGTCCCTGTATAGGGTACTTCACCATAATGTCTAAATAAAAATATATAATAAAAAACTGGACAGTCTGATTTATAGTATACTAAATCCAGTGTCCAATAAATATGTTGAAAAGAGAAATGAATATTTAATTTTAATAATTCAAGCATAATAATAAGTTTTGAATTGATTCAACATCAAGGAACACAATTACACACAAATTTCAAATTTCTTGCAATACGGATGTACCAAAGCATACTTGTAAAGAGAGATGAGAGGCCCAAGCTATTTCTTGCTTAAGAGTGGTCTCAGAATCCATCCTAATGGTTTCATCTTCTGAATCCAAATCTATCCACGAGCTAATTTTTCCTGAAAATTTGCAATTACATATTGAGAAGCTTCATGAGTCGTGAATCCAACAGTTTAGAAGCTTCATTACCAAAATAAATATGTAAATAGCTTATTTACTATGCATAAAATAATATTTAATTGAAAATAACACACACAAAAAACTATTAATTGTAACAAACATTACTAAAAATTATATCATAAAATATTAATAAGTGTGAGTTGTACCAGTCTAAAAATTAAAAGAAAAATAAGCCATGATCCAATCAGATTTTAAACACCACAGACCAATTCAAACAGCTTTCCAAACCACTTGTAAGGATAAGGAATGCCTGTAAAAATAAATTGAACTCATACCAACAACATGACTGCTCCACTGGGATGGACTCATGACCAGGTCTGACCCAGCAAATGGTGGAACACCAGACCCTGCACTACCCTTTTGAACTAAACTTGGCCGATAAGCAGGATCCATCTGAATTGCACCATTAAAATCATATAAGTCCAAAGCACACTAAGAAACTAGATGTGTCAGCACCAGAACACAAATTATATGATAAAAATCCATCAATTAAAAATTAGACTTTACAGACTCCATTTGTCATTTGCAAGATAAATATCAATTTAGCAGATAAAAACAAACAAATGAAGCTTCAATGGAAGGAAACGATTTCATCAGGGAGCTTTATTACATATTTAAAAATTATGTCTCTCTAATGTAGTCTAACAAGCTCTTCAAGCGAAACCAAGTTGAAACGGCTTCCAAAATAAACCATTAGACAAAGTTTCTTTTGGTAAGCATACTGACCAGTCACATATGAAATGGCAGCATCAAGCCGCTATATAACTGGCTAATTGGCTACCGTAGGAAATACATCCAACACAATGCAAGTCCACTACTAGTCTTCGAAAAGCTTAAGACACTAATCGTTTTCTTCGAGTAACTCATATAACTAGGAAATCAGTGAACTGAACGAAGTTTCATGAAACCATTTCTTAATCAGCTTTCAATTACAATATCAGCTAAGATTCTTAATTAACTAAGTTTGGCGACAAATTTTTCAACCACGCCAACCATTTCTTCGCGTTTATAAAATTGTATTGGTAAAATGTAGCTCAAGAGACCCATTCAATGAAACTCCAGAAGCTTCCAATAGAACAAGCAATGTTTCATCTTAAAAGGCCCCACTGAACAAGATTTCACTATAGGTGAGCTTACTGACCAATCACACACAGAAAATGCGCGCAACTAAAAGTTGCACAGTGTGAGTGGCTAATTGGCCACCGTAAAAACCTAACCAATTCAAAAATGCACCCTAAAACTAAGTTAGTTGGAGTTAGTTACAGTTAGTTAGTTAGTTGAGAGACGAACCAGAGGGGCGATAACGAAATCGAAGCCACCGGACGAGAGATTGAAAGCGAGGACGTGAGGCATGTCATCGTTGAAGTCCGTTTCGACGCCACAATAGCGTGACTCGCTCTTGTCACCTTGTCTTTCTCCGAGAGGCATTTTCGCTGAGCTACCGTTGCTTGGTTTCAGAGAGAGAAATGTGTGTATGAGAATAGCTGTTTGAAGAGCTATGAAGGAAGAATCATTGTTGAGTCAAGGAAGAAGGGGTTTTGGTAGGGTTTTTGTAGGAAGCTGAAAATGAGCGAAAGCAGCACCACCAATGCCAATGCCAATGCCCCACTAGGGTTCTGATTCCTGGTTAGGGCTTTGGGCTTCACTCCTATGGGCTAATGAACTTTTCCTTTGGTATTTTCTGATATAAGGACAACTATCAAAAGTACATTTAGAATA
Organism: Arachis hypogaea; assembly: GCF_003086295.3. NCBI lineage: Eukaryota > Viridiplantae > Streptophyta > Magnoliopsida > Fabales > Fabaceae > Arachis > Arachis hypogaea. The sequence continues at coordinate 45,694,318 of NC_092043.1, forward strand.
CTTTTGTCACGGAAAAAAAATGTATTTTATTTTTTTTATCAATAAAAATATTTTTAAATAATTTAAATATTCAAAAACATATTAAAAAATTATTTTTATATTTGATAATTGCTTATGCATTTGATTCAAAATTTTATAAAAATGTTTAGATAATTATTTAAAAAATACACACAAAAACTAGATAGAAAATTGATCTCAATATTTTTTTATTTTTTAAAAATATTATTAGTTATTGATAAAAAAATCACAAAAAATATATATTTAGTGAAAAATTACCAACTTTTAAGGATAAAAATATCTCATTTTTTTAATTATATTTGTAAAAAAAGCATCAAAATTCAATATCTAAAGTATTTTTTAAGAATACATATTTAATGTTGGGTATTTTTGTCGCGTTTTAAAATTATTTGAGGATATTTTTTCCATAACGAAATTCGAGTGCATTTTTGTCAGCGACAAAATGATTCGAATGCATTTTTTGTGATTTAACCTTGAAGGTTGTAGTAGGCTTAGAGAATGGGAGTTGAATCTATGCCTTCCTTTTTAAGTTGCTGTTATGACCCTTTTAAACAAAATTACAATTCTGATTCTGTTTGAACTCAACAGCGAAAATTTATGAGACAATTTATTTTTATCTCATGAATATTAGAAAACAGAACTCATCAGAGAAGAGAAAAGCGAACACCAGCATGTATCCTGGTTCGGTTGCCTTGTGCTATGCAACCTACATCCAGTCTCCTCCACAATTATGGAAGAATTTCACTATAGTTAACAGTATTACATACACTAATTTCACACTCAAGTTCTAACCTAACTTGACATTGGCTATGCTAACTCCTAACTATTCACTCTTAGTGCTAACCCAACTAAGAAAGGGATACCAAATATGTACAAGATACAAGACACTTAACCAACCTAAAGAAATCAGAAAAATAACTCTAGGTTTTTCTCTCAAGTGTATCACTCAGCCTTTTTCCACTCGTGGCTTTTACCTGAGATTTCTCACGATGCCTTTTCTCACAAGAAATTACAGAAAGATAAACTTAGAAAAGTACATTACAATCAGTAAAACATGAAGGAGATTGACTTTATCAGCAGCCTCTTAGCTATATGTAAAACCAGATTCGCAAACCTCAAATGCAGTTCTTCAGTATTGGCTGAATGCTTCTTTAAAAGAAAGCATTATCCAAGTAGATGAACTTCTTAACAGAACACTGTTCTCACTCTCTGGTTTTCTCTTCTTGGTTCTGAATGAGCAAGAGGTCTTCTTTTATTCTCCTTGCATGTTGCTGGGACCTTCTCCCAAGGTCAAAACCTTGAGCCTTGAGCTTCACCAACCACAGATTTACTTTTTCTCAATAATCCTCAGAATAGAAACTCTCCTTCTGACTTCCTCATCTTGGCCGAAAGTCATAAAACAGCAACCATAGAAATCTTCCAATGGTCAACTTGATCTGAGCCCTTGAAAACCAACTTGGTTCCCAAGTCTTGTTTAAGACCGTAGATACATACCAGGGAAGAACAGAAATCTTCTTTCCCATGTATTCCATTTCGGATAGAGCAGAGAGTTGGAAAGAAGAGATGAGACCGAGTTGCATGTATGAGGAAAAGATTTACCTATAACCTAAGCTTGATTTGGTTTGGATTTGTTGAGATGACTTCTGCCTTTCAAGCTTAGTTTCTCTTTCTTACTTCTTTGGTGACTATCTTGGTGAAGAAGCTCTTTCTCTCTTTCTCTTTCTTACTTTTCTGAAACTGATTTGACTTGGTCAGAGAGAGATGAACGTTGCTTTTGATAAGGCAAGATGGTGGGAAATTGAAAATCAATTTTGGGCTTGGATCGAGTTCTTCTTTACTTCAGCCCATTGGTGCCTTGCTTTGCTTCTTTGATGAACTTTGCTTGAGATGAATGACTTGGGCTTGTCTTTATTTTCTATTCCATTTAGGTTGTAATTCAGATTTTGGCCTGCAGCAGTTTTATAAATAATTAGTAATATGCAATTATAATTAATCAACACTAATTATTTATTTGCCCGAAAATAATGTTTGTCATCACTAATTAATTTTATTAATTTATTAACTCAACAAACCTATTTCCTAATTGGTGATGCTAGAATGTTTTTATAGCCAAGTTCAACCAAATTAACACAAAGTCCAACAAAAAAATATGTACACATGTTATCACTTTTTCTTTTTTCGTATTTTTTTAACAAATAATTTTTTGTTGAAAAATACAAAAAATTATTGACATAGCACATAAAACATAAATTTTTTGCACATAACAAAAAATTTATCAATATAGCACAAAAATTTTACATATAATACAAAAAATTTTATCTATAATATAAAAGTTTTTACACATAACACATAAATTTTTGCCATGAATATAATTTGTTGGTATTCATCATGTGCTTCTGCTCATGTAATTTGAAGGTATTCTTCCTAAAATTTATTTATTTGGTTGAATTTTATGTTAATGCTCAGTTTATCATGTGTTTGTTCTATGTGCTTCTCAGAAATGATTTGACAAACTGATTAGTATATAATTAGTATTTAAGAAGTTAGTAGAAGACATTAAAATAGATATGTAATTAGTATTTAAAAAAATCCATATGGTAATTGCTCACTTATAAAAATTGAAAGATGGGAGATAAATAAAATAGAAAAAAAGAGAAATAAATAAAATAGAGAAAGAATAAGGAGATAAGCGTTTTAATTGTGTTAGGGAGATAAATAAAATAGAGGAGTGAGAGATAAATAAAATTAGATCTATAATTTAATCTAAATTTTTTTATGTATTCTTTTTGAGTACTAATTGATCAAACATATCCATTTTAATATCTTCTACTGACTTTTTTAAATACTAATTGCACGTTAAAAATTTGAAACAAGTAATATCTTGTTTAAAACAAGATATTCACGTGTCGCGAAAGATAGGAGAACAAATTTTGGTAATAATTTTTTAAATTATTTATTTCGGTAATTATTATATTTATTTAATTTATTAAAATAAAAATTCGGAAAACAAAAGTTGAAAAATCAACCAAGCTTGTTATTCAAAGTACCTAAAGCTTGTTATTTATATTGAGTTCATAATCCATCATCACATTAAACTATCAAAGTACCTAAAGGTGCATTCATAATTTCGTATACAGATATACTTCTTCCTCTACTACCTAGGGACTTGATCAAGCCAATGTATGCGCAGCATAAGCACTTGAGGAAACTTCACCCTCCTTATCTTCTTCATCCAAGAAATCTTCCCGGGCATTGCCAGCTAGCATAAGAGCAATCAGCCAAAAGAGGGAAGAATCAAGCGATAGAAATGCGCCACCTCCAAGGAGACCGGTTTTAGCAGTAGGGCAAGTGTAGGTGAGATCATTGTGCACGTTTCGCTGAAGGTGCATCTGTTCGGTGATCGTCGGCCATAACAACATAGCTGCAGCTAGTCCGGTCGTGAACCTATATATGTATACACAACATTTTAGAAAAAAAGAAAATCTGTTCATCTCATTTTTGCAAGTTAAGAACATTTATATAATTGGAAATGAATTTCAGTTAAGCTTGAAGTATCGCCTGCTGTCTCTACCAAACAGATTAAGCTTAATGGCAGAGATGGTTAAGAACCCAAGAATAGTTTTATATCCAAGATCAGCAAAGTATATAAATTTTTTAAGTTTCAAGTCAACTAATAATAAGCATATCAACAGATATTTTACATTAGCATTGACCAATCTAGACCCATCCTTAAGACACTAGAAACAAGTAATTTGGATGATAAATTCATTCATACAAATAGAATAACTCAAGCTTTCCCATAAATTCGGACGATAGATGGGTTTGATATATAAAATTACAGAGCGTAGCCATGAAAATTTCCACTTCAAATTTCTTTTCTTATGACATTCCCCCCAACCAAACATACCCTTATTTTTATTAAGGAGAACAAGAAATAGGGCACATGAAAATTGCATCATATGAACTAAAGGAGAAAAAACAAAGTATAAGGAAACAGCACTTACACTGCAATGTTGAAGAAGACCAAGAAGCTAGTGCTTTTAAATAGAACAGCTTGTGGAACCGGCTTGCCCTTATAAGGGTAAAAGAGAGACATAAATCCGGCCACAGTGGATACAATAAAAAATGCAAAGGAAAGATATCCCAATGCGACTGTTGGATCAGCTGGGAACTTACAAGTGACAACACCCTTGCCAAGTACCGGGGTTCCAGCTGCAGGCTGCAACAAAAAAAAAATAAAAGACAGAACAAATTTTAGAGGCTATAAAAGACAGATTATTCCCAAAATAAAATAAATAAAACAACAATTACAAAAAAAATCATATCCCACTTGATGAGGTCAACAACATGGATAAAACTGATAGCATATTGCCTTGTCCCAGGACATATCTATGTTTATCCCAACCCAAGATCAAAACACTGATACAAACTTAGATTTTAAAGTGATGGTTAAAAGGCCTAGCTTAAACCAGCCAAGAGCTCTAAATAATATAATAATTTTTCTGCAAATTCAAGAGCTAAAACCATTAATTTACATAATTTTAGAGATTAAAATAAAACAAATATACAGTTTACTGAAACCAAAACAAATTTATATTCCAGAATCATAGACTATATTGGTACAAGAGAAAAGATCCACTTAGTATCAAGAAGACAGAAAAGTTTCTCTCAATTTCAGCCACAGCAGAATCTACATTAACATATTCTCAATTCATTAGAAACACGTCAGATAGCACCAACTAAAGTCAAGCATGTTTGAAACAGTTGTAAACCGAAGAATCAGAAAGTCAAAAGTTGAAAACTACTTCACCATAATAAAGCATACATGAGTGGTTTATAATTATTTTTTATAGGAAAAAAAAAGCATAAGATTTATTTTTTATAATGCAATTAAAATATTAAAGTATATATACATCTTTCATGTTTCATCCCACTTCCCTACTGTTTCAATAATGTGATGCATATAGACACAAATTACATCCAGATACATTGATCTAAAGATATTTAGCACAAAACTTTCGAACCAGATTTTTAAACAAGCATTACCTAAATTTTCAATCCTTACTAATGGATCAAAATTTCATAATCCATAATCCAGGCGATTAAAAAAATTGAATTTTATGTAAACGATATTTGATAAAGGAATTATATCATTGCATTAAAATTAAGAACAATACCTTCTTGTTTTCGGCTATAACACCGAGAATGAAAGAGAGGCAACCGAATAACGAAACAATGAGAGCCATGGTTTTGACGGTGACAGCCATGGTGAGTGCGATAAACTCTTCAAAAGGAGAAAACAACGAAAGGGTAACCTTTTAGAAGAAAAGTTAGAATGTGAGAGGAAACTATTCAGCGGAAAAGGAAGTTACCTGATTCTGAGTTCAAAACAAATAAGGTTTAATGGTTTTTAAGATTCTATTTAGAGAAAAAAGGAATATAAAGGGAGGGATTAGAGATAATCTTGAAACTCTGTTCCTAGCTGGTAGCAGAGAGTGGATCTCTCTCTCTATATATATATAAATAAAGATTTAATTTTTAAATACATAAAAATTAAATTTTAAAATAATTAGTTTGAATTTGAAATTTTGTTTTTTTTGTAAGACAGTTAGAATGAATTTTTAAATTTATTATTTAAAAAAATATATAAATTCGTATCAAATACATTGAAATTAAAGTCAATTATTTTTTTACACAAAAGTATAAATAAGTTTAGTTTTTAACTGATGGATCAGGTTTGAGTAAAAAATACAAGTCGCACTACTACTAAAATCATTTTTTTTATAAAAATTTATATTTTAATAATTTGTTACCATTTGAATAAGTTATTTAACTTAAAATTTAAACCAACTCAATCCAACTTCACTTAATTTTTAATTGTTTTAGTTGCATTAAAATGATTAATCTTTCCAGTGATATTGATAGAAATATAAAATTTATTCTTTTCAATTTTATTTTTGTGTACATTCGATTCAATATATATATTATGTTATAGTTTCTATTTCGCACATTTAATTGAATATTTTAATTTATATAACTTAATTATTCAAATATTTATATAAAATATATATTAAAATATAAATATATATTAAAATAAATTAAATATTATATTTATTTATACAATAAATATATAATAACTGATTTTTTTATATACAAATAATATTTTTGGAATAAATACCGCATAAAAAGAAGAGTTAACCTTGAGTTTTGAAGAGAGTAAGAAAGAATTGCGTGTTTGAATTGAAAATTAAAGAAAGTTTAATTTAAGGGTTAAAAGATGATCCTCGTTCACACTCAAGATCTCCCAAGTCAACCTAGTGTTGTATTTTACTCTCTTGGTGATGTTATAATTTTCCTTTGATGTTTAGAGTTTCAAAATTTCACATAATTTTAACAAACAAAAAAAAGCACTATCAAAATTTAAAATTTAAAATTTAATCGGCTTAATATTTAATGCATATTGATAAGATTAATAAATAATTAATATATTTTTTTAAAATTATAAACACATTAATTATAATTTATAAAATATATTTTTAATAAAATTATAATTATAATTACTATAAAAAATTTTAATATGCTCTATTAGTATATAAGTTATTAAGGTTATTAAATTAGTTCATAAAATCTAATTAATTAATAATTTTATATTTTATTTATTTTAATTATTTATTTAAAATTATAATTTATCTCATAAAATTTATTTTATATACTATCTTCTTTTGTTTATTGAAAATAATAAGTTTGTTCACAAATAAAATTGTTCCTATTTCTATACAATTTGAATTATATTAGTATATTTTTATTAATATAATTTTATTCACATATTTAAATTTTAAAATTATAAAAAATTTTATTTAAAATTTAGATAAATATACTTTAAATTAATAATTTAATTTAATAAAAATAAATGTATTCATATTATTTTTATTTAAATTAATAGTTTAATTCATTAATTTATAATATTCATTATTTTTATTATCTAACTATATTTTGTTAGATAAGATTTATTAATCTTCTCATATATTATATATCTATATATACACTCTAATATTATCTATCTATCTATCTATCTATCTATCTACTTAATAGTTAATATACTAAAACTGAGTTTTTTCCCAACTAATGAAAGTGATGTGTCACTTCCTCATGAATTCATTTTCCCTCCAAAATAAATGCATTTAATGAATAATACGTATTTATACTAATTTAGAAAAATATCTTTATTATAATTATATTAAATTAATATTTAATGCATTATTAAACTACTTACCAATTATTAATCGAAAATATTTTTAATTATTTTAATGAATAATGCATCATTATATTAATTTAGGAAAATATCTTTATTATAATTATATAAAATCAATATTTAATACATTATTAAACTAATTATCAATCAAAAATATTTTTAAACATTTTAATTATATTCATTTTAATTATATTGATACCCTTCTAATTCTTATTCATTATTCAATGATTTTATTAGTGGCAAGTTGTTACCTTAATGGTAAACCATTTATATTGATAATAATAATAATAATTTTATTAGGATAAATATAAAATTCTATTCCTAATATAAAAATATAAAATTTAATTTTTTTCATTTGTATTTTACCACTATAAAAGATCATGTATGTTAGAAGAAAATATCATTTGTTTACCAATTACTCTTTCATTGGATAGCTTTTACAACAATTCTCTTTCTTCCTATGAGGTGTTGTTGTAAGAAGGCAACTATCGTAGACACAAACCACTATACTCTCCAACTCCTGTGCTCATCATTCGGAGCTATATATGAAATGTTATTCATGAAGTATTTATAGACCATGGTATTATCATGTATACATAAATAAAAAATGTTTCGTATTTAAATTTAAGTCATTTACATGTTTGTGGTATATTGTAGTGTGAAATTATCTTCAATTTGTGTTGTGTAATGATGTTATACTCTAATTTAAGCTTTTACTTTAGAACTGTATTATAATTTTATCTCATCATTTTTTTAGATATCAAGTTGACATATTTTTATTTATTATTATTATTGAAATGGATGTGATTCACACTCAATTTATTTTATTGTAGTCTTCTATCTGTTCTATTTCTTTTTATTTTCTTCTTATTCAATTTATTTTCTTTTTAAATGTTATATAATTTATTATAATTTATACTAATTAATTAATTATAATTCATTATATCAGTTAGTTTAATTCATTAATTTATAATATGCATACTAAAATAGATCATTTATAATTATTATTCTTTATCAATTTTTTCATTTAAACACTAATATTATTTATTAATTTTTTTATTTTTATTTCTCGCATTTATTTAAAAAAATTTCAATATTTTAGATATTAATTGTTGTTATTTAATTAACTTTTTTAGATATTTACTTATTAAAATTTTAGGTATTAATTATACCTCAATTACGATATTAAAACTTTTAACATAATTTCAATTTAATTTTGGACAATATCAAAAACAAATATATATATATATATATATGATATTTTAGGTATTAATTATTATTATTTATTAACTTATTTTAGATATTTAATTATTAAAATATTAGATATTAATTATATTCTGTTTACCGTGTTAAGATTTTAAACATAATCCCAATTTAATTTTGGACAATGTCAAAAGCAAATATATATAATATTAAATTAGAAGAGTATATTTTAATTTCATATAAAATAATATAATAGATATAGAATATAAATAAATTTATTTAACAAATATAATTATTTATAGTGTGATATTTTATTATGATAATATATCTTTGTGTATTGACTCCCTATATAACAATAATATATATATTTCTTTTTAAAGTTTACTCACCACTTACAATATTACCTAATTTAAAGTTTACTCACCACTTACAATAATTACCTTTATTAACACGTTGATTTGAACACAGCAAAACTGAGAAGCATTTAATGGTCTTCACCAGTTATCATCTTGCTACTGACTGGTCAATGAAATAGTCACCTTAGGCATAATAAAGATAGGGATACTAGAATTTGCCATTTGTAATTCATAACAGGTATACTTTGCACAAATGCAAGCACACAGGTCAAGATCCCTTTAAGGTGTGTGTGGTTCAAGTATTACTTTGTTACTAAGATTCCATTCCCATGGGAATTAAATATACTTAGGAAGAAGGTAGAAATTGAAATGATGGTATTTTGATTCTCTAGAATCAAACTTGCTTATAAATAGCTTTTCAAATTTTGAACCAAACATGAGAATATAATATTTCCATTTTAAAATTCCTAGAAATTGTTTATAATTCCTCCAACTACACAGTCTTAAAAAATTCAACAATGTTTGCATGCTTTGGAAATGATTTATAAAAGCATATAAGAACGTTGTTTAATTGATGTAGTCCACTTGCACCTAATGGAAAAAGATTTTGTTTGCATGATTTTGAAAATTAGATAGTAAATTGTCTATGCCATCAAAACAACAATGGAATGAACTTGAGCATCAAAACGTAAACTAAGGCATAAATTTTCCAGATTTCTAGAGACACTCTTTTGCCTAAACCTGACATTCCAATCAAATTTCAAAGTTCTAACACATATATTTCAGAGACCAACTAATAGATAAAAGGAATAAACTTGTACTTAACTTTGCTAGCATACTGTGTATAACTCTCACCAAAAGTCTCAACCATTAAAGCCTCCTCCAGTTTTGCCTTCTGCCTATAATACAACAAACAAACTGCTACAACAAACAGCAAACTCAAGGGTGCACGAAGCGCAAGGAAGTTTGTTACAAATAGAAGCATAGTTGATGAGTATATTGGATGACGGACCCAGCGATACGGTCCAAATTGAACAACAGCAGTTGGCACCACCACATTTTCTGAATACTTAGCAAGATACAATGTAGCATTGTACTGCATTAGTAGAGTTGTGAGAATTAAGCCCCAGATTCCAAGATTGTTCCACCCACCTGGTATCCGGTGAAGCTCTGGCCCTTCAAATGCTGCAAGCCAATGGGCAACCATGATTCCCGCACTAAACACAAGGCGAGACGTCATCGGCAAGTTCACATCCCATTTAGGGTCATGGGGACGGGTAAAATAGTCTCCATATAACCTCTTTCGAACGCTAACATTGAAGAAAAAGAAATAATGATACACAAAAAAGAAAACAAAAGGCCAGCCTTCAAGGTAGCCATTGAAAAAACCTGGCGGAACCAGAGTGAGCCATGTAAAAGCTGATGTAACAATCGCCAATTGCTCGAACATGTTTGCCTCGCCATGCAAATGTTTCCCAAAGCAGTGTAACCCGTAAAATGCAATCAATACAGCTACAAACCACGGCCAAAACAACCATGACCAACTAAAATACATCCAGAAGAAAGGACTGAAGAGTGTATTCACAGTCCATTTTGTGGCTGCAGCTATGATGGATAATATCCCAGACCACTTCACAATATCAATGGGAGTCAACTGCAAAAGAGCCGCTTTTACTGACTCGGCCGAGAAACCTCTCAAGTGCATTTCAATTGGATTATGAGGTTCGGTGCTGGAGCTACCAGCAACTGAGCATCTAGGAGTTGGTAGTAGATCAGCCCTTTTTCTTGTTGGTTTCAACAAGGAGAATTGCTTTCCATAGTAGCAATTCAATTGGGAACCAATGTGTATAGGTCTGCGGTGAAATCGACAGTCATTATTAAGTATATCAGCATGAAAATGCTTGTTGAAAGGTCTCAGAGAGACGCTATTGCTCACGATCGAGAAACCAAAAGAGACAGCTTTGGAGTGTGAAAGAGCCTTTGCTACTTCCATAACTGTGAAATCAAATAGCACTAGCCTTCCAGAGAATACAAATTCACAAAACCTTCGAATAAATTGACCTACTCAAGGGTCACAACGATAGTAACAGTAACCCACTAATATACGATAGATCAACATGGTTGTACATTGTTCACTGTTCTCCTACTGCAAGTTCATTCAGCAACCAAGACATTGTTAACTACTCAACATAATTCAATCTCTAAACAGTGTAACTGAGAAAACATGAAAATGAAATGGAAACTCATTACTTTCAGCAAACTAGAGAAGAAAGAAAATGAAAAGAAAAAGGAAGAAGCCAAAGTAGTAGTGCATGGTTGTCAACCAAGACTCTAGAGAGTTAACTCTCAAGTCTACTATTCACATCTACAGTGCTACAGTAACAATGAAGGGAACCAAAAGAAAATGTCAAAGCCGAAAGGAGAAAAAAAAAAATGGAACCCAGAGTGAAATCAACTATTTAATTGGTGTGACTAACACCTCAGCTATATCTTTGATTTATGCAAGAAAAAGGAAAAGAAGGAATTATCATAAATCTCATATGTTTGCACTTTGCACCATGTAGTTCTAGGGTTCAACAATTCAACCTAACAAGTAACGAGTATTGTTAATTATCAATTTGTCATACCTTACAGACGAGTAGAGAGCAACAGAAGGAGCTTGGAAGTTGCAGGCGGCAGCGGCGGACAGCACAAAGAAGTAGCAGGCAGAGGCACGACGCGAAAAGCAGAGGCGGCGGCGCTGTGAGTGAAACACACACGAGGGAATTAGTGTTATCTTTTTTTCCCTTCATGAGTGAAACGACGTCGTTTTTCTTCATAATTTGAAAACCGGCCGAATCTCAGTTCGGTTCGACCGGACGGTTCTTAACCGGTTTGACCATCCAAAGGTGTTTTTGAAACGGGCGGTTATGTTTATTAGCTGAACCATAGTTGTCAGAACCGAACCGACAATCGAACCGATCAAGTTACTGGGTCACTGAGTCACTGGTTCAATCGTTGGATTACTGGTTGAACCGATTGACTCGGTCCTATGTAAATAAAAAATAAAAAATAGTCAAAAGTTTAAAATTAAAATTTAAAATACATATTTTTACTAACATTTTAAAATATCAAGTTATTTTAAAATAATATGGAACATGAACAATAAATATTTTATTATTTTTACTCTATCATAAATATTTTTATTTTGTTTTTATATTAAAATAACTATTATTTTTAATATTTAATAATTTATTAATTAGTTTATATCTTTTATACTATTATATACTACAAGTATTTATTAAAAAATAATATTAATAGATGTTATATAATTATAAAAAAATAAGTGAGTTTATAATTATTGTTAAATAAAAATATAATTAATTTAAGACTGAGTGAGTTTATAATTAAAATTAAAATAAATTAAATAAAAGTAAACTATTTGATGAAAGATATCTATATGTATTATAATTTGCATTAATTTTAATAGAAAACATAGTGGTTTAGTAGTTGTGGAGCCTTTTGGTTTTCTTGAGGACAGGATTCGAATCCTACCTCAAGCATTTTAGAAATATTTTCTCCCAAACGATTCGGTCAGACCATCTCATCGGTTTGCACCGGTTTTGATCGGTTCAATTCCTTGTGCGGTTCAAACACTGGATCGGACCGGTATAGAATCCAGTTCACCAGTTTTCTGATCGAACCGACCGATTCGGTCCGGTTTTTACAACTATGAGCTGAACTGTTTTTATTGTCGGTTCCCAATTCGAAAAATCGGCCGATTTTCCAAACCTTGGTGTAAATAGATTAGGGAAGAAATGAGAAGGGTAAGGAAGACAAGTGCTAAAATAGATTAATGTGTCATGGATTTAATGAAAATTCAAGTTGTTTTTGTTTTACTAAGCATGAAACCTCTTGATGTTTTTTTTTTTTAGGAACTTGTTATTCTCTTATTTTGGCATAAAATAAAGCCTAAAAGAATTGGAAGGAATAACAAATGGTTATAACTTATATTTCATGAAAAAAAATTAATAACATATTTTAAAGGATGTTAATTTTAATTTTAAAATGTGAAATTGAAAGGAGTGTGGATGAGGAGGATTAGAGGATTTGAAGTTTAAAAATAAATTAAGTAAAAGATGTTGGAATTAGATAGGTAGATATGGATTGAAAAAGGTTGAGAGAAGAGTGGAGAAATAGAGTGCATGGATTGCAGAATTTCTGTACATTTTAAGAGTATTTGATAGGTTATAAACTAGCTTTAAAAGTTTGGTTTGAGATGGGAGTTTTGGTGCTGAAAAAATTGAAAAGTTTAGTTTTATAATTTTGAAGAAAAGAGGCTAAACAAATTTTGTAAAAAAGTTGTGATTTTAAGAAGTTAGTAAATTGAGTGAAAATGTTGCGGTGCCAATAATAGAGAGCAAATGATGTATATATATGGTTCAACATACACGGGGAAAATAGTAAGACAGTATTATATACATGGCAATGGGTCGCATACACAAAGAGTGAATTTTTTCTCGCACATGGATAGTGGTCACATATGCGACTTTTCGTGTATGCGAGAGGGAGGATTTTAGATTTTGAAAAGTGTGGTTAGTTGTATTATGAATAAAGTATTTCTCTTTTAGTTCGTAAAGGTAGTCAGCCATTTTTTCTATGGGATTCTTCTAAAAGAAGGTGACGGCACACTCTCCTTTGATGAATTATATATTTTATAGTTATGATCATATCCATCATGATTTGTGAGATGCACAACTAGAAGATTATGTTTAAGTTAGTTATTGGATGAGTTGGGTTTGACAAAGCAACACGTGAGTTCATGATTAATGGGATAAATATGCATCATGTCATTGTTTACATGTGATTAATTGGTTGTGATTGCTTAATTAAGTGATTAAATATTATTTACTACTATATGAACAAACTGTAAAGTGTGGATTGAAAATTATGTTTTATTTATATACTATTGGATAAAAAAAAAAAAGTAGAGTTATGAAAAAAAAAATTATTAGGCAATTGATATGAGTTTGGATACAAGTGTTTACCCCTCAAAAGATTTGAGGGAACCTCAAACTTTATGATTTGGAAGTTAGGATTGATTTAGAAGTTAGGATACCTAAATATTGAGATTTTTTTTATGTAGTTCGTATCTAATTTCATTACGTTATTGAAAATCTTTAGTTTTTTTAATTTTTATTCACATTATTTTTTTTAATACAAACTATATTGTGTCCTATTGATAGACAAATTAATCAAGATGAAGGAGAGTTGAACTTTTGGTTAGCTAGTAACAATTTTTTTCTTCTAAAATCTCCAAATGCCCTTTGTGTGTGCAATGTACATGTTAGTGTTTGTGTCTGTATGTTATTTGTATATGTTTCTATACACTTTTAACTTTTATACTATATTCTTTTAAATTTGAAAAGCCACCATAATATGTTTTTTGAATTATCAAAATCTCTCTCACACACGTATAAGGGAGTGGATTCTCTTTAGTGAAAAAAAATTGAATGGTGTTAAACGTTTAATTTCACTTTTTATTGTTCTATTTTTTTTATTTATTTTTAATTTCACTTATAAAATTAAAAATAAAAGATCACACTTTATTCTTTTAAATGTTTAAAAAACTGGATGCTTCCATTTTTACTTTCTCCACAACCTCTATTGTTTTCTCTTTCATTCTCACAACTAGAACAGCATGCTTTCACTATCACACATCTAACCGCATTTCACTCAAGGTAAATGCTATGGTGCCTATAATACAGTGTTTATTTACTAAAAAAGGTTAAAAATTATTATTTTATTTAAAAGATATAAAAATAAATAATTTTTAAAAAATTAAAATTTACTATAAAAAGTAAGTTAGACAACATTTAGACAAAAACTTATAGGCACCATAGAATTGGCCTTCACTTAAAATCATCAACAACAATAATAACAATAAAAAAAGAAGAAATCAAATTTAAGAAAAAATTAAATTAAAAAAAAAAGTGAAAGAAATCTAAATATAAAAAAGCCATCTAAATAGCCGGTCCAAAGTGGTGCGATATCACAAGGATGATAATGAGGGATTATAATAGTGTGAAAAAGTGTGGTTATTGTTAATATTAAAGTATACTGAGTGACGCAATGGTGACAAAATGGGCAGAAGGGTAAGGCTGAGCGCTTGAAATTTATTGAAAATGTTATGAATAAAATTAAAAAAAATAAATATTAAGAATTTTTTATTTTTTTTGAAAACATTGTTGACAAAAATTAAATAAAATTTTTATATATATAAAAGACCATAATTCATCAGACATTTTTATTTTCATAATTAAAATAGTTAATCTAATTAGTTTATGTATAAAATTAAATTAAATTGTTAAAGTAGTACTCATTATAAAACTATAACCATTATATTAAAAATATCTTTTTAAAAAGTAAATTCCAATTCTGTAGGTGAAGTTTGATATGACTAAATCTATTTTCTTTTTAGTTAACTTATATTGAATACTATTTGTCCATGAAAATAACAAATACACGCTATAATTTTAACTCTCATTATAAAAGAATTACAAATTTAAATTTACGACAATTGTCTAATTTAATGGGTATGCTCTATTTTATGACCAGTTTAGCTAAACTTCTTAAATAAGTTCTTTTGAAAAAAAAAGCTTAAAATATAAAGATTTTTATTAATAATAACTTATTACTTTTCATAAGTCAAAAATTAAAAAGATTATTTCTAAAGTTTCCCAAATGGATCCTAAATATGAGTGATAAAATAGCTTTTGAAAATAAAAAAAGTTACATTTTTTAACTTCTTCAAAAGCTCTTAAATAATTTTTTGAAAAATTAAAAATTTATCTAAAAAATTGTACAAAACACTATTAATATAATTTTTTATAAGTCAAAAGTTGAAAAAAGTAGTTATGTGGTGTTCCCAAACGGACCTTAGAGCCAAAACTCTTCTAATGTCAGAATTTAAAATCTCAAATTGTTGTTAAGCAAATCAAAATAAATGTCTAAATTTAATTCCCATTTTAAGTTATGCTCCTTTTGTTTTAACATTTTAGAAGGATTCTGTAAATCAAATATTTTTTTGTTTTAAAACAAAAAAATAAATAAAATATCTATCATTAATTATTTTTATTCAAGTTTTTCATACATTATTGATCTAAAGATAGATATCCATTCACCTCGATCCTTACCTTAATAACAACACTGCTTTAACATTTTTTTATTTTATTTTTTTATTTTTTTGTTTTTTCTTCACCTATCACAACAGATACCAACAACTGAAAAACAAACTCCAACAATTTTTCAAACAGAACCATACTAGAACAGGACAAGAACTTTTGCTTCTTGAAGAGATCACATATTAGAAGAAGGAGAACTTTTGCTTCTTAATAATTGGCATAGACATGCATATCTCCACCACATTTTCCAGGATCATCAAAGATAGTGTTCAGATTGAAACTACTCTCATCAGGATCAGCCATACACATAAGATTGATGTCATCCTCCAACCCACTACCTTCACCTTGAAAAATATCATTCATGTTGAACTCGGATAATTCGGCATCCATGAAGCTCCATCTCAGATCCCGAGAAAGTATGCCGTTGATATCTGTATTGGGCTGCTCTTTTTTCTTCTGCATATTTTCTGCATAGATATAGATCTTTTTTAATTTTTTTCACTTGATATTGTCAAAGTATTTAGATCCTCTAAAGTTTGAATTTCACTTTAGAGAATAAATATGATCTCTCATCATTTATTTTATAAGTGGGGTCAAGAGTAAATATGATAAAAACCATTTAAGGATAGAAAATAACATTTTATCCTCTAAAATAAAAATTCAAAATTTAGAGGATCCAAATCTATTGTCAAATGTAAATTTTTATCATAGAAAATGTGAAATTAATTGTTGAAGTTTTCAAATAGTGTAAATAAAAATCCAACCATTTAACAAATTTGCGTCAAATTGCACTGTTAAAAAATTTTGGAGACAAATTGCACATGAACTAAAGTTCATGAAAATACATTTGACATAACTAAATCTCGACCGCATATATTTTATAAAAAAATATTTAATTAGCTTTAATATTTTTTTACTAAAATGACCTAATTACAAAATAAAAAATAATGTAAAGATTCAATTAAAAAATATATATAAAAATCTAAATTAAAAATTTAATAAAATTATAGAAATTAACATATTAATTAAACATATAATATATAATATATGTATTATATTACCTTTTTTCTGGTTACCTAAATTTGCTGGATCTGCCACTACTGTGGAAGGAGCCTCCTGCTGCACTACTTCTGCTTCTTTAGATTCAGTAGAGATTGGAGTTATATGTGTTTGTGCTTCTTTCATAGACGGCTCATTCTTCTTTATTTTGTCAATATAATTGCTTATATCAAAATTTGTTACTGCATTTATTCCTCTGTACTCTATAGCTGCTCTATCATATGCTGCTGCCGCCTCTTCTTGAGTGTCTTCAATATCAAAAATCAAATTAAAAAATATAATAGCTTAAAGAGAGGGTTAGTAGCTAATTTATTGATAAAAGAATAAAGTTAAAAAAATATATTTTTTAAGGTATTTACTCAAATGAAAATACTAAAAATATTTTTTCATAAAAATTTTTGTGTTAAGAGTGTGGCTTTGTTTATTTCGTCACACTTTAAAAAAACACACTTTTATAACATATCAAAATTAAATTTTATAATTTATTGTTTAATAGTAAAAGAAAAATATTTTCATATGAATATAATTATAAAATCTTCATAATAATATCTAATTTTTTAATTGTTTATTACAGAGAATCACATAAAGTTTGTTATTACTTGCAGTACTACGACTAGGAGGCGTAGAAGTCACGTGCCCTCCAAAGATGTTCATTAATTATTTTAGTTTATGCAAAGTTAGATATTTTTGTGTCTAACATTAAATTATTAAACTAAATCAAATATTGTATTTTAATAATTCATCTTTAAACATTAACAATTTCATAAACTATTTTTTTGACTGAACTCTAGATCATAGTATATAATCTCACATACTAATACTAATAATATTAGAGTTATTTTCTAAAATAATTCTTTAAATTGACCATATATATTAAAATAGTCTGTCAAATTTTAATTATACAGATTATATTTTTAAGATAAAGTATATTTTTTTAGTTTGTCAACAATTTTAAAAATACTTCTAATTTTATTTTATTTTAATTATATCCCAAAAAAATTTTATTTGTACTAAATATCGTTCTGACAATTAAACTTTGAAAAAATTTAGGACTAATCCAACAATAATATATTATAACTATCTTTGATTTGAATTTGGATCCTCTAAATTTTAAAGTTTTACTTGATAGGATAAAGTGTGTCTTTTACTCTTAAATAGTTTTTTTCTTATATTTTCTCTTATTCCTACCTATAAAATAAATGGTGAGAGATCACACTTTGTCCTTTAAAGTGAAATTCAAAATTTAGAAGATCAAAATCTTTCTTGATTTACTTGTGTTGATGGTTGTTATTATAAAATTATTGCTAAATTAGTTATAAATTTTTTTAAAAACTAGCCATCATGGATATATCATTTTTTGGACAAAATTAAAACAAGCTTAAAAATATTTTTTAAACTTTTAGCAAATTTTAAAAACAAAAAATATATTTTATTCTATTTTTTAATCGATAAAAATACATCATATTAGATATATAATATACTTTTGCCAATCTTAAAAATATAATTGATATAATTACAATTTTAAAAATTATTTTAATACACACAATCAATTTCAAATACCACTTTAGAGTTTAACTCAATAATATAATATTAAAGATGATATAATAAGATCTATAAAATTCTAGTCAAATGTTGGATAGATCCTGACCAACTAATCATAAAATTAATACTATTTAGTAGTAGTCAATTTCTATTTAATAAAGAAAAAATCTTTTGATATATCTAAGTTTTATGTGGGTTTAAGATCAATTAGCCATGAATTAATTAATTAGTGAAAAAAATTATTATTACAATTAAAAAAGAATATAAACACATTTATCTAAAATAATACATTCTAAATGTTTAGGTTGAGTCTAACACATAAATTAATTAGTGCATTCCTTTTTTTAATAATATATAGAAGGATAAAAACATTATCTGCTGCAGATAAATTAAGGGACAAAGAAGAGAGTATATAGGGATAGAAATAGAGAATTATTGGAGTGAAATGTGTATACATTTGTTTTATGTTATTTTTCAAATTTTTATTAATTATAAACTTATTAAAAATTATGATTAAATATACTAATTTTAAATTTTTGGTAAATAATTAATTTTTAACTACAAATTATGTTTTAATTTATTAATGAAATTAAAACATTTACAACAACTAAAATGAAATAATAACATATTATTTAAAAATATTAAATTATTGTTATTTTAATTAATTAAACATGTAAAATCTCAATATGGGACCAATATTAGTCCATATATATTATCGATAAAGAAAGGGACTCTCTCAATCTCCCTTCTCTCTTTTTTATATATATATAATTGTGTGTAGCTTAATATTTATGATGAATTGGAGTTACTCTTACTACTTCAATCTAAAAAAAAAAAAAATCTTTCAACTTGAAAGAGATATGAAAGAAAAAGGAGAGAGAAAAAAAATTGACCGAATGTTAGTTGAAAAATAATTTACTAAATAATTTTCTTAATGCTTATATTAACCTTAGCTTTAGCAATATTTTTTTAAAATTATATATTATTGGCAATAAATCAGACAACTTTTTTTCCCTCGAGAGATACCACAATATTTTCATGGGAAAGATGGTGTAAGGTTGCAAAAGATTAAAGGCAAATTTTATAGTGTCTATGAATTATTGTTTAAATTTTGTTTAATTTATTTTTTATAATAAATTTTAATTTTTTTTAAATTATTTATTGTTATATTTTTAAATTAAATATTATTTTTTAATTTTTGTAATAAATAAACACCACCTTTTAAATACTGTAGCATTTACTAAGATTAAAATGCTTGATTTGTAATTGTAATAGAACAATAGGAAATTATGATTCATGATAAAGTGCTTATCAACTTTTGAACACGTTGAATCCATCAACATTCAACATGTGAAAGTGGGAATGCACGTGTCCCTGTACCGTTTCCACCTGTTGCATGCTAATTTCTATTTTGTTTTAGGTAAATAAAAATCTTTTTATACCATTTAAATTTCCCTCTCTTTATTTTAGGTATTATCAACTAACTTTAAAAACTCTCAGATTTGCCACACTGAACATTTTTTAAACAAATGAAAAAGAAAACCTTTTATAACATTAATTTACTTAAATGTGCCTCTAACACAACAACATGCAAATTCTTATTATTTATTATTTTATTTTGCTTTAAAAAATAAAATATTTTTTAAATTATTTTCTATTTTTTTAATTAATTGGTCGTTTAAAATTACAAATTAATCATACTTATCATTTAGATACTCCTTAACAATTTTTATCAATAATTAATGACGTAAAATATTAATTGATAGCATACATAATACCTAACATGTTCAATTAAACGTAAATCATATATGTTTATGAAAATTTATCAATTTATTCATTAAGTCATATTGAAAATATTTCGAATATAGATTATATAATTAAAAAAAGAGATTAAATTAATAAATTTTGATAAATATATTAATTAACGTTCAATTAGACATATCAAGTATATGTATGTTGTTAATTAACGTTTTTTTATTATTAATTGTTGATAAAAATTGTTAATAAAATCACTAAAAAATAAATATAATTGATTTATAATCTTTGAATAATTAATTTAATTAAAAAAACTTTTTAAAATAAATTTAAAAACATCTCATTTTTTTAGAGATTAATTTAATTATTAATCCGATCAAGTATAAATGTATTCTGGTAGCACAGGTGGACCATGGTACAATTTAATGATAACATTAAATGGAATTGTTGAAATAGTCAAATAGCGTTAATGAGGTAATCTTAACTTAATTAAAGTCTAAACATTATAAAGTACTATATAAAGTATTTGAGCATTGTTGGTGTGGGGACAGAGTCACAGACAAACGGGCAGTTTGGTACTTAGTAGTCTGCCAACTGCACTTGCAGAATCATTCGGCATATTTGACAAATACAAAGGTTGCTTTGCATTCTTTCAAATTCAATTTTTTTAACAACCATCATAAAAAATTTAAACCTAAAATTTTGTGTATGGTATATTTTCAGTTTTCACTGCTAAACTGTTATCCTTAGTTGCTTAAATTTTACACAAATGATTGGAATCCTCTATTTTTTAACTAACATTTAAACAAACTTAATTTAATTAATATGTAGTCTATTTCTTCTTTATTATCTTTTTCATTTATTTTTCAAACAAATACATATATTTTGGTCAAAAAAAATTATTAGCCACATAACAATACTCTAAAATTTTGTAAGTTATGATGTAATTCTTTTTTTTAACTTAGCACTTTCCTATGATACAATGTTGAGTTTAGGAACATGCATATTTAGGGAATAGTGAAAATTTTTTTTACTTACTATAGGTCCCCAGATAAAGGTACTTGTTGCCGTTTACTCTTCCAATTCGTGCTTCCCACCTTCCATTGTGGTGATGCCTACTCAAAAATCCAGAAATATTTCAATAAAAAGAAGAAAAAATTTCACTTTTTTTTTTTGAGAGATTTTAACATGATATTTTTTTCTTTATTTTTAGCAAAAATTTTATTTTTTGATTAAATTTTGTTTTCGAAATATCTTTTAACAAATTATTTTTTATTGATTAAATTGTATTTATACCAAAATATCTTTTAAAAATTTGGAGAAGAAAAACCATGGATCTTCCATAGACAACCTTCAGAAGCAAGGTTGATTGCCATTTGTGTTTTTGAAAAAATAATTTGAACATTAAAAAGATCATTTGTTATCTTATGAAAACATAATTTAGTCATTAAAATTTTTTAAAGAAATTTTAGTAAAAATACAATTTAATCAGTAAAAAAATAATTTGTTAAAAGGTATTTTGATAAACAAAATTTAATCACAAAAAAAAATTTGTAAAAAGATATTTTTATAAAAAATAATTTAAAAAAATGGATAGAGTTACAAAAAATTTAAAATGGATTAAAAAAAAAATTTTAAAAGTTATAAGAGAAAAAAATGTCATTTTAACATTTTAAAAAAATGTAATTTTTGCTAAAAATAAATAAATAAAGTGTACCGATAGAAATAAAAATACTTTAAAATTAAAATACGTTTAGAATATTGTATCGCGTGCATTGTGTATTAGGAATGTAAATGATCTTAGCTTCATGCTTGCACAATTTTTTGAATGAATAGTATAATAAAAAAAGATTATTTATATAAAAAAGGTGATGTATAAATAAACTAACCTAGCCACTCCACGATACTTGGAAACACCTCTTGAAAATCCACTGCTCCTTCTTCGCAGAGAAGCCAAGTATTCAGTTTGTGAAACATCCTTCATTTCCTCAATTTCCTTGGCATATGTTTCCATCTGCATTGTTCATCCAAAGTTAATTAATTATAAGTTATATATAATCTTCCCAAAATATTGTTAGGATTTGGTTGAATTAGTCCCACATTGCTTAGGATAGCAAATGGAGTGGGTGGCCTAGGCTATAAATATGAGGCTAAGTTCTCCATTTGTTTTTGCACCAGTCAGAAACACTTTAAGCTTGTATCTGATTTTTCTTTTCCTCTGTACTCTTTGATTAGAGAGTGTTGTGAGGTGTAGTTAGATATTTGCTTTGAAAGAGTGTGGGTGTACTGGGGTGCCGGTGAGAGAAAGAAGTCTATGTGTTGTAACAATTTTCACATAGTGATATTCTCTGGTTGTCATTTGACAACGGCCGTGGTTTTTTCTCCGGTAATTGGAGTTTCCACGTTAAATTCTTGTGTTGTGATTGTGTCTATTTTATTTCTCTGTCAAAGGTGTTTTCTCAAGGGGGAATTGTGTCTTATTCCCAACAAGTGGTATCAGAGCTTCGGTTCGGTGGGATTTATTCTTAGTATGCTCTGTGGTTGCAGCCTAGTCTGATCTTCCACATCAAAAAAGAATTTTGTCCTGTAGCTTGAGGTTGATCTTTGGTTGCTGTTGTTGTTGCTGGAAGGCAGTGTGACTCTGTGAGAGTGCAGTTTGGAAAAGGTTCTGGCTAAGGAAAGACTTGGTATTTAAGTGTGTCCATTGTGACCCACCTCTCTTTCCTGGGGACCCTTCCTAGTGCACGGTCTACAGTTGAGTTATAATATTCCAGTATACGGTTGCAACAATGTCAGGATATTCAAGTGCTGTGAAGCTTGAAATAGAGAAATTTGATGGAAGAATCAATTTTGGCTTGTGGCAAGTACAAGTCAAGGATGTGTTGATACAATCAGGTTTGCACAAGGCGTTGAAGGAGAAGATCTCTGGTTGCTCTCTCTATGAGAGAAGATGATGTTCTCTAGAAGACAAGAAGTATCCTCATGGTATTACCGCACTGCCATGGATAAGGATGAGTTGTGGCAATCAGGTCCACAATTGCACACGGGCATTGGTTGGCGTTGAGATGCAAGGTGTGTGGCGGAGTTAGGTCGATGGCTGAAGAACTTCCAGGAAAAGCCAATTTGGAAGTTGCACCATGAATTTTCAGCAAGGTTTCGATCTGTACCAAGGTGAAATTCTTGGAGTGGTCTAATTCCAAGTGAGTATACTTTCATGGTGGAGTATGATAGTTCTCTGAACTATGATTGTCGGTATAGACAATGGCAGCAAAGAATTGTCGGTGTTGACAATGGAAGCTGAAGATGTGTGACTATTTCAATCAAGGTGGAGATTGTTAGGATTTGGTTGAATTAGTCCCACATTGCTTAGGATAGCAAATGGAGTGGGTGGCCTAGGCTATAAATATGAGGCTAAGTTCTCCATTTGTTTTTGCACCAGTCAGAAACACTTTAAGCTTGTATCTGATTTTTCTTTTCCTCTGTACTCTTTGATTAGAGAGTGTTGTGAGGTGTAGTTAGATATTTGCTTTGAAAGAGTGTGGGTGTACTGGGGTGCCGGTGAGAGAAAGAAGTCTATGTGTTGTAACAATTTTCACATAGTGATATTCTCTGGTTGTCATTTGACAACGGCCGTGGTTTTTTCTCCGGTAATTGGAGTTTCCACGTTAAATTCTTGTGTTGTGATTGTGTCTATTTTATTTCTCTGTCAAAGGTGTTTTCTCAAGGGGGAATTGTGTCTTATTCCCAACAAGAAATATAAGAAAAATTGGCTTTCAATGTAACAAAAATTGCATGCTTGGATTGTATTTTAATTTTTTAGGATTTTGTAAAAAAAAAAATTACAACATTTTAAAAACAAAAATATTAAAAATAAAAATACCAAATACCAATAATCTAATCCCGTTTAGATAAAACATCGAAAATAAAAATATCAAATACCAAAAAAGACTATGTCATTTGAGTTATAACTCGTTAGTTTTTAAAAAAAAAATTACTATAATTTTTAATGAAGATATCATTCAAATTGTTAAGTATTTCCTAAGCAGCATAATTATTCACAAATAATTTTTTTTATAAAATATAAAAAAATTCGAACTCGCGACCTCTTATACATATATGCATGTATGTATTAGTATACCGGAAAATTTAAGATTGTATTAGGTCCCCAATACTTTAGAGCAGCAAGATCATAGGAGCGAGCAGCAGCTTCTTCTGTATTGTATGCCCCTAAATTCACATGTAAAGTCACAATAAGTAAGTTAATATTTTTTTGTTTTAAAAAAAATATAACATATATTTTCCCAAATTTGTAAAAAAACTCAATATAATTAAAAGTATATCATTAGAATTAAAAATTCATAAAACCGAAAGCTTGTGTGAGATCCAAGATTTATTAGGGAGACTTACCTAAATAAACTAAAGCAGCGACAGAAGTGTATGTGAACGTTGTCATGGCAGAGATTGTCATAAACAGATTAAAACATGGCAAGTGAAAACACAGGATAAAGTCAAAACACTTAACATAAATAACAAAACAAAACATTACAGATCTCCTTGATTTTCCACTGCTTTTTATTCGTTCATTCATGTTTTGAATACACTATAATTTAAGAGAATGACTAATGCAACTCTTTAAATGTTTATGGTCATTCTATTCATCTTTAGGTAGGATTCTCTATTTGAATAATAATTTAAAAATATTTACTATCTATATTTTATTTCTAACTTTAATATATGTTTGCAGAAGTCATATGTATTAAATCTTAGCTGAGTTGTTAACTAATTTATTTAATCTAATTCATTTTTATTAATAGCTTAATAGTAAATTAATTTTAAAAATAACAAATAATAATGGAAAATATATTGTGCATGTAAATGCTGTTAAAAGGAATTGTAATTGTTTTTAAAGAATATTCTCAATTTTTAAATAATCGAATTATCCTAATTTTTAAGAATGTCAATATATAAACAAATACCTTAGTAAAATCCAATTATTAATGATCTGACAAGCAATTATTTTTGTTTCAAATCTTATTTTTGTTTCAAAACTTTCTTCAGGTACTCAATGTTATTCAAATATAGTAAAGATTCTAAATTGGCTAGTAAAGATCACAAAAACATTGTTATTGTCTATTTTTGTGACCGTATGAAATGGACAGAAAATTATAAAAAAAGAAAAATCAACCGATAACATAAATCATATAACAAAATTGAGTACAGTTTAGAAGAAATTATGCAAAAAAAATATATATAACAAATGTAATTTATAAAACTTAAGTACGTCGAATAATTAAATTAAACTTTTTTTATACACATCTATTAAAATATTTATCATTTCAAAAAATACAATTCTATAGTTGTATTCAAAAACAATTTTCATCATAATACATTATGTTTGTAAGCGCTATGAGTAAGTTTAGTTTAATAAAATTTATAAATAAATAATAAACCTATGAAACAGTAAATGAAGATGGACAAATAAGAGTGAAAATAGTATAATGAAAAAATTTAATTACCCTGTCGTCCCTTCTTACTCTGAATATTATTCCAAGAATTCTTGTCCCACAGATGAGCTTCAAACCTCCCTGTCCACCTATGCCTATGGATCATTAAACATATTATTGATTATTAAAACTGTCAATAGAGACATGCAAATGAAAATAAAAATGAAATCAAACCTGGTTACTCCTCTGTAAATGGAGCTTCTTTTGTTGACACTGCTATTGTCATAGCTATTTGTTTTCTTCAATACTTTATTCTGTGATAACTTCACATTATTACTGCTATTTTTGCTTCTTGGATACTTATCATTATTATTAATCTTTAATTCAAAACCAACACCAACAGAAGATGATGAAGATGAAGAAGAGGAATTAGGAGACCTCTTCATCTCACCACCACCACCACCACCCTCTTCGTCCAATAAGAAGAAAATATTGCACTATGTAATGTGTATTTTCTGTTTTCTATTCTTCTTTATCGGAACAGACAAAATGCCTTTGAATGTGTGTCAACTCCCTCTCTCTCTCTTTTATGACTGTTTTAGTAGATTCTATATATATGAGGGCTTTCTGTCATGCACCTTAAAAATGACCGAGAGTAATGCACTGCTGGTGCATGTGGACCTCTCTTTAAACCACATATAACAAGTAAAAGTAATTGATGATAAAAATGTATAAATGGTTAGATGGCTCTAACAGTGTGAGGTTCTGTCCTTGCAGCTGTCCTGTGCACAATCATCACTGTTGATAAGACCTTGCTAGTTTCTCTATTGCCAAAAAATTAAATAAGAACCCATAATAAATTGAAGAAGATGAAACAATGTAAATAAAAATGAAGATGAACACTAAACTGATCTTACTAGTATGAAATCCAAAATCTAACAGATCTGAGAGAGCAATTCTTCAATTGTAGCAGTAGAAACTATGAAAGGCGACCCATTAGGATAAAAAACAGAAACAATACTAATGTAATGTAAATATTGTAATTGTTTATTATATTTTTAATATCGAAACAGCTTTAACAGCTTTTTCTGGTAACCTAAGGTTGGTTACCAAAACAGAGAGATAGACTAAGAAATGAAGAAGGAATAATAAAAAAGTTGGACAAGTTGATAACTAGGCAAATGGGAGAACATAAATAAATAAATAAATTTATCTTTTTCTGAAATTAAAATGTCAAGATTATTGTTAGAGTGGTGGGAACTTAAGAAGAAGTGAAGTCAAGGTAGAAAACAACTAGGGAAAGGAAGTAGAAAAGGAAAATAGAACAGTGAATGGTTTTGTTTTGAACTTGGGTTAAAGATTTGAAGATGAGTTAGTTAATTGACTATAGGTGATGAAATTTTACGCTTACTCTTGGTGTATAGTTTCTAACACTTGGCACTCTGCAGACATGCTACCAATGAGGATTTGGGTTCTACGCTGGCTTTCCTTGTTTGGGAATCTGTCCAAGTTCGTTGCCACCATGATATGTGAATAAATTATTTAAAAATTTTGTATGAAATGATTGATTTTCTTTGTTAAAAGATATTGTATTTGTATAATAAATTATAAATAATTATAACTAACATATATAAATTTATTTTTGTTAAGTTACCAAAAAATTAATAAATTATAAAAATTCAACCATATTATCAGATTCTCGGACTATTTGTTATATTTTAAATATTAATATAATTTATTAAATTAAAATAATAAAATTATTCATGTATATACTATAAAACACACAAAATACAAAAATAACATATTTTAATAATAAAGAGTGCATAAAAAATATGTACTCCATGCGTACTTACTAGTTGTATATTTGATGTATCAAGTATTGCAATTAGAGAAACATATTATTAATGTGTATAATATGGCAGTGGTTGTGATTTTAAACTTACAATAATTTTGTTACTTTATAATTATTTCATATTTCTCTAATCATATAAATTTTGTAATTGTACTTTTGAAATTTCTCTGACTTTTGTTACAAAATTAAATATTTCAATTTTCTCAAAATAATAATGACGGAGTCAATTTATATTGACAATAATTTTGAAAAGTAAATGATTAAAACATATCATGTGAACATGAAACTTACAGAAAAATAAGCTATAGAAAAAAAAAGTAATGTAGTTCCTCATGTTAGCTATTTGTACATCCCATATTAAGTTAGAAAAATATTATATATATATATATATATATATATATATATATATATATATATATATATATTAAGTTTATGCAGATAAAAATATTAATAAAGAGGGCACATGCTTATAGGCTTTTTTTTTAAATTAAATAAATATTTTATTTATCAAAATAAATATTTTTAAACGTTTTTAGGAAAATGTATTTTATGTATTATTTCGTTTACAGTATAAATAAAATAATATTACATGTATTTCGTATGTATTTCGTTTATACTGAAATAAAACTAACATGCACAGATGTCTATATTTTGTTTATGTATTTCGTATATATTTCGTTTATGTATAAACCAAATACGTGTAATATTGTTTTATTTATACGGTAAACAAAATACGTAGAAAATTATGACGTTTATTTTCTTTTCCAAATTAGCCATAATGTCTAGTAGTAGTAGATATTTAATTTTATGTGTGTAATGGTGATAATGGGTCATTTTTTAGTGTGAAAATCCGTTTTGTTGCGTACCCGACGAGTTACTTCATTGTCGGAGCAGAAGAGTCTGATATTGAGTAGCGTTGCTGGTAGTGGGAGAAAAGTGATCGGATAGTTAGGATATAGGTTGCTGGCACCAATAGAAAATGGAGTCTTTCAGTTTAGTTTGTTTTGGCGTCTTTCCGTTTGATTTGTTTTGACTGCACGACGAGCATGTGCAACTGATATTTGACTTCCATGAAAGAATCATGGCCAAACAAATGATGGAGTTTTCTGCAGAAGTTGGTGATGTCGCTGGCGGTGGATCTAAGCAGTCAAATTTTGTGCAAGATAATCCACCTTTAGCACCACCATCAATACACGTTGCTAGTTCAGTGAATGACATGGACGTTGACGGTCAGACGAGGAATATATTGCGGATAGCAACGATAACGGTTCTTCAGAAGATGATGACGAGGAGGAGTTTATGCCGGAGACCCTGGTCGAGCTATCACGTCGGTATCTTCTGCAGTGGCGGAGTTTTGTTAGGACAATGGGGTCACAGCCCCCAAAACTTTTGTAAGTAGTTCTATCTCTAAGAAAAACAAGTTTTTTTTTGGTGACTTCTAAGAAAAACAAGTTTGAATAATGAAAATTACAGTATATGAGTATAACTAGTAATAATATCAGTTATTAATAAAAAGTGAATATTTTATTTTAAATCAATATTATAAGTTAAATGTTATTGTAGTATCAACAATGTTTATATTAATAAATTTTGATATTTTTATTTTATTAAAAATTTAACATTTTATTTTATTGTATTATATTATTTGATTGTAATGAAAATAATATCAAAGATAATTACTCTTGAGACTTGTGAGAGATAAATATTATCAAAAATAAAATTATTTTTTTTAAATATTACAAAATAATTTATAAGTCGTAAGCGTTTTTGTATAATTTAAATAAAAAATCAATTTTTTGAAAAAAAAATCAATTTTTAGATTAAAAATGATTTTTTGAAATAAAAATAGGTTTTTACGGGGAAAAACAAATTTTTCCATATAAAAAGTAATTTTTTTTAAATTGGCTTTTTTATTTAAAATCAAATTGGTTTATTAATCTAAACAACTTTTTTTTACGAAAATCAGATTTACTTTTTTAGTTAATCTTAACCACATGTGATCCTATATTTTAATTAATAAATTTAAAAATAAAATAATTAAATTTATAGCTTTTATTTTAATATAAATATTATTATATAATTTTTTAATAAAATTTTTAGTCCCTCCAAAAATTCCTTTCAAGCTCCGGCATTGATCTTCTACTTGTCCCACATCCAATTCCAGTCTTGTTGTCAGTATCCAATTACTATCATACATTAGACATGGACATGATAAAAGAAAAAAATCTATTTTATAATACGGGTGAAGAAAATTATAACTTAGATGGTGATTTAGAGGGTAAAAATAATAAAATTAATTTTGTAGTTAGAAAGCTAATACTACTTTTATGGTAAACAAATGGATGGAGAGAAGCTCATAATTAATAGTAATTATTAATTGTTTGGTATAGAATAGAGAAACAAGATCGTTGCTATGCTACCAGTAGTTTACATACAAGAAGTTTATCTATAAATTAAGTTTCTTTTTTGTTTTTCATCAAGTCATTTAGAGAGAAAAACATAGGTTTCTTTGAAAAAGTTTTCACTTATATATGTAGAGAGAAATATGTTCTCTTTTTGTCAAAAGAGTGTTATTGTAATCTCCTGATAGAGAAAAATTGTAATTTTCAAAAAAAGTTATTTTATACAAATTTCTAATTTTTCATCTCTATATTTTTAAGTGTCATTTTTCTAGTACCTAAGAGTGGTATCAGAGTCAAAGGTTGCTAATTAATATTTTTTTCGTTGCGAGTTACCATACAAAAAAAAAACTGACAGCAAAGTATGAGATTTCGAAATTCAGTTGGAGTAATTTTTCATTATGGAAATTGAAAATAAAAGTAATTATGAGAAAAGACAATTGTGTGGCAGCAATTGAAGGCAGACCTATTGAAATTACACATAAAAAATGAAAGAAGATAGATGACAATGACATTGCAAGCTTACACTTGGCACGCGGTGATTCAGTCTTGTCAAGTGTAGCAGAGAAAATGATAGCAAAAGAAATTTGGGATGCTCTCACCAAATTATATGAAGTCAAATCACTTCACAATAAGATATTCTTGAAGAGAAGACTTTATACTTTTCGAATAAGTGAATCTACATCGGCAACAGATCATATCAACAATCTAAATACGTTATTTTTTCAACTCTCATCATTGGATTATAACATAGCAGAAAATAAACGTGCAGAACTTCTACTTCAAAGTCTACCAGATTCATATGATCAGTTCATCGTTAACTTAACTAATAATATTTTGATAGACTATCTTTCTTTTGATGATAGGGCTGCTACAATTTTTGATGAAGAATCCAGGTGCAAGAATAAGGAAGATAGATTAGAGAGCTCAAAGCAAGCAAAGGCGCTGTTGATGACGAGAGGAAGATCAATGGAACGTGCTTCCAGTGGGAGCCAACATAGACCGAAGTCACATAGAAAAAAGCAATTCAAATGCTACAATTGTGGTAAGAGAGGGCACTTCAAGAAAGATTGTCGGAATAAGAAGAGTATAGAGAAGGTTCCAGAAGGATCAAGTTTTCAAGGATGTGTTGTGAGTACCTCTGATGATGGAGAAATTCCGTATGGCAAAGTAACAATTAGTTCTAAAAGCAGCAAATAGCTCACTGATGTCTGGATTGTTGATTCAGGAACAACCTGACACATGACTCCTTATCGTGATTGGTTTTGTACATATGAATCTGTCTTGAAAGGATCTGTGTTTATGAAAAATAATCATGCCTTAGAAATTGTTGAAATAGATACTGTCAAAATAAAAATATTTAGTGGTTCTATTCGTTCACTTCAAAGGGTAAGACATGTGAAGGGCTTGAAGGAGAATTTGTTGTCAATTAGGCAACTAGATGAATTTGGTTGCAAGACCCATATTGAAGGTGGGATCTTGAAAGTTGTTAAAGGTGCTATTGTGGTAATAAAAGCAGAAAAGATTGCCGCAAATCTATACATGCTTATAGGAGATACTTTGCAAGAGGCAGAGGCATCAGTTACTTCAGCAAGTCAAGAAGAAATGACAATGATATGGCATCGCAAACTAGGCCACATGTCAGAATGAGGCTTGAAGATTATTGTGGAGTGTAATCTCATTCCCAGGCTCCAATCGGTTGACTTACCGTTTTGTAAGCACTACGTTACAAGCAAGCAACATAGATTGATATTTGATAGATCAACTGCTCTAAGCAAGCACATATTGGAGTTGATTCATTCCGATGTGTGAGAATCGCCAGAGATGTCTCTAGGAGGAGCAAAGTATTTTGTATCATTTATTATTGATTACTCTAGGAGGCTATGGGTGTACCCGATCAAGAAGAATTCATACATATTTGTGATGTTTAAAGAGTTCAAAGCAAAGTTAGAACTTGAATCTGGGAAGAAGATCAAGTATTTAAGGACAGATAATGGAAGAGAATATATCGATGGTGACTTTCTAATATTTTGCAAGCAAGTAGGTATTCACGGCAATTCATAGTTGCATATATGCCTCAATAAAATGGTGTAGCAGAGCCAATGTATAGGACTTTTCTAAAAAGAGCACGAGCTATGTTACAAACTACAGGTTTAGCCAATTTTTTTTAGGCAAATGCTGTTAAAATTACCTGTTATGTGATAAATCGGTTACCATCAACTGCAATTGGGTTGAAGACACCAATGGAGATGTGGCAAGGTAAGCCACCTAATTATTCTTCTTGACATATATTTGCTTGTCCTGTGTACGTGATGTACAATTTTCAGAAAAGAACAAAGTTGTACCTAAAGTATATGAAATGTATATTCTTGGGTTATGCTAATGGAGTTAAGGGGTATTGCGTGTGGGATCCCACTGCCCTCAAGGTAATTGGATGTAATATTTACAGAAGATGAATTACAAAAAAAAAAATGACATCAGTGTTAAAGAAATAACATCTGTTCAAATAGATGAAAAATGCAGAGAAGATGATCTCTCTGAAGCAGAACCAAGGCACAAGAACAAGAAGTAGATGCCAATGACATAGAAGTTTGTCGATCCACTCGACAAAGAAAAACACCATCATGTAACTCAAATTATGTTTTGACAAGTCATGATGCATATTGTCTTCTGATAGAAAATGGAGGCTATGCGCAATCCAGACGCTTCTATATCGATGGCAGCAATACAAGAAGAAATTGAGGCATTACATAGGAACCATACCTGGAAACTTGTTGAACTTCTAGCAGGTTGGAAAGGCATTGGTAAGAAATACGTCTACAAGATCAAACGAGATATTAATAATCAGGTGGAATGATATCGTGCAAGATTGGTTATCAAGGAATATGCTTAGAAAGAAGGTGTTAACTTCAATGAAATTTTTTCTCTAGTGGTGAGACTAACTACTATCAAAGTAGTTTTGGCTATGTGTGCGGTATTTGATTTACAACTAGAGCAATTAGATGTAAAGACTGTTTTTCTTTATGGAGAACTTGAAT
Source organism: Arachis hypogaea (assembly GCF_003086295.3). Classification (NCBI taxonomy): domain Eukaryota; kingdom Viridiplantae; phylum Streptophyta; class Magnoliopsida; order Fabales; family Fabaceae; genus Arachis; species Arachis hypogaea. The sequence goes on from NC_092043.1 coordinate 45,727,399, forward strand.
AAGAGATATATATGCTCTAATCAGAAGGTTTTGAAGAACAAGAAAAAGAAAATTTGGTTTGCAGGTTAACTAAATCTCTGTATAGTCTAAAGCAAGTGCCAAGGTGTTGGTACAAGAGATTTGATTCTTTCATTATCAGCCTTTGATACAACAGACTTAGTTCAAATCATTGTACCTATTACAAGAGATTTGGTGATAATGATTTCATCATTCTGCGGTTGTGTGTGGATGACATATTGGTGGTCGGTCCCAACAAATATCAAATTCAAGAATTGAAGTCGTAGTTGGCTAAGAAACTTGATATGAAAGACTTGGGACCAGCAAACAATATTTTAGGGATGCAAATTTATAGAGAAAAAAAGGATAGAAAGATTTGGCTATCGCAAAAGAATTATTTGAAGAAGATATTGCAATGCTTCACCAAGCAAGAATGTAAGCCAATTTCAACTCCAATTCCTATGAATTTTAAATTATCCTCAAGTATGTGCCCTAGTAGTGAAACAGAGAGGATAGAAATATCTCGAGTACCGTATGCATCCGCGGTAGGAAGCCTTATGTATGCCATGATCTGTACAAGGCCAGATATTGCTCAAACAGTTGTGGTGGTAAGTCGATTTATAGCAGATTCAGGTAAAGAGTATTGGAATGTTGTTAAGAGGATCTTAAGATACATCAAAGGGACCTCGAATGCTGCATTATATTTTGGAGGATTGGAATTCATTGTCAATGAATATGTCTCTTTGGACTTTGCAGGTGATCTTGATAAATGAAAATCTACTACAGGTTATATGTTTACACTTGCAGGAGAACTTGAGAGCTGACTATCTAAGTTACAGACTATTCTAGCTCTATCTACTATAGAAGCTGAATATATGACAGCTACATAAGCATGTAAGGAAGCTATTTGGATCCAAAGGTTGATGGAGGAACTCGGACACAAACAACAGAAGATTTCTGTAAATTGTGACAGTTAGGGTGCCTTGCACATTGTAAGGAATCATGCCTTTCATCAAGAACAAAACATATTGGCGTACAATATCACTTTGTTCCGGAAGTAGTAGAGGAAGGAAGTGTTGATATGCAGAAGATTCACAATAAAGATAACCTAGCAGATGCCATGACAAAACCAATCAATACTGAAAAATTTGAATGGAGTAGATCTTCATATGGCCTATCAAATACACGAGCAATATAAATTTTAAAAATTTACCAAAATTAGCTTTAAGTGGGAGATTGTAAAAATAATAAAGTTAATTTTGTAGTTAGAAAGCTAATACCACTTTTACGGTAAACAAATGAACAGAGAGAAGCTCCTAATTAATAACAATTATTAATTGTTTGGTATAGAAGAGAGAACAAGGTCATTGCTATGTTACGAGTGGTTTACATACAATAAGTTTATCTATAAATTAAGTTCTTTTCTTTTTTGTTTTTTATCAAGTCATCCAGAGAGAAAAACATAGGCTTCTTTGAGTAAGTTTTCTCCTATATATGTAGAGAGAAGTGTATTCTCTTTTTTGTCAAGAGAGAGTGTTATTGTAATCTCCTTGTGATAGAGAGAAGTTGTAATTCTCAAAGAAAATTATTTTATACAAATTCTAATTTTTCATCTCTATATTTTATTGTGTCATTTGTCTAGTACCTAACATGGCGTTCAAGATTGGCCATAGATTCAAAAGCAGAGATGCAGTACTACAGTGGGTGAAGAATTGTAGCATCCGCAGAAGTGCGGACTACCGAGTTGTGGAGTCGGATTGATTAAAGTACCATGTGCGTTGCCGACAACACGAAGCAGGCTACCTTTGGTATTTCCGGGTTGCTCTCCGACATAATCTCGGATATTGGTAAGTTTAAGTTTAATCGTGATCTATATTATCAGTTATCATTTTTATGGTTGGTGTACTGTGAAACATGGTTGTTATACCTCGTTATGGAGGTCCGTAAGGTGGGAGGCGCACACACGTGTTTAGCATCCACCATGTCTTAGGACTACCAACAGTTGGACAGCATTCTCATCTGTCGTGTCATCCTCCCGTTGATACAATTCACCCCGTCTGTCAAGATATCTACCCTACAAGGTACAATTAGGCAAAGCTATCACTTCAAACCCTCATACAGAAAGGTCTAGATGGTGAAGTAAAAGGCAATTACGTAGATATACGGTGATTGGGAGGAGTCATACAATAAGGTGCCAAAGTTACTGTAAGCACTGCAGAGTTGTTGTCTCGGAACAGTATGTGAGATCAGTGTTGTATCGTACCAAGTATGGAAGTCACGAAAATATCCACCAACAGACTCTCTGTTAGCGTGTAGCTCGAGGTGGTAGGCGATGTCATGTAGTGTGATCGTCCACTCACCCCACGGCATGTGGAAGGTGTGGCTGGACGCCAGCACTCCATAAATGCTGTGATCATGGAGTTATCGAAGACAAAGTCCCTCGGTGCCACGATGTCGCCAAATCCAACCTTCCTTAGGTAGGGGAGAATGGCATCCGGTGATGGGAGTTTATGACTAACTCTCCTGGGCAAAAGTAGGCGACCCATCTGATAAACAATAAAAAATTCAAATCAGGAGTGTGTCAACCTATAAAGCTATAAAACTTTCAGTTTACATAATCCTACCAATAGATGTTTACATAACAACTTAAATTGAATTATAAAATTAAAGTTAACAAATAACTAGAAATACATCTATATTGTAAAATCATTTAAATACAACCAGTTACTTATTGAATGAATAACTAAATTAATAAACATCTATCTAATTAAATTTAAATAGAAAATATATAAATAAAAAATTCGTAACTAAATTCACAAATGTCTATGTTATTTAAAATAAATAAACATAATCACTTAAATAAATAACAACAATCTTTATTTTTCATCTAATTCATAACGTAGATTACGTAAAAGCATTTACCAAAATAAGGAACAATGACTACATGATGCGAAATTTATAACCACAAACTAACTGGCAAGTGCACCGGGTCGTACCAAGTAATACATCAGGTAAGTGAGGGTCAATCCCACGAAGATTGATGGACTAAGCAATAACGGTTAAATGATTTACTTAGTTAGACAAGTGGAAAAGAGTGTTGGATGTTCAAAGAGCATTTAAATAATAAATTCAGAAAATTGGAAGACAGGTATGTAAATAAGTTGAGAACCAAATATGAGAAAACAGTTAAGGTTTTAGAGATATCTATTTTCTGGATTGATTTTTCTTATTAATTTATTTTAATCATGAAAGATTTAATTCATGACAAACTACATGTGACTAGACCCTAATTCCTTAGACCTTTCTAGTCTCCTTTAAAATTCATCAACTGCCAATTCCTTGGTCAATTAATTCCAATTAGAGGGTGATGATCAAATTCCAGTTTATATGCCACAAAAATCCTAATTACCCAAATATAAGAGGATTATATGTCACGCATCCTGTTAAGTCCAGATAATTAGAAGTTTAGGAGAATATGTTTTCAAGTTGTTGTTCAAGTAAAGAGCTTTTCCAAGTTATACAAGAACTCAATTAGAACATGGGTCATACTTCCGTTCCACTCAAATTCATAAACTAAAGAACGAAAATAATTCTTGAAATATAAATCAAAACATGAATTAAAATAGAAAAATAATAATATCAATCCATACAATAGACAGAGCTCCTAACCTTAACAGTGGAGGTTTAGTTGCTCATGGTTCAGAGAAAAAACTAGGATTATAAATTGGGCTGAGGTGGAATGAAAAGTTAACTAATGAAATCCCCTAAAAAGGAAGTTTATTTCCCTTTTATATTTAATCCTAATAAATTTAAAATCTAATTTCTAAAAACTAAAATAATATCTTTTCCTAATTTAAAGATAAAAATAAAATTTTAAATCATAATTAACTAAATAATCAGCAAGTCTTCAATTGATGGATGGGAACCACTTGCTTTGTAGTGTCCACGCTTAACTTGGGAAGTAACAGGAAGTGTTCCCCTGAGTCCTCCATTCTGCAGCCTCTAATATGTGTTTCCTGAGTTGAAAACTGGGTCAAAAACAGCCCAGAAATTGCCCCCGGTATTTTCTACACGTGGCGCATGTCACGCGTACGCATCAAGTACGCGCACGCGTTGCTGTGCAACTTCGCTTTTCACATGTACGCGTTAGGCACGTGCACGCGTCACCATGGAAAGCTTCAAATCACGCGCACGCGTCCGATACGTGTACGCGTCTGGTACGCGCACGCGTCGCTCCTCGCTGTCATCTCCTTTAATTCTTGTGCTGCAGAAACTCCATCAAATCGAGTTGAATGCTACCTAAAATAAATAGAATTGCACAAGACTCAAAGTAGCATTCATAGTGGCTAAAAGACAATTATTTCTTAACTAAACTTAACAAATTAAATACAAATTCACTAGGAAAAGATAAGAAAGATGCTCACGCATCATTACACCTTCAAGTTAGTAACTTAATCTAAGTTATAACAACTTAAAATTAAAAATTCAGGGATTTTTATATTGGCTAAATACAAACTTTTACATATTTGGACGTAATTACGTTTACCAATACTTTTTTATAACCCTTTTTTCATAACTAAAGTCATTAAAAAAAACTTAGTAACCTACATCAAAAGAAAACAAACCGAAATAAATATTTAATTACCAAATTCATGTCAAAGTATGCATAATATCACAGTGGGTTGTTCAAACCATTCCGAACAATATATTCCTATTCCTAATATCTACTGCACACTACTTCTATAAAAGTACTCATACAATGATAACACATTTTATGTTTAACATAAACATCAAAAGAAGAACAAGACCAACCTTAACGTCGGCTGCTCCGACAACATGCCACGTTGCATTTAGCCTATTGATGTCCGCATTGTGTTGATCAGCGCGCACCATAATCTTGAAATAAGTCATAAATTTGATTAGAGAAGGATAAAAGGGGGAGAAACGTCCAGGTGCAGTTTAACCGTTTAAGGTTCTCCTTTGTGAATGAAACTTCTGTATATAGGCACCTCTATGTCTTCTTTCATTTACAGTGTAAATAAAATAATATTATACGTATTTTGTTTACGGTGTAAACAAAATAAACTCATTAAACAATACGTGTGTAAACGTCATACGACCATCACATTTTCAGTCTTATTTTTTATTTACAGTGTAAACAAAATACGTGTAATATTATTTCATTTACACGGTAAACAAAAAAATGGAGTGCATTTTCATAAAAAGACTTAAAAATATTTATGTCAGTAAATAAAATATTTATTTAATTTATTTAAAAAAATCCCATGCTTATGGTATATTATAATAAAATACAATGTTTATTAATTAAAGAATATGAATTATAAAAAACATCTATGTTGTAGTATATATTTATTTATGAAAGTGTTGGCAGAATTATAAGTATTGCTGCTACTATGTGAATGGGTAATGGGTTCTCTATCAACTATGGTGGAAAAAACTCTTTCCACTTTGTATTATTACGGTAGAGTAGTGGACAACTTCCCATATTGCCAAAGGCTCAATAAAATGGTGATCAACGCTAGCAATTATAATTCGAGAACAAGAGTTTTAAATATCATTAGAGAACAAAAAGTCACAATTTTTCTTCTACTAAGATTAGTATTTTTCACAATATATTTGTTTTAACCTGTGAGTTATGGATTATTTCACAGATAAACCTGTTTGAGACTACCAATTTTAAGTGCTTAGACAAATTCTTCTTGAAAATTTCTTTATGCTAATGCACATGAATAATGAATTAACTTGCATGTATGGTGGTTAAGAATAGTGCAATATTGCCCTTTACTGAATTATAGTGTATGGAATATTGATCGAGGTCGAAATTGTTTTTCACAATTAATTTTCAATAATTTTTTTTAAAAAATAAAAAAATATGATTTGGCTTACTATTCTTTTAACAAATATTCTTCACGTATAAGTCATTATTCCAAACAAATTCATATAAGTCTTTTTAACCTAACTAGAATGAGACCCGCGCGATGCGCGGGGCGGTAAATTAATGATAGTATATAATAAATATTAAAAATTATTATGTTTTGTAGAAATAAATTAAATATATATAAATTAAAGATAAATTTAAAAGGTGTTTTATTTAAAATAATTTGTAGTATAAAAAATTTGGATGTTGGAGTTGTAAAGAGTAATATTTTTTATTTGATGGTTTGATTTTTGCATTTGTTTTAGTTGGTGGTTTGAAGTAGTTGTGCCCAATAATTTTTTTAGTCGCCATCAAATAGTACAAAAGTTGTTGTAACACTTTGATCTGAAAATTTTAATTGAATTCTGAACCTAAAATAAATATTGGGTTAGAAACTAATAATTTGATAGATGAGATTATGAAAAGTATATAGAATTACCTTATTGTTGGATATTGTGGTGTTTGATTACATGTGTCATAAATGTTTGTTGTTTCTTTTTTTATATGCTTTCTTCTTACACTTTTCACATTCAACATAGTTTCATCCAAGTTTGTCATCAATTTTGTTTATAGTTGCTAAAGTTTCATTCCTTCTTTTCTGGAGTCTTAACAAATGACTTGCTGTCTAGATTTATGAGATTCATTGAAGACGACAACTAGTTGAAAGACATAGGTATTAGTTTCCTGAGTATGAATTAGTTGAGAATAAGTTGAGGAATTTTTTTCTTTTTTTTTTAGATAATTACATCTCCACCCAATTCCAAACAAAGTGGGAGTAGTTCCAAAAAATAGTAACAAAAACAGAGCAATAATTACAAAGAAAACATAAAAACTAGCATAAAACAGCAAATGTGAAGCAAAAGAATATAATGATTTTAGCTACTCCAAAGACACTTCAAGATGAACCCGATCAGTTATACAACATCAGATCATGATCATTCTCCTTCCAACTTTTACTCTGCATAATTATTGGCCTTTTTCATAGATCAGTAAATCATGCATCAAAGATCAACTTCACATGTCTTCTTATTCACCTTAGATTTGATATTTGCACTCATAAGTACATCAATTACTCCTATATTGTCGATCTTGACACCATCGATTTGTGCATTCTACAACTTTCTCCTTTAATTTCTCTAACACCAACACTTCATTATTAAAGATTGTTATTTTTACATCTCCATGTGCACCATATTACAGAAAAAAAATAACACCATCCACACTTCTTTCATATCTTTTCTTATCTTTCTATCCATCCACACCTCAAAACATTCTTTGGTGGTTCATGGCCAAACCCAAATCACACTCCAATCTACCAAGATCGATCCCCACAACTTCCATATACGATCACATGAAAAAAAAAAACAAGTGATGTACCAACTCCAATCTATCCTTACATAAGACACAAAAGGATTCCGCTTCTGGTACAATCTTAAACTTACATAATCTATCTCTAGTATTCAATCTTTCTAAAATTACAAACCACATCAGCAACTCAACTCGTGGAGGATTTGTTTTCTTGTGAACATTAAATTTATAGAGTGTGCATTGTGTAGTTTAAAGTTACAGTGTTAGACTGTTAGTGTTATGCGAGATACGATGAAAAGTGAGAGAGAATAGTGTTGTTTTCTAACGGAGGAGATCAGAGACCATTTCCTCCCTTGTTAGAGTTGTCAGTGACTATTTTGTCCTCCGTTAGAATTAATGGAATAAAAGACCTAAGTGACTGACGGAATTAATTGTTAGGGACCAATTAAGTAATTAATTTTAATTAGGAACTAAAGTGTCCAATCTAAAATTCTTTGAGGACCAAAATGAATATACTCTTTTTAATTTCTTCTTTGAAAAATGAAATTCACTCCAATGAATTGTTTTTTATTTTTTTTAAGTACAATTTGCTTCAAGTGAATTGCCTTTTTAAAAAAATTTTAAAAAAAAATTTAAAATTTGTCTTTATATTTTGTTTTCTTATTTTCATAAATTGAATTCAAGAATTTATAAATAACTTACTTTTTCAACTAATTATATTTTTATTATTTTAGCACATATTCAATATATAAAAAGTGAATCAATAAATACGTTAGTGTTTATCTGTATGTTTTTAACAAACTTTAATTATTAAAATCAATTTTTACTAAAAATTATATACAAATAAATTTTTAGTATTATTTAATAAAAACATGAAAATGTCTAAAATTTTTTAAAATTCTTAGATCATTTATAGAAGAACAATCTAATTTAGAAATTAATTTGTTTATAAAAGAAAAATTTAGAATTTAATTTGATAATTAAAATTTATAAAGTACATGGAAAACTTTTTCGAGACTGAATCATATATTATTCAAATTTTTTTCAAATGTAGTTAGTTTTCTTACAAATCAAACCAAACGAAACCAAACGGTAAGTTTATTTAGTCGAAAAACTACGTCGTTTCATATTTTTAAAATTTTCGGTTTAATGATCCGAAAGAACCCTAAACCCCAAAACCTCATTTCACTTTCCGAGACCTCAGTAGCTCCACTGATCCTCCCCGTGCCAATCCAGTCCGCCACCGCTGCCTCATCGTCGGCCGCCTCTGATCGCCGGAAAACAAGACCGGCATCGACAAAGTTACCTCCAGCTCAGGAAAGCGAACGACGTCCGTGCAGGTTAGGGTTAATATGCTATTCTTTTTTTAGTTCGATATGCTTCTCTCTGTTATTTTTTTCCTTGCTTCTCTTTGGGAAGTGTTGTTGACTTGTTGTGTTGTTCCAGAACAGTGTTATTGTGTGTGAAATAATGTAGAAACTGTTTAATTATTTATGAGTTTTCACAAGCTTCAAGAACGTATTCTGTTGCTGTTAGTGGTAGTGGAAGTGTGATACAATGTGGGCTATTTAGAGTAGTTCAAGGTTGAACTTGATATTTTTTTATTTTATTAGGTGAAAAATTAACTTCTTATCATGGTTAATTTGTGAAATTTTCGTATATTTCTGATATATATTTCTTCGTTGCTGGCTTTTTATTTTTTTATGGATATGGAAGGAAGCCTTGGAGTAATGATTTAAGTCTCTCCCAGTCATTTCTAGGTCACAGGCTCAAGCTGTGTAATTAGTAACTAACATT